>NW_024429209.1:7511156-8808226 GCF_017639785.1 Mesocricetus auratus | reverse complement strand
TTGAATATGCCTTCTGCCCCTTTGAGGTGGATTTCTTCTCCTTCTTCTATACCTATTATTCTTAGGTTTGGTCTTTTCATGGTGTCCCATAATTCCTGGATGTTTTGTGTTAAGGATTTGTTGGATTTAAGGTTTTCTTTGGTTGATAAATCCATTTCTCCTAATGTATCTTCAACACTTGAGATTCTCTCTTCCATCTCTTCTATTCTGTTGGTAATGCTTGTATTGGTAGTGCCTGACTGTTTGTCCAGCTTTTCTATTTTCTGCCTTTCTTCAGATTGTGTTTTTTTTAGTGTCTCTATTTCAGTTTTCAACCCTTGCAGCATTTGCATTGCTTCTTGCAATTTTCTGTTTATCTGTTCGTCCGTTTGTTGCCTTTTATGAATTTTTTGGTTTGTTCTTTCTTCCATTTCTTGCATTTTTTGGTTTGCTTTTTGTTCCATTTCTTGGATTTTGTGCTTTGTTTCTTCTTCCCTTTCCTGCCTTTTTTGGTTTGTTTCTTCCTCCATTTTTTTCATTTTTTGCTTTGTTTTTTCTACCATTTCTTGCATTTTTTGCTTTGTTGCTTCTTCCATTTCCTGCCTTATTTGGTATGTTTCTTCTTCTAATTCTTGCATTTTTTGCTTTGCTTTTTCTTCCATTTCTTGCATTTTTTGCTTCATTTCTTCTTCCATTTCGTGCCGTTTTTGGTTTGTTTTTTCTTCCAATTCTTGCATTTTTTGGTTTGTTTTTTCTTCCATTTCTTGCATTTTTTGGTTTGTTTTTTCTTCCATTTCTTTGAGGGATTTTCCAATATCCTCTTTTAGGGCCTCTATCATTTTCATGAAAGTGCTTTTAAGATCGTTCTCTTCTGCTTCCTTCGCGTTTGAATATTGGGGTCTTGCTGGTGTGGAGTCTCTAGAATCTGGCGGTGTCATATTTGTTTTTCTGTTGCTGACTGTGTTTTTGTATTGTCTCTTTCCCATCTCTTCTTTTAGTGGGTGCAGAAAGAGCCCCTTCCTGGTCTGGGGACCAGAGTTCCCTTTTGGTGGGTGCTAGTAAGTCCAGTAATCTGGTGGTTCTTCTATGCCTTGTCCAAATGCTGGTCCGTGGGTAGAGAAGAAGAACAGGAATCTGGGGCGCTTAGCCTCCTACCTGGTCCCCTGGACCCTATGCTGGGTCCTGTTGTACCTGATCCGGAACAGCTACTCCCCTGGTCTCCCTGGTTCCTGTAGTTTCCTGGTCTCTTTGGTGGGAGAGAAGATCTGGAGTCTGGGGTGCTTGGCTCCCGCCGGGATTGGGAGCTCTGTGCAGTTCCCAGGCGATCTGCAGGCTCTGGAACTCAGGCTGGGAAGCTGGCCTGTTTACCTGATGATGCCAGAGGGACAGCTACTTCCCTGTACTCCCAGCCTCCTCTCCTTTCCTGGAATCGTTGGTGGGAGAGAAGATCTGGAGTCTGGGGTGCTTTGCTCCCGCCGGTATTGGGAGCTCTGTGCAGTTCCCAGGCGATCTGCAGGGTCTGGAACACAGGCCAGGAAGCTGGCCTGTTTACCTGATGCTCCCGCCGGGATTGGGAGCTCTGTGCAGTTCCCAGGCGATCTGCAGGCTCTGGAACACAGGCCGGGAAGCTGGCCTGTTTACCTGATGCTCCCGCCGGGATTGGGAGCTCTGTGCAGTTCCCAGGTGATCTGCAGGCTCTGGAACACAGGCCGGGAAGCTGGCCTGTTTACCTGATGCTCCCGCCGGGATTGGGAGCTCTGTGCAGTTCCCAGGCGATCTGCAGGCTCTGGAACTCAGGCCGGGAAGCTGGCCTGTTTACCTGATGATGCCAGAGGGACAGCTACTTCCCTGTACTCCCAGCCTCCTCTCCTTTCCTGGAATCGTTGGTGGGAGAGAAGATCTGGAGTCTGGGGTGCTTTGCTCCCGCCGGGATTGGGAGCTCTGTGCAGTTCCCAGGCGATCTGCAGGGTCTGGAACACAGGCCGGGAAGCTGGCCTGTTTACCTGATGCTCCCGCCGGGATTGGGAGCTCTGTGCAGTTCCCAGGCGATCTGCAGGCTCTGGAACACAGGCCGGGAAGCTGGCCTGTTTACCTGATGCTCCCGCCGGGATTGGGAGCTCTGTGCAGTTCCCAGGCGATCTGCAGGCTCTGGAACACAGGCCGGGAAGCTGGCCTGTTTACCTGATGCTCCCGCCGGGATTGGGAGCTCTGTGCAGTTCCCAGGCGATCTGCAGGCTCTGGAACTCAGGCCAGGAAGCTGGCCTGTTTACCTGATGATGCCAGAGGGACAGCTACTTCCCTGTACTCCCAGCCTCCTCTCCTTTCCTGGAATCGTTGGTGGGAGAGAAGATCTGGAGTCTGGGGTGCTTTGCTCCCGCCGGGATTGGGAGCTCTGTGCAGTTCCCAGGCGATCTGCAGGCTCTGAAACACAGGCCGGGAAGCTGGCCTGTTTACCTGATGCTCCCGCCGGGATTGGGAGCTCTGTGCAGTTCCCAGGCGATCTGCAGGCTCTGGAACTCAGGCCGGGAAGCTGGCCTGTTTACCTGATGATGCCAGAGGGACAGCTACTTCCCTGTACTCCCAGCCTCCTCTCCTTTCCTGGCACCGATGACAGTTCTAATCCCCAGTCCCCTCTGCACCAAACACCATTGTATTATTTATCTATCAAATTGACTTTGTAGATACATCATCAAAATAGAACCATCTGCTACAGGTGTGTGTGTGTGTGTGTGTGTGTGTGTGTGTGACTGCTTCCTTCACTTCTTTTTATTGTTTTGCTTTTTTATTTTTTGTTTTTTGAGACAAGGTTTCTCTGTGTTGTTTTTGGAGGGTGTCCTGGAAATTGCTCTGTAGACCAGGCTGGCCTCGAACTCACAGAGATCCACCTGCCTCTGCCTACCGAGTGCACTCGGCCTTCCTTCACTTCTTAATGTCTTCAGGATATGTCATGTTGTAGCCTACATGAGAATTCCCTTCTTTGTGTATATATGTTCCATTTTGCTTACTGAACCATCAATGGGCATTTGTGTTGCTCCCAACTTGGGCTATTGCAAATAATACTATCCATAGGGATGTCTCTTGTTTTATGCTGAGGTTAAGCAGAGTTTTGGAGTTTTACTATGGAAGATTCTGAGTCAACTGAGCATCCTTACTTGAGGCAATAACCTCAATCTCTTTTGATATCTTTGACTGTGGAACTCAAAGACTTCAGTAGAAGTAGGAGGTGCTTTGCATTTCATCAAGAACAACTACTGGTTGGGGGATTAATTTATAGCAATTGAGATGAATTTCAACATTTCATTTAGAATACTTAAAGAGAAGAAATTTATGATCTTCGAGGTTTCAGAGGCCTTATCTTACCCTTCTCTGGCAACTTGTCATTTGGGACATATTCTAGGTGACTGTGCTCACCTCCCTGGCCTGTGTCACTTTCTGTAGCCTGCCTGATGTTTAGTGGAGTGAGTGGGTCTGTCACTGGGCTCATTACCTGATTCTGAATAAATGAATTGGTAAGTCAGTGAATGAATCCAAGGGGAAACAGAGGCTGTTCTACCATGGGTTTGAGCCAACAGCATGCAAGTTACTGATCTGCTTTCACAATAAGCAAAGGGCATTTCCCTAAGGAATAAGGAGGAAAGGGACCATGCTTCACTTCCTTAGTTTCTCAAATTTTCAGGCAGCAATCTGTTTCTTGTCTCTCTGTCTTAGTACACAAGGACAATGGAAAAGCAATTTTTTCTTGTTGCCTCTCTCAGGGGACATGTGAAGCTGCTTGGCATGGAATATTCTGAACTCTTTAATGTCTTAGGAAGAAAGGAGTTTTATGAGGATAATAATAGACTGTCCTTGGTACATTAGAACCTGCACAATACCCATGGCTAGTAGGGGCATTGATTTTGAAGAGTGTTTTTTGATATTGTTCATTTTTGTTTACCTAGCAAGTGTTAAATTTATGCATATCTGTGCTTCTAGCTGGGGTGAGGTATGTATAAACGAAGATCAGTAATAATGGCATGACTGTGATTATAGTGATGATGTTGATAGTGGTTGGTAGTAATACTGTCAGCCAAAATGCATTATTACTTAGTTTAAGATTCCATGCTCAATGCTTTCTTCCAGCTCTCATGACACCATAAGGCTGATGCTATCATTGAGTCATCTATAAAGATGGGGAAACTGAGATCCAGAGGGGTTACATGATTGGGTCTAGGCCATTCAATTGGTTAAAAAGCAGAGTTTCACACAAATTATTTTCATGTGGCAAATAAGAAAAATAAAAGTGTAAGTTTAGTTCTGATAAATTGTAAAGGACAGGAGCAGGTTTCCAGTAGATTATTCTCAAGAAAGAGCTTTAGTGAGGGAAGCATTTGGTTGATTGACCTTAAAGGGTTAGAAGATTGTGGGTGATGAGAAGATGTTGAGTTGTGCTGCCCAGTATCAGTTCAGGATTCACATGTAACTGTGTGTTGTGAAGGGCAAATAGGGATGACAGAGGGTGACAATTGCAGAAAGAGAGGGTGGAACCAAATAATGGCAAGTATAAGTGCTATTTTCTGCTGTAACCAATGGCCAAAGTACATATTTGGAAAATAATGACTGGAATTAGGAGATAAGCCTGTATACAGAAAGTAAGATGGGGACTTTTCTTGAAGGAGAAGACCCAATTCCTCCCTCCAGTTCTCCTCTGTCAAAGGAACAAATGGAAAAACCCATAAGCCTCCAGATGATCATAATAGATGATGGATGTGAACCCCTGGGTTTTGGAATATGCAGCCCCCAGAATCCTGGGTCTGCTTAGATATGGTTGAAGCCTTTATCAGATGAATCAGAGAGTACTATGGCTTCCTGTAGGCAGACAGAGGGTTTGATTGGGCCAGAGAGTACTATGGCTTCCTGTAGGCAGACAGAGGGTTTGATTGGGCACT
Organism: Mesocricetus auratus; assembly: GCF_017639785.1. Lineage (NCBI taxonomy): Eukaryota > Metazoa > Chordata > Mammalia > Rodentia > Cricetidae > Mesocricetus > Mesocricetus auratus. The sequence goes on along the minus strand of NW_024429209.1, from coordinate 8,803,322 downwards.
TGAGCTTGATTGGACAGACAGACAGATGAGCAAAGAACAATCTAGGTAATGTGCATAAGGAAGTCAAATTATTTGCATAGTGGCTTCCCTTGGGGGGTCTTTGGGGAGTGTCTGTTCTGTGCCTCTGTCTTTGCCACTGGTGCTTGCTGGAGATCTATCTTGGTACTTGGCTCATAAAACATCACCTAATTTCTGACTGCACTGTGCATCTCTGGCTTCTTAAGGGTCTGTGGATTTGTTTCCTTTTGTGTAAGGCCTATCTCAATCTAGTCTGACCTTATTTTCACTTAAATAACTATACTTAAAAAACTTTCCAACTAAAATAGCATTCTAAGGTTCTAGATGGTACAAAGTTTTCCTTCTGGGACACTCTCTGATCTAGTCCACACTATGTAAGCAAGAGCCTGGGTAAGTCATATGGGTATGAGGTTATCTGGGTGATTTGCTCAGCAGGGAGAATCCAGGAAGGTAAGTGTGAGAAAGGAGCTCTTGCTGGAAATCCTATTGGGACCCAACCACCTAGATTCTGAATGACATATGCATGATTATGAGTTTTACACTCCCAGGAATTTGGAGTCTGTGACCAAGAGTGACTGATAATAGAGATTGGGATAGTGGGGGAGGGGGCACTAGCAACAGCCTGGGTCAGTTGGAAGGAGTCCATGACTGGGGTGAGGCAGTTGTACTGGGAAAGGAAGGGGTAGTTTGAAATTTTTTATTTACTTTTACTTAATGTGTATATATGAGTGTTTGGCCTGAAAACATGTATGTGCACCTTGTACATGGCTAATGCCCACAGAGGTCAGTGTTGTATCCCATGGAAGTAGAGTTACAGACATTTGTGAGCTTCCCTGTGGGTGCTGGGACCCAAACCTGGGCCCTTTGTAAGACCAGCAGGTGCTTTTAACTGCTGACCTCTCTCTCCAGCCCAGATGGATGCATTTAAAAAGAGTCAACAGACGCAGTGACACATGGGATATGGCAAGAAGGGAGAGTGAACTTTTGAACTTTGGTGAACAGAATGCCAAAAAAGAAGAGCAGCGTTTATGGAGGAGAACAGGTTTTACCTTGGACAGGAGTTTGGGCTGCCTCTGGGAAGGCAGATTGAAGACCTCTGTCAGTCTGCTGCAGCTCTCTGGCTCCTTTCTGTTTGTTCCAGTAAATCTGAAGGAAAGAATACTGAAGGCTAAGGGTGCTCTGCTTTTCAAGGAGGTCAGAGCCTCCAGAGTTTGTATGAATATAGCCATAGTCACAGATTCCTTGTGACTGGAATGTGTCAAGATCGTACCAGAAGCAAAGATGGCGGGAGGATCTTTGTGGAACACAAACCTGAGGATGTCTCAGAATACACTGTCCTATGGTGTGCCCTCGGGGAGTGGTCTCCACTGTCCTCATGATAAGAGTACTGCTCATTAGCTTGCTGACAAGTTCTCTAAAAGCCTGAAACATGTCTAGACTCCTCTCACCTCAACTCTCTGATCCTTCAATGGTACAAAGAACACAGACATGCATAATGTTCCCCCTCACTGAATGTGAAGAACATACCCAGTGTACCCTCTCACTTCTGTAATTTGTACTGGACACTTACTTTTCCTGGAACTTCGTAGGCAGATTATTATTAAATATGAAAGTTCAACTGATAGCTTAGCCTTGTTTCCAACTAGCTCTTATAACTTAAATTAACCCAATTCTATTAATTTACTTTTTGCCTTGTAGTTTTTACTACCTCTATTTCCTATCCTGCTTGCTGTACATGTGGGTCCTGGGATCTCCCCCTTCTTTCCAGTGTCCTCTGTGCCTGGAAATCTTGCCTAGCTATTGGCCATTCAGATTTGTATTAAACCAGCCAGAGTGACATCTTCACAGTGTACAAAAAGATTTCCATTTCCCCAGTCCTTCACCATCCCAGCTCACCAGTGAGTGATCTCTAACACCATAGGTAAAAATATGTTCACTGACACGCCTTTCCCCAAAGCCTGTATGGTGCATCCCTATATCCCTACCTTCTCCTAGAGAACTGACTATGTGATATATATGAAGGAGCCATTCAATGCCCTGTACTGCATAGAGGAGAGAAAGAAAGAAATGTAATGGGTAGGTGGTGCTGTGCATCTGTATGGGAAGCCAACTGCAGAACCATACTTCCAGCAGGGGAGGTGTAGCAATGCCTGCCTACCTCTCCTCACAGGGCCCCAACAATGAACCAACTTAGATTTCATCCAGAGTTTACCCTGGGTAACCAATGAGTTTATAGGTCTTACTTCCAGAGCATGGGCAACCCTAAAGTAGCTGCACTATAAGATCTGTGGCCAGCATCGATGACAGCTCCCCAGTAGCTGCATAGATGGAGACTATTTCAGTTAGCTTTCCCCAGTTGGGGGTCTCTGCAGGTGTCTAGGCAGGCAGTGGTCTAAGGAGAAGTGAGAATGAAAACTCAGTTCAGATCAACTTCATCAATCTGGATCAAACTTCAGGGAGTCTGGTGCCAGGCAGTTTATTGCCAGTACATTTAAACCCAGTATAATTTGGAAATTAGTTCCTGGGGTAATACAATTCCCAGTGCACAAGAAAGCATGTTTACATCAAAACTCAACTCAGGGTACACGCCATTTCTTCCAAGAAGATGAGTTCTAGAGATAGGCTACCTGTGCTGGCTTAAGGGCCTAAGGAAGGGTATGGCCTGGTCTCTCTTACTGATAGCATACAGGTCATTTGGGCTATTAGCCACCTCTGGTCCTGGTTGTGGGAGCTTGGGAAGCCCATGGCTATATAGATAATGTAGGGTCATTTAGATTACTGGGTATCTCTGGTCCCAGTTGTGGGAGCTTAGGGGAGCTCCCAGATGCACAGATAATATAAGGGTCATTTAGATTACTAGCCATCTCTGGTTCTGGCTGTAGGAGCATTTATGGCCTAGTCCAATAGAGAACACAGATCACCAGGCTGTTAATCACCTCTAATCCCCAGCTTTCCGAATGTAAGAACAGGTTTTACATATTTCCCATTGAAAAGACAATCCTGCATGCTTAATGTTTCTAGCTTCCTGAAGATCTGTGGGTACAAGGACCTTTGTGCCTCCAACACACAGTTTTTATACTGTAGCCCCTCCCTGAGACTCCCAAGGCTGTGTGCGATTGGGACAGAATTTCATACAAATAGCTGGGTACTCAAGTTATGGTCCAATGACCCATCCCTCATTTTCTTCTAGTGGGGAGTGTCTGCAGTCTATAGGCCCTGTGAATTGACTCTTACAAATAGGCAATGCCGATCTAGATGAGTATGGTAACTGTTTTGCTCAGAGAACTGTGCTCTACAATGTCTTGCTAGAGACATGACATGTCATTAATGCTTAGTCCTTTCCCAAGGTACTTCTCAAGCCCCCCCCCGCTTTCTTCTTTTTTTTTTTCTTTCTCCCTTGTTTACAATAAACATTGTAATTACTGGAAAAGCAAACTTTTATTGACCTGGGATACTCTTCACCATCCCTGTGGCCACTTGTCCTGCCTTGGCATTCATTGCTCATTTTTATTATCATAAAGGACTCAGGATTACTAGCTGAGCAGCAAGGGTCCCGTGGACCATCTCATTGTAACTGAAGCATGAAAAGGATACATGTTTCCAGAAGAAAGCTCAGGACTTGTAAAGTCCAATGGAGGGTACTAAGCAATTTATGATTGCTCTTCATGCATTACTTGATTTTGTCATGCAGGTCACACCTCCTTATACCATCACCTTGGATATTAGGATTTCAGCATGTGAGATTTAGAGCGTACCATCTATCTTAGTCAGAGCTGTTTAGGGGAACAGAATTGATGCAACTAATACATACATATTTCTCTATCTATATATATATCAAATCAGCTTACATTACAATAGGCACAACAAGTGTCTCATATTTGGGAGCCTGAGAACCCTGTAGTTTCTGAGTCCTTGAGGTTGGTTGCCTCAGTAGTCTGAGGAGTCCCCCAGTAGCTGTCTCACATTACAGAGGTCAGGAACCTGATAGGTGTCAGTCCATGAAGCTAAATGCCTCGTTTTTCCCCGTCTGGCTCCAGAGTCCTGGAAGGTTCCTGGACAGTGGTCACATTTGGAAGGTTCCTGGTGGAAGGTTGATGAGTGGTATGCCCATGTTAATAGACAATGTGCTCTAACTTATGGTAGAAGATCTCTGGGTGGTGGGTTTGTGTTTCAAGTTGTCCCTGAAGTCTGCAGAATCCTGTCTAGACATTTTCCTTACATGTTTCAAATCAGATGATTCTCTGGTATCCAGTTGGATAAGCAAACATCTTAACGAGAAATATTAGTGTTCCTAGATCTTTATCTCAATCATAACATTTGGTACAGTGGCTTTAATTTACATATCAAAGTTACTGAAAGTAAAATGATAAATAACTCATGAAGGCAAAAATGGCTAAAGATAGTTGAATAATAAAATCTGATGCTGAATGCATTTAAATTTAGAAGCCAGTATTTCTTACTGAGAACATTAAAATCAAATATGTTTGTTTCTAAGGTAAAAATTAGAACCAACAACATTCTGGACTTTCTGAGATCTCCCTGTTCCCTTGAAATCCTTTAGCTTGTCAAAGGAAAGAGCAAAAGGATGTAGTTAACAGACAGCTCTCACATCTGCTCTGCTGGGTGCTTTATTTTTTAATTAAGTGATGATGAGGTTGCAAACCTTGTCTAACCTTTTGATTGACGTGGCTATCTCTGGCTTGCTCATCTGTTCTTTCTCTCTCCCCACTCCTCTTTCCCCATTCTTGATTTTTAGATTATTTTAATTGTTCTGGGGAGATTTACCTGGATTTGGATTCATGCTGTTTGGCTGGTAGCCTTGAATTAGAATGAGATACTATCTTGGTGACCCTTTTGGAACCTTCATACTTCCTGTGGTCTAGAGATTTCTATGTAGAATCCAAATGACATCACTACCCCTGGCCTCACAGCTTTTTTCAAGAGATAAGTTTAAATCAGCTTATCATCCACACCTACTTATGCACCTAGGTGCTAGACATCTCAGCAAGTATATGTCTCTCTTTCTGGGAACCCACAGGCTACTGTGGATCAGTGACCTATGGAAATAAAAATAACTTCAGTTCCTGTTGAGAAAATGTCAACAGATGATTTCACCCATCAGATTTTGCATTCACGAAAAGAAACAAAGACATTCAAAAACATGCTTCTCATAGCATTTCATAGTATGGCCTACAGAAAGGGAAGGCAACCTGGGGAGAATGGAGCTTGTGGGGCTGTGACATTCAAGGGGAAGTTGAATAGGAAAAACAGAAGCAAGGAGGTAGAGACAAAAGAACAAGGCACTCAGATAGGACTGAATGGAATGCAGTGGTTGTTGTAATCCAGGGAAGCCTGGCCCTGTCCTCTGGGGACCTGGCAAAGTGTGCCACCTCTGGGCATGGCAAGCAGTACTCTGTATCTGTATGTAGGTGCAAATGTTCCTTTAAGAGGCAAACTCTGCTCACATGTGCCCTCTCTTCATGCCATTTCTCTGAGGAGGCAGCTTTCTGTCTCTGTCTTTATGTCTCTCCTCTCTTCTCTCTTCTGTCTCTTTTCCTCTTCTACCTCCCCACTCTCCCTTCCCTTCCCTTCCCTCCCCTCCCCTCCCTTCCCTTCCCTTACTCCATTCCCTCCCCCAATAAACTTTCCCTATAAGTTTTGTCTGCAGGTCTCTCACCCGCCATTTGTCCCTCATTCACCAAAGGTACCACCTTAACCCCATTCATAACAGTGGCCTCTGTAGGTCTTGAGGTGAAACAGCCCCTACTGATGATTTTACCTTGGGTTTTGGGAATCAGAATAAATTATAATTTTCTATTACTATGCAGGCTGATATGATCTCATTTTAACTAAAGCAATCTTCCTTGATTAGGTTCAGCCACTCTGCTTTATTTCCAGATATATTGGGAAATAAAAGTTTTTTTTTTCTCTTGAGACATAAAAGGTTATGCTCATGGGGACTGGTAATCTGATTTTTCTTTAATTAAAAAATGGTGTTCATTCTGTGTTTCTGTTTTATGACTGTATCTTTTTTACCAATGTCAGAAATTAGAGAAATATAGGAAAATGTAGGAAATATATAGAAAATAAAACCACAATTCATATTTTTAGAGTACTTCTATTTTGCATATGGAATTAAAATGCCATCTTAACAAACTGGGGTCTATCTATGTGTTAAGCTTCCTACTTCTCCTTAAAAAATTGACCATATTATCGTATACATTTTATTTGACCATTTCATTCTAGTTATTAAGTTGTTTAAATGTATCCTTCTGATTGTGCATAAAGGGCATTTGTCACTTTTGCCATTGGGAGAATACTGTAGTGAAAAATTTAGGAAATTAATCTTTTCATTTTTCTGTGATTATTTTTGTAAGTTAGAGTTCCACAGATATAGAAAAAAATGACTAAGAGTATTTCTTTTAATCATGTTTAAAGGTTCTTGTTCCACCAGTTCATAGGTTTATCAATTTCCATCTAAAAAATTGAACAGCATTTGGATGCTCGTGGCATGGATGGATCAGAGTTAGATGGCTTTCTGAGCAAACACTGTAGCAGAGGATACAGAGAGTGAATATGTAAACAAATGATTATTATAAAAATGACAGCTCTCACCTCCATTGCGGAACTGTTTGCTACATATAATAGATTCATAGACTGAGTAGATTACTTCTTTCAGTTGTCTACCCACCAAGGACCCCACAAAGCTCCAAAGGACACTTCCAGGATTGTGGTGACACATGTCATCTAAAGAAGTCACAGAACGAAAGTCATGAGCCTTGGAAAAGGGCTGGTAAAAAGCGGGGTGGTGCTGATGAAAATTTCTTCTTGTCCGCCAGGTTCCGCTGTCCCAAATAAAAACACAGAGACTATATTAATTATTAAACTGTTGGCTGATGACTAGGACTTCTTATTGGTTAGCTCTGTCGTAATTATTAACTATTTTCTATTAATCTAAGTATTTACGTGTTGTCTTATCTCACTGAAGAAGGGTCTGGACCTGTTACTCCTTTGGCAGCCTACATGGCAACTGTCTGGCAGTCTCTCCCTGCCTACCTTTCCCAGAATTCTCCTCATTCTACTCCTGCCTATCTCATTGGCCAGACAGAGTTTTATTCATTAACCAATAAGAGAAACATATATACAGAAGGAAATCCCCCATCAGGGTGGTGGTGGTAGGGATGGGAAGGAGATAAGAAAGGGCATGGGAGAGAATAATCAATATACTATATCCAACTTAATTTTAAAAATGGGAGAAATTTATCCCGAGTATACACATGGACTTTGGACTCCCATCCAACAATGTGAGATGCACTCTCATCCTGAACTCTTGGGGGAGGGTCTAGGCCCTGCCCTGGATGAAATGACAGACTATGGACACCCCCATGGAAGGCCTTACCCTTTCTGGGGAAATGAGGGGATATTGGAGGGTTGGGGGAAGGGCACAGGAGGAGGGGAGGGAAATGGAGAGGGACCTGGAACTGACTTGTGAAGCAACCTTGTTTCTAATCTAAATTTAAATTTAAAAATACATAATAAAAAAACGGGAGAAATTATGGTCAGTCCCTCTCCTCCTTGCAATGAGTCATACAGAAAACAAGCAAGAGATTATAGTACCTAAGAGGGCCAGTTAGTAGAGCTGCCCTGAGAGAGATATTGCAGCTGAAGGACTAAAAGCTTGCTGTGTACAGAATAAGGAAAAGAACATTGCAAATAGAGAATACCTAGAGGTGAGCAGAGGCACTGCTGGCAGGACAGAGCTTGGAATGTTCTAGGAATGAAGAGTGTATACAGGGAAGGAAAGGAAAGAAGGAATATGAAAGGTTGAAAGAGTGAACAGGAACTGGTCACTGTCATGCAGGACTTTGTGGGAGGTGTGTGTGTGCGTGTACGTGTGTGTAAGTGCTCATGTACATGTAGACGCCAAAGATAAACCTCGGGCATGGTTCCTCAGGAGTCATCTATTTGTTTTTGAAACAGGATCTCCCATTTGTCCTGGATCTCACTGGATTAGGCTAGTCTGACTGGTCACGGAACCCAGGGGAATTCAACTTTCTTTTATTCCTCAGCACTGGGATTACAGGTTCATGCTATTATACCTGGGTTTTTTGGAGTAGATTCAGGGCATTGGACTCAGGTCCTGTTCAGCCATAGTCCCAGCTTAGGGAGCTGGCCTTGTTTTGAGGCTAGAACAATAAGAAACCAATGAAGAGTCAGAGTTTAAATCTCATGTTTAGGAAGAACAGCCTACTGGTGGCATGATGAGACAGATCAGGAGGCTCACAAGGAGCTAATTTTCTCTAAACATCCAGCATAAACTTGGGTGTTTCCGAGAGAACACTGACATCAGTTGCCAGAAGTACTTAGGCAATATTCATGCTGAGCTGAAGAAAATTTTGAGGGATATTTATATCCCTAAATATGTTGATTATGTGGTCAAATTCTCATAGAAGTTTTTTATTTAACATTATTTAAATTATGTTAGGTGTTATTGCCTCCAAAACATTCTAGTCTTATATGTGAAAGAATATAAACTAAGTAGACCAGAATAACATCTTATTCTATTGAAATGTTTAAACTGCATATACAGTATGCAAACCAATAATAAGAGATGAAGACAATGTGATTATTGACATGGTTATGCTAAACTTATTGTGACAGACCTTTGCATTGTCTTCACTGTTGTAAGTAATACAGTAAGGAAGATCTAGCTGTCTAGGTTTCCTGGATCTATTCTGGTGAATAGATGCCTTTCTAGGAATCCTTTACCAAAGCAAACTCAGCATAGTTGTGTCCAATTGAAAGTCTTATTGAATACTATGCAGACTGCCCACCTTCTTTGTAAACACAGAATAATATTCTTCTCTAAAATATTTGTCTGTTACTTGAATATGTATTCATTGGCATCTCTTTGGTTACTGGGTGTTATGTAATCTTTACTTGTTAAAAAGTCACTTTTCCCCCTGCTGCTGCTGCTGCAATTGCTGCAATAGCAGAATCTAGAACAATGCCTGGAGATTGGTGCTCAATGTCTATTTAAAAAATCCCAGTTTTGTTAACCCTTTCTTTCAAAAATTGGTTAGTACCATGGATTGCTAGAGTGGCTGGCTTTCCTGGGTGTGCTTTGGTAGTTCATTATTTTTTATAATAACCCTTTGCTTGAAACTTCAAGTCTATTATCTTTGGCAGCTTTTCGTTACATCTTGTTCATGATTAAAAGTTTCTTTTGCAATACAGATTCTTAAAAAACTGGTTTAAAATACCTCAGTCATTTTTATGATTTCTGGCTTGGAATTGGATTCATAAAAGTCTTCCTCCGCTAAATAAATTTACCCGTAGTTTTCCTTTCTCTTAATAAATTTAGCAATAAACTGTTGTCACACACTCAGAATGAGCTCAGCTCCCTTTTCTGTTCATGATTTATTTAACAATGTGGGATTCCTTTCTGTTGGAAATTTCAGTTTGAAATTGTGTTTGTGCACGTACATGCAAGCATTTGTGTGTGTATGCATGCATGGGTATGCGATTGTGTGGGTGCATGTGCGTGTGGGTGTGCGTGGACCATGGTATAGGTGAGGAGGGTAAGAAGGGCATTCTCAGATGTTTGTCCTTGCCTTCTGTCTTGGAGACAGCGTCTTTTGTTTCTCGGCACTGCTCATGGCAAGGTAGATGGCCTTTGAGCTCCTGGGATTCTCCTGGCTTCTTCTCTCCTGCTCCCCTTGGGAGCCAGCCCTGTTATAAGAGCTTTGTGTGTGTGTGTTCTGGGAATCTGGGCTCAGGTACTCATCGTTGGCCATCTTCCCAGCCCTCATTTTGGGATTTTGAATCTATTCAAGTAAAATACTTTACTATATTATCTTAAAGGGATTTTGTAGTTTTAAATTGTTCCCTGTATCTAAAAACATTTGGCTACAAATCCCCTGGTGAGTTTCTAAAAATGAAGCTGATGATTGAGTAGGGCCAGGCTAGGGTTGGAAAGTTAGTTTTTTATATGTGTGTTGGGAGTGGGGGTGGGGTGGGAATGGGGGAGAATTCTGGAGTTCAACCAGGATCTCGTTCATGTTGGCAAGTGCTCTAACATCAAACTATCTCTACTCCTAAGTGTTAGTCTTTCCAATGAGCCATCAGCTAGTGTTCTGTTGCTGGCATAGATAGGCCACCTCTTTTGAGAGGTGTGAATATGCATGATACACATGGGTATACACAGTTTTAGTCAACTTCTCAAATTATTGGCAGATGAAATATTTTCTAATGATTGTATCCTTGCATATTTTTTCTGCATCTCATTCCAATGTTTGCTTGTATCTTTGTTTTTCTCTTTGATTAGATTAATTCATGACTTACCTACTTTATTGTCTTTTCTCAAAGAACCAGCCTTTAGATATATTTATTAATTCTGATATTTCTGTACGTTTTAATGAGTTTATTTCTTCTTTGATCTTTATTTTGCCCTTCGTTCTGCCTACTCTACTCTGTATTTTCTTCTAATTTTTATATATTAATTTCTTGACTATTATTTTAGTTCTCACTCAGTGACTAAAGTATTTAAGGCTCTGAAATTTAGGTTGAGTGTATGCTGGCCAATATCCACATATTTTGTTATGTGTTAGTCTCACTATTGCTAGACTCTAAAATTCTGTAATTGCTATTTTGGTTTTTTTTTTTGACCTAAGAACTATTTCCAAGTTGCTAGAATAATTATTTTGTTCCACTTTTGAAATTAATTTCTGGTTTCTGGTAGTGGGAGAGGAGGCTATAATCCATATTATTAATTTCATTTTTTGGAAATGTAATGGGATTTTCTTGGTTGTTGCATATTAGCTGATTATATAACTAATTAGTGGGCATTTGAAAAAGAACTCAGTTATTTATTTACAGTATGTAAAGCATGAATAAAGCTTTCACATTGACTATAATATGAATCAAGTCTCTAATTTTTATTATAATAGTGAACAGTTTGCTATTATTTTTTCATGCCGTTATCTGGAATTTAAACCAGATTCAATCATGCCTTAGCATCCTACTGTCCACTGCTTCAGGAGGACAGTAGGATCCTAAGACATGACTGAATCTGGTTTAAATTCCAGATACACATCCACTCCTGGACTGTTATGTATGTCTGGGACCGAACCTAGGTCTTCACAGTGGATTGTGCCCCAAGCCCTTTCTTGTTGAGCCATCTCTCCAGTCTTTATTTTTCTAATTGTATGTAAGTTCTCTCAATAGTCAGACTTTCTTGAAGACCATGAATATTTTCTCTTGCAATATCACTGATTATAGTTTCTACCTTGCTTTTACAATTACCTGATTTTTTTTGTTTTTGTTTTTAGCCTATAACATTATCAAGTTGTTTTGTTATCTAGCTATTATACACTTACACATCCCTCTAGAATTTCAAGTTTGCTTTTCTGCTTCATTGTTGGCTTTGCTGCTTATGCCTTCTGGAAGGACTTGTTTCTTCCCCTTATTTTCTTAGTTCTGTCATTCCACTTTCTCATCATACTTCCGATTTGATTTAATGTTTTCATGATTTCCTGGTTTCTCTGAGAGAGTTCAAACCATTGCTGTCACACATTTCCTTTTCATTTTTTTTGAGTTCATCTTCATGAAACATATGATCTCAGAAATGCAAACCTATAATCCATTTTTCAAACTCTGGGGTTTTCTTTGTTCTAGAAATGTTAGATAAGCCTCATTTGTACTTTTTGTTGCTTTTTTAACTCATTGTGAAATGGGACTTCATATTTCAGATCTGTTACTTGTTATAAGATCCTGTGGTTGACTTTGATTTGCAGCTTGGTCTCTTGGTGTCATCAAATCTTCTATTAAGACAGAGACGAAGGCCAGTTTTGAGGTTTACCATCGGTTTTCAGTTTTCCTGTTTCTTTGAGAGGCAGGGAAAGAAGAAAGGGTTAGGCCTTTGGTTTATTGACACTGGGGAATTTTGTGTTAGTAGGCCTACAATATTTTCTATTTTCTCCTTTTTTACCACAATTATTTTGTCTTGAGCAAAAGCCAGTGATTTGTATACGCACCATGTCTCATGATGTGAGGAGGGACCCAAACTGTCCCCCATGCCACACTGTCTCAAAAATCTACCATATTAGTGAGTAATACTTTTTTTAAAATAGAATAAGACCAAACCTACTGAAATATATATTGCTTATATTAGGGATACCAGAATCATTTTTATTCCCTTACCCACTCTGATTTTGCTGTTGTTTTTAGGAATAATCAGTTTTGCCACAAAAGAAAAAGATTCTTATTGTGTAAATCTCTGAAAGCAATTTAAGAATATTCAAAGAAGGAACCAAAAGGCATTGTCATCTCACCATGAGGAAGTAACTGCTTACTTCTTGATGCCATTGTGCATGTCTATTTCTGTATGTGTGTGGGGTTAACATAAGGTGGATACTATACATGTGGTTTGGAAACTTTATTTTCTTTTGCTTAGTAATATACTTTAGCAATTTTCCTGAGTGCCTAAATATTCTTTTTCATCATCGGTTTTAATAACTGCATGGTACTTTCCTTCTCCTTGTGCTTTCCTGTGTCTCTTAGTTTCCTGTAAATAAATGCATAATATTATACATAGCATAATAACTGAACAAAAGGCAAAGCTAGGGGGCATGCAAGATGCATTAAGCTATACACTCGAAATAAATGTAGCATAGGTTTATTGTGGGAAATCTTGGGGAAGCAGTAGGTGGTTTTAACATGCCTCTGCACATATATACACACTTACATAGACACATGCATGCCTGTCTTTGAGGACAGCAGACAGGATACAGCACATGTCGAGAGTCTATCTCATTCCCAGTGTGTGATGAGAGGTGCCATGTGATTACCACATTGGCCTCTGTTTATCTTAACAATAAAGCAGGAGGTGCCACATCTTCCCCTACATGTCTTTCAGACATTTTCCTAAAATGCTAGTGCAATTACTTGCTGAATGACTATGTCCATGCATCACATAGGAATAATGAGGGTGGTGAAATCCATTTGATTCCACTAAATTTATCAGCACCTACTCTAAGCAGAAGCCAGGGTGGGCAAACCACTGCCGGAGTACCACACACCCTGCTGAAGTGAATTGATAGCAAATTTCTTTCTTTTTTAATCAATGATCTTCTGGGTGACAGTGCAAGTCTCCTATCATCACTCTGATATGATTAATTCATTCATCATGTTAGACTGATTTAATTATTTATTATGTCGTTTTGTTTATTTAATTTGCATATCAATGTCCAGAGTGCTGCATATCTCAGCTTCCTGCAGAATCATATTAAGAATGGTTTCTAGGCTGATGCAGGTTTCAGGGGCAAAAGAAAAGGAAAAAACAAAAACAAAAACAAAAAGCCCAACAACCCTCCACTGTCACAAACAAACAAAATACTTCAAAACTTCTCTGTAATTGAATACATACTTAGGTGCTGGAATGCAACAGCTAAAAATTTCTTCTGACTTGATGGCCAACCAACTCATTCTGGATCATTCCAGGGAGATAGTGAGCCATGAATTATTCATTCTCATCTACCCTCTGGTCATTGTTGACATATTTTACCTTTCCATAGAGAGGGAAGTTGTTCCCTTGAGACACAACTGTCTCAAAATCTTGGTTCTTGACTTCAAGGAGAAACAACACTAGTAGTTGTTTCCTGATTCCTTGTCTCTTGGCTCTATTTTCAGTACAGACTCTAATAAGATGAGGGACCCAAAGAGATATTATTCATGTTTCTATCTCCAGGGCCCCAGCTTGGAGCAGTAGGAGGAAGGTAATACATTTTCTTATCTACTTGACCATCAGCATCTTGTGAAGTAAAATGAAGGCCTGTCACCAAGCCTGGACATGATGATTCGTGTGACTTTGGCAGCTCACTGAAAGCTAATTCATATCTCCCAGGAACTTCTATTGTCATTTTGTCATCTTCCTCTGTGTTCCTGCTCTGGCCACTTTCACTGCATAACAGGCCACCTAGACACTTGATGACTCAAGACATTAACTACTAATGTTACTCATTTTCATGTCTTGTGTGCAGCCTCCGTAGAGGCTTGTCGGTGCCTTGTAGTATCTGCTAGGACAGTTAGGGACTGACAAATGTCTTGCTTACCTGACTACCACGTGAGTGCTAGAACTCAGCTGAAATGAGAACTGATAGGCCTCAGTCTCTTTCTTCCTGGACTGATCAAGCTTCTTCATAATGTGGAGTCACAGGAATGTGCTGCCTGACTTTTGTAACCTTGCTTTGAAAGTTACACAGAATCAGTTTACCACATCCCTTCTGTATGTGTGTGTTCACAGTCTCTGCATGTTCAGGTTCGGGGGTGGGGGGTGGGGATGAGCCTGCACATAATGATGGGGCAGTGCCAAAGTCAAGAGAGCAGAAGAGCATGTGGGTGGATGACACCGGTGCTGTCATCATTGGAAGATGCAATCTGCTTCAACTTGTCAGAGCTCGAATGCCTTCTGCTTTTTTACAGAAGGCATTTGAGAAAATGAAGACCTAGGAAGGTTGAGTAGCATCTCCATGGTCACAAGCTGATAGGAGTGATTGAGATGAGCTTGACTCCTGGGAGGATGCCCCATTGTCCACTAGCTATCATGCTAGCGAATGCATGTGGGGCTATTACTCTCTAGTGCTACTGCGTGGTATCTGTTTATGAAGCTCTTGCCGTACTGGCCACCCTTCTAAGCACTGTAAAGGTATTACCCCACTTAAACTCTTTAGCAAAATTTAACACAGATACTGTTGTGACACCAAGTCTTATAGTTTTTTAGTGGCAGGGCTGGGGGAGTCACACAGGCAGGTGTCAAAGGTGAGATTCAGACTCAGCTTCCAGAGACCATGTGCAAAATACACTCTTCAGATTCTTAAGTAACTGTATAAGTTAGTTGTAATGGCCACTTGGGTCCCCATTTTTCTCCACTAAAGATAGAATTTTTTTTCCTCACAATCATCCTCCTGGTGTTGTATGCACACCCTTAGGTTATTAAATAAGTAGCAAGAGAAGTTTGTGTATGCAAAGGAGTTCCAACCTTGTAGCCCATGAGGAAGAGTGATGTTCTCCTTAGGATTCTGGATTTTGTCTTTGTTTTTATTCATTCTTTCATTTCTAATTAATTAATTGGTTAATGTGGATGTATCTGTGTCACAGTTCAAGGCAAGTTGCAGATGTTGGTCCTTTCCATCTATCATGTAGCCTCCTGGGATTGAACTCAGGCAGTCAGGCTTGGCTGTGAAGTACTTTTGCCCATTGAGCCATCCTGCTGGCCCACCTCTTCTACATCCCAGCAAGATTTAGTGTGTGCCGTTCATACCTTATTTATTCAATTGCTGTATACTATCGACCGAGGTACCGGTGGGCAGACAGCCTGACTGTTCTAACCCTGTAACATGTGGGGACTCTGTTGGGTTACTGGAAGGGTTTAAAGACTGACCATGAAGAACTGAAGGTAGAGTTCAGTGATAGAGCATGTGGTTAGCAAAAACAAGGTTCCCAGGTTCAAGTTCCAGCACCAAAATGAGAAAAGCAAATGTGCATGGATGCAGACAATATTGACACCTGATATTCCTGGAAGCACTCATGGTTGGAAGTTATCTGTTCCCTTTCAATTGGAAGGAGGTTGTTGCCCTTGCTGTGTTCAGCCATGGGGGCAGAGATGGGCTGTGATGTGTTAAGCAGGTGGCAGCCAGTTAGACTGGAAGCAGAGAAAGGAAAGAATAAAACCACAAGGCTCTTGATTGAGGAACTTTGGCCCTGTTCTGAATTTAGGGGTATTATCCTTTCCTGGAGTGTGGTATCAAACTCTCATCCCCAGGCATCTGGGCACACACCTGCCCTACTCTCTCACACCCAGTGTCAGGGTTAGGGGGATGGCTAATGGGCCCCTGGAGTCCATTATTTTTAGAGGAGCAAGGACTGGGAATGTTCTGAGTTCTCAAGTGAATACCATATGACTGAGCCAGCTCATTTTTCAGGTTTGTGAGGCAGAAACAGCCTGGAACAAGGCTCTTCTCAATCCCCTGCTCCCATTCCCTCCTCCTTGCTGTGATTCTTTTAATACCTACCATCATGCAAAACAGAACCACTGGTTTTGCTACTGTTTTTGAGTAATGTCTTATGAGGGACTGTATACTTGAACCATCCAGCTAAGCGACTTTCAAATTCTCCATCAATAGAAACTATAAAATAATAAATATCCAATATTTTAAATCACTAGAATTTGGGACTAACTTATTATGTAGCAGTGGATAACTATTACAATATGAAATTCTCCTTGTCCATTGCCCTTTATGAGTTCTGGACTCTTCATTCAGTGTGTCCTCCTCCTGCATTTCCATTTGCCCTTTAAGGATCCATATCAACAGATTGCTGAATATTAGTATTAATTATCAGAGTGAAGAATTTTGTGTGGGGGAGGCTGTATGTCTGTGTGCACACAGGTGTGTGCTGGTGCGCCCCACCCATCCATATGTACATGTGATAGCTAGAGGAATACATCACTATCCTGCTCTGTCACTCCCTGCCTTAGAACCTTAAGACAGGGCCTCTCACTGAACCTGGAGTCCTCCCTGGAGGGTAGCCAGTAAACTGTGGGAACCACCTGTATCCACCTTCTGTAGTCCAGGGGCTACAGATATGGCCATGGGCCTCGGTGCTGAAGAGGTGAACTCAAGTCCTCATGCTTGCACAGCAAGCATTCATAAGTATTCCATAGTCCCTGAAGAATCTTGCTTTCAGTTTATTTTTATTTTTTAATGTGAACTATGAAGATGACTTATTTGATAAAGATGGCTTGGCATGTAAACATGATGACACGAGTTGAGATTCCAAACACCCACATAGAAATCTAGATGTTGGGGACTGGAGAGATGGCCCAGGGGTTAAGATTACTTGTTGCTTTCCCAGAGGGCCTGAGTTCGATTTCCAGCACCCATATCATGGATAATAAACCATTTGTAACTTTGGTACCAGGGGAGTCAGTGCTCTCTTCTGGTCTCCAAGGGTAATAGGCATGCAAGTAGTACACAGACATACTTGCAGGCTAAACACCCACATACATTTAAAAATGGAGTGGTATCCACTTGTCATCCAGTACTGGGTTGCTGGAACTCACTGGCCATGCAGTCTAGCTGAATCAGCTCTAGGTTTAGTGAGAGAGCCTGTCTAAAAAAGCAAGGTGCTGGCACCTGAGGAATGACACCCAAGGTTTCCCTCCTGCTTTCATCTTAATAACAAATAAACCCCAAACCTCTATGGCTTGTTGGATTGGGGAATGTGTGTGGCTGTGTTATCTCTTCAAGGTCTGAGGCATTCTGGATGATTCAGAATTACATTATCTCAAATTCCAATATACCTCAGTGTTATGTTTCTTAATCGGTGCTCATTTTGAAGGCAGGAAATCAACATTTTAATAACTTAATATACATGCACATATGCACATGTGTGTTGCTTGATTAATTCTTTTTATCCACTAAGTGGAAGTTACTTCTGGCATTCTGATGGTGAGACACACATTTGTAATGAAGAAACATGTGAATAACTTTGTGTGTGTTGTGTGTGTTTGTGTGCATGTGGCCTCTGTGCCTGTATGTATTTGGAGTCTGAGGCCAATGTTGGGAATCATATTGGATCATTCTCACACCTTATTCAATGAGGCAACATCTGTCAGTCAGTCTCAGTGCTTGCCGACACTGTTAGTCTTCCCAGTCAGCTTGCTCTGGGGTCCTCTGTCTCCACGTTCTGAGGTTGTAATTTCAGGTGAGCTGTCACACATATCCAGCATTTAAAATGTGGGTTTCTGAGGATCTGAACCCCTGTCCTCATGCTTTACCACTGAACCATCTTTCCAGTGACCATGTGCATGTATCTCAAAGAATGTTTAAGAATTCTTCACTGTTACACAAAACACATAAGGCAAAGCTCATCATTTTAACCATGTTAACTGGCTTTAAATATATTTACAATATTGTGCAGCCATCATCACCGTCCATTTCCAGAACTTTCTCATCACTCACAAAGAAGCTGTTGCCATGAAACAATACTTCTTCATTTCCCACCTGCCAGCCCTGTCAACCACCATTCTGCAGTCTGTTTCTGTGACCCTGCCTGCTGTGGCCGCTCTGTGTAAGCTGAGTCAGACGTAATGTTCCCTTGGAGCACAGTGTTCCCTGCTCGCTTGTGTTTTGTCTGACTGCTTTTGTACTACGCTGCAGAGGTGAGCAGCTGTGATCGACACTGAATGTCCTGGGGACCTGAAAATATTTGCTATTAGTGCTCTCCAGAACAAAGTTTGCAGACTCCGGAATGCGATTGGAGGTGGCTGACCTCTATGATTATTTCATTAGTGTGGGAGAGAAGCCTCATTTCCAGACTGTCAGGGATAGGCTTTTGCAGCATAAATGTAACCACAACCTTTAACTCTACCTGCCCAAATTCCTAGTGTTTTCAGCTTCCCTCAGTTTTGTAGTTAAAATGATGAAAACCATTTGGGGACTATAGTTAATGTATATTTCAGAATAGCTGAAAGAGAATTTTAAATGTCTCCGTTAAAAGAAATGAGAAATATTCGAGGTGATAGATGTGCTTGTTAATAAGAATTGATCATTCTACCACCTCTGCATGCACTGAAATTGCATACATACAAACAGTATTTGTCAATTAAAGATAAAACAAAACAGCAAGATGGCAGGCACAGGTGAAAAAGATGTTTGCCACCAAGCTTGATGACCTGAGTTTGATCCCTGGAATCCACATGGTGGAATGAGAGAGCTGATTTCTGCAAGTTGTCTTCTGACCTCCACATACTTGCCATGGCACCCAATGTTTACACACACTTACACACACACACTAATAAATAAATGCATTTTTTTTAAACTTTGAAAAAAAGGGAAAGAATATAAGGCCTTCTTTCCTGGCTTACTCGTTTTTCTCTTTTGCTATAGCAGAAACACTTTAAAATATAGTAATTTATTGATCCTTAGAGAATTTCATGCAACATATCTTTGTCATATTTTTCACTTCCTCCTTCAACTCCTTCCAGGACCGAACCTCCACTCCCTGTCTTTTTTTTTTTTTTTTTTTTTAAGAAGCGCCAGTCTCACATATATCCAGGTCCTCCTCCTCTTATGGTCTTTCTGCCCCTTCTTCTGTAATGTTCCCTAAGCTTTAAGTGTGGAGATTGTGTTGTAAATGTATTAACTGGGGGAAGGCAGCCCATCCCCCTTGATCTCTGCATTTAAATCAGTTGTAATCTTCATCTGCTGCAAAAGAAGCTCCTTTGATAAGGATGGCAGCTACACCTATCTGTGGGTGTGAGGGCAAGTATCAAGAATGCAGTTAGAAATTGTACTTGTTTAGGAAAGTGGTAGTAATTAGCGGGTTCTCTTGTAGGGCCAATGACTCACCAGCCATGGGTAGTTAGCTAGGTTTATAGTGCAAGGCGTGAATTCCCTCCTATTGATTACACCTTGATCCCACTTAGTTGATGAGTGGTTACCCCAGGATATAAGTGCCATTATTGTATCTTTCAGGACATCTTACTGGGCTGGTCATTGTTGTCCTTCATTAGCATTATAGCTGGATAGAACAATTGATTGCTTTTTCTTTTGGCAGCTTTCCAAAACTCTGAGAACTAGTCATCAGTGAGGAGGTGAAATTCATGTCAATTCCTCCAAATCTTGAGTTCAAAGTGTGTGGTGTCTTCAACAGTAGGATCTTAGCTTCTTTTTCTGTAAGGCACCAAGGGCTATGGCACGAATCTCTATTGTCTGGGGAGGGGTCTCTCTGAATTCCCTAACCAACACCTGGAAAGGAACTTTCCCATGCTTGGTACGGGGGATTTCACCAGCTAGTCTATAGCATTTTCTTCCTAATTTCTATATATCTTCAATTCAAATGTATGCATATATGTTCATAGACTTACGTATATTTTGTGTAATTTAAGTAGGAATAAAATAATATAGTTCCTTATGGCTTTTAAAAACACCCTTAGTGCTATTTATCTTCCATCTTTTCTTCTCCCTCTGTGGTGCCATTACTTCTCCCTCCCAGGTACATCTGCCCCACCCTTTTTCCCATCCCCCCCCCACCGTCTTAGTAACTGTGTCCTACTATTCCTGCCAAATCCTTTCTAGTCAACACTTGTGGTGATGCATTATTTATGATTTATTAAAGCTTGCCTGAAGATTAGAAAAGCGAAGTAGCTGGCCACTAGTTTTTCCACTACCTCAGGCTAAATGGGCTGATCCTGCTGTCTCTCCTCAGCAAGGCTGCAGAATCCTGAGACTGAATGTCTCCTATTCTCAATGTGGCTGGAGAATGAATGCCTGGCACTGAGAACTTGCTCCTGTCTTATATACCTCCCTAATGCTAGGATTAAAGACGTGTGATCCCAGGTGCTAAGATCATCTTTGCATGAGCTGTTTATCTCTAGGACTGGATCAATCTTGTGTAGATTGTGTGGCCTTAGACTCACAGAGATCTGTCTACCTTTTAATCATGAGTCCTAGGATTAAAGGTCTGGTCAATACTGCCCACTCTACACAATTCAACAGCTCCTTAGTACTGTGTGTTATTGTAGGAAACCTGGGAGAGAACATGCTTGTAGTGTGACCTTCTGCGAACTGAGATTTCTCTATGCTTCTCTTGTCCTCTTTCAAATTCTCAGTGATTTCAAGTCTGTTTCAAGTTACCAGTTTTCCCTATATGAAGTCATCTAGAAAGATAAATGGAAAATGGAGGAAAAATAACAAAATATAAGAGTGTTCACATTCCTCCAGCAGGAAGGTGGAGAGAGTGTTTGGGAAACAGAACTAAGTGTTTGTGAATGGAGGTCTTGATAAGAACTGGAGTTGATGGGAGAGAACAAATGGAGTTTTGTGTAACTAGACAATGTCTTTTATTTTAGAACAGCACAGTCTATGTTTCCCTAGTTCTAGCTAGGAGCCCCCTTCAGTTTACTGACACAGCCCACCTCCAAACTCCCATGCTGTATCTCAGAAAGAGTGTGATCACATGTGCCAAGGTGGGTCCTAAGTACCCTGACAAATGGCTGAACTGAAACTCTAGATCTCCCCAAACCACAGCAATGTGAGCATTTCTTAGTCTCCGTGTTTTGTGAAGAATTATGTTCCTGTGTGGAATCTACTTGTAAAACATTTATTGGTTAAATATAATATAAAAAGGACTTTTCACTCAGCACCATAAAGTTGAAAGTTCAAATCCTCCTTTCTGCTCAAGTACATTGATCATTTCCGATTGTAGGTCATAATATGATATCACAACTTCTACCTGGAACTTTTCTCTGTGTGTGATCCTTCATTCTGGGGGTGGTCAGTAACCTCATCATGAGAAATCTTCTAAAGTGACCCATGTGACCTGTGGATAGTAGCCATGGGTGTGAGGTCTCACTGACCTGTGGCCTGTAGGTGTCATAGACCTAGCAAATGTCATGAAAGGGCAATAAAGCCATAGCAAGAGATGGCAATATCTATAGCTAGTGATGTTGAATGTAATGAAGTATTTGCCAAAGAGATAGTGCAAAACTAGCAGGCATATGTGTGACTACTCCAACTGCCTGATATTGAGTAGCTTGAGAAGATGAAGAGAGAGCAGGTAGCTAGACTATAACCCATGGGACAAGGGGTTTCAGTGGGGGAACTGTCAAGGTGAGCAGGGCCTGGATAACATACGCAGTACAGGCTATAGAAGCCATGTGTTGGATAGTACTTCCTCTGGTCATGGTCATCCTCTATCTTTATGGTCCAATAGGGTAGCCCAGCAACAGATGACTATAAAGGATTAGAAATTTGGCTAGTATAAATGGGGAATTGAGTTATAAAATTTATTCAATGTCAGTGGCTTTAATTTAAATTTCTCTGTGAGGATGGAAGTTACTATTTGGGAGAGTGTAAACAGGGGAAATTGAGGGAGTGGCTTCTAGCTGGCCAGTGGAGATCTCGATTAAAGGCCTGCCTTACCAGGTTAGGTGACAGTGGGTCTTCTAGGAAGCTGGGAGAATTTATTGATGGCCCTGGAAGATGGATGGAAGATGCCAGAGAGATTCTGGGAGGAGAGTCCAAGTGACAGATGATGGGCATCCTACCAGTAGCCTGGATTCTGTGGCCTTGTGGGCCTTCCAGGAGCCCTAGGACTGCATGAAAACTGGAGCTGGGGCAGTTGAGCAGATCCATTCTTGCTCAGACAGGCCTGAATGAAGTAATGCAACTCCAATAATGATAGTTTCTTAATTGCAAAAGGGTCCATAAGTTTACCCCCTTTACAGAGGGATTCATCTCCAGCCCCTGGCAATCATAGTTGTCCCTCTTCACTGTAGGATTCCATTTATACAGATTCTGTGTATCTGGCTCTCTGCATAGGAAGGCTACTGACTAACTATGCATTGAATTATTTACCCGCAGGATGGAATCTAAACACTATCTACCTTGTACAAATTTCATGAACCTCATGTAAACCACTTATGAGAATGAATGGCACATGATGGAATTAAGGACTGCTTGGGGCTAGGGAGATGGTTCAGTCAGTAAAATGTTTGCTGGGCAAGCATGTGGTCCCCAATGCTCATGTAATAAGCTGGGTACCACAGTGTGTGTCTGTAAGCTCAACATTAGGTGGATTTTTGGGATGGGATGGTGAAGGTAGCTCACTTGCTAGCCAGCCTAGCTCATCAGTAAGGTTTAGGTTCAGTGACAGATCCTTTCTCTAAAAGCAAAGTAGAACACAACTTTACTTCTGAGTGCTGGGATTAGAGGTGTTCATTACCATACTCAGTGTTTTTGTGACTTAAGTTTTTCCTTTTTAATTTAAAAACACATGATATCGATGTTAATGAAAGAGGCATACCTTTAATTCCAGCACTCAGGAAACAGAAACAGGTGATCTTTGTGAGTTCTAGGACAGCCAGGGCTACATAGAAAGAACACATCTCAAAAACAAAAAAATGAAGGGAGGGATTGGGGATAAGAGAGAAGGGGAGAGAAGACATGTACACATATGCACACACACACACACACAGGAATGCACATTCACATGAATTCATACGCATACACAAATGGGCTCAGGCACATACATACACCAAATAAACATAGGCACATAGAGGAATTGAGGACTGCTTGCTGTCAGTCATTTTATTGTTATTACGAGCATCATCTTTGAGTTAGGAATCTCTAGTTCCATATATCGACTTTGTCTCACCTCATCTGATGTCCATGGATTCTCTGAGCCTCATTTAGAAACTCCCAAGGGAGACTCTATGGTTAGCCCAACAAGATGTGGCAGAGCAGAACAAAGACAAGAGATGAACAAAGTGGAGGATAATGTTAAAATACTCTCTAGTCCATTTCATCCCATGGCAGTTGTCCTGAAATGGGAAGGTAGAGGGCCAGGAAGCTGTCTGGCTTTGGTGACAGTAGATGAGCCTAAGTGAGGCACAGCAGATGTGGGAACACCCTGGGATTGTATCCCACCCAGTGACACTGGAAGGGGAGCTTCTCTTTGAGACGGTAATCTGACTGGAGTTTCTCCTTTCTTCCTGTGGGCTTGGGAAGTCAGAGCACACACGGAATGAAATGTTAATTGACAAAGGTTGGCAATATCTCATTATTGCCAAGTGCTGGCTAGTATCATGGTAAGGCATGATCCCTCTTCCTGTTGCTCAGTTCATGAAGTGAGTGACTTAAAAAGATGAGTGAAATGCTCTCCTGTGGGCCTGCCCTTACGCTGGGATCACACTCACTTGACCTCTCTGCTCTCATCTTTTGAGGCACCTGTGGCTCACAGAGGTAAATTTCCTACATCCTATTTCTCACGTCTTCCTTCATTCGATTTTGCCCAGACTGGCTACTGAGTAAGGAGACGTACCTTGCCTCATTGCTTTTGAACTGGACGGCCTTTTTCTTTTGCATAGATTCCCTTGTACCTCACCTACACCGTCTGCAGGGCCACTGTCTCACATCCCCCAAGTCTCAGCAGGTGCCATTTTCAGTGGGCTAACGCTGACCCCTCTACTTAAAACAGTGACGTCATCCTTCCATGCTCTTGCTCTGCCTTAGTTATGCTTCTCCCCAGTGTTCACTAAATTTATGTGATTTAACTTTTATCATGTTTTTGGAATTTGATGTTTGCCACTACAAATTAGCAGACTCCCTGGAGAAGCACAATTCAGTTCTATGCGGCCCACACTGGGCCCTCATTTCTTCCCATACTGCCTGGCATAGATTGTGTAACCATCAGATGTAGAATGAATGAGGCTCCAGGCTTCCAGGCTGCTGTTCAAGGCTCTGATCCCTAATCTCACACTCACTTTTCTCTCTAAGATTCCCTCCTGTCCCACATAAGCTCTCTCCATGTGCCTTTCACATAGGTATATCCTTAATTTCTGAATCTGCGGTTGTCTCAGTAAACTCTCTTTTGCCAAAAGGATGCTCACCCCCTCCTGCTGCTATAGACTGCCTGCTAGGAGTCTCCAACCTTTGACACTGTTACGTGACATTATCATCTACACAGTTCACTGCGTTACCACAAAGAAAAATCTCATAACGTTTTAAGTTAGCTTTAGGTTTTGGGTTGGGTTATTGTTATAGCAAGTCTTGGTCACATGCACATACAGCCACATATGGACCACAGCTTCAGGTGGGAGATGTCTGTGAACCATCTTGTCATCCTCTGTCATAATTGCTCATTGACTTTGTTTGCCAAGCTACAATCATTTGTTTTTATTGACAGCTCTCTTGGGTCTTGAGTTTTTCTTTACTCTTCATGCTTCTGTTTATTTTTCTTGTCGCTGTAAGAAAATACCCAATGAGAGCAACTTAATGAAGGAAGGGTTTACTCTGACTCACAATATAGGGAAGCAGGAGTGTGAGGCAGCTGAGCACAATGCATCCATAGTTGGGAAACAGAGGGGCTTGAATGCTGTACTCTAATCACTTTTCCTTTTTGCTAATCCTAGCCCATGGAGTCATGGGACCTAAATAATGTTAATCTTAGATATTGCTGAGATTTGTCTCCTCAGTCATACTAGATCCTGCCAGTTGGTAGCCAATGTTAACCATCACAATTTTCACACTTGGGCTTGCCGTGGCATTTGTTTAGGACAATGGACTTTGGTGTCAGGCATACCTAGATTTTTCTTTCACTGCCTTTAATATTTGGTCAAGTTAAAGTACTTCTTTGAACCCATTTATTTCCCTCTAAAAATATGAGGAGTGATACCTAACTGAGAAGTTACTCTGAGAACCAAGGGCTATGACATGTGTGGGGACACATAGTAGTTGCTGAAGAAAAGTGCTGAGGGGCTGTGGAGTGAGATTGGAGTCATGGGTAGGTGTGGGAATCAGTAATGCTAATTAAAGATATGTTATTTCCATGTGCTGAATTTGGATTGGGAGATTGTTTTTGTTCTTTATTAGAATAATGAGAGGACTCTTATCTTTATTGAAATCCTTCTGCAGAAAGAGGCGAGCTGTATTTGTGTCAGAGATAATGCTGGCTTTTTATAAGCCTCCGTGTGGTAGACAATAGCAGGGCCTTTTAACTGATGTGCTTAGGATTTTTCTGTCTGTCTCTGTATAAGATCTGTCAATTCCAGTTTTGCCTTGGCTTTTAGGTGACTTTTGTGACTCTTGGGAAGTCACTTATTTGTGAATTATGGAGGGGTAGTGTCTGCATACCTATCATATATAATCATGATACATGAACATACCCAATATACCTAGGGAGATATGTACTTATGCTCACATAGATAAATGCATATTAGTAAATATATATACATACAGTGTGTTGGGTGCACATGTCCATTTCCATGCATATGAGCTTGGTACTCTTCAGTATATAAAGCCTATGGGTATGGTAGATCTACCTAGCCAGTTCTATCCCTGGGGACTGAGAGCAAAGTGGAATGGTTGGTTGGGGTAAAAGAGGGAAAGCTAGGGCTCATGAGACTTTTGTGTAGCTGCTGCTATGCCATGAGAAATGCTGCCTATGTTAAGCAGGGAATATAGACAATTAGGCTGATAGAAGCGAGACAGGAAATGGATCATGTACAGGTCCTCATGTGGGAGAATGGGGGCTGCTGGCATCAGCTCCAAAGGCTTGGAACTGATTCTAGAGGGCTATGGACAGAGGCTCTGGCAACCTTTCCTAGATGATTTATTTTCCCTGGGAGTGTGACATGAGTATTCCCAGATCCCAGGGAGAGACTTGTACTAGCAAACAGCTCCTGAGTTGATGCCCCTGTGTCGGTGAACTTGGCATGGAAAGGGAACAGATCACTTGCTGTTATCTGAACCCCCACTGTAGCTGTGACCCTTGGGGAGATGCTCAGCCCCCAGGACTAATGAAGGGACTAAGCAGTATGCTGATGTATTCAGAAGCGTAACTCTGACTGACAGAGTCACTCAGGTAACACAGGATCTGCCTTCTCTGTCCAACTGCATGGTAGTTTCTAGATGTCAGAGTTAGCAAGACCCTAGTGGGCAACAGAGAGGCATAAATGAAACATAAGGGGATGTGCTTAGTGACCATGGGGAGTCAACAGTTTAATGGTGTACACAGAAGACAGAGCAGAGGAGAATTCAAAATAAACAAGAACAGAAGGAAGCAACGTTGAGGTACCGCAGAACTGAGAGATAACAGTGTCAGTCTGGAGTCTCTCCATAAGCAAAGTCAAGCTGTGTGCTGAACTTGGCTGGCTGTGCGATCTTGGACAAGTCACCTTATTTTTTTTGTGGTGTGAGGAAGGTGGTGATTATACATACTTTATATGTCATGAAAGGATGGGACATCTCCATGACAGGGACAGTGAGGACAACCTAGAGCATGTTCTCAGAGCAGGTATGAGAGAGGGTTGGAAGTTTCTGAAGTTGGGAAAGCCCAGTGGAGCAGACATGGGTATGATCCTCCTTGTGGCTTCCTCTTGTGCCACTATTCCCGCTGAGCTCTTTCTACACAGGCCACTTCCCACTTCCTAGAGGCCCTTGTTGCCCCAGAGCTTGTGGCCAGTTCTCTTTGCCTGAGACCTTTTCAGTGTTTTGCATGATGGGCTTCTTCACACCCTTGGATCTAGTTTCAAATTTTATCTTCCTCCTTGAGACCTTCTCTGTCCATCCTGGCCAAGTGCATGCTGATGGTCCCTAGGTCAACCACCCTCTGCCAAGCTCAATTCTTCTTTTCTAACCTCACAGTGTGATTCCTTTCTGTTGTTTACTCCACTGTGTACTCCACATACCACACTGAGCCCTCTGAGGACAGTAGAAAGCTGCACAATCACTGCTGTCTCCATCCCCTTCGCCCAGTGCTGGCTGCATAGTGACACTGAGTGATTATGCATATCTAAGTGCGAGTGATCCAAAAGTGACATCTCTGAGTTCATATAAGGAAGTAATTTCATACTTTAAAGACTTAGTGCCCTTCCCCAGAGGGGTGTGAGCTAAGACAGTAGCCCCACAGATTGGCGATGCGGTAGACATCTGGTGTGTCTCTCCTCAGAGGAAGTTAGGGCCTTAATGGCACTTGCTGGCACATAGCTTCTTCCTGTGCATCTAACTCTGGCCTATTGAGTTAGAGGTGGCTGTAAGTAGAACCAGCTGAAGTGTGATGCCCCGTCTGACAGGCATGGGGACTCACTTGCAATACTCAGCTCTCCTAGGTATGACCAAAAGCCATCCTGAAGAATAGGAAAAAGAGCTGAGCAGTGGTGGTGTACGCCTTCAATCCCAGTACTCAGGAGGCCGAGGCAGGTGGATCTCAGTGAGTTTGAGGCCAGCCTGGTCTATAAAGGGAGTTCCAGGACAGCCAGGGCTGTTACACAGAGACACACTGTCTCAAAAACCAAAACAAGAGCCTGGGGAGATGGCTTAGCATTTAGGAGCACTGACTGCATTGCCAGAGAACCAGGTTCAATTCCCAGCACCCACATGACACATGGAAGTTCACAACTGTCTGTAACTCCAAGATCTGACCCCTTACACAGACATATATGCAGGCAAAAACAAACAAACAAACAAAAACGCAACCACCAATGCAAATAAAATAATAAAAAAACAAAACAAAGAAAGAAAGAATGGGGAAAAGAGAAATGGACTTGGATTTTTGGATCTGATGCTGTCAGTTTTTGCCTTGTCACAAACTATCCCACAACTTAGTGGCTTAAAAATAACTGGCTTTTCACATCCCTTGTGTCTGGTCCTGCTGTGCTTATTTTGATAGGAAGCTTTTGGGCTCTCTTGTGTCCAAGATGTTTCTCATATCTGTGGCATTTGGTGAGCTGTCACCTCTTAAGTTTTTGTTCTTCTCTGAGTGGGTTCCTAGACACTGGGTGATTAGTCCAGTTTCATGCTTATGACGCTTTTGAGCCTCTTAGTGTACCTGAAAGAATGTCCCAAGCCCATGCTCTTTATGTGTGTGCACTCATACACATATAGGTATGCATGCACATGTGTGCATGTATACATGAAAACAACAGTACAACCTTGGCACGTTCCACTGTGTTTTTAAGATGGAGTCTCTTGTTATACTCAAGCTTGCTAAATAGGCTGGGCTGTCTGGCTAGTGATCCATAGGGGTCTGCCTGATGCCACCTTCATAGCACTGAGGTTACAATAGCATGTCACCATGACTAACAGTTTTTTAATGTTGGTTCTGGGCATCAAATTCAGGTCCTCATAATATTTTATTGACTGAGCTCCCCCACCATGGACTTGTTAAAGCCTCTGTCCATGGCGTGTTTGCTGATGTCTAACTGACAAAGCTCCTAGGCAGCGTGAGCAGTGGAAGCACAGGGCGTGGTTACAGGAATTAGTCAGATATCAGCCACTTCTTTCCTGTTCACAGGTGACTCCATGCATGACCTATGTCATTGCTTCAAAGATTTCATTTCCTTCTTAAAGTAAGGACCACCATTGCTTCTTATTCATGGATGGGGCCCCAAGGTTTACAGAAATTGAAGGAGGTGTGTTCACATAGTTGGGATTGACTGTGGGGAAAATGCATGAAGGTTTATTTAAACAGCAAGGAAAATGTGACAGGAGAGAGGCCAAGCCAAACTATGCTGAAGCAAAGGGACAGCCTGATAGGTTTTAAAGAGAAGGAATACTTAAGTTTCCCATGTTCATTAATTGGCCTTTGCAAAGGAAAAGTAAATGTTCTTATAATTCAAGGCCAGCAGAGAATTTTAAAAGTTGAGTCAAGACACTCTGAGGTAGGCTTCTTCCGACAGAGTTGTCATCCCTTCCTTCTCAGGTAGCATCCTGCTATACAGCTTCTGCCTTTGCCTCCTGAATGCTCCGTGTTGGGAATAGAGGTGCGTATTTCCATACCTGGCTCTCCTGTTCATCTCCCACCCCTTCTCTCCCTCTCTAAAGTTGAGACTGCCCTCAAACTCACTCACCTCACTTCTTATCTGAGGATGACCTTGCTGTAACCCTCCAACCTCCACTTCTCTAATACTGCACCACCCACCAGATTTACGCATTGGTGGCTGCCCTCAAATGCAAGATTTCCCACATGCTAAGTACGTGCTCTACAAGTTGAGTTGCATGATGCTTTTATTTCAGTGAGATTTTTCCTAGGTCTTAGAGAAAGACATTTATCTGACTTTTTATTCATTGTGAACAGAACTGATAGCATCAAAAATTATCTGTGTCTGTATATCTATATTTGTATCTATATACATACATTTGCATGTGCGTGTGCGTGCGTGCGTGCATATGTGTGTGTGTGTGTGTGTGTTTTATTTGGCCAAGATCTGGTAGTTGTTTATTCTATGAGATTGTAGGTGTCTGCTTGTCTTCAGCCTGTCTTGGAATCGAGAAGCTGGTTCTAATACTGGTGGAGGAGTGCCTCAGTAACAGGATACATGAACTCATCAGCACAAGTGAGAGCAAGCAGGCAGAAAGCAAAGCTTCCTTCTTCCATGTCCTTTCATGTGGGTTGCCAACAGATGGTATGGCCCAGATCTAGGATGGGCCTTCCCACTTCAAACAATCAAATAGAGAAAATCTCTCGGGTATTCAGCTCCTTGGGTTTTAGTTCATCCTAGACATGGTCAAATTGGATCCATGGTTTAGCCATCACAGACTATAATACCAGTGAGAAGCCAGGTGACTGTCATATATCTTAAATGGGCAGAGAAAACATTTGCATTTATGTTTTCTAAACTAAATTTTCCTTAGATAATGGAGAACACAACTAGAAAGAAGTTTGTATGAAGGTTCATTAAGTGGAGTGGAACAATGAGGTTATCTTGATCAGA
The DNA here is from genome assembly GCF_017639785.1 of Mesocricetus auratus. Taxonomy (NCBI): domain Eukaryota; kingdom Metazoa; phylum Chordata; class Mammalia; order Rodentia; family Cricetidae; genus Mesocricetus; species Mesocricetus auratus. Next base: position 8,773,030 of record NW_024429209.1, on the reverse strand, counting down.
GCAGCAGTTGGAATGCAGGACTCACCTGATGCCAACACCAATGCATGCTTCCTCTATGAGCCACTACCAATGCACACTATGAACCAACACCAATGCGTATTTTCTCTATGAGCTAACACCATTGCACACTTCCTCTATGGTTTTTAGTGGCTTTGTGTAAATCTGACTGCATTTGGGAGAGACAAAGCTGCCTCGCACTGTTTCACAGTAGCTTCTAGAAATTCAGTCTTATTTGAATAACAGAGTGTATTTAACACATCCACAGGTCCTATAAGATTGCAGATGCAGCATATAGTAAAAGCAGATCTTAAAATATACTATGGAATTCTCAGTCTGTAATGTCAGAGCTGGGAGGGCCCAAGATACCAAGTTTGTCTATTCCCTTGGCTGTGTAAGTGAGGACTGGTCTTATCCAAGGTCACAGAGACTGGGTTAGATCTGAGGCTATCCCCGGGTCTTCCAACTCCTGTTTCCAGTTCAGAGTTCTTCCCACCCCATTCTCTAAGGCTTTGAGTCAGTGACTTCTCCTGTTTTCCTTTCTTTTCTCCTTCCTTTCCTTTCTTTTTAAAGGCTCACTGGCAGCTACTGCTCTAAGGCAGAAAATGTATTCATTTAAATGACTTCGTTTGGAAATAGAAGCTTGAATAATGATGTTACCATTTATAATTGCTCTGATTAACCACACCACCGTTTTGCAGTTTAGAATTAAAAAAAGCCTCGTTTCCTTTGTGATGTGAATTTTAATTGCTTTCTCTCAGGAAGACCCCTTCAGGCAGATTTGTATGCTTCCCAGTTTCCAGAACATCAGAAAGACCCCTTGGGCCAGACCTGCTTGCTCTTGAGTTCTCTGCAGAGATTTAGAACTGAACGTGGGAAGCTGTTCAGGGAATTCCTAGATGATTGGAGATTCCCAGAAAGATGCCACTGATGTCTACAGTCACTCACCTTTCAACTTAGACATGTTACTTGCCTGGGGGATCATAGTACCAGGGGTTCCCGCAAAGCCTAGACTAGAGGCCTGGGATAAGGGGATTTGAGACTTTTCTTAGGGTGTTTAAGGCTCCCTGTAGATGTCATCCTTAAGATTACAACCAGGGCAAGATCATCCATAATTCATCTGCCAGGGAACCCATCTGTGTCTTCTCAAGTGGATTTTCTTTTTCTTTTCTTTTTAATCTTTAGGGAATTTCAGTTATTGTTTGACATTTCACCTATACAAAATCAGAATCAACTTCATACAGTGGAAAAGACAAGAGCTTAAGAAAGTATAGGTGAATATTTATTTGATCTTGAGTGGAAGCATGGGATCTCTGACTATAAAAGCCAAGAAATAAATTGCAAGGTTATAGGCGATGGATTTAGTAACATGGTAGTCAAAAATATTTGTAAGTAAAAAATGCAGTCACACCAAAGTAAAAAGGAGAGTGACCCCAGGAAAATATTTATATCATAGAAGATTCATAGTAGTCAAACAATTTTAATATAAGGAACAATGATAAATAGCTGAAGACCAGTGTCTGAATAGAAAAGTAGGGCAAGTGTGAACAGACAATGCCTGTGAGAAAGACTGCAAGTCAGTAAAAATCTGGGGCATAAAATTCAACAACCCAGCTTTACAACTAAAATGTAAATCTGAAAAGACAAAAAGAGCCTGGAGAGATGGCTCAGTCTATAAAGTGCTTGCTTTGCAAGTACAAAGACTGGAGTTCAATCCCCAGAACCCATGATCAAAACAGTTGACCATTGTAGCTTTCCTTCATAACCCGGATGTTGGGGAACCAGAGTGAGGTACCCAGGGGCTCTCTGGCTAATCATTGTAGCCAAATGGGGGAGCTCCAGGCTTTAAAATACCTTGTCTTTAAACTAAAAATGATAGCACCTGAGGTTGTCTTCTGAACCAACATACATATGAACCTATATACAGACAGACACACAGAGAGACACCCAGACACCCAGACAATGACATCCAGACATACACATACACACATTTACACACACACACACACACACACACACACACACACACACACACACACGATATCATTTCCTCCGTTTACAGTGGTAATTTAAACAGTGATATGTTTGGCACTGAGGTGATTGTCAGAGTATCAGTTCCTGTAGTGCTTCTGGTGCACAGTGACATAGTTACATGTTCGTAACACCAGTGCGCATCTAAGGGGTGTGTTACGAGATTGTTTTGTCACTGTGGGAACATTACAGTGCTCAAGCCTGTAGTCAGCTTTGGTCAGTGATTTCTGTGGGGTCTCTTGATGCAACTATAGCCTCTCAGGTGACTCTCCCAAAATGAAGGCTAGCAGGCCTGCTCCCAAGGCTAAATCAGTTGTTGTGATGAAATTTTTTGAATAGATACATTTAGATTATATCATATATAACCTGTTCAAAACCTGGGTATAGATATTTTCTTTCTGTCCTTTCTTACCATTTTGACAGAGTTTTCTAAAAATTCATAAAATTTCTAGACGTGGAGAAGTTATAATGAAACAGTTATTTGTATACTATATTAATGGACATGCAAGCTCCATATCTCTTGTTAGAAAAGTTTGGGAGGATGGAATGGCAAAATGGCTCAGTGAGTAAACATACTTGCTGCCAAACCTGATAACTTGAGTTCCATCCCTGGTACCCGCATGGTGGAATGAAAGGACAGGTTCCACAAATCTATCCTTTAACCACCACTGGAATGGGTGACATGTGCGTGCTTTACATACATACATACATACATACATACATACATACATACATACTGCATACACATACACAATAAAGGTATTGCATTTTCAACAAAGTTTGAAAGGTTATATCAAGTCTTTAAGCAACTTCATGTCTTTTCACTCAGTTATCTTATTGGGAAAATAGTATTCTAAGAGGCAGATAGATATATATCACAGTTTCTCAATGATGAGTTCCAGGTCTGTCCTTTCTAGGATTTAAGGGGATAATTTAGAGCCTCTTTGGCAAGAGAAGCATGCTGTTCTATCCAGAGGATGGTTGTGTGCTGGGTTCCATGTCCCTGATACAGTTCTTTGTCTTTGTTGTTTGGGTGAATTTCATTTATATCCATAAGCTTGGGTTTACAGCTGAATATTGACAGGACACTGGCATATGAACCATGTATGCCTTCCTTCTCTGTGCGCTCATTTTCTCATCTGTGAGATGAGCCTGCTAATGCTTCCCTTACAAGGTTTTGTATGGGCAAGAACACATGATCAGACCAAATGCCTGTGTCCATTCCTATGCCCTTCTTTTTTTCAGTGATTTGGAATGATAGTTTTAGATGTGTTGGCCTCATTTAGTGTTTCTTCTGGTATCTCTAGGAAATAGCCAGCCTGCCAAACTCCTCACCCCTGTAACCTCCAGAAACAGAGCTGACTGAAACCTTTATTAGCCATAGTGTCATAATGCCAAGAGGGTAGTTTAAGATATGTTCTTTATTATTATTACTATTATCATTATTATTTTATATTTTTGTGATCATATATGTGCATGTATATGTGAGTGTGACCTCTGTGTGTGGTATATGTGCACATGTGTGTGTTTAGGTATGTGAGCAGATACCAGAGAAGGAAGCTGGGTGTCTTGCATGTCAATCTTTCCCTTATTAATTTAAGGCAGAGTCTCCCACTGATTGTTTGAGGCAGGGTCTCCCACTGATTGTTTGAGACAGGGTCTCCCACTGAACGTGGAGCTGTGATGGCAGCCTTCACGCACTGGCGATACTTCTGTCTCCATCTCTCAACCTGGACTTGCAGGTTTGTGTGTAGCTATCCACAGATTTTTTTTGTGGATACTAGGGTTTGACCTCGTCTTCATGTTAGCTCAGCAAGCGTGCTTATTCTTATCCATTGAATCATTTCCCCAACCCTCAGGAGAGAATCTTTTATGGAAAATGTTATCACAGAACAAATTTACAAGTTTTAGATATTATATGAGAAATTTCATATTAGGAGAGGAGAAAGACTAAGCAAAAAGTAACAATATATTTTATGACTACCCAAACATACCCATTGGTTGTATTTTCATGTACTTTTTAAGACTGTTTGGTTTAATGTATTTGATATCATGCTACCTGAATTGCCATGCATTTGATTTTTTCATTAACTCTATGGCATATTATTCACATTTTCATGTTTTTAAAAGTCTTTGTAAAAATACCTTTGCACATATGCATCGTATTCCATTTAGTAGATAGCTGATTCACACTTACTCATTTTGATTATTTTCAAATCAATAAAAAACAATGTTGTTTTTCACATTTCATAGATTTGTTTCATACTCTTGGTGTCAATATTTGTTATTTCACAAATTATTCCCATGTTCAGTATGCCTAAATATCAAGCCAAGGGCTGCAGAATTATACATTGGTTCAATGTCTATAGTGACTCACGATTAAATATTTAGTAGATTCTAGTTATTTTTTAAATGTTATATTGTCCATAATTTTCATTGAGATGTCACAGTGTCACGGGGACCCTGACAAGAAATAATGGTAGAAGAGAAAGCAAACTGTGCCTTGACTTGGAGTGAACACCAATGGCAAACTGGAAATGACCTTTGCAAATGAAGCAGAGAATGTGTCTGTGTGAGCGTGGTACATATGGTGTATGTGCGTGTGTGTGAGCAGAGACCAAAGGACCACACTGAGTGTCTTGCTATGTATATTAATAGCTTTTGTTTAAAATTTTGTTAAGAATTTGGATCATTAAAAAAAAAGTGAAGAGTGTTCCTTTCAGAAGATAAAGAAACAGATTTTTTTCTTCCCTGCCTCTACTCTTACTGAAACTTGTACCAGTTTTGTGGGGTTGGTCACCCAGCATTTACAATTGTTTTTAGCAGGAAGGATCTTATTTCAGTCACCCGCGAAGAGGAAAAGGAAGTGTGTTCTCAGGACTGCGAGTCAGTGTGGAATGGCAGAAGCAGCATGGTCACTCTGCCTGTGCCTATGGTGTGGAAACATGAGGGGGCAGTGTTTTTTGTCACAGTGCAATGCAGCAATGCATTGTCAGAGAAATTCTGGTCTGCAAGGGAGGAGACTGTGGTATAAATGACAGACTTGCCCCAAATGCTTACCTTGCTGGAATGGACAAATGCCCCCAGATTTGGCGGTAACTATGTCTTATTAGTGTATGGTGAGAAGATAGCTATAGTTTTATTTTTGGGGAATGTTAAGCAGAAAGCAGTCTGGCTCTGTTGAGCTCCTGCAGCTGACTTCATTGCATATGTGCCTGTTGCTGAGTATTTCCTCACCCATCATAGTCTGGTTTCCTGTTGCTGTGGTAAACTGCTGTGACAATAGCAATATAAGGGAGAAAGGGCTTATTTGGCTGACAGTTTCAGGTTCCAGTCCATCCCTGGTGGGGTAGTCAAGGCGGCGGGAATTTGAAGCAGCTGGTCACATTACAACCGCTTTCTCAGAGTGGGGCTGCGTTGGGACTGAAGAATGAGCTTGCTGTGTGAATAGGGTTTACTGTTTGGAGCAGAAAGTGGTAATGCACTGAGATAAGTGCAGACAAGCTTGGGATAGAAAATGATGGGTGACTAACGAGAGAGAATGATGAAGATGTAGATGAAGACAGTGATAAAGAGACTGTGTTGGTCCCTCTAAGGAGGTGACATTTGAGGCCCAAATGTCAAGAGTGAGGCTGCCTGTTCTTGTTGTCTGTCTCCTTCCTGAGACTCATATCCTCTTCAGCCATTCTCCCGTCAAAATGGCACCACAACCATCCAGTAGCTGAAATTAGACACCTAGGTGTTATCCATGATTTCTCACTTCTCTTTGTGCTCCTCCCACTCTTGTCTGTCCCCCTGAGCCATACTCACAGCCAGAAGGCTTCTTCCTCCCATCTCTGCTCCCACTTGTGGCCACCTCCCACATGGCCGCATTAGTCTTCCTGTCTCCACTCTTGTTCTTCTTCTCCCACATCCCATAATTATTCTTCCCCCAGCAGTTGAGTTGTGCTGATCAATACGGCAACTGCCAGCCACATGCAAGTGTTTAAAAGGAAATTAATTAGAGAATCCAATTAGGCATTCAGTTCCTCAGACACATATGCCCTGTTTCAAGTGGTCAACAGCCATGTGGCCAGAGACTACTATTCTTGACAATATATCCATATATGACATGTCGTCAATGTAGGAAATTCTTTTGGAAATCTAGAGTTAGAATAATGAAATACCAGGTCACATCTCTCTCTGTCCAAGAGCTCATATATTTTCACAAGCCCCCTTGGGCTAATATCCAAATTCTGACTCCTCCAGAGCCCCACAGACTGCTTCTTGACAGTTCACACCACATCATCCTCTTCCCTTTCTTGGTCACTCACTACCTTGTAGTTAGATCCCTTGTTCTATTTCCAGAACACCAGGCAGTTGTGTCCTCCCTGGGGCTCTTGTGATCATTGACACATTGGGTTCTCTTCCTATGGAGTGCCCGTCTTCCTTTCTCCAACACACCACAGCCTTTGTGTTGGTATTCACCAATAATATTTGCCATTTCAATCTCAAAATATACATTATAGCCTTCTGGTACATGAGCTTCTAGGAGTAAAAACATTGTCATTCAAGGCTGTGATCTCAACAGTTCCTGACATATAGGAGGTGCTCAGCTAATACTTATTTTAATAATGAACTAATCAACATAAAAGAGCAGTACTTGTCAGGGGTGGGGTGGCGGGGACAGATTGCTTTGCCTGAACTAAAAAAAAAATCCCTCTTTACCTTGGTCATGAGCATCCTTCATCGCTGAGATGTATCCTTGGTGGGTTGATTATTCCAGGCAGGAGGAATAGCAAGTACAAGGGCTCGAATATGTTTGATGTGTCTATGGAAAATCAAGAAGACAAACAACAAAAGCCATGACTGGCACATTTTGAGCATGCCTTATGAAGGAGACTTGGTAATGAAAAATATATATGAAAAGAGATGGGCAGGGCACAGATTACGTGAGGCCCCGGAAAGTGACCAAAAGGAAATTATATTCCAGGTTCAGTAGGGAGCCATGGAAGGATTTTACGTGGGGAAGAAATGTCTGATTTATTATTTATTCACTCTTCCCGTTTTATTTCTTTGCCTTTATGGGTAACTATGTTTTAATTGTTTTTTACCTTAGGTGGAGGACTTTGGGATAGTTTTAGCTTTGAGACTCTCTTTCCCAAGGGACAACACTCAGTCAGAGTGAGCAATTAGACTCCAAACACCCTTGAGTCTTTGAAATGTCTTCTGACATGTATTGTTGCTATGTTTGAAGGTTAAAATCCTTCCTCCAGAAGGTGACAGAGGCACACACTAAAACTAATTAGCAAAAATTCAGAGTGGCAGATTGCAGCCATTTGTTAGGGGTTTGAAATGCAAATAAAAAAGATTCTTGCCTAACTCTTCCCTGGGAAGGGGCTATCTCTGGAACTCATGCTTGGTCTTAGAGCTCACATGTCTAAGGTCATGTGGACTTCACATGGAGGCATGTATGACCACAGCTCAGGTCTGTCTGTAGGTTGTTCTTGTCTTACTTTCTTAAGACCAAATTGGGGGAAATAAGTCCAATTTTTCCAAAACATTCCTTTAGTTCTAAGATGCTGTTCAGGAAACAAAGGTATCTGTGGATAAGCTGTTGCTTTCTGGAAATAGCTACAACATAAACATTATATTAAAAATACACATCTATGGCAAGAAGGGTTCCCATTTTAAAGAGGTTAAAACATGAAGCGAAGTCCATCTCTCTATTATCTATCTTCATTGCATATCTATTATCAGTTACTTATGATCAATCTATCTATCTTTGCTGCTCTGAGTGACTCATCTTTTAATACTTGACTCCCCATTGATAGAACTGGTTGGAACAATTGGGAGGGTAGGCCTTGTTGGAGAAGGTATGTCACTTGGGCTAGGCTTTGAGGCTTCAAAAGATTTGGGCCATTTCTGTTGTATTCTCTATCTCTTCATTGCTGATCAGGATGCAACCCCATAGCTGTTCCTGCAACCATCATAGACTCACTCTAGTGCTCTGAAACTATAAGCTCAGATAAACACTTTCTCCTATTAGTTGCCTTAATCTTGGTGCTTTGTCACAGAAATAGAAAATACACTATTTTCCCTCTGTTTAATTATGTGATGTGTGTGTGTGTGTGTGTGTGTGAGAGAGAGAGAGAGAGAGAGAGAGAGAGAGAGAGAGAGAGAGAGAGAGAGAGGTGTTTGAGACCACATATGTGTGCAGGTGCATGAACTTGTTGAGGTCAAAGGATGACATTTGGTATCTTTATTACTTTCCACTGTGTTTTATTTTTAGACAGGATCTCAATGGATTTATTGGCTAGACTGGATAACCATTAAGATGCAGGGATCCTTTTGTCTCTGAATTCTAGTGTTATACATATGTGCCACTGTGTTCAGCTTGGCAATCCAAATTTAGGCCCTCATGCTTGCACAGAAAGTGCTTTACCCATGCCCAAGCCCTGTTATATATGTATATATGTAGTATTATGTATGTATGTGTATATGTATTATTATGTATGTATATATATATATGATATATCTATCAATCAATCCATCTCTATCAATCTAGGTATCACCTATGTATTATCTATCTATCTATCTATCTATCTATCTATCTATCATCTATCCTATTTCTTTTGCCCATCATTTTCCATTTGTATCATCTAGCTGTTGATGAAGTATCATGTTTGAATAAGTGTGCCTACAGGGTCATCTGACGAACTCGATTTCATACCCATGGCACTATGGGAGGTGGTAGAACCTCTAAGACACAGGGCTTCAGCTCAAGTCTGGGTCCTAGTCATTCATGGGAAGTGATGCATTTCAGATGCAGGATTTTTATTGCATTCTGTAGTTTACTAAAGCATTTTAATTATTGTGCTATGAGCTGTTAGTCTAGCCTCTCAGCCATCTAAGATGACATATGTGGTCTTATTGCTCAAGAATCAATAGGATTGAGGATGGAGTAGAGGTCACCTAGAAGGGACACATGGGAGAAAATTTAGTGGGTAATTATGCAAGCTTTGCAGAAAACTCTTTTCTGCAACTAACCTAAGTCTGCGTCCACATCCATAAAATGGGTTGAACAAATTTCCAACGTCTTAGCCATAGTTCTTATGGACAAATGTATTTCTGAATTCAGATTTACTCAATTCTTTAAGGAAGGCAATATACCTGCTGCATATAGTAAATAACATTCCAGTAGAAGCTGGGTGGTACTCTCAAATCAAGTATGCTGGTATTTTGAATCAAAAAGCAGGAGTTTGTCATGTATTGTGATACACACTTGTGACTCTAGCATTCAGGAGCACGAGGAAGTTGAGATTAGCCTGCATGGCAAGACCCTGTCTCGAAAAAAGCAAAACAAAATAACTCCCCCAAAAACAAAAAAAAGCCAAAATAAACAAAGAATTTAAATAATAAGCATTTTTAAATAGAGCATAGATATAAATAAAGTCTTTGCAGAAAATATATTTTCATCAAACTTTTTAAATAAATCTTTGATTTTTAAGTCTTTGAGAATTTAGAATTCTTAGCACTGGGTGTCTACACCTGAATCCTAGGATGGCTTTATGGCTCAAATGAAGGTACAGTATTGACTGACCACTTTCTAGAGCTCACCATGGAGTGCTCAGACCTACCCCAGTACAGCTTGTGAATGTATTTTCAAACCATCCCAGCTGAGCAGATAGGAGTATAGCTTTCCCAGAGCCTGGTAGTCCTGGCTGGACTCTTGTGCTAACAGCCAGAACTCCTGAATTCTGAGGTTCTCATCCTCAGCCATATGGGTGTGGCCTCTCCTAGCACGCAGCTTGAATCTCCATACACACTATGTACACAAAGAAGGAACTGAATCAGAATGCTGATCAGAAGGCTGCCTTGACCCCTAGGTAGAATCATCCTTTCTGATGATCTTTTGTTTTTTTTATGGCTGTAAAATAAGGAGAAAATTGATAACAATAGCAACAACCAAAAAAGAGCATTTTCCTTTAGGCGAGCATATGTGTGACACTCCATTAACGATAAGTGACATCTTCTTCCGTCTCGTAGGAATCAACACAATATTCATGTTAACCAGTCATCCACAATGCCACAAGCAGTTGATGTCTTGTCACTTTCCATCCTATCAGTCATTTTCGGGCAAGTGATGTGTGTCTGTGAGATCCAGTTGGACACAGTCAGATGTTTTTAGAACCTCAGTCATTTCCCTATAAATGCTCAATTGATCTTCAGTAGCTCAGAGAAGAGGTCGGCAGGGCCCATGGAGGCAGATCCCAAGAACAGGGCTCACAAGGCTTTTGATGAACACAAAGGGTGGAGATTGAGGCATTGGGAAGACCTTATCTGGGGACTAGCCTTTACCATTTCCCTGGCTGGGAGATCTTAGCAGGGTTCATATGCTCTCTGAGCCTTGACTTGTACACAGAGGTGACAGTGACCTGTGTCACTAGAATGCTCTGAGGAATAAAGGACTGGCAGAAGTAAAGTGATATACCAGGTAGGGAGTGTTGGGAAATGCATATTTGTCTGGGTGCATTTCCCTTCCGTCAACCTTTGAATTACCACATTGGCGTTCATTTGTAGAGCTCACAGTTGTGTCCTGGCAGCTTCTCTGTTGGTCTAACCCTCCTGAACACTTGTCCCTTTGTGAGTTCTTTTGGAATTTTGCTTGTGTTCACTCCCATGTTCATGTCTCCATCTATTGTTCATACAGCCTTCCATCAGTCCATCTGTCTCTCCACTGGATCCCAGTGTGATAGCTGTGAGGTCAGACTTGAGGATACAGACAAGGATGGACTTTGCCCTAGAGGAGCTCCTGGAGAAAAGGACAAGACCACAGTGGGTGTATCCAGGTGTATTAGTCAGGAGTGGGCTGCAGACAGTGGGGACCTGAGAGGAAAGAGTTCTTTCAGGGTGGGCAATAGCAGTGATGTGTGAGCGGAAGGAGCTCCTTAAGAACCTCATAGCACTTGGAAAGCAAGCCGAAAAGGGGAGGGTAGAGACAGCAGGAGGAACAGCTCTGACAGCCTTGATGGTCAACCCTAGCTAGGGGAGGGTGCTGGAAGGGACATTTGTCTTGGCAGATAGAAGGCACAAGGGCCAGGTCAGGGCCAGGTGTTCATTCAGCATCTATGGTCACAACCTGAGAAATGGGTTCTGTCTTGATGCCTGTGATTAGCTTGTCATCTACTTATAGGAGGGTTCAGGCAGGCAGCTGTGACTCTTGGTTTAAGTTTTTAAAGATTTTCCTGACATCTGGCAGGGACTGGACTTGGAGGATGTAAGACTGGAGGCAGGACGGTCCCCAGGGGATTTGAATGACAACCTAGGAAGGAAGCTCTGTTAGGAACAGGGAATACAAATGCCACAAAAATATTCAGGGGCCTGGGGATTAGATCCCAGAATTGGCCTTAACAAGTCACTACAGATTTAGTGGCTTAAAACAGTGTAAATCTATTCTCTCACAGCTCTGGAGGTCAAAATCTGAAATCAAGTTATCAACATGTCCCCTAAAGGCTCTAGGGGACATCTGTTCCTTGTCCTCTCAGGTTCTGGTGACTGTCAGCATACTTTGTAGCTATGGTACTGCCTTGTAGGCCTTGAACGTCTCCTTTCCTTTTTGTGTTTAGGTACCTAGGCCTTCTTTTGTGTTTCTAATTGCATACATACCCGTCATCCAGGCTCATTAACCAAGGCAAGCTAAACTCAAGATCTTTAAGTTAGATCTGCAAAGCCCCATTTTTTCATGTAAAGTTAGATTGGCAGGTCCGGGAAATCAGGAGGAGACGTAACTTTGAGCGATCATCTGTGGATCCACCACAGGGATGGGAAACTCCTGCTCTCTGTGCTTCCAAGGAGTCACAGAAGGAAAGAAAGGGTAGTCTCTTGCACAAATGCCATGGATGACCCATGTAAAACACTTCCTGCTACAGTGTGTCGTGACCTTCCCACAGGTCCTTCCCACCATCTGTTTAGTAGAGAATACCAAACTAAATGCTTCTCTTAGAAGGGGGTGTTGCAAAGACACATAAAATGGAAGCAAAATCAAGGGAAGTCTTTAAGGAGGTTCAAAAGACAGTTCCTTGTGGAGAATCTAATTTTCTCTGACAGTGCCACAAGTATACTGTGATGGTTTCTTCAGCAAAACATACTCTGAGAAGACGATTCTCCCATAGTTTTACCAACTTATTCATGTTCCAGAAGCTATCTCCACACCTATGTGTGAGCAGACAGACAGTGCTGAGTGAATTCAGTGTGTTTGTAAAAAGAGCTCATGAAGTTGGGCTGGAAGAGTGGTGGAGGGATAGTGGAGGATTTGGAGGGTATGCTGGCTGGTTTTGTGTGTCAACTTGGCACAAACTAGAGTCATCAGAGGGGAAGGAGCCTTGGTTGAGTAACTGACTCAATGAGATCCAGCTGTAAGGCAATCTCTCAATTAGTGATCAATGAGGGAGGGCCCAGCTCATGGTGGGTGGTGCCATCCTCTGGCTTCTGGTCCTGGGTTCTATATGAAGATGGGCTAAGCAAGTCAGGGGAAGCAAGCTAGTAATATCCCCTCCTGGTCTCTGCATTAGTTCCTGCTTCTGGGATCCTGCCCTGTTTGAGTTCCTGTCCTGATTTCCTTCAGTGATGAATAGCAATGCTGAAGTATAAGTCTAATAAACCCTTTCCTGCCCTTGCTTTTTGGTCATGGTATTTTTGTCACAGCAATAGAAACCCTAAGAAAGACAGGAAGCAATGTGGTGAACTTGAGCAAATTGCGTTATAGATATGTATGAAATTCTCAAATAAGAAAAATGAATGCACCCCCATAAAAGTTTATATAAAACTTTAGTTTCACATTTTATTTTAGTTCATTTTTATTATAATTTTTAATTCATTTGATTTGTGGGACAGGCAATTGAATCAAGGGTCACACATGCTAGGCAAGGACTACCACTGAGCTACATCTTCTGTTTGTTTTGAGAGAGGATCTTCATAGCTAGGCCAGACAGGCCTCAAACACACTATTCAGTCTTGCTTCCTGGTGTTGGGATTGCAGGCTTATATCAGCGTGTCCTGCTTTAGTTTTGTCTTAAAACAAAATCAGTAAGAACTCAAAACTCATGACTTCCTAATTAAATTAAATTAGAAACAAGCTTGTTTTACATGTCAATCCCAGTTCCCTCTCCCTCCCCTCTTCCCCTGCCCCCTACCAATCCCCTATCCCATCCCCTTTCTGCTCCCCAGGATGAGACCTTCCATGAGGGATCTTCAAAGTCTGTCATATCATTTTGAGCAGGGCCTAGGCCCTTCCCATGTATCTAGGCTGAGAGAGTATCCCTTTATATGGAATGGGCTCCCAAAGTCTATTTGTACACTAGGGATAAATACTGATCCACTACCAGAGGCACCATAGATTGTCCAGTCCTCCTGACACCCACAGTCAGGGGGTCTGGAACAGTCCTATGCTGGTTTCCCAGCTATCAGTTTGGGGTTCATGAGCTCCCCCTTGTTCAGGTCAGCTGTTTCTGTGGGTTTCTCCAGCCTGGTCTTGACCCTTTGCTCATCACTTTTCCCTCTCTGCAACTGAGTTCCAGGAGTTCAGCTCAGTGTTTAGCTGTGGGTATCTGCTTCTGCTTCCATAAGCTATTTGATGAAGGCTCTAGGATGGCATATAAGGTAGACATCAATCTCATTATTGGGGAAGGGCATTTAAGGTAGCCTCTCCAATATTGCTTAGATTGTTAGTTGGGGTCATCCTTGTAAATCTTCAGATATTTCCCTAGTGCCAGATTTCTCTTTAAACCTATAATGGCTCCCTCTATTATGGTATCTCTTTTCTTGCTCTCCTCTATTCTTCCCCTGACTCAATCTTCTTGCTCCCTCATGTCCTCCTCTCCCATCCTCCTCTTTCTCCTAACACCCTCTCCCTCCCCCCCTCCCAATTAGCTCAGGAGATCTTGTCCTTTTCCCCTTTTCTGAGGGGCCATGTATGTCTCTCATAGGGTCCTCCTTGTTTCCTAGCTTCTCTGGCAGTGTGGATTGTAGGTTGGTAATCCTTTGCTCTATGTCTAAAATTCACAAGATCCTACAATTCTACTCTTAGGCAGATACCCAAAGATGTACATTCATACAACAAGGCCATCTCTTGTATGGTCAATTAAGTTCATAGCAGCGATATTTGTAATAGCCAAAACCTGGAAGCAACATAGATGCCCGTCAACTGAAGAATGGATAAAGAAAATGTGATACATTTATTTACACAATGAGTACTGCTCAGTGGAAAAAAACAATGGACTCTTGAAATTTGCAGGCAAATGGATATAACTAGAAGAAACCATCCTAAATGAGGTAACCCAGCCACAAAAGACAAACATGATATGTACTCACTCATATATGGATTTTAGGCTTCCTAATTCTTGTATGACATTTTATTATTGACTGTGCTCTTGAAGTTGGTTCCCTGTATAGCATAGCTGTATGGTATAAGTACAGCATAATGGTCTTTGGTGTGTGGTGATTTGATTATTTTTTATCTTTAGGGTAATATAAAAGTCATTATACATCCAGTAAAAGCTGTACTTCCCACTTTAAATTTTGATGTTTTCCCATGTATCAGCATGCTACCCCAAGATATTCTATGAGGATGCTTTGTTCAGTGCTGCCCATTTGAAACAGGTCATTGTGGGGCTACTTAAACCCTCAACTGCATCAAGTATTGTTCCTGGAAGGGCTCTAGTCAAATGTCCATATTCACTCCTCTGTCTGAAGAGAGGTGTCCATTTGTATTCTTGTTGTGTATGCATTTAGGGTGTGGATTTGTGTGTACAGTATGAAATTTCAGACCTGCACTTTCAGCATCTGTGGATTCAGCTAACTGCAGATGCAAGATATTCTCAATAAACTCTACACAGCTGACTGAACAAGTCCAGACTCCTTTTTCTTACCATTGTCCCCCTAAACAATACAGTCTAACAATGGTTTGCATATCATTTGCATTGCGTGAGTCAGTTTTCTAGAGTTGATTTAAAGCAGGAGGATGTATGAATTACTTAATTCATAAATAGCCTTTGATTTCCTAAATAAAGTGTACCTCGTCATGTCCTTTTTTTTTTGTATGTGGTAGGATTTGATCTCTTAGCTTTTAAAATGTTTGCATTTATGCATATAATATTGCTTTGTAGTTTTTTTTTTTTTTTGGTTTTTACGAGACAGGGTTTCTCTGTATTGTTTTGGAGGCTATTGGTCCAGCCTGGCCTAGAACTCACAGAGATCCGCCTGCCTCTGCCTCCCCAGTGCTGGGATTAAAGGCGTGCGCCACCACCGCCCGGCGCTTTGTAGTTTTTAAATTTAAGAAATTTTTACATTTTTGTTGCTTTTTGGTAAAATGATTATGACAGGAATCTATTTTTAAGATTTATTTTTACTTATATGTGTGCTTCTGTGTGACTATTTGCATGAGCACAGGTGCCCATAGAGGCACAAGAGGGCATCAGATCCCTTGGAGCTGGAGTTACGGGCAGTTGTGAGTCACCCAATATGGGTACTGTGAACATTCCCAGATTCCCTACAAGAGCAGTAAGTGCTCTTAACCACTGAGCCATCTCTCCAGCCCAATAGGAATCTTTGTAAATATATAACATTGGAGTTGCATTTTCCCCTTGCAATTTAACAGAGAATGAATGTTTATACTTTGTTCTTGTAATGAGACAATAGAACTGTAAGTTGTATACTATCTAAATTTTTCTGCTAAGTTTTATGTGTGTGTGGCCTTCTTACTATCACTTAAAAAGTACTCAAGTGCTAAGTATACTGGTACTCAGCAAGGATACTGAGTTTAAAATCAACCTGGGATAGGTCATAAAAACTTGTCTTAGAAATAAAACAAAAAAATAAAATAAGATAAATTTAAATCCTAAAAGCACAGACAAAGAAATTCTGTAAAACATTGGGCAGGGCTTTTCTTATTTATATTTTCCCTTAGTCAGGAAGTAGGGAGGGGCCTGCCTTCCAGCACTGTGTTGTATTTTGTGGATTTAAGCTCTAACAGTTTGCTTTCCAGATCTCACAGCAGTGCTGTTTGCTGCACTAGAGATCCTGGTAGTTAAGATTTCTTTGGGAATTATACCTTTTATCAATGTGAAATGGCTTTCTCTACACTGCTTACTGCCTTGTCTTTGAATTCCACTTTGAAATGGACTCTAGCACACCTCCACTTTTTTCTATTGACATTTGCCTTTTAAACCTTCAAGTACTTTCAAACTTAACTCTTTGTAATGTAATTTTGAAAGATTGAGTCTCAAAGGAAATATTTAGAAGCACTCGAGTCATGATTCGATTTGTGTGTCTGTGTCCACCACTAGGGAAGCAAATTGAGTGGCTTATATGGAGTAGTGTTAACTGTTTTGACTGATGCCCATCATCTTTATTTACTCCTTTCTGTTTTGTAATTTTTGTTGTGAATTTGTCTTCATCCTCACTTTTCTTCTGGTATAGATGTTGGCCATTTTATGGGGTGGCATTTAGGCTGACAATGATTATCACTTTTTTAATAATTGCAATACCAATGAAAGGAATAATTCCTAGCAGTAACTATTTGCCTAGAGCTGAAAAGATTAACTCCAGGGCTTTAGAGAAACTCTAAAGTTGCACATCCAGGAGGCAAAGGCAGGAGGATTGTGAGCTCAAGCCCATCCTAAGCTACTAGGGAAAACCTAAACAACCCCCCCCCACAAAAAAAACCAAAATCTCCAAACTAAATGCTCTGCTGGTCCCTTGTTTTCTAATCATTCATATCTCATATCGGAAATCCAAATCCACTTTTCACTTTGTTCTTGTATGTATTCAGTAGCTTTGAGACATTCAAATTAAAGCCTTCCCTAAAACATATTTCTAATTGTTATCCAAATCTCAAGTGTATTATTTGGCTTTGCCTGCACGGCATGGTAAGGTAATCTTTCCTTCTAGTTCTTGATGGTGAAGTTGGGATTTTTGTACATATTTCTGATTTAATCATTGTTAATTAAAGTTATATGCCCAGATACTATTTTAAAAGAACCACTGGTTGCATTTATAGTCTGTTTATAACCGTCTGTTAATCAGTTTTAAAGAAAATTCCACACTCAGCTTGTTTAGCTCCCGCCTGCCTGATTCTTGAAGCCATAACTACATTTATGTTTCAAAAATGACTCCACTTGGTAAGGGCATTTCTTTTAGTGCTTGACAGAAAGAGAGATGCAGGGTTGTGTTTGCATTTGTAAATATTTCTCAGCATCCTCCAAGCACGAACAAAAATGCTTTAAACTTTGGAGATAATTAATCACTAACCCTTGCAGCCTGATAATGTCGAGGAGTCTGAGGCAAGTCATTTACCCAGATAAATATCTTGTTTTTCTTCTTTGAAGCTTAGAAAAAATGTGCTTATTAAAAAAACTCCCAGTTTTTCAAAGGATTTCTCATTATCTATATACCAACTCTCTGTTGTCATCCTCATTTCTGATTTTTAGTTTGGCTATTCTGTTATGACCAAGGCTATCTCTCCCACTGGTTCTTGTAGTAATATGTTTATATAATTAGCCAACGTTTCTGTGCATTTTCCTTTTTGCATATGTTCATGTACATAGTAATGGGCTTCTTAAAGACAAGTGTATCATGTGTTTTGACCATCATCTCCCCTCCCCCTCTGTTCCCTCCAATTATCCCCATTCCTTCCCCTACACAGTCTTGCTGGCTTCTACTTTCACGTCATATATGCGTAGTTTCATGTATCTGTATCAAATCAAGGGTTTACAAATAAAAGGAAACATGGTATCTGTCTCTCTGAGCATGACTTATTTCACTTAACACTACAGTCTCTAGTTCCAGCAGATGACATAATTTTGTCCTTTATTGCTGAACCCAATTCCATTGTTGAGATTGACCACATTTTCCTTTTTTTGGTTTTTTTTTTTTTTTTTTTTTTTGGTTTTTACGAGACAGGGTTTCTCTGTATTGTTTTGGAGGCTGTCGGTCCAGCCCGGCCTCAAACTCACAGAGATCTGCCTGCTTCTGCCTCCCGAGTGCTGGGATTAAAGGTGTGCACCACATTTTCTTTATCTTTTTTTCTGCTCTTGGACAGAGGCTGGTTCTCTACCTTGGCTGTTTCGAGTGGTGAAGCAATGAACTTGTGTGCACAGCATCTCTGTGGTGTGTTGACTTAGAGGTTTTTTTTTTGGCGTTATGCTTAAAGATGCAGCTGGGTGATGTGAAAGGTTTCCCTCTCATTCTTCTGAAGAACTTCCATACTGGTTCTTCCCATGATGGTTGGACTAATTTATATTTCTCCCACCAGTGTATAAGTGTTCTTCTCTTTTCCCCACACCACCTCCAGCAGTTATTGTGAGGCATGAAGCAGCTAGGGATAATATGTCCTTAAGGGACCTATCCTTGGTGACACTTTCCGCTAGCCAGGTCTTCTCAAAGTTTCTACAGTGTCCCTAAATAGCATCACCAACTGTGGTCTAGGTATTCAAAACATGGCCATAAGGGACACAGAAGATCTAAATGGCAGCCAAGGGAGATCTTTACCCACAAAGGGGTGACTATCTCTTCAGAGGAAATTTATCAGTTTCTAGCTACTGGAGGATAGAGCTTGACCTGGTGGCCTGGGCTGGGCGTGGGAAGTGATAATATATTCTCACGTGCTGGCAATGCTCTGTTCTGTGTATGTTGTTCCTCAGTGTGATCATTAATAAAAGTCTTTTTCTATCTTAAGAGTGGCCCAGAGTGGATGATTCATTGTGTGTTCCTTAGTAAAGAAGTGGGAGGAGGTGCCAGCAGCTAGGTGCAGGCAAGACAAATGTTCTGCACAGTATTCTGGGATGTTAAAGAGGCTACTCCACTCTCGTCTGCAGGCAAGCTAGTTAACGTTTTATGTATTGGTTTCCCCTTCTCCTCCTTCCTGCTCCTCCCCCATCTCTTCAACCACCCTGACACTCTCATGACTCTCATTTGGGGATGAAACCTACTCTTAAAAAGGATGCTATGTAATTTATATGTGAGACAGAGAGCCTGCCTGCTACTCTTATTCTTGAACTGCTTTTGGGTCCCTTGCTTGACTGAGTGCAATAAATGAAGTGTCATTTAAGAGATTGTGATATAGAGATCACAGGTATTAGGCCAAAAGTACAAACTATTAATTGATTAAAAAGTAATTAATAAAAACCTAATTAAAGCCGACATTCTGAGCATGGCACTCCTGGAATCCTGGGACAGCCTCAATTGCCAACTTTCCTCTGAGATTTCCATGTATAATTGAGAGGTATTAGGCTCTAATGGATGAGATTAATATGAAATTTAATTAATAGAAAAGGAAATTAAATCTGAGTTTTGTTTAAAAAAATCAGAGATGGATACATTGCACCAGAATAGTGGGTGTTAGAAGGTTCATTAATGAAAATCTTTACAAGTGACAGGATGTCTGTTGAAATGACACCTCCTTTTTCATTGCCTCCCTTATACTGTGTAATTTGTCTCCATTAAACTGTATGTGATGTCAACTCAGGTTGGACAAAATAAGGGGAAGTGTTAAATCTAGAGAATTGGAAGTTTGCCCTCATTCCCAAACCCAGAAAGAACATTCTGGTATCCTTCTCATGTAACTTCCCAGAATAGGAAGGAGTAAACAAAGATTGGCCTTCTCAGTTTCTCAAAAAGAAATTGAGTGTCAAGTCAACATAGAGTATTATATTAAAAGCAAATTTTCTTTTCCATTGGTTGTATAAGAAATTAACTTCATTTTCTATGCAGGGGTCCTGCTCCTAGAAGGGTTGATCAGCAAGTAGAGTTTACAAGGTTCATGATGAGGTTGGCTCTCTGGGTGATCCCACAGACCACAATTTGCCCTTTCACAGGGTTTGTTGTTCTGTTTCATTGATCTGTAATTAATCACTTGTGGGTTTCGATTTTTCCCCCATGAAATGAGTTGGGGAGTTTAGGCACGTGTGCTCAAGGCAGCTCATCATGCCATTCTAGATGTTTCTGAAATTCATTGTTGGAGGTGACATTATTAGAAATGTGCACATTAGCACTGGGATGTAGCCCAGAAAGTATATTTTCATGGATAGTTTAAGTATAGGCACCTTTGATACTAAGTGGGTATGAAGTCATATGCCTCTGGCTGCAGAATGAAGGAACAATGCATTGGACACACAGAGGTGGGCATCCTGGTCTTAGCTTATTGTCACCCTGGGTCCCACCTGTTCCTTCGCCCTTGGCTCTTTGCTCAAAGTATAATCCTTAGCAATAAACATCTTTTTTGGCCACTTCTTGGGGGAGAAGACCAGTGTTTGGCACAGTCTCTGCTGCATCTGTCATAGTAGGAGCTATAGTCTGGTGTGAAAGTGTGAGCTGATAGTGTTTGGAAAAATGCCATCTTTGGTCTACTTTCCTCCCTTCCTTAAGTTTCTTCTCCTCCTGCACTTTCTCTGCCCCTCACAGTAAAGCCAGCAAGAATGTTCTATCATTGTCTCTTGGCCTTGCTTCCCAGCCTATCACCGTGGCTGTGGGCTGTGAATTACAGGTAGCTTATTTTAGGGAGCCCCAGCTTTATTGTTTGGTAAATGGGATGATAATGATATCCTTTAATCGTGGGAAGAACATTAATAGACGAGAATTGCTATTAGAAAGAGGTTTTAAAATCACGAAAACAATCACTGTTACGTTTTTGGTTTACAGCATCTTAGGAAGTTTGGAAGGCCTTGAGAATGTAGTTAGGTGATGCACACACTCTTCTAACACCGTACTTTCATAACTTTCTTCAAAGCCACTTGTGATCACAAAGAGCCCCATGTTAGAGAGAGGTGTGGGAAACCCTCCTACTGTAGGCTTTTAAGGGAGAGCCTTCAGGGTTTACTTTATTCCCTACAAGTTTATGAACCTGAACTACCAAGCCATTCCTGTCATTGTGCCCTGTAGTGCTGGGATCAGGATTAACTGTGTTAATACAGCAGAGCATGTGACACAGTGTCTGGTATACAGCAGATGCTCAGTGTTAATGATCATCATTAATATGACTGATTGGACAGCACACAATGTGAATCACCCAGAGGGGGACAGGGTTTTCAATGCCTCTTAAACTTGCTTTGTCCACAACTGCCTTTCTCCTCTTTGCCTCACCCTTCCATCCACGCCTTTTCCCCAGCTTTTTCTTTTCTTCTCATCATGCCTCTATCATCTTCCTTCTCCTCCAATCTGCCCCATCTTTCTATCTTGTTTTCTAATAGTGTAGTCCCAAGGACTTCTTGAACAAAGTTTCAGATGGAAGTGTTCCACTGTCATTTAAAGCACGGGACCGTGATGCAGTCAGCCAGGTAATAGCCCCTCTAATGTATATGCTAGTTTGCCTTAGAGGAGAGACGGCATAGATCATAGGATCAACACACTTTTTCCTTTTCAGCTAGGGTCTGAAGAGTCAGTCAGCTCGGATTCCTTACCCAGGTTTTCTACCAGTTTCCCTTTGATATCTACTCATGAAGCAGTGCCCTCATCATGATTGTACTTCTTAATAATTCTCTCCAGGGAAGAAGGTTCCGATCAGATACATCGGTATCTGGTCAGTTTGCAAGGTCAGCTGGGAAATCAGTATTTCGGAATATAGGTTACACAGCAATCCAATTAACTTAGTCCTACCAAGACTCATAAACTTTGACATGGTGGATACAAGAATGTGCAGTCATGAGTGCCTCTGCCCAGGTGAGGGTACCACAGTCAGGTGGTCTTATAGAGAAGTTTTCAGAAAGATCCCTGAACCCCTGTGGCATCTCTCAGACCCACCGTTTCCCAGGGTGTGGTACTTTCCTCAAAAGAGGTCGCTGTCAGTCAGGGATGGGTGATATTCTTCCCCTTAGAGAGGGGAATTAAATTGACTGATCATGGCATTCCTGGTTTCAGACATGTGACCACAAGGAGGTTATTTATTTATTCCAAGACATTTTATAAGCAAACATTAACAAAACATTAACAAGAAAACAAAACAAAACATCAAAATCTCATTTCTAGCTGCTGCTGTTAGTACCCTTGTGCCCATTTTAAAGGTGGGAAAGAGAGCCTTAGAGAAGTTTAAGACCAGGTTACACAGGTAGAAGATCTAGTTGCAAGTCCTCTATGCTGGACCTCCTCCTCAGGATGGTCATGTGGATTCAGCAGAGCAGTGCCTTTATGTACTTAGTAAGTAGTTTGAGAGTGCTGGATACTTACTATTGATAATTAGACCTAAGGGCTGATTTGCATATTGCTTGATATGTCCTGGCTGCTTTTCCAAGCATATTACAGAGTAAAACACCTTAGTTATCCTTTGCAGCCCAGGGAAGGTATTATGTCCCCATTTTGCAGATAAGAAGTTGAAGGATAAAAGTAGGTTGCTCAGGGAAATGAGGCTAAAGAGCCAAACAGAATTTCAGGCCAGACCAAGTAAGTTGTTCCATGATCCCTAGTTTTGACTTCTATACTGTTCTATGAAGAATTTTGCTCAGAAATTTTTTTTTGTTCTTTTGCTTTGTCTCAAAACAAGGAAGGTTCTGATAGAAAAGGTTGCATATTAAATTCCTTGGTGCATGTAGCATTACTCAAGGCAAGATGTATGGGATCCAGGCTTGGCTGTGGTTTTCCTAGGCAGGGTGAGTGGCATGACAGATAGACTCAACCATGGTGTGAAGTAGGCTTGGGGAAGCTTGGTCAAGTCCTTGGGAAAGCCATGGATGGCTGAGTGTCCCTGCTGTGTCTTTTCTCTTGATCTTCCTCCTCCTCTGCAACCCGAATAGCATCCATTATTTATTGTGGCCCACACTTCAAGGCTGGAACCTGGGTGTTGGTATCTTCTCCTGGAATGGAGGTTTGGTGCTAAAAATATTTTCTTGGTCAGGTCATGTGTCTGCTTTTTTTTATCTGCACCATTTCGTGTATTTCACAGAGCAACTATGGGAGGAAAGTGAAAGTTTCCTTGATTTGCTGCTGGGGAAACAGGCTCACACAATCAAGAAGTGGCTGTCCTGGAGATTTAGAATCTGGGCTAAGTGACACAACCAGGCATTGATGTCTGATGGTACTTTGAGTCTACCTTTGTCTCCCTCCTGTTACTGCTACTATCTTAGATCTGGACAATGGATAGATGATGTGCTAACCATCCATCCGCTCTTGCTTTTGAAGTCTGTTCTGCAAAAGTGTTGAAATCTTAGCTCATTGAGGATTGGAACTTCATCTCTTATAGCCACCGTGTATCCCCATTGCCCAACAGCATGCCTGGCACATGGTATGCACATAAGAATACCCAGAACGACAAATGGGTAGACAGCTAGTTTTAGAACATTATTATGGTGGGTAAATTGCCTGCCATCTACTTGTCTACTATTCTTTATTGCCTTTTCCCACTTATCCATCAACCCACCTATCCATCTATATATTCATCTATATATATATATATATATATCTGCTAATCTATACATTATCTGCTAATCACCCTTCCCTCCCCTATCTGCCCATGTATTACCCATATACATACTCATATTTAATTGTTACATATATATCTGTCCATCCATGTATTGATCTACCTGCCCATTCATCTACCCATTTATTTATCCATAAAGCCATGCATCTACTCATTGACTATTCACCTAATTATTCATGAATTCATCTACCTCCATCCACGTATTCATCACTTGCTCACACAAATGTAATTCATAACCATCCATCCATCCTTGTGTCTACCCATCCTTGTGCTCATCCATATCTCCATCCATCCATCTCCCATCCACTTATGCATCACTTGTTCACATATACACAATTTATTTCTGTCCACCCATCCATTCATTCATTCTTCATTCTCTCATCCATCCAACCAGACATTTTTCAGAGCAGGAAAAAGGCAAATCACATCTAGTGTTCCTAGTCAGACTCAAATAAGTACTATGAAGTTGATCTTAGATGAAGGAAATACAGCATTATATCTCATTTTAGGAGTGAATCAAGATAAAAGCAGACACTTTATGAGTTAACGAGCATCTTAAAATTTGAACCTTCTTCTAAAATATTAAAATGCAACCTGTACTTTTTCTCATTTTCTCTCTAGATGATCAGAATCATTCCGAGTAATTCAGACACAACTCCTTGCCTTTTAGAAAGCTATGTGTACTTTAGGGTACAAACCAGAGGTGGCAGACATATTAATATTGAAGAACTTAGGGACTCCCTAAAGCTAAGGTGTGGCATGTCAAACAAATCCTGGATTACTGAGTAGTTTTTTTATAGTGTTCAGATAGGTGATGCTGGGTCTTTCCTTGTGTATACCATCACAGGGCCATCCTGGAATACAGGAGATCCCAGCTCTGCCTCTGAGGTTGGGACTTGGTGGTCCTTATCCCTTGAGAGGATACAGGGGATTCTGTGCAGCTCCTGTAGACTCCTGCCTGTGGTCATAGCTAACAAAGTAGCTGTGCTAGAAGGGAGGCGATTACCAGTGTACAAGCTTCATAAATATGAGATGAGACGGCTGGGTGGAAATGAAAGTTGAGATGCTCAAAAATAAAGCGTGAAAGAGCCCTGGCCCCGTCTAAGAACAGGATTGATCTCTGTACGCTGGCAGAATGTACAATTTCCCTTCACTTACTACAGAGTCTCTGTTTCTATAGAAACCACCAATTTTATAGACAGATTGGCTCTGTGAGAAGGCACTGCGGGTTCAGTTTGAAGCCAAGTGCCGTCAGGGCAAGGCGCTCCCAACCCGGAGGAAGGGGCTTTCTTCTGTGTTCACTAACTAGCTCTCCTGGGGATGGTTAATGATCACTAGGCTTGCAACCTGCCAGGATTATGACTGTAACACTTGCAGGGCTGCTTCCCTTCCATGGATCCCTGAAGTCACTGCCAGGTCTACACTTCCTGGAGTGCTCTCATGGAGGTCAGAATCTGATTCATTTGTTCTTCAGATACATACTGGTATCTTAGCACCAAAAGTATACAGAGCCCTGGAAGCTGGAATGCAGTACTGGAGGAAGACAGACAGATGCATAGCTTCATTTCAGCTGATAGAGGGGCGTTTCTGTCCAGGACCATTTTGAAGAGAAGGTTCTGATGTTCTGTGGAGTTCATGAATAATTTGGCAAGAATAGGCAATAACCAGTGTGTAACAAATGACCACAAACCTAGTTGCATAGCTGGACATGATGGCATATGCCTATAATTCCAGTATTCAGCATGCTAAGGCAAGAAGACCAGGCTAGCCCAGACTATTATTGAGATCATGTATCAAAACAAAAAGCAAAAGAAAGCAAACACCCAATGACACAGACCAACAGTGCTTTTAGGTGTTCAGAAGTCTGGACCATGAATTAGACAGACATGGTGGCAAGATGCTTCACTGATCCATGGTTGGGATTTCAGCTAGGGTGGGTCAAAGGCAAAAATGACTTAAGGTGTAACTTAAGGTGTAACTTAAGTCATTTGCACAGCTAAACTTTTGGTTTTCCCTGTGAGATGATGGAGTGAATGTGCTCAAGAACAACTCTCCTATTCATATGGCTGCACTAGCCTGAGAGGCCTAGAACAGCTGGGGACTAAATGACATTACACAGTCTCTACACTACTCCCTCCACTGCCTATGTTTCTTCACATTATGGCTTCCTCAGAGAAACATAAATTCTGCCATGGCAATGAACTCTCTGAGGCTTGTGAGCTGGCTTCAGAATTCTAGACCATCATGGCCACTGCATTTTATGGGGGAAAACGAATCACTAAGGAAGGCCAAAGTGGATATAGGGAGAGAAGAGGGACAGGTGTCACCTATCAGCTATGGAATGGTGCACATGGCCAGGAGGGAAGGAATTGATGGCATCTGTCTTTTGAGAGTTTCCCCACTGGGACATCTAGACCTTTCTTTTCTGTATCAGGGTGTGGTTATGGTAGAGGAAATGAACACTAACAGGATTATCATTAGGAGACTGATCTATAATCTGGGTGAGAACAATATGTATGCTGCCTGTGCTGAAGAGAGTAGTTCCTCTTATCAGGCCAGATTTGCGTCCAGAGACACAGTCCTAGCAACGTGTCCATGTGGTAAATGAAAACATTCACAAATACGTGGTGGCAATGGGGTATAATAGCTTGTGTTGACTCAGGCCTAGTGACACGGCGGTCAATGCCCTCTCTGAGGTAGCTGGTTATATAGGACACACTCAAAATTATCATAAGCAGAATATTGGGTCATTTAATAGAAAACCCTTGAGTCCTTCAAGTATAACGAAATCCCAGGGCCCACAGGAAATGCTGATCTTTGGATCTTTCTCTTCTCTACTCATTTTTCACTTTTGTGAGTTGGCTGAACCCCCAGCTATACTTTCCCCATGGGGGCAAAATGAACAAATGCCCTCTCCTTTTAACTCAGTGGAAAAAGGAGGGCCTCTTTTCACCAGTCAGCCAAATCCTGGACCAGACTTGTTTTGTCTTATATTGGATCACTTGAAAACCCCTTAACCAGTCATCTAGCCCAAAGGCATGGTGTGGGAGCTCTGATTAGCCAGTCTTTGGTTACTACTGTTCATCTTTTAACACAATCATTCACTCAGGCCAGGGGAATGGGAGGTTATGATTAGCTAACTTTGGGTTACTGTCCACATTCAATACAGGTTGGAGTAAGTTCTCCTGAAGATGTTCCAGGTGTTCTTAGAGACAACTGATGCATGAAAGGGTGTAGAGTAGAACAGACTGCCCCATCACGGTGTGACTAAGGTTAAACAGATCAAAGAGATGAGCTAGAAAAAGAGTATTGTTGAATTAGAAAAGAAAGGGGGCAGGCAAACTTCAGAGAGCTGTTGATGAGGGTGTTGGAGAAACAGACATGTTAGGCATGTCTGTAACAGTGAGTATGACAGCGATCGCTTCAGATTGAGAAAACTACTAGAAAACAAGGAGAAACTGGGATGTTTGATTTGACCAGTGCATGCTGTACAGATGCTTGGGAATAACACACTGAGCCCTGTGAATATGTACAACTCATGTGAGGATAAAAATAAATGGAAGATATTGAGGTGGAGATCTCAGGGAGGAAAACCAGCAGCTGAATGGAAGATGTACTTCAAGAGGATTCATCAGGTGTGCTGACAACACAATCTCAGCTCTCACTTTGGAGGTGAAGGTAGAAGGATCAGAAGTTTGAGGTCATCTTCAATTAGGCAGTAAGTTGGAAGCCAGCCTATGATACATCAGACTGTCTCAAGAAGAAAGGAAATCCAGAGAAGAAGCCAACATTGGAAATGCCCTTTAGGAATGAAATGAATTTCACTGGTTTGAGCCTTTGTTCAACAAGTGCTCCTCCAAACACCTCTCATGTGCCATGTGATAGGGAAATGAATGAACAATACAGAGACGGCTTCCCTGAGTTCATGGGTCTGAATCTCAGACAAGGATGAAGGTGGTAATTAGAGTCAGTGACAAGTGATTTTAGTGAGAAGAGTTTTGGGGAGTTGGGGTGTGTGGCCTTGTGCCCTGGGTGACTAGTGTATGGATGGTGACATGGTGGGAAAGGGGAGTAGATATTGCCCTGGCTGTAAGCTCCATCATCTAAGAGGGTGAAGGAACCTGGGCTGGAGGCAAAGGGAGGGAGCTGATTTTACTATTTTCAGTTTTAGAAATGAGATCAGAGCTTACTGTTATTCTGTGCCCTCATATATTGTGATTTCTGTCTGGCCTGGTCCCCAGGGAGAGACCTGGCTACTAGTAGTCTCTGTCAGAAGGAGGCACAGGCTGGTGCTTGCTGGGAAAGGAGCTACATTAGAACTTTACTTGCCTGTAGCAGAGCAGGGAGGAGCCCCATCTCTCTTTAGTGTCTCTGCTCCCAGGGCCAGGGGAATCTAGTAGCATAAAAACACAGCCAGATGCAAGGAGGCTGCATTTTAACAAGCTTAGGTCTCCCAGCTAAAGAAAACAAATAACCCAAACCTTCCTGTGAGTTTGCATGCTTGATCTGCATTCCTTCTTCCCTGGTGTGCCAGCTAGTATGAATGGCACATTGGGTGGAATGCA
Source organism: Mesocricetus auratus (assembly GCF_017639785.1). Lineage (NCBI taxonomy): Eukaryota > Metazoa > Chordata > Mammalia > Rodentia > Cricetidae > Mesocricetus > Mesocricetus auratus. The sequence continues at coordinate 8,744,995 of NW_024429209.1, read as the reverse complement.
GGTAGTGTGGGGTGGGGAAGGAGGGATAATGTAGATAATTGGCCCCTGGTTAATTGAGAGTTGATTGTAATTAACCTAATTTCAGAAGTGAGCCTCAAGATCCCATACCTGCAGCTCCCAAGAAATTCCAGTCAGAAATTTCCCACTTGCTACTCTCCCTCACTTGACTGTATCAGAGGTTTGAGGCTGGGGTCCATTGATTTTTGCTTCCCAGGTGACATTTGGCAAAGTCTGGAGACATTTTTGACTATCATGACAGGGAAAAGGGACTGGTAGCATCTGCATCTGGTGGTTGGAGACTGGGGATGCTATTGAGGAGTCTACAAATCACAGGGACATGTTCAGGACATGCAGTGTCAACATGTAAGGGCTGGGGGATGACTCACTCAGTAAATTCTTGTTTCATAAGCTTGAGGACCCCAACGACGCATGTAAAAATGGCAAGTGTTGGGATTACAAAGATGACTTATTAGTTAAGGGTGCTCTTCCAGAGAACCTGAGTTTGGTTCCCAGCACCCATGTTGGTTGAACCACAAACACTTGTAACTCCAGCCTCCAAGACCCCAATGACATCCCCTTCCAGACTCTGTTCATAGAGCACTCACTCACAGGCACACACAGATACATAGACATGCATATACACATAAAAAATAGTCTTAAAAAAGGAAGCCAAATATGGTTGTACATGTTTATAATACTGGGGCAGTAGAGATAGAAGAGTCTCTGGGTCTTACTGACCGCCTAGTCTAGCTTAATCAGTGACTTCCAGGTTCAGTAAGAGCCACTGTCCCAAAATGTAAGGAGTAGACTGATGGAGGATGTCTGTCTCTGGCATCCAAATGAATATGCCCATGTATACCTGTACATGCATACACAGAGATGAACATATAGACTAATACAAATATAAAAGCAGGGGTGGGGGTTACCCACATCAGCAGCATGAAGAAAGCTGAGACCCTGTGAGCAAATCCTGCTCTTTGAGGAATGGAGGGTCCTTATGAGGTTGGGGAAAAGAAGATGTGGAGATCTGAGGCTACATCTGTATTGTCTCTATACAGGACATAGGATACTCCCTCTGGAGGGTGGTAGGCATTCAGTACAGAACTGAGTTTTTGACAGAGTCCTCCATTGTATTTTATAGCCACATCTCAGGGCTCTTGACTAGAGTGTTGATAAAATTCTGGCCCTCTGTCATGCCTGTAGAGAAACTGATGCCTCGAAGAGGTCAGACCACAATTTGTTCTACCTCATCCTGAAATATGGCACATTTAAACTCTTGGAGGTGCTTAGCTCTGGGGGTTTCTAAGCTCATTTTCTTTAGCAAAATACACAGGCATGTAAATATTAGTATTTTTCCTTTTTCTCTGTAAGTGTTGGCCTCTCAGAACCTGAAGAGTTGGACACTGATCCTAATAGGTCCTATGTAAATGAGCTCCCTGTCACTGGCTCACGGCTTCCCCAAGTGGCTCATTGGCTAGGAAGTACCCAAGGGACTACCACCTTCTGCAGACAAAGCTTATCTCCATTAGAATTAAGAGTCATCCATCTTTCAGTGGGTCTAGGTGGATTGGAAGACATACATTGGTTGTCTGTTCTGTCATCAACCCACTCTGTCTTGGCATCTGTAAAAGGCCAAGTGGCTTAAACCTGGATGGACAAGTGATCTCTGCTTCAGTATGGATGGATCTCTTACAGATGTGTACAACCTGTGGCCTGCTTACAGCATGCATCCCAGAATAGCTGTGAATGTGGCCCCACACATCTGTAGATGATGATGCTAGGTTTCAAAGTCAAAAGTCTATTTAGCATAACGCTTGGCAGAGAGAAGCAGACACGGGAGCTCACACAGTGTCTGACTGTGCTATATGAAAAGTCTAGAATTCTCAGATCTGGGGAGTGTATCATAGTGGTGACTACAGGCAAGGGGGTGGAGACAGTGACTGCAGGGTCTTATTAGGAGGTGGTGAACTTTGGAACTCCACAGAAGTGGTGGCCACACAACCTTGTAAATGCATCAAATGCCATTAAGTCACTCACTTTAAAAATGGTTATTTTGTTACGTGAATGTCACCACCAAGGAATAAAAACCTTTAGGCAGAGCAGTTCAGCTGGACTGTCTTCAGGTTACCAGACCCAGCCTGGAGCCTTGGCGTGCAGAGAGGCCTCTCCCTGGGAAGCAAGAATGTGGCCACCCCGCGGCACATCCTTGCTCTGCTGGGCACTGGAATCAGGGAACTTGTCTGGGGATTCATCTCTGCCCTGTTTCATTGCAAATGGGAAATGGAGCTTCACATTTACTTCAAGGCAGATTAGTCCCAGGAGAGACAGCAGACCCTCAGCAAATGCTCCTTTTTCTTGGAAGGGAACATCCTGTGAGATGTCCAGTAGTGCTGGCAGAAGTAAGACCGCCCCTCCCCCGCTAACTGGCATTGAGAGCATGGGGTGGTGACCAGTGTACTGACTCAATGGAGCTAGACACAGACAGTGGCATGGAGAAAACAAGCCCCGTTTCTGTTACCACTTTGCTAGGTGTCCTATGCAGGGAGCATGTGGACACTGTTAAATCCTGAATCTGAGATGAGTTCTCCAGTTCTCCACCAGCCTTGGTTGGTGGTAGCAAGAAGCTGCCATTAATTAGCTGCATGACTCTGAAAGCTATTAGACCTCTCTCTGTCTGTGTTTCTTCAGCTGCCACAAGCTGATGATGATGCCTATCCTGTAAGAAGCTCCGAGGCTTGGACTAGATTAAATATGTGCATTAATATTTTATACAAGTTGTGAGACACATAGAAGATATATTCTGTTTGCTCTTGTATAAATAAATGTGTAATGTATAACTTACATAAATATAAAACATATTGATACTTAATATATAATTATTTAAGGAATAGTTATATATATACCATATATGTGTGTGTGTGTGTATGCTGTTTCAATGTCTAGTAACAAAAGCCACTAGTAAATATTCATTTCAATGGTAAAATTGTGGGATGGCTTCATTTGTTCATTCATTTATTCATTCATGCATGCATTCATTGAACTAGCAAGTGAGTGAGTGAGTTTAGTCAGATTCTGTTAAGTGCCAGGCATGGGCAGCAGTGTTCTCTTCTGTCATGAGGCATATGTGCTGTGTGCATCAAAGACATGCAATTGCATATTATGACTAAAAATGAGCAAGGACTTGAGATAGAAGTCACCAACTGTGGGTCATCTATATGGGAGTTGGGATGGGCTTCTCCAAGGAGGGAAGTAAACTGAGAGCTGATAGAAGAGAAGGGGCTGGCTCTGGAGTTTCTCAGGAAACTTTACTAGAGGAGAGAATATCCAATACAAAGGCCAAGGGGTGCTGGCGAACCTGTCCTCTCCAGGAACTGAGTGAACACCAGTGAGGAGTAGAGAGGGTATACTCTTCATTGGATGCCTTATCAGTCATCCCAAGGTGTTTTATATTTCATTCTGTTCTAAAAAAGCAATGTAAGGCAGTGGTGTGATGGGAGTTTTCTTACCTGAATGGCACTATTGCTGTGAGAGAGAAAGATAATTCTCCATGACTGTATTTGTTGCTATGGTAGCATCAATACTTGCTTTGCTTGTCTGCATTGGAGGATAGAAGTCCTAGCAGAAGCTTTTTGGCCTCTACAGCTCCAGGATCTTACCCTGTGAAATCTCCCTTGTTATCCCTCACTTGTTTCTAGTCTTCACAACTTAGTGTGAGGATGGTGGGCCTGTGAGAATGGATGATGTTCCTGGAGGGGAGAATCTGTCCCTTCCTTGCACTTCACCTGTGAGTTGACCCTCCGATAAGGAGGGTCAGTTTATGACCATGCTTCTGGAGTATCATGGCTTGAGTACTTTCCAGGTGGTCATTGAGTTGAGCTGGTATTACCTGAATGGTGTGTGATGTAGCAGATGTGTTCAGGGGATGAAGAAGATGCAGGAGGAAGCAGGAGAACAAGCCTGTCCATCTCAGCATCTCTCTCTCTCTCTCTCTCTCTCTCTCTCTCTCTCTCGTCTCTCTCTCTCTCTCTCTCTCTGTGTGTGTGTGTGTGTGTGTGTGCATGTGTACATGTGTGTGCACTCTTCTGCTCTGCTCTGCAGACTATATATGCCTCCAGAGCCCTGAAGCCACTTTGATGGTCAGGATGTTTTAGAAGAGGTAGACAGCTGCCCAACGCCAGGCATCTGGGAGAGGATTAGGAACAGCAGGGGCTCCCAAGAGCAGCACTTTTCTGAGACAGTGTTGTGTCAAGTGCAGAGCTCCAAGTGTTGGGTCAGACTTCCTCCAGAAGATTCAGCCCATAGCCCACATCCATCCCAGACTGGCTTTGAAACAGCTGAGGCTGATGGTCTCTAATCTTCCCCCTCAGGGATGATACCCATGGGTGTCTCAGTTATGTTGGGACACCTCCACAACAGAGATATTTTCCTGTCTTCAGCCTTTTTGGCAGCCAGACAATTCAACTTCAGCCTGAATGTTCTTGAAATGGGAGTCTTGGAGGAGAGTGAAACTCTGTTGAAGGGCCCTTCCCCCTTGTCATTATCTAAACAAACAGATGATTGAAATGGATGCCAAAGAAAAATCTGTAAATGGCAACTAGTCGGGGGCCCTTTTCATGAAGAGTGGAAGTGCTACTCAGATATGTGCATACCAAGCCTCTGCTGCTGTGTTTATCATGCTGGCCTTTCATTTATTCAGCAAGTATTTACGGAGCCCTGAGAAAAATAGCTAATAAGCCAGGCATGGTATCCCATGCCTTTAATCCTGGCACTCGGAAGGCAGAGACAGGCAGATCTCTGTGAGTATGAGGTCAACATGGTATGTATAGAGAGTTCCAGGTCAGCCAGGGCTACAAAATGAGACATTGTCTCAAAATGAAAATGTTAGTAGCAACAGTTTTCTAATGGGCAGGGAGTTCCCAAATAATCAAGATGTGTTAGTTGTCAGAATTATCTGTAACTTGAAGAGGTTGGTATCATCATTGTTCCACATTGGGTATAAAACAATGGCTTTGGAAGAGGTAGCCACAGCCTGAGGTCATTTAGGCACAGCAATTGGGGGTAGAATTCGAATTTACATCACCTCAACTCAGAACCAGTGATCCTGTCCACCATGGGTGCTCACCATGACTGATAATCCTGTCAGTTGGATTTAGAGTCATATAGAAGACATATAGAAGGGTATTTCTAGAGATGCTTAACTTAGGATGAACAACTTACCATCAAAGTGAGGTGTGAAGCAGAATCTATCTCTGTGTCCGGACTGCACACACTAGTGAGCAGCTGCCTCCTACTCCTCATGACCTGTCTTTCCCTCCATGATAGACTGGACTTTTCACTGTGAGTCAAAACATACCACTCAATGTTGTAGTTGCTTTTATCAGACATTTTGTTAAAGCAGGGAGAAAAGTAACCCACACCCCCTTGGTACCGAATCCTTAATGGCAAGGATATGAAAGGTAGGATAGAACCTTAGGTCTTCTACTTCAACTTATACAACTACAAAGTTTCAAAGCCCACTAGGAGGGTATAGAGATTTTCAGCCTGTAATTTTGGATGGGGAAGGATTCCCTGGAGGAAAACTAAGCTTGGTCATATCCCAGCTAAAAGCATCATATTTGAAGACTATTGTTGGTTGGTACATATAATTTTCTCTTGATGCTGTGGTTGAGTTGGATAGATAGATGCCATGTCTTCTAGACCCTTGGATGCCTCATCCTCTATTTGTCCATTGAATTCATTTCCATCCACTTTGGCCCTGCCTCACCCATTCCAATTTGCAAAATGTCTTTGGGACAAGATATCTTTGGAGTCAGGACTTGGTCACCTGGCTTCTCAGGACATTGCTTCCTCAAAGTGGCATCTGTCATTTCATTCCTGGCCCTAATGGCATAGTGGCTCTGCAGCCCAAATACTCCTCCTTCTGAGCTTTGCTTTCCTGTTTGTCTCCTGCACTGGGCTGTGTTTTTCTGGTTTTGATGAGGAGTGGTTTCTTGGTTGTAAAGTGCTCATGAAGTGCCTTTGATGTGACCTCTCCTAGAACATGCATGGGGCCTCTGAAGGTGATGATAGTTAAACATGTGATACTCAATATCACGAATGTAGATTTTACAACCATTACACATAGTGAATGCTATATGAAATACATCAACTTTAGCATAGCTTTCTATTTTCTGTTTCTCTACCAGTCCTTCTGTAATTTCAAGGATTCCATTGCTGACCAGGTCCTATAAGAGCAACCTATAAATTTCAGGTGTCATCCTTCTCCTCTTTTGTACCATAGAGGCACCATTCAGGGGTGTTTTAGGAATAAAGTGAGCTGAAAAGGATAGATGTGAATGGTTTGGTGAGATAGAAAGTTGGCTAATATTCACTGGATGCATGTATTGAAACGAAGATAGAGAGGAAATTAGTAACTGAGTTTCTGCATGAAACTGTATCTTTTATGCAAATGAGGCAAAGGGAGTGGAAGGAGATTAGAACTAACATTTGTACCTGGTGTGGGGTAGGCCCTAGACAGAGCCTTCCATGTGATGACATCTGCCAGTCTTAACAATGACCTTGAAGTCTTTGGTTTGCCACCTCTTTTATTATAAAGGAGTGGGGTGTCTGAGAGACTGTCCTGTTCTTAGCAGAGTATGCTATGAAGCTTTTTACCACACTTTTATTTTGGTAAGATTGTAACTCACTTAGGAACACTGGTGGAATGTGGCAAAGCCAAAGTGGAACCTCTCACCAGAATGTTGCCATTGTTGGAGTGAACCAGGCTTCCTGAGATATAGAAAGTTTTCATTTTCTGACCATGTTTGTAGCTGTCTAAACTCCTTTCTAGGGGGATGCATGTTATCTTCTAGATCTCTTGTAAGTTTGAGTGGGCTCTGTTCCTTCACACAGAGCAGAGGCCACACATGTCTCTACATCTTTCATATGCTTAACACACTGTGGATGCTCTGCTATATGAGCACTTCACTGCCTTCCCTCCAGTTTCTCCTTTACTTTCCAAGTCCGTCCCATTTTTATGGACCCATTTCACCTTTTCCTATGCTTTTTTGCTCATCCCAGTCCATCACATTTTATCTCTCTTCCTTGCCTTGGTGATAACTGTATGAATACATTCATTTATCCAGTGAGCTTGGGATCTCTTTGAGAACATTAAACGCTGCTCTCTGACCATTTTATCGTCTCTGCTGTGTCTGGAATGATGCTTCAGGCCCAGGGCTGGTATGATGAAGCACATAAAATGTGAGTTTTAGAGGGAAAGGAAATTGGATGCCAATCTTGATTTCACCATTGTGTAGATAGGTAATCTTGGGTAACTTCAGTGACTTATGACATCAGTATTTCCAGTAATGGGACAAGAACAAAATGAGGATTGTCCTTTGGAAGATTATCTTTTAAAGACTAAATCAGATAATCACTTGTTGAAGGCCTGGCACTATGGCTCATAACCAGTAATGCTGGTGTATTTACCTCCATGTCCTTGAGAGAGTGACAGGGTTGTGGCATTGGGAGGAGACAATTTGCTTTATTTAGCTTCCTGTCCTGGTCCAATAAGCACTCTATGGGAGTACAGCGAGCTACCCAGAGCATGGTTACAATGAAGCTCACATACTTCCAGTGGGTGAAGGGGGCAGGGGGAGGAATGATCTGACCTTCATCTGACACTCAACATTTTATCATCATCCTTTTCCCTCAAATCCCTATTTCTACATAAAACAGATGATTTATTAATGATGCCATTTATTCAAGTATTTGTTTATTACCTCCCTCTCTTTCTAAAATTGAAGCCCTTTGAAGGCCAAAACCTTGTTTGATTCACTGCCATGGCCCAGCTCCTAGCTTGAGGACTTGCTGTGTGGTAGGGATCAAGTAAATGTTGGATGAGTGAATGGAAAATGAGTCAGTGGATTTCAATTTGGCTAAACAAATATTGCCTTAGTACTGACTATGGGCCAGGTTTTGAGCAAGACACTGGCTATAGAAATTCATAGGCCAACCGCTGATCTCAAGAAGAAAGTGAGGAGAAGAGAAAGGGAGGAGAGACAAACAGAGATGGACCCAGGCTTGGTAGATGACTCAGTGGGTAAAAGGCTTGCTCAAGAAGTGTGAGGTCAGAGTTTGGATGTCAGAATGCATGCAAATGTGGCATGAGCTTGCTGCCCCACCTAATTCCAGTGCCCAGGGGCCAGAGATGGGCATTTCTCCTTGACAAGCTGGCTAGGTAGGCTAGCAGAAGTAATCAGCTCTGGGCTCAAGTAAGAGACACTTCTTCAATATTTAAGGTGGAAAGTTATCAAGGAAGGCATTCAATGTCAATGTCTGGCCTCTGCATGCACAGGTATATACATTCCCTCACATGTAAACATGCCTACACATATGTACATATACAATACATGCATGCACATGCCCAAAATGGGACCCTTTATTTTTTTCTAGTTTCTGAGCCAGAGTTGGTAGCCACGTGGGAGCAGTGGAAGGGGTGGGTGAGCAGCCTGTGGAATGAAAGCTTAATGAGTCAGAATCATATTCAGTTTTGGAATCAGCTTCTCCCTTACCTCACTCCAGATTGGCCTGGAAGGCTACTTTGCCTGGCGGGAGAAATTGACATCCCATTGAAATTGATGGAATATTTAAGCATTTCTCCATCAGTGTGCTGAACATTGGCATTTGGGAAAAATTCATTTAATAAGTGACCTGACCCATGCAAACGTGTCCCCGTGTCTCCTTTTTTTTCTATGGGTTATCCTGAAACCAGGGACTACGGTGAAAGGGGCAAGCGAGTTGACAAAAGCATCTCTGGAGATCAAGTGCTAAATGGTTTCTTTATTGCTCACCTCTCAAGGCAGCTCCTGTTCCAGCTGCTAGCAGTAAGTGCAGGTTAGACCTGTGAAGTTGTAATAAATACTACTTGCAAGCTTAAGAACTTTACTTTTGAATTGACTCCTTTTCTTTCCTTTCCTCTCTGTTTTCCCCCTAAACTACTAATGCAATAGGAAGAATAAAAAAATTATAATTTCTTAAGACACAGCAACTATTGAGAGAGAGAGAACAAAGGAGCTATTGAAACACTATAGGCATTCAGAAAACCCAAAAACACGCATAACCCCTTGCCTCCTTTCATTGCACAATGGAGCCCTCTCTAATGAGCTGTGGGGGAGGGAAGCCAGGCTGAAACCCCCAGCACAACTCCTGTGGAATGAGAAGTAGGCTGTATGAGGAAAGGGAGGGCTCTTAAGGCACTGGACATGTGGGGAGGCGGGACTTACTGTCCTGGCTAAACGCTTTCTTCTTTCCGACTGTCTGAGTCTCCTCTCATATTCTGCCAGCCATTGAAAGTCTAGCCTAACCACATTATGACTGGGCCTTTAACAGAATCAGGGGATACTTTTCATAGATTTTGGCACTATGATAACGAGCCACCTTCAGCTCCTAGCTGTGATGGTGACTCTTGATGACTACCTCACTTGCATTGGAAGACACATAGGGAGATTGGTAAAGTAAACCTCTGCTTACTTCTGGATGGTGTTTCCAAATCATGAATCAGATCAATGGTTTCATCATGGGTGGATCTAAGTTTGATTAGACTAGTAGGAACTAGTGCAACCATAGAAAGTTGGCCTACTTGGAGGAAGTAGTTACTGAGCTGGTTCTCTTTGAAGGATTTATCTTGGCCTTAGCCCCTTCTTGTCACATTCTCTGCTTCCTGTCAACAGTGATATGGGTTGCTTGATTCTCCCAGTTGCTCACTGCCATGATGCTCACCTTTCCTCAGGCTCAGAAGTGTGGAGCCAGGGACCAACAATGACAGTCCTGACATGGTCAGCCAAAATAAACCAAGGATTTGCCACAGCTACAAAAAATAAAGCCAAACAACAAACAAAAGCCCCAAACAAGCAAGCAACAAACAAACAAACAAACAAAACAAAAGCCACTGGCTAGTCCAGGGAATAGGGGAAATGGGTGCTTTAATGGAACTCTCTGTCTGGTTGGCTAGCTCAAGACTGGAGATATTGCTCCTGGTTTTCTGAATTTTTTGAGCTTATGTAATCTATCTTACACCCCTTTGAATTATTGAGAACTGTCCTGTACACTAGAGGTTCAGCCTATCTACCCAATCTTTCTACCCAAAAATGTTCACTCCATTTCCACATCCACTTAAATGTTTCTGATCTATGTCTGCTCATTAGGTTATCTTTGGACCACTGAAACATCTTCCTCATACTCAATTATAAATGATATAGTCAATCTCTTAGCATATTTTAGATCATTATAAATCATGATCTGACTTGGATCTAGAAATTATATTTTGGCATTAATTATTTCAAGGTGTTTTTAAAGAGGCAACGTCTGCAAGGCTCACTATCTTCATGTACAGGGTAGAGTAATAAACAGGGTGAAACAATAGAAAATTCAGCAAGGGCTTTGTAGTTCACTGATAAGTTTGGTGTTAGTGGAGAGATAGTATTTAGCAATTAATCTTTAGCTATTGCAGATGGTGAGTGAAGTAATGTTTGCATACACACTTTTTCCAAGGGTGAATCATAAAACGTGATTCAGATTTTTTCTCTTCTGTTATTACTACTAGAATGGAATGGAGATTTAGGAGCAATTCTCAGCTATCTTGAGGCCAAAAGGGAGATGGAGCCAATGGATGGCAACTACAGGATTGGTTTGAGTTGGTAATCATAGAGGAGGACTTTCTAAAACCAGCCATAGAGTGGCAGTTTCATGGGATAATAAGGTTCCCATTATTCAACCTATGCAGGCAGAGGTTATGTTGCCCATGGTAACTGTAATACTAGAGTTCCATACTTAACTCCTCTTAGTGGGAATCTTCATGCAGAGAAACAGACATGCAGGGCAACAATGGGCACAGTCCACTCCAAGAAGCCCAAGTGCCACAGCTTCCCAATTGCTGGAGATCCTGGGAGCCCCATCCCAGATGTATACACACACACAGGCACCTGAGCACTGTCTGACACAAGGCAAATGCACACTGTGGGCCAATTTTAAGTTCTTTGCCTAATCTATCTTTATTACTTACACAGTTGTGTGCTTCAAGGAATAGGAAAAGTTGGTGACCCTGCATACACAGCCAGGCTGTTGTTTAAGCATATGACTTTGGAGGAATCACACGTGTGTAGCTACAGTGAAATAACAGAAGTATGCCATGCAGGTTGTTCTGGAAGATCATCCTGATGCAGAGCCCAGACCCAAGATCCCATGCCCTGGTCTCTTAGTTTTCCAAGCTCTGGGTCACCACGCTCTAATCTCACTCTTCTCTCCTAACCTTTATATTCATGGTGTTAGCTACCATGTCTCAAACTTGAGACCTTTCCAGTGGTCACATTCCATGTCCATCCCCCAAGCAAATCCCTCGCAATGCCTGCAAAATATATGGAGAATTCAACTGCATCCCTTTTCCATTGTCCCTGTGGGTGATGTCCTCAGCAGCCCTCAGCTAGAATAGAGACTCAGCCTCCAGGCTGAGCTCCATCTCTCTACCCTTGTACCCCATGATAATATTTTCACCAAATATTCAGAGGAGGCATGGTAAGCCATAAGATAGCTAACACCATTTCTCCATCTCAGGCCAGCTCACCATTTGTGTTCTGTCTCATTCAGCTCAAAAGTCAAGAGTGCTATAAATCTCTGTGTTAGCGACTACCAACTTCACAAAGAAGCTTTCCTAACCATAGTTGGGGGTACCAAGTGCTCAGCCATAGGCAGGTCATCAATAGCAGATCCTCCCAACCCAAGGCTTGGTGGTCATTGCAGAAGCGAAGACAGGAAGAGTCTGACCATGGGGAAGCATGCTGTGAACTGCTGGTCTTTAGACAGTAAATAGCTATTACACAGGTGAACTAAGAGCTTCTGTGGTTACTTGCAAAAAACCAAGCCAGTGAAAAATTCCAGCCTGGATGCAACAAGGCCATCTGAGATCCACCTTAAGATGAGGAACTATTAGTGAGTGATGGCTCCTGAGGGAGAGTGAGTGATTTTCCCTTGGGACTCTGACTGCTGGCCAGTTGCCCATGCTCCTGTATATAGTCCCATACACTGTGTATCACACATTAACTCAGTGAGTTAATCAATAAAAGAAGAATGGGCATGAAATTGGGAGATGTGTTGGGAATGTTTAGGGGAAGCTGGAGGAAGGCAGATATTATTAAAATATGTTGTATATTAAAATTTCAAAGAATAAATATAAAGCATTTTTAAAAAGTCGAATTCCTTACAAAATCTAGGAGTTTTTATATGACTTACTTTGCTTTATACATACTATTTTCTGTCATTCATTCACTCTACCCCAGCCCCACTAACTTCATATTTCTACCTCAGGACCTTTGCAAGGAATTCGCTGTCTGGAATCCTTCCCCCTCAGATAACTATATGGCTATTCCCTGAACTCTTTTCATGATTTTGCTTAACTGTAATCCCAGTGAGACCTTAGATACATGCTACATTTGTAACCCGTGATCCCACCACAAACCACTGTGTCCATAAACTTTCTGTCACTGTGATAAAACTCTAGGGTTTTATCATGGTTCACGATTTCAGAGGCTTCATTATGTAGATGATTAGCCTTGCTGCTTTTGAGTCACGGCAAGGCAGAATATCACAGCCAGGAACAGGAGGCGAGGAAGGCTATGATGGCCAGAAAAGCAGAGAGATCTAGGAAGAAAGGCTTAGGTCTGCATTCCCTTCAAGGATACTTCCCCAAGACCATTACTTACTTCACCTTGGCTCAACCCCCTAAAGCTTCTGCCACCAACCAATGGGAGACAGACAGGACAAAGCCTATAGTCCATGACCTTAGGGAGACATGTAAGATCCAAACCATAGCACTTGGTATTTTCCTCCTGGCATTGATTTTTCCATAGCATCACTAGTGTTGAGTGCACCAATTATCTGTCTTTTGTTTATCGGAATATGAGCTCAGTGTTCTCACTACCTAGTGTTTAGGACAGTGCTTGGTCTGTAATTGCACCTATTCAATACTTGTTGAAATGAATGAGCAGCTCTCTAAAATACCTTACATTTCAAGCCTTTGGCAAAAGGTTCAGGTGACTCCCTTCATGCTCTTCCTGTTTTTTCCTTCTGTCCCTCAAGAGAGTTAGGGGATCACACCTAGGGTCTCATGAACAAGGGGTATGCTATACTGATGTGTTGCACCCAACCCCCTTTCAGAGGCCCTACAAGACATTCATTTCTTGATTTCTGGTTGTCTTTTTGTTTGGTTGGTTTTTTTATTCATATTTTGGGGGAGAGGGAATGAGACATGGACCCATTCTGCAGCCTGGGCCAGGCTGAAACACATGATTCTATTTTCTCAGTCTCCTGAGTGCTGGAATTACAGGTGTGCACCACTGTGGTCAGTTCCTACAGGAGATTTCTAAGGAAGGGGGTTTATGAAGTGGCTCCTGATAATCTTCATCTCCAGATGTTCATGTACTTGTACCTCCTTCTCGCCCACTGTGGACTGGACCTGGAGATACAGTTGTAAAAATGTAATGTGGCTAGAAAAAATAACGGGATGTCACTTTAAAAAGAGGTCTCAAAGACTGGGCCTCCTGTCTTATTAGCTCTCTCTTGCAGGCCCTTTGCTCTTGCCTTCTCGGTTGCTCACTGTGATGAAGCAAGTTAGCGGGCTGTGAGATGCTCTGGAGAGGTCTGGGACATGGGCCCCTGAACAATTGCTCATTAAGAACCAAGGCTGAATCCTACCAGTCCACATGGACCAACACCAGCCCACTCCCATGTGAGAGAACAGACCCTTCCCCCGTGAACCTTTGCGTAAGGCTGCATCCCTGGCACACATCTCAGCTGTGGCCTTGTGGGACATGGAAACAGAGGACTTGACTAGCTCTGTCTATAATTCTGACAGTAGAAACTCTGAGATAGTAACTGTTTATTGTTTTAACTACTAATACATTTTGGGGAAGATTTGTTACATTGTAGTCAGTAACTAATACACTTCTGGTCTCTTCTTTATCAAACGGAAACTGTTTCCTTTTACTAGAAGAGTTAAATTCTTCCTCTCTAAACTCTGGTTTCTCAAATCTGCACATACATTTGTTCAGTCAGCACCCCCTCTCCAGCTTCCCACCCTTCTTCCTTCCCTCCCTCTTTTTCTCCCATCTGTGGATTCCAGGCACAGGTGCTTGACCCAACTTCAGGCTCAGCAAACCGCCTAGGAATCCATGATAAGGCATGTAAATTCTCAGCACCTTCTGACACTGCTCGAGGCCAAGCCATCAGTGAGACCTGTTTGATTATTCCAAGGCATGTTGCTGCCCAGAAGGCCAGCTGGTATTTATAGGAAGCTGAGAGTTAGGCACTAGGGGAAAATGTGTTCCAGACTGTTGCACTTACTTTCAGATAGAATCATATTCTCTGAAAAATGGCACAGGATGTTGAGCTGATAGGAAATTCACCACAATTGTATGGCTCACTGGGCTTGCATTGTGGCTGAGAAAAATCATCTTGTTGGGTTGGGGAGATGACAGTCACATCTCCTCAGCCGGCTGGTGATAGATGTTTGAGGACAGACTGGAGGCGAGGCTGCATTCTTCTTCGAACTTGAAATCACTGAGTTGCATTTTAAAGTAAATCAACGGAAAAGAAGGGCGCGTTGACAGCAACATCACCAAGGCTCAACCTATCGGTTGCGTGAGCAGGTAGATGAAACAGAAAGCTTTGAGATAAGTGTTCAGAAATTCAGAGAAGCATCTTGTCTGTTGTTTGTAATGGCTAAAATCATTGAGGAAAATATATTCTCATGTGGAAGGGTTTAGAGGAGGTAAGTTTAATCAATCAATCAACCAATCAGTCGACTGGCAAATAATCACCTTTCCTACTTGTGCCCAGCATCATGCTCAGGGCTAAGAAAATATAGTCAAATAAGATCTTAGCCTTCTTATTAGGTTGTTTATGGAAAAGCTGCTTTAACACAAACATAAATATATGTAAATTTCAATATAATATTGTTAGGGGTCAGGGTGGGTGAGAATATAAATGGAGAGCAGTTGGTACCATTTGTAGGAGACAAGAAAGGAACAATGTAGTTTTCTGTTTTTTTTTCTGAGAAGATAAGTAAACCATGCTGGGAGTAGAGGGTCTGGATAAAGCTTAGAGTCCATCTTTGGTGAAGCAGGCAGTAGAAGAAAGGCCTAAATAGAGAGAGTTGATCAAATTTGATGTATGCAAGATCACTCTTAAGTTCAAAGTGGAGGAGAGGTTGGAAGAGGTAAGAATGAGGACAGACAGATCCACTGGGCAAAGAAAATGGCAACTGCCCACTCACCATCTGAACCAGGCTTGCTCTTGGCCATTTCCTATTCCCTGTCTGGGTTTTATCATGGTGCCTGCTTGCAGACAGTAGGAAGCATCCCTAGGGAGGCCATGTAGCTGTAGGCAATCTATTTAGAATAACCTAAGTGCCCAGGGCAGGTACCTGATGTTCCTTCTCTAAACCACAGCAAGGCCTCAGCCAGAGCATGGACTGGCAGTTGGTGAGCACCTTCTCTGATTGGCAAAGTTGCAGAATGTTCAGTTCTGAAGCAGGGGATGTTCTGGGAACATTGACATATTACAATGTAGTGCCTGCATAGCACAAGGGTCTGCCAGCTAGGATTGGAGAGAGGAGGTCGATGTGCAGCTGAAATTGTCCTCATTAGAGCACATGTGATTAATTTACTTGCGATCTGGCCTGCTTACTGTTGGCAATCCCTGTCATTGAAGTGGTATGGGGGGGTCACTGGAACATCACCTGATCCCACCCTGTACCCTATGCTAGTTGTGTGTCCTTCTGCCCTAGTATTGTGTAGAAGGTTAACTGAAGGAGGGACTCCCTCCAAGCAGTTGAGGGAAAACCTTCATCAGTGTTTGGAAGAGCATTTGCAGTGTGGCTGTTTGGAGTCATTTGTGCCCGTTCACCCTGCTCTGCAAGCAAGCCCAGTGAACTCACTGGTTCCCTAAACCCGACCCTGGTGGGACTCCACTTTGGTTTGGTTTTGGTGCTTTGATGTCTCCCTCCATTTCTTCTTATCACCCACCCCCACTTGCGAGCTCATCTCAACCAGAAAACTCTCAGGTGCTGGGAATTGAACCCAGGTTCTCTAGAAGAGCAGTCAGTGCTTTTAACCACTGAACCATCTCTCCAGCTCATCCAGAACTTCTAAAAACCCAGCCCATTCCAGCATTTGAGCTCCTTTTTCTGGACTCAGCCCCTAGTCCCTCTTTGTCTGTAACACATGCTGGCCATGATTTGAAGACTGGGTCCCTTCTCTACAGCTTCCATCGTAGCAAAACCCTGACTTGGTATGTGTCTGATGAAAGAGGTGCTGGCTGTCCTATTGCCAGATAACCCTTGTAAGGCTCCTAAGAGGTTTTTTTCTCCCTCTGAAATGGTAAACGCTGTAAAGACGTGTGCTCACACTAGGCCTGCATGTGACTTCCACAGATGAAGGAGCCAGCTCTAGCCTTAGGCAGGTGTTTCCAGTCGGTATGTGGAACTGGCAGGATGAAACCAGGGAAAATGCAGACAGGGCATTTCCTCTGTCATTTCAAGGCATCAAGGGTCTGATACCAGCAGCTCTCTTGCCCCATCTTCCTCCCCTTCCCTGCTGCAGAGCAGCTGTGTGTCGTATTTGGGCATGCTTGGTTTCCAGCTAGATGGAAAACATATCATTCCTTTAGCAAACATGTGTGGAGTCCCCGTGTAGTGTCCTTTCATCAGATTGCCAGCGGCGCCTCCTCCCCGCTTTCTGGCTCCAGAAGCTGCCTTAAGAGGAGCGGTAACTCATCTTCACTCTTAGCAGAAAGAGTGGTCTCTTTCTGCATCTGCTCCCCACAGATCCCTGTCCTCATCCCAGGAGGTAGACCCCCAGCTTTCAGGAAGCAGTGATGCTCACCATTTGGTGTCTGCTGCTCTTACTCAGTTGGAGCTGCCACAGCAAGGTCTGTAGGCTAGATGGCTGAAACAACACACTGTTTCCTCAGCCCCCCATGTCGCTGTTCTGGCAGCGTGCAGTATCTGGTACGGATTCTTTCCCTGCCTAGCAGTCAGTGCCTTTCTGCTGGGACCCCACACGGCCTTTCCTAACAGTGGGCATGTAGGAAAGAGAGAGCTCGCTCTCCTCCATAGTTGCCCCTCCCTTGCCTTCCTTCCTCTTCCTCCTCCTCCTCTTCTCCCTTTGGCCTTCTTTGCTCTCTCTTCCATTTGTTCTCAAAGACAAACTCTAAATGTGACCCCACTGAGAGCTGCATCCTATTGGGGGGTGGGGTGGACAGTGACAAGCCGGCTCAAAACCCTGTCCATCTCCATGTCTACCTCCTGAGACTTGGTCCCCTAAAGGAAGGTACAGCTAAGGATGTGGATGGTAGTGACCAAAGAGGAGGGGCTCAGGTGAAGTAGCTTGTCTCATCCAAGCAGCTTGAGGATGGGTGTTTCCTGTCAAGCTTCTATGCGTTATATACTAGGTACAACAGTTATCCTAAGCTGACTCATTTATTTGACAGATGTATCATGCTGCTTTCTACAAGGTAAATCGTGTTGCTGTTGTACAAGCTTTGCCTCCTAGTAGAGAGGAGAAGTCACAGGGGATGTGCATGAGGACACAGGACAGACAGAGGAGCCTTGATTGGCATATGTGAATGGTGGGTGTTCTAAGGGGAGTGTCATTAAATGCATTGTAAAGTAAGCATGCAGGGCCATGTGGCTGGTGCTTTTAGACAAGGTTTCCTTATTTATCCGTAAACTGAGTGCTGTCATGTGGCAATCCCTGTCTCCTTTAATAAGACTTCATAGAGTGTGAAAAGACTTTAGCCCGATTTTTAAAAAAATGCACATCTGCACTGGCAGGAATATGGCCCCTTGGCTAATGATGCTGGTGTCAGAGAGGGGACCAGTGCACTTGTGAGGTGGTTTTCATTGAGCTGATGTTGCCTGCTGGGATCAGATGCATCGAGAACTCTAAAAAAATAGAGTCCATCTTTCTCACCATCACCAGGCTCCCAGGCTTGGTGTCCCTTTCCCTGCTTTGTCAGAAGCAAGCGTAGGGAAATGATACTTAAAGTTATCTAAAAGAATTCCTGCTGCAATGGGCTCCAGGCATGCTGAAAGTATTGACTCAGAAGAAGGCTTCCCAGTCTGGGGACCACTCTTTTCAGTCTGCTCAGGCACTGAGCTGAGGGTGTAGAACTTACTGTCATGAGTCAGATCACCCCAACATGCACAATCGCCAGTGGAGGAGAAATTTCAAGTATTTACTAAATGATTTGCTAACACATTGTCATGGAAACTGCTAATCCTTGAGGGGTCTGTTCTTGAGTGGCTTCTCTGACATATGCTTGCAAGAGCTGAGGACACTTGTATTCCAACAAGCGTCAAATCAAATATTATTTTTCAGATTTTATTTGAGAGGAAAATCTGCCCATCATTTTGGCTCTGAGGGCTGTTAGAATAAGGAAATTTTTTCTCTGACACTGGCTCTGAGTCTTGTCAGGTTCAAGTGCTATCTGTTTCTACCTAATTTCTCTATGCTCCCATGATAGTCACCTTTCAATGGCTGTAATAAAATACCTGAGATAACCAATTTGCAAAGAAAAAAGGGTCATTTTGGCTCACAGATTTGAAGATTGCACATCACAACTGATAGGCCCTGTTTGTGGTGGTAAACCGTGGTGATAATGACTGGTGGTACAAAAATGTTTTTGCTCAGTGTCATGTTTTAAATGGAATTGGTCCCCATAGGCTCATATATTTTCATACATCATCCACATTTGGTGACCTGTTTGAGAGGGATTAGAAGGATTAGGAGGTGCGGGCTTGTTGAAGCAAATGTGGCCTTATTGGAGGAGGTGTAGCTTTGTTGGAGGTGTGTCACTAGGGGTGGGCTTTGAAGTTTCAGAAGCCCACACTAAGCCTACTGTCTCTTCTTCTCTGCCTGTCAGCCTGTCTGGATCATTATGTTAAACTCCCAACTACGTCTCTAGTACCATGCTTGTGTTCCTACCCGTCAGCCGCCCACCATGATGACAGATGACAATGGACTAAGCCTCTGAAACTGTAAACAGGTCCCAAATTAAAAGCTTTCTTTTTATAAGAGTTATTAAGCCGGGGCGGTAGTGTGGTAGTGGTGCACACCTTTAATCCCAGCACTCGGGAGTTCAAGACCAACCTGGTCTACAAGAGTTCCAGTACAGCCTCCAAAGCCACAGAGAAACCCTGTATTGAGACCCCCTAGCACCCCTCCCCTGCCCCTCCACCCTCCCCACAAAAATGAAAGAGTTGACTTGGTTATGGTGTTTCTTCACAGCGATAGAAAGTGACTAAGACAACCAGAAACAAAAATAGAAATAAGAAGTGTCAGAGTCTCACATTGCCCATTAAGGATGCAATCCCATTGACCTGAGGACCACCTCCATTGGCCTAACAACCACGTCTATTGACCTAAGGACTGCCCCCATTGACCTAAGGACTGCCCCCTGTGACCTAAGGACCACCTCTATTGACCTAAGAACCTCCCTCATTGATCTAAGGACCACCCCCACTGAACTAAGGACCACCCCCATTGACCTAAGGATCTCTCATCTGTCCTACCTCCTAAATTTTCTCCCATCTTCTGATAGCACCAGCCCGGGAGACAGTCAACATATAAAGCCGGTACGTACAGCCTGTGTATCCAGTACGTGAGTCACAGGATAGCTATGAGTGCAGCCCAACACATCTGTAGATAAGAGTGTCACGTTAAAGTGCTAGACGATGTCTCCCTGCATATGTAAAGTATGCTGCTACGTTACTTTTAAATATTATCTTTATTTAAGAAATTGGAAAGTTCCTGTTTAATACATATATCTGGTGAAAGAAATGTGGGACAATGGAAAATGCACATAGGAAAATGGTAACAGTTTTGTGTGAGAACATTGGTGATTAATGTGCTTGCTTTTGGTTTTATCCTTTCCTTGTTCATATTTATGTGTCTGTGTATTTTAAACACAATTGGAATAATTATTTGCATGATAGATTATTTCATATCCTGCTTTATTACTTAATGCTTGATTATAAACGTGTCTCTCCACTTCAGATTATTTAGAAGTCTAAATTATTGATAAAGGCATGCACTTCAACTGCATGTGTATATCACAACTATTTATCCAGTTTCCTATTGTGGTTGAACACTTTTGAATTCCTTTGCATGCTTACGAATAATGCCATACCAAATATCCTTGCATGTAAGTCATAAAATATCTTCTTAGGAGAGAGTCACTCTGTCAAGTGTTCAGGATGTTTAAACTGACATACACGTGCCCAGACTTCATTCTGGGAATCTTGCAGTGATTTACATATCTACCAGCAGAAGCTGAACCATAGCCATCTTACCAAAAGGATGGATGAAACTCAAAAGAGAACAGTTATTCTATTGGTGTTACACAGTAATACCTCTCTGGGGGAGAGGTAAAGAGTATCTACCTCTTCCCCTAAGATTTCACCAAAGTTGACTCTGGGAAACCAGTGAGTTTATTAGGCTTGCTTACATAGCGATAGTGAGGGGTTATGGGCAGGGTCATGGGTGGCTTTAAGCAGCCACATTGGGAGTTCTGCACCTAATATTAATCAATGGCTGTGTAGCTGGAGCCTCATCCCTTAGCCCTTCCCAGAGAACCGCAGTTAGGGCAGAACTGCATACGGCTGGTTGGGAGGGATGGCTGGATACTCAGCTGAGGGTTCCATAACCCTCCTTTCCACCTCCTTCTATGAGGGAATGTCAACAATCACTGGGCCCAACTAGGATAATTTTTTATGAGTAGGCCCAGCAGAGTTCCTGAAGATGGTGGATGGTGACTCAGAGAACCATCCTGTACAAATGAAAATGTTGTTATTTTAGCATTGGCAACTTGTGGTAAAGCCATGAGTGCAGTCATCTGTGGGAAAGGTACTGGGTGTGAGAAGAACCAAAAGGTGTGCCTGGCAAGGCCAGTCCTTGTGGGAGACGGTGTGCATTGGTTACGGTTCCCACTGTTGTGACAAAAGTCCTGTCAAAGCAACTTAAGGAAGGAAGGTGTGATGGTTAAGGTTAATTCACCCAGGAGAGGAGGTATTATGTAGTCTCTGGACATGCCTGTAAGGGGTTGTGTTTATTTACTGGGGTAAGAGGACCTACTTTAGAAGTAGGCGGCACCATTCCATGCACTTGAGGGGGTCATTATATAAAATGGAGAAAGCTTAACAAGAGACTCATCAGTTTTCTGATGGTGGATGAGACATGGACCAGCTGCTTCCAGCTGCTGCTGCTCTGACCTCCCCACCAGGATGAACTAGACCTTGAACTAGGAGCCAAAGGAAACCTTCCTTTGCTTCAATTGTTCTTGTCAGAATGTTTTGTCACAGTAACAGAGAAAAAAAAATGAAGACTTGTTTATTTTGTCGTTCAGTTTGGGCACACAGTCCATCATGACAGGGCAATTACAGAGGCAGGAATCTGAGACAGTTTGTCACAGTGAATGCTGGCACATGGCTTGATTTTTCTTTTTATTCACTCCAAACCCCAGCCCATGAAATGGTGTGACATCATTAAGGCATGCCTTCCCAAATCTCGTAACCTACTCTAGATACTTCCTCATAGATATTACCAGAGGCTTGGTTCCCAAGTGATTCTAGAGCTTGTCAGATCGTCAATCAGTATCAACCTTCCTAGGATGTTTCATTCTTCTGTTTTGAAGTGAAGGAGGCCAAGCTTCTGTGTGAGGAGACATCATCTGTCCTGAAATAGCTGCAGATATGGAAGATGTTTCTCACTGGAGAAGATAAGCTAGCCAGAATGGAGGCTCCAATACGTGGAAAGCAAGAGTTACTGCCTGCCACATGCTGTCTCTCGCCTGGCCAAAGGCCATTACTCCAACACCTGCTTCTTTTCCTGGTTGACCCTCCCATTGTCGTCTAGATAGCTGTACTGTATGCCCTGCTTTACACACCCAAAGTGACACAGCAGGGTCTGCACACAGCTCCTGCTGCCAGCTCCCCATTGTCACTCTCACAGACATGGGCCAGATGCACGTGGTAATGGCATCAGGACAGATGTGCCCCAGGGAGTTTGTCCCAGGCTTGCTGCATCCTGGCCTGTTTTGTCCACCCTGTAGCTCACTGCTGCAGGTGTAGGTCTCCCCAGACAGCTGCAGTCATCTGCATCCTGTCTGGGCTCTGTCCTCCCATCCCCTCCCTCTGTCCTACACTGGGCATCTCCAAGGGCTGCCTTGCTGGGAGCAGCTGTTGATTCGGATTTTCATCAGGACTTTTATAATTAAAATTCCAAGCTCTTCAGACATTTGCGTTCCATTACATTGAAGGAGCAGCTGTTAAAATTTGAGGTAGGGAACCAGAGGCTCGTGCAGTGCGCTAGGGGTTAGATTA
Organism: Mesocricetus auratus; assembly: GCF_017639785.1. NCBI lineage: Eukaryota > Metazoa > Chordata > Mammalia > Rodentia > Cricetidae > Mesocricetus > Mesocricetus auratus. Next base: position 8,722,584 of record NW_024429209.1, on the reverse strand, counting down.
ATTAAGTATGTAGATGTATTTCCCCTCCTCACAGTCTGAAGTCAGGACTGGGAAAGCAATCCCCACTCTCTCTGCCCTGCCCTAGTTCCTGTATGCTAGGCACTATGCTATTCCATATTACTTAGTAGGCTTGGAAACTAACTGTATATGCGAGTCAGATCCAGCCTCTGCTCTTCATTGTCTGGGTGACCTTTTTGCAAATTGAAGAGAAATAACACATAGAGTTCTGAGTATAGTCCATGCATAGATGAGTAGGGTTCTTGAAAGGAGCAGACCTGTTACAATGAGTATATGCTAAAAAGGGGTTTATAAGATTGGGTTGCAAGATGTGTCTAGCCTTGGGTCCAACAATAGCTGTCCCACACTGGAGAGGCAGAGAATCCCATAGTGGTTCAGTTTACAGGCTGGATGTCCCAGCAGACTCAATCTAGTGCTGAAGCCCTGGAAGATGCCCAGATTACTGCTGGTCTTCAGTCTACACTGGCATCTTGAAGGAGTTGGCTCTAACATTGGTAAAGGAGAGCTGCAGGAACAGGATAGATGAACTTGCCAGTGAGAGTGAGGGCAAGTGGACAAATGCAAAGTTTTCTTCTTCCATGTTCCTTTATATGGGCTACCAATAGAAGGCATGGTCCAGATTTAGGGTGGGTCTTCCTACTTCAAATAATATGTCCAAGGACATCCCTTACAGGATGCACACCTGACTGGATTTTAGTTGATTTTAGTTGCACTCAAGTTGAAGACCAAGATTAGCCATTTCTATCCTCCTAACTTCTGTTTGCACTTATTGCTAGAATTTCATCTATGCTCTCAACAGATTAGCGTCATACCCGAATTACAGAAGAGGAAGGGAGCCCTTTGCAGGTCAAGTCATAGGTGTGCATAGTTGCCTACAGTAGGGGATCTGCTGGGTGTGGAACTGTAGTCAGTTTGCAGGCATCGCTCCATTGTCCCACCATGACTGGCTTCTCCCTTCTCTTCTCTCCCAATCTGGGTGCTGCTTTCTCTGTGTGGGTCTTGCTTTTTGTCCTTCCCCTTAACTAGGATGATGGATTCAACTCTGCGAGTCACCACACCCCACATTAGATCTGTGGCAAGTGGGACATCCCAGAAGAATGAGGTTTCTTATTTGTTGGAACCTTGACCTTTCCAGTCTTTTCTGATCATAGATATCTGGAGGCATGTTTATAGCAACCTTAATACCCCATCTGTGTACTATCATCCTACTGTAGCTTCTAGGGATTCTAAGAAGTGAATCACACAGATGCATGCAGACACATGGGGACACAGAGAGACACACACAGACACAGACACACACACACATGGAGACACAGACACACACACAAACACACTCAGAGACACAGGTATACACAGAGGCACATGCAGAGACACACACAGACACAAACATGTACAGATATATATATATATATATATATATATATATATACATAGAGACACAGACACATGGACACACATAGAGACACAGACATATCCACATGGAGACACAGACACACATATCCACATAGAGACACAAACACACATGGAAACATGGCCACATAGACACACATACACAGAGAGACACAGATACATATACATACATTGAAATATAGACACACAGACACACCCCACGGAGCCATAAACACACACACAAACAGACATAGACAGACAAACACAGACACATACACAGACTCACACACACAGGCACACACACACACAGACACATACCCACGCATTGAGATACATACAGAAACATGTGCACACACATACATAGGCATTCACATACAGACACACAGAGACTCAGAAATACACACACACACAGGCACAGAGACACACACAGACACATAAACATAGACACACAGAGACACACATATACACAGATACACAGACACACAGACACCCCCACAGAGGCACACACAGACACAGACATGTATGCACACATATAGACACAAACACACTTGGAGACACAGACACACAGACACATTCATATACAGAGACACACACAGACACACACATACATAGACACACACACACATACACACATATACAGACACAGACACACACATACAGACACATAGACACACACACAGAGGCACATGTAGGGATACACACAGACAAACAGAAATGCACACACAGGGAGACACAGACACACACCCCAACACACAGAGACATATACACACATGCACACAGAGACACACATATGGAGATGTATACACAGAGATACAGACACAGACCCACACATTCAAAGACATTCATACACAGACTCAGACACACAGACACACACACAGATGCATACACAGAGTCACACACATAGACACAGAGGCAAACAGACATACACACACACACCAGCAGGAGAACATCACTTTCAAGGTAATTATACTCTGGGATAACCTGGAGCTGCAGTAGAACGGCTGCTCCATCTATGCGAACAGTGGCAGTGTTTGTGGCACCTGCCATTCCTAGCTGTGAGCACACCAAGCCTGGATGACACCCTGCTGGGACTTGACATGCATTATTTAGCTTCATCCCCACAGCAATCCTATGGGGGAAGTGTGATTTTTCTTTCTACTTCAGATGAAGAAGTAAGATCTGTAAAGGTTCAGAAACAGATCCCGGGGATCATGGAACACAAGTGTGAGGCTGGGATTGTTGTTTATTTGTGTGGTGCTGACACACCCTATGAGTTTACTCCTGGGAATGTCATCCATTAGAATGCATAACACTGTGGTCCAAGATTCTCTGGAAAGTGCTTCCAGCAGGAGATTTCTGTCTCCCTGTGAAATATGTCCCCCTTCATCCCTTGTTGGATGCTGTAAGTTCCTTGAAGCGTTAGGTACAGTGAAATGAATTGCAGTAAGAGTGGCTTTGAAAATATTTTTTCTTAGCTACCTGGACCTGCTGCTTTCTGGAGGGGAGTCAAGAAAGGAGTATAGATTGATGTGACCCACTGCTCTGTGAGCTGGTCAATGCCGAGGGTCTATACTCATGTAGAAATGAAGAGAAGAGGGCAGGGATGGATCTGGGGAGGGTGCTGGTGGGTGAAGTATGGAAAGGCCATCCATGGACATTACGTTGGAGAAAATTGTTTCCATTCTTTCTCATCCTCTGCATACAAGGAGACCCTCTCAATGTTGGCATATTAGTAGTGTACTGGCCTTCCAACACAGATGCTCATTTTTACATTAGAGGAGCAGGTTTCAGGATGGAAACCCTAGGCAAGCAGTGCTATCAGATGAGCAATGCTATTCATGCTACCAAGCCAATATTTAATTTTCCTTGCCACTGCTACCCTTGAATTTGTCTTTAGCTTTATGGTCTGGTTATAGTGAGTGAGCCTATCATCCATTTATAGTAGTAATATGGAGATGTGCTTTAAGTAACAATTAAAAGTGAGCTACATTTTTTTAAACGTATAAACTAGGAGTTGGAGAGATGACTCAATCAGTAATGTGCCTGCTTCAAAAACATGAAGACCTGCATTCAGCCCCTGAAAACAATATAAAAAAACAAAAGAGGTATGGTTGTATGTACTTGTCATCTTAATGCAGGGGAAGTTGAGCTAGGTGGATTTCTGGGCCTGGCTGTCCATCAACTCAAGTTGAACTGGTATGTCCTGGTTCCAATGAAGTCCTGTTTGAATCCAACAATGGGGATATAGCTTCTGAGGAGTACATGAGGTTCATCTTTGATCTTTATATATATGTACACACACATCAAATTTCCATACACATATGTGCGTATACATGCATACACAGAGACTCATGTCTTCTAAATATTGGTGTAGGTAGCACTAACATTTCTCAGAGGCCCAAGAGAGTTTTGTGTAGAGGCCAGAGCTGCAAAAGTTTGCTGGCTTCAACTGTTTGCTATTTGCTGTGTTAGGCATCCGTTTCAAAATGTGTTTCTTTCTTCTGCAAAATGTACCACACATTCAGTAATTCTTTTATTATGGCTATGAAACACCTACACTGGTTGTTATAAATGTCCATGCTTAGGGCCCGTCCTAAGTAGTAGAGAATCAGAGTCCCCAAAGCCTAGTCTAAGAATCTGCATCTAGTAAGTCCTAAGAGGATTTATATAACCAATAACCTTTGAGGACCCCAGATGAGGTCTTGTGAACACAGAGTTGTCAATCACAGCCTTCTTCTGTCCAAATCTCTGCTCAGTGCCACAAGCTCACCTACACCTTTTAAACCACTTTCTCTTTACTGTGTAGTGAGGTTAATGCAGCTGTTTTAGGGGGACTGCTATAAGGCTCGGCCATTTCCCAGCTGTGATGTTCTATGTGCATTCGGAGCCATTGTATGTAACCTCAGTTTTCTTCACCTTGGAAATGCCAAAGTGATTTCACGTGTTCTTAAACCATCACGGTGAAGAGATTGAATGCTTGTATGGGTTTAGGGTATATGGGCCCCATTTTGTCTATTTTGCTTCTATGTTTGTACTTTTGGAATCAAGTTGGTTTTGTTCCTAAGGGATCTCAGGTGCAGCCTTGGATGCTGGCAAGCATTGTGTAGCCTGTTCATCAGACCGTGGCTGCTGCTCTGTTTCTATTACCAGAATGGAAGGTTGTTTTATACACAGGTGCCATGGCCTTCCTTTGCTGGCTATGTGCAGCATAAAGCCCAGAGATCTCCAAGGACTTTGTAACACAGACTGTAACTGAAAAAGAAGAGGAGGAAGTAATATTAAAAGGCAGATGTATAAGTGGTGTGTGTGTGTGTGTGTGTGTGTGTGTGTGTGTGAATTCTTACATAAATCCATAGCGTATTTGGTATCCCCAGTTTAGCTTGAAACAAATGGGGTACTGATGACATCAGACACTCTTTAACAAGGGCACCCTCGACTTGCCCACAGCATATGTGGATTCCCTGCAATTAATGCCAGAGGCTCCTGGTTCTTTTGAATTTTATTGAGTGACCTTGTTCAGTCATCTGGCTTCTCTAGGCTCTAGTTTTTCTCAAAGGCAAAATAGTGGTGATAATAAAGCTGCCTTTTGGGGATGCCATTCGGATGACTAGGAAGATCCACGTGAGAATGTATTGTCACCTAGCTGGTGGTGTGCGGGCATTGAGTACCCATTTGTCACCTGGCAAGTTATGTGCAAGCCTTTCCCACTCTCTGGAAGCCTTCATCAGTTCTAACCCCTGAGCTCTTACACATTTAGGAGCTTTTCATGCCATTTGATTTAGATATTGCAAATCCATGGGCCTTGACCCAGCGCAGGGCACAGAACATGTGCTGCTCTGAACATACAGTCTTCTTTAAACACAGCTATGGGATGCCTTCTGATAAGATCTGTAGTTTTCATTTTCCTGAGAATCCTATCCCTCTGTGTTTCACAGCCTGTGACTTTGTCCATTTTTATTGTCTGGTGGTGACCTTTAATGTTCCTTATTTCAGATTAGCATCTCCAGGTGCTGTGGATAAACATGTTATAGGTATGACAGGTCCTCTCAGTCATACTTTAGATATGTGTCTGACATCAGTAGCCATAGTTTATAGGGCAGAAAAGAAAGTGGGAGGGTTTCCCTGATTCCATTAAGGAGTCCTTTCTGTCTACAAAAGTGGAATGTTTGTCTCTTCACAAAATGGGTAGGCACTAGGGACTGCAACAGTGGAGAACAACATAGCTTACGATAGAAGTGCTATTTAGAGAAGGCTTTGTTGAGTAAGGCTCGATGTCTCAACTTCACTTCCAAGGGTGAGGATACCATAGGCCCGGGGTAGGTTGGACTGACCCTATCTACAGAGATGAAGGCTTGAGAGCATTGAATGCTGTAGTGTGTTTGATGGCCCCAGTGGAGCTGTGCAGGGCTGTTGATCCCGGTATGCACATTGGCTGCAAGGGAGTCATCAGAGTCATCACAGTCAGGTTTCTGCAGGCAGCAGTCTTCTCCAGAGTGTGTTACTGCAGAGGATGCAATGAAGCAACTGCTAATGATATGGGTGAGCCTAATGGAACCTGCCAGGGAGGGTGACATACCAAGGGACTGTACAAGGGGATGCACTGGGAAGAAGGTTGACACTGCCAACTTTAGATACAAGGGCAAGAACTGAGGTGTTTGTTATATAGTCAGGTGGGGATATTAGGCAGATAGGAAGGCAGGTAGGTAGGTATATAGATAGACCAACCTGCGTTTAGTGGAAAGGGCTAGAATAAAGATATCCAGCTATGGTCATTATGTGGGTATTGTTATGTGCACTTGGATGCAGTACTCAAGACAAGGAGGGGAGGACTGAGTCCTGAGCACTCTAGTTAAAGACTCAGGAAGATTAGAAGAGCACAGCAGCAGGGCTCAGCAGAGTAAGCTATAGTCTGAAGAAATGCACAGAACCATTGTGTCTGATCCCCAGAGGTGCTGCTCAGGAGCCAACTCCAGCAATACTGCCTCTTGACTAAGTGTGATGGGGACTCAAATCTGACCTTCAGATTCACCCAAACATAGGTCAGAGGCGACTTTGAAAAGAACAGTTCACTCTCCTGTCGTGTGTGAGAACCTAGGTAGCAGGTACAACGAACCCAAGGGGACAGGTACATAGGCCACCAAGCAAACAGAAACTCCAAGTTTGTTTCTTCTTGTTCTTAGGAACAGCAAAGAGACAATGACCAGTATGACTTTCACACACCTAAATCCACTTCTGTTTTGAAAGAAAGTAAAGTAACAAAACCATATTTCAGAAATCTTGGACCATGGAGATTAAAAACAAGATACCTGAGCCATACCTGCTGTGTTTAATCACTAGTTTAATGCTTACATTCGTAGTCTGAACTGTCCTCTACTCCCTTACTAAGCATATGGTTTGCTTTTTGTTTTTAAACCTTCTGGAAAGACTAGCTCCAGCTTATTTGGAATCTCGCTTTTCTTGCCTAACACTCCATCACAAGCATTTTTCCGTGCTGTCTCTTTGCCACGGTAACCCCAGTAGTTAAAATTCGCATGATCTCATTAGGACCTGTTCCCAACCTCCATATTTCCTGTGGAATCTGAAGCTAATGAAGGGGCTGAAGAAAATGTCTGTAAATATTTTGTTGTTTTGCAAACACAGGCGCTCTTAAATCCAGTTTAATGATTGCTCAGTTTAATTAAAACCCTCTTGGTCTTATTTGTTACCCCGTTCTCTGCACTGATTAGAGCCCGACCTGAAAGGAGAAATTCAAACATGCATTGCAGTTGCTTTTCTCTTTCTCTGTCTTTACCAATGTGAAGGGAGAAATTCAAAAGCAAGGATGTGAATCTGTTTTGTGTATTTCTCTGACCTGAATTGCACGGTAGCCTTTTGTGTGGATGAGGGGTTGTAAATCTTTTGTATATGTGTGCCTTTTAAAAATGCATTAAGATGTTGTAGTTCAGAACATTTATGTGCACAATATAGTGAAATTTGGTTGTGCTGTATAATCAAGTAACCCATGGCATTTGCATGGGGAGTTGTTCCCTTACCCTAAAGATCTTTTTTTCTCGTCTTTCCCTTTCTGTTGATTTGCCACTCATTTCTCTCCCTGATGACCCTTTGTCCCGGGTGGCAAATTCCCCACTTTTTGATCATATGGTTTTGCCATCACTACCATTTTATATAAAGGGAAGTATAGGGTGTGTGGTCCTTTGTGATTGATTTTGTCATTTAGGGTATTCTTTTCAGGATTTGACCATCCTGTGCATGATCTAGGCTCACGCTGGGGACTCTTTCCTAGTAAGGATCTACAATGCATTCACATTTTCCTTCCTTCCCCTGACTCACCTCATTCACCTTGTTCAAACCCAAATTACTATGTGATTGCCTATGAACTCCTTTGAGTATGCTGTTGGCCGTCTAGCCCTTTCTCAATGCTGTGGTCCCAGGCTGGCCTTGTGTGTCATAAGCTCTGACACAGTAGACTGGAGTCCTAGGGAGGGAATGGCCTCTGAGACCAGCACTCTGGGGATTGCTCATTGTCAAAAATACCCTTGGATAATCCTTTAAGGCTTCTCTGATAAAGCATGTTTGGTGAGTGGTTCTTAGGCATAGCGCAGTTCATAAGAACATTGAACTAGCTGAAGAGACAGCAGAGTCTGTAAAGTGCTTGCTGTGCAAATCCAAGGACCTGATTCAAAGATCCCAGGTAAAAAATCCTGGGTGTGGTAGCAATCTCTTGTGATTCCAATTCTGTGGAGGGAGGAAGCAGGCAGATCTCTGGAGCTTGCTGGCCAGCCAGTGTAGCCTATTTGATGAGCTCTAGGCGGATCAGAGAGTTAGTGTCACAATATCAAAGTAGATAGCTCCCAAGGAATGACACCCACAGTTGTCCTCTAGCCTTTATAGGCATATAAACATATGTGAGTGCACACACACACACACACACACACACACTCACAATCTATTGAGCTAGACTACATGAATAGGATGTGTAGGACAAAAATCAATATGCACATCAGTAGACACCCACAGTGCTCCACATTGAATGTGTGGGTGGATGGGAGGTTTTAAGGTCTTTCTGACTAACTACAGGGATTTCCCCCATTCTGTTTTAGTATTAAGTCTCTGACTTTCATTCAAATGATGTGTTTTTGAGATGTAGGGATTTAATGAGCTAATATTTGCAAAATAAAGCCTACAGTTGGCACCTAAAATATTCAGCAAGATGTTCCATGGGCTGGCATCTACTGCTTGTGAGATCTGAAGCACATGCAACTTATTTATGTTTGTTTGTTTTTTAAACTCAAGGGCTTGGGTCACCTGGCCTTGACATTTTTGACTTCCATTTCTGGTGGGGCCCCCACTTAGGATCATCTTACATCTCATTAGTCTCTTTGTTGCTTTGTCATCAGCTTATAGCTCGACATTGCAGCTCAGATGGTAGGTTCCAAGTACCCTTGATTTCAGGAAGGGAGAAAAACCCGGGGAAGGAAAAGCACGGGAAGGATCTATTTCACTTGCTTTCCCTACTGCTGTTAGCTGCGCTGTTTGGGATAGTCCTTTATATTGCCAGCTGCTGACCACTGCAGGGGCCATCCTTAGGTGGTTTCCTTGATTGAAACCCTGGACAGGTGCTTCCACACCTTGTAGAGAGAGCACAGTTCCTGGAATGTTTGGGATTGAGTTTCAAGACATAGATTATAAACTTTTAGTGCTGCCTTGTTTCCTGGTGGCAGACCTCATCCAGAGATGGAGGAGTAGATGTACTTCCCTGAGCAGGGTCTGTGTTATGAGTAGGGAGATATGTGGATGACGCAACATGAGCTAGAAGGACCTCTTTTGGAGTTCCGAGTGGGAAGGATGCTACAGAGAGCGGTAGGCTGGTTTAGGTGTTTAGGACACCTTGATTCAGCCTCTTCCCCTTGGAGACCTAACTGATGAAGAATTTACATGTGAGTGCACAGGCCTTCCACCTGTGCACGTGTTCTTCACCCTCACAGGGCAGTACCTGCTTTGTAAACTATATGACATCCCAAAGTGGTGCTTGGGACTTTGTCTCCATTCTTCTTGAGCTGCAGACACCATCAAAGAACAAGATGTAGAACTCTCAGCTACCTCTCCAGCGTCATGTCTGCTTGCATGCTGGCATACTCCCCACCATGATGATGATGGACTAAACCTCTGAGACTGTAAGCCAGACCCAATTAAACATTTTCATTTATAAGAGTAGCTGTGATTATGGTGTCTCTTCACAGCAATAGAAACCCTAACTGAGGCAGATGCTATTGTAATAGGTAGGAAGGTTACAATGGGGAGAGCTGTTTGGTTGGGGTATGTTGGTTTGTATCTGAATTATCCCCCCACATGGTGGTGTTTTGATGCTTGTTCTCTAGATGATCATGCTGTTTTGAGATGAACAAAAGGCCATGGAACCTTTGGGTGCTGGGGACTGACTAATAGAAATGAGTCATGATTAAAGCCAAGTTCTCTGAGGTAGTAGCCCAATGCCTCTGTTCAGTTACCTTTTCTGCTTCCTTGTTCACATGAGGTGATGTTGAGGAACCTTTGCCACATGCTCTTGTCACCATGAATCTCACAGCAGCTTCTCTGTTAAGACTGACTAAGATCCTCTTAAACTGTGAGCCAGAATAAATGTTTCCCACATTCTGCTGTTTCTGCCATGTATTTGGGTGATGCTGATACAAAAGTAATTACTAAAGAGTCAGTAAAGGGAGAGACGGGGCTGAATGACTAAGGGAACTGGAAATATTCTTTGGTGGTCAGCCGGTCCTGGGGAGGAAGCCCGAGTCTTATTTGATTCAGTCACACTGGGGTCATTTGTGTACAGTGGCTAGTAGTGCGGCTAGACTTCCCAGACAAATGGTGAGAATTTAGAAGGTCCCTATCTGGCCTTGTCTTAGGTAAGTGGGTTGTCCACAGCTTTATGAAAACTGTGGGGAATGTGGCTCTAGTTAGTGAGCTCTTTCCTGGAGCACTCAGGGCTGGAAGGATTTCTCCAAGAACACAGGGCTTTGGTGAAGTTCACACTTTGCTCCCCTCCCTACTCAACCATCCTGCATGTACGGATAACAGTACTCACATCTCACATGGGCCCCCAGGGTAGAGAGAGAATTATGGGCCTGATGGCGCCCACCTCAGATAGAAAGAATATGATATCTGGAAGGGGGGAATAACTCAGGTGAACAAAGGCATTGTAGAAACAACAAGCTACTCTGAGACCCCATGACCACTAGTGAGTATAGCTTGGGGAATGACAACAGTTGTACCAGTCAAAGAAACAATCCGTCTACCCTCTCCTTTACACCTCTTCTTAGGTGCAGCCCTGGAAGGTCCTTTGTCTATAAAATGATGGCGGATGAAGGAAGAGAATTCACCACTTCTATCTCCCCCCACCAAGTTCCTATCCTGGCTTTGTGATTTCTGGAGACCCTTTCTGTAACAGTGAAATGCTAACAGTGATATAGGTCTTACTGCTCAAATTCCTAAGCCCCAGGGAGTTCCCTTCCATTCTGGACTGATTGGAGGGTAGAAAACAATGTGGTTTCACTGGCTGGATATTAAACGGTCCTCAGAGCTTCTTTTGGTAATGTCCTTTTAAACAGCAGCCATTCGTCTGTCTCCCACACTAAGACTACGGATACATTGTGAGGTATACCATTGGAGCAGCTGCCTCTGCTACTCTGAACTCCATGGATCAGGGTGTGTGGGCAAGTCTGGTCCACTCTGCAGATGGATGCCGGTTACCTCACTGGGCAGCCTGCCCCAGCACAGGGCAAACCCGGGAAGCCAACACAAAGCTTTTGTGTTAGAATGCAGCTTGTAGAGAACTTTCAAGGCAAGCCAGCTACTGTCAGGGTAGGGACTCCCCAGCCCTTCCTTGTAGCCCTGCCAGGTCTGAGAGCTCTTTCTGAGAGACTGAGTGATCTTTCTGCAGGGGCCTCTAAACTGAACCATAAGCTTAGACTTTGTAATGGAAGCTCAGATTTCTAAGCACATTGTGTAGTGCAGCTGGGCTCCCAGAGGGGCCCTAACATGGCAAAGGCGGTAATTCTGGGAGCTGTTTTCTCTTTCTTCTGTCCATGAGACATTAACAAAGATATTAGCACAACCATTTTACTTCAATGGCCAAAGTTTGGGTTGCCTCTGTTTCCTTAATTGTATCTTTTTTTGCACCCCCCTTTATCTCTAAGTTTATTAAGTCATTGGATTGCATATTTGTGAAGTAGGCCATTTAGGGAGGGCTGAGGGTTCAGATAATTGGAAGGGGAAAAGGTGCCCTAGAGCCATGTTTTCAAGGCTCCTGCCTCACACAAATTAGGTGCTATGTGTTTGATTATTTTTTTAACTCTATGTTGAAGTTTCAAATGCATACAAGGAGGTAAACGGCTTCAATGATCACCACCTTGTGGTTGATGGTCTTTCACTGATGCTGGATCCACTTACCCCTTGCATGTCATTAGAATGTTTTCCCCATTATTGAGCAGATTGCCTCATGCTGTTGCTTCTGTATAAAACCCTCTCTTCAACTCCACTCACCCCTGATACTTGGTGCCTTCATTTTCACAGGACAGGGGGCCAGATAGTTTGTAATTGTTGACTCTCACTTTGAATGACCAGAAAGCATTTGTTCTCTGTATTTGGTTATCAGTAGTTTTGTCATTTTTATTGCAAAGTGATTTTTCTCTGTATAGAAACACATACATATGTTTTTTTAAACTCATGGTCTAAGGATCCAAGGAGTGTGGAGACTAAAACCTTGGTCTTGATGTGTAACACAGGCAAGTGTGCTTAATGGGCCTCAGCTTCTAAGAAAGGGGGATTTTAGCATAGTTAATTTGTCATCCATGCTTCCTTAAAATGGGGTGCCAAGATCAGAATATAATATAATATAATATAATATAATATTGAAACGAGCAGGTTATGAACTAGAAAAGGCACTTATACTTAAAGTACTTCTAGGAGATCCAGTGAATGAAGAGATTGCCTAGGGTAGGTACACAAATCCCCTTCCCAAGAAAGCCAAGACAATTTGGTTGTGAAATCTGTCAAGAATGTTTAGGACACCTACACAAATGAAGATGAATGCAGCCATTGAAAACAAAACAAAATAGCAGTGGTCACATGTCTCTATTGGTCGTATGGTAAAGGAACAATGTACCTCTCTACAATAGAATTTATAAAACAGACTTCAACAACCATATGAATAACCCAATAACCTCAAGAAGGGACTTGATGAAATCTAGTTTTTATTGTGGTTTACAAGCCATCAAGTAGACCAGCACCCTTAGGAATTGTTAGATGAGGCCTTGTAGTTCTCAACAAACAATATTCTAATCTAAACCTAGTTTCACAATTTGCCCTAAAGACAACAGAGCGTTGTGATTAAAGTCACTGGTAGAGTTGTCTAAAAGCCCTATAACTCATGTGAAAAGATTATATGTAAAAAAGAACGTATGTTGAGGCACCAACTCCCAGTACCAAGAGTGAGGTCCCTGGGGCACACCCCAATCAAGTATGGCAGGTATCCTATGCAAAGGAGAAGAGTAGCTGCAGGAACAGAAAAGGTACAGAGTATAGACTCGAAGAAATGCCTTGTGCAGATGGAGTTGGGGTCAGGAGTGAGTCCCAAGAGCAGCAGCAAATCTCTGGGGAATGACAGCCCTGAGAAGGAGCCAGCCCTGCCCACCCATCATTTCCAACTTTTGACCTCAGAACTGCTGGGCAAGACCTTTTATTCAAGCCACTTGGTATGTGGAACTTTGTTATGGCCGCCATGGGCCACGGATATGACTCCAAGTACTTGACTGGCACTCACTGAGTATCAGGCCCTGTTTGGAAACTAAGGCAGAGATTTTGCCATGTTTTCCAAAGGCTGTTCAACTAATAATAGGTGGGGCAGGGATTTAATTAGAGGTAATCCAGTTTCTGAGCTACTGCCTCACATCATTAGCTGTATCACGTTCAGACCCATGAGAATCACACAGACTATGCCAAAAGTACTTGTAAAAGTAAAATGTGGGATCTGTTTGATGCCTCAACAGTTAAGGACTACTTGCTGCTCTTTCAAAGGACCTGGGCTTGGCTCCCAACATCCAGATCAGTTGCCTTACAACTGCCTATAACTCCAATTCCAGGGGATTTGGTACCCTCTTTTGTACTCCTTGGGTACCTAAATGCATGAGGTGCACGTACACCCAGCATGCTCACATACATAAAATAATAAGTAACTTTTTAAAAAAGAAAAATATAATGATACTTATATGCTCATCATCCATTGTAGTTATTCCTGGATGGATTAAATATTTAAATGTACTTAACACTTAACAAGAAAACAACAGATGACATAAGGAAATATTAATTCCTCTGTGATATCAAATACCTATGTAGACATAAAGAAACATGTAGCACCTTCAGATATGATTTCTAGATTTTGCTTCATAATCTTTAATACAGGCACATCAAAAATAATTTAGAGGATAGAAGAAACCAGAGGATCACTTATAACTGAGAATGTATTAGATTAATGTTTTTACTGTATAATAACACAAATTAGAATAAACAGCCCAATCATAAATAACCAAAGGGCATAAGTAGATAATTTATGAATGAAGAAATAGCAATGGTTGGTTGAACTTATGAAAAGGATTCAAGTAAATATGCAAATAAAACTGAAACAAAGGGCCTCTGTAGTTCACCAATTAAATTGACAAAGATTAAAAGTAATGCTGATACTCAGTGCTGGTGAGATTGAAAGGAATTTGAATAATATTCTATAAGTTTTGTTAATTGTAATAACTGTTCTGGAAGGTGATTTGAATATGTATATATGTATATAATTATAATACAGATCCTTCATCCCTAAAAATCCAATGTTCAGAAAGTTATCCTAAGGAAAGAAATATAAACAGGCCTTAAAGGTTTATTTCCTTGTTTTATGAGTATTACATTATGAAAACAACAAAAATAATAAAGGATCTAACTTATCATAGCCATATAAGATATTATGTCAAGCATTAATATTTGCCTTTTGAATAGTAAAGTGGCAAAATATCCTCAATATAACAATGTAACATAAAAACTGGTTGGGTGGAAACCTCTTTATTCACCATGATTCTAATATTTGTAAGAAAATAAATGAATGTATCTCTAAGAAAAAAATCTCAACAGCCATAGATCAAACATGACCAGGGTAACGCCTGGAGAGATGAGTTTGAAGAAGACTGTGTTCTTTTTTTTCCCAAATTACCTGCGATTAAAAACTGACAAGTTTTTCCATTTAGAATAAAACCAACAAGAATGACTTACATAGGCATATGCACGTGTAGAGATAAAATACACATAAATGTATGCAGGGTACTTTTATGTAACATATGTGCAACTTTCTGGTGTTAATTTCAGTGCAAAATGCAGTGTTTTCCAATGTATGGCACTAGTAACTATTTTGATACTTGTCACAGGTCCTCAGCATCTTACCCTCACACACTGGATTTGTCAAATATCTGTGACTATCAGATAATCAGCATTATTAGGTGCTTCTTACACTATCAGTAGTTAGGGCTTATGAAATGTGACCCAGCAACTCCACTCTTAGGCATATATCCAAAAGATTCACATACATACAACAAGAACATCTGTTCCACTATGTTCACAGCAGCATTATTTGTAATAGCCAGAATTTGGAAGCAACCTAGATGCCCCTCAACTGAAGAGTGGATAGAGAAAATGTGGTACATTTACACAATGGAGTACTATTCAACAGAAAAAAATGGAATCCTGAAATTTGCAGGCAAATGGATAGCACTAGAAGAAACCATCCTGAGTGAGGTAACTCAGTCACAAAAAGAGAAACATGGCATGTACTCTCTCATATATGGATTTTATATGAGAGTGCCAGCCTACAATCCCATGGCCAGAGTCTGGGAATCAGAACCTTCATTGAATAGCTGATGGAAGCAGAGGCAGACTCCCACAGCTAAACAGTGAGCTGAACTCAAGGAATCCAGTAACAGACAGGGAGAACTGATGAGCAAAGGGGTTAAGACTGGGCTGGTATAACCTCCAGAAACAGCTGACCTGACAAGGGTTAACTTTTCAACCCCAGACTGATGGCTGGGAATACAGCATGGGACTGATCAAGACCCCCTGAATGTGGGTGTCAGTAAGGAGGCCTAGGTAATCTATTGAGCCTTGAGTAGTAGATCAATATTTATCCCATGTATAAAAATGGACTTTGGGCACCCATCCAACAATGAGAGATGCACTCTCACCCTAGACTGTTGGGGGAGGGTCTAGGCCCTGCCCTGGATAAAATGACAGACCATGGACACCCCCATGGAGGGCCTCACCCTCCCTGGGGAAATGAGGGAATATTGGAAGGGTTGGTGAGAGGGTGTGGGTGGAGGGGAGGGAAAGGGAGAGGTACCTGGAATTGACATGTGAAGCAACCTTGTTTCTAATTTAAATTTTAAAAAAGTTAAAAAAAAGAAATGTGAGCTATTAGGTAATTAATATATTGTACAGATGTAAGTCTTTGGACATAGTAGCAATTGTATATTTCACTTTTAAGGTATGCCAGACTAACCTCTTCTAGATGCTTGTGGTCTCCTTTAAAGATGTGTGTATGTGTGTGTGGCGTGTGTGTTTATGTGTGTTTGTGTATGTACATGTGCTATGTACCAAGACAAGACTGACAAATGATGTGACATGAGTGTGTTAGGTAGGGGGCGGGTACTGTGATTAAAGAAGGGGCTCTCTTGAGCTGCATTTGAAGGAAAACTTGCTCTGTAATTGTGTCTACCTCAGTTTTATCTTTATTTTGTGTAGCTGTCTTTTATAATACCCCTTTGGGTATCATTGAATAAAAGAGCTGTCTTGAGGCTCACTGCAATGTGCAGACCCAGCTACACTTCTCACTCATCTGTCTGGTTGATTTCAGAAAATTGCAGATTCCTTGGGGAGTCACTAGAACCGATTTCTTTTAAGTCCGCCCCCAGTCAATACCATCTCTTCTGTTTAGGTTTCCAGTTCAAACTGGACAGTGAGGCTTGCTAGTCTGTGAAAACTCTATCATTTCCCAGATGAGTGGACACGATGAAGGTCACATGAAGATTCCTATTAATGGTTCCATGCTGCTCCCCACATAGTTGAAATGGCAACCAAGGTCATATCTTGTGTGTGTGTGTGTGTGTGTGTGTGTGTTTGCGTGCACTTGTGTGTACATAAGCACATACACATCTATGTGCAGAATCCAGAGGTCGCCAGTAGGTGCCTTTCTGCATCACTTTCCAGCTCAGTTTGTGAGACAGGGTCTCTCCCAGCACCCGGAGGTCACCCATTGGGCTAGGCTAACCGCCCCGCATGTCCTGAGGATCACCTGTCTTCTCCTCCAGGGGGATTATAGGCATGTGATGATGTGCTCTGCTTTTATGTAAGTGCTTGGAATTTGAACTCTGGTCTTCATGCTTGTCTTCTACCTACTTATCTGTCTCCCTAGTCCCTAGCTCTGTTTCTTAAGGTTAGCCTCAAGCAGGCTCCAGGTTTTAACTTCTATAAGAAACCTTTGTTAAAGCTTCGAGTAGAGATCAGGGTAATTCTAGTGTGTCTAAATCAAAACAGTTTCAAACTCCCCACTGGGCAGCAGGATTCCTAGATGATCCACAGGGCCTGTGGGCTAGAGTGTGTCATATGGTATGTCCTGGGGCTTCTTATGAAAACATAATCTAAGAATCTTCAGCCAAACCACCTGTGGGATTGCAGAGGATAAGGTTGACAGCTTTGCATCATCTACTTACAGGGTTCAAAGGTGTGATTATGGCATGGAGAAAAAAAGGAGCAGAGAACAATGGGAGAATAAACAAAACTGAAATAACGATTGGGCTCAGTGTGTCTGAGAATACTGGGAAAATGTCTAAACTATAGTATTTTGGCAGAGCTGTGGACAATAGCAATGTTTTTTGTTTTTCATTGTTGCTGCATGTTTGTATCCCAGAGGTGAAATCCAGAATGTTTCCATGAAAGCGAGTGCATGTAAGGGAGTGTAACATATCTTGCCTCCAAGGCCCAACTCATCTCCTACCTGAGCCCCAGTGTGAAATTAGGAACTTGAGACAGGCTGCATTCGGGTGTAGTAGAGGTTGGTAAATGCTGGGCGGCTCACAGGTCCCTCCATCGGAATGTGGACTAGTGAGGTGTGTCTTTCTGCATGATTCTGGGAGTTGAAACCCCAGCTCTGGAAGATGTGAATGTGGAGGGGAGAACCAAGTACACAGAGTTGTCCTTTGACCGCTGCATGGGCTTTGCTGCACCCTCTCACACTACGTGTGTGTTTTATCCCAGTAATAGAAACACTAACTACGAC
Organism: Mesocricetus auratus; assembly: GCF_017639785.1. Classification (NCBI taxonomy): domain Eukaryota; kingdom Metazoa; phylum Chordata; class Mammalia; order Rodentia; family Cricetidae; genus Mesocricetus; species Mesocricetus auratus. Next base: position 8,704,814 of record NW_024429209.1, on the reverse strand, counting down.
GTATCATCATCAGGAAATACAGCATGTGGTACATGTCATGGTACTGGTCTCCTCTAGGGCAGTCATCTGTCATACATGTCTGCACCCTGTGAGAGTGTTAGGGAGCCCTAAACCCCAAGTTACTGGAGCGTAGGCTTCAGGTTATTCCAAAGCCCAGAGAGGGGGCCTGGCAGTTTGTTCAGAGAGTCATATATCCAAAGCAAGATCACTTTAGTGACAGTTGGTGACACCTCCTGTATGATTTCCCCCTCCAGTTTGCTTTTCATCATACTTTTCTTTTGAAGGTGAAAGCCGGGAGGCGAGGCCTTTGGAGTGGTCAGAGTTCTTAAAGGACTTACACAAGCAGAAGTTAAAATTTAGTCTGGGTTCATGGAATAAGCACATTGCTTGTGTGTGTGTGAGCACATGCAGGAGAGAGAGGAGATTGCTGTAACTCGCCATGGACATGCCTGATGCCATCAATTCATATCTTATTTATAATCACTTGAAGCACAAGAGCACATACAATATTATATCGCATAGATGAAAGGTATCTCATAGATGAGAATTGTATAAACAATGATACAAACTTGAAAGAGTTTAAATTAGCTATTAATAACAGAGAAATAGGTGTGGGGAGATGGCTCAGTGGTTAAAGTACTTGCCCTGTAAGTGTAAGGACTGGAGCTTGGATCACAAGAACCCATGTAAATACCATGTGGGCATGGTTGCTTGTCTGTAATTCTAAGCAGAGACTGGAGATCCATAGAGCAGCTTGGCCATCAAGAATGGACATATCTATGAGCTCTGGGTTTGACTGAGAATTCCTTAATGGATAAGGTTGAAGAGCAATCGAAAACAACTCCTGATATCAACATCAGGCCTCCACACACATATGTACCGTCACACACAAGTGCCAACACACACACAAAAACATGCATACATGTGCATACCACACAGAGACATGAAGAGGGACAAAGGAAACTACTAAGTGAAAAAGAGTTATTCAGTTGCAAGAGGGGACATTTTTAGTCTCTGTCTCTGAAACATGACACCGTGTAGTTACTGTTATTGAGAAATAACCCCAGGGACAACATCAGAAAATCAGGGAGAAATTAGTTACTAATGCTGCTACTTTTCAGGATAATGCAATGTTTGTAGTGGCTCTTAAGTTACTAGAAACACATTTTTTCTTGTGACTTCTTATTTTAAATAAATAGTGTCTGTTCTGAGTTTACATTCTTTTCCTTGAAGATTATACCTTTACCAAAGTGTCTATGCTTCAAGCTTTAAAAAACCCCAAAATTCTTCTGGAAGAGTCATAGAATTTTCTTCTTGTGATGAAAAATTCACTCTGGGAAATGATAGTGGCCCATTCCAGGTCCTGGGTTGTGAGTTGGGAGGCAGGTACAGCAGGGATTCTTCAGACTTCTCTTCACCCATTGGAAGTGCTCTCCTTCCTCAGCGGGGCTTGTCACCATGTGGGTTTGCTCCTCTGGAGTTAACTCCAGTTACATCTATCATGGTCAGGACCCTAGACAACCAGGAATGGCTCTCTGCTCAGCCTTCTTCAGACTTGCAGATCTTTCCATCTCCAGGAAGTGTTCATAGACTTGGTGGCTTACAGAAGATGCATCTCCTGTACTGGTCTTAGAGCAGAATCAGCATGAGTTGTATGTGGCTCATGGCTGCCTGTTGTTTGGGGTGTTACTGTTGGCACTCATCTTCAGAGCCATTTTGCTATTTTCCCCTCTTTTCATTCTGCTCTTCGCTCTTGCCCTTCCAGTATGAGGACTCTATTAGATGCTTTGGAGAACTTGCTTATGACAGTGGAGTAGTAGAGCTGTTGATGCAAGAATAAAAGGCCCTCAGGTGAGATACCCTCCCCATTTATGCTTCTGTTGGTTCTGTGTTTTGTGGCTTCTTTCCTTTCTCTGAGAGACCTTAAGAATCTACAAATTTATTACCTCATCCTGTCATCTTTTCATTCTACCTCAGTTTCTCTATGTGGCTTTTTCTTCTTGTTTTAGTGAGAGTATATGTGTGTGTGTGCGTGCATGTGAACATGTGTGTGGGTATGTGGGAATTTGTGTGTAGAGGCCAGAGGCAAACTTCAGACATTATTCCCTAACTGTTCACCATATTCTTTGAGACAAGGCTTCTTGGTCTTTCGGTGGCCTGGAACTCACCAATTTTGCTAGACAGGCTGGCCAGCAATTTCCAGGATCTACTTATTTCCATTTCTCTAATTCTTTGATTACAAGAATACACCACCACACATAGGTTTTTCACACAGGCCTGGAGCTTGAACTCATATTCCCAGACTTGTGCGGCAAGCACTTTATCGACTGAATCATCTCCCAACCCCTTAATGAGGACACATAACATTCTCTAGTTCATGCTAGAGTTCTCTTCATTGAATGTTAACTATGCTTTCTTTTTCTCATGAATTGATTTTCATAGTTTATTATTTTTATTTTCCTCGCCAAGATTATATTTTATGATTGTCGGTAGGAGAATCAGGGGAGGGAGAGATAGAATCTAAGCCAGGTCTTCTGTTGAAACCAGTGGTGTGAGTGGATTCCTAATCATTAGATGTGATATATTTTTGAACTTGGATGTTGACAGTGTGGAAAAAAACACACAGCCAATCTAGTTAATTCTAGGCAGAGGTTTAACAGTTTTCCTGTAGATTCTAACAAGGGCCTAACAATAAAGTTTGCCATTCGCATCTCAAAATTCATTTCTGTTTCAGTTTCTCTTCTCCCCATCTTCTTCCATGTTTTATTACTATGTTAGCTTCTTTTCAGTCCCTCTGAAAGTTTTTCCCAGGAGTTTCATGATCATTGGGGTGAGCTTCTATGAGAGACAGCCAGGAGCTTCCAGCCAGATCTATCTTCAACAGAGTGCACTGGGCCAAGGTCACGCAGCCAGCTGGTGGCAAAGCCAAGTCTTTAATGCAAGGTTCTTTTCTCCCAGGCAAATCCTCAATCTTCAAGACCACCTGCCTCCTTGTCCTGTCAGCTCCTGAGTTATTATGTGATTTAACAAGTGGCAGCTTTGGTAGAAGTTCATTTCTGTTTCAGAGAGTTTTTGCCCCAGGTGAAGTCATGTTGGCAGGGGCTAAACTTCTGCTCTGGGCCTTTGCAGATTAAAAAAAAAGTGCATGGAGCTGGCAAGTGCTAAGTGCTTGTTCTAGAAATGAGAGATGTGTTTATGTGTCCTGGACATGAACTTCAGCCATCTGAGAGGCTGAGGCGATGCAGCTTTGAGGGACCAGGTCTGCTTTAAGCTGGGCACCTTAGAGAGTAACCTGCTTGCCTTTTGAAGAGTTCATCAAAGGCCACTTCTTTAATTCCTTCCATGGTGGCTCCCTTTTCATCTACCTAGGTGAGTTTTACCTCTGCAGGGAACCAAAGTGTCAATATTTGAGAATGGACAGACTGCTGGCTGAACTGAGGACAAGCTAATATAGTTGTCACAACAGTTAACCTCACCGTCCCTGAGACCAAAATCTGTGGGTTGACCCAGTACTGGCATTCAAGTGATTTAAGCTTCAAATTCTTTGAAGCCTCATTATGTTTTGTCTGTAAAAACCCCTTATTTGATATTTAATGCCCATCTAAGAGGTCATGGTAGACAAAGCCCATCTGGCCTGCCAAAGCTGAACTGTTTCAGGGGGTTTCCATAAGCAATTATAGTTAGCATAATACTCAGACCTCAGTAAATATTTTATCTGCATAGTTACCAGTTTGGTGATTTATGGAACTCTGGATGCTATTACCAAGCTTAATGAATGTTTGGGACCTTAGTCTTTACTTTAGGTAATTAAATGTTAATATACTTATAAAATTAAAGTACATGAACTTGAATCCATCATCTGGACCCTGCTCTGTCTTAGGTTTTTGTATGCATGACATTGTGAAATAGACAGATGATGGCCTCTAGGGAAAGAAAGCTGTCAGGATCGGCAGACAGAGGGGATGTGGACTAGATTCTGAAGTTGCAATGGTCTTGATTTACTCATCTTCACAATGATTAATTCCTGCATCGTGTGATGTCTGTTATGATCTGGAAAGACCATGAGAATATCTGGTGCTGGGCAGTGGTGCCACACACATTTAATCCCAGTACACAGGAAACAGAGGCAAGTGGGTCTCTATGAGTTCAAGACCAGCTTGATCCACAAACCAGTTCTAGGACAGTCAGGGCTGTTACACACAGAAACCTTGTCAAAAGAAAATAAAATGGGACAAAACCAAACAAGCAGAAAGAACCTGAAACCAAACCAAAGCAACAACAACAACAAAAACCAAAACAACAACAACAAATAAAAATACTTGGCTTGTGGTGGGAGTGCCAACTCGTATAGCCACTTTGGAAACCAGTATAGAGATTCCTCAGAAAAATGGGAATAAGCCCACCACAAGACCCAGCAATTCGACTCCTAGGCATATATCCAAAAGATGCACATTTACACAACAAGTATATCTGTTCCACTTTGTTCATAGCAGTGTTATTTGTAATAGCCAGAACTTGTAAGCAACCTAGATGCCCCTCAACCGAAGAGTGGATAGAGAAAATGTGGTACATTTACACAATGGAGTACTATTTGTCAGGAAAAAAATGGAATCCTGAAATTTGCAGACAAATGGATGACACTAGAAGAAACCATTCTGAGTGAGTTAACCCAGTCACAAAAAGACAAACATGGTATGTACTATCTCATATAGGGATTTTAGACATAGATCTGGGGAGTGCCAGCCTACAATCCCATGGCCAAAGAGTCTGGGAATCAGAACCTTCATCCAATGGCTGATGGAAGCAGAGGCAGACTAAACACTGATCTGAACTCAAGGAACCCAGTGACAGAGGGGGAGGACTGATGAGCAAAGGAGTTAAGACTGGGCTGGTTTAACTCCCTAGAAATAGCTGACTTGACAAAGGTTAGCTCTTGAATCCCAGATTGATGGCTGGGAATCCAGCATGGGACTGACTGATCAAGTTATGTTGAATGTAGGTGTCAGTGAGGAGGCCTAGGCAATCTACTGGGCCTTGGGTAATAGATCAGTATTTATCCCTGGCACTTAGGGTGCCCATCCAATAATGAGAGATGCACTCTCACCCTGGACTCTTGAGGGAGGGTCTAGGCCCTGCCCTGGATGAAATGACAGACTATGGACACCCCATAGAGGGCCTCACCCTCCCTGGGGAAATGAGGAGGTATTGTGGGGGTTGATGGGAAGGAAAGGGAGAGAGACCTGGGATTGACATGTGAAACAACCTTGTTTCTAATTTAAATTTAAAAATTAAAATTAAAAAAGAGAAATACCTGGCTTGATGCTGGGGCCATAAAATACAATATTTAATAAGGGTCACTTTCTGTAGACACCTTATGGATTTGTATTAAATGTTGAAAGCATTCTGTTATGAGATGAGCCTAAATGGCTACCTCACAAGCTGTTTATCTTTATTCTTCTGTTGGTCTTCCAGAGCTCTGTGGAAAAGAAAGAAAGGGCCATTTCTGTCTGTCTCTGCTTTATCTCCGATGTCTAAGATAATGCCTCACTTCCAGTTGACAGTTCATATAGTATTGATGAATGAAATCCAAATGTGGGTTGACTGACTCCAGAGAGGGTCACATGGAGGAGTGGGGATTACAAGCCGCCCAGCTTCACTCGTGTTTCCATATAAAAGACATTTGATAGAGTTGACAGAGCTTGTGCTTTGGGTTAGAACCACAATTTGTTCCAATCACAACTCTGTCTTTGGTAAGGTAGACAGACACAGGGAAGTCATTCAGCTACTTTTAAACTCAGGCTCTCATTTTGCAAAACTGTGCTGTAAGTCTCAAAGAGCAAATCAGGGTGGCTCTCGGGGCAGATGAAGGCAGTCCCCATAAGGAATGTATGGGGTGGGCACAGAAGGCTGATTTTCCCACAGTGGAGTTTGAGATTGTTTTAAATAATGTGAGGGTAACCCCTACTAGGGACTGTCAATTCAGAAGCCAAGCTTGCTGGACTTTCTCCTCCTTCTGGCCCTCACTGGGTTCCCAGTACTCCTGTTGCCCAAGTGCTATTCCAGGTGTCTGTGTTCCTTACTCTTTTCACTGCTGTGACTAAACACTGAACAAGAAGCAGCCTTGGGGAGGAAGTGCTTATTTGGTTTGCAGTTTGAGGTGACACAGTCTATCATGACAGAAAGGCAGTAGAGAGTAATGGGGCCAGGCTACAAAAGCTCAAGGTCAGAGCCAAGCTACATACCGTTAGCTTCTACCGAGTTTTACCTCCCTGATACTTCGTCATCATTCATTGATTCATTGATTCATTCATTCAATGTTGTTTTCCTTTCCCTCAGACTGTAGAATGAGTCCTGAGTGTTCCCTGATAGATAAAAATGAACACAGGCTTCCTACCTTAGATGGGTAAACCTCTCACTGGAAAATGCTGACTGAGCGAGTAAGCAAACATAGAGGAGAGAATAGTTATGGCGTAGAGACAGCAGTCCCATCAGGCATAAACAAAGTGGCATGGTAGGAAACAATTAGAGAGGGGAGGAGGCTATTTTTGTCTGAATATTGGAGGTTTTCTCCAGGAATTTGATTTCTAATAGGGAATTATTTGGAGTGAGCCTCATGAAACTCCAGTGTCTGAGTGATCTGAACAGGCAGAGCCGTGGTCCTGAACATGGTCCTGATCTTGGCTTCAGCTTCCGAGGGCTTCTGAGACTGGCCACTCCTGCCAGAAACTTTCCTCACCTTACCCCAAAGTATGGAAAGTTTTCTCCCCAAGATGGGGCATGATCTCTGGCCTTCTCTGTCTTTCACTGCTCCCTCTAAATATAAAGGAAAGAGACATCACTGTGTGTGGGAGAAGATCAAAGCTGCCCCTCTCACAGCTGAGTGGCCAGAGGTCTCGCCAGGGTCCAGGTCTTCTGGGTTCTGTCCAAGCTCTAGACTCCTTTTCTTTGTAGCCTTTGCCTTTTTGTCTGTTTACACCCCTGTAAAATTAGGAGCTGGACCCGCTGATCCTTCTGTCTTTATGTTTGAGAGGGCAGTGGGATCCTTGTGTCTGCTCCCATGCTCTTTGGGAGAAGAATGAATTGTTGGTTAGTCAGGCCTTCTTGTTTCCCTGGCCTCAGCTTGAGCCTTCCTTGTCTATTGTGTCTTTTTTCCAAGATTCATCTTCTCATTGGTAGGTTGAGGCTGAGAGAAAGCTTTGCATGTTCTTTATCATAATCTTCTCTCCATCATAGAGCATCACAGCACCCATGTACAAATTGGTACCCAGGAAGCCTGGGCATGAGACAAGGCAGACATCTGCTGCCACATGACATGGTGAGTTAAACAAAGGCCAGGCAGTCTGTAGAAAGAGGATGGTCCCAGGTTCCAGTTTCTAGTGCATCTGGGTATTACGAAGGAAGATAAAGTCATGTTCTGGTGGGATTCAGAAGTCAAGGGGTCCTAGGAGAGGGCTTGTTTATTGCCTGTAGATGACAGTAAGTATGTCCACAAGAGCCCAAATAAAAGATATCAAATATTTATTGGGGAACACTCACAAATAACAATAAGGTAGAGAACCACCTCAGTCTTCTGTTCTGCCCTGGGGTCAACGAAAGCTGTAATCAGATCTCTGACCATGATACAAGAGAGTGAGAGAGACCCCTCCTCCTATAAGAGATCACATCGTCACATAGAAGCCACACACTAAGACTGGTCCCCTAAAACTATTGGCAGGATTAATTCCCACAACAATCGCCTATGTTACTAGTGAGGAAACCTAGGCCATGGAGACTATGCTTGCCAGAGGTCACATTAATGAGTACTTGAGGGTGTCGGGTTACTGTGCAGTTATCTGTCACTATGGACACTGGCCATCCATCCAGAACACGAAACACAAACTTAGATATGGCATCTCTAATGCTTTGTTTGGCAAGATTTTACAAGCTGAATACATGTAAAACATTTAACCTTTCCATTTTGAATTCATACATGGAGATTAATTGCTAATGTATCAAGTACTTGCTTGGCACCTACTTTGTGTCAGGTGCTATTTCAAGTCTTTATAGACATTAGGTTCATTCAATCCTCTTAACAGTGCTAGGGAGTAGAAGCAATTAGTATCTTAGGCTTACAGATAGCAGAAGGGAGGCACATGGAGTTTACATTGGCCAAGGTCGTACAGTTAGTAAAACAGAAGAGTTTAATGACTGGCTCCAGGGGCTACAGCTTTAACTATCCCCTGGGTTGTGTCTCACTGGACCAAGAGCAGCCTCCTCCAAAGAAGGTCAGTATGTTTGTGAATCACTAACCTCAGCACTCATCTTCACAGGATGAAACCGGAGCCCAGCAAAGGTATAAACAGATTGATTCCAATTCACAACATCAGAGTCTCTGTTGCCCTGCGGTTTTCCCATAGTGCTATGCCTTGCCTTGATTTCCAAACACACAGATGGTCTCAAAGACAGCAGCATTACTCTTCCTTGAAATTTCCTGACTGGCTCCCATCTTCATTGCTTTTGTTCCTAGTGGGGAATATTGCTGCCCAGACCCTGACAGGGAAGAACCTGTTGATCAGATCATACACTATTTCCCTGTCCTTTGGGGAATGTCCAAGCTGTCAGAGAGGCATCATCTTATTTATAACAAATCCACCATCTAAAGAGCTCTAAAACATCCCTTTCCTATTAGGACTATTGTTTCTATCGGTTGAGTCCACGAGTATTTGACATTGGATGACTTTATAAAACATTCTACTAATTGGATTTGTTAAAGCAAATAAATCAAACACTAATTGGAATGTGCCCTGCCATTATTTTTGCTTACTGAATTAGATATAATGGTGTGAAGGCCTTCTTATCATATTTGTGCACTTATTTAAACACCCCCCTGGCACACACTTTTGCAAATTCAATTAGATATTCAAAAAAGAAATTCAATTTATGCAAGGCTAGTTTACATTCATTCCGGGGGCAAGACTGCACTCCCCACGATACGCTGCTCACGATTAATAAGCCCTACTTAGATCCTGCCCAGCCTTCAGAGCATGTGTCGGCATGAGTGTAGAATCTCAATGACTCGGGGGCCTGAGCTCTTTAGAATGTGTGTGTCCATAAAGCAGGGTCTGCTTCCTGGACCTGCAAACTGTGCTCACTCAGGCCCCAGCAGCTGGCTTAAAGCACTGCTATTGCCCTCTTGATTTCTTAATTTTACCATGGTATCCTACATTGTAGTTTTGTGCTGGCCTCAAAATGTTTGTAACTGAACCTTCCATGGAGTTTGCCTTGGTTGGCAGACACGGTGTGATTAGAATTCAGCTGTGCCCTCCATCTGATGCTATGCGTGTCTTCTGCTCTGGCCTCGGTTTTCTCCTCTGGGTATGGCAGCGTCTGCTTCTCACCCAGGAGGTGCTTTAGCAGTGTTCACTCAGGTGGTCCCTCTTCCTAGGGCCAGGTGTGAGATGTCAGAAGACAGTGGGCGTGTCTTTCCACTTCCCAGAGAAAGGAAGAATCATTCTACATCTAAGAAATGAGAATTGGTGTCTCTTTTCTTACTCTTCTCTATTCTTCCCCTGACTCAATCTTCCTGCTCCCTCATGTCCTCCTCTCCCCTCCTCTTCTTCCCTCCTCTTTCTCCTAACTCACTCTCTCCTCCCCCCATACTCCCAATTTGCTCAGGAGATCTTGTTCCTTTTCCCTTCTCCAGGCCACCATGTATGTCTCTCTTAGTGTCCTCTTTGCTTCCTAGCTTCTCTGGCAGTGTGGATTGTAAGCTGGTTATCCTTTGATATATGTCTAATATCCATATATAAGTGAGTACATACCATGTAGGTTTAAGAGAAATCTGTCACTAGGGAAATGTCCAGAGATTTATAAGGATGACCGAACTAAGAATCTAAGCAATAGTGGAGAGGTTACTTTAAATGCCCTTCCCATATAATAAGATTGATGACTACCTTATATGCCATCCTAGAGAACCTTCATCCAGTAGCCAATGGAAGCAGAAGCAGACACCACAACTAAACACTGAGCCAAACTCCTGGAATCCAGTTGCATAGAGGGAAAAGTGATGAGCATAGGATAGGGGTCAACACCAGGCTGGAGAAACCCACAGAAACAGCTGACCTGAACAAGGGGGAGCTCATGGACTCTAGACTGATAGCAGAGAAACTAGCATAGGACTGACCTAGACCCCCTGACACATAACTAGGTGTCAGTTAGGAGGCCTGGGCCAACTATGGGGGTCTCTGGTAGTGGATCAGTATTTACCCTAGTGTACAAATAGACTTTGGGAGCTCATTCTATATGGAGGGATACTCTTTCATCTTAGACACATGGGGGAGGCCCTAGGGCCTGCTCTAAATGATGTGACAGATGTTGAAGATTCTCAAAGGAAGGCCTCACCCTCCTTGGAGAGCAGAAAGGGGATGGGATGGGGGGATCGGTGGAGGCAGGGGAGGAGAGGAGGGAGAGGGAACTGGTTTTGACATGTAAAACAAGATTGTTTCTAATTTAAATAAAATAGAGAAAAAGAAGAAGTGGTATAGGTGGTACTGTATTGAAACTCATGGTGTTAACATTGGCAATGTCCATGTCACTGATTTAGGATTATAGTCTGCATCCTAAACCCAAGTCTTTCCTGGGTTTTGTATAGCCCACAAATAGTGGGTTTTGCATTTTAAGTGGTTAGGATGATAAAGAAATATTACCTTATGGCAAGTGGCTTATATGTAGTTTTAGGTTCAGTGAATGCTGGATGTGGTGGTTCACAACTTGGGAAGCAGAGGAGGGAGGACTGTGCTATTGAGGTTAGCCAGAATTATATAGCAAGAACCTGTCTTAAGTAGAACAAGGCCATTTTATTTATCTATTTATTTATTCGTAGAATATAGCTGGGTTCTTTTCTTCATATTATGCTTCCATACTACAGTAGCTTGTTGAGTATTAGTAACAGCTTGGGACCACTATGATAAGTAGGACCATGGGGTAGTCCCAAAGATTCTTGACCTACACAGGAATCTACCTCCTGTAGAGTCTCCATCCTCTACACAGCAGGGTACATACAGTGGGCTTCCCCCACACCTTGGTTATGTTGTAACAAAGGTGAGGAACTGTCAGGCCTAGCTATGGTCCCAAATCACTAGACCACAGTTAAATCTGAGTGATCCTCTTGAAAGGAGCTGCTACAGCAGATGAGTTATACAGAAAAATGAGACCTTGTTTTAAGGAAGATGTTGAAACATAAGTCTCATGCTGGGGCCATGGAGCCATAAATTGTGGGTAGTATCCAACATCTGTGGACTGAGAGTGGCTGCTGGGATAGATATCAAGAAAGACAGGACCTCAGTCCTGCAACTTAAGGAACTGGATTCCACCAAAATCCATGCTAGTTCTAAAGAGAATCCCAAGATCCAAAAGAATATAGTTGTGAGACTACCTTGTTTCCATCCTGGGAGAAGAGAAAGTCTTGCTGATATCTGGGCTTTTGCTTTATAGACACTGTAGACATCAAATAGTTTTAGGCTGATGTGTTTGTGATAATTTATTATGAAGCCATGGGAAATGAATGTGCTTCTGTGGACCAGGTTTTACCTTCCTCAGGGTCTTGTGTTGAGATCTGTATGCTGAAGTCCTACTTCTGACATGACTATGTTTGAATACAGAGCCTGTGAAAAGGTTATATGGGGTAACTGGGGTGGGAAGGGTCAGCTTTCCCTAGGCAGAGAAGAGACCCTAGAAATCAAAGCTATCTTTCTGCAAGCATACCAAGGAAAAGTCATGTGAGGATCTTTGAGAAGGCAGTTATCAATAGGCCAGGAAGGAAGTAATCCCCAGGATCAACCCTCTAGACCTTTGTGTGGAACTTTAGTCTCCAGAGCTGGGAAGAAATAAATGTCTATTTTGTATGACTGAATTTATGGCATTTTTTATTGCAGCATGAGTATACCAATACAACCCACAAAGCTGACAATATTTACTCCTTAGTCCTTCATGGAAAAAGATTGACACCCCCTTCCAGTTAAAAAATTAATAAAAACTGGACAAATGGCTCATTAGTTAAGAGCACTTTCTGCTTTAACTAAGGACTTGTAAGGTTGGCCTACACCTCCAGGGGATCCAATGCCTGCTTTTGGCCTCTGCAGGCACCAGACACATATACAGACATACATGCAGCCTTTCATATTTATATATAAAATAAAAACAAATAAATCTTAAAAATAAGAACTGTTTTGGTCACATTTCTTTTTCTGGTCCCCTGTACCCATGTAGTCTTGCTATATCTGGAATCTGTACAGCTCCTTCAGTGTTTGATGTGAGCTATCTACATATCCATGAGCGATACATGAAGCTGGTGCCATCTTCCAGCAAGGAACCTTCCTCCATCTCTGACCCTACCCTCTGCATCATGGTCTCCATGACAAGCTGAAGGTACAGAGTTCACTCCTATGCCTTTGTCTCTAGAACTGAGAACTAGCACATTGTAGGCTTGGAAACAGTGAGTTTCTGGGGAGAAGAAGATTTGAAGACTGGTTCAGGACTGAGAAGGAATGGTGTAGCTACCTAAACCAGTTACGTTTAAAAAGGAATGTTAATTTCTGTGGTGACCTAGTCTAATGGGTAAGTGTGTGTGTGTAGACTGAGATAGTCTGGGTTCAAAGTCAAGCTTTGCCAACTGAGATTTGTGTGATCTTAGGCAATTTCCTTTGGTTTTTCGAGACAGGGTTTCTCTGTGGTTTTTGAGGATGTCTTGGAACTAGCTCAGGTTTGGAGCATTTTATGTGTTAGTTTCTTCATACATGTCATGGCCATCAGTGAGCATGTCTATCTCATGCATTGGTTATGATACTTAAATGACTATTATAGGTAACCAGCATGTGCTCAGCACAGAGTTCTATCTATGTTATAATCCCTCTGATTGACATCTGCTCCTTAGCATTCTTCCCCTGTCCTTTTGCCCTATGTCACCATTCCCTGACCCTAGAGCATTGCAGATCATAGTTGAGTCTTTAGCAGGTTCATCTCCCCACACCTGTTGCTGAAATTCTAATTTCTCTTGCTGCTGCATCTTGTCCCATTGCCTGTCTGTCCTGTCTTCACCTCTCTCTCCCAAGGTGGCCTAATGGTTTCTCTCTAGCTTGCTCCTTGGCCTCCCTTATCATTCAATTTCAAGTCTCTACCTTTTCAGAATTGGGATGAATACTCTTAAAAGGCCCAGCCTGAACGCTGAGCCCTCAGTTCCTCCCCTAGTGGAAGTTCACTGAGTTCACTGTGACCTGTAAGAGGCAGGCATAAATAGACTCGATTCCCCTGTGTGGGCTTCAGCCTGGCATTTTGCCATGAATTAAGTCCATTTTAGTGTATTCAACTACTCACTTAGTTAAGTCAAGCCCATGCTGTGGCTCCATTTTGGTGGAGACTCCTGATGTTTGCTTATGTTCTCTTGCATCTTTGGAACCTGGAACTGGAAAGACACCATCCTGTGACCTCAAATGTCTCACATCCTATGCCACCTGAGGTGTCCTCTGAGCTCCATGAGCATGGTGCTTTGTGGGTTCCTATTGTGTTCTACAGGTCATGGTAGGAAGTGTTTCTTTGCTTTCCCCATGCCAGATCACCTCAGTGTCTGGTCATGTTTGTCAACACTACATTTCTCTATCAGCAGTACTGAACACGTAGTGCAAAACCAAAGGCAAATCTCTACCTTTTTCAAAATAATTTTCTTTTTTTATATTTGATCTAGTTTCCTACATTCACTTAGCTTCATGGCTGGATATTAAAGGCACCACTTTCTATTCTTGAAGAAGCAGGATGAGACTCAGAGTCTGAATATGGAGTATTCTAAAAGAGGTTGTGCTGGAGCCTTGGAAAGCTTCAGTCCCACAATGCCAGGGCTAATGCCTTGTTTCCTCTTCTTCATGTGTGTGAGCTGTTTCTGGGGGTCCATGATGCTGCCTCCATGAGGTGGGATATGCACAGCAGCAGGATGAAGATACTGTAGGTAACTGTTGAGCAGAAATGGTTATTAATGAAAAGGCATGTGGCTGCTGTTATTGCTAACTGTGATGTCATGCTCTTTCTCCAACTGGATAAATCCCTTGAGAGTTCTGTAGTGAGGTTCATGTGGAAAGGCAGAGAGCAATGTTTATTTCCTGGAGCAAGAACTGACAGGTGACAATCCCTGGGAAAAATGTGGCCCACCTCCAGTATTGTGTATAAAGTTTTAAAGGAACACAGCTACACTGGCTTGTTTTCTGTACTGGCTATGGTTGCTTTTGTATTACAAGGGCAGGGCTTAGCAGTTGTGACAGAGACTGTGTAGTCACAAAGCTAAAGAGATTTACTGTTTGGTCCTTTGTAGAAAAGTTTGTGGAGCCCTGTCTTTGAGAAGAGGTTGGAGATTTTTGCTTCCTATGCAAACAGATTTACATATACATTAGCACAGCTCACATACAGTGCCTGGCACATAGCAGAAAGCCACAAATCTTCCGTCCCTCTTCTGAACTTAATTCTGCTCTGGAATACATAGGATCATATCTGAGAAATGCAGAGGCAGGCACATTTATATTTTTATTGAATTCTATTCCTCTCTCATTTTCAAAAGAAGAGCTCATGTTTAAAAAAAATTCTGATTGGCACTATAAACCTTATTTATGCCTTAATGTCTCCTAAAGTATGTATCCCACACTATTTTTACTCCCTTACAGATGCTGATATGCTGTACATTACCAAATCCAAATGGATTCTCGAAATCCAATTTCCTTGCTACAGTCTTCCATTTCTCTGTTGACTTTTTATGTTTGACTTGCATCAGAGAATCTGGGGCTCTTGCCACATTTTGACCTTAACCTGCCCGGTGAAATAGCTCATCCGTCCAAGAGGAGAGTCCTTGATTGGTGGCTGCCCTTCCCAGTCCTCCGGTGATTCTGTGAGTCTCCATCATGCTGGCTGGTGGCTTCTGGAGGCTGCCTGAACTAGTTCTTGGGGTGGAGGTGACGGTGCTATTTCCTCCCCAAATGGCTATGCTAAGGTTGAAATCAGTTACCTGACACTGCATGCTCCTTATGTCTGAATAGGATCAGTGTCCAAATGAGTTTCTTTGGGGATTCTTTCCAATCATACATCTTCCTTAAGTGGCCTGCCACAAACACCTAAAGAAATGGTCAGGCCTGTCGTGTTATGGTCTCCAGGGAAGACAGATAGCTGTGACTTTCAGATGATCAGCATCACCTACAAGAAATCTTAAGGCCAGGTGGGTTGGATGAATGTTTGCTGGACTGGGTTCAAGGGAGCTTGGATGTCTTCTCTTCTCCTTTCCTGGCCATAGTATCCATGGCACCATGACTTATTGCCATTTCTGTATCTCTGTAGCCCCTGGGGGTTCCTAGCTACTTCTGATCCTCTAGAATACTTAGGTAAGAAGGTTCCTGGTGACCATCTTGTTCCTGTATCTCAGAAAACAAATGGGAATCGCTAGGAAGTTGTCTTTAGCAGGCTGTGTCACCTGCTGTCAGAGTGCCCAGTCTCAATCTCATGACCACTCTGACTCTTTATCTGTTGTCTGAGAGGAAGAAAACACAGGAATGATTACTTAGGAAATTTCCTGTAAATGAATTTTTCCCTTAGTAGTTTGAAGTACGTTATGCTTGCATCAAGCCACATGAGCAGGGAGGAGGTGTCTCTGTCTGTTAGCACTGGGCCACAGTGGTTCGTTTCTCCTGATGTGTATGTTTGGGTGATGCTATCAATTTGTGTTGAGAAGGATTATGAGAAGTAGTGTCATGAGATTTGCCATGCACTCCTGTACAGATGTAGCTTCAGATAGAAGTGGTGTTTCATTACGGGATATGAGGCTCGTCACAGATATTCCTGCAGAGGCTCTTGTCTGATCTGCGTTCATGGACTGGTTGTCATTTTCCTTGGACAGATTGGCTTTTATTATGAGAACACAGTGTCCAGTACCTGGGAAGCTTTCCCCTTTGATAGCAAGAGTCAGGAACTCAGAGTCGGGGACATACCACATTAAGGCAGATGACATGTGGGAAATTAAAGCATGGATCTATAACTCCCTCCTTTTACCCTGATTTGCTGGTTCTTTTCTCTGTCCTCAGTGTCACCATGCTGCAGATACTGCTTCTGAATATACCTGGCTGATGGAGCAGGATGGTGAGAAGTTAGACAGCATCTCCTCAGTATGCTGTGCATTTGTAGGTTTCACCCAAAGCAAGGCAGGAACTTTAATTCCACTGGCCATATTTGAACATGGGCATTCTGGCAAAGTTCTGACTGTGTGCTTGGCTGAGATGCGTGTGTGTGTGTGTGTGTGTGTGTGTGTGTGTGTGTGTGTGTGTTACAGTGTCACTGTAACTGTTTTGTGGGGAGGCATTAAAGATATGCATAACCCATGAAAAATTCTGGCAGAAAGCACGGTCTGGATGTCCTAAGAAAACAGTAGTTGAATGTGGAATATGGTACTGCCTTTGATTGCTCTAAGGAAGTTCTTTCTTGTATGAGTGTTCCACTGCCACTTCTTCCCTCTTTGATTGCTACTTCCTGTAGCCCCAGCCTCGAAGGCCCTTGCAGCATCAGAGAAGGACTGTGTGTCAGGGATGTTTTCTGTGTGTAGCACATGTCTCTGAGAGGTTGGCATGGTGGAGGGTCATTGTAGCACAAGTCTGCTTCTGATTCATGGTTAGAAATCTTGTACCACTTCAACTAGTGGTTCTCACCCACTCCCTGTAACATGCATTCTTCCTGGTCCCAGAGCCGCATCAGTCCCAAATGAACACACAGGATGCTATATTAATTATGATGTTGTTGGCTGTTTGTTATGGTTTATTAATGGTTAATTAATAAACTTAATTATTAACCCATAATTACTAATATATATTTTATATGGTCTTATCTTACCAAGGACGCAGCCCCATGCATTCTCTTCCTGGGACCACAGGGCAACTCTCTACTCTTGACTACATTTCCCAGAATCCTCCTCTACACCTAGTCCTAGCTATCTTGCTTCCCTATAGGCCAACAGTACTTTATTTATCAACATAGGACAACATATACACAGAAGGACTTCCCCATAAACTCCCAACTACAGCCTCTGTAGTGAATGCTTACTTCTGTAATTACCCTTTAACTTGCTTGTTTATTAATGGTCTATCCTATTAAGCTTCAGCCAACTCTCTGGAGTCAAACCAAACAACCTAATTGTCTCCTCCTCAAAATCCCTCCTCTTAATACCACCTCCTTGGGGGAGAGTTCCAACATAGGGATTGGAAGAGGACACAGGCATCAGGGAGACCTGCAGTGGATGTAGCTCTACTTGAGATGGGGATATATGGGTGTTTAAAGGAGGTCAGGATGCTGAGCGCCAAGGAAACAACACAGGGAAAAGATGGACTACAATATGAGTGGGTGTGGATGGCCAGCTAGGAGGCTGTGGTGGGTTCAGACAAGCAGGTACCAGCTCCTTTTGTGGACTATGCTGTGCTGTGCTCCCTTTGGAATGTCCTTCCCCCAACCCCACCCCCACCTGCCTGCCTTCCACTTGTCAAAAGCCTCCTCCAGTGCCCTGTTAACTCTCTCCTTTAGAATAGTATGCTCCTGTTTCTCTGGTCACAGCAGCTCTCCTAGTTGGAGCCTCCATTCTAGTCCTTTATCTCTTTCAATGTCACCTTGAATGGACTTATATCCCAAAAATATGCTAAGTTTATCCTTGCCAATATCAAACAGACACAACATGTCAAATGATGGATGGCTTGAACTTTAGGGGAGAATCTAGAAACACTCACCCTTAACTTTCTCATCTACCAAGTGCATGGTTGTCTAATTCCTCACCAGTTTGTTCATTCAACTTTGTGAAACATGGTTTTCAATTTACTTTTTTAGGGAAGAAGGTATATTGGGGGGATCTGGCAGTGGCATCTTATTCTGCCAGTGGGTTTGCGGTGGTGGCTGCATCCTAAGACCAGGTGAAGGTACATTTAAAGGAGTCCACAAAATCCAAAAAATGATTAACAGGTATTTACAATAATGGTAAATAACTGCTGTGGTCTTCCTGTTTCTGAAGATGCAGTCTCTGCCCTTCCAGATGCTCCAACACCAACCCAGGAAAGAGAGCCAGCCCTTACTATTCCTTATAAGGGGTCAAGTCTGCACACCTGAAGCTGTGCCCCTAGGATGCAGCCACTACCACAGATCCACTGGTGGAACAAGATGCCACTACAGGGTCCAGAGTATATTCTGTGTATTTTTGTAGTCAATTCATTTAATGTAGTCATTTAATGACATGACATAAGGTAGATGTTTTCTTCCACAGGTGGGGAAGCTGAGAGATCCCCCACCCCAGGGATGAACCAGGGCCCAAACTCACAGTTTTGCAAAGCCAAGGTGTCATGTAGACCTGCTGGATTTTGAAACTCCTGTTCTATAGCATACCAGCACCCTTTGCCTGTAGCAGGAAGCCATTACAGAGGCATGCTCTGGCATTCATTGTTCCTACTCATAATGATATGTTGCTGTTCATGTTCTCAGATGGAAAACAATGTCATGAGCCTTATTAACTTTCTTAAATGGGGTGTGGGGTGCCAACTGATGCCAGACCTTTCCTGGCAGCAGCACCAAAGCAAATACAAATATAAAAATCTCATTTGCCTACTTTGGGTTTGTTTTTCTCTTCTTCTTCTTCTTCTTCTTCTTCTTCTTCTTCTTCTTCTTCTTCTTCTTCTTCTTCTTCTTCTTCTTCTCCTCCTCCTCCTCCTCCTCCTCCTCCTCCTCCTCCTCCTTCTTCTTCTTCTTCTTCTTCTTCTTCTTCTTCTTCTTCTTCTTCTTCTTCTTCTTCTTCTTCTTCTTCTCCTCCTCCTCCTCCTCCTCCTCCTCCTCCTCCTCCTCCTCCTCCTTCTTCTCCTTCCCCTTCTTCTTCCTTCCTCTTTCTCCTCTTCTTCTTCATTATTTTTCGTTAGGTTATTTTTTTCTACAACACCTCTCTTTAGTTTAGAATTCAAAGCTGTAAATAAAGAAATGATGGGGAAAGGATAGCTAACCAAGGTTCATGCATGGGGACATACTTACCCATCTCTCTTTTTTCTGCAGGTGGCTGTTCTTTTGATGAACACTACAGCAATTGTGGGTATAGTGTGGCTCTGGGAACCAATGGCTTTACTTGGGAGCAGATTAACACGTGGGAGAAGCCAATGCTGGACCCTGCTGTGCCCACAGGTATGTGACCAATCATGTTTGGGGCTGAGATGGAAGTAGCTGACTTTTTCAGTGGCTCATGGGGGGAGGTCCTTTTTATGGATTGAGGTGAGAGAACAGTAGGTGAATATATAGATAGTGATTTACCCATCCTTAGAGGTGTTCTGACAAGGCTAAGTGATTTTTTAGACTGGAGCAATAGTCACAGGTCTTCAGGATCCAGAGACCTTTGGGATTAGTTTTACTTGGAGATTTTTAAGCTCTCTCTATGCACAGGGTATCACTAAGTTTTGCTGTGGGGTCTGATGGTAATGATATTTTAGAAAGCGATGAGTTTACTCCTTTCCTCTATGCCCCATAAGCTTGGGTTGTTCACATATATCTGGGGATTTCTACTGTTAAATTATCACCACTTGGGTGAATGTCCTAACATCTAGAATACCAAGCTTATTTAACGAATGAAAATTCTTGATGGATACCTGAATGGGGCATACCTGTGAGAGGTGAACCTGCTGGGTTTTAGGGGATGTACGTGGAGCAGCTATATACATACTCAATGAGAACACTGTCAGCTCTGGTGAATCGGGCAGGGTGTATCAGCAAATTTGCCTGGTGATGTAAGCCAGGATGTTCTACATCCCTATGAAAGTTAAGACAGTTCTTTGAACAGTGGGAAAGCCAATTGGCTATAGGATGTGAGAGGACATTGTGAAGACTTCCTGTCTAATGACTCCATATAGGGTATACACTGTCTTACATTCTACCAGCCCCTCAGCCCTCCTTGTTCTTTGCTAGTTCAACCTGGCCCTAAGCACTAGAGTTCTTTGGGCTTGTTTTGTACTCTCTTCATGGATGGCTTCTCCATCACCATTGTTTCTGATTCTACCTGAACACAGATAATACCAGCATCTGTGACTCCCATTTTAATATTCTCTTGGCCAACTCTGGGGAGAGGCTTTCTGGGATGTCAGTAAATGGAGACAGAGAAGAAAATCAGAAGAATCTGAGGGGAGAAGCATCCTCTCTTACTTTGAGCTTGTCTCCAAATGAGGAGATCTCTGGCTGATTTTGTATGGTTTCTACTAAGGCATGCATCCTATTTTTCAGTAGGATCTTTAATTCAAGGCTATCTCAAAAGGATGGAGAGAAACAAGCCCGAGGTACTAAATTGGGAATTTCAGATTAGGTGGTATCTTATTTTGTCTGAACAGAGGTATCAATTGTCACATATCCTAGTGAGTAAGGCACCATGGGAAACTGTATCTGTTGCTTCATTTTGATTTTTAGTAATGCTGATGTCATTCCTGTAGTGTCTCAGTCATTAATCCCATTAGGATCCCAAGAGCTCAAAATGCTTGTGCTTAATTAATTAATTAATTCCAAGGCTGGCCTGGGACTAGCTATGTAGATCAGGCTGCTGTTGAATTCATAGAGATCTATCTGCCTCTGCCTCCTTAGTGCTGGCATTAATAGTGTATGTCACCAACCCTAAATGTTCTCTGCTCTCTCTGGACATCTTTGAGATTGATCAAATCTGGATCTTACAGTGCATGTGTATGTGTACACATATGTATGCATATATGTATGGGTGATGGGTATGCATGCATTCATGTGTTTATGCATCAGTGTATGAATGTGTATATACATGAGTGTAAGTGCATACATGTGTATATATCTGTGGGTGTGCATGTGTGTGTGTATTCATGCACACAAATGTGTTTTCTGTATATGTTTATCTCACTCTAAATCATATAGAATCTTGCGGATCCAACATTTTCAAAATTGGCCTACCTGCCTGCCTCTCCCTTTCCTTCCTTCCTTCCTTCCTTCCTTCCTTCCTTCCTTCCTTCCTTCCTTCCTTCCTTCCTTCCTTTCTGAGATAGCATTGAACTCAAGATCTTCCTCCTTCCTCCTAAGAGACCAGTTTGTAAGAGTCTACCAATATGCATAGCTAAAAGTGAAGTCTTAATTCATCCTTTTCCCATCCATGTCTACTCGCTCTCGGAATGATTCATAAGCCAGTGGCTACACTTGTCTCCCTGGTTCCGATATGATAGTTTCTTCACCCTAATATTTCTTCAGCTCTTGCTCTACTGTAGTTTTGCCAGGTTTCTTTGCCTAGACTCTCCTTTTCTGGCTCAGACCACCTCTGCCTCTCCTCTGGGAACCTGGGGACCTTTGTTCTGGGTCTTTTGAATCCAATCCACACAGAAGTCAAAGCAATTCTACTGGAATATAGGACTATCCATCCCTCTCCAGTTTCTGTCTTGAGGACCTTGAGGTCTCCCTCTGCTTGGAGAAGGCAGAGTCCCACTGTCCCCTCAAGTCCCTGACAGCTTATCCCACCTCAGCTTCCACCCTCACGAGTCCTGCTTCCCCAATGCTTGCTTCACATTGGCTCCACCAGTTGCCAGAAAATTGTGATTCCCGCACCTCAGGAACTCACATACAGCAGTCCTGGGGAGCCTTTCCCTCTGCTTTGCCCTGCTGTTGCTACTCTTCCCATTCAGTCTGGGGTGGCTCTTGGTAAAGATCCCCTCTATATTTAGCACACTTCTCCCTCACACACATTGTGACTAATGTTCCTTATCCTCAGACAAGAAATCCGTGTGATTGGGGACCGCAGTAGCCTTGTTCCCAGCTCCATCTTCAGCAACTGTGGGACATGGTGTGACACACAGGGCATTCATGGCACAATGTTCTGGAAGTGTGCATGGATGGTGCCACTTATTAAGAGGTTAGTAACAAAGGTGTGAACACCAATTTAAAGGCCTTTGGAACTCTGCTTCCTGATCACATGTTTATCCTGGTAACAGTCCCTGCCTATTATACTTCCCATTTTACAACTAAGAAAAACCAAGGTTCTGGGCAGCAACTGGGTAAGATGGCTGCCTTCTCCTCCCCTCCCTAAGGCATGATGATTACTTCTAATCTTAATTTTCTCAGCCCCTTATTACAGCAGAGTGTCATTTCGTAAATATTGGATCATGCTAATACAATCTTCTGAGCATTCCTAATAGAGGCATTTGATAGTGATCACTGAAATGAGTCTGTCATGGGGCGCCTGTGGATCACTGTGGCTCTGCATGCTGCTCAGGCTGAGAGGCATGGAAGCAAATTTGGATTAAGAAGGAAACTGTTCTCACAGGCTGGGGCCGAAATCTTTTTCATGTTCTGTAGTTCAGTAGTTTCCATCTCTACTGAAATCTAGCTTGAGTCTGTTTATTCAGATGTCCCTCGCTGTTTATTGATCCCCTCTGTGCAACAAGCTCTGTGTCATAGTTGGCCTGGGTGAATCGGATCATGTCATTTTGGAGCTTAATCTCTTTAATGGCTTGGCCTTTAAGTAGACTCTGATTCATACACTGTGAGACCTATCCAGTCCTAGGCCACCTACTGTCTTATTTCAAGCGCCTTTCCTTCCCTCTCAGTGCTCCAGATACCCTGACTGGTCTAGTGATCGGTCATGTCACAACCTTTCCTGGCACAGGACCTTTGAGAATGTCCCTTCTGCTCACTGGAATGACTTTCTATACCCTTTGCCATTTTCTTCAAGTCTTAATTCATGCAACTTCAGGTGTCTAATTGTAGCATCCAGTTCTTTGCTTTCAAAGCCCTTTGTATGGACCCAATGTTAGCTTTGAAGCAGCTGCAAGAAAACACCTAAGAGAAGCAACTTAAATGAAGAATCACTTATTAGGGTTCAGGCCAAGGTGGTTTTGGACCTGAGTTAGGTCCAGCAGGACACCACAGCAGTGAGGGTGTGAGACAAAGGATCTTTTACTGTATGGTGTCAAGAGAGAAGAAGTCATGTCTTCAGTGATGCTGGTCCCCTACTCTGGCTCAGCTTCCTCAGTTCCCCCTATTTTCTAGTAGTCCATTAAATTGTTAATCTAACACTTCTCCAAATTCCCACTTCTGAATGTTGAACTGGGGACCAAGCCTTCACATGAGGGCCCTCTAGAGATATTTCAGATCCAAACCACAGCACGCATGACAGATGAGCTTATTCTAGTCTTGTCCCAGAACTGAGCAATGCTGGGAGCTCCTGTCTCAGCTTCCTTACTTCTCACTGGAAAACTCATGTGAGAGCTTCTTGAAGATGGATAGATGAGTGTGAATTGTCAGCCTAGGCAGATCTCAGGCTGTGTTAGCTGTCACTAGACTCTTTTCTAGTCCTTGAACCTTCTGGAAATAAGAGTAGGAACACCTGAGATCTAGTGCCTCCCTCAAGCCCACTGATACCCACTGCTGCTTCACAAGGGGGAGGCTTCTAGCAGCTGATCTGGCATGAGTCAGACAGGCCAGAGAAGCTTTTCACTTCCCTGGGAGTTTCCTGTAGTTCAGTTCCATGAATCCAGTACTGTCTCCCTATCACACTCTTCCTCATAGAGGAGTCTTCAGACCATAATTCCAGGCTTCAGACCCACTTTCCATGCCTAATGCTTGTGGTTTCATCATATAAAAATAGAGTAAGGGGTGCAACACCCACAAACCCTCTCTAGGGCTCTGTCCTATATTAACTGTAACTGCCACATATCCTTACCTTGGAGTGTACTAAATGTTTCTACACAATCGTCCTGAGGTTAATCTAGAGGACAGCCTGAAGAGAAGACAGGCTGTCCTCTGGATTAACCTCAGGACCATTGTTTGTGTGTGTGTGTGTGTGTGTGTGTGTGTGTGTGTGTGTGTGTGTACACTCAAATATGCCAAGACATTATTTTGGTGTGTGTACACATGCCTGGGAGTGCATCTGAAGGTCAACCTTGGGCATTTTCTTCAGTTGCTCTCTCCCTTGTTTTGTTTTTAAAGAGGATCTCTTCCTCTGGTTAGCAAGCTCAGGCGTCTCCTTTTGTCCACCCCTAAGTGCCTCTATGTGCATACTAATACACTGAGTTTCTTTATGTTATTTCTAGGACGCCATCTCAGGACCTCATGCTTGCATGACAAGTGGTTTACTCAGGGAACTACATTTCCAGGCCCCTTGGTGTCATTTTAAAAGGTTAAGACTCTGAGGTGGTAAGGGCTGGGAGGTTCCTTGTCATGTTTATAGGACATTATTTGAGTGTCAAGAATGAAGTCAGGCTGACTCTAAGGCCACACATCTGTGTGTACAAGAAATTCTATATTCATTTATCTTTACATCACCTTGACTCTGATTCTGATCCCACAGAGAGCTGAGATCTTAAATTTTAGTAATCTGTTCTGAGAATATCTTACAACTTATGTTGGTCATTATGATTTCCTCAGTTAACCTCTGCTATGTCTCCTTAATCCTTTTTTTGTGATTGGAATAGGTATGGCCCCCATAGATTCATGCTTGGTTTTAGGAAGTAGCACTATTAGGAGGTATGGTCTTATTGGAGTAGATGTGGGCTTGTTGTAAGATATGTGTCACTGGGGTCAGACTTTGAGGTCTCATATGCTCAAGCTACACTTAGTGTGGCATACAGTCTCCTTCTGCCCATGGATCAAGATGTAGAACACTCAACTCCTTCTCCAGCACCATGTTTCCCTCCATGATGACAATGTATTAAAGCTCTGAAACTGTAACCCAGCCCCAATTAAATGTTTTCCTTTATAAGACTTTCTGTATCATAGTGTGTTTTCGCAGCAATAGAAACAAATCCTGACTAAGACACCCTTCATGATTCTGCTTCTGAGGTTAGGAGCCCTTTTCCTGCTCTAGCCAGCCCTGGTGCCTACTCACTATCCTGTCTTTAGTTTGTCCCTCCTTAAGAGCTTCTGCAAGACAGGGTGGCCCAGCATGTCCTTCTCTGAATCCTTCCAGAATGAGAAACCTCCTACCTCCTCTGCTTAACTGCCCCCAAATGCAGCCTTCTGTCTTAGCCTCTCTGTAGCTCATATCAACCTCTCCACAATAAGTTCAGACGTTTGAAAACTAAAGGAAAGAAGAAAGAAGCCTTGATTTTAAGTAGCTTCTCTCTTAACCATACACATGCAGGGAGAACAAAGAAATACCAAGCTTAGTAGTTGCCTGAATGGAATGCTGGAAAGGACAGAAGCTGGAGACAATCCAGGAAGAACATGGGACACGTGGAGCCCACTTGTACCCATCAGTCTCCTGTGGGAGTTTATGCAGCTTCCACAATGGCTCTGGACTCCTCTTCATGCCCTTGACCTCTCGGGCCACCTATCTTCATCTTTCTCTAAGTGCTAATGTTTATGAA
This sequence comes from Mesocricetus auratus, assembly GCF_017639785.1. NCBI lineage: Eukaryota > Metazoa > Chordata > Mammalia > Rodentia > Cricetidae > Mesocricetus > Mesocricetus auratus. Next base: position 8,679,450 of record NW_024429209.1, on the reverse strand, counting down.
GGACTGCCATCAGCTATGGACTGAGCTGTCCCTCATCAGAGGGCATGTAGACATTCTAAATGCTGGTACTTGTGAATCTGGCTTCATTTGGAAAGAATTTGGAGTCCTTATTTCCCTGACTTCATTAAGAGGAGCCTTGTTGCTTATATTGGGTGTCAGTCTAATATGACTGATAGGAGGTTTTAGTTAGAGTTTCTATTGCTGTGATAATATACCATGGCCAAAAGTAGCTTGCAGAGGAGAGGGTTTGCTTTATCTTACAACTCTCAGGTCTCAATCCTTCATAAGGGAAGGCAGAGGATCTCAGGGCAAGAATCTGGAGTCAGGAGCTGAAGCAGAAACCATGGGGAACCCTGCTTAGTGACTTGCCTCTCATGGCTTGCTTAGCTTTCTTTCTCATACCATCCAGTGTCACCAGCCTTTGGGTGGCAACACCTGCAATGGGCTGGGCCTTCCCACAGCAATCAGTAATTAAGAAAATGCCCCAGAGGTTTGCTTATTGGCTAATATTATGGAGGCATTTTCTTAATCATGGTTCCCTATTTTTAGATTTGTCTTAGTTTGTATCAAGTTGACAAAACCCAACCAGCACAGGGGGGCAGAGACCCACAGACACTCAGGGAAAGAGGCCACATGAAGATAAAGGAAGGTATTGGGGTGATGCATCTATTAATAAAGGAAGGGCGATGACAGCCAGGAGAAGGTAGGAGAAGGTAGGGGCTAGACAAGGCAGAGAAGGCTACTTTCCTGGAGCCTTTAGTGGGAACATGGTTCAGCCAACACCTTGATTTTGAACTTTTGGCCTCCAGACCTTGGAGAGAATAGGTTTTTCCTGTCTTCAGTTATTATTTTGTGATAAGTTGTTATAATATACCTAAGAAAGCTAAAGACCAGTTAATCCAACATCAGTGCCCTTCTCCACTCCTCTACCCAGGGCACCTTTCCACACAAGGACTTTCACAGGGCCACTGGAAAGGCAAGAAACCTAGCATTTACTCTGTGCCTACTCCACCCAAAAAATAGATTAGGCATTTTACCAAACACCATTTGATCTCATTTTTAACTCCCCTGAGAGCTCAGAGATACTGTCACCTTTTTATTTTGGCATGTACTGCAACCCAGAGAATTAAGTAACTTGTTCAATATCATGTGAGTTTCATGGCAGAGGAGGCAGGCTTGGAATCCTAACCAGTGAAATATAAATTGTGTGCATGTTTCTGTCATCAACTGAGTATCTTTTAAAATGATTTCTATTTGCAGTGTGATTTATGATGGTAAAAACAATGCATATTCATGCGGGGGACTATGCACAATAGACATAGCTACAGAGAACAAAGTGGAAGTCATGCATGCATACAAATACACATAAATATGTTTCTTCGTATGCTTTTGAAAAGCATTTTCCTATATCATTAAATATTTCTCAAATCATGTTTTCCGAAAGCTTCAGGGTTTTCCATTCCAATGACTGTTCCACAATTTATATAACAACCCTGTCTCATTGCTTATTTAAGTTCCTCGTATTTACTTCTAAACCACATGGCAGGCTCTATTTGTGTACATGCACTAGTGTATTCATCTCCAGAAGGACTTATCAAGCTTGCATTCAGTGGTATGTATTTCTGTATTCCCGTGTGTACCCCCAAACCAGAATGGTTGTGCATTAGTTTTGAGGTACCGGGGAAGGAAGAACACCATCCACATGTCAAACATGGTTGGGAAAATGCTTTGTGAATCCTAAAGCAGGAAAGGGATTGGGAGCTGATGTAGTCTGCTCAGAGTAATGGAGTAGCTCATGGCTTAGTTGTTAGATGGATGCAGACAACTTTCCAATGTGTTTTTAGAAGGAATTATTTTTGTCAAGATAGACATCATCTGTACAAAGCGTCATGGGATTGTTAGTGCTGATTGGATGGATGTCAAATTTGTTCATGGTCTGTGTACTAAGATAGCTTTTGTTATTTTGCAGACAATGTTGACATTTTACTTGTATTTGTTACCACAGTGCTGGGACTTAATATTCAATTGTCAAATGAATTGTGTGAGTGCAAATGTGCATGTATGTGTGTGTGTGTATGTGTGTGTGTATGTGTGCATGTGTGTATATATGTGTGGCTGTGTACATATGAACATATGTGTGTGCATGCTTGTAGGCTGTGTGTGTATTCATGTAGGTTGTGTGTATATATGAATGTGTGCACATATGAGTATATGTGCATGAACGTGTGTGTGTGTGTGTGCGCGCGTGCGCGTGTATGTGTGTGCACCTGCCTATGTGTGTGTGGCATTTATGAGCTTGCCTCTGGTGTGTGTGTGTGTGTGTGTGTGTGTGTGTGTGTGTGTGTGTAGGCCAGGGACATGTTCTCTGCTTTATTTGCTGAGGCATAGTCTTTTGCTGAATCCAGGACTTACCAATTTGGCTACTCTAGTCATCCAGCATACCTAGCAATTACCCCTTACTTACCTCCCATGGGTGAGTATCAGGGCCACAGGTTGTTGCTATGCTTGTTGATATATGGGTGTTGAGGATCCTGATTCCAGTCTTGGGCTAATGCAACAAGCACTTCATGTACTGAGTCATCTCCTCAGCAGTGTTACTTATTGTGTTTGTGGGAAAATGTTGAGGAATAGTTTAAAAAATGGTATTGAGTGTGTATGTGCTGAGGAACAGTTTTAAGAATCAGATTTCTTCTGCTACCATGGGTTCTGGGAACTGAACTCAGATCATCATGCTTTCACAGCAAGCTTTAACTCACTGAGACCTACAGCTAGCCTGAGTGTTCTCATGATACAACTCTGGCACATACCCTAAAGACCAGCTTCTTCTACCTTTTTCAGCCTCTTCCTTTAGTTTTCTCTGTGCCTTGTTTTGGAAGACCATCTTGATAGGTAATTTTAGGAATCCACCCTTGAAATGAACTTTGGTAAATTATAGAACAAGACTTTCAAGAACCAACTAGCAGTCCGAGGTGGCTTCTCAGGTAACCTGGATGCAGCCACCTGGACTCTTCCTGTTATGTACTTTTCAATTAGGAGTTCTGGGAATACCCTCTTCCTTCATGTTGAAGTGAGACAAACACTCAGAACATTGGGGAGTGGAATTTGGGAGGGACTCTCTGGGAGAATTTTTGTATTTTTATATGTCCTTAATCAATCCTAATGTCATTACTGTTGGGCTCAAAATTACATCATCTTAGATTTCCATTCAGTTTCTCTTCCACTGTTTTTCCACCATTAATGATAAAATATTATATATTAATTCTTTTTAAAATGACTGGTTTGTAGATGTGTGAATTCTTTCTTATTCTTGTCTCAGTTCACCCAAATATCACTATTAACAAAGTGTCATGTGTTGAAAGAGTAAGGAGAAAAGAGAGAAGGAGGGAGAAGAGGAGGAGAAAAATGGCAGAAAATGAAGATAAGACAGAGAGAGCATAGACATATAGTAATTATACATACATAGATACATACATATTTATAGATTATAGTAATTGTCCTGCTCATAGGAGAGTGGTATTTATATAGTGGTTATCTTGCAGCAGGGTGCTATGCTAAGCAGATTAAGGACATTCACCAATGTAATCCCTAAAATATTCTTCTCAAGTATGTATCATTATCTACATCTTAAAAATGAGGACAGTCGGGCACGGACAGCTTAAATGGCTTGTCCAGAGATCCCACCGGCATGTGCTTGAGTGAGGATTAGTCATCGGAAGTCTGGGTGGGTGCAGCCTCTGCTTCCTGAGGACACATATTCTGACTACTTCTTCAGTCCCCTGGCTGGTCTGCAATCCATATCTTGTCCCATCGCTGTATTCAGATCCAGGTTTTTACCTTCCAAGATGACCTGGTATCCTATTGTGTAGATGAGCCATTTATTTACTTGTGTGCTAGGGTACTAGTTTTGTTTACTAGTACACTAGAAGTGTCAGCAGAGGAGCAATGCATAAAGGTGACAGACTTTCAACACATTCAAGCAGAAAACAGAGCCCTTGTCTCAGACGGCTCTCAGAAAAATGCTTACAAAGCATCTCATCTTATGAGGTGGTCTCCCGTGTACCTGGGACTCCACAATTAATTGGGAAAACTGCATTAGCCTGTGATGACCCCAATCAGTGCTAGTTTGGGATGTTTATAGGGATCACAGAATTGGTAGGAAAAAAAATGGGCAGGAAATTGAAGGCAAGTTTAGTAATTATAGCAGCGGATATGACTGTGTAATAATGAATGGTGGCTGTTGTTATAAACAAGTGTCCTAAGGACTGCTTTGAACAGCAAGAAAGCACCCTGCAGTGATCAGAATGCACATCTGCTAGATAAACATGGAAACACATCTGTTCTAACATACATGTGGATGGTTATTTTAAATTTGGGTTTCTAGTGACATCATACCTGGATTCCAGATGTGTCACATGCTCAGCAGCATGTGGGATAGTTTTGATCTTCAGTTTCCTTCACAGCTCGCCTGGTCCTCAGTATGGGGCTGATGGGAGTTGGTGGAAACTCCCATAGGGAACTTCTGGGAAGAGGACTCAGGGTTTCAGACAGTGGGACCTCAGTCATCATCTCTCCCTTCTCCTGTTTCCTCTTCTCCCTTTTCTGCTCTACCACCTCCTCTTTTCCTTCCTCATCCTCTTCCTCTTCCATCTCTTCCTCTTTGTCTTCCTCTTTGTTCTCCACACCCATCTCTTCCCCCTTTCATTTTAGCTTCCTGGGAAGCAAGGTTTTGCCACTTCATGTGCTACCTGTCAAATATGCTGCCTCACTGTAGGCCCAGAGGCAACAGGAACAGCTTATTATATAGTCTGAAACCTCCAAAACTCTGGCCCCAAACACCTGTCCTCTGTATAAGCTCATTCATCTCAGGTGTTTGTTAAAGCAGCAGAGAGTTAACTGAGACAGTAGAATTAGAATTAGAAATGATGTACCTATGTCATTCAGATATTCTAGTTGTAGACACTTATGTCTAGCATGTATATGTGCAGTTTGAATAAGGAATTTAATAATCGGGATTGGGAAGATGCTCAGTAGTTAATATTAAGGTTATTTTTCCAGAAGACATGGCTTGTATTCCCAGCACCCATCTGGCAACCCACAGTCATCTGTAACCCCAGTTCCAGGGCACCTGACACCCTCTTCTGGCATTCTCTGGGCACCAGGTACATGGTACATAGACATATATGCAGACAGAACACTTATTCACATGAAATAAAATAAAAAATTTAAAAAGAATACTATAAATGTTGAGACTGCAACCACCACCATTCTCCCCCTAGCTATGTATACTATTTGTTGAGCAATAGTCTAAGGTGTATATTTAGTATTTAATATCCTGACAACACTGTGAGCTGAATATTATTACTCTTATTTTACAGATGAGGGGACATTAACCATTGCCCCCAAATACTTGAAATAGAGGAGCTGGGATTTGAGTCTCTGAATTCTAACTCCAGATATTTTCCACTACTATTAGCTTTTCAACCAATCAGTAACTTTGTGAAATGTGTTTTTGTTATGGTTGTTTTGGGATGAATTATCCCATGTAGCTCAGGCTGGTCTGTTGTTCAGAATTCTGCCTTAGTCTTCTGAGTGTCGGGATTACAGGTGAGTATATCTATGCCTAGTTTCAATTATATTTTTAATATTTTTAATTAAATACTAAGTACAAAAATGGAGATGTAACTAATTTATATAACTAAAATTTTATATACTAATTTAATTTTTGTGGGCTTCTCACTAGGAAATGGGAAGAATGGTTTACTAAAACTTTTCTTTTTTACATTAAAGTTTGTGTGTGTGTGTGTGTGTGTGTGTGTGTGTGTGTGTGTGTGTGTGAGACTGTGTATTTCTTAGTGGGTGTGTGCACATGTAATGTGAGTTCACTTGTGTGTGGAGGCCAGAGGCTGACACCGGGTGTCTTTTCTCAGTTGCATTCCACCTTTATTTTTTGAGACAAGTCTTTCTCTGAACCTGAATCTCATCAATTCAGCTATGTTAGCTAGTCTGTGGGCTCCAGTGCTCCTCCTGTACCCATTACCAGTCCTAGAGTTACAAACATATGCTGCTGTATCCAGATTTTTATGTGGGTGCTGGGGATTGGAACTCAGGTCCTTGCAGTTGCACACAGCAAGTACTTTATTCCAAGAATGGTTAAGTCTGATCTAATGGTTAGGGTTGATTCTGTCAGTTTGTGGAGTTGGCTACTAAGTCTGTCAAGGTATAAATGTGTGTGTGATGAACTTAACTTCTGCTCAGTGCCAGCATCATGGAAGCAGCTATATCCCAGAAACACCCTGAGCAGGACGAGGGAGAGATGACATTTCCTGGAGAGATGATACTTCCATCTCCTGCTGCTTTGACCACACTGTTCTCAGGGCAGCCTGAAGGCAGCCATGGCTGAGCACCCTTCCAGTCCTTGTGACTTCTGCCCTCTGTTAGATGTTGTTCTTTGAGACTGTTCATGTGTCAGGACTGCAACTCCAGGGGTCAGGATTCTTCTGAGTGAACACTTCCTTTCTCAGTGTATGCCCTGTCTTTCCTAACAAGGAGGCAGTTTTTCTCAGGCTTTGGATTCAATAGTGACTTGAATTACCATTGTACGTACTCAGAGACTTGATAAGAAAATCGTTTAGTACAAATAGAGTAGTTTCTTTAGCTTTAGTGAAAATAAGATGACCGAGGCATCTCTATAAAACCGAGTCCAACAACCTGGAAAATCCAATAGTAAGTTGTCATCTTCTTTGGGCCTATCCTAGACCTGTACATGGAATCTGGTAGTCATAGCCACATGGGCAACCAAGTCCTTGAAATATAGCTAGTCTTAATATATCTTAATTACACACGTGTTTCAAAGGATTTATCATCAAAAAAGGACTTAAAACATTTTATTTGCCAATTTTCACATTGTGTGTTAATGTGATTTTAGATACTGGAGTTTGGTAAAATTATTAAAATTAATTATACAAATTTTTAACCTTTTAGATATGGCAACTAGAGTATTTAAAATTCCATGGGTGGTTCTTATCATATTTCTCTTGGCCAGTCCTGCCATGAATTGTCAGACTTTATTATACCAGCTGCTCTTCTGCCCACGAGGATGTTTCTCTTTGATGATAGTAACAGCTGGTGTGTATTGAGCATTTACTATATGCAAGGCTCTTTAAATGTGTCCTCTTAATGGATTTAGAAACCCCATCTTGTGATCCTCCTTTCACAGATGGGGAAACTAAGGTATAGAGAAATTAAACATCTTACCCTCAGTCACAGAAGGAGCAATGGGCAGACAGAAGTGGAACCAAAGCCTGGTTCAGTAACTCCTACTGATGCTCCCAAGGCACTTGCTTTCTGCACAAAGCCCTGCGATTTCTGTTCCTGCTATGCTGTGCTACTCACTCTCCAGTTTTCAGTTTCTCTACAAAGAAATGATCTGGACATCCCTCAGAACCTCTTAGTTGTTTTCTTCCTTCATGTGTGTGTGTGTGTGTGTGTGTGTGTGTGTGTGTGTGTGTGTGTGTGTGTGCGCGTGTGCATGTGTGCATGTATGCATGTGTACATTTATGTGTATGCTGCAGATCTTTCATTTAGCCTTGACATTTTGCGAAAGAGACAAGGAAATGTCTGTAGTATCTGTCTTGCTCTGCAACTCTCTAGAGCCAGTAAGCAGCTTTTTCTGTACTTCCTACTACTGTTTCTATATAAATAGCCTTGGATTTGGTCCTAACTTTGCCATTAACCTGCTCTGCAACTTTTGGACATGCACCACCCCTCTCTGTGCCTTACTTACCATGGGGAATAAAAACAGAAGTCAAGTTCTTCTGGTCTAGCATTCTTTGATTTGTGACTTAGGGATGAAGGAAATGAGGCATCATAGAATTCAGAGATTCCTGTGTAAAATAAAACACTGAAAGATCCTGGTGCCCTCACCCATCCATCCATCCGTTGTCCATTGGTCAGGCAGGACAGGTGCCTCCGGTTCTCTGACAGGAGAATTTGTCTTCATGAGTGTGTGGAGACCAAGTACCTTAGAGACAATCTGTCCCTGAGAACTGAAGCTTACCCATTAAGATGAATCCCACAGGTGAGCATAAGGCACTATGTTCCCAGGAACCCACCAAGTTACAGGTGTCTACTGTGTGCCACAGGAAGGACAGAGGTGCATTTCATTTCATTGATAGAATTTATCCCATTTTGATGTTGGTAAGGTGGAGGACTGAGAATTTGAGACCATTTTGGTCTATATTGTGAATTCAAGCCCAGCCTGGGGCACATAGAAAGGGCTCATCATATAAAGGATTAACACATTTTTTTCACAAAATATCTTCAGTCACACAGTTTTACTACCACTCAGTGCTAGCTTTCTGTTGGGGGAATCAACTGTACTTTAAACCACCCTCAAATATGCCAATAAATTCTAAAAATTACTTTCTTTCCTAAGTATTGTGTGTCTTATTAAGAAATCCAAGTTATTCTCTCTCAGAATTCAAGACATTATTTGTCATCAGTAAAACAACTTATAAAAGCTTAAAAATCAGAGTGTACAGTGCCCTTTAAGAGTATTGGAGTTTCTAAAGTTAAAGGAAGACTTTTGGCACTGAGAACTCTCTAAGCCAGAGCTGTTAGGGCAAGAAAGCCTGTTAAACTCATCAGTTGGGAATTAGGTGAGAAAATGGAAGCTACCATAGGTATTTCTGTCGGGAATGGATATTTTAGAAGGCACCAGATGGCTAAAATACCTTTGAAACCATCATATATGTGGTCAGTGGTCTTCCACAGGAAGTTAAGACTGTGCAGTGAGGAAGGGAAATTTTTTCAACAATTTATGTTGGATAAGCAGACTTCCACATGCACAAGAAGAACAGTGAATCCTTATCTAATGCCACACACACACAACAGTAACTGAAAAATGCACTAGAGGCCTACCTATAAAACATTGGATTGTGAGACTTCAAGAATATATGGGAGAAAGCTTCATGACTTGGGCCAGAGGATTCTCTTGATAGGACAGCAAATGAATAAAGATGATAGCAAAAATAGTTACATGGAACTACATCAAACTGGAAAATGTGTGAGTGAAAATACAACTCAACAATATTACAAGGCAATTAAAAGATGAGCAAAGACCTTGAACAAACGGTTCTCTAAGGAAAACATACAATTAACAACAAGCGTATGAAAGGACTTTCAGTGTCACTAATAATTAGATAAATTTAAATCCAAATGACAACAAAGCATTACCTTACATTTACTTGGATGGTTCCAAAAATGAAAATCAAAACAATTGAAAGTAGCACAAGGCTAATGGTGTGGATTTGGAGGAGTTGTAACCAATGTGCTGTAGGTGGGGATGCAAAATGGCACGGCCAACGGGAAAGCAAGCAGATCAAAAGAGAGCCACATATGATCCAGCATCCCGTTTCGAGCTGTGTGTGCTAAAGAAACACTAGCAGGAGCTTGAAGAGACAGTATGCTTCCACGTTCCTTTCTATGCCATTCATAATAGCCAAGAGGTAGGGCCAACTAATACAGCCATCAGCAGCTGAGTGGATAAAATAAAGATGACTTCTTTTCTTTTCTGACATGAAAGAGACATTTTATTGGATAAATTTATTAATCATAATTTCATACTTGTATATAATATATTCTATTTACTCTGACCCCCATCCTCTCTTATCTCCCTCTTGCCCCTGGTATTTCTCCCTCTTCTTTTCAAGTCCTTTTCCCTCATCCATGACATTTTTTCCTTGTTTTGGGTCCCTCTGGTTTTAACCAGAACGAACACACACACACACACACACACACACACACACACACACACACACACACACATATATATATATATACACATAAATACATACATACATGCATGTATACATGCATATATATACATATATATGAATATTCCTCAGCCTTCAACAGAAAGGGAATTCTGACTGCATGGGTGAACTGTGAGGCCGTTATGCTGAAGAAAATACAGATCATAACATGACAACCCCAATGATTACACTTGCAGGAGCACATTACTATGCCAAAATATCTGACTCACATAACTGGAGGAGAAATACTTGGGCAGGTTCCTCTGTCAGCTCTGGAACTACTCATTCCTTTTGGGCCATGGCTGTGGTGGCTTCTGAGCCTGGAAACAGCACTTCCTTAAGATCCTCTTTGCTACAAGAGTACTCTAGGAACACTCTCCTTTTAAAGAAAACACTTTCCAGTAAGTTTATAGTTTTACACTCTGGAGGTTGTGATGAGTGGAGTCTCACCAATTTTTGAAATGCAGTCTAAGCCCCTTTCCTATTATCTAGATACAGATTGCTTGCTTCTTTTTTAGTGACACTAATTTCTTTTATATCCATGGCCTGTTTGGCCACAGTGTTAGATGGACCCATACTCCTTTTCTGGGTAAACAGCATGCTTTCTAACATCTTTATGGCCACTGTTTTATCTCACTTCTCTCTGAGCACCTGGCTAGAAACACACAACAGTAACTATACCACACTGTGGTATGCTGTGTAGAACTTTACTCTGACTAATCCATTAGGTCAATAGGTTTGAGTTCAAACTTACTCAAATTCCAACACGTAGACAAATTGCAGACTGTGTTGCAGGTGTGTGTGTGTGTGTGTGTGTGTGTGTATGTATGTGTGTGTGTGTGCGTGTGTGCACGCACCGCAAACACCCGTGCGAGTGTCAGATTTTAACATGGGTTGACTCTAGTCCATTTCTCAGTGGTGTACTTACTCTCTTCTACAACCTCATGAGCATCGTCTTTATCATCTGTAATTCTGTTGGCTTCTGGTCTCATACACTCAAAGAAGAACTCCTATTAAGCTCCTCTTTAACACTCAAGGACTTTCTAACCCCTAATCTCCAACCTTTCCCAAATTCTACAGCAGCTCTAAAGACACAAATTCCAAAACCATATGGCCATATTTGGTTGCTCATTTCCCTGGTACAAATTTTCTGTATTGGTTAATTTTGTTTAAATTTGTCTGGGACAAAAATCCAAATGAAACAACTTAAGGGAGGCAGGTTTTTTTTTTGATTGGCAGTTTCCCAGGGTTCAATGCCCTGTAACAGGGAAGATGTGGTGGTGGTGGGAACATGTCGTGAAAGCTGTTCACATCCTGGAAGCAGATAGCAAGACAGGAAGTGAGGACTGCATGTAACCTTCAAAGGCATCCTCCAGTGACCTACTTTGGCTAGTGAGGCCCTACTTTCTAAAATGTTCTGCAGCTTTCCCAAGTAGCACCATTATTTGGGGACTAAGCTTATAAGACACTCGCCTATGGGGGACATTTCAGATGTAAAAACACACAATGGGATTTCTAGAATAGAAAAAATAATAAAAACAGAAAATAGGTTTCTGATTGCCGCCACTGGGAGGAGAAGGGAAAGGAGATGCTATTAAGTGTTGTGTTGATCCTGCAAAAGCAGAAGTCTGGAAGGAACTAGTTTGTAAATAATAGAAGTTTATTTCTCATAGTCTTGGAGGCTAGGGAGTGCAAGGCCACGGTCCTAGCAGAAGAGTCATAATTTGCCTCTAAGATGTTATAGCAAATACTTGTTCTCACATGACAAATGATAAATGGTCTCATTTAGGTCTCTCTTTCCATGCATGAGGACTTGTCCCTCATGACTTAGTCATTTTTTCCACCTCTTGATGTTCATATGTTATTATTTAACTTTCTACATATAGATTTTGAGGGACATGCACATTCAATCCATAGGGAGTGGAGACAGGATTTTAGTTTTGCAAAATGAAAAAATCATATAGATACATTGTGTAACAGGTGAATATAGTTAGCACAATATAATTATTTATTTAGAAATGGCCTGGGTCCTGAGATTTGGGGTAGCCTGGAGCTAGATGTTTAGCCTCTCTGGGCTCTGCACAGCAAAGGGAAATTAAGTAGGTAAACATACAGTGTTGTTTTATTTTTGTCATCACATGGAGTCTGTGAAGCCATTCTTCTATGGTACAATGTTTGGCAATCAGGGACTTCATGGCATCTTAACAAAATGAGGGAGTCTCACTTGCATGTGAAGGTGTATAGATGGGGCCAGAGACTCATTCTAAACATAGTCCAGCCTTTGTAAAAGAATTCCCATTGCTCTTTTCTGGGGGTGGTAGTGATAATTAAAAGATAGACTGCACTTAGCACCAGTATTTAGCTACTTCAAACAAAATTACTTTAGAAGCCTGAATTTTGTTTAAACTTTACTCACAGTTTTAGACTTTATAATGTAGAAAATAAAAATAGAAAGATTATTTGCCTGGATTTAAAATCTTCTTTCTGTCAGTTAAAATAATTCTCTATGTAGTTGACTTTCAGGAGGGTTACCAGGGGCATCTTCTCACATGGTATTCATGGGCACCATGGCCAGAGGTGTCACCTACAGGGCCTTGAGTAACTGGTGACTGCCTTCTTTGGCTGGAGTTTTCTATAATCTTGAAGAGAAAGCTGTAAAACTGGAAGCCGTGGCATTGCACAGCACAAGGGTCAGCCTAGAGCAAAATGCTGGGTGTGTGGACCCATACGGGATCTCTGTAACCTCCAAGTGCTGGCCTGCCTCAGACTGGACTTCCCTGCTATGTCTACCTGTCCCCTGGATTAAGCTCATCCCCACCCCTTTCTCTCTTTGTATACATATTGATATGTGGTAGGTGGTGACTGTGGGCTGTCACACTGTTTGCACTTCATAGTTCCCTTATACCACTGGTGACAAGAGGCTGTTTGTGTACTTGTCTACTGAGGTTCAACAGCAGGCTCCAAGATGGCCAGACATTGCTATTTTAGAGTTCACATGCAGTTACCCTTACTAGTGTCAGAATTAGGTTGAAGATGTGATCGTGGGGTGCTGGTCCCACAGAAAAGAAGCAGAAACACTTGGAAATAGCCCCTGTAAACTAGAATGGCTGGCCACGTGTCTGAAGGGACTCCCTGAACATAGATCAGCACATGGCCTTTTGAACTCTACAGTGATGACAGATCTCCTGGTGCCTGCCCCGCAGAGAGTTAGAAATGTCAAATTGCATGTTGGCAATTGTCTACACCTGAGATCTGAGGCTTTGCATGGTGAATTCAGCTGACCTAGACTAATCAAGGCAACACCAGCTGTTCCCAAGCCCTGGGTCATAACTAGGGTGAGGAATCAGCTTCAATGTGGAGTTTACTTCCCTTTAAAGGTCCTGGAAGGCAGAGGTAAAGGTCTTCCTGCTCCTGAACCCATGATATAACTGCTACTGTAATCTTACTTGGAAAATGATTTTAGGGGACCAGTAGTTTAGCTCATGCCTTCAATCCCAGCATTCCAGACTCTGAAGCAGCAAGATCACAAATTCAGGATTGACTTGGTCTATGTAGTCAGACCCTGTCTCAACATACAAACCACAAAACAAAATAGCTCAGTTTCCTTTTAGACCTGGACCTAGATCAACTCCCCTCCCATGGTGTGCACACTTACTCCAGGTCCTTCCTGAAGGTTAAACATCTGTGGTGGACTTGAGCAAGCAGGTCACATGTGAATGGGCCTAGCTGCCCTGGACTCAAGTATAGGCTGAGTGCTTAGATTGTGCCAGCTTTCTCAACCATCCATGTCTTACCCAAATCTTGTCATTAGAGGCTTTTATGTCACATACATTTAGGCTTTAGCCACAGTTCTGGGGTTCATGAGCCCATTATCATGAATAACAGAGCTTAGAACCAGCTCTTCATACCCCAGTCTCTTCTTTTGTGATGTAAGATTGGCAACATCTGTCTGCCTCTCTCTGCTCCTGTATGAGAAGACAGCAGTGAGCAGGTTGGAAGAACTCTTCTCTAGGCATTCATTTCTTGTTGCTGCTGTTAATGTGACCTTCAAGAACAGCTGGTTCCAAACTTCCTGTGTCAAAGAACTGTAGTGCTTTCTGAAAAGACCACCCCTTGCTTACCCACCCAGCCCCTGGGAGGGCAGATTAAAGTTGTTGTGGCTGCAAACCCAGCCGATATGGGCTGTAATATAGTAAATTATCACTTGTTTTGCAGTCTTGACGAGAAAAATAAATGCAATTACACTCATGAATGTTGAAAAATGAAGCAAAGCAATGTGGATCGGCACATTCGAGGTGCTTTTCCAAATGAAAAGCTGCCTACAATGAATGCTAATGGGCTCCCTCCCTCCTGCTCCCTGGCATATGGTGCAACGTGATCTTTCTGAATTAAGAGAGCAGCTGTGCCAAGCGCCTGGCCATGGCAGCAATTGCCCTCAACAGCCCAGTGAAAGAAAGGAGCCTCAACAAGTAGATCCCAATGCCGTCCCTTGCCTGAGGACCCAGGATGGGCCCAGTTCCTAAAGAAGGTACTGAAATGATTTTGGTGTTTGTCTCTGTTTTAAGATCCTTGAATCCATTCTGTAGTTTATTCCATATGGCGAGTACTTATTGAACACTTACTGTATGCCCCCACACTGTGCTGGGGTGAGAGAGATAAATCTCAGGGATCCATTCAGTGCTAGTCACTCACTTGCCACCCCTGCCATATGTGGCCACTGAACACTTAAAATGTGGCTAGTCCAAATGAGATGTGCTCAAAGTAAAGTACATACCGGAGCACAAAGACTTAGTACAGAAACAGTAGCCAAATATTTAGGAAGGTGTGTTAGTTATATACCAGCAGCACACTATTTTCTATAAGGGACTAGGGCACCAGAGAATTTTCTGTTTGCATGGGCTTCTGGATTATGATGATCTAAGTACAGTATGTAAAATTAACTTTTTTAACATTTAAAAATGCAGCTGCTAAAAATTTCATAGGGCTCATTCATACTTACTTCTGTTGAGCTGTGTGAATCTCTGCTTTCTGGTTACCCATATCTTTCCCACACTCCCTGCAGGGCTAACCCTGATAGACCTTCAGCACATCCGGTGTTTGCTGTCTTGGGGACTTGGTGCTTATGGAAGGCTTTTCCCCAGCTGTCTTTCAATTTAACTGTCACCTTCTTAAGAAGTATATTCTGACCATTCTTTTAGCTTATGTGTTCTCCGGCTTTCAAACACTTTCCGGTCACCACCATAAGGCTTAGGTGTTTTATACATTTATTTGCTTGAGTATCTGTTTCCCCTAAGAACAGAGGGGGGGATGAAGAGCATTTCTGGCTTGTTTCATGTTGTTTTCATGTGTGTGTGTGTGTGTGTGTGTGTGTGTGTGTGTGTGTGTGTGTGTGTGTGTTGTGTGTGTGTGTATATACATGTATTCATGAGTCTACACCAAGTATATGGAGACCAGAGTTCAACCTTGGGCGTCAGTCCTCAGGCGCAGTCTGCCTTGCTTTCTTGAGAACCAAGTGTTTCACTGAAACCTGGGAGCTCACCAATTAGGTGAGGTTTGGCTGGCCAGTGGACTGCAGAGTTCTACAAGTCTTTCCTCTCAATTGCTAAGATTACAAGTGCATACCGCTGTGCCTGACATTTTACTTAGGTATTGAACTCAGGTCCTCAGGGGTTTGTAGTACATAATCAACTGAGCTATCTCTCTAGCTCATTGTTTTCAATTCTGAGCTACACATTACTGTAACAACTGACACATAGTAGGTACTCAAACTGTTTTCTTCAATGAATGCATGAATAGTTAATTGTTTCAGTCATATTACAAAGGAGAAAATTTTGGTTATTTTTACATTGTTGATGTTTGGAAAGGAGTCAACAATAAGTCTAATTTATCAATCAAGGAAATTCTGAGTGAAGTGTGTGATTGATGAATGATGTAAATTGAGTGTAATGAATTTGGTAGAAGTGGGATTATGTGAATTAACAAGGAAGCTAAGGACAAGTGGCTGAACGCAGTGAGGAGCTTAAGAGGCAAAGGCAGGGAAAGACATTAGGGGAGAGCTTGGACTATGGAGAACACACACACACACACACACACACACAAACACACGTTGTCTGTTGTCTCCTGTTAGTCCTTGCCTTTGGCCACAAGCCAGGATAGCTGTTGCACGATGCCTGGAGATGAAGGCCAAAGAGGTTGCCCTCTTAGGTACAGAGCAGGGCAGAGATTCTATCTGGATTGACAAGCATGGGCACTGGTGGGGAGGGTGCTGGTGGGAGAACAGAGGGTAATTATCATCCTGAAAAGACCTAAAAAGCTATTTCCTTTAATGTGATGGAACATGTCTATTCCAAACCAACAACCCATATCCTAAAAGTGGGATGCTTATGAGCATTAAAGTTATTTAACATTCATGAAGGGATTTCTGGCCATTGAATGGAAAGTGTAATTATGGGAGACATAAAGTTGTTATTTGCAGAGGATATTATTATTCACCAAAAACTCAAGAGAAATAAGCGAAAAACTGTTACAACCCAATAAAAGGGTCCAACAGGGCAGCTAGTCAGGGAATAATCATACAAAAATCAACAATTTCCTCAACCTTAGTAATAACCAGTTATAAAAATAATATAAAATGTCTAATCTTGTGAAGGCATCAAAAGTGTAGAAAGCTGAAGAAACTAAGGAACTATGTAGGAACTTTAGAAGGAAGTTGAAGAGCAAACCGGGAAAAACTAATGAAGAGATAAATATCTCATTCCTTGACAAAGATTTCCTATTTTAAATCTTGTGGGTTTAGGTGTTATTTAAAGTGTATTACAGTGGCAATTAATGAGCAGTTTTGCAAATGGAATATTTAGTTTATCTAGAAAAATAAATGAGTACAGATGACCAGACAGATGTCAGGAGACAACAGTGGAGGAAGATCCCTACTTCGAGAAGAACAACAGAACAGAATATCTCCCATAAAGAGACACGAGCATCCTTATTTTACTCTGTGTGTGTGTGTGTGTGTGTGTGAGAGAGAGAGAGAGAGAGATCATGTACCTGTGTATTATAGATAACCTTGACACTTCCAGTAAGTGTGATAAATCAGGGTGAAAACTCATCTACAGTGAGGTGTGAGGTAAGTAGGGATAGATATTTAAAGCTCACTATCAAATGTATTTCAGATGATTGGAATAAGTTGTATTTAATTGTAAAATATTTAATTCTGTATGGAATGTGGTACAGAAGTGAATGTTTAAATAATTTTAATATTAGAACAGTATAGAGGGTAAATTTTCTCTGTCCCATCGGTTCTACTTGGACTGGTTTCTCTCTACCTACTGGGTCCCTGCGGGTACTTAGAATATAACCATTCAGAGACTTAATATATATTTATAATTATTTGGCCAGTGGCTTAGGCTTATTACTAGCTCTCTCTCTCTCTCTCTCTCTCTCTCTCTCTCTCTCTCTCTCACACACACACACACACACACACACACAAATTAATCAATTTCTACTAATCCGTGAATCACCATCTGCCTGTTTTTACTCTTGCATCTGGCCTTCCCATTGGCTATGTGGCATCTCCTCACTGTGCCTTCCTTCTCCCTGTCTCTTTGTTCAGATTTCCTGCCTAGTTAAATTCTGCCTGTCCATTGGCCAAAACAGCTTTATTCATCAATCAATAACAGAAAAACATAGTCACAGCATACAGAAGGACACTCTACATTAGGTCAGTTTTCTGAGGAAAAAAAGTTGCAATAGTGATAAATATTTATCCCTAAAAAGTAAATAAGATGAAAGGGCCTACATCAAAATGAGTCCTGATACAAATACATACATACATGCATACATATTTGTTTATATTTTTACAAAACAAATGATTGATACTATGAATATGGAAAGAGCTTTTACAAATCAATAAAAGAAAGACAAATGATGCATTAGAAAAATTCTGTGTTGGCGAGACTTCTGAGAAATACTGTCAGTATAAGATACATTGGTACACTATTCAGAGAAGACAATTTAACATCTGTCAGAAACATGAACTATGTATATTTCTGGCCTCAAAATCTATTCTTGAACTGTATTGCAAGGAAATAATAAAAGATAAGCACAAAGTGACAAGTTCTGGGTGTGTGACCTTGACTTCCCAGAAATCTGCTCTAGTGATGGCACTACAGAATGAATCAGCTTGCTTCCCAGGATGACTGGGAGGCTTCCTTGGGATGATTTGCCTGTAAAGTCCTGGGAGAATGGTGCTGGGTATTCTTAGTTAATTTGGTGTTCCTGTATCTTTTCACTTTCCTTCTCTACCTTGAGTCCCTTGGGCACGATTACGACCCCTTCTTCTGCATTTCCGCTCCAGGAGGACCAAAGGCAAGAACCTTAAACCTATGTTCAAGTTCAGTGGAGCTTTCTCTAAGGGTGGATGTTTAGTTTAGCATGACAAGCATTTAGTGCCAACAGCATGCAGACCAGGACTTGGGTGTGTTCGGGGTGAAAAGGCTCTCTGCTTGACTACATGTTAGTGAAATCTCCAGTGAGTCCCCTTCTCCATGAAGCCTTGGCTTTGACCCTTGTCTTGTCCAGGCGGTTTTCACAAGAATTCTCCTAGGATTATGTTAATTTACTGAGACTACTGTCACCGTTGGTGTCTGTTCAGCCCTTTTGAGTTCTGCCTTAGTTTGTTTTCCTGTTAATGTGATAAGATACCTTGGGAAATGCAACTTAATGTATAAAGGGTGTATTTTTACTCACAGTTCCAGGTTATAGACCATCATAGTAATGATGTCAGAGCAGCAGAGGATTAGGGGTTGGTCATATTCATAATTCATAATTGGGTACAAAGAGCAACACAAGTATGAATACTTCTGCTCAGCTTCCTATCTCCTTTTTCATACAGTCCAGGATTCAAATGCAGTGAGAGTTCCACCCATGGTGGGTGGGTTTTACCACTTAACATAATCCTCCATAGACATGCCCACAGGCCGTCTAATCCAGGCTGTTCCTTGGTGAAATGCTTAGCTGTTGATTCTAGATTGTATCAAGTTGTCAGTTAAAACTAACCATCACAGGCTGTTATAAAAAGATAAACTAAACGAGGTAGCTTTTAGGAACAGCAATTTGTTTCTTTCATTTGTTGGCTGACATCCTGTGAAGGCCAAATCCAAGATGGTGTCTCTAGTGGGCTTTGTGTTTTGAGGGCTCTCTCTCTCTCTCTCTTTTTTTTAAATTTTATGAGACAGGGTTTCTCTGTATTGTTTTGGAGGCTGTCGGTCCAGCCTGGCCTCAAACTCACAGAGATCCGCCTGCCTCTGCCTCCCGAGTGCTGGGATTAAAGGTGTGCGCCACCACCGCCTGGCTTTTGAGGGCTCTCTTATAGATGGAACTTTGGAGCTTGTCTAGTCTGGGTTACTACTGCTATTATGAAGCAAGCTGGGGAGGAAAGAGTTTATCTGGCTTATGCTTCCACATCACTGTTAATCACTGAAGGAAGTCAGGACAGGAACTCAAACAGGGCAGGAACCTGGAGGCACAAACTGATGCAGAGACCATGGAAGAATGCTGCTTCACTGGCTTGCTCTTGATGGCTTGCTCAGCCTGCTTTCTTATAGAACCCAGGACCACCAACCCAGAGATGGCACCATCCACCGTGGGTTGGGCCCTCCCACATCAATCACTATTTAATAAAATGCCCTACAGGCTTAGCTGCAGCCCAATCTTCTGGAGGCATTTTCTCAATTGGGGTTTCCGCCTCTCAGATAACTTTAGCCTGTGTCAAAGTTGATATAACATCAAGCCATCACAGAACTGTGTCTTTATGTGGTGGAAGAGGCAAAGTGGCTCTCTGGGATCTCCTTCATAAGGGAGTTAGTCTCATTCATGAGGTTCTGCCCCCAAGACATAATCAGCTCCCAGTAGTCTCATCTCTTAAGGTTGTCACCCTGGGGGCTGGGATTTCAACAGAAGAATTTTGGCAGGATATAAATAATCAGCGCTTCTCTCTGATCACCATGGCTGACATTTAGCCAGAACCCTGCTAAGTTAGTTTATTAAGTGTCCTCCTACTGCTTCTGGTAATTCTCTATCATTTCAATCTGCTTTTTACCCTAGCTCTGTCCCCTATTGCAACAGTCTTTAATAAAATCGTTGCTAACATTTTACTGTGATAAGTATCTGTGCCATTACAAACCCAGCCTACTCTACAGGAGTTTTAGATCTAAGAGATAAATTGGTGGGCAGCACCACATCAGTTCTTTAGAACAATCTCATTCATTGATCCAACAGATACACAATGAAGATGTATAATAAATAATAATGTATCAGGTGATACTGGGGACACAGCTGTGATACACTACACACTCAAACAAAGCTCAGTAGAAAGTAGAGGAGGGGCTTCCTCATTTCTGGTGTTATGTAGACAATAGGAATCCCAAGTCAAGAAGAAGAAATACTCCCTTCAGGAGATGACATCTCAGTTGCATGCACAGTGAGTTTAACGGTCACTCATGGGCTGCAAGGCTCTATGGTTTCAGAGCCCTTGTAAGCACATTTGTGAGTAAGAAAGATGCTGGACAGCTCAGGAGCCAGCCCAGCTGAGAGGAGACGCAGACAGGGAGATTATCCTAATAGGATTTCACAAAGACCACTTAGCAATCGCTGAGCTTGGGGGGAAAAGTAGTTATGAGCAGAGGGTGGAGAAATAGCCAAGAATCTGGCAACTTGGCGAAAGCTTGGAGAGAAAAGCTGACAGCCAACAGACAGAACAAGATGATCCTTGCAGAAAGGTAAAAGGAATAGATGGAGGGGGGGTACTCGAGACATGGATGGAAATGGAAGCTCATTTATATAAGTTGAGGACACGCGTTAAGATAATTCCAGTGCTCAGTTGGAACAAAGCCAAGACTTTTTCATTACGATGCTTCACACTGTCAGAGAACTCACGGAAACAGATGTGGGTGGTGGAGGGTCAGGATGGATGTGGAATGATAGGTGTGGACATGAAACATGCATAGAAACAGGGATGCCACCTCTAACCCCACCTCTGCAAGAGACAGGGAAATAGAGCCTCCAGAAAATGAAGCATCTCATCTAGACCACACAACACAATCAGGAAGGTCTAGAATGACAAGGGTAGAGCCTCATGTGTTGCTGGTGGGTTTGCAAAACTGGTGTAGCCATTGTGGAGAACAGTTGACAGCCCTTCCAAAAAAATGAAACATGGAGTTTGTAAATGAGCTTGGAGTCTACCTGCGGGATGGACCCCATAGAATAGAAACAAAAATTGACTTGCAGTGGGATGTGACAACTGGCTAGTGATCATCCTTCCACAGCAGCTGGCGTTCTCCCTTCCTTCCTCTCCAATGCTCCTCCCTGTTTATTCATATGCACCTACTAACGAATATAGGCCTTTGAAAGCAGTGTCAGTTACCAATGGGGACTAGATGGGAGCCTTTGCAGGGCTGACAGTGTGTCAAGCTTCCACATACCTTGCCAACACATATTCAGATCAGATATGAAATGAATGAACTTTTCCTACCTGTATACCTGAAGCTAATGAATTACCAACGTGGAAACAACCATTGCTTGCTCTCATTATTTAACTGCTTGTTCCATAGAGTTTATGCTCTCTTTTATTTTCCCAGTGTTACAAAGTAGTTATCTGTTTCTGTTTCCTGGTGAACACCTTCTTCCATAGGGAATTAAAAAAGACATTTGCATGTCACACCTGCTTTAATGGCATACAATGTTCATTGAATGAATGTGAAGTACTTTAATTGTTTTCCTTTCACTTGATTGTTGTGTCAAAGAGGTAGGGTGGTCACATGAAATATTTGACCTAAATCGGTTATTTTTGAGCTATCTCTTTTCTTTTTTAAGATTTAATTTTACTCTTATTTGTATGTATGGGGACTGGAAACTTTAACTTGGATCCTCTGGAAGGCAAGAACTACTCTTAAAGATGTTCTGAGCCATCTTTTCAGCCCCTTTGTTAAATTCTCTTCTGCTAAGTTTCTTTGAGCACAGTCTGCTTCCCCTCTTAGGAGAGAGGAAGCCTCTGGGGACTTGCAAATGGGACTATCAGATACAGTTAGACATAAAGACTAGGGACAATGAGTGACAACTTTGTCTCCAGTCTCTTTGTCTAACTATATCTAATAGTTGTAAGATCATTTTTACTGACACGGTAGTACACCCTCAGGGGATAGGGTTGTCTTCGGTAGCTTCTTTCTGTTCCCCAGAACAATAGAATCATACCTTTTAAGAAGAGGGCTTTCTGTTCCACAGGCTTTGGTCTTTGTTTTCTTAGACCTTCTTGTTGTCTTAGCCTATCCCATGTTTCCTCTGACTTATTATCATTACTTCATGATAAAAAGTTCTAGGACCCAGCAGTAGTGGTACATGCCTTTAATCCCAGCACTTTGGAGGCAGAGGCAAGCGGATCTCTGTGAGTTCAAGGCCAACCTAGTCTACAGAGAGAGTTCCAAGACAGGCTCCAAAGCTACACAGAGAAACCCTGTCTCAAACAAACAAACAAACAAACATGTTCCAGGGAGGAGTTTAGGGGAAGAGGAAGATATCCAACTATACCGGCTCACATTCTGCAGGTGGCTCATGTCTTCCCTAGGGTTAGACAACCATTTTTCAATTGTTTCTGTCAAACCAGGGACTTCTGTATTTAGCTTCAACAGTGCCATCCCATTTGAAAGAAAAGGACAGACATGATTTCTTCTCCTTTCAATTTAACCCAGATAACCTTGAAAATCTTTAACATGAAGATGTGGTGTTTTCTGTGTTTTGGGATCAGTCGGGTTTTCTTGTTCCTTTTAACTTCTTGTTTATGTCATCCAGCTCTGGGGATGGAAGTCCTGGGAAATGACATGCCAGCCACCATATTTTCTGGAAGTCTTGGCATCTTTTCCACTATACCTTGCTGTGTGATTATAAATACACTCTTGCACAGCCAGCGTGACATGCTCTTAATGCAAAGGGTTTTCAATGACCATATTCACTGAAATGGCCTATTTATATGTCAAACGCATTATTGGATAAGTGCTTTTGTAAGAATAGAACAACAACAAATAAAAGATCGCAGGTCCAGGCTGCCAAAAGATACTGCAGGGCCTCTCCTGCTCCCCCACCTCCCATTATGTCACATGTTCATATAAAGTTGCTATAGAGGGACTCAGTGGTGAATGGATTTTAACTGGGCAGCGATTTTCAGAAGACTGTTTTCTTGTTTTCACTTCAAGATCTTAATTTTATTGATGGTATTGCTGCTGCTGTTGGACCTAGCATCACAGATCTAATTTAATTTAATTTGCTTCATTGCAAAGAAGGTGATCACTTGCCCAGCTGCTGCTCTGAGCAGTGAGGGAGCAAGCCGGCATGAAGATAAAGATTGAACCTTATCAGGCCTCTCCAAGGTTTATGTTAATGAGCAAAGCTTAGAGAGTTTGGGGACTTTTACCCCTGTGATTGCCTTAACTACCATCCTGCTTCCTAGGCAGCAAGGCATATTGTGCCTCCCTGTCTGCTGGGCTGTGAGAACTTGGGGGAGGTAGGATTATGTGGGTAGTGGATCTACTGCTGCCAGGTGTCATACGAAGTAGGGTAAGGTGGTTTTTTTCCATCCATTCTGTCACTGCGTGCTTAGGGAAGCTTCTTGGGGAGAATGATGACAGACAACAGGTACGGTTAGGTAATCCCCCTCTAAACATAGCTTGTATGACTTCAGTAGTTTATTTCTTTAGAGGAATTCTTCAAGCTTTCTGAGATAGCTTCCTTAAGCCAGATGTGAAGAGGGCCAGTGCCTCTGGGAGAGACTGCCCCATTCTTATCTGCATTCTCAGTAGCATCTAGATTGTAGGATCAAACAGTTCTTAAATTTAAATTTATTTGTAAATGTGTGCTTTGAAAGTATGTGTATAAGTGCATGTGAAAGCCAGAGTTGGACCACAGTTTCCTTCCTCAGGAGTCGTCCATCTTATTTTTGTGAAGCAAAGTCTCTTACTGGGCCCTACGACTCACTGTTTTTAGACTGGTTTGTTGGCTGGCCAGTGAGCTGCAGGGATCCTTTTGTCTTCATGTCCCCAGTGCTTGAACTGCAAATATGTACCATCATTCTGGTCTCTCTATGTGTTTTTTAGGGGTCGGACTAAAGCCTTCATGTTTTACCAATTAACACCTGTCTCTGAAGGCCCTGTGGTTCATTGCTTAGATTAAATATCTCATAGAGTAGCTGTATGATCCAAGGCACATTTCTATTGTTAAATTGGTCTTGATAGACAAGACCACAAGATGCCCATGACTCAACTTCTCTTGCTCTCATTCTGAAATGTCACTAGGCTGTCTCTAGGAGTTTTGCCATCTAAGCTCTGGCTGCCAGCATCTCACCTCTTTGTTTATGCAAGCTTCTTTACTTCATTTGATTTCTCAAGTATTCTGGAAACCCAGGCAGACCCTGTATTTGGCATATTCTCTTGGTCACTCTTAGTAGGTCTAGATTTCTCCATGAGTTTCTATAGTTCAATCTACTTCTGGTCTATTCTCTTGTCTCTCTGTGGCTGATGAGCTAGTGTTCCCCCTGTCCAACCATGTGAACTGAAGACATATGTCCAGGTCAGATCAGTGGCTTTGTGAAGTGGAACAACCTCATGTAGATGAAATCCCTGTGTGAAGGACACACTTCCAGAATGAACCAGTAGAAAAAAAAATCCTCCTAAGGATGAAAAAGTACCTGGCTCAGAAAAATCAAAGGACAGAGGCCTCAGAAAAAATATGAATAATATTCTAAAGAATGCATGCAAGCACATCAGAGAAAAATCCATTGGCATTAGGGAGAGTGTTCAGGAGCCAGATACAAAATAAATTCAAAAAAATATTAGCTTTTCTCATATGTGCAATTTTTGAGATGTAATATACAGAACAAAGGAAATACCAATAATAATAGGTCAGAGTATTTTAAGGGTTCAGGATGATGATAATAGAAATATGTAGGGCCTGGATGAAAACCTTAAAACATGGGCACACAAAAGACATGAATGCTTGGGGAAATAGCACATTTCTGAATGAAAACATCAGTCATATCAATATGTTAGTTCTCCCTCAAAATTCTTACCTATTTGTGTTTTTGTGACATGTCAGGAATCATTCTAGCTTGAATTATAAAAGAGTATCTCCCTAAGACAAGTAACAACTAATTATTTAAAACTAAATGGGTGATTTGCACAGTAAAAAGTTATAATGGGTTCTAAACTATTATAACTCTATAAACACGTTATTTTTGTGGCTAGTGAAATATAATTGGAGCCAAGCAGAAAATAGAGTAAGAATAATGTGAGAGTACATAAGGATTTATTATGTGATGATTATGGATTTTACATTAGTAGAGAAAGAATTGATTATTAATACAACTAGAAAAAATGTGACTTAGTGGGAAAAGTAGATCATTATTACATGTTAGAAAGCAGAAAACAAAATGTAGTTAGATTTTACATGGTATTGGTATGGGAAAGTTTGGAAACCCTAATCGTGTTTGATTTTATATGTGCAAATGAATTTTAAAAGTATCATTAAAATAAAAGACTCAGCTTCTCTATTCCCTTTTCAGTAAAGTGCCTTAAGAGACCACTCAGTGTCATTGCTGTCACTCTCTCTTATTTCATGATACCAAGCCAGGTCATTGCTGTCATTCTGCCCCATTCCCACCCTTCCACTGGAACTGATGTTGATGTAGCCAATGTTGTAGTGACCTCCATAGCTAAATATGGTGACACTTGTCTTGCTTGACCTATTCTGTCTAATGCAGCCCATGACCCTGTTCTTGAAGTCCACTTATCACTTGTCTTCTGGATTATCACAGTCTCTTTGTAACCCTCAGACCACATTGATTTTTTCCCCAGTCTCTTTTGCTGATTTGAGGTCCTCGTAGAGTGGACTGACCCACAAATATTTTTATGTAGCTGGGTAGACTGTGCTGATGATCTACCTTAGGTGGTTGCCTTGCAGTCTACTGTAGACTGCGTGTAGAATCAATCTTTCATCTCTGTTCATGTTTTTTCTCAAAATATGCTTGGAAAAACCAATTGCCAACATACTATGTTCACTTGAGTGTCTTATTGGTTTCTCCACTGTAACAAATACACCATCAAACTTATTATGTCTCCATATTCCCACCCCAGTCTTTCCCATGGTGTCTGTGTTCAAAATACTTCACAGAAACAACCTGAGAAAAGAAAGACTTGTTTTGTCTCATGGTGTCAGAAGGTCACAATCTATTATGATGGGGAGGGCATGGTAGTGTGACTCAGTCACTACAGGTAAGAGAAAGGATTGACCCTTTTCACACAATGACACATGGGAAGCAAGGAACAGGCCAGAACCAAGTGTTGTTATAAGATTCTATCCCTGGTGATCTACTTCCTCCATCCAGGCCCCACCCCTTAAAGGGTCCATAGCCATTAAAACAGTACTACAAACCTGGGACCAGGGCTCAAAACAAGAGCCTTTGGGGAATATTCAAGATTTAAATGGCAACACATGGTCTCTATGAAGTGGGGGAATGATAAAAAAATAAACATATAGCAAATACTACTTATTTTTTAATCATAAGTTGACAACTGTATGGAAACAGGGCCATGACTGTTCATTGACTGCTGTGGCTTCTTTTGCAGAGCTAAGTATATGCAGCAGCCCCCCAGGATGGTTTCAAAGTTGTGGACTGTGCTGTCTCCTTACTAATGTTGGATTACCCCAGGCTTTGTCACTTCAGCTTCTGGTACTGGAACTGAAGTGATGGCTAAGAAATGGAAATCATCTTGTTCTCTGAAAACCTGTTCTCTGAAAACCATGGTGACTGTAGATATTTTTCTTCCAACTTGGATACTTTTAAGAATGAAAAGGATGTTCCAGACAAGCAGGGAGATATAGCTCTAGATGCCTGTAATGGATCATTGAGAATTAGATTAGAAAGAGAGAAGTGCATCTAGTAAAGTTAGAATTAATAGAATTAAGTAGAAATACTAGAAATCAATACTAGTAAAGCAACAGTGTTTATTAGTAGCTGGGAGCATTCCGACTCACTGTATCTTTAGATACGTTGCATGGAAAGCAGGAAATCAGGCAGCCATTCTCTTTTTGATGGTGGACAGAATGCTATTTATTATGCCAGATAATAGCAGGGACAGAAACTCAAGTGCTCCTTGAATTGTACAAGGGACAGCGATGTGAGACAAGAACAAAATGTTCTACTCTAATGAGTGGAAAAGAACATCAGAAGATGGGTAACATGGACATTTGAAATAGTGCAGAATGGTGGACAGGAGGGAACAGCTGTAATTAAGTAAAGATCTAAGGAAGTGGCAGGGAAACAGAGCTTGCACGTTTGACTTAGCAATGAGTCAGCTACCAAGGGCTCTAATGAGGACCAAAAAGGATCCCACTTGTGTGGAATGGGACCTTGGTAATCAGTTCTGTGAGTTTCCTGTGATGTGAGAGGACAGTGAGTGAAGAGGCAGATGGGCTACAGAGCTGCCCTTCTAGGCAGCCCATTCCAAATCACTGCATGGTCAGGGGGAATATGAAGTAAAGTCCTAGAGAAACCTTTCTTAGAAACTCCTGGGTCTTAGAGCATCTTTTGTGTTTCCTGGAGAGTAAGGATCAGGCAAGCCATGGGTTGTGGGCAAAGCTGATAGCCCAGTCATGGAAAAATGAATCAGTGTACATGGATGCATTTGAGGAGAAAAACCACAAGACATTGCATCTGTGGCAGTTGAATCAAATGGATCTGGCATCCTGCTTCTGGGGGATGCCAAAAGGTGGTTCCAGAAAGACAGAGTCATACAACTACTTAAGGGAAACTAGTAATGATTGGAATCCCACTTCTGCTCTCCTTGGTGGGCTTAGCCTTTACTGAAGGAAACATAGTTCATCTCACGTTTTTAAAATTTTGCCTTTTCAGAGTAGAAATGTAGCTCAGTTGGTAGAATGCATGCCTAAAATTCATGAATCCCTCGGGTTTGAGCTCCAAGACTGCACAAAACAAGCATGGTGACACATACCTGTACTCCTAACTCTGGTAAGATAAATGCAGTAAGGTCGGAGTTGAAGGTTATCTTTAGTTGTATGGTGAACTAAGGTCAGCTTAGAATACACAAGATCCTGTCTCAAATCTACCTTGGAGAATGAACCTTTTCTGGTTTGGGAAACCCAGGGACATGTGAGGAGAGTTACAGGGGAGTGCCTGAAAATGCATCTTATCTGTTCCATTCTCCTCAGAGGTAGACATGCTCAGCTCTCTTTAATATTGGATCAATTGGTTTGAATGACAGTCATGTGTTTCATAGTGTTATTTTGGCCAGTGACGGGCCACATACATGGCAATGACCTCATAAGATTATACTACCTACTGATGTAGGCATCCTGGTTCTTGTAGGTGATGTCTGCACATGGATGATATTCACTAACAATATATGTCTCAGAACAGATGGCCATATTGTCACTCCTGGAGGTTGTTTTAAAAAAAGGAGTCACATTTTCTGTGAAGCTCTGTGTTCAGTTCTACAGCAAAAGAGAATGTTTTAGAAGGGTTCTAGCTGGCTGTGATTGAGAACATTAAGATTTTTCTCTTTGGGAACTGTACCTCTCTTTGTTAGTCAATTCTGTGGACTTTAGACAAGGCAAGGGCCATTTTAGCTGCTAGAAGGACTTTTATTTTCCATTCTGAAGACAGAAATATGCAGAGCCTCTTACTACCCATTGCCTCTAAAATATACAACCATTCTCTAGGTGTAGGTGCATAAAGCAACTGAATGCCTAGACTGTGGCATCTGTCTTCAGAACTCCAGTTAACTTTCTGGTGAACAGGGTCAGATCTGCATATCCAAGGTGGCTGCTAGAGCAAACATGTCAGCATACTGCTTAAACCCTGAATGCTTTATGTTCTATGCTGTTGCTGCCATATAGCCCTCTGAATTCCATCTGTCCTTCTCCATTGCATCCATTGCCCTTGGACAGCTTACTTTATGGTTCAACCTTGCCCATGTTTGCCTGGGAACTAAAGAGAAGCAGGAAAGTATGTTGTTGGTACTTACTCTATGAACCCCTCCCGTACCATGCCTTAGGCCAATCATGTCCCTTGACTGAAGGTCACAGATCTTGTCAAAGGAGTCTTCTCATTACTGTCCCCTCCTAACTAGAGTCTGGTAAAAATTCTTTCAAAGTGACCCTGTGAGTTAGAGATTATTCTCTGAAAATTCCTGTTAAGAAAAGCAGGGGTTGTGATCTAACTTACTGGCCCAAGGCTACATAATAAGTATATCATGGAGCTGAGGTTCAAATCATTGTGGCTTCCTGGTAAATGCTGTGCCCACCACTCCCACTGACCTTGGAGTTTTATGTCTCTAACCCCTGCCATGCATTGTCCTACCTCATGTAAGATCTGTGGTCTTGTAAATAAGCTATTTACCAGCTCTGCTTGGCTTCTCTTCACTTGAACATGCCCAGTGTGACCCTGACTGATACTTGGGTATGATGTAATTTGATCTTCATTAAAAATGTGAGTAGATAGAAATTAATTTGTCCTTGTCTCTACCGCTAAAAGGAGAAAAGTCAAAGGTGGAGCTCAATAATTGTTTTCTTCAGAGTCACATTGTTGACAAGGAGTGGAGATAAAGTTTGCACTTATTCATATTTCTGACCACTGTGCTAGGGACCTCTTTTTAAATAGGCTTGAGGTTAGGGATTGACACATGTAAAGGGAGAAAACTCCAATGATGCAGCCTTCTTGGAGCCCATCCCCAGACCCATATGTGTCCTTATCAAGGCTCTCCAGAGTTTATCACTTCATATGCAGCCAGAGGGCATCCCAGACTCCTGAGGAGGACACAAGAGACCTCTGAAGAGTTAATTCTCCAAATCTTTAACTCTTCATCCAGTTGGTTACATGGAACCCCTATCCTCTATCATGTTTTGATCTCAACAAATGCCTGTAGTTGGCTTGTATGGGGAGTTTCATATTAAACCAGGATAGTATATCTGTGCCCCTAAGAGACTGGGATAGAGGAGGCCATTGCTGTGATATCTTGATTGCAAAGAAGAAGATCTACAAACTTCCACTGGAGAACTCCTCACTCCTTCCTAAGTGGCTTTTGTGCTGTGGAAGCATTTGCCCCAGTCTCGCATCTGCTTCTGTAATCCATTTTGTTGAGCTTTCCTCAGAGTGGACAGTCACCACAAGGTGATTCATTAGGTCTTAAAAAGTCTTGTATGTGCAGCCTGGCCCGCTTCTCCCCTGTGGAGCTGCTTTCTGCACCAGGCAGGGAAGGGTGGATGGTTCAAACGTAATTTGCATTGGCAGCAGGAATATTGTTTTTGCATTATAAAGCACTGTGGGTGACCTTATCAAAGCAGGAGGAAGTGAGCAGGCAGCAATAGAACAGGCAGGCTTCCACAGTTGCAGGACACATGAAGGCTGGCTGATGGCAGGAATAGTGGTGAGAAGATGTTAAGTCCCCCAGCTACCTTGCCCTAGCCCAGAGGTTGTAGAATGCTCAGACTTCTCTCTAGAACTTCAGGAATTCAATCCTTGAACCCACCAGGCAGGGCTGCCTCTTGACTGACATGATCTGGGATATCCACAAAATCTTAGGAAATCAGAGACAGCCCAAAGTTCTGGGGAATGAGGACAGGGAAGAATTGGCCCTCCACTAGACCAGGGCTCAGAATGAACCTCAAATTGTGGAACCCTTCTGTCTAGGCATTGGGTCTTGCTCTAATTGATGTATTAATGAATGAGTGGATGGATGAATTTGTGAATGCCTGAGTATAAAGAAACTCTGGATATATTAGAGGTACTAAGGACAGTGCATTTTGGGGAGAAGTAGGTGTTGGCATGTAGATTGCAGTGGCTGTGTGGACCATTGCTGTGGGAAGCAGCTCTGGGAACCCTCATCTGAATGATTCCAGGCAGGGCCTTCCACCACCCCAGGGAACTATTAAGTTGGTCTTCTGCCCACACTTTGTAGGTTCCAAGGAAGGAGAAACTAATGGCATTTCAGAAATCAGTGGTTCTGGGGACATTCGCTGTCCTTGCAAGCCATCTAGGCCAGAGAGATGACCCTTGTAGAAAACCCCTCTTTATTCAAGTGGCAATGGAGACACTCTGGAGGCAGCAGCAGCTTTGGCACCAGGCTCATCTCTTCAGATGAGCTCAGCAGAGCTCTCACTTCCCTTTTCATGCCCTTTGAATTTTACAGACTTCTACCAGGGACCTGTCCTATTTTATTTTAATCACAGAAAAGTGGAAAAAATTTAAAAATACTGTTATCTCTATTACTGTGTCTGCCATTTCCCCTACCATTTGTGCCATTATAGCAAATGCTGAGAAAGAAGTAAAACGATGAATTTGATAAGCATTTGCATTGCCAAGTATTGACACTCAGGGCATTAGGTCATACCATCCTATACTCACCTACATTTCCGCTGCCACTGTGGCTGCAGTGTGCATGTTTGGCGCCACTGTTTTATTGTGAAGATTCATCTTCCTCCTCCTCATCTTCTCTGGTTGGGACAAATACAGGTTATTGATCTCACTGTCTACTTGACTGTGTTTCTGAGGTTTTTGTGTATGATGTATGCTTTTTTTCTGACCTGTTAAGGAATATTCTTTCTCAGGAAAGAAGAACTCTTTGAGGGCATTATAAAGTAGTGATGAGCATCTGAGTCCCCACTGCATCATCCTTTAAGAACATGGCAGCTTGTTCTTAATCTGGGGAGGTGGCTTGGTTGGTAAAGGTTTTGCTTTGCAATGTGAGTATTGTGTTCAATCCCTAGAATTCTTGTGAAAAATCTGGGTGCAGTGGTATACATTTGTAAATCCAGCACTGAGGAGGCAGAGATATATGGATCCTTGGGGCTTACTGGCCAGCCAGCTTACTTACAGCAAGCCATTAAGATGCTGTCTCTTGATAGATAGATGATAGATAGATAGATAGATAGATAGATAGATAGATAGATAGATAGATAGATACATACATACATACATACATACATACACATACACACATACAATCATACATAGGTGATATTGATGTTACCTGAAGAATGATATAAGGACACCTGAGGATGTCCTCTAGCCTCCATATTCATGTGCACACATGAACAAATGCACGCCATACATATTCACAAGTATTATGCACACACACACACACACACACACACACACACACAATCCAACATTAAGTAAAGAGGTAATTTCAACCCAGGTCTGAAGTAGTCCTGGCCCCTTTTCTCCTGGAAACTGAAGCTGGTACCAGGGGACTGCCTTATTTCACACATACTTTAGGGAGTACTCAGATCTGCCACACTCCACACCTTCCCAACTGATACCAATTACACCTGTCACAGTCTCTATGATTTCTCAACTTTGGACTCAGGACATCAGGGGTAGTCACCTTTGCCAAGTTTTCTCAAAAAACAAAAAAACAACTTGAGATGCAACCATCTGCCATGTTTGCCTGCACTGCCCTCACCTTCTAGAGATGCTATTTTAAAAAGGGATCATTCTTGAGATTTCTTTTGAAAGGCTTCTGCCTTGTAGTTGCTGTCAGGGTGGTCATACCATAGGCTTTGGGGAACAGAGTCCCTGGGCAGGGGGGTTGCAGAACCATACTTACCCTGAGACTGTATCAGCTGCAAAGGCATCTTGTCAACTGAGATGCATACGGCATAATTGCTTATTTACCTCCTGCCTGGGATTGCCTATCATAAGATATCTGTAGCTGCAGTTTATTTTCCAAATCTCTTTAGGGAACCAAAGTTTATTACTCTCGGGAAGAATAATGGCATTCGTTAAACTGGAAGGTTCTTTGGCTGGAAACTGCTGGGCAGGTGGAGTCTTTGAAATCCAGGAAGAAATATAATAACTTGTCCAGCATCACGCAAGGCCTAATTAGATGGGCTTTCCTGACCCCAGCTTATACAATTCAGCTGCTCAGCTCCCTTATAGGGACTCACATGGGTACTGTTCATTTTCACACATCTTCTCACATTTGGGGATTGTTCTTGGTACAGGCTCTTTAAAAATCACTTTGAACATGAGCAAGGGAGGAGACCCAAGAATCGTGTCTGTCAACCTTTCATTACGCCAGGCTGCTTTTGGAGAATGTGGGACATTGGTGATTCTGAGGATTTTTCTAACAATGGTGTCTTTATGGGAAAATGATCTGTGCCAAATCTTAACAGTTGTAGAATTAAAAACCACACCATGATGATTATAGTGGATATTGCCCCTTACTAGTTGACGTCTTGGTTTGGGAACTGAAGAAGGAGACTGGATCATGCTGAGGACCACTTGCCAACCACTTATAACACAGAAGATAAAGTTATTCAGGCCAAACTATAGTGTTTATGGAGACTGTTGAATTTTGGTGTAGGTATCCCATTCATAAGTATTTAGTTGTCCAGAACTAGACATTTAGCAAGATATCTACGTATGTATCATCTCTTGTACTTTGCCATAGATTCATGAAGTAGATCCAGGCATACCTCCTCTTATGTGAGATGAGAAACCCAAAAGCAATGAACAGGAGAAATTGTCTGTTACCATGTTCAACACTAAATTCATTTAGCTGTGGAGTCTGAACCAAACTGAAGTGAAGCTATGTATATTCCTTACCTATCTTACACTGTAGAGAGTTTTCGTATGTTTATATGTATTTTGTTTGAGCTTAAAAGGTCTTAGATTCCACAAGATTGTATAATTGTCTTTGTTATCTGTTTATAAACTGGAACTGATTTGAATTCTGAAGTGACACTTGCCACTTGTCCCAAGGGCTTGTGATTGGAAATAAATGTGTGGACTAGAATCTATGTTTTTACAGCTTTGTGGGAAGTTCAGTGATATGCCCAAGAGCACTTATCTCATGAATGGCACAGCTAAGTCTAAATATATATAGATTTCAAAGGGTTTTGATTCATTAGTGAAGAGGTCCCTGGTAGCAGAGTGTCTGAGCTGTGGTGTTATGTAGTAAAGGCCAGGTGCCAAGCCTGAAATAAGAAGAGATGTCTGTTTTGTGCTTAGGCTCCCAACTGGGTGGAGGATGAACTTCCAGTGATATGAACATCAAGTTTCACCTTGGGCTGCTCTCTTCACTCAGTCCCCAGTCCTGACAGTGTCCCCCTAAATGGCCTGTGGATGTGTCCTCTTCTCAATTATGCCACTGGGATATCATCATCACCACCACCACCACCATCATCATCATCATCATCATCACCACCACCATCATCATCATCATCTCCTGGATGTCACTTCTTACACTTCTTTATTTTAAGACAGGGTTTCTCTGTAGCTTTTGGGAGGGACCTGTCCTGGAACTTGCTTTGTACATCACTTGTAACTGTTCTGTTCCTCCCTTTGACCTCTCCAGTTCCTGTCTGCACATAGCAGGTAGAAAGATCTTAATGCCAAACTCTATTGATGCTGTTGTCATTTGAATATGAAATGCCCCCCATAGGCTTGTGTGTTTGAACATCCAGCCTCCAGCAGGTGGTGCTATTTAGCAAGGTTGTGGAGTCGGGTGCTTAGAGGAAGGTGGTCTCTGGATGTAGGTCTTGAGATTTTATAATCCTGCCCTGCATCTTCTTTATTGTGGATGTAGATTGACTGGCGGCCACCTGCTCCCATTGCCATGCTTTCCCTGCCAGGATTGAATCTATCTACTCCTGGAACTGTGAGTCACAGGAAAACCATACCTCCCTAAAGGTGATTCTTGCCATGTATTTTGTTAAAACAAGAAGGAAAGTAAATAAGGTGGATGCCTAATAACCTTCATGCTTTCTCATTTCTCTTAGAATACATCCAGGATCCTCAACAGATTGTGGAGTTTTGTGTCACATGTGAGCTGACTTCCTTTTGCCATCAAGTATTCACACTCATCCTGGAGACCTCAGAACTCAGAACTTCTTTTATGTCCATAATATATGGTGTGTTCCACCCCATCCTGGGAATTTTATACACATAATCAGTTGAGGATTTTCTTTTTCTTCCTTCTGACTACCCAAATCCTATTTCATTCTTTATCTCAACCCGAATGACCCTCTATCAAGTGATCTTAAAATAATTTTCTTATATGAAAGAAACCACAAATTTCAGTTATATACTTATTGGTGTAGATAATGGAGGCCTATTGTCAGCTCCCTATCCTTACCAAATCATTTTCCTGATTCTCATATTCCAATGTACCATACAACATCTGATATCACCTATGCACAAGATTGAATTAATTCCTAGCTGTAGGCTTTGTGATACCATGTAATTTGTTTATTGACCATAGTTTGTATGTAATAAAGCTGGAACTATAATTTAGCACTCTTCTTCCCAAGTCCCATAGATTCTCTGCTTACTGTATGTGATGGTGTCAATGGTGTTTCTTCTGTACCAAGATTGGTCTCCTGTCTCCTGGAAGAAATGAATGCCTTATTCTTCAGAAACACATGAGATTCTTTGTCCTTATGTGGATAGGGACAATGAGGCTTCTGTGTGACTCCTCCTATATCTTCCTTGTCCTTGCCTTTTAGCTCTTTCAGAATGTATGAGAGGGTTTTATGACTTATCAACACAGTGCCAATATGAAGAGGCACATGACAACAAAAAAATTCAGTCATGGATGTGGAGAAAAAGGAACCCTTATGCATTCCTGGTGGGGACAGGTGTAGCTGATGTTCAAATCCTATGGATTTCTTCTAATGGTAGAGTTCTCACATGAGTCAGCAGTGATTCCAGGTCTCAGTATGCCAAGGGAATCCAAGTGTGTATACAGTAGACATGGGTGATCATCCCATTACTGATCTCATCATAATGGCTAAGATAAAGAAACAGCCTAGATGCCCATCAGCAGAGGAATACACACACACACATTCTGCTGTGAAGAAGAATGAAAGTATGGCCTTGGCACGTTGTTTTAAAGGCCTGCAGAAAGAGACTTCTTAAATACAGGTTACTTGAGCCATTGTGGGAGAAAAGTCACTAAGGTAAGCTGTGACACTATTATGTTCTGAACTGAATGTGGGTCTTCAAGGTGACATTACAGAGGCAGGAAATATGAGAAGGAACCCCCAACCT
This sequence comes from Mesocricetus auratus, assembly GCF_017639785.1. Classification (NCBI taxonomy): domain Eukaryota; kingdom Metazoa; phylum Chordata; class Mammalia; order Rodentia; family Cricetidae; genus Mesocricetus; species Mesocricetus auratus. The sequence goes on along the minus strand of NW_024429209.1, from coordinate 8,643,528 downwards.
CTCAATGTTGAATGTGAAGTTAGGGATGGAAGAGAAAAAGAGAGTCCCATGACCTATTATGATATGTAACACCATTAGCTTAATACCGATTTTTATTAGGCTCTGAGGTTCTAGTTTAGGTATTGCCTCTGGATCATATCTCTAGATGAATAATTAGATGACATTAATGGTAAGTGTTAGGAAGAAAACAAATGCCTACCAAAGCAAACCTGCTAGGTGCCGGTGATGGTGTCAGTGTCTAGACTCTTAAATAAACCAGTATAAGCTTATGCATCTCAGAGTAAGATGGGGTGACTCAGTCTAAGGGCTGGGGATTCTGAGAGTCAGGAGGGTTCTGGGAGTACTCAGATGGGGTTGTAAAGGCCCTTTGCATGTGGGATGCCTCTAGCCATCACGAAAGGAGAATAGGAACTGGATCTTGGCTGCATCCCCACCACCTGGAGAACTTGGGGCAGTCCCATTCTTGCAGTGGATCTTGGTCTCTCACTGTGACATAGACAGAGAGAATGAGAAGGGGCTGGTTCCCATTTACTCCAAGAACTGCCTGTACCAAGGAAAAATGAAGAGCACTGTAATTAAGTCTGGTCTCAGCCTACCTGAGTTTGAATCTCAAGTTTCATAGTCATTATTGACTTATATTGGACAGATTTCCTAGGTTTTCTGTGCTGTAATTTATGTTTTAACATGCAGATGGTAATAGTTAATTCTTAATTTCTAAGGATTAAATGAAATTGTGAACATAAAATTCTTGGCATGATGCCACAGATGGAGCAAGTGTCCAATAAACATTAGCTGTTGTCATCTAATTATTTGCTAATCGGTCTAATTATAAAGGAGGCTTTTTTTGTCCTGGTTTTATGGGTGAGAAACCTGCCAAAAGGTGTTGAAATTATGTCAGGAAGTAAGTGCATGACCAGGGAATCAAACCTGGGACAATTTTGTTCCAAAGCACAGACTCTTCACCTTGTGTTTTACTCTGTTTCTGACCCACAGCCCTGAAAACCAGCTGTTGATGGTGCCCAGATGTCAGCATGGGCCTTAAACTCCTCTTTTCTTTTGCTGTTCTGCTTGGCTATGCACTGCCAATTGTGCACTAAGAAGTCATGAGGCTCAGCTTCTAATGCGGGAGAGCTTTGTATGAGTAGATGCTCACACATGGTACTTTTTGTTTAACAGCTGAAGCACACAGGCTAGACAGAAGCCCTGATATCTCAGCTGCCATTATGCTGTTATATACAGTAATATATAAAACTATCTGGAATTCACCACTGTGCAACTGGGCCTGGCTACAGCAGGTGGCCACAGAAGGGGGTCCTGGAATCTGGACCCAAGGAACCCACTCTTAATAAAACATGGCTTTTCTTTATGGTTTACTTTGTGTTAGATTTGTTGTCAGTTAGACAGATTTCTGGTGTGTATGCTTGGGTATACGTGTGTGTTCACGTGCATGTGTGAGTATGCATGTGGAAGCCACAGGACCACCTCAGCTGTCATTATTCTAAATATCATCAACATTGTCTGTGTGTTTGTTTTTGTTTTGGGACAGGGCTCCTCGTTGACCTAGAACTTGCCAATTTGGGTAGACTAGCTGGCCAGAAAGACCCTAAGGACCAATTCATGTGCATTTACCTCACCAACTTCAGGATTACTGGAGCATGCTACCACGCCCATCTTCTCCTTCCACCCCCTACTTTCTACTTGACTACTTATTCCCTCCACCACCTTTCATTTCATGGTTTGGGTGGATTGAACATATTCTCTCATACTTTCAAAGCAAGCTCATTACTGATAAAGTCAAAGCGCTCACCTCGGGCAGCCAGGGAGCAGAGAGAAGGGGCTGGGGACAGGAGTAGAATTAAGACCTAGTGCTCAGAGGACACACCTGAATGACATACTTCTTCCCCTTGGGCCTTACCTCTGAAGGATTGCAGTGCCTCCTATGGTACAAACCAGTTTTGAGTCCATCATAGACTACTCTGTTGGATAGTTCAGAACTCTTGTGACCCAGGCCCTCTCCCAAATCTCATCAACTGTCAACCAAAACTTTAACACAAAAATCTTTTAGGAGATGTTTTATATCCATAATGTGCCTAATTAAGAAGAGAGAGAAACATTTTTCTACTCTGAATCATATGTGTATTATTGTTACTGTCTTTATGTATTTCTCAAACTCCCTCCCACTTTTCTCCCTCTCTACATTACTTTATTGTCCTTCCCTTCTTTCATTCTGTCTTCCTCTCTTCCCTCCTTTTCATGCCCATTTTCTGGTGAGTTCCCCCAACTTTGTCTTCTAGGACATCTCTTGTATGTTCATTCCATTTTTACATTTTTGACATGGGAGAGTCCTTCTCTGTTGATTCTCTAGATGTTCCTTTCTTATGAGTCTCTAGGAAGATGTGGATTCTCTTTATGATTATTCCTGCCTCTTTCTTTCATGTTAAAGCATTGCTAGGTTGCTGGTGTCTCTGGCTGTCTATTCCTATTTAAAGAGGAGGTTTAGTGGAAGTGTGTGGAAGGTGCGGGCTGTGAAAGTGCTCACTCACTGACAGGATGGACTGTAAGGAGATGAAGCAGCAGACCTCACTGATACCTTCATGGCGATTGTTCCTGAGATCTGTTCTGCTGCATTGTCTCAGTTTCCAAAGGATACACCAGATGTTCTTCTAAAGGAACAGGGAGTATATAGAAGGTTGGTTCCCAGTGCTGTCAGAGCAGGAGACACTTTGGACACAGTGTATTGTTTCTAGTGGGTTACCACTCCTGGGTTTGCATGGCACCTTACCTGCCCACAACAGATTACCATGCCATCCATGTGAGATCCCCTCTGTTAGATCTGTTTTTGTGGCTAAATCTTTACTATCACCTAGGAAGGGAGAAAGGGCAGTCTTCCGAAGGCTTGGCAGGTATAGGAGGTAATTTGGGGGTGGGGTGGGGTCTTAACATTTTAACCGACTTTCAGATAGTTCTCTTTTGGCTCCTTGTGCCCACCACCTCTAGGCAGGGGAATTTCCAGGCATAGGAATCTTATGTGCCCAATGTCTAGATATTTCTAGAGCTCTGTTGAGTTGGCTGTCTTTTACTCTTCACCCCAGTGTTGACCCTTATTGCCCTGCCTGATTAGTTACTGTTCTTCATTCAAAATGTTAGCATCCCTCTGTTTTGACTGTTGATTTCCTGCTCTGATGCACATGTGAGCATATGTTTTTGCAACTCCTACACCATCATTTTGGTGAGAATGGAGGAGAAAATGGAGCTTAATTTGTGTCATTAATTTATCATAGTTAATTGGAAGCTGATCTCTCCTCAACCTTTTTTCCATCAACCTTGATATAACTGTTTCTATGCACACTCTTTTACATTTGTGTATCTCACTTCCCTTTGTTAAATATATATATATATATATATATATATATCCATAAAATGAGAAAAGCTATAACTGTTACAGTTTAGTTTTCCTCTCCTTTGGATTTCTTCCAGCATTTTTATCTCATTTAGTATTTTTAGTGACTGAACATTTTCATCATTATATTATACTATATTGCTACACTATAAATTATTGAATCATGTCTTTACCCCCAGGGAATCCAAGGTAATTCCTGTCTTATACCATTATAAATAACTTTCTTTTGAGATGTCTCATGCAAATCTTTTTTGGTATTTTTATCTTGTCTTCTAAGTTGGGATTGTCCATTTTATAGTGGGGATATTTCATCAGAATCTGATTCATACTATGATACATGATGTGGACTATGATACATGTCGAATTTCCTCTCAATAAATACTTTTTTAGTGTGTAATCCACATAGAGACTACTCATTGAATGTTTTCTAACTTTTGGAATTATCCCTTTTGTAGAATCTTTGCTAATTTGATAAGAGGAAATGGTACCATATATTGATTTGTGTTCTCTATTTTGCTTGTTCAGATGAATGAAACACAGTGTGTTTATATATATGTGAAAGCACACGTGTGTGTGTGCGTGCGTGTGTGTGCGTGTGTGTGTGCGTGCGTGTGTGTGCGTGCGTGCGTGCGTGTGTGTGTGCGTGTGTGCGTGTGTATGTGTGTATGCCTGTGTGTGTGACGAGATGGGCACTGTAGATGTCATAGTGGGTGTGTGGAGGTCAGAAAACAAATTCAGGTTTTGGTCCTCACCTTCCACCTTGTTTATGACAGGTGCTCACACTACATATGCCAGGCTAGCAGGCCTATGAGCTTCTACTGTTTTTCTTTCTCTGCCTCCTGTCTTGATGCTGGGATACTGGGGTGTGCTAATAGGCCTAGCTTTATATTAGTTCTGAGACTCTGAGCTCAGGTGCTCACACAAGTGTGACTATCACTTTACCCCCGAGCTATATATCTTCAGTTCTCTTATGAGTGCATTTTATGATTGTCCTCTAAAGTTTCTGTTCCTGAATACTTTATATCTTTCACCATATTTATATTATTTCTAAAAGGATATCATGCTCTACTTGCTAATTACTTTAAAGTCCATTTTCCTCATTTTTATTTGCATTCAGAATTTTTGATGTCTCTGATGAATAATTTCAAATTTAATGCTGTCCATAATGAAAGTACTTTGTATTTTCTTTTGCTTTTAGGCTTCAAAATTTATTTCCCTATCCATTAAAGGATAAATATCCTCCTAGATTATTTTCTAGATCAAATGACTTTTAAAATCCTTCTTTATGTTCAACTTTCTTTGTGTGTTTATTGCTTAACTGTTGTGCCTTTGGATGAGGAGAAATCTCAATCCACTGCTTTTCAGATGATTATGCAAGAATTACTCCAGGCCAGCTTTCTTTTGGTATCTTGGAGTGGGTTTTTCTCATCAAATAACCTCTCCTAGGCTATGTTTGGTATTATTACTCTCTCTGTTCTTAGGTTGGCATAGCATTCTTTTAATTACCATAAGTCTAGCAGGCATTTGAGGCATGGAAGGACATGCCTTTCTCCTTATACTTCATTGGGACACAAGTATAACTCTCTGCAGATATCCTTTAAGGCAGTCTTTAGAATTACCTGTTCATGTTCTAGAAAATTCTTGAGCTTTGGTCACACGGCGAATACTGTAAAGACTATGGTTATGTGTGTAAGAATTTCCTAACAACTAGCAATCTAAGCAATAGTGGAGAGGCTACCTTAAATGCCCTTCCCCAATAATGAGATTGATGAATACCTTATATGCCATCCTAATGCCTTCATCCAGTAGCTGACAGAAGCAGAAGCAGTCACCTACAGCTAAACACTGAACAGAACTCCTGGAATCCAGTTTCAGAGAGGGAGGAGTGATGAGCAAAGGGGTCAACACCAGGCTGGTGAAACCCACAGAAACAGCTGACCTGAACAAGGTGGGGGCTCATGGACCCCAGACTAATAGCTGGGAAACCAGCATAGTGATCTAGACCCCCTGAACGTGGGTGTCAGTGAGGACACCTCGGCAATCTATAGGGCCTCTGGTAGTAAATCAGTATGTATCCCTTTGGGAGCCCATTCCACACAGAGGAATACTCTCTCATCCTGGACACACAGGGAAAGGCCTAGGCCCTGACGGAAATGATGTGACAGACTTTGAAGATTCCCCCATGGAAGGCCTCACCCTCCCTGGGGAGTAGAAAGGGGATAGGATACAGGATTAGTAGGGGACAGGGGAGGAGGGCAGGGAGAGAAAACTGGGATTGACATGTAAAACAAGCTTGTTTCTAATTTAAATAGAAAAAAAAGAATTTCCCTCTGAGTTGGTGGAGTCTTCAGATTCAGGATCATAACATGGACATGTATCTTTATTTTTCTGTGGGTTCTTTTATGCTTAGTAATTTTAGGCATCTCTGCTTGGTTCTCACAGGTCTCCTCTTAAGCTGAGTTCTAAGTATTTGATGCTATTTCCATGTAATTTATTTCCTGCAAGAGTTTGCATGTAGCTATTGCTGCTATGTGAGAAAGCTGTTGTGTTTGCCTGTTTATTTTTAAAGCTCTTGTATTACTGGATTCTTCATCAACTCTTGAGGCCTTTGGGTAGATGATTGGGTTTTCTCAGTATTTAGAAACTAATGGACCAAACACAAAATGTAATTTTATCTCTTGCATTTTTTATCACATAAATATTTCTTCCTCATCTCTCTCTGGTCTCCTTCCCTTTTCAATTCCATTGCTTATATTTGTAAATCAATGTGAATGATATTGGTGAAACCTTGTTGCATTCTATAATTTAATGGAAGTGAATGCCCTCAGTGTCTGACTCCTGCACATGACATTGTCTTTTGGTTTTCTATAGACAATGTGATAGTCCAAAGTTGTCGTTTTCTGGTTCGAGAATGCTGATTTCTTTAAAGTCAAGAATATGATAATTTTTCTCCAAGCAATAGGTTGGAAATTGTTTCTCTTACATTGTTCCTACTAAAACTATCAAAAATAAAACCCATATCAACTTTGCTAACAGTCTTCTCATTCCTGGAATAAGTATGTGATCTTCAACTATACATGGATTTCTTTTTCATACTGTGATTAATTTACTTAATTCAGGGAGCATTGTTTTTATACATACATACATACATACATACATATATATATACATATATATGTCAGGTTGTTCAATAGTTTCATATTTAATTTTTAAAAATTAACAAGCTTGTTAAGGAGAAAAAAGAAAGTGAGTGTAGATATGCAATAACATGAAAAGGCTTGTGTTGAAAAGCCACCATATGCTACTTGCTTTTCTACTGCATTCCTACTCTCACAGGCCATCCATTTCTATTTCTGTTTGTTCTGAGGGCTGTCTCTGCATGTGTAAATAATTTGCTTAAAGTGCTTTCCTTGACTTACTAACTTAAGGCATCTACTGAATTTCTGCAAAGAGAAAAGGGATTTGCTCTTTTCAGTCTCTCTCTACCTCCCAGCAGACTGAGGTTTCACATTTTTGCCTCCTCCTGGTAATCCTCTTATGTTCAGATGGTATTCTTAAACTGGTCCAGGAACCAGTGTATTCTGAGATGGCAAGGAAGACATTGGCACTCCTCTATTTGCATCCTTCCTTCTTTTTTATTGTTCACTTGACCTTTACTCTTTTGTGGCCATGGTTTGTGATTCTAGCCTTTTGTCTCTAATTCTTCTTGTTATTCATGACTAATTGATTTCAAGATTCCAAAAAGTTAAGTATTTGTAAGTACATCTTACATCATTAGTACTATGGAGATCCTGTCCAGTGTGTGCCTGGATCCTGTCTTGCCCCTTTGTAAATTCAGGTGTGTGGGTTTTTTTTGTTTTTTTGTTTTTTTTTTGTACTTCTAAGGAGGATGCTCTTCACTTCAGGTTCAGTGGACGCTCTTTTGTTCACAGCCTACTATTTTCTTTTATAATACTGTCTGGGCTATTCACTGTCCATCTTTAATACTCACCTCACTCATGTCTTTATCCCAAGGAATTAAAGTTACCTCCAGTCTTTAGCGCTACCCCAGGGTTACCTGTCTTACCAATTGAATCATGACTGTAGTGTAATAGGTCTTTTTTTACAGTTAACTTCATTAATTTGAGACCAGCAAGGAAGATGTTTTTGTTCTCCCCCCATCTCTTTCTCTCTGATGTGTGTTTGCTATCACCCCTAATACCAGAAGGATTTTTGCTTTCAGACACTTGTCTAGAGACTTATATAAACCTAGTATAATATTGGTTTTATTTCTGTATCCAAGACTGGCTTTAAACTTATAATCTGCTTCAGTGTCTCCAAGTACTGGGATTTAGGCTATGCCCATGTGTCTCACTATAAAAGTCTAGTATTAAGATAAAATGATAGAAGCCTAATAAACAAATATTTCAGTTCAAGCACTATCAAGTAACTGCCTAAGAAACCTTGTATGGGAGGTGAAAATTTTCAAGACTGTATGACTCCCAATATCTGGGTCAGATTTGATAATTTGTGACATATATAAATGTTGTATGTTTTTTTAATTTAGCGTACAGAATAATGGGTTTCATTGCCACTGTTTTTTGTTTGAAACAAGGTCTCTTGTATCTGATGTTGGCCTCAAACTTGCTGTGTTGTCAAAGATAATACTAAACTGCTGGTACTTCTGCATCTACATCCCAAGTGCTGGGATAACAGTTACTACTCTCAGCTTTCATTATGACACTTCAATGCCTATATATTTATGTGGATGAATGTATACTCCTATGTCTCCTTGTCACTGACAGTCCTTCCTACTCACTCTATTCTTCTTCTCCCAATTGGTTCCCCATTTGCTTTCATGTCACACTAGACTAATTTATTGACAGTTATCTTGTGTTTGTGAGAAAACATGCATGCCTTCCCCTTCCTCATTACCCTTGATTTCCCCCCTCCTTTGTGCCCTTCCTCTCTCTCATAACCACTAGACTCTTACTTACATCACACACACACACACACACACACACACACACACACACACACACACACACGAGGATCAGAGGACATCTTGTAGGAGTTAGTTCTGTTCTTTCATAATGTGTGTTCTGGGGACCAAGTTCAGGCTGTCAGGCTGAGCAGCAAGAGCCTTTATCCATTGTGCTACCTTCTTGGCCCTTCTTCTATCTTAGCCTTTTTAGGCAGGGTTTCTTAATCAAACAGAGCTAACCTCCCTGGCCAACTTTCTCTAGTGGTACTCTGGGGATCCAGACTTCCCTTTACAGTCTTCTTTCTTGCTAAACAAGTTTCTGAGACATCACCCCATTATCTTTAATTCATCTCTTGGTAGACAACTATACTGGTTCTACATCTTGGCCATTATAGATATTGTAGCAATAAACAAGGATGTGCAAGTACCTGCATGTCATGCTTACTTAGATTCCTTCTGATTTATAACAAAGATGTACCATATAGATATCTATATCAAGTGGTAGTCCCATTTACAGATTTTAGAAAACCATCTAGACTGATTGCTGTAGTAGCAGCATCAGTGTAGACTTCTACTACATTATATGAGGACTCCTACATCTTCACATGCACATTGTAAGAAGACTTTCATTTCTTCTCATATACAATATATGAGAACTCCTATATTTTCACACACTCTCCAGCATTTGTTATCGTTTGTTCTCTTGGTGACAACTATTCTGACTGTGGTACATGGAATTTCAATGCAGTTTTAACTATCATTTCTCTGATGGTTAAGCATGTTAAATATTTCTACAAATGTTTATTAGCTTATTGTCTTTAGTCTTTGAGAGTTGTCTATTTTGTTAACATGCTTATTTATTGATTGAATGACATAGAGAGATTTTGTGTGTGTGTGTGTGTGTGTGTGTGTGTGTGTTTTGATGCTTAATATTTTTAGCTGAGTTCTTTAATGAGTCTAGATATTAATTCTCTGTCAGGTGTATGGTTGGTAAAGATTTATTCCTGCTCTACAGGATATTTCTTCACTCCTCTTATTGTTTCCTTTGCTACACAGAAGAAGCCTTTTAATCTCATGCAATCCAGTTTGTCAGTTCTTGCAATTATTTTCTGAGTAATTGGAGTCATTTTCATAAAGTTCTTGTCCCTGTGTACTCCTTGAGGTACTTTCCCTGAGATTTCTTCTCCCAGTGTTTAACAGATGTAAGAATATTCTGAAGTTTTTAGGATCATTAAAGTGTAGAATTAGGTAGTCTATAAGCAGGGGTATGTGAACTTCATTTCCTACTTGTATCCTTGATATTTCATTATCTGACTTTATTTCCTTGGTTAAGACAGAAAACAGTACTTGAAAAAGATTAGTAAGTGTGAACAGTCTTGTCTCATCTCTGATTTTGAAGTCTTTCCTAATTTATTGTAATATTAACTGCAAATGTTTTTTTGTTTTTTTTGTTTTTGGTTTTTCAAGACAGGGTTTCTCTGTGGCTTTGGAGGCTGTCCTGGAACTCACTTTGTAGACCAGGCTGGCCTCGAACTCACAGAGATCTGCCTGCCTCTGCCTCCTGAGTGCTGGGATTAAAGGCGTGCGCCACCAACGCCCGGCTAACTGCAAATGTTTTGTATGTAGTCATTGCATTGGGGTGTGTTTTCTCTTCCCTGCTCACTTCACAGATTTTTTTTTATCATGAGTGGATGCTGAATTTTATAAGGATTGTTTTCCCTATATATGGAGGTGGTCACATGCTTTCTGTCTTTAAGTCTAGTTATTTGCTATGTTTAACTTATTTATTGCATTTGTAGAGCCATCTTTGTATACCTGCAATGAGATCAACTTGATCTTGGTACATAATTATAATATGTTCATGAATTAGTTTTCTTAATATTTTATTGAGAATTTTGTATCTATATTCATCAAGAAAGTTGATCCATAGGTTTCTTTTGTTGTGTCCTTGCCTAGTCTTTGTATCAGAGTAATTTGACTTCATAGAATGAGTAAGCTAGTGTTTTTATCTTTTTCTAAAGTATGGAATAAAACATTTAGGAGAGCATTGGTGCTGGCTTCTTTAACATTTGGGGAGAATTTAGCTGTCAGTTTTGGACCTTTCTTTGTTGGGGAACTACTACAGCTTTAATCTCATTTCTTATTAAGGATCTACTTAAGTTATGTATATCCTCTTGAATTAAGTTTAGTAAGCTTTATGTGTCCTTTTTCCTCTTTTTAATTAAAATTGGAAAAAAAACTTGTTTTACATGTCAATCCCAGTTCCCTCTTCTTGCCCTCATCCCTTGCCTCACACCAACCCACTATCCCATCCCCTTTTTGCTTCACAGAGAGGGTGAGGCCTTCCATTGGGAATCTTCAAAGTGTGTCATATCCTTTGGAGCAGGGCCTAGACCCTCCCCTGTGTGTCTAGTCTGAGAGAGTATTCCTCTATGTGGTGTGGGCTCCCAAAGTCCATTTGTGTACCAGGAAGGAATAAATACCAATCCACTACCAGAGGCCCCATAGATTAACCAAAGATTCTCATTCAGGGGTTCTGGAACAGCCCTATGCTGGTTTCCCAGCTATCAGTCTGGGGTCCATGAGCTCCTTCTTGTTCAGCTCAGCTGTTTCTGTGGATTTCTACAGCCTGGTCTGGATCCCTTTGCTCATCACTTCTCCCTCTCTGCAACAGGATTCCAGAGTTCAGCTCAGTGTTTAGCTGTGGGTGTTTGCTTCTCCTTCCATCAGCTACTGGATGTAGGGTCTAGCATGGCATATAAGGTATTCATCAATCTCATTATTGAAGAATGGCATTTAAGTTAGTCTCTTAACTATTGCATTGATTGTTACTTGGAGTTAACATTGTAGATCTCTGGACATTTTCCTAGTGCCACATTTCTCTTTAAACCTACAATGATTCCCTCTATTATGTTATCTCTTTTCTTGCTCTCCTCTATTCTTCCACTGACTTGATCTTCCTTCTTTCTCATGTCCTCCTCTCCCCACTTCTTCTCCCCTTATGTTTCTCCTAACTCCCTCTCCCCTGCCCCCGTACCCCCAGGTAGCTCAGGAGATCTTGTCCCTTTCACTTTCTCTGGGGGACCATGTATGTCTCTCTTAGGGTCCTCCTTGTTTCCTAGCTTCTCTGGCAGTGCGGATTGTAGGCTGGTGATCATTTGCTCTATATCTAAAATCCATATATGAGTGATTACATACCATGTTTGTCTTATTTGTTATTGGGTTACCTCACTAAGGATGGTTTCTTCTAGTTCCATCCATTTGCCTGTGAATTTCAAGATTCCATTTTTTTTCACGCTCAGTACTAATTCATTGTGTAAATGTACCACGTTTTCTCCATCCGTTCATCAGTTGAGGGGCATCTAGGTTGCTTCCAGGTTCTGGCTATTACAAATAATGGTGCAATGAATATGGCTGAACAGATGTCCTTGTTGTATGAATGTGCATCTTTTGGGTATATGCCTAGTAGTGGAATTGCTGAACCTTGTGGTAGACTGATTCCCATTTTCCTGAGGAACTGCCACACTGATTTCGAGGGTGGCTGTATGAGTTTGCACTCCCCGCAGCAGTGAAGGAGTGTTCCCCTTTCTCCACATCCATTCCAGCATAAACTATCATTGGTGTTTATTATTTTAGCCATTCTGACAGGAGTAAGATGGAATCTTAGAGTTGTTTTGATTTGCATTTCCTTGATGACTAAGGATGTTGAGCACTTTCTTATGTGTCTTTCAGCCATTTTAGATTCCTCTATTGAGAATTCTCAGTTTAGTTCTTTACCCCACTTTTTAATTGGATTATTTGATGTTTTGGTGACTAGCTTCTTGAGTTCTTTGTGTATTTTAGAAATCAGCCCTCTGTCAGATGTTGATTGGGTGAATATCTTTTCCCATTCTGTGGACTGCCATTTATTCTTGCTGACTGTGTCTTTTGCCTTACAGAAGCTTCTCAGTTTCAGGAGGTCCCATTTACTAATTGTCTATATCAGTGTCTGTGCTACTGGTATTATGTTCAGGAAGCAGTCTCCTGTATGAATTCATTCAAGGGTACCTCCCACTTTCTCTTCTAAGAGAGTCAGTGTGGCTGGATTTATGGTGAGTTCTTTGGTCCATTTGGACTCAAGTTTTGTGCATGGTGGTAGACATGGATCTATCTGTAGTCTTCTACATGTCAGCATCCGGTTATGCCAGCACCATTTGTTGAAGATGTTTTCTTTTTTCCATTGTATAATTTTAGCTTCTTTGTCAAAAATCAGGTGTTTGTAGGTATGTAGGTTAATATCAGGGTTTTTTGGTCTACCTGTCTATTTTTATACCAATACCAAGCTCTTTTCAGGACTATAGCTGTATCATAGAGCTTGGAGTCAGGGATGGTGATGCCTCTGAAAGTTCTGTTATTCAGGGTAGTTTTGGCTATCCTGGGTGTTTTGCTTTTCCATATAAAATTGAGTATTGTTCTTTCTATAAAGAATTGTGTTGGTATTTTGATGGTGATTGCATTGAATCTGTAGATTGCTTTTGGCAAAACTGCCATTTTTACTATGTTGATCCTACTTATCCAAGAACATGGGAGCTTTTTCCATTATCTGGTATCTTCTTAAACTTCTTTATTTAAAGACTTAAAGTTTTTGTTATACACATCTTTTGCTTGTTTGGTTAGCATTACCCCAAGGTATTTTATGTTGTTTGTGGCTATTTTAAAGGGTGAAGTTTCTGATTTCTTTCTCAGCTCATTTATTGTCTGTATATAGTAAGGCTACTGATTTTTTTAGTTAACATTCTATCCTGCCACCTTGTTGAAGGTGTTTACCACCTGTAGGAGTTCCCTGGAGAATATTTCAGGTCACTGATATAAACTATCATATCATCTGCAAATAGTGAAAGTTTGACTTCTTCTTTTCCAATTTGTATCCTTTTGATATTCTTTTGTTTTCTTATTGCTCTAGCGAGAACCTCAAGTACATTATTGAAGAGGCATGGGGAGAGTGGACAGCCTGAATTTAGAGGAATCGTGTTGAATTTCTCTCCATTTGGTTTCATGATGGTTGTTGGTTTACTGTATATTATTTTTATTATGTTTAGGTATGTTCCTGTTATCCCTGATCTCTCCTTACCTTTATCATGAAGGGGTGTTGGATTTTGTCAAAGACTTTTTCCGTATCTAGTGAGATGATCATGTAATTTTTCTTTCTCAGTTTGTTTATGTGGTGGATTACATTGATGGATTTTTGTATGTTGAACCATCCCTGCATCCATGGGATTAAGCTTACTTGATCATGGTGGATGATTTTTCTGATGTGTTCTTGTATTATATTTGCCAGTATTTTGTTTATGATTTTTTGCATCAATGTTCATGAGGGATATTGGTCTAAGTTCTCTTTCTTAGTTGTGTCTTTGTGTGGCTTGGGTACCAAGGTTATTGAAGCCTCGTAAAAAGAGTTTGGCAATGACCCTTCTGTTTCTATTGTGTGGAATACTTTGAGGAGAATTGGTACTAGCTGTTCTTTAAGTTTCTGGTATAATTCTGCACTGAAGTCATCTGACCCTGGGATTTTTTTTTTGGTTGGGAGACTTTTGATGACTGCTTCTATTTCATTAAGGGCTATAGGTCTATTTTAATTGCTTATCTCTTCTTGATTTAATTTTAGTAAGTGATATCTATCAAGAAAATTGTCCATTTCCTTTAGATTTTCAAATTTTATGGAGTACAGGTTTTCAAAGTATGACCTGATGATTCTCTGGATTTCCTCAGTGTCCATTGTTATGTACCCCTTTTCATTTCTGATTTTGTTAATTTGCATGTTAACTTTGTGCAGTTTGGTAAGTTTGGAGAAAGGTTTGTCTATCTTGTTGATTTTCTCGAAGAACCAACTCTTCTTTACATTGATTTATTGTATTATTTTCCTAGTTTCTACTCTATTGATTTCAGCCCTCATTTGATTATTTCCTGGAGTCTACTGGTCCGGGATGAGTTTGCTTCTTTTTTGTTATAGAGCTTTCAATTGTGTGTGACTATTCTCCAGTTTCTTCTTGTGGGCACTTAGTGCTATGAACTTTCCTCTTAGCACTGCTTTCAAAGTATCCCATAAGTTTGGGTGTGTTGTGTCTTCATTCTCATTGAATTCTAGGGGTCTTTAATTTCTTTTTTTTAATTTCTTCCTTGACCCAGGGATGGTACAATTGTACATTGTTAAATTTCCATGAGTTTATATGTTTTCTGCAATTTGTGTTGTTGTTGAATTCTAACTTTAAGGCTTGGTGGTCTGATAAGGTACAGGGGCTTATTCCAATTGTTTTTGTACCTGTTGAGGTTTGCTATGTTGCCAAGTATGTGGACGATTTTAGGAAAGGTTCCATGTGGCACTGAAATGAAGGTATATTCTTTTGTGTTTGAATGGAATGCTTTTGTAGATTTATGTTAAACCCAATTGGGTCATAATTTTTATAAGTTCCTTTGTTTTTTTGTTAAGTTTCTGTCTGGTGGTCCTGTCTAGTGGTGAGAGTGGGGTGTTGACGTCTCCCTCTATAAGTGTGTGAGGTTTTATGTGTGATTTGAGTTTCAGTAATGTTTCTTTTATGAATGTGGATGCCTTTGTATTTGGGGCATAGATGTTCAGAATTGAGACTTTATCTTGATGCATTTCTCCTGTGATGTATATGAAAAGATCTCCTTCATCTCTTTTTATTTTTGTTTAAAGTCTAATTTTTAGATATTAGGATTGCTACTCCTGATTGTTTCTTGGGTTGATTTGATTGGAAAATCTTTCCCAGCCCTTAACTCTGAGGTACTGTCTGTCTTTGAAGTTGAGGTGTGTTTCTTGTATGTAGCAGAAGTATGGATTCAGTCTTTGTGTCCATTTGTTAGCCCATGTCTTTTTATAGGAGAGGTAAGACCATTTGTATTGAGGGATATTAGTGACCATTGATTGTTCATTCTTGTTTGTTTTGGATTTGATGGTGGTGTTGGAATTGTGTATGGATTTCCGCCCCTTTTTTCTTTTGGCTGTTGGTAAAGTGGGGTTATCTATTTCCTATGTTTTTCTGGTTGTAGTTAACTTCCTTGTGTTGGAGTTTTCCTTACAGAACTTTCTGTAGGACTGGATTAGTGGATTTGTACTGCTTAAATCTGGTTTTGTCATGGAACATCTTGTTTTCTCCATCTATAGAGATTGAAAGCTTTGCTGGTTATAGTAGTCTGGGTTGTCATCTGTGTCTCTTAGTGCTGGTAGAATATCTATCCTGGACCTTCTGACTTTCATAGTTTCCATGGAGAAGTCAGGTGTAATTCTGATAGGTTTGACTTTCTATGTTACTTTGCCTTTTTCCTTAGCTAATCTTAATATTCTTTATTTATTCTGTATGTTTGAAGTTTTGATTATTATGTGGTGAGGGGACTTTTATTTATGGTCCACTTTACTTGGTGTTCTGTAAGCTTCTTGCACTTTCATTGGCATGTCTTTCTTTAGGTTGGGAAAGTTTTCTATGATTTTGTTGAATATGTTTTCTGCACCTTTCTGGTGGGTTTCTTTACCTTCTTCTATACCTATTATTCTTAGGTTTGGTCTTTTCATGGTGTTCCATATTTCCTGAATATTTTGTGTTAGGGGTTTGTTGGACTTAAGATCTTTGGTATGCGAATATATTTCTCCTAGTGTATCTTCAACACCTGAGATTCTATCTTCCATCTCTTGTATTCCGTTGGTTTTGCTTGTATCTGTAGTTCCTGATTATTTACCCAGTTTTTCTATTTCCTGCATTCCCTCAGTTTATGTTTTCTTTATTGTCTGTGTTTCAGTTTTCAGGTCTTGAACTGTTCCCATCATCTGTTCGACTGTTTTTCTCTTGCTTTCTTTAAGAGATTTGTTGATTTCTTGTATTTTGGTTTGTTTTTGCTTTCATTTCTTTGAGGGATTTTCTCATATCCTCTTTTATGTCTTCTCTGACTTACATGAAGTTGTTTTTAAGGTCATTCTCTTCTGCTTCATATGTGTTGGGATATTCAGGTCTTGCTGGTGTAGAGTTCCTAGACTCTGGTGGTGTCATATTGGTTTTTCTGTGTTGAATGTGGTTTTTATTATCTTCTTCCCATCCCTTCTTCCAGTGGGTATAGTAGGAGTCTCTTCCTCTCCTATTGGGTATGGGTCCAGGGTTCCCTTCTGGTCGGTGCAAGCAGGTCCAATACTCAGATGGCTCTCCTCTTCACAAGGGTGAATGCGGGACTGGTATGGGGCCTTGACCATTTCTGACTGGGCTGGACTGCTGGGATGGGTTTCCCAGCACACAGTCCCCAGGCCTCAGGTGACTCTCAGCAAGGTACTGGAAGACAGGCAAGAAACAGACCCATACTTATCTCATTCTTTGGGCTGAGAAAGGGTCCAGGAAGCTGGCAGTATCTGGTGGACTGGACTGCTGGGATGGGATCCCTAGAGTGTAGTTCTGGCTTTGTGTGTCTAGGAATTTATACATTTCTTTTGTATTTTTCAGTTTTTTAAGCTGTAAATTTCCAAAGTATTCTATAATTATACTTGGATTTCATCAGTATATTTTGCAACATCTCCCTTTTAATCATTAATTTTATTTTATTTTTTGGCTCTTTATTTTGGTTAATTTGGCTAATGTTGTGCCAATATTACTTAATTTTTAAAAGAACCAAATCTTTGCTTCATTGTCTTTCTGTTTCTCTTTCAGTCTGAACTTCATTAATTTCTGCTCTTATCGTTTTTACTTCTTTGTAGTCATTACTTTGGGCTTCCTCTTGTTTTAGCTTTTCTAAGACCTTGAGGTCTATTATTAAGTTATTTGTTTTGACTCTCCATGATTGCTTTATATAGGCCCTTATAGCTCTTATAGGTCCTCTTATAACTCCTTTGCTATATCCCCAAAACTGGTCAGTGATTTCCATATTCACTTGATTCTAGGGATTTTTAAATTTCATCTCTAATTTCCTCCTTGTGTATAGTCAAGAGCACACTGCTCAATTGCTCACTGTTTTATGGTTTCTCTTGTTATTGATTTGTAGCTTTATTTCCCTGTGATTTGATAAAAAATTATTTTGATTTTGTTATTACAAGGAATATCTTTATTCCTTAAAATGTGGTATATTTTAGAGAAAGTTCCATAGACTGCTGAGCAGAATATATATTCTGCAGCTGCTGAAATGAATGTTCTGTAGATGTCTATTAAATCCATTTTATCTATGCTACCATTTAATTTGATGTTTCTTTGTTTGTTTTTAGAGTAGTTGACCTACCAATTAGTGGGAATATGACATTAAGATCACCCTTTATTATTGTATTAGGACATATTTGTTTCTTCATGACCATTAGTGTTTTGTTGATAGGATTGGGAGCCCTAATTTTTATTATTATAAATATTAGTAATATTTACATATATATCTGAGGGTGTTACATATATTCTGCATGCTTCATTCTTAATGTGTAGTATCCTTTCAAACTCTTTTGAGTAACTTAGGTTAGAAGTGTACTTTATCAGATATCAGAATAGCTATATAGGTTTAATTTTGGTTTTCATATGCTTAGTAAATGGATTTCTGTCTTTCCACCTTCAGTCTGTATGTGCCTTTGCCAATGAAGTATGCCAGTGAAGTATGCCAGTTATTTGGAACTGTTTTTTAAATCCAATCAGCTAGTCTTCATCTTTTACATGTAGAGTTAAAACCATCTATGTTTAGGTATTACCATTGACAGAGTTTCAGTTAGTCTTGCTTTGTTTTTTTCTATATGGCTAAATATTGTTTGTTCTTCTTTCTTTTCTATTTGTATTATATTTTTTCTAGTTTACTATGCTAAGCATGGTGATTTCTTTCATAATTTTCATTTACTCATTTGTTCTCATGATAAGAGGCTTTCCTAGTCTGTGTTTAGGGTTTCCTTAAATATATTTTACCTTGCTAGCTTGGTGGATATGCATTTCTGTACTTTCTACTGGTCTTAAAATATCTTAATTTCTTCACAGATTAAAAAGACAACTTTGTTGTGGACAGAGTCTCTGTTGAGGGGTTACTTACCTCCAAGGTTTGAAATATAGCATTCCATGCTTTCTTGACTTTCAGGGTTCTGTTGTAAGGTCTCATGTTATTATGATATGTTTTTGTGAGTAATTATTTTTCTATACAGTGTTTTTTGGTCATATTTTTGATATGCTGACTACCATATGTTAAGGAGAGATCTTTTGTGGTCACATCTATTTGGAGTTCTTTGTTTTTTATGCTTGAATGTCCATTTTTACCCCTGAGAGTCACTTTCTCTCAACCTCTAAGCCACGGCCCCAATCCTATAGAGTTTTTTGAGAGCCTTTCCTTTTTCTAACTCAGCATTTGATCTAACTTTTTCTGTTTCATTCCTTTGTTGTCTCTTTTCTTCTTCACTTGCTTACAAAGGACAATCTTCACTCCAAGCTGACCCTAACCATTTGCATGCTTAACCCCTTGTCCTTTCATGAGCCAAAAGGTCCCTGATGGAAAGCACCAACTTCCTGTGAAAGGAATAAGAGTGCTTCTTAACACATATGGTTTATTCTCAAGAAGACTTCTTGTGTGCAGCATACTTTCTGTGAAATTAGAACCACAGAGTTCTTGTATGTTTTGCTTCCTGATGAAGCACAGCCTTTGTCTTCTTACACATCAGTAAGAGGATTGGGCTGCATGGTTCCTAGGTTCTCATGAAATGCAAACATTGCATAATGCTGTGAATCAGAAAATGACATTCATCATTGTAGAGTAACAGTTCTTTCATTCACAGCCAAAACTATTGCAGACTTACTCTTCATATAAAATTTGGAAGCTTGCAAAGCAATTTACATAGATTAAGTATGAAGTAGTTTTAGTACTGCAGAGAAACTTTGAGTTTAGTACTGAATTTATTATTATCATCCCAATTTACACATGAAAACACTCTTTAGAAATTCAGGTTACGCTCACCAATAGCATCTTCATTTCCGATTTGTCATCCAATACCATGAAGAATTCTCAATATAAGTAAATATAAGCAAATAAAATTCACCATATGACCTAAACAAGGAAAAGGAAAATAAAAATGAAGTATAAATACCGGTAAGTAAGGGAAGAAACTAAAGTAATACACTGAGGTGAAGAGGGAAGTGAATATTTCTAACTGCCTACCCCCAGCTTACTGTAAATCCAAAGATTTCTGCCTATAGCCCAAACATCTAGAGGAAACCAAATTAACTGAGTAGGTATCTTTTCACTCATCCAGTTAAAAACTATGAAAAAATGGCATTGGGTGGATACAGGGAGCATAAACAAAAAAAAAATGAAGTTAGGGTATAAAGACAGTTAACTTGTTCTAATATAGCCAAATGTTCAGGAATGTCTACTAGATTGGGTAAAATGTGTGAAAGCATGGACTATATCCTCATATGAAAAATAAATATATACAGATGGGTACCCCAAATCTGAGTCCTGAATGTTTTACCGGATCTAGGAAGAAGGAATGGATACCTGGTGTTCCAACAAACTAAATGTCACTTGGCTGAGCTGTCCTTTCTATAATTCCACAAGGTTTCAGAAATCAGGCAGAACAAAGAATACACATTCTTCAAAGAGCTTTGAGGAAAAAAACATTCTGTTCCCTGATCTGGTGGGAAGAGAGTCAGGTATCCCCCATGCTATATATCTTAGCAAATCAAAAATTTGATTGGAACTACATAAGCAGAACCTTGTAGACAAAAGGGAAGAATGCCATGGCAACATAAAAGCACACTAGAAACAAAAACAGCAAAGGGAGGCAAGTTAAGGGAGAGAGGAAAAAAGATGGAAGCAGACAAGTCGGGGTACTATGCCAGAGCCGTGATTCTAACCTGCAAAGAAATATGCATTAAGGAAGGGAAGTAAATAATTCACAATCACTTTACTCTATATAACAACTTTGAATGAACAAGTTGGTAAAACACGTGTCCAAAGACAAGGAGACCAAAGAACAGCATGAGATTAATAGGGACAACAAAGAAACAGATTGTGTATTAGCAGGATTCAAGTGACCACAAGTAAATTCATAGCAGTGAAAAAGAAGCAAAATTAAAACAAAACAGGAAAGCCACATGTGGGGAAAAGTAGAGTGGAGAGTCTCAACAGGTATAAGGATGCAGATGGAAAATAGACAGGGATGGTGGAGGGAGAAGTATATAAACATGGACGAAGAGAAAAGAAGGCTTTGTCTGTGCATACACATATGTGCCTTCATATCATATAGATGCCATGATGCCATTCAGTTACATACACACAGATAACTTTCATTCAAATACATTACATAACAATATAGACTAGTGTAATAATTTAAACAAATATTTTTGAGTTGCCTATGCTTAAGACATATTTTAGAGATTTTCCTGTACAATTTGAGGTCCATATAATTAATAATTCTGATGTACAGTTTAGGTAGTTAAGGCATACTTAAGTGCCTTGCCTAGGGAACATAGCAAGTATGTATAGCAGAACTGAGACTCAGAAGAGTGTAATTATGTTACTCAGCCTCTAATTAGAAAGGAATTTCCTGAAGCAACCAAGTTTTCTGGCCCAAAGGAGAGGGTGGTGCCACAGCTTTGCTATTCTTTTCACCCATTAGCAATGTCCCAGAGGACCAATGTCTCCCTGTTTCCTCAACAATTACTAATTTTTGTCTTGAAAAATGGAGACTATAGACAGGCACAGCTACATTGTTGGGCAGTGACAAGTGGATCCTGAGAGCTCACTGCAGAGAGCCTAACTAAAGACAACAAGGCAGGGAGTGATA
The DNA here is from genome assembly GCF_017639785.1 of Mesocricetus auratus. Classification (NCBI taxonomy): domain Eukaryota; kingdom Metazoa; phylum Chordata; class Mammalia; order Rodentia; family Cricetidae; genus Mesocricetus; species Mesocricetus auratus. The sequence continues at coordinate 8,622,399 of NW_024429209.1, read as the reverse complement.
AAGAAAGACATCCAATGTCCTGCTCTGGCCTCTGCATAATCACACATGGATGTGCACTCCTGCACTCTCCAATGCATATACATATATATACACATACATCTCTCTCTCTCTCAGGAAAAATATAGGGAATATAAAATGCCAATAAGCAGAAAAATGGATTATTAGTTACCAGACTTGAGAAGTAAGAGTGTAAAATTTTGTTATGTATTTTAGAAAAAATAATAAGAAGTTATATGCTAGTAAAAATTGGTTCAGAATGCTGTATAGACAGCAAGACACAGCCTACTTAAGTTGCTAAACCTTGAGACAAAGACTTGTTCTGTTTAGATACAGAATATTTTGTGCGGAGAAGGGGTGGGTGGGAAGAAAGTCATCTGGCTTCAGACTTATCTATGGCACAGTTTGGTCTTCGAAGATAAATGTTGTCTAAAAGGTTTGAAAGAAAGAAAACAGTTCAAGAATATCACAGAATATAAGGCTGAGCAGTGACTGTCTTCACAGCTAAATGTATTTGAGTGCTATCACATCTGGGGCATCTTGAAAAAATAATCAATCACAAGTCCAACCAATTAAGAGTGAGTATAAATAAAAGGTTCATGAATGCAGAACTCAGGGTGTGAGGATTGAGGATTCAGAGTGAATCTGTATAAATATAGAACTAATAGTGATTAACCTGAACAATTGCAGTTATAGATCAGGGCATGAAGGTTATAAACCCAGGATAACAATAGTAGCCGCCAGCACCCAACACTCAGAGATTTGGAAGAAACCTAAAGGATCAGGGAGACTAATACTACCACCTGTCACATCATGGAACCACCAACTAGTTCTAAAATTAGAACAGACATTTAAGAAAACACTCCCCTAAATTCTCAGTGGGGTTTTTTCCCCACACTGTATTCATAACCTTAAGTGAATGTTTTGGTAAATATCACTTGGGTGAAGGTGCATTCAAATGTCTATCTTTCCTTCAATTCTATTTCAATTTCCCTTTTCTTATGTCCAAACAAATATAATCTTTAAAATTTTAAAGTAGCATATATTTATTTATCTTAACAATTGATATTTATTTATTTTTATTCTTTTACCATCAATCATGCATCTATCCATCTTTGCATCTTTGTATATATCAGAAGGTATTTAAAATAATGTTTGCCATATGTTAATTATAGCTAATTTTGGATGGTGAGACTGGGATTTTTTTTGTAACTTGAATTTTTGTACGTCTTTGCATTTTTTGAGTTCTTCAAAATGAATATGTATCATTTTCACAATAACAATAAAGTGATCTTTCTTTAAAAATAAAAAGTCAAAGCAAATATGTCAAGATGTTCACAGTGGTTTAATCCTAATTGGTAGAACTGTGGGTGTTTATCGTTTTATTCTTTGTAGTTTTCTATTTTCTGACAGTTTTAATTTGTTAAAATGTACAAAGAATTAAGAGGGGGAAAAGGGAAGTGTAACAGGCTCGTCCTAAGTTATACAGCCAGAGTATTGAAATCTTGAATCAAACAAATTCAGGCAAGGTAGGAACTGAGATGGGTTGGGTGGGACACCTACCCAAGCAGGAAGCAGCAGTGGAGGCCCATTGTAGCACAAGTCATCCTGATGGAGTTACAGTCCCTTTGTAGGTGGTGGGGAGTTACTTTTAGTATGTCTAAGAATCAAACCTCTATCCTGAAAGGCTGTGAGGACATCACCTCCTGTGGACTGCATATTTTACGGATGGGGGTCTGAGGGCAACAGATGCTGTTTTACATGACCTTAGGCTTTGGCTCTTGAGAGGACTGAGTGCTGTCTTAGCCTTGGTTGAACTAAGTCAGACTCCATCTCCTGAACAGACCCAGGAGACTTAACTCTGACTGACAGGTGTTTAATTTGGGCTTCCCCACACTTACAACTGTGCCAGGACCCTCTGGCTTTCTCTATAGCATAAACCCATCTCAACATCCTGGTGGATCAGCTTCTCCTTCTATACACTATCTCACTGTAAAGAAGTCAAATCTCAGTACAGTAGTTGGATAGTGACCCCTGTCTCTGAGAATTATGCAAACCATAACCCTGGAACTTGTCTCTGTGACCTCATTTGGGGGGGAAGTCTTTGCAGATATAAGTGAGCTAAAGATCTCAAAATGAGATTATCCTGGATTTAATGAGGGTCCTGAGTTCTTTGTAAAATGAAAGGCAGAGGAAAGGTTTGAAACAGAGTGGCCAAAGGAAGGCTACAAGGAAGACAGGCAGAGATTGGAAGGCTTGGCTGCTCAGAGCACTAGGGCCCACCAGAAGCTGGAAACAACCAGGCAGGTTTCTCCCACAGAGCTTCAGGAGGTGGTACAGCAGTCCTATATGTATGCCTTGAGTTCAGCCAGCTCAAACTGACTATTGAGGGTCCAGCCCCCAGAAGCCAGCACCAGGTTATAAGGAGAAAATCCATAAATGCAGCAGGTGCTTAGAAAAGTGCTTATCTTTCTAATAGTTAGACCCTTTTTATCTGAGGGGGAAAAATTAAGAGGCACAGGCACTTTCTGATGGCAACTTTCTCTTTAATTCATCTTGAAAAAATCCTCCCTGAAGAATCCATCTTGCTCCCTAATTAGTTTTAGTCCTTTCTCTCCCTGGCTCTCCACTGCTGCCCTTCATTCTCTGCCTCCCTACAATGCTTCCCTCTGCTTTCTCCCTCCCTCCCTTGTCTGTCTTCTGCTCTTCTTTTCTGTCCCTCATCAGCCTCACTCTCTGTCTTCTTGTGGGAACACCAGACCTTGAGCAGAGACCCACTTCCCCTTCTGCCTGGGAGTAGGCAGCTGTAAGACAATGTTTAGTAAAAACATGTTTACTAAAAAACGATACAATGCCCGGGGCAATAAGTTCCTGGAAAAGGCCTTCCCATGGAAACCGCCCTGACCTCGACCTTGTCCAAAGACTAACCGCACCTTCAGACCCACCCACATCCACCTCTGGGGTCAGAGCAGAACCAGCCAAGGTAGAGGAGAGAGCAGAAGCTTCTCTGGTAGGAGCCTTTCTTAGGAAGTTTTCTTGAACCTTTTTGGGGCCTGTTTAAAGTTTTCTTTATATCCTTGAACGAGTCTCTGTGTTGTCAATCCCCGACACCCTCCGCACGTTCTCGGACACAGGCCGAGCAGCAGACGTGACATCTTCTGTCTCGGCTCGCTCTGCTGTCTCCCCTTCTCACAGCCAAACTCTGAATGGTTACACGTTGTTTTACTGGGTCCTACCCAAACTCAAAATACAAGTTAAGTCACATAGTTTCTCTCAGGCTGGGAATGCCGCAATGACCCATGTGCATAGCTCTAAGTTGGTGAGGGTTCTCAGACAGCAAATGACATCGGAAATCAAGACTTAACAATAACAATTATTTACCCAGACCTTGAGCCTGAGACTGGGACTATGCAGACTAAAGTTGTTTTAAGCTCTGGTTTTGAATCAACAAAACAACCCCTGGGAGAATGACCTTGTGTATTTTCCTCTATGGGCAACCAGATATTGTTTCTAGGGGCAACCAGCCTGCTTTGAATTTACTCTGAAGTCTAAAGTTAGCTGCCTTTGTGGCTGAGGATTATTACTTCTGTTCATCAATATTACACAACCTAAGTGGAAAGTCATCTTCTGTTCATCCACAGTTATGTGTGCCTAACAAGTATAAAACACACTACCAAAGGGCTGTGGAAAGCACCTCACAGTTATTATTATCAGGCAGGCAAAACAGTGATACCCAAGAAAGTTACAGACAGAAAACAACCAGTCATTCACAGTCAATAATCCCATAGCTATGCCATCTGGGGTCCTCAATAACGTCTGATGAGTCAGCTTTGCCAAGTAGGACTCCCCAACAACATCTGCTGGTTCTACTTGTTAAATACTAGTTGTCACTTCTGTACAGTCCCATGGCTCTTGGAGAGAGAGAATGAATTTCTGTTGTCTTAAAGTCAAGCTTGTGTTAATTTGCTGTAATTGCCCTTGGAAAGTCATCTTTATGCTCGGAATGGTGAGCAGAGCCTAGTCCAGGTTTCTGACTTTTAATATTGGGTCTCAGGTCTGGGATATAGCTCTGTGGTAAAGAGCTTGTCTTATGAACACAAAGTGGGAAATGCCTGTGATCCTAGGAATGGGAAGCTGAGGCCAGAAGCTCTCAAGAGCAAGGCCTAGACCAGGCTAAGTTACATGATAAAGGTCACATGAACTAAAAAAAAATCATAGAAACAGCATCAAAAATGAAGAGGAAGGGGAATGAAATATAATTAACTGCACAATAGCCCAGAATGGGAGAAGAAGGGACTCATGAAGTTCCTCCCTGCAATGAGGAACTTTTAGCAATTGATGGCTGCTGGTGGGGGGAGAGTCCATTTTATTCAGGGATGTGGTCCCTGAGAGACTGCCCAGTAGACAGTATATACAGGAAGCACTAAGTGGATTCAGGTTGTTTAAGAGAGAGAGAATGAAGTTTGGAGGGAAAAGTGGGGGCCATAGTGGGAGAATTGGTAGTGGATTTTGATCTAAACACCATATATATGTCTATGAGATTCTCAAACAAAAACAATTGGGTCTCCCAGCTCTGTTTCACTGCTTCTTTACCAAAAGGCCAGGAAGGGAGAAGTAGCCGTGTTGATTTGGGGTCAGCATCCACCAGGAAGGACAGTACTGGCTGTGTCCTTTGAGTCTGGTCCCTTTCCATCCTCACTTATGCTCAGTTTTCACTGTCCAGCTTCAGTGCCTTTTTGGGATCCAAAGGAAGAATAAGGAATTGGGCAATGACAATGATGTCATTTTTTGCCTGAGCTTTTGCCTTAGCCCTTGGCTGATTTTTCTATTTGAAGTCACTTTTTCAGTAACCCAGCTGACCTCCCCTTGGTCCCTCCATATTGCTTATTGCTATCCAGTCCTCAAGCTCTCTCTTGGACCAGAAGACACCATGTCCTAAAACCGCATGTGCTTCCCTGCTCCTTATACTGAGGGTTGTAATCAGATTCCACCAATAAGAGATCAGGAAGGCAGAAGAGCCAGGATGTAGCTAAAAGTGCCTGTTTGTGTTAGGGGTCAGGAGCTACATATCTTTGCCTGTGTTTGTTGACTTTCCTGGCAGTCATCCTAACAGCACAAGTTGGTTTTCCTGTGATCCCTGTACCCAGGAGTTTCCTTTGCATGGTTGTCCTGACTATCAGTCTCCCAGCCTTCCCTTAAGTGTGGAAAGGTCAGAGTAATTCCTTGAAAAATCCACTGTTGGAAATATGCAGACTGGCTTCTCTTTTTCCAAAAGGACCTTACAGAGACGTTCTTTCTGAAGCGAGTACTCTCTCATGTCTCAATTCTTACAAACATCCATTGGCACATCATTGATGTGCCATTCCTCAGCCTGATTGTCTGTGTTCTTGGCCCTCACATCCCCACACACTAGTCAGGCAAGATTAATAAATGATTCTAGAATGCCTTGTGATGTTGTCTATCAAGCAGAAGCAAAGGGGTGGAGGTGGGTGCTTATCATTATAATTTTTGGCAACTATCTCTAGGAGGACCCAGGAGCAGCTAGAAGAGAAACAGATGGTAATACAGATTGAGGAATACATCACACCTCTGCCTCTATCAATCACTGAATAGAGTACTCTGAAAATGACATACCTTGAATGGCGTTACAATCTGAAGCTATAAGGCAGTCCTTAAGAATATGACAGCTGAAGGCTGTGTACTGAAATGGTCCAGACCCTGCAGCAACAAGACTTTACCTCAAGAAGGTTCTGGCAAGTACATCATTTAGACAAAGAAGTACTCAAGGGAAGAAATTATTAGGGCATGTGTCTCCATCACTCATTCTATGTACATGATGTTCATGAACATTTGATGGACACATACATGAGTGAATGGATGAGTGAAATTAGTGAATGCATATAAGTGTATGGGAAGGACTGAAGCCCCCGTGAGCAAGAATTTCTACACAAGATGACAAGGTTGATGGGTAGTCAACTTTCTTTCAGCTTTGGGGGCCAATATGTCTACTTTGGTGTAGACAGGTAAGATTCAAGGACTATTTTACTATTTTGTACAGGAGATAAAGGAAATGCCATAAAATCTCTGGGGTGGATAAAGGATCGTGTCCACATTTATGGCTGGAAACAGTAGATACAGAGGGTATGGCACTCGAAACCCCTACTCTAGACACTATGAGCCCATGATAGAGATCAGCTTGAGGAACCTTTGGGAATCCTAGACACTTCTGTTTTCCCAAGAAATTTCCTACAAAACAGCAACAAATGCAAAAGACCATTGCAATAGCATCAAGTAAGTCACATACACTTAGATGGAATCTGGAAAAATTGTTCCCTTCTCTATGACTAATTGGATCAGTCGCAGTAGCTTATGGTGTGCTGTTAATTAAACCATAGATGGGGCTTCAATTTTTCTATGCACTTCTAGTAGAGGACTTGAGCTAGTCAAGAAATGGGACAGGCATCCCCATCTAGGGAACAGTACCTTCATAGAGTCTCAAACTTCTGTAGTATTTGTCCCACCCTTTTCTGTTGCTTGAGGCCAAAATTCACAATTCCAAGGCAGAAATTAGCAGGGTAATTGTGACAGCACACTACATCTCAGAAGGTGTAGTTTTCACAAGTGATGTGCTGTAGGTGGGCTGATAGGAATGTTTATGAGCATGGGGGTTTTATGTGAGCCATCTGTTCTTAGTGTCAAAACCAGCCAGTAAGCATAGGAGAGGCTCAAGATACTACCCCTTTGCAACTTCATCATAGTTAATAGTAATGGCTAGTTCTTATAAAGAACTTAGTATCTGCCTGAACCTGTTCTAAGTCAGGGGTCTGTAAGCTGCAGTTCATATGAGGTCTCTGCTTCCTTTGATTTTGCATAGCCTTAGAGAGGCATACCTATGATGGTTAGTCAGCATCATCGATTTCCGTGAAATCTCCTGGGAAACATACCTCTGGACATGTGTGTGAGACTGTTTCCTGAAAGATGTAGCTGAGGAGAGAAGACCTACTCTCTAAAATACCTAAAATATGTGGCACCATCCTGTGGCTGGGGTCCTATGCTAAATAAAATGGGGAAAGGGGAGTAATTCAGCTGAACCATGGCATCCATTTCTCTGTAATTCCAGACTGTGAACACAATTAGGACCAGACCCTGACACTCCTGCTACCGTGCCTTCCACAGCATTATGGATTGTATCTCTCCAAACTGTGAGATGAAATAAATACCTTTGTGCACCTAATTGTTTTTTTGTCAAGTATTTAGCCACAAGCAGTGAGGATTGTAACTAATACAACAGCTCATCTATTTATTTATCTGTTGTGTGTAGTGGTTGTCACATTTTACCACTGCAACTAAGAGTAGCTGTGACAAGGACTTTATGTCCTGCAAAGTCTAAAAGACTGACCCTTACTCCCTTTGTGTAAGACATGTGTCAGTGTCTTCTATGAGCTGTTTCACGTAATAATTCAATTAATCCTTATCCTGTGCCCCATTGTACTGTCACCACATTAAATACTGGGAAACAAAGAGAAAGAAAGTGCCTAAATCATTGTCAAGGGAAGAGCTTATGGATGTGGTGGAGAAAGGACTTGACTGCCCAAATCTGGCCCCAGAGCCTGTATCTTAATCTTCTTGCTGTGCTCACAGTTAACCAATAAGATAAGAGAGTCTCCTGTGTACTAGGAATTAGGGTGTGAGACACGTGTGTCTAACTACTTTCCATGTCTACCTGCTTTCCGAGAGCTCCCATGGAGAGACAGACACAGGTGAGCTTTTCCTCTTTGTCCTTTTACAAAGCATGGGAGTGTTGTTTAGGAAAGGCTGAGAGAGCCGGGGAAATGGTTCGGTCTATAAAGTACTTCCCACACAGTTCAGGTCCCCAATCCATGTACAATAGCTGGGTGTGGAGGCACACACTTATGATCCCAGTGCTCGGGAGACAAAGGCAGACAGATCCCCAGAGTTCAGTGCCCACCTAACCTCACCTGATTGTCAAACCAGTGAGCATCCTGTCAAAAACATGATGGATGGTTCCTGTAGAAGAACAAATCCTGAAGAAATCCTGTGGCCTCTGCATCTATGTCTACACATGCTTTCTGCCTCTGTCTCTCTCTTTCCCATCTTAAAGAAAGGGCTGAAATTTAAGTTTTTCACAGCCATATGATTTATCTTATAAAAGCGAAGCAGAATCACAAATGCACAGGTTCAGATAATGCACCATTCACATATCCTGCCCGGGGAAATAATCATTGTGGGGTACTTCAGAGCATTGAAAAATGAGCTAAACATCAAGAACTGAAAATGGGCAAATCATAGGATAAAAAGGCTAGTGAGTATCCCTGGGGGGTCGTCTTCAGAGTCCTGTTCAACCTACTTCAAAGCTCCTGAGGAGAATTGTCATCTTGGCAAGGTGTCTCTGATTAAGTGTCTTGGCTGTTTTTATTAACAGATGTGTTCCTAGGGCCTACAACAGTGCCTAGTGTATCATATGAGAAGTGCAGTATACGTTTGTCACAGCAAACACTGTGTCACCAATGTACAGGCAGCCCTATAGAAAGGAGAGGATGCCTGCTCCTCCACAGTGGCACATGGGCACAGCTTCAGTGCAAACCAGACCTCCATAAACTGTTACCCCTCATTAAGCTTCGTTGTCAGGACAAGTTTACTAACTGCAATCTCAAGCCCAATTAAATACCAGGAGTGTGTAGCGAACACCTACCTGTGCCAGGAAACAAGACTTTAAGGGGGCACCTCAAGTTTGTGTGTGTGTGCGTGCGTGCGTGTGTGTGTGTGTGTGTGTGTGTGTGTGTGTGTGTGTATGCGTGTGTTTGTCTGTCTCTCTGTGTGTGATTGTCTATAGTGGGTGCTTTCTTTTTTTTTTTACCCCACTTACTGCTTTTCTGTTGTTTTCTTTATGTGTCACTTCATAATTAAAGCAATGTCTCACACCCTCTCTGAATCTGATGTTATATCATCTGTACAGAAATCATGAGAACTGCCAGATACCTTTGGGGCATGAGCACAGTAACTTGTTAGGGGTTGAATTTTCTCTCCCCTAATTCTATATCTTGAAGTCTTAAATATGAGCTTGTTGGGACACAGTATATGTAACTCATTAAGATTTCACCATATCGAAAATGATAGTCACTGATGGAAAATGACTGGCTTTTACATTTGGAAAGGAAAAAGAAAACTGGACTCATAGGGAAAACACCAGGTAGATCTGAAGGCACAGACCAGGTCATTGTCTATCAGAACACCAAAGATCTCTGCCAAGTGTTAGGAATTTGAGATGGAATTGTGTTGAAACAGGTCCTCTACCAGAGCCCTGGGAAAGAACTAGCCGCAAGGACATGTTGATCTCTGACCTCCAGTCTCCGGGACTCTGAGGCAGTCAGTTTTGGTTTGCCTTCCTCTGGGTGTTAAGCTTTATTGTGGAGTCCTAGGGACTCTGTCCAGAGTCCTTCACTCAGGTAGTGTTCAGTGCGAAAGCTGCTTCCTTTAGCTCATCACTTCACCCTTCTCTGTTCTGTCTGTCCATCAGTGACCATGCCCTGCCATGGAACCTGAGTGGAGCTGGTGACCCATCCAGTTTTCTTGAGTCTGGAACGTGCAGTCCCTTGGGGATGCCTAGAATGTAGTAGACAGCAGCAAGAGGGAAAGTGGCTAAAGTGAAGACCTTGAAGAAAAATAGTGTGTGTAGGGATTTGATTGTAAGAGCCCCTGTAGACAGCAGTGGAGTAATGGTGATGGCCTCAAGGACCAGGGGACTATCTATATCTGTTAGTTGTCGCTTTTCCCCAGAGTCCTATTCCTCAAGCCTTTTGACACATGGTCTAGCCATAGTACCTGCTCATTGAAAAGTGACTGACTACACCGACAGTGGTAGTGATTGTGTTGTTCTGGAACAGCCTTTTGAAGGGTGGTTCCAAAAAATAGTATGATTAAGTATCGAGACTATAGACTCTGAACATGGTATTTCTCCATGGAAAAATAGGGAACATGAGAGAGTAGGCATTAGCCACTGTATTCTGTTGGGTCACCAAAACTGAAGATTGGTCAACACCCGTGGTTCTCAAAATTGCATGTGTATCTATATTCTCCGGAGGACCTTCTGAGACCATGGTTGGATACCCAGCCCTCTTACAGAGTTCTGGTTTGAGCTAGGTAGGGCCTGAAGGTGTGCATTTATAATCAGTTCTTGGCGATGCTGAGGTAGCTGCTCAGGGACCACAGTTGGGGAGTCACTGGCAAATAGACATGTTCTTTATTGGTCCATTGAGATGGATGTTCATGACTTCCTGGTGTCTCCTAGGACCCTTGTCTGTATGAACAGTGAGAACGGTGGGACCTGCTTACTCTGCCTAGAATTAACTCTCATATGGTAGGCACTCCATAGTAGGGCTCACAAATGCTCCCAATGCCCATGAAAATGATAGTTAATATATTAAATGTTTATAATACATTCAGTTTTTATAAAAAAAGAAGTGAGGTTGGTACTACTATTACATTTATGGAGTTTAAGGAAGTTGCCAGAGGAGGCACAGCTGGGAGATGGCAGGGTTGGGATTGGATCTGACAATCTAAATCGGATCCGTGTTCCTATTTTCCATTATTTCAATGACTCTGTAAAAGAAAAGAGGCAATAAATGGTCCTAGTGATGTTGGCCAAGTTATTAGTATATTATTTGCTCTCATTCTTCTCTCAAAAAAGGAAAATAGCTTTTCCCATCTTACATGGAAAAAATACCTTTAGATTAAAAAAAATAAGCTGTCAGGATTAATTGGATAACAGCTGTCAAACTCTTGTAGCTCCTTAGAGGATGGTGAGAGAGGAGGAATAATTATTGTGCTATTTTCTATGCAGACCCTAGTACATTGGGGGGAGTTGATGAATGTCTAATGATATTCTTGGTAATTAGCAATGATGGAAGAGAGATTGCTCAGGCCAGAGGAGAGGGCTTGCTGGGGATGGGCAGGAGAGAATGCTTTTACAACAGATAACCAGTGGCCAGAGACCTCATGCCCTGTAAGAAGTATGCAGGGCATGACTCAGGTGAAAAGGCAGAGTTTCCAGGCTGGCTAGCTTCCTGTGGCCCCAAGAGAAGAAAGGGGCCAGGACAGCTTGTTGATTTTCTTACATTCACAGGCTCCTGGCTTACCAAGCCTGGGCAATTTCAGATCAGTTTTTGTAGTGGCTTACTAAGTGGGGGCAAAGATCAACTGCATTAGCCTCACTTAGAGGCTTATCAGAAATGCAAATGCTTGCACTCAAGCCTAAACTGATTGCAGGTGGAACCCAGGAAACTTTAGGAAGATGTCCAGGTGCTCTAGTTACTCTACAGCTCTGGACTTACTGTTTTAGAGGAAAATAACTCTGATCTTAGTGGCAGACACAACTGAGATCGAATGCTGGCACTGTCTCTTTAGGCTATGCGGCTTTGGGCAACTTACTGCGTCTCTGTGACTATCAGGTTTCTTATCTATAAGCCTCGAGGAAGGGTAAAGATGACTGGTGGCACTCCACAAGGCTGAGACTCTTACTTTCTGGCTTTGAAAATGCACGGGACATTCTGTTTCTCTCTCACCCGTCTGCCGCCTCCTTCATCACTGCACCCTTCATGTGCTTATTTGCTCAAGCTGATTACTATTTTCTTTCTTTTTTTATGCTTCCTCCCTCCAAGTCTTGGTTAGATGTTCCACCATACACATATCTTGCTTATCATAAGACACCCTATATTCTTGTGATTGCTTTTAATTTTGCTTTGGTTTTATAGAAGGTGAGATATTAAGTGCTGTCTGCTTCCCCTTGGAGTGTCAGACACAAAGTAGCTGGAGGAAGAATATTTAGAGTTTGTGAATTGTGCTCAAATGCTGATTCTGGCAGGTCTCCTGAGGAAACTGACAGAAGGTTTGGATTGCCATGTGGGGGAAACTGAGGCATATATGTATTAGAAGTCTTCTTCAAGTTATAGATGAGAGACACAAGACAAGAGTAAGCTTTGATGTTTGAGGACTGACGGACAGGTTCTGGGAAATTGGGAAACATATAAACCTTAGCAGAACTCCATCAGCTAAAAAGGTCCATTGAGAGGGACACACACTCACCTTCAACCTTCACAATGTGGTCTGCCGGATATTGAGCCAGCACTTGTGATAAGAAGCCAAAATCCTTCCCTTGGGCTTGGGATATAGCTTAGAAGCTGAACTTGACCCCCTGTAATGGAGATAGCTGGATCCCTGAGGCTTGCTGCCAGCCAGCCTGCCCTATGTAGTGAGCTCCTGACCAGTGAGAGAGACCCTGTCTCACAAAATGTAGATTGTACCTGAAAAGTATGCTCAAGGAACATATGCTTGCAGACACAGAGACATATACACATCACACACACACACACACACACACACACACACACACACACACACACATGCAATCCCTCATAGTATCACCAGGACAGAAAATTTCAAAAACTCAGAGAAGCTCTTCTTAGCCTTTGTTTATTTATCATAGACAGGGGTGGGCACCTCCTTGGGAAATAGATGGATGTTCTTCCCAAGGGAAAAACAAACAGAAAACACTCCAAATATCCCCTTCTGTTGATCTTGCCAATCATTGGAAACCTGACCAGGTTGCTTTCAGACCAGTTTTTGTAGGAAACAAAAAAGCATCCACTGAGTGGGGAAGTAGGTGACAATGTACATCTCTCTAAGACGTGGCATCTTAAAACTTGGGAACTATTAGCAATGATCCAATTTAGTAATGGGAAAATAAGGCAGCATTATTTTAGCAGGCTTAGTTATCTCTTTGTTTTGCTCTTTCTCTCTTTCTTTCTCTCTCTCTCTCTTTTTCTTCTCTGCCTCTTTCCCCTTCTTCCTCTCTCCCTTTCCATTTGTACCGTTCCAACAACAAATATATGGGGTAATAATTCAGTGTGGTTTTTTTTACAGAGCATGGCGTAGTCGAACATTCTGTGAGTGTAATTGGAGCATAAATGTAACTAATCAAAATATTATCATGCCAACGGATGTGTGAAGTGTTGGGAGATTTAAATATATATCTATTTTAGTTCCACGTCATTTCGGTTTTGAGTGGTAGACACAAAGGACTTAGCCCAGTGAGTGACAAAAACAGTTTGGGGTCTGACACTGTCTCAACCACCCTGTTCTCCTTTCTCTTTGTGTGGTAACAACTTGCCAGATGATCACATTTTTGCTTGTTTCTCCCACCCTTTGCCCCTCTTCGTAACTGTACTAGCTCTCCAGGCTAAGACCAATAACCTCAGGGAGTTGGTGTCCATTCCCTGTGTCTGAATCTAACATGCCCACGAGTGACAGGAAGATAAGAGATAACACTGACAGCTGCTGAGGTTTGAATCCCAGCTTTGGTGTTAACTGTATGGCCTTGAGAATGTTTCACTGCTCAGTGTGTGTTTTCATTTTTTTAAAAAGATGGTGATGGTAGTAAGTACTTTGTAAGGCTGATTTTAGAGGAGCTGCATGGGTGTAAATACATTGGGTAGTATGTGTTTGGTATAGTTGCTAAAGAGAGAAAGGAATTCTTGAAGAGACAGACAGACAGACAGACAGAGAGAGAGAGAGAGAGAGAGAGAGAGAGAGAGAGAGAGAGAGAGAGAGAGAGAGGAGAGAATATACTGTATTGTCCCAGAATAGATTATTCATGGAGCATGTATGCCCTTTCCTTCCTGTCCTTCCTCACAAGGAGCCCAGGAGAATAGCCAAGTCAGCCGTGTTTCCTGATTCACCAGTGACTCGTGGTTTAGTTTTTATGAGGTTCTCTCTCTCTCTCTCTCTCTCTCTCTCTCTCTCTCTCTCTCTCTCTCTCTCTCTCTCTCTCTCTCTGTGTGTGTGTGTGTGTGTGTGTGTATTGTGTGTGTTGGGGGCATGAGTTTATGAAGAGTCTCTATATATGTACTTCATATTTTGCTCTGCCCAGTAGCCTTGTCTTTCTCTTCTCCCCTCCTTCCTGGATCTGTGTTCTCTCCTTCCTGTGTATCACTCCTACTGGCTCACACCTCCTCGTCTCTCCTTGTCATCCCTCCCAGCCCTCTTTCTCTCCTTATCTACTCTTTCTTTTCCCTCTTTTCTTTAATTGCTCCCTTCTTCCTTAATCTTGTCTCTGAGGGATAATGGTAAGGGAATCTTGGTTTTCTGTACTTGGGGGAAAGCTTGAGTATCTATGGATCCCAAGCTTGATTCTGCTTGAGTCTGGGCACAGAGCATGGGGAGTGGGGAACCCTTCCTGTCTCACATTAAATCTAATCACCTAGATGTACTCCATTTTTAAACATTATCCACACCTACATGGATTATCAGATAACAGTTTCTTAGAAAATTGCCTTAACAAATTTGCATATGAAATGCATAAATCCCAGCTTACTGGTCTGAATGGATGATTACAGAAATACTTATGACTTGTTCACACAAACTGACTGACAAAATATTCACAATGTGCAGCTCCTTTGAGATTTCAGGATCTATTTTCCTTGTTTTAAATACATATTATGCACCAATTAAGTTGTAATTAACACCCTCCCCCCATTTTCTGGTATATTAAGAAAGAAGCTACTTTCTTTCCCTTTTTTTGACACGTGGTAATCAGATTGCTTTCACAGATAATATGGGTAATGCTGAATGATGTGTTTGTTACTGTGGCTATTGGTTTACTGTTACATTTTTGATCAGCTTAACAATGACAAGTTTTCATGGCAATGCTAGTTACACCAAGTAGTTTTCTTGTACATGTATCTCCAAGCTTGACAGTATATTCTGATTTTTACTATTTTTCTCCATTCCCCCACTATTGTTTTGTGGGCAGACAACTTAATTTTATCACTTTGATTTTTAAAGCCAGTCTCATCCAAAATAACTGCAGTATAATTGTGTATTTCTGTGTGTAGGGACCATGGTGCAGGAGTAACTGCTCTTTGCGCATTTGTTACAACCACACGGGGTGAGATTTGTGGAGTTTGATGGCTTAAGTAGCATGAATTTCAAGAAGGGCATGACCTGAGCAAAACCTATGCACATAGGATGCTTGGGTGTTGCTCCAGTTTTTTTTTCTGTTGCTATGATTAAAACACTATTGCTAGAAGCTACTGTGGAGAAGAATGAATTTATTTAGCCTATATCTCCTGTCACAGCCCATCATCAAGGGAAGTCAGAACAGGAAGTCAAACAGGAATTTGAAGCAGAAATCATGGAGGAATGCTCTTGCCGGTTGGCCTACTAGGTAGTGGCCAGGGAGATGAGGAAAAAGATGGGTGACCTGAGAAGCTAAGGAGCAGTTCCTCAAGACCTGTAGATAGTAGGAGTAGGGTAGTGTATTTTATTCTGTTCCTCAGTAGGTTGCTTGCTGTTTTCTTTTTTAAAGGTGTGTATGTGTGTGTGGATGCACATGTGAAAACCAGAGGTCCACATTATATACCTTCTTCTATTATCCTGTACCTCTTTTTTTGAAGCAGGGTCTCTCACTGAGCCTGGAGACTGTCTGGCCTGCAAGCTCTCAGATTTCTACTTTCCCAGCACTGGGACTGCAGGCATACATCTAATTGCTGGGGATCCAGACTGCAGTCTTCATGACTGCACAGCCAGCACTTTATGCTCCAAGCCATGTCTGATTCCCAGCTATTTTCTCTTCAGTATAGTAAGCCCTCTCTGCTATATGGAAAAAATCTGGGACAGTGGAAAGATTAGGAAAGAAGCTAGGATGGAGGACCTCAGAAGCCACCACCACCATGGTTTTTAGCAGCATTTTATACAGTCCTTGTGAGTACAGTATAAAATGGGTTTTTATGGCTGTGCTGAAGAGGAGTCAACAGAAGCTGAGAGAGTTGAAGAGACTTTCTTGACATGGTCCAGGGCAAAGAGGTGTAGATGAGATTTCTCTGTCCCACTTCCTGATTTTATAAAGAAGTCACATAGTGTGTGTGGAGCAAGTGGCTTGTTCAAGGTGACATGACACAGTGATCCTGAGACTCTGAGATGCTGGCTTCATTCCAGTTTTGGCTTTGGATGACTCTGCTATCCATATTCAAATTGCACAGCTTTGGGCATGTTTCCCCAGATTGCTTTGCAAGAAGGAGAGGCAACTTGTTACCTCCAGGAAGCTAAGCTTTCCTAGGTCTTCTTGTTCAGAGTTGCTGCACCACAGAGGCATGCACAGCCTGAACTCTGATGTACAGCTCAGAAACCATGAGTTGAGCATGTTCGCGTGCACACACATACACACACACACTCACCCGGCCTGGTCTGTGCATCAGTGTACCTTTTTTAAAACAGGGCTAGCTTGACACTGCCTCAATGAAATGCTAAATAGTGTTTGAACCAATTGCTAACCTGTAGGGATTGTCAGAGTCACTTACTGGGTTAATATAATATCATCTGCTATTGCTATTTGTTACCAAATCCACATTCATTAAGTCAAGGACGGTTTATCATTTAATATTCACTGAAATGAACGTCAAACTTCCATATGTCACTTTCCACATCCCATTTTATTGGTGAGTACTCCGAGGGTTGGGGACTTTCTCAAAGTCACATCTCTAATGAACAACGGAACCCGAACAAAAACTAGACATAAGGTATAGAAGATCCAGATCCTTCCCATGTTGCTACAGTTGCTTGGCTTTCAGCAGCTCTTGGGCCTCTGCCTCTAGTTTTTCTCCCTTCACAGGTCCTGGCACTGGAAGCTGACAGCCCACCTGTCTTCAGGGACCACTCTGTGTTCTTGTTCTCAGAGCTGCAGGCCCTAAGTTGCCAGTCACCCAAGTACACTCATGTAATCTTAATGAACAATGTGCAAAGCCATTAAAAACTCAATTAGGACTTTCTTTTTACTGCCGACGTGAGGAAATGCAATCCTGAGGTGCTCATGTGTAAACACAATAGCCACCATCTGCTCCTGAGAAGCGTGCTGCCTCCAAAAAGGGTATCTGTGTGGCAGACACATCAGTAACGGGGCGCTTATCAAGGCAATATTATGCACGGAGGGGGAAAACGCAAAATTTATGGCCAGCCAGAGAGTACTTCCTGGTTTAGTTCCACGATTTTCAGTGTTACGTATAATAACTATGAGGAAACTAATGCTGTTTTATGTTCCTTATCACATTGGTACATTTTTTTAGGGCAAAGGAAAAGACTGTATTTACAGTCTCTCTCTTTCTTGTTTTTTGACTGATCTTGGCATAATGACTGGCTCATTTTTGATCTCTAGGAAACCGACAGCCTTGGGATAATATTAATTATGCCAACCTGTTGATCAAAGAGGGCTCCACTGAGTTGCTTCAGAACAGGGTTCTCACACTTGAATAATCTTAGAAATGGCAGGCCTGGGCTCAAATGACTCTGAGATACGGCTTCTTGCTTTTCCGGAGGGTGCCGCGAGACCTCTAATGGAAAGTGCTAACAGTGCCTCATCCGGCATTCACTAAGACTCAACACCTGCTTTTCTGGCTGCTGTGGTTTCCTGTCTCTGTGCCTTTGCACATTTTCTTCTAATTCAAACCACCCAGGGTTGCTTCTCTTATTGGCATCTCAATTTACAGCATCTTGTAACTTTGCTTTCTACTTTCAATCCCTTTAATAAAGAGGTTTGAGAGAGACAGTGGGGGCCTTCCTGAGGAGCCCAAATAATGACACTGCTGTAGAAAGAGAAACCTCCAAATTCCATTAGCTTCATAACCCAATTATAGTGTAATTCTTCTAAAGAATCCTTTTGTGTTCTAAACGAGGCTCCCGACAGGTGGTTGACCTGCAATATAGTCATAGCCATTTGGGCTCCTTCACTGTGGCTCTACTTTCTCCTGGATTCATGAAATCCTGAGCATTCAGTGTGGTTGAGAGAAGAGAAGGGACCACCCATTCCCACACTTCCGTATGTGTGCATTATCAGTTGAGGCTCTTGATAGAAATGTAGGTGCAGACTACATAGGTATGCAGAAGTCTGAGAGTGTCATATCTTCTGAGCTCTTGGGTGATGCTGAGGCTGTGAATGAAGGACCATCTGTGAGGGGGAGAAGATAACAAAGGATGGATGTGAGCATGAGAGGGAACCAGTTGTTAAGGGCCAAGCATGGAACAGGTGCACAGCATACTAGGACTTCTTTGAAACCGAGTTCTGTATCCTCTTGAACAGTGTTTCTGTGTCCAGAGTTGTGTGAGGCTGTACTAAATAGAATAAAGGCCACCTCCTCTGCAGGCTTGCTCAGCTACTGAAACTCGGATGAAAGGAAATGGTGACATGAGCTGTTGGAAGGACCCTGTCCTGACTTCCTCTGCTGTGGAGTATAAGGAGCTATGGGTACATGTGTAGTGGTGTAGATTGGTGGGTGGACAGTTGGAGTGAGTGTAGACAGAAGACATCGTGCAACCTGGGATGGAGAGAGGCTTATTTCACTCCTCAGGCTGCCTCTCCTGGGATGCATAGCTGGTCAGCGGCAAAGACAGCCACCAATCTTTGTGAAGGTTGAGAGCAATAAGCCATCTGTCAAGGGTGCCACCCGGAGTCTGTGTGTAGACTAGCAAGGGTGCCACCAGGAGTTTGTGTGTAGACCAGCAAGCGCAGGTATGGATGTTGACTCAGTCTCATCTCTGGGCCTCACTTCCCCTTTTCATGCTTTATTTCTTGTTAGTTCATTGGGGGCTTTTGATAATTAGACAACATCTGTAAATAGGGAAATATCTTTCCACTTATCCTCAGTTATTGCCAGGACATTAAGGAGGGCTCTTTATATTATTGGCAACTCTTATTCCACTTCAGTTGGATAGTAACCCAGGAGCTGGGTGATTTTTCCAATTGGTAGATTTTTGAAAATCTGACTACAGTTTTCTCTGTTATTGTTATTTGGCTTCCTTGTTTTTTCTGTATTTTGTTTGTTGGTTTAATATGAGCTCATTCTAATGCCCCCAGTCATCTTCCATGAAGAATAGCTTTTCCCCTAGAAATCTGGATTGAGTTAAGGATGGTTTCCTTATTTTTTTATTCTTGAATGTGGGTAGTGCTTGAAGCCTAATTTGTCTTCAAGACTGATATTTTCTTTAGTCCAGCTTTGTAAGCAATTGTATAGAGGTTTTAAATATAATCTCCCTTCGGTGTCCACTTGTAAATTTGTTCAGAATCCAGGAGACAAGGTGTAAATGGTCTTTTCTGTTTAAAACCTCAACAAGATATGAATGGCCTAGTCCTTATTACCTTGCAGCCCTTACTTAGTCTCTCTGGTATCAAGGTGAGTGAGGTAACTTATGGCTACTGAAGTGGCTCATTTTGCCTGATGATAAGGGGTCTTAAGATTTCATTCAGAATGAAGATTTTAGTGGTCACAAGAAGATTTCAAAGCAATTCTGTTTTTCTAGCTAGAAAGCATTTACCCCAGCATTACTGGAATTTATCTGCTGGGTTCATAAGACTTTTAAGTTGCAGAGTTGAGCCTTCCCCCTCAGTTGTGAAATTCCCTTTGATATCCCAGGTGGTACAGGCTCTGAGGAACCACCTGCAGTGACTCACTTTGTCTCTGGCCAGTTGGTTCCATTTGCAGAAATTTCACTTGTTATAAAAATCTGTTGCAAAACGAGCTAAGATGTGCCTCCTCATAGTGATGGATCTGAATCTTGTTCTTGGGAGGTTTTTACCAATTAGCCAATGTCACAGCGATGTTGTGTGAACACTCAGGAGGAAAGCAGTGGCAAACAACAGTAAATATTGATTCTTATATTCACTGATCTGTGCATCGATTGCAGGTTGACTGATGTAGGTTAGATATGTTGTCTACATGGTTGTGCATCTTGCTTTCAAGTGGGGGGACTTGGCTCTTTACTCACAGATTGATGTCCCAAGGCAATTGGAACATCAGCTTCTTATCACAAAAAAGTAGTGCCAGAAGACAAGCCTAGCTAGAATGGCACCTGTGTGGCTTCTATTAGTAAGTCCCACAATGTTGCCCAGTGTCAAGTGATAGCCTCTGGTTCTACAGAGAGAACTATAAAGCCAGTGTGCCAAAGGACCTGGATCCAAAGAAGGGTATATAACAGGAGACATTTCTATTTGTCACGGCAGCTGGAAAGAGACATACTCAGGTCTATGGCACAGCCTCTTGCATGCTTAGAAGCAGTTATAGTTATTAGTAGCAGTTACATGTTCTACCAATAAATACCTACTGTTAATACTAGCCTCTAAGTGCGTAGAGTACCACTCACTTTGCATTTCTCCTTAAGCATATTCTAGTTGGTTCTCACACTTTTGGGGAGTATATTTCTTCCTCAGATATGATATGCTCTCTTTGTATACGGTCTCCATTACTATGGGGTTTCCAATGCTGAGTGCAGAACTCCAGATAGAACCTGTCCATGCATGGGATCCTCCCATATTGTAGAGGTTCTGCCTCATCTGGAGCAAATCCCAGCTTATGTGAGGTTATTTCCCATTCCGTTTCACCTGTGGTTGGCTCCCTTCTTGGGTTTTTAATCCCTTGCTTCCTTCAAGGTCCTGCACTTAGTGATAAGCAATCTACTTGGTAGAAATTCTTCCTGTTTAGGATCATCTGTCTCCTCATGCTTCCAATACCACCACGAAGAGGAATTTTAGCCCTAGTTATAGAAGTCCTTCTCAGACTCTGAGAGGGGATATGGCTTCTTCAGAGTCAACCTGACCTGTCACCTAAAGGAACTTCATTTCCAACCTCCCTGCTAGGTACCATGTATGGGTATGACAAGTTTTCAGAGGACATTTTCTCTCTTTGTTTTTGTTTACTACCCACTGTGGGTCTCTAGGATCTTTCATGATGGTGAACAGCTCTGGAAGGGCCTCAGGCCAGAAAGCCCATCTTCTTCTGCCAACCCTGAAGGAGAATGACACCCACTGCATTGACTTCCATTACTACTTCTCCAGCCGAGATCGCTCCAGCCCAGGAGCCTTGAATGTCTACGTGAAGGTGAATGGTGGTCCCCAAGGGAACCCTGTCTGGAACGTGTCTGGGGTTGTCACCGAGGGCTGGGTGAAGGCAGAGCTTGCCATCAGCACCTTCTGGCCTCATTTCTACCAGGTATGACACTTAATCTTGATCTCTTTCTAACAGGTTAGCAATCACGTATCTTTATACCCCTTGCCTTTCCTAGAGTGGGTAGGTCTAGAAAGGACCTTAATTTTTACTCATTCAACTCATGTTGAAGAGGCTTTCCCAGTATTGCAGAGGTGACCCAGTGTAGCCCCCACCTCCCTGGAGGTCATGAGAGGGGGACCAATGTGTAGATAAACAGAGCAAGAATAGCAGAATTCATGTGGAGGAATGCAGACACTGGACTGGAGGAAAGCAAAACTCTGGAACTTCTTATAAACTAATAACTGGATTCCATGCATAAAAAGTTTGAGGTCTGGAGAAATAAGTTGACTAGTCAGGTAGAGAATATTTGATTGGAGGAGCAATAGGATAGTGTCTAAGAAGAGGAGACAGCTAGGCCCAATTTGTAAGGTTGAATTAAAATAGACTAGAAAGGGAGGGCAAGACATTTGAAATGTCTGGGAAACTTGTTCATGCACGATGCAGAACATGAGTGAGTGGAAGATTTTGAGGAATTTGGAAACTATGTTCCCTTTTTCTTTTTGGTTTTCTTACTATTGCTTGGTTTTGTTGGTTATCATCCACTCCTCACCCCATTTTGGGACAGTGTCTTACACTGTAGCCCAGAATATCCTGGAAATCACAATGCATCCCTGGTTGGCCTTGAACTTATTATCAATCTTCTTGCCTTAGTCTCCCAAGTGCTAGAATTTCAGATGTTTGTAGTCACTCCCAGCAGAAACTAAGTCCTTTAAGGATGTCTTGTAGAAGAGATACAGGGAAATGAACTTGCAGAGCCTGTAGGTTATAAGAGCTTGAAGGTCAGGCTAACAAACCAGTCCTGGAGCAGTGATTCACAAACTACCAGTTGGGAAGGAAGGGCCACTTTCTCCTAACTGATTGTGAACCAATGCTTTTATAAGCCACACTTAACTATGTCATTGCAAAACCAAATTGTTGTGTCTGTTTTGAACACCATTCTTACTTGTCCTACATATCACACTGTGGATGAAATCAAATGATACAGACCCACAGCATTCCACACAGTGTTTGCAAGGGGTACAACTCCAGACAGGTTCAAGTCAAAATTATTGAGAAATTTTCTTTTAAAAACATCATTAGTTAAAATTTCCATATCATGGAATCGACCTGTGTTTAAGTGTTCAATATAGTGCCTTTTCTAAGTAAATCTGCTGTACTCTGCATTTACCATTATCAACCATATTTAGAACATTTCCTTCATTCAACAAGCTCCCTTGTACTAGTCTCAGTCCCCATTACCATTGATGAAAGTTTTCAAATAAGAAGGTGCAACAAATCTGCATTTTGAAGACATATTCTGGTGTCGGAGGCAGAAGATAGACCCAAGGGTGGCAGATGAGTGGCCAGGGCTTCTTACATGGCCCTGAGTTCCACACCCAGTTTGTAGTTCTGTCAGTCCATCTGTGTTAGGAACATATTTCTCTACTGAGGTTGCTTGTTTAAGGCAGTTTCAGCCCTATTTCTTCTTTGCTTTGGCAGCTAAAAATCAGAATTTAATACTCAATTACCTTCAACACTTAGCCTAGATTTTTGCCACATCTATTTCCAATTTTATCTTCAGTGGCTTGTGATTTGTTTTTAGAATGATTGCTTTGTCCTCTGTTAGGCATTTCCTGTAATTCATCTAGAATTAGAGGGGAGAGAATGATGATGATCACGATGGTGATACTGAGGATGGTGATGATGATGATGATGAGCGGACAATGATGATGATGGTGGTGATGCTGAAAGGATGGTGATGATGATGATGATACCTACCATTTATTGAGTGCTTATGCTACAGGCACAGCACAAAATATCCTTTCAGAAATGCAGAGGTGAGTCAGACAGAGCCTGGACTTGTGATAATGAGTGTGGACTATTTTCACTTTGCATCAAGTAAAGCACCTACTCCCTCTGTGAGAGCAGTAATGTCTTACCAAGAAAAGTGGCTAAAAAGAGAATATAATGGTTTTAGCATGTGTGTTATTAACACTGGGACTTTTTTATTGTAGATGTTTTGAGAAAGGTGCCTTTGGCCTCATTAGTTCTTTGTCTTTTCTCCTCTTGCAGAGACATTTTTAAGAAGTACCAGCTCCACAATCTTGATCTGGCATTCACAGTGTCAAATATGTTTCAGAGTTCACAGTATTTGCAATTTACAAGGTTATAACATTTGCATTTGCTATGTGCTTTGTAAGTAACATTCATCATAGGCTCTTCATGGCACACCAGAGTCAAGTGTGCAGGTGTCCTGACCATAAAATTTATGCATATTCACAAGGTATGGCATATATTAAGGCTGTATATTATATCTGACCAGCTCAACTTAACTTTTATCACCAACTTACGTTATAAAATATCTATGTGACATAGCTTGCTTCAGCACATGCCAGGTGTCTAGGTTGCCTTTGGGGTGTAGCCCCTTGTTTTGTACCTACACAGTTTCATGGATAAGGGGACTTATTTTTGCTATCTTGGAAAGAACTGGCATTAGATGTCTTATGAAATGTTTTTTGGTGAAGGTGAAGTGGCTCAAGGTTTGGGAAACTATGTGGTATCTCTATTTAGGAAGTACAGCCAGCCAAGTAGAGATCTAAGCAGCCAGAAAGAAATCTGTATATTGGTATTTAATCTACTGTGTATACTGGTATTTAATCTACTGTCTGCTGTGGAAGTTTGACCTTGGCCTGCTTTTAGCATGTGACTGTCTTAGCACAGAGGTTATATGCTAGGGAGTGGTGTCCCAGCTTCCTGGTTTATCTGAGATAACTTTGGTTTACTCCTCTTGTCTTGGAATCATGGGAACTATTTGGATTTCTTAGTTACACAGCGTCTATGTCCATAAAGATTTAGAGCATTATGTTGACTTATCTCTGTTGTGAACCAGACGGAAAATGCTTTCATTTGGTGGGTCTGTTGTCATTACTCAACTCTGCAGTTGTGCCATGAAAGTAGACATTCACAATGTGTAAATGAATAGATGTTGCTGGACCACTAAACTTTTATGTGTAGCAATGGCTGATGGCCCAGTTTTGATTTCCAGGCCTTAGTTTGCTGCAGTCTGATATGGATGGGACTGAGACATATATTACAACATCTAACAGTACATAGAAAAGTATTGAAAAATCTTGGACCACAACTGAAATTCCTGGTCACTACAGTGTCCCTGCTGTACCACTGAGTATAAACATGCTATCTCCATACTCTTCTGAGGCCTTAGGCTTCAATCACACAACCTTTTGTAGAGCCTGCTGTGAGTAGATGCAGGATAGGGCCATGGCTTGAAGCATACTAAACAGGACAATTGACCCAGAAAAGGGACTGTCCCTCCATTTGCCCTGCTCTTTGATGGAGACTGAAAAAGAAAGGACATTTGGCCTGTGGTAGGTCTATTTCTGTATCCTATTTATTTGTACAGAAGCTCCAGTCTAACATAGGGGAAATTATTGGTGAGTCAGATTTCCCATAATCCTGCCCATGTTCTCCATCTCTGAGCTCTGAGTTCTGTGTTTTCAGGAAGCATTTTGTCTATTCTGGGAATCTGCTGCTCTTTAACTGTGTGATGTCACCTGTGTCCTGTCATCTATTATATAGGGTCCCAATGTCTCACGTGTAAGTTAGAAAGAGGAACAGGTACCAGGTTCCTCTGTAAGTTAAAGTATATCGCATATGGAGAGGCATGTCAGGCTTGTAGTGATTGGAAGGAAGAAGGAAGAGAAATAGAGGGAAAGGATTGGATGGGAAGAAGCCATCACTGAAGAACAATACTGCATTGTTTGGCTGATCATCTGTGGCCTCTGTGACTTTTCTTAGGTGAGCAGCCTTACCAAGAGAGAGACTTCCAAACAATTCCTATTGTCCTCACATTCCCTTTGCTCTGAGCTTTGTGAGGACAAATCATTCATGTGTTGAGAGCAGCGTTGTGGAAAGAGCACGTCGCCCCTGTGCACACTCAGCCATTTCTGCGCACTCACATGGCCATAAGTACAGCTGAGCACACACAGATACCTGTATTCCCAGATTCGAAGATGCAAATGCACACACTCATGTGTAGCATAATGAGAATAATGAGAAAGGGGACACCTCAAGAGACTCAGGAAGGGAACAAAACAGGCTTTGAAATTCTTTGGATGGACTCTGAGCTTCTGTCTTGTGCATAGGTCCTGTGAACTGGGCCAAATTCGGTTTTCAGCATAGCTGGGCTTTGAACTACACGGGTTTGTGAATTCATTTATGAAAGTCATATTTCACAGTCCTAAAATTGACTTTAGCTCTGTAATTAACAAAGACGCCATCTTTCATATTGTTGGGCTTTTGAATGTTGAGCCTTCAGCAGGGTCTCAGGTGAGAAAAATCCCTTTGCAGCCCATACCCCACACCCCTGCCTGCCTCACCGCCTAAAAAGTTGATTCAATACCCGTGAAGCCTTGTGCCTCTTTCCAGGTGATATCTATTTGATTTCATATTTTTGTGGCTCTGACCTTTTCTGTCCCAATATTTAGGGGAAAAATAACACTGTTTGTAATTTTTCAGCCACCTGCCTTCTCTTCTCTCCATGTCCTGTCTAAGGAAAATGGCCTTTTACTCATCGCTGAAATGTGCTCTGTAGACCCTTGTAATGAGCACTCATCTGGTGCTGCTATGTTTCTCCTCAGAGCTCAGGATCTTTCTGGCATCTGACACTTTAGGTTTTGTATTGACAGTGATAATTCAGGAGGTTTTGTCACCACAACTTGCCCTGTCTTCCACCCTTTGAGTCCCACCCTGTTTCCTGTCCCACACTCCATCTCTATTATGAAGCAAATGCCCCTCCACCTCTAGTGGCCTCTGTGAGCTGGAGTGGGAAGGAATGTCCCTTGATTGTACTCTAAGCAATCCTCCCCCTAATGCCTGCAGAGCACTCTTCCTGAGAGAGACTCTGATAAGCCAACATTTTTCTCTTAACTTTTAAGAAATGTTTGCAGCCCTTTGAAACTTTTGCTGTGTATTCTGCAGAAGGGATGCAGAAGATCATAGAGAAACCCTGGGTCTCTTAAGCTGTGACTTGATATGTTAACATCCTTCCCCAAACACATGCATCACCACTTTTTTTTTTTACTTTAGTGTAATCCAACCTCAGTCTTTGCTGGAAGTTCCTTCTAGGCTTTGATTCTGCACAGAGGCAGATTTGAACTGCTCTGTATAAGCCCCCTTCCTGTGCCTGCATCAGGAGGTATCCAGCAAAGCTTTAGGCCCAACCTAGCTCTAGTTGACAGTAGGTTCCATGAAGCATCCTTGAGGCTGAGGGATATCCTTCACAGAGCTTGAGATACTGGGATCAGGTCTTCCACTATGATCTTTGCATCCAGGGTCCCAACTTATATGAATGCCCTTTACCCTTCTGGTCATGTGGCCTACTTCAATATTCCACCTAACTCCATTATCTCCCTTCCTGCTCCTTGGAGACATCCACATCTAGAGAACTCTCAGGTCTTCTCCACTCATGTCTACCTACCTCCATCACTTCTCCCATTTTCATGACCAAAGACGGTCATTATCTCTCTGTTCACAGTTCCTGGATGGACCTTCTTTTGAGAAGATATTAGCATCCTCCTTTGTGGTATCTGTCCTGAGAAAAAGGCTCTGGCTAATTGCTAGTCAGCGATCAGCACCTTCTATCCCAGTGCTAAGTGGTGGAGCAGTCATTGCCACCTAAGGCAACAGGCATCTTTTGAATCACCTCAGAACATCTTCTATGACATTTAAGAAATTTGCACTTAGAGATTGTGATTCTTACTTAATTTTTGGTGATTTTTTTCCTATTGAATTACCTTGCCAGAGTTTTGTTGGGAGGAATATTATTCATTTCTTTTCTTGCCTGTCAATAATTCATTTGAACTCCCCAAATAAAAAAGGATATGCTTTTTTAATATATATTGCAAGTCTTGATCTCGGGTTGTCATTTGACTTTCGATTTTTTTCAGACTCTTGTTGACATAAGAAACATACTATCACATCATAGTTATTAATATGCATTGTATAACTTTTGATTTTAAGATTGTTATTATTTTCTAGTTTTAGGAAATTTGGTTACAAAAATGTATAAAATTAAATATATACAAATTTTATTCATTGGGATTCTTATTGGAGTTATATTATAATCTAGCTTATGATCCTTACAAATCTATGAGCATTTGAATAGAAATTTTGCTTTCTCAGTATATTCATTACACATTTAGGAGAAAATATATTTGTTGTATTGGTTCTTATGTTTGATTGATCTGTTTTATTGACCTAGAAGTAGGTCAAAGTCTTTAGATACTGTGTTCTTTTCCCCGATCATCATTTTCCTTTCACGTTTCTTATCTTGAGGGATGTAGATACAATTTTCAATGGTCAATTTAGTCTATTTAATGGTTTATATTTTTCAGTTTGGTTAAAAATCTACTTTGGAGCAATCCCATTATTTTTTATAACAACTGTTTTCTGTTCACTTGCATTTTCCTTATTGTGTCTTTGTTCCATTCGTTATTTGCAAGGTTACTGAGTTATTCTGCCTTAGGTGCTTATCTTACAGCATACAATTAGACTTTGATTATTTAGACGTCTAGGTGTTTTCCTCTATTTTAACCCATTTATAGTTATTGTCAAAACAGAAACATTTTTCTTGTATTTGTCATTTTTTTATTTCACAGTGTAAATACTTTTCTACTATTGCTTTTGAAATATATTTGCTTTATATACTCTATTTTCTTTTGATTTTTTATGAACTTTACTTTGTTTTTCCACTGAATTACTTCATCTCTCTCTCTCTCTCTCTCTCTCTCTCTCTCTCTCTCTCTCCTCCCCCACACACATAGACACCTGGTTCTTTATAGAAAGATTTCCCCTTCTGCAGAATGAAGGAAAGATCATTCTTTCATCTCTGCACCTTTTCAAGATCATGCATAATCCTATATGTTAATTCTCTCTGAAGGACTGTACTGTTTTAGGAAAACAGTTTTTGAGAGTGGTCATTGTGCAGAAGCAACTGTGATACTGTATGGCTGTTACTCCCCTCATCATTTAGCAGAACTCTCAGCTTTACTGATGGATCTTACCACCAAGGAAACTGCCTCTTCACAGTCATTGCCACCTTCTTGTCCTGGTCTCTTGGTATAATCATGAGAGCTCCAGGCCCACTGAGAGCACTAAGCTTTGAATCCACATGCCTGGGCAACATGGTTTCCTAGAGAGATATCCTGTTGATCTCATCACCTAGTTTATTGTTTGACCACCGACTTTAGCTGTGTAGTAGGGACAGGACAGGGGTTTCATTTTGGAAGACATCATTATGGCAGTTATGATAAACAGTTACAGGCTGAATTAAACACTGGTACTGATACCTGACTGGCTTTGACTAAAAAATGAGTGCTTCCTATGATCTGTCTAATAAAAGAGATGGAAAAACGGGGGCATATCTGAGAACTTCTACTAAGGTAGAATCAAAAGGAAACTGAAGATAAGGGAGAAGGCTGAAGTTGAAGCCCATATAGGTACCCAGATCTCCAGCTATGATGAGTGGGAAGGGTATAGCACTGTACTTTAGAAGGGATGGCCCACTGGATAGTAAGGTAGAACACTCAAAGGAAATATGCTCAGAACTGTTACATCCAGATTACATGTGAGGAAACTTCATGCTGTGTAGAAATTCAGAGCTGTGAGCTGGTTAGATAATGCTAATTAATGCTCTGATGATAGATATAGGACACAGAGCTGGGCTTGGCATCCCAGTGAGTTGGCAATGGCTGAAGAGTGAGTGTGCATAGTCAATCAGATGATGAATAGAAGAATCACCATCTCCAAAGGATGGAGAAGAAGGAGTGCCTATAAACTTATGACAGGATGGTCTTGTATATATGAGAACAATCAAATGTGAAGAATCCTCTAAGCCCAAGTAGCGACTGGGAAAGAGACAAGCTGTGAATATTGATAATTGCAGAAGTATGATCAAGAAGTAATAATAATTATAGTAGACATTGATTGAGCATGTTGTGTGTCCAGCATTCTCAATAGAATATTAATGCTCCCTACCTGAAAAGTTACCTGACAAGACAGATACTACAATTGTAAGTGCAGACATGATGGCTCAAAACAGGGAACTCTTTTTTATGTAATTTTTATTTATGTATTTTATGTATATGGATGTTTTGTCTACATGTACCAGTAGAAGGCATCAGGTGTCATGGGACTACAGTTATACAAGGTTGTTACCCATAATATGGCTGCTGGGAACTGAACTCAGTATATCTGGAAGAACAACCCATGCTTTGAACTCCTGAGCCATCTCTCCAGCCCCACCATCTTCCTTCTGAAAATAAGAGAGATTTGGGGAAGTTTCATCAGATTTAGTATTTAAAATATTAGTGTCTGTTAAAATAAAACCATCTTGAGAGGAATATATGTGACTGATTTGGATTTTATACTCAACATTTTGTGGTAGAGGTAAGGAAGTGATAGGAATGACTTTATTAAGCTACTAAGGATTGTCATTGAAACACAACTGGCCACAGAGAAGAACTTTCTACAAAGAGGTAGTTTTTTAAGACTAGGAAAAGTTAAAACCATTAATATGTGTTAAGGGCAGAGGGAAGGAGGGAGAGCCTGGAAATAGAGTAGCAAAAGAAGAGACAAGATTCTGGAAACTTCAGCAGGGATCAGCCAGTTTCAAGGGTATGGACTTACTTGCAGAGATTATGGTTGGTGTGGAAGATGGATAGGTTTGTGGGTAAGAAGTGAGAAGTCAGTTCCTCCCTGATATTCTCCAAGCTCTAGGTCCTTCCACGATTGGGCAGCTACATGATGAAAGGAGAATGCTGGGTAGGGTTTGTGGATGGAGAAGGAAGGTCCACAACTGGCTTGACAAGGTTCAAAAAGAGTTGTGAAGAATCACATTGGGGATTAGCCATCATAATAGAAGGAGCCTGGGCTTGGCAAGAATGTAGGAGGGTCTAGGTGACCGTGTAGACTCTGGGGAAATACAGATCCGGGTACTGTGTGAGTCTAGGGAGCAGATGAAAGAATAGCGAATTGGGAGAAGGTTGTCAGGTAAGAGTCTGACAGAGGATTGTAAAATGTCATGTTCAAATTAGAGAATGGAGCTGGTGTAGTCGGGGGAGTGTGAAAGGTTCTGGCCATGGTACTCACAAAGATACTCATTCCTCCTCACTGAAGAGAAAGTCAGGAAATCTTAATTATCAAATCCTGTGGAAGTAAAAAGTTTTTGTAGGAGTCAGTAGAGAAAAGTTCTGCTTCCTTCCACTCACAGATACAGTCAATCGAGTACAGAGTACATTGCTTCTAGTTTCTAAGAGGTGTTAGGAAGGCATCCAGGAAATGGCTCAGCCTGCAAAGTTTGATCCCTAGCACCCCTGTGAAAAGGAGGCAGGTGTTTAGCAGCACATTTTTGTAGTCCCAGTGCTGGGAAGGTATAGACAGGAAATAGGAGAACTGCAAGCCAAGTGAGTGACTCCATCTCAAAAAAAATAAATAAATAAAATTAAAAACCAGGTGGCTGGCACCTGAGGAAGACAATAGAGGTTAACCTCTGACCACCAAACACACATACAAATATACACATGTACACACACACACACATACACACACAGACTCACACACACACAGAAAGACACACACACAGACACTCAGGAAGTCCAAGTTGACTATCAAGTCACATCAGGACTAACTCTCCTTGGCTTATGCTGGTTTCCAAGACAATAAGGAAATTGGGCTATTTGTAAGTAGTTCCCTCTGTAATTCATTTGAAACCACAATGAGGGAGGTACTGGTGGGGACCCAGGGTCTTGTTCAAATTGTTTGTTGTTATGGCTGAGTGTTAT
The DNA here is from genome assembly GCF_017639785.1 of Mesocricetus auratus. Classification (NCBI taxonomy): domain Eukaryota; kingdom Metazoa; phylum Chordata; class Mammalia; order Rodentia; family Cricetidae; genus Mesocricetus; species Mesocricetus auratus. Next base: position 8,591,459 of record NW_024429209.1, on the reverse strand, counting down.
ATCTGAAATCCATTAAAAATGCTTCACATGGCTAGCTTCTATTGCTGGCCTCCAGAGTGTAGACTTTTGCCTTGTTTGGAAACCCAAGTCAACTGGAAGCATGGTTTACTCTCCTAATGTGAGGCATTCTTGGCTGGTTCTGGTGGGAAGCTGATACAGAAAGGGACTGGGGGCTGTGTGGCTTCTTCAGGTGGATGTGGACAACTGCTTCTGTGAATCTGACATCAGTCCTGTGTATTGCAGGTGATATTTGAATCCGTCTCTTTGAAGGGTCATCCTGGTTACATCGCCGTGGACGAAGTCCGGGTCCTTGCTCATCCATGCAGTAAGTCTATCCATTTCTCCTAACACATCCTTTCTCCATGCTAGACTGGGTCGTCACAAGGATGCCATGCCCCTGTTCATTCAGCTCACAGCCCTCTCAATTGCTACCTTTTAATCCTTCAAAACTGCTTACATACCCAGTGCAATCAGTCCTGAATAAATCCATAATTTTGCCAGCCCGTTCAACAGGCAGCACCTCCAGGAATTTGCAGAGACTGGCAAAACAATCCGTCTGAATCTCTCTCCATTATTAAGGGAGTCTAAAGTCCTGATTGTTTATTAGTGGGATTCAGACCACTGAAGTGGAAGAATTAGAGGCCTTTGGATAGAATCTTATATAATTGTCTTTTATAGAAAAAAAAACAAGACAAAAAAAGAACAACATTAAGCATGAAGCAAATTAGCATACTCTTCACCCACAAGGAAAAGGACTCCAGAGCTATTAATTCTTTACAAATAATTTTAAACACACTTCTTGGCACTGTGTAGGTGTAGGGCGAGATGCCACTCCTCCTTTAAGTTTCCCTCTTGCAATGACATTTGAATGTGTCTCAGCAAGGAGCCACACAGCTCCTGCACAGCCAAGTCCTGGGTGCAGGCAGTTGTGCTGATATTATACCTTATAGGTATACAAATGGAAGACTATAGTGTGCAGATGATCATGGAAGCCCCTGCCAGAGTTGGCTGGGATGCCAAATCCTCAATTTGGAATTGCTGTCTTAGATTCCTACCAGTTTCTTGGCATTCACTCAGTTCTAGATGATTCCTGGGTGTTTCTTAATTCTCCCATGTGACCATGAGATACTGAGCTAAATATAGTAGGATGAAATATCCATGGTAGGCTGACATTTTTAAAATATTAATTTATTCTTTGAAAATTTTATACATGCAATATAGTGTATCTTGATCATATCTAGGTATTAGTCCCCTTCTAGTTCCCCCAGAATCCCATATTACAACTCCCTCCCAGCTTCATATGCTTTCCTTCCCCCTTCTCACCATTCTTGCTTATAATTATTTAAAACCCACAGAGTCTAATTAGTGCTTTCTGTATATTTGTTGAGTTCATCCTTAGGGCATGGGGAACTGCCAGTGGTCGCAACACCTAAAGAAAACACTGTCTACCCCCGCAACACACTGCAGCCATCAACTGCCAGTAGCTCCTCAGTTAGGAGTGGGGTCCCTAGGGAACCCTTACTCTATTCTTGTTAGGATTTTTAACTGGTAGAGTTTCTGAGGTCATATGTAAGGAACCACAGATGCTATGAATTCACTTACACAATAGTCATGTCATACTCAAAGGACAGCAATGGCCCCACCCCTACCCCCCACACTGCCACCTGTCTTCTGGCTCTTCCATTCTTTCAGTCTCCTCTTCTGTTATGTTCCCTGAGACTGGGAGGCAGACTGACATAGACAGCTGAGTTGTTACTCTTTAAAGGTTTTGTAGAATTCTGCAGTGAGCTCATCCAGTGCTGGCCTTACTTTTAATAGGGAGACTTTTAGTTACTATTTCAATTTTGTTGCTTGTTATGGACCTGTTTACCTTTTTTATTTGATAGTGATTTAATTTTGGTATGTTATATACATCTAGAATTTTCCCATTTCCTTTGGATATTTTTTCAATTTAGTAGAGTGGGGGCTTTAAAATATGTTGGATTTTCTGAATTTCATTAGTATCTCTTCTGATGTTTCCCAATTCATTTCTGATTTTACTGATTTGTGTCTTTTCTGTATTTATTTTAGTAAATTTAGCTAAGGGCTTACCACTCTTATTGATCTTTAGAAACATCTCATTGTTCTATTGATTATTTTTAGTATTTTTTCTACTCCATTAATTTCAACCCTGATTTTGATTATTTCTTTCCATCTACTTTGGCCATTTGGTTTGTTTTTGTTTGTCCAAGGCTCATCATTAAGTTATTTATTTGAAACATCTCAAAAAATGTTGATACAGATACTTACTGTTATAAATAGTCCTCCTAGGACAAGCAAATTAGTTTTGTAAAGAAAAGATGTTTATTAGCTCACAGTTTTTGGAGGTTCGAGGGCATAACACTGGCATAGGCTCCAGCCTGGTGATAGCTTTGTAGCTTATAGAGTCTGGAGACAGAGCAGAACATCACATGACAACAAAGAGGAGGTTCATATCTGGATGTTAAATCTCTGTCTACTTTTTCTAATGCCAGGATTGGATTGTTAGTGCTCCACTGTGAAGAACTTGTCCAAGCCTTGCCACATTCTGAAACAGCCAAATCTAAATGTCACCATCAGATTCTACCCTCTTTGTGTCACTTGACTTTGGGGATTCAACTTCATTGTGAGTTTGGAAGACAAATTATATTTAAATCACAGCATTTATTCTATGAGTAAGGGAGCAGCTTACTGTCACCTCAAGAGGCATCTTGTGTGTGTATTTATCTTTGTGCCTTTTAATACACTCCCAGACCCACCCTTATCTGGTCATGAGTCTCACAACACCCCCCCCGTTGCTGTAATTGAAATGTAAATGTTGTTATTTATTTGTCAGATCTTCAATCTTCATTTCCTTCCCCCTTTTGGGGAGAAGACCCCCATGGATAAAGCACCATCTCTGGAAAATTTTATGGCAAGTTCCAAGTCCCAGACAATGTTTGGAGGAACTGGGTCTGATATCTATGTTTGAAAGACTCTGTCTCTCAGGAATAAACCAGCCACTCAGAAACATGAAGTAGACTATGTTCCCTATTGTTCTCACTATTCTCTGGGTTGTATCTCAAGCCTTTCAGAGTGTCTCAGATGGTTCTGTCTGCTATCTCATGCTTGGGAAATGTCTATGCTGAAGTGAACATCACAGGAAGAGGATCCAAAGCCCCCCAGCAGTACAGGGTTTCTATGGAAGGCATGCAGATGCTTCCCCTTACCTGTACTGTCTCTCTCTTTTGATTCTCTTCAGTTTATCAATGTCAGATGCCCATTGGGGAATGATCTGCATTCTAAGGCTGGACAGTGATATTAGAAGCACCTGCTCTTCTCACTTCCATTTAACTACACTATCAAACTTGGACATTCTCCAGTGTTGAGCAGTCTCCCCCATAAACCCTTTATCTTCCTTACACCCTTCACACGTCTATCCCCATAGAGTGTGTCCACCTTTGCTATCTAAATTCATTATTTTTATGCTTGGACTTGGTCTTTCTAGGTAATACTTGCTTTTTTCCCCAGCAGAATGCATCATGATATTCTGTCCTTGGATCCCAGTGCTCTGTGCTCCTTCAGGAAACTTCACTTTCACCATAATACCTAGACATTCATATCTTGTCCTTGTATCACTGCGTTATTCCCAAGTCCTATCCATTACCAGCAAGTACTCTCTTCTCTTTGTTGAATCTCTGGAGTGCATTTGGAAAGCTTTCTATCCACAAAACCATAAGGATCATTGGGAATCTTCCATGTTTTCACTGGGATATCTGTAAATTTAAGATTCTCCTGATAGTACCATCCTCCTTCTGCTGAGAAGTGTGAATTTCATGGTTATAGAATTGCTGAGAGTCGGTTACCCAGCAAATGGGCCATGGGATATAATTCTAGAAGACACGACCTTGGTTTTATTTCTCCATGGTGTATTGTGACTGTGTTCAACACCAGTGCTTAGGAAGCTTAAGCACATTCTTGCCAGAAAACACAATGTGAGGCCCATGAAAGAGTAGCTAGAATTGGAGAAAATCACATTAAGAAGATGTGCAAACACTGCCAGTGTGTGGAGTCCTGTGAGGTACACCCACAGCTCATATGTTCAGTTCATTGCTATCCCACGATTTTAGCCATTCTTCATTTCAACAAGTAAATCACTGATTGTGAGCTATGTGTTCAAGAGATTTTCTGGGCATAGCAGATAGTTAAGTAAGAAAGGGTTGGCTCCTGTGGTTGTGGAGTTTCATTGGCAAGGGGTGAAAAGGAGAAAAGAAACTGAGTATCTAATACTAGATAAGCAATGGATACTTTGAGGTAAGGGAAAGTAGTGGGAATGTGATAAATATGGGAAGTGGGACTCTACAAGACTCTTTAGGTAGTATGGTCATGTCATGGGATGAGTCTTCAAAGATGTGGGACTCTAATCATGGAAAGGACTTTACTTTCTAAGAATTTGGGAAGGGGCTTCCAAGAAGAGGAAACAGCAAGTGCAAAAGCCCTGCCTTGGGGAACAGCCTCATGCTGACAGTGTGAGCATGTAGATACAGCACAACTATGTCCCAGGTGAACCTTGGGCAGGTGACCTGGGACCTCATCACACAGGGCCTCAGGCATCATCATGAGTGGATATTAGTCTTAAGTGCAGGGAGGTGATGCTAGAAAGGTTTATTTGTGGGCAGAATGATTTCACTTAACTCATAAAGGGTGCTATACAGCCTCTGAATTTAAGTCCCATGAGAAGGATGGGGAAACCATAAGGAAGAACATTCTGGAGCTATGCAATAAACAGTAGTGACCTGGAGCAGGACGGTGAGGAGTCAGTCACTTATCACACAGAAAGCGATTACAGAGCATGTACTCGTTGTCAGGCACTGCTCTGGGATTGTGAAACTACACAAGACAAATTCATTGTCTGTCCTCGTAGGCCAACAGTAAAGTGAATGAGACTGAAACAAAACAACTAATGCTGCAATTATATTATGTGTAACAGATGGTTTATTGCTTCACGAGGACTGTGGTCCAGACATGCCAGAGACTAGGTGGCTTAAGTGATCACACTACATTTTCTAATAGCCCTTGCGGATAGAATTCAAGGTTAAGGTGCTGAAAATTTGGCATTGCAGATGATCTTCCTAGGTTGGCAAAAATCTCCTTAGGACAACCTCTTGTGGTCTTTTCTCTCTGTAAGTCCATGGTGTCTTCTTGCATGTCCACATCTCCTCTTCCAGAAAGGACACTAGTTGGATCAGATCAGGGACTACCCAACAGCCTAATTTTGGCTTAATCAGTTCTTATGAGGCACAGACACATTCTATGTTTGAGTTTCCAAGAGACATCAGTGCTATGAAGAAACACAGACCTTGGCAAAGTGGTGGCTAGACTGTCATTGTATTTGGGTACTGGAAGTAGCTAGTCTTATTTGATTGGCTTGGTTGGGAAATATATACCCCGAAGATGACTGCTTCCACATCTCTGAGTATTCCTGTTACCTCTAAGGTGGTAACCACAGGCCTTGGAACTGCTCATGGGATTACACATCATATAACCTATGTACCTTCTTAGCTGACTATCGTACTGCAGTGTTCTCCTCAAATCCTTAGCTTTACTCAGAAGTTTGGAAGATTTTAACTATATTGAAAATGCATTTCCTTATATCTTCAAATTCTTATGAATCTCCACTTCTGTCCTTCAAAACAATTGCTATTGACATATGACCATAGTTTATCAATAGAGGATTTCATTAATTATTCTAAAAGTTGTGAACAGAGTAATCATAACTGATTTGCTATCTTATCCTCTACCCATCCAAGCTAGCTTTAAATGTTTGCCTCAAAGCTTTTAAAACAGTGACCAAAAGTCAGGCATAATCCTCCCAATAAATTATTTTCTTTTGCAATGGAAAAATTCTCACCCATATTTTATAGCCCATTTAACTTGTTGTTGTTATTCCAGAATTATTTTGGCCGTAGCTACCATCCGCTGCTGGGTCTTGATGTCAGCTGTTACCAGGGCCACTGCAGTTATAACTTCAATAAATTTCAGCACACTGTTCCACTCAGTTTCAAACTTTCTAGCTCCCAAGTTGACTTTTAGAATTTTTTCAAACCTATTTTTCCCCCTATTGCAGGGCCATGTCCCTCAGCAACAGCAACAAGGTTCTAATGTATGTAGGAGCTTTCACTCCAACTGTGTGGCTTCCTGCTGAGCATTGTCAGGTTTAAAGAGCGAGATAAAGGGCACAATAATATGTCTTCAGATGCTGCACTGACATCTGCAGGAGTTTAAATGTCACCGGCATTTTGCCCCAAATGCACAGCCAGTTTCCTCTTAACCCTGTTCAGCAGGATCCCATTTTAGGGGAACTCAGTCTCAGTGAGCAGTGGGAGGGGGTGCCTCAAGTCTAGCTAATGGCTGCTTGGGGGACCCAAGATCACCCATGTTTGGCTAAAGGTGGGTGAGTTGACTTTGGTACAATAATTTCGTTCCCTGAAGTGCAGAGGCAGAGGGAAGATAACGAATGAAAAGGTGACGGAAGAGGAGACTGGAGTTGGTGGTGGAGAGAAGATTAGAGAAGCCAGGATCCCAGAGAAGACCAAACACAAGGAAGATCTTAACCCAAAGATACCAAACATAGGTCAGGGGTGATCCAGGGCCTCAAAAAGTAGAGATAAGGGTGAGGGCCTGCGGGGAGACTGCAGAATGAGAAGATAATTGAGAACCACTGCAGTCCAGTGGTTCCCACAGTGTGTGAAGGGATTGGAGTCACTATTGGGTTTATGGGTCTACAGATAGGGTACAACTGGCCATAAGAGAATGAACATAAGAGCAACTTATCAGAGGCCAAGAACTGGTGGGACCTGTCTACTAATGAGTTTGGCTAAGACTGAAGTGCTTTCATCAAATGTACTCAAGATTTTAGGATAAGGGGCTTCATGTAAAATGTGAACTGCTTATTTTCCTGGAGAAATAAGATGACTGACAGCTCTGAGCAAAGTACTCCCACAACCATCTCACTCCCTGTTGGCTTTTAGTAGCAGAGCTTGCCTTTCATGAGATCCTTTTAGTGCCCCTATTTATCCACCATTCCTTAATAATTTGCCAACATTGAAAATGGTGCTAAATACCAGTCCTCACTTTGCTTGCAACAATTTTGTCTTTATTTTATGGAAATTTCTTTTCAAAATGGAAAATGAAAGATGGAGCAAGAAGGGGGTATTTCTGTTAGTTTTGATTTTCAGTAGAGTCACTTTGTTAATTTGCATAGCTGTCTGGTTCCTGTGAGGGTTTGGGTTTGATGTCTCTGCTGTAAATCAGAATCACCAGTGTTTCTACAGAATATTAACACCCATGGACATTCAATATCTATAGTCTGAATTTAGAAGAGAGGAAGGAGATAGAATGAAAATGAAAGACTGATGAATGAAGCTCTGTTGCTGAGAAGGTAGAAGAGGGAGGAGTCAGAAATAGGCAATAAATGACCAAAGAGGAACTATCTCTAACTGTACGTCTCCCAGAACTTAACCACCTGCCCCATGACTCAAAGTGTTAGAGGAGGGTGACCTTTGTAAGACTCAACAGGATGTTTTGATTTTGGAGCCTAGACACCCCCTCCCTATATAGGATGGGTGCTCCCTTCCCCATTTAAAACCAGAGCAGAACATACCTACAAGGTTTTCTCCATTTCTGGATGAATAACTGATAGTTCCAAAATCACTTCACAGAATTATAGGAGAACCAATGGAGAGAAATTAGAAGCAACCAGAGCATCATGACATTTATCATATTGGCAGATGCAAGAAATTTGAACTTGAAGAAAACCAGCATAAGTGGTCTCATCTGGGCTTTGAACCCATGGCACTTTAGGCACATGGCTCTGACAGTAGCTTGTGGGGCTATTGAACTGTTGTCAGCTGCTTTAAAGACCTGAGCAGATGGTGTGGACTTTTTCACAGCATGTGTCATCGATCATAATGAAGTCCATGGGTTTGGGAGAGTCTTACAGGTGGTAGCATATTTTGGTAGACAAGACAGTTCAAAATATCCACAGGGCAAAGTAGCATGGATGGGGGTTCCTTGTAAAATAATTTGGGAGCAAACAGAGAAGCTATTAGAGTCATCACAGTCCACTGTTAGGGTCCTTTCTCTGCACTCCAAGGCCTGTTTGATGACTCCATATTTCCTCTTAAGGCCAAGAAAGCAAGAGGTTCAAAATTGAGTTTAGAGCTCAGATGGAACTAGACTGAATTCTTTGTGTCTCTCTGTGATGCTCTGAAGCTTTGGTAACTGTTCTAGTTTCATCTCTGTTGTGTGATAAAATACCTGATAAAAAGCAACTTAGGAGAAAAGAATTTATTTGACTTAAAACACTAGGTTACAATCTCCCATAGTCAGGAATGCAAAGCAGTGGAGCTTGAAGCAGACACTCACCCTCAGAGTCAAGAACAGAGGGAAATGTATACATGCATTCTTGCTTGCTTACTTATTTATTCTCAGCTCAATTTCTCCAGTTACAAAATTTAGGATCTTGGGTCTAGGAAATGGCACCCTATCCACATTGAGATGTATCTTCCTAAATCAATTAACTTAGTTAAGAAATCCCTAACAAAAAGGGGAACACATTTTTTTTTTGCTAGTAGGAATGCAAACTTGGGCAACCATTATGAAAAGCAGTGTGGAGGAAAATCCATCCTCATAAGATGGAAATAGATCTACCACAGAATCCAGCTGTACCACTCTTGGGAATATATGCAAAAGACTGTATCTTAGTATAGAGGCACTAGCTCTTTCATGCTCTAGTCACAATAACTAGTGAATGGAAATGGCCTTAGATGCCCACCAATGATGAATGGATAATGAAAATGTGGCACATTTACACAATTGAATATTAAACTACTAAGAAAAATGAACTTATAAAATATTAAACTGTTAAAAATGAAATTATGAAATTCTCAGGTTAAGTGGAGGGAACTAGAAACAGTGATTCTGAGTGAGATAATCCAGTCCCATAAAGACAAGCATCATACATTTTCTCTCATTTGTATATATTAGCTTTGAGCCAGGTGTGTGTGTGTGTGTGTGTGTGTGTGTGTGTGTGTGTGTGTGTGTTTGTTTCAAATACCCACAGAGATTAGGAAGTTAGTAAGGACCCATGGCAGGAGGCGAGCTTTCAAGGGAGGAGAGATAGACCACAGTACCATGGAGCATTAAAAAGGAGTAATAGAACAGTAGGAAGGATTAAATTTATATGGGCCATAGGAAGACAGTGTAGTAGAATTTCTGTTTGGGTCCCCAGCTCACAAATAATGACACAGAGGCTTACTAATTACGAAAGCTTGGCCTTAGCTTAGGTTTGTCCCACTAGCTCTTATAACTTAAATTAACTCGTACTTTTATTAATCTTCATTCTACCACCTGGTTTTTACCTCTGTCCCATCTCTGTGTGTCTGACTTGTTAACATCTGCCTGGCTTCTCTGCCCGTCTTCTTCCCAGAGTCCTCTCTGTGCCTGGAAGTCCCATCTATATCTCCTGCCTAGCTATTGGCTATTTAGCTCTTTATTAAACCAATCAGAATGTGCCTTGGTAAAGACACATTTTCACAGTGTACAGAAAGATTATTCCACAACAGGATAATGTAGAGGAGAGAATATAGGGAGGAAAACTAACAGTGACAGGGCTTTTGAAAATGTCACATGGAAACATAGGACTATAGGCTATTATTGTTTACCATCCAGAACTTAGTGATAATATCATATTTCTTAAGAATTCACACACTTAGAAATGAAGTTGGTATTGACCTGGAAGTTTTACCTCTACTGGCTAGCTCTCACAGTGCAGGAAAATGCTATGCAGATATAGGAAGAGAAAATTTAAAACAAAAATGTAATAAAATCAGAAAAAAGTAACTATCATTTTTGCAAAGTTTCGAATCCTAAATGCTGTAACACCAAATAACATGATAAGATATGCCTATTCATACAGTAGTGGCACAAATGTTATAGGAGTACCCAATCACTTTTTGATTGTACCAAAGGCCCAATCCATGAGATGGAACCCATACCTGGAATTACTAATAGATTTAAGAACTTGTGGTTAGATAGGCCATAGTACCCAGGGGAGGACCTAGTAGTACTAGTCTGCTAAATGAACACATAATATTAAAATGACTACTAATGACTTTCTGCTGTAGATCAGTGCACCTCAAACACCATTACTTGTAGCAGATAGAAATTAACACAAAGACTCTCAAAAGGTCAATGTGCACAAAATAAGAGATGCTAGAATGCCCCTCCCTAAATGGTATATACATAGCATCACACTTTCACATAGACTCGGGGGTCATTGTGGAAGAGGGGATGAAAGGATTTGTAAGAGCCAGAGACCATGGATAACATCAAAGACACAACAGGACAATTTCACATATGAATTCTTACTAACTGCACAAGATCTGTACCAGCTCAAGTCAAATAAAATTCCAGGATGCAGACAGGAAGTGGTGTGAAATTCTACCAGCGTCCTAGGAGCTATTGGCATGAGATAGATGTGGGAAGAGGAAGAGCCAGTTTTCTTCAGTGCTGTGACCAACCATGTAGGTGAACTTTGTTCCAGAATGTTGAGCAAAGTAAAGTGCTCTTAATGTAGAGAGGGAAAAACATTCAAAGTTGTGTGGATAGGGAGGGGAGGGTGAAGAGGGTGGATATAGGAGGAGTTGGTGGTACATATGATAAAAGTAAATTTAGGAAATTGCCATAAAATTAACAAAAATATTACTTTAGAAGAAGATAACAGCCACAAACATGGCCACAGATCAACCCAATGTAGACAGTCCCACCTTTCTGAGATCCTCTTTCCAGGTGATTATGGGTTATGTCAAGGTGACAGTTAAAGCTAGCTGTCACAACAATATTGGACTTGCTGATGCTAATTTCTACCCTTTGTCAGATGCTTCACATGGATGTTATGAAATTAGAATAGATAAAAATGCAAAGTGTTTTTCTGGCTGTTTTTATGTCAACTTGACACAAGATACAGTCATTTAGGAAGAGGAAATCTTAACTGAGAAAATGCTCCCAGCAGATTAGCCTCTGGGAAAGCCTGTGGATCATGGTAGGGGAATTTTCTTGATTAATTGTTGTTGTGGAAGGGCCTAGCCTATTACTGGTGGTGCCATTCCTAGTCAGTTGGTCCTGGAAAACAAAATAGACTGAGCAAGCCACAAAGAGCAAGCCAGTAAGCAGCCTTCCTCCACAGTCACTGCTCTATTTCTACCATAAAGTATCTATCCTGAGTTCCTGTCCTGACTTTCCTGGATGATGAATTATAGCTGTAAGGTTAAATAAGCCCTCTTCTCTCCAATTTGTTTGTAGTATTTTACCATGATAAGAGAAGCCTTGACTAAGACTACTGCTTAGCGCTGGTTGGGGTTTTAGTATGTTATTCTTACTGTTTTTCTCAATGTGCTTGGTGTTATAAGGCCCTTTAATTTAGCCCCACTTGGGATAAGGAGTCTAAGCCCAACTTATCGCTGATTTTATTGATGGTTGCAGGGTACCTTCATTGCTCTCAATGACAAAACTCATTCCTCTTGTCATTAGTTATCAGCTAATGGAAACCAGACATTGCTATTTGATGAGGGAGTTATATACAGGAGCTTTCGACCCCACAAACAAGGAGTGAGATGAATATAAGAAATTAAACATGAAACTCAGGCTTAATCCTAGGGCTGATTATCTCACATGCTGATTTTCATTTGAAAATCATGTCATGCTCAATTCCCAGAACCCTTGTCCTACATCCCACCCATGCTTAGGAGGTGTCACTGTATAAAGCTGAGAATGTAAACCTTTGTGAACATGGGTAACTTTCTGGGATTCATAGGCAGTTGCACTATGTTGAGTAAAGTCTAGATGCTAAGCATGGTACCTTTCAATACTCACTAAATGACAGTTCTTACAGTTTCCTCCTCCTTTCTTCCTACTATACTCTTTGTCCTTAACCATTTCCATCAGCAGCAGTATCACCAGAGTCAAGGGAGGAGCTTTATGTTCTATGATTCTGTCTTTAACCTACTATCATTCCCAGGGGCAACCATCACTTTGGACTATTCTAGAGATGTGTGGACCAAGTTGTCTAAGAACTTTGAGGGTCTCATAGGACAAGATTCATATCTTGGCTCCCCTGTTTTCTGAATGCCCAACTGTGATAAACTACATATTGTTCAGAGTCTTAGATTTGGGATCTGTGAACTAAGGATGCTCTCCTGTCTACTCCATAGATTTCACTAGGCTCAGATGAGACAATATGTGTAATTTACAGAATAGGCCTCACTCTGTAGTGGTCCAACAACTCTTCCATGAGCCTGGCATCTTCTCGGACAAACACAGGCTATCCCGAGCTGCTGTCTCTGATGGATAAATGGTGTGGGCAACTGTATCCTGTCTTCACGTGTTCTTTGGTTTTCTCTCTTAGGGAAAGCACCTCATTTCCTGCGACTCCAAAATGTTGAGGTGAACGTCGGGCAGAATGCCACATTTCAGTGCATTGCTGGTGGAAAGTGGTCCCAGCATGACAAACTTTGGCTTCAGGTAAGAATAGGAGAGAATCTTGTTCATACTGTTCCCTCCCTTTGCAAGGAAGAAAGTATGTTCTGTGAAGAAGGGTATGTCGGGGAAGGGGGCATTTAAAATTTTTTCTGCTCCTTGGATATTGCTCTCCACCCATGCCCTTGTGAAATGTTATCTACTGTTCTGGTAGATTGACATTTTATAGACAGAGAAGCTGATGGCAATGTAAAAGTTCTGGGTCAAGCATTTGTGAATATGACCCCTCCCCACTACCACCAAGCACTTTCTGACAAACTTAGTTATTAAAGCTACAATTACTAAGGCTAAGACAAACCGAATGTCTTAGGGTCTGGGTTTGTGACATCATTCATCCTTCACTAAAAGGTACTTGAATGTCTTTGTGAAAACGTTACTCTTTTCTTAGAAAATGCTCCTGAGATGAGCAGTCTGTTCTCTGGCTAAATGAGTCCATCACTGAGTACAGTCCTTTAGGACAGTGTTTTAAGCTTGGATCCACTCGTCTGTCTTTTATGCTCATCGATCCTGCTCCCCTAGCAAGATGAGAGAACATTTCTGGGTAGGGTACAAAGCCAGATGATGGGACACAGAATGAGAACACTCACGGTGGTAGCACTGTCATGCTCCTCTCACTGCAAACACAAGAACCAAGGTATGAGGCAGCACACAGGGTAGAGCTGAGATTTTTCCCTACAATATCAAGGAGGCCATCATTATTCTCTCCCCCCACCTGCAATTTCTTTTCTTTTTGATGATATCTTGCTATATGGCCCAGGCTGGCCCAAAACTTTTTATATTTCTGTCTCATCCCTCTCAGTGTTGGGATTACAGATATGAGCTACTATATTCAGCTTTCATTTAATGCCAAGTATTTTCAAATAGTTTTATTGAAGATAATTGAGATGTAATGCTTAAGGCATACAACTTGAAAAATTTCATGTATTTGTGTGTGAATAGTTTCACAATCAAGTTAATGAGCATTGGTGTTATCTTCTAAGGTGTCCTTGTTTCCATTTTTAATCTTTCTCTACTCCAGTGTGTAATAAAGAACCACTGGTATGTTTCCTGATATTATGTATTAGTTACATGTTCTACAGTTTTGTATCAATGTAGGGCTTGGGGGAATGGGTCAGCGGATGAGGCCCTTGCTGTGCAAGCATGAGGACTAGAGGTCAGATTCCCAGAATGCATAAAAAGTCCCTGGGTGGTAGCATGACATCTGTGATCACAGTGTGCCCCTGTGAGATGGGAGGTGGAAACAGGAGCATCCCTGAAGGCTTATGAGCCAGCTTGCCTGGTGTATGCACAGTGTATGCTGCCTCGAATAAGGTAGAAGGTGAGGACCTATGCCTGAGGTTGTCCTCTGACCTTCACATGCCTGCTGTGCCCCTTGAATCTTGTCTTCATACATGCATGAACACACACAGACACAGACACACACAGGCACAGACACACACACACACACACACACATATACACACACACTGGAATCAAGCAGCACTAAACTCTTGCTTAATAATTCTGAGGTGAGGTCCATTTACATCATTGCGTGTATCAATATTTTATTTAGTTAGCTTGTTCTTAGGAATAATCTGTTCTAACAATGGACTATTAATAGTAAGCCATATATCACAATTTTCTTATATATTAACTTTCTGACAGCTGCTTGTTGCACTGTTTCCAATTTCCTTTTTTTAAGCAATGTAATTTTGTTTATTTATTTACTTTTGGGTTTTACATCCCGACAGCAGTTTCCCTCCCTCCTCTCCTTCCATTCCTTTCCCTAATTACCTCCCACCATCAACTCCTCCTCTGTTTCTCTTCAGAAAAGGGCAGGTTCCCAAGGTTACTATCCAGCCGAGGTATATCAGGTTGCAGTGAGAAAGGCACCTCCTCTTCTATTAAGGCTAGAGAAGGCAGTCTAGTAGAAGGAAAGGGTCCACAAAGTGGCAACAGAGTCAGAGACAGGCCCCTGTTCCCACTGTTATCTGCTAAGAAGAGTCTGCTGTAAACATTAACATGGGAATCTATGTGTGTATATTTATTTTTCATTTCTCTTCGGTAAACATCTAGTAGTGAAATGGTCAGGTCTTGTGTGGATGTGAGCTTAACTTCCTGAACAACCAGGAAGTTAAACATGGCATTGTGTGTGATTTGAAAGTTTGTTTTCCTGATGACCAAGGATGTTGAATGAGTTATTGTGTGCTCATTGGTTCAGGTAGATTCTCTCTCTCTCTCTCTCTCTCTCTCTCTATATATATATATATATATATATATATATATTTATATATTTATATATATAGCTATATATATTATGGAGTTCATGCTGTCATTTCTCTTCTTAAATTTGAACCATTTTTTTTTTACTTACAGTTGAAAACTCCTTGGGCAGACAAAGCCCATCTTAGGAACTCACAATTTCTCCTTGCTACTTACGTCCCTCCTTCTGTGTTGCTCAATATTAAGGAGCGCTATTGACTCTTTTCATCATCATTAGAGTTAAAGTACATTTTGCACCAAAGAAGCATTGTCATTTCAATGGCATTGATTCCATGAGAATGAGGTAGGACAATCATAGTATTTTCAGAAACTTTATTTAGGCAGTCCAATTATTGTGAGGTCAGTGTTCCTGCAGTACTGACTTGTATGCACTCAGCCTCAGGTCTGTAAACAGAAGGGGTTTAAAGCAGTTCATAGTGCACGTGTTGAAGAAAACAGACAGAAGTACACATTGCGGAGCTCCTTCATATCGTACTTATTTATCTGCTTTTGAACGCTTTTCTGGTGGCTTACAAGAGGATACAAAGCAAGACAAGATAGTGTAAATGAAAAGCAAGCCACCAGGAGCTAGGAAGAACACATCAGAGCTACTTCTCAAGCTATGACTATATTTCTGCGTTCCCACTGCTGGCTTGTGGGTCACAAGAGGGACGCCGGAGCACCAGAGCCACCAGTGGGATAAAGAAAGCTTGTCAGATATACAGTTTACAATGTCTTCGAGATAAACACAAACCAATTGCTCAGGAAAATTCTAACTGTTGTTCACACAGAGGCCAGACAAGAATAGCTCCCAGGAGCCCTCGTAAAGCAAAGGCTGTGTGATGTAATGAACAGCGTCCCCTCCACAGTCTTATTGAGGGCGCACAAGCGGCTTTTGTGGGGCTGTTTCACATCATAATAATGCTCAGGCTTAAGATGTGGAAAGAAATGGGGGGGCACAGTTCGAGCGGGGGTCCTCAGTTTTCTGCTAATCTATCTCTACCCGGGGAGGCTTTAAACTTAATGACGTGAGTGGATGGATACAATAACTATCCCTGCAAGGAAGGCTCCTTGAGTGTTGGCTCCCTCCTCCATATTTCAGGGGATATTAGGAAGGAGGGCTTAAATACTGGGCTTTCTGCCAAAGGCCTGTGTAACTAGTAAAGTTCTAGGCATGTGAGCAACACTGTGGTTGGAAGTTACTGATCATAGTACCCACAGGGAAACAGAAATAACAGGACACACACACGTACACGCGAGCACATGTAATATATAGACAGGTCCATCATTTCTGGAAGATAATTAGGCACATAAGATCTAAAACCTTCAATATTTTTGCAAACTTAGCTTCACTTAAGGCAGTTTTCTAAAGAAATTACCAGAAATGGGGATAGAGATGTACCTGCAACTATCTGCAACTGGACAGAAAACTAGAAAATACTAGAATATTGTGCAAGAGAGTTTAATTAAGTAAATGCTAGAATGCAGTAATTAAATATCTGATTGTAGACAGATACTTAATGATATTCTCATAGTATGTAGTTAAGTGAAAGTGCAGCTATAAAACTGTTGATATATTTAATATTTTAATGAAAAAACATGTACATACATAAACATGTGCAAAGTTATATACTTACTTATATAATGCAATACATCCTTATATATTATGCATACATGTATATATATATACTTACAATACTATAAGGCATACATCAATATTACTAATTGTGATAATAGATTGTATATGCTTTTATTCTTTTCTCTGTTTAATTGAAGTATTAAAAGTGAATGCAGGAAACATAAACAAAAATAAATGCCATTAAAGGGGGGAATGGTCACTTTTCCTTAGATGTAAGTGCTCTAGGAATGGCAGGAAGTGTCTCCTAGGGTTGAGTGGCCAATTTTCAGTGAATGTCTGGTGCCCTGGTAAGGACACAGACCAGATTCCCTCAGGCATATTGTTCATCCAAGTGGGTTTTTAGAATACTCTGTCGTGTCCTCTTTTCTTATAGCAGTGCATTGCTGAGGGGATGCTACCCTCACCCCACTCTTCAGGGACTCTAGAGCAAACCTGTCAGGACCACCATGGAGGTGAAATTTGAGGCCTCTCTGAAGACAGTATGTTCCACTGGGAGTCTGTACAACCAATAACACTAGCCACCTCAAAAATGAGGCCATGTGTCCAGATGCCCTGCATGGATCCCAGCAGGGTCTGTGTATGTGTCAAGACATCACAGGCACCAGAGAGGGCCTGACAGGAAAAGGCTCTCATTCTGGGAATCCATCACTCCATATCAGCTGTACCTGGCTGTAAGATAAACACACATGTCTGTAAGTCTGCTTAGCAGAAATTCTTCCTGTTAACTTCTTACCTTGATCCCTGTGGGGAAGAACTGGCTACCAGTGCACAAAGTGGTGAGTGAAGAATCTCCTCCCATTCATTGTCTCTGAACTCAATGTCCTCCTATTTGGGCTTCTGCATGGTGGTCAGAGAAACTAAAAAATGATAGTAAAGCCAGGAGAGTATGCATAACGGCGGACATATCCCGAGGGCCTATACACAGAATACGTGTAATGCTCTCCATGATCTTTCAAGAAGCTGACATTAACAGCCTCAATAAGGTTGAGCATTGACAGGAGGGAGACAGGGAGGGAAATAGTGATGGAGAGTATAAATGAGGGCTTGAGGGTTCAAACTGGGGTTGAGCAGGAGAACCAGGATAAGAATGTGTGTTGCATCCTGAAATCTTGGGTTCATTCATGTCCCTTTGCTACACCAAATCTAATCCTTTTTTGCAGGTGGATCCCTATTTAAAAATGTGACTCCAAGCTGGGAAAATGGCTCAGTGGGTAAAGTGCTTGCACACGCACGTGCACACACACATTCCTTTATTTAGCATCCACCCATGCCTCTACTTTTCCATCCACTGTACTAGATACTTAAATGTATTTGAATATCCCAAATCTGTAAGAAAATAAGTGAAATAAAAATACACTTGAAATGTCACTCAAACTGACCTCTCTGGATACGTTTTGGTTTTATTGTCTCTTCTTTAGCCATGTTTCTTTACTATAAGGTTGATATTTGCATTGTGGTTTTCCTCAGCATTCATCTCTTTATAAAAGCCACCTCTGTAAATATCAGCAGTGTGTTCCTTGTTAAAACCAAGGGATGCTTATCAGTCCTTATACAGATGTTCCTTGGCTTAAGGATGGAGTTGATTTCCTAACCTATACTGAGTGTGAGTGGCATTTAAAGTACATTTAGTACACTCAAGCTAAGGGGCAGTGTAGCTCAGCAATGCATTGTATCGTGGAGTTCCCGTGCCCCTCCCCACCTGCATTGCTGACTGACTGGAAGCTGGGTCTCCTGGCTGCTGTCCATCATCTTCACAGAGTGTAGCATGTACTGCTAGCCAAAGCACAAATGAAGATTTGAAGTGCAATTCCCGCTTACTATATATCACTTTCACACTGCTGTGAAGTTGGAGATGTTCTAGGTCAAGCCCCCATCAGTGGGGTCATTGTCTGTATTTGTCTATTCTTTCAGCCCTTGATGACACTGAGTATTCCTTTCCATGACCATCTTGAGTCCCTGAGGCCATGGGCCAATCACTGTTATGGGAATGTTTTAGCTGATTTGCAGGTTAACTGGATTGCCTACTACAGTATCATAGATCCCAGCAGAAGATGCTGAACTCCTGGTCCTAAGATGAGGGGCCTTGTTACTTACAACACTACAGTCAGTGTGGGCTTCATGCTTATGCTCATGTTCCATGGGGATGATGGGTGTAAAATGATATTCCAACATGGGAGATCTGTGTCATAGCTGGGGAACCAAATGTGAAGGTATCTATACATTAATATTTATTAGTAGACATTATTGAGATATAAGCTATACATCATAAAATCTATTTTTTTAGTTGTGGTCCTAACATCTCATGCTTTATCCTCTCTGTTACTCTTCACCCAAAAGTCACACCAGATCAACCAATAGTGCCAAGATATACATGAAGCTCCTTGGAGAGTGTTTCCCTAGTGTGTGCTGAGGCCCCGGGTTCTGTATTCAGCACTGTGAAAAATAAATGGAAAACAACTTCACGTGCACCTAATGGCCAGGCTTCATTTCTCCTGTCATGTGCAGATCCCTTATCAGGACCCTGGCTACTCTGACCAGGAACTTCACCTTGGATACTTCTCTCTCTTATTCTGTTTCTTTGTGTCTTTCTTCATCCTAACTTGGCTAGCTTCCTGCTTGGCTAGGAGCTGTGTGATAGGATAGACAGCATCAGAAGCAATCTTTGCAGGCCAGCTCCCTCCCAGAGTTCAACTCCCACTGATGAAGACAATGAGCAACACAGTTAACTATTTCATCACAAAGTCGGGAGGCTGCCTGAGGAAAATGGGGCTGATGGCAGCTGATGGGTAAAGCAGGGAGGGGTGCATGTTCAATATAGGCAGTAACTTTGGGAGAAGTGGTCTTTTTGGTGGAGCTTGGAGGGGTGAGCCTGTCACAAATAAAGCAAACTGTCACTGAGAGATGGTGAATGTGCAGGCCATGCCTGCTAGTCTGGTCTACTTTGCTGCAAGCTTGTGGTCCCCTGTGGGGCTTACATCAGTCCTCTTCTGAGTCTGCAGGAGCTCTGGACTCAGGCCTCGGGACCCAACGAACTGCCGGCCATGAATGCAGTGGGCCCTTGGAAGGGTTTCAGAACAGCTAATCAAAAATGATTTATGTCTACTTCTATTTCTTTTAACTTTTAATAAAGAATAATCAAAAGCTATTCTTTAGAGACTGCCAAAAAGGTACAAATGTGCTCTTAAGAGAATTGATGGACGCGATTCTAGTAAGTTTCCAAATGTCATACCGTTGCAGGGAGGACTGGGGGTGGGAAGAATATTCATTACGAATGGATTGTGGGAATGTCACCTAAATATTTGCTGGTTGGGAGACTCCTGGAGCAATCAGACCATTTCAGCTGGAAATGAGGGACCTGATTATTTATTTATCTACTTCTTTTTTTAATTCCTGAAGCTCAAACTAGCTTGTAAGATTGCAAGACACTGTAGTGGACTGTCTCCTATTCGGTGAGTGTCCAATTTGTTGTATAGAACCAGCAACAGTTTTCTTTTATTAGAGACAGCATTGTCCTCATTTCTGCCAATTACAAATCAATTGCAAACCTGGCTCCTCTCTCTGAAATAATGACAGCCTTTATTTTTTTTCTTCCTGTGCTATGTCTCATCTCTTTGTGAAGGGGATAATGTCATGACACAAGAGGTGAGTGGAGAGGGAACAGCAAAACAGTGAGGCCATATTAGATGCCTTGATAGATAATTAGGAAGTGGGCAAATAGAACATGCGTTAGATGTGTTCATTATGCACACCTCTTCTCTAGATGGTTTCTGAGTCAGAGAGATCCTACTTGAGTGTGTGTGTGTGTGTGTGTGTGTGTGTGTGTGTGTGTGTGTGTTCTAGGGATAGCGAAGGGTAAATATTTCTAGGTCATCCTCTTCAATAGATAAAGTGGCTTACCCACATAAAACAATGCAAGCCGAGAGGAAGTGGACTAGAAGTTGATTTTGCAGAGGAGAGAGGAAGAGATAGGGAGGGAGGAAGACAGAGAGATTGAGAGATTGATTTTGATTTCTTGGGGAAGTGTTACCACCAGAGGAACACTGATAAGCATAATATTGAACTGAAGCTGTTTAGGCTATGAGACCCCTTTGCTCTGTTTAGAGCATGTGTAACCCTGCATGAATTGGGATATAGCACCTCTCTGACCAAATGCAGCTCCAGTGACCTTGGTAAGCACACAGAACCTGTAGTAAGCATCTGTGAGCATGACTCAGTCATCCTGAGGCCAGGAATGTGTCTCTGCACACACATCCTGGACTGAGTTTAGCCTTCTCCTGCGGTTGGGTACCTCAGCCCAAGTGAGGTCCTAGAGATAAGGCAGCTTTTAATTTGTGTGTCCTAGGGTGTTATTGCCTACTTGCTTTCCCCTGAAGGACAGAAGATGAGATTAATCTTTAAGTTGTTGAACCCAGATCAAGGTGAGAGCCATTGGCATCATTTGGGAAGCTGTTAGAAATGAGAATTATCCATCTTCACCCCAAGACTCTGGAATCATTGTGCATGTGATTCTGATGAACACTGAAAACTGAGAACCCTGGGTCTAGACTGATGGAGATAGTGTCAGAAAACCTTATCCACCTACTGGTCTGCCAGCTGCTATAACTTGATATTGTGAGGCATGTGTATGTATATACCACTCTCCTTCTTACATGTGAGTTCCAGATGTACAGATTTCCACTATTTGCAGAGAACCAGGCCTGTGCTTTCCTCAAGATGCTGCAAGATGAAATGAGGTGTTTTTCAAACAAACAAAAGTGGCTGGAACCTTGCAGGGTCTACCTTCTGTTGCAGAGCCGTTGACTCTGTCTGTGCCTGTTACACACTGGACAGCAAATGGATGCTGGTGGTGCATGGCCTGTTCCTGGAATAGATCATCTAGGTGTAGTTCCTCCATCAGCAAAGTCACGTAAAGCTGTACTCTGATTGTGGTTCACAGACCAGCTTCAGTGTACCTGAGAACTTGATAAAGATGAAGAATCCCAGCCCTGCCCACTGAATCCCAATCTGCAGTTTTAACAAGGTCTCTACTCTTAAGCCATATTTCTTGACTTCTCTTCCACTTTTAACTCCAAGGTGGTTTCAAATGTATCAGAAACAGGGTCTTACTATATAGCCTAGGCTGGCCTCAAATACTCTACCTTCTTGTGTCTGCCTCCAAAGTGTTGGGGTCAGAGATGTTCACCATCACACTTGCTTAATTAAGACTTAATTATTTATGACCCATAGTATACTTCACCAAGCATTAGTTTGCTAAGATGAAAATAGCCTGATTGATCAGGGTCTATCTGAGTTCCCAATTGATGAGGGCTAAGGCAGGGCCAAAGAGCCCACATTTTGTGTTCACAAGGGATGCTATTGTAATCCAACTTGAGTACCAGCCTTGAGAACCACTGTTGTAGGCTATTCTAAGAGCAGGCCTTTTTCCATGCCTACCCTGTTTTTCCCTGTGAAGTAGGCTATTTCAATGATCTACTTCATGTTTATGTTTTTGCCTTTTTGTTGTTTTGCTAGAATCTTTACCCAGCCTGTAAATTCCTCTGGGCAGAAATTATACCTTCCACACCCCACAGTCTCTCATTTTCTGTTTTGTAAAATAATGAGTACATTTCCAGAGTGATTAATAATAGAATAGGGAAAGAGGAGAAAACTCAGAGTCCAAGCTCCAATAAACAGCATCTACAAATGGATATCAGCTGCAGTTCTTCAAAATGTTACACTGCTAACAAGTTCCCCAGAGCTCCTGGGGTGGCCGATCCAAGGACCACCCTTTGAGACCATTCCCAAGGATTTCAAAAGGATAAAGTAATACCTAGTGTGTTAGCCAATGAGCACAGTGCCGAGTGAAAACTAAACACTCGAAAATACCAGCTAGAGCCAGGTTTGGTAATACTACTATATTCCAGGGATACCTATGTAGGAGGCTCATGAGATTGAGACCAGTTTGGGCTATCCAGTAAGTTAAGAGGCTAGTCTGGGCAACAGATTAGATGGTTTTAAGACCTTAAAACACAATATTATCTTGACTTTTATTCAATGCTCACATTAATTCTAAATTAAATAAAATATGCAGTTCAGTTATGCAGTTCGTGTGTGTGTGTGTGTGTGTGTGTGTGTGTGTGTGTGTGTGTGTGTGTTGTGCTGGGAAACAATGTTTTATTGTAGAAAATTTGAGATTTTTGCTTGACGAATATTCTATCATGGTCAGTTCCCATTAAAAGCAGCAACACAACCGATGAAAGTGAATTATTCATACACCACGTACTCATAGATTTCCAGGCAATGCTTGTTGGAGTTCAGGGGCATGGTGTATGATTTACTGTAGAAGAAGCTAGAAATAGGAAAGTGTCGGGCAGCACGGATGCTTTTATTGTTCTTACCAGAGTCTCTTTAGAAGTCAGAGTTCTCGTTCCCCAAGCCTGTGCATGTAGGCTGCCTAAAGCTCTCACTCCCCTTCTCTAGGAGCCACCTACAGTCAATGGTAAGTTTCCTCATGTTGCTATGACTACAGCTGGCCACAGTGGTGGTGCAAGTGTTGGCCCCTGGTTTCTAGGCAAGGACTTCTGTTTTCACTAATGACACCCCTTTTAGCTACGGAAAATTTAACCCTCAGTATATAGGATATGTAAGACAGGCAGATAAATGAACCATTCACTGGCAATACATTGTAAATAAATATTTTAAATGCTTGGTGTATATATAATTTTATATTGGAGATCAAAGCAAATTTGAGTACTAATTGTTAAGAGAAGCTTTTTCCTTGAGAAGGAGCCTTTCCGCCAGCCTGGTTCCAGAGCCGCTTTCCCGCCAGCCTGGTTCTAGAGCCGTATCAGTCCCAAATAAACACACAGGAGGCTATATGAATTATGAAGTTGTTGGCCTTGCTTGTTTCTTACTGGCTAGCTCTGACTTAAGTAATTACCCCATAATTGTTAATCTAAGTATGTATCTTACCAGAGAATAGTTCCAGGATCCTTCCCCATGGCGTTACATCTCGAACTCTCTTGTGTTTCTCCTTCCCAGAGTCCTCCTGGACTCCTAGTCCCTCCTATCTAGATTTCTATTGGCTCAACAGTATTTATTAACAAATGTACAGGAATTCCCCCATCATCTCCTCTTTTCTGTTTAAACAAAAAGAAAGGTCTTAACTTTAACATAGTCAAATTATATATAACAGAACAGTTACCAAGTAAGAACATAGTTACAATATTTTAGCAAGATTTAAAGAAAATATCATCTATCTCATTCTTGTGAGTCCAAAGTCCTATATGTAGCTTATCTCTTATCATAACTAAGGAAAACTATAATTATAGCTATCT
The DNA here is from genome assembly GCF_017639785.1 of Mesocricetus auratus. Classification (NCBI taxonomy): domain Eukaryota; kingdom Metazoa; phylum Chordata; class Mammalia; order Rodentia; family Cricetidae; genus Mesocricetus; species Mesocricetus auratus. The sequence continues at coordinate 8,567,669 of NW_024429209.1, read as the reverse complement.
GTCTTCAACTCCATCAAAGACCACAGAAGGATAATATATAAACACTAGGATTGACAGAGACATCTTGCTACCTGGACAGTCACCCAAATTTCCTCTGTAACGTTGGGGCATCCATCTTCAGCCCATAGGCCATAATGTATCCAGAAGATTTCTCAGCAAAGCAGGACATTTCAAAACTGTCCATCTGCATTGGCAGTCTGTCAGTCATTTTTCTTTGTCCTGCAGAAAGTCTCGTAGACTCTTCCATGAAGCAGGAACCCTGTAAGACTGAGTTTAGCTGTCACTTTCCTGTGGGTCCTTCATGTCCAGATTATGCAACAACAGTCAAGCAGTACAGGCAAGAGCAGTTTCTTGCCCAAATGGCTAATCTTGCCATGTTGAAAGCAAACTCCATAAGGAGTTTCTTCGATGTCCATCTTCCTCTCAGACGTAATTGGTGCTGCCAGAAGCAGACATTTCTCATTGTCAAGAAAAACCCTAAACCATTTTAAATGCCATTTTCTGAAGGTCTTTGAAAGGTTTGAAGACTATCTATCTCAAATATATTTTTGTATATCTAGAAAACCTAACTTACCTAACTATAAATTCTATTATAAGTAACTATCTATAGTCTGTATTCAATTATGTATTATGTTTTAAAAGATCAATATAAACACAATACTTAATCAAGAGGAGAAATATACACATCACAAAATTGACCTTGAATTTTTATCAATAAATGAAAAACCATACCCCTCCTATCTAGATTTCTATTGGCTCAACAGTATTTATTAACAAATGTACAGGAATTCCCCCATCAACTAATCAAATAGATATGCTTACTAATTTTTGCATAAAGAATTAGATCTTGGCTAAACATTTGATACTGCAGGATGGAGAGCCTCCTCAACACTTTTTATAGTTGATCAATACTTTAATTTTATAATTGTCAATGATAAGAACTCTGTTTTATATAAATTTACAGCACAAAATGGCAGAAATATGTCTAAGGCCAATTCAGAAATTGCTTAAAAAATAAAATTCAGTCAGCTACTCAAACAACAGTTGTAACAATCAAGCATAGCATGAACAGTCAAACATGGAATGGTAGCATGCATTGTACCAGGTGTTCATGCTGCAACCTATCGTCTCAGTGAAGGGTTGTCTGAGATGTCGTCCCATCAGCATGTGTGTAGGGGATTGTCTTGATTGCCTAGCAAGGACACTATTGAAAAGTTGTAGGCACCATTCATTGGTCTTATACCCTAGGCTGCAGAAAAATAGACACAACTGGTTCTGTAATAAACGTGTATGCTCTTGACTGTGGATGTGACTGGCTGCTTTAAGCTTCTGCCTTGCAACTCCCTGATAAGATTGATTTAATACAGAATTGTTAGCCAGATAACCCCCTGTCTCCTCTAAGTTGCTTTATGTCAAGGTATTTCATCACAGAAAAAGAAATGAAAGTAGGATGTTACCTGTGTCAATCAAACTCATGCACCTAGATTTCAGATCTTTCCCTTGTTTAACCAAATCCCTTCTTGTTTTCTCCTTTGCATTTTGCATTCTGCCTATCTGGGGCTGAACAGTAGCTATGACATGTGCTTCTTACATATTTCCTGTGTTTGAATCCCTTTGCATGGCCAATAGCATTCAAACATCCAGGTCTCTCCCTATCTGAGCATCTTTGTCTAGGTCTTGTAGTACGCCATGAGGTTTTAATCTGGAATCCTGCATCCCGCTTGTTGTTCTTGACCTTCAGCCTTCACCTGCTCTTCCCTGCCTTATCTGAGGCATCACACAGGCAGTTCCCATCAGTGCTCATCTCTCTGAATTTAACCTCCATTTCTCCTTGCTCACAGTCCATCACTGCACTATTTCTGCCTTGACTCTGGGCCCTCCTGCTTGTTCCTGCCCTGCTGTTACCTGCTCCCAATATGACAAGTATGATTATCAAAAGGCCTGTTTTCCAGAGATTTTATAAGACAACCTGCAATTTCCTATCCTTCAGTGGGAGAAAGGTTCTCAGTTCAGGAGCTGAACAGGAAAAAAAAAAAAGTGAACGGTTCAGGGGAAGGCACTTAATCCTCTTCAGTTCTGCCAGAATCTGACATCATTAAGAAGATAAGTAAATAATACTAGAGGCAACATCAAGATAAAATGTAAATGTGCACAATGCAGCTTTTGCACTTAACCAGCCCTTTCTTTTAGTATTGGTTTCTTATTGCTACTGAAATAAATTCTACAAACCTAATGGCTCAGAACAAATTTATTTCTCTGCCACTGTTGAGATGAACAGTCAGGAAGGAGCTTCAGTGAGTTCTGTATATTTCATCGAAGTCTTGGTAGACTATGTTCTTTGAGGGTAGGTCCAGCCTGTGACCCATAGACAGAGCCTGACCAAGGATAGCTATAAATGCAGCCTAACACAAAACTGTAAATGTAAAAACTGTGAAGTTTTTGAAATTGTTTTTGTATTAGATTGCATAGTACTTTTGTTTATTTCAAAAACCTTATTTTTATTTTATGTGTATGAGTATTTTGCCTTCATTATAGTTGTGTACCACTGTGCATGCAGTGTCTGAGGTAGCCAGAAGAGGGAATTGGATGCCCTGTAACTGAAGTTACAGATGGTTATGACCTGCCATATGGGTGCTAGGAATTGAACCCAGGTCCTCTGGAAGAGGAGACAGTTCTCTTAACTGCTGAGTAATCTCTGTAGTCTTGATTGCAGCTTTTTTATTGTGAACTTTGTATATGACAATGTTGTTTTACAATGACAAATGTTGACATGCTTGCAAGTGTCTGGAGAGAATCTCTTCCTTGTTGTGAATGATACCTGTGATCTCCCCTTTAGCTTCTGAATTTCTGCTTCAGGTTCAAGTGAGCAGTTGCTTCCCTCTGACATGCCCTTCTTCTCTGACTCTCATTCTCCCCCACCCCACTTTAACATGAAAACCTTTGTGATATATTGGCCCTAGGTAGGTAATCCAAAATGACATTCTAATCTTAAAATTCTTGACTGGATAATATTTTTCAAGTCTCTCTCAAGTATGAATATATATATATATATACCCCCAAATTATTTACATATACACTATATATGTGTATGTGTGTATATATATATACATATATATATCCAGTATGTATATGTATGTATGCATATGTATACCCAGTACGTGTGTGTCTGTGTGTGTGTGTCTGTGTGTGTGTGTGTTTTCACAGGTTCTGTGTATTAGGGTATGGAAATCTTTATTGATATACTGACAACATTTTCCTTTGCTAATTTCATGGATAATTTGCAGAACTCTTGTAACACCAATGTTCCTTCATGTTTAAGTGTTTTGTGTACCTTCTCACTTATTGCTCACAGTGATTCCACAGGTGACAGTTTTTTTTGCAAATCTATTGTGTATGGGAAGAAAGAGGGGGGAGAGATGAAAAGAAACATTATAAATAAATCAAGTAGGACAATATCTAACTAATCCTCTAACACTGGCTCATCTGTATATATTACAGTGTTCTTGCATTGCCTTGCTAAGAAATGATGAAAATTTGGGTCACCCAAAGGGTATCTTCTAAAGACCCTTCCCCTATCCATTCTGCATCTTTTCCAAATCAGGGTTCAGTCCTCTTATTTTCCAGAATCTTTTCTGTGTCCTTATCACATTACTGTGAATGGGCGGGGAGTCCTTTAATGTTTGGTAGCCTTTTACACATGGGTCTAAGTTGTATTATCTCTTACAAGGATACCCCAAGACACGCACATGTGGTCAGGATCTATTCTAGTCCTCCTGACTCCTGGTCCTTTCCATGGCTTTGTTCTGGTCATGATGGGTCATTTCTGGCATGGGAGTGGGGCTGTGACTGACTCTCTTGCTGTCCTGACTTTTGAAAATGCCATTTACTTTGGAGATGTAGAGGTGATCCAGTTTGACATAGAAAGTCCTGAGAATTTTAAAACAATAATGTGAAGGAAACTATCTCCTTTGACTCCCCTGAGTAATTTGAAGCTGGTCTGTCCCTCTGGTAGAACCCTTGGTGACTGTGTTTCCTGGCTCTTTGTTTACTATATTCTCATAGGGTTGGTACTGCCTCATTAGCTGCCCTGGCCATTCCTGTATCTCCATTTTAATATGTCTCAGATGGGAGGTGGATTGGAAAATGACCTGAAAAAAATGAGTTATGCACATGGAGAGATTATTTACTTCATTGAAGAAGCAACAGGGATCTCATCTGGAAAGACTTGGGGCCTGGGAATCATAAATAGCCAGGTTTCTCTAAATCCAGCCAGACAATTAGAACCCTCCATTTCACTTTAGAGATAAAAATTACATTAAAGCAGGCAATGGGGATAAAGTCTTAGGGAGAAGTGTGTGAATTGATGCTGGAAAGCCTGGATGAGTGATGTGTTTGCTCTACATATTTATTTAACCTCTTTGACATTTGATTTTTCTGAGGAGAGCAGCAGTAATATACACCTCAACAAGGCTGTGAAGATTAAAATGGAGAATTATACAAAAGCACCCAGCTTAGGATCTGCCACATACTAGGTGCTTAGTAAATACCCACTCAAAATGCATCCACATGCACGCCTTACCAGTTATTACAGCTTGCTACTGTGAAAGAATTCATTTAACCCAAAACATCACACCTAAAATTCAGGTTGCTAAAGACAAACACCTATGTGTATTTGCCCTGTTCTTGCACATCTTGGTAGATTTGACATAGGAAAATGAATGGAATAGTGCTGTGGGGGACTCATAGTCTTAAGTGGGGAACAGTCATGGACCAGGATGTGTGGAATGTTTGTAAAATACAGAGAGGCACAGCTGCCTTTCAGATGGTGGGGTGATTGATGAGGGAACTTCCTAGAGATAGTGACAAGTTGAACATGGATTAGTGGGATATGGGCTATTCCCAGGGACATAGAACTTTCCAGGGAGAGGAAAGAGAATGTGGCAAAGAAGGGAGGTAGAAAAACCCCTATCCATAGTGACAGCCTGGGGCAGATGGAGGTCAAAGTCTGGGTGGGTGAGACATTGATCACCAACTGAGGAGCTGAGAGAAAGGTTGATTACTGATGCTCTGTGTAGGCTGTAAGTTTTGTTAATCTGCTGAAGCCTGTCTTTGGGGAAATATTGTGATTTCTTCTTATGAGATGAAGAGAAATAGGAGGGAGGAAGGTTAAGGGGATGTAGCCAGCTCCAAATGTATGCTGAGCCACAAACTGATATGATTAGGAGAAGCATTCCTCCCAGTCCCTTCCAACCAGGCATCCCTCCTCTTGAATCATCTCTTCTTGTTCTCCCTCTTCCTTCCTTCATATTTTTTGAGAAAGAGTTCATTATATAAGCTGGCCTCAAACTTGTAAGCCTACTGCCTCAGTTTCTAGAGTGCTGGGCTGACAGACGTGGTAGTGCATTCAGTGTGTTGGGTTTATTTTTAACTGATACTTCAGACTAGATAGAAACAGTTTGTCATTGTATTTCTAGGAAATCCTGGGCCCCTGGAACATGGAAGGAGTCATGGAGTCTATGTTGAATATTGTCAGAAAGCCTCTGATGCTATGATTTCTTCTCTCTTTCCCTTCCTGTATCCTCAGCAATGGAATGGCAGAGACACGGCCCTCATGGTCACTCGTGTGGTCAACCACAGACGCTTTTCGGCCACAGTCAGTGTGGCAGACACCTCTCAACGCAGTGTCTCCAAGTATCGCTGTGTAATCCGCTCAGATGGTGGGTCTGGTGTATCCAACTATGCAGAGCTGATTGTGAAAGGTGAGTGCCACAACTTTACTGAGTGAGTGGTTACAGGACTTCTTCACTCCATTTTAGACAGCAAGCCTCTTCTCTCACCTGTTGCTTCCTCCTCCTCTTCCTCTTCCTCCTCCTCCTCCTCCTCCTCCTCCTCCTCCTCCTCCTCCTCCTCCTTCCAACAGCACAAGGAAGCTTTTCAGTCACTGCTTTCCAGAAGATTTTCTCTCATATGGGATGCCTACATGTGGGATATATACCACAGAAGCAACCTCCAAATTTGACTTGATTTCGTGTTTAAAATCAAGATGATCACATGTCCTTTGTGGTTTAGGGATGTACTACTGAAATGTTCTCATACAATTGTGTGTGGGGGACGAGTGTTAACTGCAAGTTCTGTGTAATGACAATATTTCAGAAAGGCTGTTGAAATAGTGAGCCTACCTACCAAATAGTCTTGAGTCAATGTTCATAGTGTGTATGTGTGTGTTTATTCACCTTGAGGTACTAGTTCCATACTTTTCATTACAATATGCACATGGTCCCGTGTCTTTGTTACCTTTCTGTTGCTAGACAAAACATCATGGGTAAGGCAACTTATAAAATAAACATTTAATTTGAGGCTCATGGTTCCAGAGGGTTTGAGTCCATGATCATTATTGTAGGGGAGAAAAGGCTGCAGACAGTTAGATATGGTAATGGAGCAGTAGCAAAGAGTTCACATCTTGAACCATAAGCACAAGGCAAAGAGAGAACAAACTAGGAATCGTCTTGGCCCTTAAAACCTCAAAGTTCACCCCCAGTGACACACCTCTTTCAATAAGACCACACCTTCTAATCCTTCCCAAAAAGTTCTATCAACTGGAGACCAAGCATTCAAATGTATGAGCCTATGGGGGCCACTCTCACTCAAACCACCACATTCCCTTTTCTGCCCCTTTGGTGAGGTTACAAATCCTTTGCCTACTCAAGCTCTTCTTTGAGTTGTCATATTTGTCAGGCATATACCATTTGTGCTGGTTTGAATGAGCAATATCACTCATAGGCTCACATATTTGAACTCTTGGCTTCAAGTTACTGGTACTGTTAGGGAAGGTCATGGAACCTTTGGGAGGTGTAGCCTTGTTGGAGGAAGTAACTCACTGGGTATGAGCTTTGAGAGGTCATACCCTGTGGCACCTGCTGTGCGGCCTGCATCCGAGAATGTAGCGAGGTGGTCGGGATAGATGACACAGAGACCTGTCGGTTGCTTTAAGAAAACTTTATGCTTCCCAAGTCAGCTTAGGAGGAGACCCCAGTCCGCTTAGCAGAGAGCTCTCAGGAGAAGTTTCTCTAAGAAAAAGGAGCTTCCCTTTTTAGGGACTTCTGCCATTCATCTACATACCATTCTTTCCAGACTTCCCACCCTCCTGGCTGGTGGTTTAATCTCCGGCCCCAGAATCGGGGAGGCACCTCAGGGAAACAGGAAGAGGCATCTAGCCATAGGGGGTGTGAAAGGCATGGTATTTCAGTGAGTAAGCCCTTATCTGAGCCCTATCAAGAGCTTTAGCACTGAATTGTTTTCAGTAAACATTACACAGCTGCCTGCTCCCAGGCCAAAGGGGAAGTGGGTTTCTGCTCAAGGTCTGGTGTCCCCACAATACCCAGCTTCTACCTTGCTCTCTAATTTGAATTTGTGACAGGAGATGTGATCTCTAAGCTTCTTGTTCTGGCTGCCTGCTGTTACAGCCCCCCCTACACACACACACACACACACACACACACACACACACACACACACACACACCATGTGGATTCCCCTTCTGCAACCACCAAAATAAACTTTGCCTTATTTAAGTTGCCTCTGGTGTTATCAGGTCAACAGAAAAATAACCAACACACATTCTGTCCAATGCATTTTCCTCCTTTAAAAAAAAATCTCCATATTCATACACAGTCTTTTAAGTATTTCCAGGTGTTTCTACTTTTATTGTTTCTTCCTTTGAGTATGTAAAAATTTACATCTCAACACAGTTCTTCCAAAACAACAACTCATAATAATTTTAATTTTTTGTATTATACAGAATCAGGTTCTTTCCTTAGATAAATTCTCTGGAAGTTGAATTGGTAGACCAAAGTATATGAATATTGTTATGGATTGTATTATTGCTTTTGCAAAGAATGGTTTGGCGGTTTATACAGGCAGCAACAGTGTTTGAATGTATTCATTTTATCACTGCTATGTTCACTGATTAAAATTTCAATATAGCAATATTTAGTGAATGAAATAATGAACCTGTGCATATTGTGCCAGCTGTAGAATAATACCTGCTGTGTTTGAAGGGAGAAAAATTGCTTGATTCTCAGAAGGCTCTGGTTGTTTCTTGCTGCTGCTGCTTTGTTGTTGGTTGAGCATGGATTGTGTAAAAACTTTGACTTCCCTTTGCTGGCTCTGTGTGATTGGTGGCTTCAATGGGACCAGAATGGAGATCACTGCCTGGACTCCCTATTCTGAAATATCCTGACTCTGGATGGACAGTCACATTGAGGATGATGTGTTAACATTCACATCACCTCATCTCTCCTTTCCTACTGTGATAGTCAATAGTGAGTGTCAGCTTGATGGGGTCTAGATTTACCTGTGAGGCAAGCCTCTGGCTGTGCCTATCAGGAGTTATCCAGATCTGGTTAGCCTTGGGACATACCTGTGAGGCACCTTGCATGCACCTGGCTGGTGTGAAGTGATGATGAGGTGATGAGAAGGATCACAGGAGTCAGTGCTGTACCCTGAATTTTGTACTAACAGAAAAAATGGGACCAGAAGATGCTTGCTTTGTTTTTTCCCTGTGTCTTCTATTCAGTGTCAGGATAAGGAGGTTTGGAAGTGCTGATCTATAGGCTACTGAGGCAGGGGGCTGCTGAAGGATTATTGCCTTGGCTTGGAGAGGAGGCCACTGGGACAGTGCTTTGTCGTTTATTGGCTGTGCTAACTGAGGCCTAGTTAAGGCAAAAGGGGACAGACAGTGTGAATTCTGACCCCATGTGCAGTAGACACATGTTTCACGGTGACCCAGCAGTTATTGCTGCTCTGTAGACCCCTCCCCTGAAGCCCATGCTCTCTCCTTTGAGCGGTGTGCTGGGAGGTTCTGCAGCTCCTCCGTAGCAGGCAGTAGTACCTTGGTCCTTTCTATAATCTGGCTCTGTTTTATGACTCCTTGATGAAATTCTTCCACTTTTTTGGCATAGGATTTTACTTTGTAAGTATCCCACCCCCACATTTTAATACTGAGTGGGTAATAAGCCATTTGCTTGGTCCCTTGAATATAGTTGCGTCCCCTCACATATGTTGTCTCATTTTATCTTAATTGCAGCTATGCACATTGGTTTTATTTCAACCTCTTTTATAGCAGAGAGAGCCAGCATAGTGGGGTTGAGGAGCTGAGGGTCATCCTAAGGGGAAAGCTGAGGTTTGGATCTGAGTCTGAGGTGTGTGTCTATAGCTATGTTGGGGGTGGAGAATAGGGCTTTGTTAGTTCCTGGTATCACAATGTTATATTCAGTGCCAAAGGGGTGCAGATAACAGACAAACAGGTAGACAACCCCCCCCATACACATAAGGGCATGGGAGGCAGGGTCACACTCACAAGTACACAAAGGAAACCTGTCAGATTCAGTGGGTGCCCAGTGGCCACTTGAAGGCAGGGGATGAGAGCATTTGAGGGCAAGGCCTTATGAAGAAGGACTCTCTCCACCAAAAACCCTTAGCCTTGGCCGAGCTAGTGGCTTACATGCTTTTGTATGGAGATGTTTGAATTAAAATGAAAAGAAGAACAGTCACCCTTTTATCAGGGAAAGGAAAATATCTGAAAAACAATGGAAAATGACTTCTTAAGGACCACTTGCTGCTGGGACAGTGGCCCACATTGTCATTCCTCCTCCTGAGTGAAGATGAATTTTGCTTATCACACAGATTGTATGGACCGAGGAGTCAGGTATGAACGTTCAGTTGACTTTGGAGCATCAGAGAAGGAAAATGATTCTTGTATGATTTTTCTTCCATTTACATAGTAATACCTGAGTTGAGATGCCTACTTTGGAACCCTGGCCCTCTGGTGACCCATCTCTGTGATGTAGTAATGCTTGAGTAGAACTAGTGAGAAATGTATAAAATGTAGCATGGGAGCATCAGCATTAATGGGGGCCTTGAAAGTCAGAGTTCTCTAGAGCCTCTCCAGTGTCTACTTTAGATGAGTCACAGAAACTCTGTAGCTGGTCCTGCTCTCATCAGCATCCCCTGGTTACATGGGCCAGTTCCTATACTTTGTGTCATTCATTCAAACTGTGGCCTCTCTAGGACTGAGAGCTCACAGCCCCCTATCCCAGTACCTGAAGTGCCAGGGCTGGAGGAATGCCTGTGCAATGGCTTCCATAGCAAGCATACACACTGAGATGAGCAGAGCAAGTCCAGGCTGAATGCCTAGCTCTCCAACATACTCTCATGTTGCTTGGCTCAGCAGCATCCTAGCATAGTGAAAATCAGGACTTTAGGAGATGTAGCCTAATCTTAGCTGTAGGTGGTATCAGCATTCTTTAGGCAACTCAGCCTACAATGAAAACAAATTGGAATTACCTAATTCTGAAGAGCTGTTTATTGAGTTGTGATAATGTAGTGGCTATATGTTAGATTACTCTGTAATTGAGGTTTCACTCAGTTGACAGCCCATTCCCTGCCTACCTGTTCCAGGCCAGTGCTCATAAATGTTCTTATTCGCTCCACTTATTTCTGCTCTTTCTGGTGTCTTCCATTTAAGGGTGTTTTGCTTGGTTAAAGGACATTAATGTCCTCAACTAAAGTTACTCAGTCACATTCTAATATTCACAAATTGATTATTTTAGAATTTGCAGCTGGGCAGTAGTGACACACTCAGGAGGCAGAGGCAGGCAGATCTCTGTTAAGTTTGAGGCCAACCTGATCTACAAAGTGAGTTCAAAGACAGCCAGAGCTGTTTTACACACACACACACACACACACACACACACACACACACACACACACACTTGCTGTCCAAATCCATATTCCACCAAGTACTCAGAACTTGTCAACATGGAGTTAGTGCCTCTGGAAAAATGGGATGACTGTGTGGATCATCAGATGGGTTCAACTGGGGCATGGTGGTTGACTTAAGAGTACTAATTGTAGCTTAGAACACACCTGAATTTCAGCTTTGTCTTTGATCTCTGCTACCTGTATGACTTCAAGTAAAGAACATACTCACTAGTTGTCCCATTTTCCTTATCTATACAATAAGATAAATATATTTATTGATGGTTTCTCTCATAATGAGAGTCCTATAGCTGTGAAAAGACACCGCAACCAAGGCAACTTTTATAAAAGAAAACATTTTATTGGAGCTTGCTTGCAGTTCCAGAGGTTTAGTTCATTAATGTGGTGATGATCAAGTTGGCTTGCAAGCAGACATGGTATTGAAGAAGTAGCTTAGAGTCTGAGAGTTCTACACCTGGTTCTGTAGTCAGCAAGAAGAGAGAGACTCTGGGCTTGGCTTGGGCTTTTGAAAACCTATAAATACCACCTCTAGAACACACTTTCTCCAACAAGGCTACATCTCCTAATCTTTTCAAATAGTGCCAATACCTCATAACCAATCATTCATATCTATGAGCCTATGAGTGTCATTCTTATTCAAACCACAGTTTCCTTGGACAGAGAGACAGTGTAGTATGTATAGACCCTCGCACAAGGTAAATACCTACAGAATTATGTCTGTTATTGGCAACAATTTTATTTTTGGCATTTTTATTAGGGGGTGTTGCCCAAAGACTCTTATAAAGAAAAGTATTTAATTAGGGCTTGCTTACAGTTTCAGAGGTTTAGTCCATTATCATCCTGGCAGGGAGCATGATGGGTATGGTTGGAGAAGTAGTTGAGAGTTCTACACCTGGATGTGTAGTTAGCAAGAAGAGAGAGACTGGTCCTGGGATAGGCTTCTGGAACCTGGAAGCCCAAACTCAGTGACACACTTCCTCTAACCAGGCCACACTTCCTTATCTTTTTAAAATAGTGCCACTCCCTGGTGACTAAGCATTCAAACATATGAGCCTATGGGGACCATTCTTATTCAAACCACCTTAGTCTGTGTACACTTGAATTGCAAGCCATAGCTTGAAATCTAGAATGACTGGAGCCTCTGAATCCTTCTTATGTTTGTCTTATTAGTAAGTATTCATTGAGTTCTAAAAGGTGCCAGTTTTTATGATAAGTTTGTGGTCTGGCTAGAGGATCCAGTACAGCACATAACATGGAGTTGGTTTCAAGCACCTGCTACATGAGCTTATGCATCTTAACAATGACCCTCCAAAGTGAGCTGTTAATAATCCCTTTTACAAATGAAGAAACAGACATGGAGATTGCTCAAGCTCACACAGCTTTCAAGTGACAAATGCAAGCCTTCTTATCTTTGCCTTCTATGTCATACTTCCCCCCAAAAATCCAGAATGGTAGCTCCTATAATACAAAGTGAAGTGAGCAATCTTTGAAAAGGATGGGAAGGTTGCTCTGAGTCATTCCATAAGCAACAGTCCCATGACCTTGGCAGGTGTGTGAACAGGGATAGCCTGAGTCAGCTCTAAAATGTGATAAGCAAGGATCGAAGAAAGAGATATGCTCTGGGGACATGTTTGGGTGTGGCAATGTGGGCAGGGATACTTTCAGTACAGGAGCTGCAGCTTTATTCCAAAGGAGTCATGGGACTCTGCGGCACCCCTGTGCACAGACAATATGTCTCCATGAGGCCAGCTATGCTTCCACCCCTTGACCTGCTTGTGCACAGTGGCTAGTGTAGGGGAAATTTCTGTCCCTCCCAGTCCTGAAGCCGTTTAGTCCCAAATAAACACACAGAGGCTTATATAAATTATAAACTCTTTGGACAATGGCTCAAGCTTCTTATTGGCCAGCTCTCTCTTAATTATTAACCAATTTCTATTAATCTATGTCTTTCCATGTGGTCTTGGCTTACTGGAGAATACCCAAGCATCCTACCTTTTCGGTAGCTACATGGCTTCTTCCTCTCAACTCACCCTCTTCAGTCCTCTTCCCAGAATTCTCCTAGTTGTGTAGCTCCACCTATACTTTCTGCCTGGCTGCATCCTGCCTGTCCATTGGACAAAACAGCTTTATTCATCAACCAATAAGAGTAACATGTATTCGTAGCACACAGAAGGACGTCCCTAATCAGGGTAGCCCCTGTCAGATAGGTGTGCTCAAGGCACAGACTGTGTTTGGGAAATGAATAGGGCAGTATAGGGGGTTGGAATGGCTTGAAGCAGACTGGGGCCATGTGTAAATGCAAGAGGCTAATTGATTTAGCATGTGGACAGAGAAGTATCAGCCATTAAAGGGGCATTGGCCACTCTAGATACTGGACCTCAATTTCACTGGACAGAGGGTGTGGGTTTTAAAGTTAAAACCCTGGGGTGTTAGGAATCTGGAACATTGATACTCTTCCCAAGTCACTGGTTGAGGACTTTGGTGGATGCTGATGCCCTGGACACAGGGCCCTCCTGCATTTTGGAGGAAGTCTGTTGCTAATTAGAATCAGACATTAGAGTGGGAAGTCACCCCATACATATTGAAATAGAAAGGTCTGAGTTATGGGGGTGACATTCTTTAGGGACCCCACAGTGTCTGTAGTCCTTTGGAATAACCAAAGCTGCTGGCTTCTGCCTCCACAGAGAGAGCAGCTGTGGAGGACACATGCATGCTGGGAGAAGAGACAACATCAAATGCTTCTAGGAGCATGTCTCTCTGAGCCACAGAAGCACTGCCAAACCTCCCCTATAAGTTGACTTTTCTGTGGCAGTATTCAGAGGCAATAACAACAACAACAACAATAATAATAATTAGCTAGGGTCTGTGTGATACACATGACAGCCTTGGGGTACAAGAACATAGGCTAGGCTCTACCTTCATTCCTGTGTCAACTGTTTCCTAAGTCAGTGTTGAGCCTACCACTCTCTACCACCTCTGTTCTCCCATGTGCTAGAGCAGATTGGCAAGCTTCTTGCCTAGGGCCCCATACTGACTACCATTAGTTTCTTGAGGCATCCAGTCTCTCTTGCAACACTTTCCCCCTGTTGCCACAGTCAAAGCAGCTACAGGAAATATGCATGTCTGTGAGACCCAAAACTTCATGTCTAGAGACAGGAAGTGAGTTGCATTTGTCATGCCCCACTCTGTTCAGCTGGATAATCATTCCAACTGCCTTGTTGTCCAGATCTTACCCAAATGATATCTCCCTTTCCTGTAGCATCCTGAGTGATAATTAGAAAGGAAATTTTACATCCTGACATTTCCTTGTAAAGCCTTCAGAGCTGGGGAGATGTCCCATTCAATAAAGTACTTGCCATGCAAGCAGCAGGGACCTAAGTTCAGATCCAAATAACGTATATAAAACCCAGGGATAATAACATGCATCTGTAAGCTCTGAGCTTTGGAGGCAGAGACAGTAGGATCCCCAGAATTCACTAGCCAGACAGCTTCACTGAATCAGGTAGCTCCAAGTTGAGCAAGAAAAACCCAGTCTCAGAAAGTAAGGTGGAGAGGAATGGAGAAAATGATGACCAGCTGCACACCCTCACATATGAATCTCTCTCTCTGTCTGTCTCTTTCTCTCTCTCTGTCTGTCTCTCTGTCTGTCTGTCTGTCTGTCTGTCTCTCTCTCTCTCTCTCTCTCACACACACACACACACACACACACACATACACACACACACTTACACCCTTCAGCAATTTATATCAAAATCAGAGTACAATTCACACTTTTTGCCATAGCCCCCAGGTCTGTCTTCTCTCTCTGTGTGTCTTTGATTCCTGACCCCCCCCCAGTCACACATTGGTCTTCTAATCTGTTCTATACCTACACTGATCCTTCTCCTCCTTGAAAGATACCAAGCTAGTTCTGACCTCAGGACCTTTGTATTTGCTTTTCTCTTTGCCAGAAGTAGTTTTCTTCCTGGTAATTAGATAACTCACTTGCTTTGTTCATTCTTGCCTCTGCCCCAACACCAGATTCTCTGAAAGGCCTCCTCTGATGACCTCATCTAACAGAGCACTCTCTGGAGTTTCAGCTCTACCTCTGTAGTTTCAGTTCTTTGTGCTATGCTCTGGCTCCCTTGATAAGCCTTGTCATTATCAGGTACTGTCAGTGTCACTTTTATGGGTGCATGTGAGAGTCACTGTAAAACAAAATACCTGAGATAACTAGCACAGAAGGAGGAGGAGGAGGAGGAGGAGGAGGAGGAAGAGGAGGAGGTGGAGGTGGAGGAGGAGGAGGAGGAGGAGGAGGAGGAGGAGGAGGAGGAGGAGAAGAAGAAGAAGAAGAAGAAGAAGAAGAAGAAGAAGAAGAAGAAGAAGAAGAAGAAGAAGAAGAAGAAGAAGAAGAAGAAGAAGAAGAAGAAGAAGAAACCTTTTATTCGGCTCACAGTATATTGCTAGGACTTTTGGTGAGATACTCAAAGGCAACTGTGGGTACATAATGTGATAGAACCAACTTCTCACGTCATGGCCAGTAAGCAAAAGCAGAAGAGACAGGTCCTGTGGTTCCCTTGAAGGGAGTACCCAGATGACCTTATGACTTATGACCTGCTTTAGTTAATTTTCATGACCATGACCAAAGGCCCAACAACAGAAGTTAAGGATGGAAGGAAGGAAGGCATGAAGGAAGACATGAAGGATAGATTATCTTTACCTTGGCTTGCACTTTCAGAAGGCCCAGTCCTTATTTCTTGTCCCCACGTGCCTGAACAAAATATCATGGTAGTGGCAGAAGTATGTGGCTTTGTGATGGACAAGAAGCAGAAAGAAGAGGCTACAGGAACTGGCCAGAGAAAGGCAGAGATCCAGAAAGAGAGTCATGCTTTCATTTCCCTACTTCCTCCAAAGGCCCAACCTTGTATTCTCCACCACCAGTTGATGGATGATACTGTTGTTTTATGAATCCACCAAAGGTTTAACTCATGAAGTAGGGTCAGTGATCTGATCTAGTTGTCTTTGGAAACTGGGGTCCCATTATAGACACACCCAGGAGAAGGTTTTACTTACCTGCGCTTCATTTTCAGATCAACTTGACAATAGTAACAATTGCAGGCCTCCCATTATAATGTTCTCACCACCTCCCAACAGAACCATCCTAGGGAACACATTGGCTTTGGGTGTGCATTTAACATTGATACTGTAGTTATGTACTGTTCATATTTC
Organism: Mesocricetus auratus; assembly: GCF_017639785.1. Classification (NCBI taxonomy): domain Eukaryota; kingdom Metazoa; phylum Chordata; class Mammalia; order Rodentia; family Cricetidae; genus Mesocricetus; species Mesocricetus auratus. The sequence continues at coordinate 8,551,682 of NW_024429209.1, read as the reverse complement.
CTGCCAGAGCACAGGTTCCTGAAAGGAGAAGCTTTGTGAGTTCAGTTTCTTGCTGAATTCAGAAGACTGAGACAGTGTCTGACACATGAGGTAGGGGGGCACCCACACATCTTCCCATGGAGAGTTCCAAGTCGCCCTCTATAAGCATGCAGCTATACTCAGGGCCCTTTACAATCCCTTCCTCATTTGAAAATTATTTTTATTAAGGTTTTTATCTTATTTTTAAGCTGCACTTTGCATGGAGCACAGTGAGACTCCTGAGTGTACACATCATGGAGGGTGGGGCTGCTTGTTGCCTTAATTGACCAGATGCTTTTCCTTCCTTTTGGAGATTGTCCTCATTTGAACTTGTTTTCCTTCTACTCCTGATAAAGTTGTATCTCATTTGTAGCTACCTGCTTCTTTTTCCTTTTCCTCTAAGCACATATTTTCATCATTCTTTGCCTCTTCTGGTGGAGCCTGTGAGCTTTGTAATGTCCTCTGTTGTTCTTACGGCCTTGACCTATGTTGGCTGTGATTTGGAGCTTGAGTCCACCTTCTCCAGTGATGCTAATCATGTAGCCTGTCATGTGGTCATGAGATCATCATTTTCTTAAGAAGAAGCTTCTGGGCCCTTTTAAAGAAGACTCTTGTGTCATGATGAACCCTACCTAATTCCTCAGGAGCGCTTCCAGTGCAAGGGTGTGCATCCAGCTTAGGCTTGAAAGTTGAACAACTTTCTGCCAGTGCTCAGAGAAACTCAGTAACCTCATCTTCTCTGCAGAGTTTTTCTCTATAGGATAGACTTCTCCTGTTTCCATCCTAGCTTTGAGTGAGACTTACATGATCCTTTACCATAGCTGTGATTACCAAGAACACATAGATAAGGAATCTGAGGTTTTGTTTTCAGATTATGATTCAACTCTGTGTTGGCTATATGAATTGAGAATGTAATTCCATGACTCCTTAAATATAAAAATGGAATGATGACTGCTAGTTGCCTTAGATTTGGGAGGATGGTCACATATGTACAGAGCCTAGACAAACATGATTCTCTGTGTGTGTGTGTGTGTGTGTGTGTGTGTGTGTGTGTGCGTGTGCATGTGATGTGATGCTTGTCTTTGCAGTTTCATCATCCCTACATTCGCCAACTCCCCACCTCAGCCTCTCACTTTCTCGCTCTTGATAACATCTCCATTAGCTTTTCATGGTAAGGGAGAAATGACAGATGGAATAAGAGTGAAAAACTTAACTTGAACATATGTGTGTGTGGGAAGTTAGCAGGGAGATATCTATGTATACGGTACTTTATACAGGCACAGAGACCAGCTTATTTTAAAGAAGTGAAAATGTGGATAAATAAAACCTGACAAGTATTGGTTCCCTTGAATTATTTTGACTACTTCATCAGCTGCATGCTGATGTGTTGAATTAACAGTTTTAAAGAATTTGGAAATTAAATCAAATGGCAATTGCATCAAGTCCTCATTCGCATGGTACATTACTGTCCTGTGTTCAAATGGAAGAATGATGGGGGCTAGGGAATGAGCTGCAGAGGCTGTAGTTAGCTGGCATTGGTGGGCCATCCATTGCCCATGAGCCACTATGCTGGCTGTCTGCACATGAGATCATATTTAGCCTTCACTGTAGTAGTGGGTTGCATGTAAAGATACTGAGTCCCGCTAGTCAGTATTATGAGTCACACCATCTAGGTCTGCCCTGTTCTTGAGTAAAGGAGATTATTTTTCTACTGTGCCTACTGCTAACCTTCTGTGATGTCTTCTTTTCTTCCAGTGTTAGGTGGGATATTGTTTCTATGGAACTTAATTTGGGGGTTCAGTAAGCTCAGTTAAGTCACAGGCTCCAACTTTGGAAGGATGCTACGGCTGTTGCCTCCATCCCCTCAGTGCAGCCCAACTCACTTCTGAAACTTGCAGCCTCTCCCTGGACCACTGCAGTTGATTCTTTCTGCCCACAATGAACATACAGTAATATCACAGACAGATTTGATTCCCATACTGGTGGAGGGGGAGTCCTAGCATCTATGTGTGGAATTTATATATGATAAGGGGAATTCATATATGATGTCAAACATCTGTCTTACAGTACACAGCATAACTCCATAGGAAAGAATGGTCCAGCCCCATAGGACCAGGAGACACAGGGGAACCCCTGGTCCAGACTGTCTCTATGGGGATATTTCTTTATCTCTGAGGTCCTAGTGCTGAGTATCAATCCTGTGGCCTCTGGCCAGATGGGTTGTGCAGTGCAATGTGGGAAAAGATGGTGGATCTGGTTATAGAACTGTGAAGAAGTGATTCAGCTTGCTTGAGCCCAAGTCTTTCTTGACTCTCTCATTTTCCTACTAAATCCCCATGGAGACCCCAGTAAGGAAAAATATATGAACTCCTAGTAAGTCTCAAGACAATACATATGGCTAGATGACAATCATTTGAGCCTGGAACATATCCCCTTGAAACAGTATTCTACCTTAGTCTGGAAGAAAGCAACATAGGTGCCTCCCTATTCTTTAAGAGGGAGCAGTCTCTATGACTGAGGACTACATTTCCCAGAATGCCTCATTCTCATTAGGGTCTTATATACAACTGACTGCAGTTAAAGCAGAATACATTCTGTGAACTGGATGTTCCCTCAGGCTTAAACAATTTAAAGTAGGATCACTAGATTCCACAATCACTCTTTAGACTTTGACTGGGTGATGATAAGTCCAAGCTCCCAGGAGATGATGGAGTCAAAATATTCCAGAAGCCTTGGTCCATGAATCACCTGCTGAAGAATTTTTGCTAAGCAGAGCTGTTACTGAATAAGAAGGAACTCGTGCGTGCGTGTGTGTGTGTGTGTGTGTGTGTGTGTGTGTGTGTGTGTGTGTTTGTGTTTGTGTGTGTGTATGTGTATATTCAGCTACTTTGTGTTAGAGTTTATTTGTCACAGTAGCTAACAGCATCCTAATTAATACAATTTGGATCAAGAAAAGCCACCAAGAATACCCTCAGGCTTAACCTCTTCAACCAAAGCTTTATAGCCTTCTGAGAAACAGATGTCCACAGATACTGGGTTCCAAAGTTTAAACTATATACAACCAAAAGCTGAACAAGTACCTTTCTTTGCGTGGAGTGGAGTGTTGAATTTTCCAGCCACTGTTTATTGATATAGACTCTGCAAATTCCAGGACATGAGGACAGATACAATGTCATTAAATGAGTGACAGGGGCTAGAGATAGAGATAACCTTGGCTATTACCCATGGATCTCAGGTAGAGACTGACCTAATGGGATATGCTGTTAGTCAGAATGATGGGTCTTGCATTAAAACTCCAAGAACTAGTGGCACCCTCTTGAGGCAGGACCTAGGTATGTTAGATAAGGTGTGCAACCAGTTCATCTGGTCATAGAAGCTGTCCTTGTGCCCAGACCCACCCAGCATGCCCATTCTTTTGCCCAAGGTGACTAGCTTACCAGTAAAGCCCAGTGACTCCTGGGGTGTGTGATAGTGGTGAGAGGGACTAGAGTCAAATGCTTGGCATGTCTCACCACCAACCATTTGGTGATGATCCCCATGAATAAATTGGCAATACATGTCAACAAAACAACACTGGGACAGTCAGTAGGTGGCAGATGCCACAAAGTGGCATCTCAGCAGCCCAGGTGACCCTGCTAGCTCCTCCGGTCATCAGAAAGGTTAATTGTACTAGTGTGACATTATTCTGAAAATCCACACTATGTCTCCTGCCCAAGATATGCTCATTCTCATACAGGGAGCCAGAACCCATGCGTAGAGGAGGATTATATAAGAGATGCAGCTCCCATCTTGTTGTCAATTGGACTTGGATGACCATATCGTGGGTCCTCAGTTTCCATATTTGTTGAAAGTGAGGGTTGGATTAAAATTGTGTGCTTCACTTCACTTATTCTTCTTGAACAGCAGAACACCTTCCTAAAACAGTACAAGAAACAAATGACACAAGTCTGTCGAATTGCAGGCTCCTAGAATAGTCTAAAATTCATGCTTCTCTGCCACCTGGGCAGGTGGATTTCTTTGCTTCTTTAGTCTTTTCATTTTTTAATTCCCCAATTCTCAAGGTTCTCCTCTTATTTCATGCCTTCCTAAGCCTGGTATGAAAAGAAGCTAGGCTTTGGACCCCTCTGCCTTACAATGAGATGTGCTTATGCCCAGCATTTCATTATTAATCAGAGTAGCAAGCCTGACTCACTTTCCACCCAATAACAAGAGTGTGTTTCTTTTTGGTGGAATGCAGCCTGGTGGCAGGGAGCAGGCCATTGCTGGCAGAGCTGCTGATCATCCATTCTCAGTGAGGGAGAACCTTCTGCTCCAGTTAAGTAGCAGTATCCTAAACTCTATACTTTGCTCTTCTGATCTTGCACACACAAGCACACAAGCAAGGAGCTGCTGGGCCTGGGAGACAGGACTGCAATTTCCTGTGTCTTGCAAGCATGTGAACATGCTCTTCTTACTGGGAGTGGGGAGGTTGGTCTTCTGAAGCCAGCTAGGCTGTTTCAGACTTTGCTTAATCTCTGTAAGGGCCTGAGCCTCAGTTTCTCCTCCCGTACAGAGGGAAGAATGTTGTTACCTCAACTTTCCTGAAGTAGTGTGGGAAGCTTGCAGTATGTGGTCTACCTTTTACCAGTGAGGGAAGTTCAAAGACTCCTATGACACCATCCTCTATTCAGTGTGCCATTGATTTTTTTTTCCTTTTGCACAGTCAAAAGGCCTTCCCAGATCTCAGCATTTAGGTGAGACCAGAACAATGTAAGGCAATGTGCTATACTTCCCTCTGAAACCAGGTATATCCAAAGTCCTTTGTACATGGCCTACCTTTCCTCATCTCTTCTGTAGGCAAGCAGGAGAGACAGAAGTTAGGTCACTGACTGTTGTTTGGAGCAGAACATCACAGCTCCCTGTGATACAACTGCAGTGACCTTGACAATGTGAATAAGCAACAATGACCGACCACTGCTCATCTGATTACCAAAGACAGGACAGATGGGGCTGTCATAGGGACGGCTTTGCCCCTTGCCCTAGGCTTGCCTATCTGAGAAACCTCTTCTGGTCTCCTGTACAGTAGACAGATAACCTGTGGCATCTGAAGAGAGCCATGGTCCCTGCTTAGCCTGCTGTGGGAGCCTAGCAATGAGTCTGGACTTAGAGAAGGGGAGTTAGCTGGTGCTTCTGTCATTGCTGTAAGTAACTTTTCTTATCTATGTCACAGCGTACCTAACAGAAGCAGCTACAGGGGAGAGAGAGAGGTTCGCTTTGCTTCACTATTTATAGCCCCATCGTGATGGAGGGAGGGGTGGTGGCTCAAGTGACTCAGTTCATGGTCACATGACCCACAGTCTCCCTGCCATCCTTGGCAGAAGTTAGGAAGCAGAAGCAAAGAGTTTGGGTAGGAAGCTGGACCACACTATAAACAAGGCCTATCTCCTGTGCCCCTTGCATCTTGGCAGACAATTTCTTCCAGCTTGGCCTCATCTTCTGAAGGTTCCACAATTATACAATACAGTTGTGCTAGCTGACAATACAGTTGTACCAACTGGGACCGAGTGTTTAAAAAGGAGCTTTGTAGGGTCCATCTCACACTCATACCCTAACACTTGGCATAGAGGCTGGCTGCCAAGATGACTGCCAAGATGGCTACCCTCAAGACTTGCTTCTGTGACTCTCTTGTGAACCAACTACCTGCTTTTGTCCTTCACCAACTTTTCTTCTGCTCAACTAATGCTGTTTGTTAAATGATCAGCCATGCTTGCAGGCCTAGAAACAAGGGGATTCTTCTAGTTATCTTCACATTGTTGAATCCTGGTCTCTGCTGACATTATTCCTAACTTCTGTAGCATGCAGAGATGATATAAAATGTAGGCCTTTCCTTTCATAACTCAAGCCTCATTCAGCAGTTGGTTATGTCTTACCTATCTGTGGGCTCTGCCTTCACTATTCCAGCCCAAGCCACCATTCTTCCCACCCTCCTTATCCTGACATGACTGAGAGCTTCAGACTGACTCTAGTTTCTCTAGTTCATTGATGGTTTGCCCCACTGTCTCTGGAAATCATGGAGTATGTCTTTAGTAACACTAATGACATGGTGGCCTGTGCTAGGATGTCTTGTCCCAAAGTTATTCTGCATCAGAAGTTATTCTAGTTGTTAAGGGTGGGAAAGAATTAGCCATCTTTTATATCTTAGTATATTTTGGGAATTTCCTTTCTTTGGTTTCTATTCTTGGTGATCTCAATTAGCTCTCATCCCATATACTTCCTCTCTATGCTGCACCATCAGATTTGGAACACAGCTACCTTCCCTTCTGTTTTTCTTATCCTTTCTCCAACACACACACACACACATACACACTGTTGTACGGTACCAAACTTTTAAACCTTTAAGGCAATTGGGGAAATGTTAAGTGCATAAAGCTGTTTATAAGAAACCCATGCTTTGACAGGTGTCTTGACCACTGGCCACTGTTGAGTTTGCCTTCCATTGCTGTGGTAAAACACCATTACCAAAAGCAACTTGGGGAAGAAAGGGTTTATTTCTTTCACCCTTTCATATCAAGGTCCATCATAGAAGGAAGCTAATTCAGGAAGTCAAGGCAGGAACCTGGAGGCAGGAACTGAAGCAGTGGTCATGGAAGAACATTACTTACTGGCTTGTTCCTTATGGTTTGCTCAGCCTGCTTTTTTATATCATCCAGGACCACCTGCCCAGGAATGACATCACCTACAATGGGCAGGGCTCTCCCACATTAACACCACAGGCTTGTCTAGAGGCCCATCTGATAGGGGCATTTTCTCAGTTGAGGTTCTCTCTGCCCAAATGACTCTAGGTTGTGTCAAGTTGACATAAAACTATCCAGCATGGTCATCCCAGCAGCAAGATCTAGGTGGTCACAAAAGCCTGATGCTGTACTGCTGGGGCTCCCCACCTCTCCCTTCCCTGGATGCTCTTAGGCTGAGCAGGCTGGCAGCAGGCAGTTGCCTTGGGCCCTGTTTGCACAGCTCATTTCTGCCAGCCCCACTTGCCAGTTCCTCCCTCTGGCTTTGGATTCATTCCCTCTGGCAGATGCATGGCTCTCCTCTGCCTTTCCTTTGTATCTCAGAATCAGGACCTGATCTCATTTGCCAGGATGCATCCATTCAAGTCTCAGTCCATCATACCTACTGAATTTGCCCAACTCTGCCCACACTCTCATTCCTTTCCTGCTAAAGCAACACAGTTGTTGGCATAGTTGGGACTAAGCCACTAGGCTGCCTGAGCATGGTGATAGGAAGGGAAACCATCCTGTCTGCATCTACAGTGTGAGGGCTAGCATCCCAAGTCTAACTGGATAAAGTCCCAGAGGTTATAACATAGGCCTCTAGACTACCCAGGTAGTCCAGTTTTATTCCAAGTCTCCAGTGCTGGCCCTGGGACTCCCTCTTCCTTCTTCATTTGTAGCTGTGCTCCTCCTTGATGTTACATGATCACAGTGGTGAGTTGGGGATGCCAGTTCAGTGTCTATGCTTCCTACTTATTGACCTCAAAGCTATTAGAGCCTATTGTCTGTCCATGTCAGAATCTCAATCTTTGCAGAGGTTCCTGCGGACCCTGCCTAGAGTGTGCATCTCAGCCTAGCACAGCCATTCTGCCCCATGGTCTCATGAACCCAGAGTTTTGTCTCCAATTCTGTGCTCAGAGTTGGAGGATCCAGGTTGTCCAAGAAGATGGAAATAGGTTACAGGATTCCTTCCTCCACAGGGAGGATCCTAGTCAGATGGACAGACAGGAGACAGCTGTAGGAGGCTGGAGGGTTATGGGGAGCAAACTTCCCCTGAGAAGAGATAACCATGGAAAGAATGAGAACAGATGGGTAGTTCGAAGTCTACAAGTTGTATTTTCTGGACTCAGACTTAAATACTACTGGAAATGATCTGTGCTAAATTTCTGCTGGAATAAGTCGTAAATTTCACTCTCGTATGCCATTTTAGAACAGAATGTGCTGAAATATTTCATTTATTTATTTATTTATTTATTTATTTATTTATTTTGTATGTGTGTATGTGTTTCTATAGACTTAGTGGAAAGTGCCCCTTCTCACTGAATCATCTCACTGTCCCAATGCTAGTATTTAGAACTAAGTTGTACATTCATGTCTGACTCTAAGAGTCTTAGTCTATTTGTCTCTTCTGGTTTATGCCAGGACAGAAATGACTTAAGGAGTGATGTAATTTTAGAGAGTGAGAAGAATGTGGCTTTTCACTCTGAAGAGCATGTGACTTTTGCCAGGGACTGCTTGCATACAGTTCTGTGGTCTTAAAGCAAGCCATGGGATGTCCTCTATTCAGATTCCAACTCTGCCACTTACTGTTTATGCCGGGGCATGTCACCACTCTTCAGCAAACTCCTCATCACATCTGCAAGGCAAACACAATGAGGCTGTCCTCTTCAGTCAGTCATGAGGTGACATGGCTACACCAATAGCTGTCAGCTCTCCATCCTCTGACCTTGTCCCACAGGTGGGATTTAGTGAATCTGAATGTACCCATTGGTAACTTCCATTTGTGACTTGTAAGATGCATGTGCACATTTTTCCCTTCTTCTCTGTGATTTATCCCTGGCTGTGAATCTCTGAGCTGCCAAGCATGGGGCAGGTGTTACTGGCAATCCTGGGAACTTCTTAACACATGGACCAATTGATTTCATTTCTATCTCAAGACCATAGACTTCTCTGTGTGTGTCACTGTGTCTAGATGTCCTCTGCTTGCAATGAAAGTTGTCATTGAATTGGGTCCCTCCTGCATCCTTAGTTGCATGTCTTCTATGGAGACTATTTCCAAATATGATCTTGTTCACAGATACCAGGGATTAGAATTCAAACATCTCTTCTTGGGGGCACAATTCAACCCCTGGCACTTATATGTCTTACTGATTTGAAGCCCCTCTTCCAGCTGCTCCTGAATTATTCTTGTGTGTTTTTGCATTTGTAAAGTCCAGACACCTTCTTTTATGATGAAATGTCAGTGTCTGCCTTCAGGTGTTTGCAGAGGCCACAGACCATCTTGAGGTGTGAACAGTTTGGAGTATGATTGCCTGTGCCTGGAGAGGAGTTCTTCACTTGTTTTTCTTCCAGCCTTTAAGTCTTGGCCTCTTTCTGCTCTTTCGGTCAGCCCCCACAGAAATAGGTCTGTCTGTACATTGGACCTCATGTCTCTCCAGCTGTAGTTCTTAGGAAGCTTACCTAGGGGCTCCCTTTAACAGGCAGACTGATGTTACTCTTCCCCATTGCCACTATTAGATAGTGATATTGCTGCTCACAGGACCTAGCTTCGGGCTGCTTCTTGGCTTTTTGAGGCTGCCTGATCCGCCCTTGAAATCCAAGGAAGTCTATGTACACTGCACATTGTGTTGCTAATGTATCAAGTTCCTTAAGTTATGGGTTCCACAAGAACAGGCCTTGAGTCTGTGCTCCCTTATTTTTTTTGCCCCTTGTGCTGGGCACACTGAGGATACTCAGGGGATATGTGCTGTATAAATGCAAGATATGGGGACTAGAGATATTTCTCATTCAATAAGATGCCTGCCACACAAGCACATGGAGCTGCATTCAAGGCTTATTACCCACGAATAAGATGGGTACTGTGGAATGTGCCTATAAGCTGAGCACTGGGCAGTCAGAGTGGGAGGGTCCTTGGAGAGTGCTAGTCAGCTGAATCAGAGATCTTCAGCATCAGAGAGAGTCTCTGTCTCAAAAAACAATGTGAAGAGAGATTGAGGAGATACCTAATGTCAAACTCTGTCATCTACATGAGTGTGCACACACGCATGCACAAATGTCTACATGTATATGCACATGGACATTTCTGCACACACACACACACACACACACAAGGCAAGATGGTTGTGTGTCACTGGCTATATTTGAGGGAAGGCAGACAAAGCTCCCCATAGTTCTTCTCTTCTAGACCTGTACATTATCCACCCCAGCTGAAAGCCAGCACAACAATTCTGGTCAGCCTCTGGGGCTTTGCCGTAGAAAATCTTTCCCTGCCATAGTTCAGCACAGACACTTTGTGCACAGAGAGGACATCTTCTTGGTAATCATCCCCACTATTACAAGGTATATGTGCACTTAAATTTCCAAACATCTCCAGGAACCCTTTCTCAATGGGCTCTAATTTCTGTGAAAGCCCGGGCTGTGACCAGTTTGCATATCCTTTTGCAAGATCACTGTTGAGGAAGGTCTATTGGTGGATCTCTCTTGAAATTAAATGGTTCTTCTATGTGTGAAAGTTGACACAGGTACTCTGAATAACTCACAGTTTTGATATCTATTTCCTAGCAGAGAAACCAGAGAGATTAAGTGACCTGGGTAATAACACACAGTTGAGTTGGGGGAGTTGGTGAGATGAATGGCTTCATCTCACCCAAGAGGTAGTGCATATTCATAGCCATTTTTATGGAACTAGCCCTCACAGAAGCCCAGGGACATCTAGGGCTGGCCTGGCTTCCAGGCATGCCCTTGGGGACTATAGCACCAAGAGCTATAGCTACTAAAGTCACTGAATCCCAGGAGATTTCTGTTCTAATTGCTCTTTTCAAGTGGTGTACTTTTATTTCTCTGTGGGGGGGGCATAGTGTTTGTAGCAACTGCTAATGACAGGGCTACTGAAAAAGACTGTCTATTTTTGGAGTGAGGCTTAAGCCTAAAGGAAATAAAAATAAACATTCAGACACACACACACACTCTCTCTCTCTTTCTCTCTCTCTCTCACACACACACACATATTAGAATAAGTATGTTGAAAGAGATGAATTCCACCTCAAAACATTCTCCCTCCTCGTGAAAGTTGAGTGGGGATTTATCTGGTATTGAAAGTCAAGATGTCTGGGATCTTAAGTCTTGGCTCAACCATAGTATTTCCAAGGGACGGTACCTCCTCTACATCCTGATCATCTTGAGGACAGCTTGGGTGGGACCTAGCTTGGCTTAAGCCTTTTTCCTTCTTATAATCTGATTGGCTCTCTCTGGCCTCTGGAGTCAGCTTGATCCAGCCAAGCTGGAACAGTTCCCATGAGTATCCCTGAAGATTGAGCCTCAGTGCTCATCTCTTTCTGTGCCACAGTAAGTCCTTGGCAAATGTTTATGCCAATCATCATAATGTCAATAATACCTGACAGCTATGACACTATTGTCTGGCTTGTCCTTGCTAGGCACTTGGGGAACACTTGTGTTTTGATTCTGCAAAAGTTTGCTCTTTTGATCCCACTCCAGAGGCAGAAATGTGTCTTATTTGATTTTGACAAAGTCCAATGTGCTGGGAGCTTGGTTTCATGGCTTCATGGTGGCAGGAGGTTCCCAGAAGCACTTTTAGCTGCTGTCACATGTTTCTGCTCCCTACCTCACCTGCTGCTCATCCTTAAGAGAACTAAGTATCAGCTGCCCCTTCAACCCCATTCCTGGAAGGGGCAGATGGAAAAGCTTTTAAACCAATCTGGACCTAGCCTTGGCCATCGTGGCTAAACTGTATTGATCCATAGACCTGAAAGCTAGAAATAAGGGCTGTGTCTGTCGTAAAGATATGTGATTGTTTCTGTATCAGAAGATGACTAATAGAGTACTCTAAAAAATGATATTGTACATAGGGAGATGAATCAGTGAGTAAATCACTTGTGAGTGTGAGGATCTGAGTTCAAATGTCGAGAACCTACATAAAGCTTGATGCAATGGCGTGCATGTGCTGTGAAGAGATAGGGGCTGGAGACAGTAGAAGCTCGGATATCTCTAGGGCAGGTAGACTGGTATATACTATCCCAAAACAAGGTGGAAGGTCAGACCACACCCAAGGTTGTCATCTGGCTTACACATGCCATAGCACACACATACCTGTGCATAAATAAAATCTTAGATAGCTCTCATAATACATATTACTGTCATCTCATTATGCCCATGAAGTTGTGTTAAATCTCCTAGGCTCTTGCCAAGTTCTGACCTTCTGACCTCCTCAGCCTGGGGAACTTGGTAGCCTTGGTGCTCTGTGAGGTTGTGGTCCATAGGCTTTGTGAGTACTATCACTTTATTGGGCTTGGAAATGGCAAGTGATGCTGTTGGTACTGTTCTGGAGTCATGAAAAGGTTCCATTTCCTTCATTCCCACTGGTTCATTGATAGATTAAATTCATTGTTTTACATTCCGGCACTTTACAGAAAAGACCTGGCTTTTGGAAGGCCCATCTGCAGAATTGCTGGTGACAACTTCCTCAGGATTTACTGCCCCAGAGATCCATATCCATGAGGACCAATGTTCTAAGATTCTCCTGGGTCCTGCTGGCCACATTCATAGTAACTGAAAAGCAGTCAGGCACCAAAGGACTCATTTAAATGATCTCATCCCAGATTCAGAATTCTTTTTTTTCTGTTGATTAAATTTTTCTTTGACAATTAACATATGGTACTTTCTGTTTACTCTTCCCCCCCCCCCCCCATCGTCTTTTATCTCCTCACGTGTCTGTCAACCTCCCTCTTTCCCATAGGTCCACTTCCTAATTTCATGCATTCTTTTGGTTTTGTTTTGTGACCCATTAGTTAAATCCAGGGCCATCTTTGTAGCCAGGGTTTGAAACGATCCTTTGGATCTCGATGGGCTTATCATTTGGTACCCAACTAAAAGGCAATGACTATCCCTTTCCCAGGACCCATATAAAGTTGCCAATAGTTCAGCAAGGAAAGTTAGGGCCCCATGACACGCTCCTCAGTTCATGGTTGGATGTTGATTGGCCCAGTCTCATTCAGGTCCAGTGCAGTAAGGTTGTATTTACAGTAGCCGTATCGTTCTCTGAAGAGAGTGTTTTACAGCCCTACTCTCTGTCATCCATCTCTACATTCTTTCTATTCCCCCTTCCACCCCATTCTCTGCCTTAGAAAACATGGTACGAATGGCCTGTTTTAGGCTGAACATTCAATTATTATTTATTGTGAGCATCTTGAGCAGCTATAATGGTCTAACTGTTCACATTGCTACCCATAGACACTGCTCTTACCCTTAAGCAGAGTAGCTCCTCCTTGAGTGAATGGTAATAAACATAGACCTAACATTCCTATGGCCCTGTGACTGTATCAGGTGCTGATTTAGGATCTAGTTGCCATCCAAGTTACCTAAGTCTCCTCTAGACCTTGGAGAAGGATCAGTGCATATAAACTCTGCTGCTTCTGAGACCATTTCATACCTTAGCATCTATCTGGCCAAGGCCTGGATCCCTGCTCCTATTGCACCCTCTGCAGCCCTGCTTCTCCCTTGATCTAGATTCTGCTGTGTTAACTGCTCAGAGAGCCTGACTGGGAAGATAGGCCAGTGAGTAAAGTGCTTGCATGGAAACATTTTGATCCAAGTTCAATCCCCAATACCCGTGTAAAAAAGATGTAGGTATGGTGTTTATAATCCCAACACTGTTAGGTAGAAACAGATGAATCCCTGGGGTTTACTGGCCAGACAGTCTACCCTCATTAAATCCCTATTTCCAAATAAATAACTAATAAATACCAAAACAACAAGAAAACCCCACAGAAGAATGAAAGATAAACAGTACTTTTGGAGAGATGACACCCAGCGTTAGACTCAGGCCTCCACTGCACACACATACATGAGTCTACAGCAACACGTGCACACTTGCATGCACACTCCCAGGCACAGAGTTCAGAGGACCATTGCACAAGAATATTACAAAGATGTGTGTGTTGATAAGCACAAAAGAAGGTTTTCCTTAGAAGTCTGCAGCATCCACTGGCAGCAAGGGCAGTTGATGGAGCCACAGAAAACACACTTGTATTGATTTCAAACAAGCAACCAAAGTGAGAGTTCAAAACGCCTTCAGGAAGCAGGCAGCCCTTGGCTCTGGTGAAGTGCTAATGAGCTCCCCAGCCAGCTGCAGCTGACCTGCATCTTCTCAGAGAAAGACCCAGGGCCCAGCATCAAGAGGGGCACCAGCAAGAAGGCTATAGAGGCCAGGAATGCAGAGAGGCTTCCTGAGCTCCCACCACCTCCTTGCTCCAAAGCCTTTTGTTTCTCTTTCTTTTATCTTCACAAGGGGAGACAAAGAGCCAGCATATAGTGGGAATTCCTCCCTGTATCCTGTTCTGATCTGTTTGCTTGTATAAATGTGCTCATTTTTCAGAAGAGAGTGAACCTGCTCCCTTGAAGGGGCAGAGATTGGAGGATTTGCTTATTCCTCTCCTGTGGTCCTGCCTCTCCTAGCATCCTGAGGCAAGTCACCTTTTCCATATGACTATGAGGAGGCACAGGCCACATAGAAGGCAGGGAGTGAAACTTTGTAACTGGGGTGGTGGCTGGTGTACTGCATTATAAGGCAGGTGCATGCTGGGTACTGAATGGGCACTTTCACTTCTGCCTGAGATTGTGTTTGTGTTCCATGCCCAGAAACCTCCTCAAGAGAGATAACCTTTCCTGGATATCCATACTAAGACTGGTGCTTGGGGTTCTGTACAACCTGTTACACTCATTTGCAGCACAGATATCAGGAGGCTAGAGAGCACCTGAAGGGCGTGGGCTCTCTTTCTGTTCATTGTAATGTGAACACCTACTTTGCTTTTATTCACCTTGCATTTTGAAATTGATTTATTTTTCCAACTTTAGCAAGACATGCTTTGCCAGCACATGGTTAAAGTCTTATAGCCTGGGGCAGACATTTCTGCTAAGAGACCCTGAACATCAGACTTTGAATCATAGGAATCCTAAGTTCTACTCCCAGTGCTAAGGCACAAGCAACTTGCCAAACAGCTAAACATTCAGCAGAGTGGTCATTTGTCTGCAGATGCTTTGCCATCCTCTGTGCTTGGTGTCTCATGGTCACACTTCAAAGCTCTCTATAGCTGCAGCCTTCCCTCTGTAGGTTCCTTTAGTCTTCACAACAGGTAAGGATGTTACCCTTTCTGAGCTCTTCCACAATATCTCATTTTAATTATGAATTATGTGTTACTTATGTGGTCAAGTATATATTATTGAAGAGCTACTGTATGCCCAGGCACTTTTTAGGTACTCAGAGATACAAAAGTTGGTTACCACATATATCATAGCCCAACACTGCCCAGTAGAACTTTCTCCTGGGATGGAAATGTTCTAGGTCTATGGTGTATAAGAGTTGTATGTTGATGGTTATATATGGCTAGTGAGTAGTTGAAATGTGTTTATGAGTGAGGAATTTTGCTTTAAACTTTATTTACTTTCAGTTACATTTTTTTGTTTAAGTAGCCTTATGTATGTATATCTACCATATTGAACAGTATCATTCTATAGGAGTCAATGGCCTTTGATAGAGTTAACCGACCAGTATAATTTTACAAACTGTGTTGAGAGCTTTGTGGGAATCACATAGAATGATTCATGAGTAGATTAACTTTGGACGGGAGAATCTTAGAGGAAGTGTCATTAGATCAAAGATGCCAGCCATTGGACGAGCAGGAAGATAGCCAGTCCTTCCAGAGAAGGGGTTGAGTGAGTAGGAGCCCTCCAGGTTGACATGAGCGTGGATAGTAAAAGAACTGAAGGTATATAGCATGACTGGAGCAAGTGGGTAAATGATGGGACTAGAGGCTGGAGGGAGTCAGAGGATCACACAATTTATGTCCTTAGAGTAGGAACAGACAGGGAATTCTCACATCAAGCAGAGAAAGAGCCAGACATTAGGTCTGTTTGCTGACTGGCAGTTATATTCTTCTGCAACACATGGTGCCCAAGGTGAGTGAGTTCTCGGTGTTTATACACAACGCTGGGTCTGGCCTGAGGCTCGTTTATGTTCCACTTCCACCCTTGTCTTGGGCCTAGCTTATTTAGATCTATCTAATTTATGAGACTTTTGTACGTGTTGGGCTAGGGGGCCTGTCCATGTTTGTCTCTGTGAAAAAGAAATACTGCCTTTTCTGCTAGAGCTATCTTTTCTGATTGCGCCTGCTTGGTAGTTAAGATTCTAGAAGCATTTAGCACTAGGAAGAATTGCTGTAATGGCAAGTGGCTCCTTCTGTAACCTTCATTTAATTGAATGAAGTGGTAGACCTAGCAAAGACACAAATAAAATTTGGGCAATTAGAATGTGTTGAACCACTGGGGCCAGACCAATGTGGAAATCATACAGCTTGTTCATGGAACCTCAGAGGAGTCTAGTTGTACCCAGAGAGGCTGTGTGTGCAGGCCAGGTGGAGATGTTTGTGTCATCTGTCCATTATTTCTACATCCCCCTAAATGACACTTTCTCTTTAGAATGTTCTTTGAAGGAAAAGATAGAAAGCACTGAGACAGAGGTCCCCCTAGGAATATAATCTGAGCTCCATGCTCTGTCACTTCCTACATGCAATGTGTTGACTAGATTGGGTTTCTTCTTTGTCATGGATTTGTGCTTCAATTATGCCCTTCCTATCTGTAGAATTGGAATAAACCTATCCACAAAACAGAACCTTTGGTAAGAAGCCTAGATATTACATGACAGGCCCCAGTCTAATACTTGGCATTTTATAAACATAATAGACTTAATTGTTAAAGCCATGGTCGTATCAACTTGACCAAGAGTGGTCCTAGCAAAATGTTGGTATTCAGCCCTCAGAATAGCACAGGTTCAACTTTTTTTGTTTTGTTTTCTTTTGGTTTTTTTTAGGTGTCTGTGTATATGTATTATACATATTTGTATCTACATGTGTAAATGAGCATGTGTGTTGCATGTATATGCATATGCACATGGTGACCAGAGGTCAACATTGGACACTTTGTTTGAGTTGCTATCCATCAGTTGTTTTTTGAGACAGGTTTTCTCACTGAACCTGGATTTGACCAGACTAGCTAGACATGGAGTTCCCAGGATTTGCAGACCTTTGTTCCACTGGATTCATGTGTCACTGTTCCCAGTTTGCTTTCTTACATGGGTTCTGGGGATCCAAACTCAGGTCCTCATGCTTGCACAGTAACTACTTTTCCCACTGAGCCATGTCCTTAACACTTATCACAGATTCTTGATCTGGAAGAAGCAGCTATGGTGAACCTCATGGTATTACTTTTCTCTTGCTGCCATAAAATACTATGACAAAAAGTAAATTCTTCCACCTTATGGTCCCAAAAAGGTATGAGTCCATCACAGTTGAAGGCATGGCCACCTGAGAAAGAAGCTGAGGGCTTACATCTTGAACCACAAGCATGAAGCGGACAGACTGAACTAGAAGTGGAGTAAGGTTTTTAACCTCAAAGCTCACCCTTGGTGACACACTTCCTCCAGCAAGGTTGCACTCACTACTGTAACCTCCATAAAAAATATGTGAGTGACAAGTTTTCAAATGTCTGGAACTAGAGAAGACATTTCTCATTCACACCAACTCAGTCATATTATCCAAAATTTAACTGGAGGATATGTCATCCTGTCTAAGCCCAAACCTTGATATCTGAATGAGTGAATGTCTAAGGGCTACACTCGGAAGTAGTCTCTCACCAAGGATCAAGCAGCAACCTATCCACTCTTGGTTCATTCCCATCATCTGCCCCTCCCATCCTCCCATCCTCCCATCCAGATCTCTCTGTCTCCAGCTACAAACCCCAGTTTTGCATAGGAGAGGGGGGTGCTAGGGTTTTGTCTCCCATCCCCCTTAACTTTGGCTAATGGGAGGTGTTTTCTGTCCTTGTATGCAAAGAGAGCTGACTTGGAATCCCACACATTCCAGCCCTGATCTTTCCCTATTGTTGGACACACAGCAGGACTCCACAGGCAAATGGAAAAGAAAAGGCTTGATCACTGTTTATTTTCCTTAATTTTCATTGTGCCTCTTTTATTTTTACCCTTGATTATAAGCAACAGAAAAGTTCCTTTCTGTTTGGCTTTTTCTACCCCCTTTGCAGCTGTTGGTTTGAATAGCATACACTAGACTAGCCCCTCCCCCCTCCTTACACTCAGAAAGGAGAAAAATTAGCTAAAAGGGAAACAAGAATTAGTTCAGGGCAGGAGCCTCATTTTGCCAAACCTGCATCCTTTGGCATGATAACCCACCGCCTCTAGGGAAAAAGAGACTTTTGTCATCATGATTGTTTACTTTAATTCTTTTTTGAAGACAAACTTGATTGTTCCATAATCCAGTCTTAGTTTTTATAAAGAAGCCAATGAACGGGTAAGGTGGGTAAGACTTTGCTTATTCTTATATCCTTTATTTACTTCCCCAGTCCTGCATATTTATTCATTCACCAAGCAACTTTGTAAGCCTGCTAATTGCCTGTATTTTGCCAGTGGTTACGGATGCAATTTGCCCAAATGAGTGAATGTCTAAGGGCACTCACTGGCTGCCTGGGGAGACTTCTTTATGAATCAAGGATTGCAAGGAAGGAAAAATAACATGGCAGTAAGAAAATGGTCATGGTCAATGCACAGACACACTGTCGCTCAGCTTCCCATTTTACAAAGTACTGACCGTGTGACCTTTGTTAAGGAATCCTTTTTCTACTTGCCTCCTCATCTGTTATAATTTATCAATGGTGGGCATGGCCTCAGAAGAGCCTGAAGATTAAATGAGGTATGTCTAGGGTCCTTGGTGGAATGCCTTGTGTAGAGAGAACTGTGAACAAGTGCTGTCACTTTCATTGTTGAGTAAGGGAACCAAAGATGGTGGGACTCCAATGATGGTGGTTTAGTACTTGACTTCATCACTAACTCAACTGATTTGTAGACATTTGCCTAACTTGTCATCCTTACAAAGTGCCATACTATTGTGTGCTCTGGTAAGAGAGTGCTACTCTTACTGGACTGCGCGGTCACAGCCTGCAGTCCAACAAACAGGCTAGGCTACTTGTCGTCAATAAGCCAATTAACTGAATAGCAGAGAGCTGGCTTCTCCCAGGGCTTCAGTCATATTTTTCTCCAGCTGGATATTCCTAGGGAAATTCTGTCTTCTTGGGAATCCATTCTTTCAATCATCTGATAGGCAAAAAGAGAGGCATATGTGTCTCTTTGGAATATATTCACTCCTGCCAGGTAGGCTGGGAATACTACTCAAGGAATAGTAGCATTGGCAGGGCCTGGAACTTGTTAGACGTAGAAATTCTCTGGCTCACATATTATTTGTGAATCAGAATCTGATGTAGGGTCCTGGAATCTACTGTAAAAGCCTTCCAGATTATTTGGATACATGCTAAAATTTGAGATGCACATGGTTAGAGGTAAATGATGAGAGGGGTCCAGCACGGAATCTATCCAAATACCAATGCTTGATAAAGGTATTTACAGTTGTTATCTCAATGAGAGCAGAAATAACCAGCAGCGAATAATTCTGCCAAGATGCAGCTGCTTTGTTGGAAGGTTCAATTTGAGCCATCTCCAGGAAGATGATTATGGGTTTTGAAGAAACAAGAGAACTGAGTGGAGACAGTATGTGAGTAGAGGCATAGTGATGTTTGGAGATTATAAAGTGGGGTGCTTTTCAAGCACAGAATTTCAGGAGAGAAAGATGCCTAGAGATATAGCCATGGATATGCAGCCTGGAGGACTGGGTCCTGAGATCTGACTTCATCACACCAAGGATACGTTAATCTTGCATTAGAGACAATTGAAGGCTATTAAACATAAATCTCAAGACCAAAATTGCCAGACTAAAATTTCTACTAAAATTGGGCACTCACTAGTAGACCAATTGTTCTTTTCTGACACGTTCTTCTATCTGCTTTCTTATAAGCATTTGCTGATACTTTAAGTGCTCTAGACATGCAGCATTATGTACCTTGAGACCAGTGAAGCAATATCTTTACCCTCCCTTGGTCTCCAATCTTCTGACAAAGATGACAAGTGTGACATCTAGTATGTTAAGGAAAAGGTGTAACCAATAGTAAGCACCTGACATGCTTTAAATGCTGTCTCTAAATGTAACCTCTGCCATTTTTTAACTGTTGACATGGTGCTCAAAGTGTCCCAAGCATCATCTTAGCTGACAGCAGATCCAGAGATGTTCTGTAATATTAGGAATTTATCAAAGAAGATATGATGTCAGGTTTAGGGATACTTCCCTTCTCTGACTGGAACATGCATATTATAGGAAATTTGGAAGAACAGTCAAGGGTGAAGAGACAGGCTCAAAGCCACCTGATGTTCCTGACAAAACAAGTTTCACATTGTGCTACCAAGAGCAGAACAGTCTTCAAAAGACATTAAGAAGGTCAGGGTCGGTGGATGCTGTCATCACATGGTATTTGTAGCAAAAAGTGAGGCCTCCAGGGGAGGGGCAGGTACAACCCGAGAGGGGAATTTATAACATTTCTCCTTTGTTCAACTCTCTTAGGATCTGTGTCTGTCACTTTCATAAAGACCTGTCTTGCAGACATGAACAAGGTCAGGTTTTGTCTAACGGTGCCCAGTCTGGCTTCTCTGAGACTAGCTTTTCTGATCTGGAAGTTGGAGGAGCTTGGTTCCCATCAGAACTGTTGCTGCTACCATGTCCCTAATCTTCAGGTCCCCTACAGATGCATTTGCTCTGGGGACCACACCCCTGCCCTAGATGCTGCTGGCAGTATACGCATTCCTGAGGCTACTGCATGTTCCCTCAGCCCATGTTTGCTTCTGGCAAGAACTCCATGGAAAAGCTAGAGATGCTGGCAAAGAGAGGAACACACCAGTATGGAGGATGCTGCCTGGAGAGGTAGAGAAAACTGCTACTCTGCCAGGATGGAGTAATAGGAGAGCCAGCAAGAGCTTGAATATCTGGTGAAGATGGCATACAAAAAAATACACGAACCTTCCCCAATGTATTTTCTGTTGTAGCCTCTCCTGGGCTTACCCCCACCAGGAGACACAAGCCAAGAGAACTCAGAGATGCAGGGACAGGTTTAGACCACCTGATGTCTATGGCAAAACAAACTGAATTAAGAACCAAACAGAAATCAGCATGAAGGTGTAGCTGGTATGAATGCATTTTCATTGCTGTTTAATATTCCCTTACTAGTTTAATCTCAGTGGTAATATACTTAGGTAATTAGATTGCATGTGTGTTTTGAAAAGAGTAATTTTCTTGCTTTACCTGTTATTTTCTCCACAGGGACAGAGCATACAGTAGTTTAATGAATTGATGAATACCTTGAAAATCGCCGATTGCTATACATGATTTCATTTCCCCTTTCTAGGACCTGCCTCAGACATATTAAGTAATCTTCCTAAGACAAAACAATAGTATTAGGACTAGGACTAAAGTTCTAGTCTCCCAACTCTAAACCCAGTGGTACTTTCAGCACAGAGCAGCACAGCCTAGCTAATCAAGCCAATTGTGGAAGTTCATTGGGTAGCTTCTTGGTGTGATGAATCCTACCTCTAAGACACAGCTGAAAGAACTGGGCACCTTCTGCAGGGAGACACAACAAATAAATCTAAACAGAGGCAAGTGGCATGTTACTGGGGACCACATTGCACTTAGATGCACATAGCTTGGCTTCAGCTAGTAGAAAGGAAAGAGAAAATGCCCCTAACTATAGAGCTAAGGTGACATTACTATAGCTCTTGAGTATCTGTGAAGTGAAGGAGCACTTGTTTGTCAGTGCCCTCCCCCCCCGAAAGAATACAGACATAACTGCAGGAGCATGGTGGCCTTCACTGCTGCATCCTTCCCATCTGCCCTTGAGCAGGATGTCATGGAGT
The DNA here is from genome assembly GCF_017639785.1 of Mesocricetus auratus. Taxonomy (NCBI): domain Eukaryota; kingdom Metazoa; phylum Chordata; class Mammalia; order Rodentia; family Cricetidae; genus Mesocricetus; species Mesocricetus auratus. The sequence goes on along the minus strand of NW_024429209.1, from coordinate 8,530,040 downwards.
GGGAATAGCCAATTATCTCCAGCCCAGGTGGCTTCCATGTTCTACAGTTGCCATGGTTCACAGTGAAGGCTGCCTGAGTGGAGACACTATAGTCTGTGACTGACCTGACTGACACCAGAATGGCAGGGTCAAGTTCAAGCCCAGTTCTCTGTGTTACTTTTGCTTTTATGTAAGTAAAGTGAAGATAGTAAGACAAGAATTCCTTCTTGGCAAAATAATGTGAAGACTAAACAATCAACATAGTAAAGAGAAGACAGCATTACAGCTGCTCAAACAAGGTGGAGGTGACAACCAACACCCAGTCCTCTGACCTCCACACACATGCTGTGCATGTGTGCCTTCACTCACACATATGTATATTTGCATGCACATACACACAAAAGAAAGCAGAATGAGCACAAGTATATACTTGTAACATGTTATACAGTGGCCTGCTCACTCTATGTGATCACTAACTTAGGGCTCCCAGCAATTCTTTAATGTAACTATTGTTATGACAATTTGTCAGATAGGAATGTGGCCAAACTTTCAGCTGAGCTTGAGACTTGCACTTGCTCAAGTCACTCATTTAGCAAATGTCAAAGGTGAGACTCAAACTCAGGACATCTAAGTCTAATTAGCTTGCTTTAATTCTACTAGTGCTTACTGCTTTATATGGTTGTTTTGTCAAGCTGTTAAAATTTACCACAGTTCAATGGAACATCTGGTATATGATGACCCATCTCTGAGATATTTATCCTATTGATTTTTGCTGTCCAATCTGGCACCCACTGACCATGTGCTGCTCTTTAAATTCAACTTTAAATAGATTAAATGGCATTAAAAATAAAATAAAGCAGCACTTGCATGGGGAAACAGAGCTGCATAGCAATTGCTGGCTTCATAGCTTTCTTTTGGATAGTGCTATTAGGGACAGTGGCACATCCCAAGTTTGGTCATGGAGTAGGCAGTAGACTACGGAGGACATTGGAAGAGGATTCTAGTCTCAGCTAGGCTGAAGGAAAACAGAATTAGTCTGCATTCTCTTTGTGGAGGAAGTTCCTAGAACGAACATAGAATGGAAGTCAGGAAGAACAGAAGTAACATCAGAAGGTAAGGGTAGAGGCTGTTTCTAGGAGCCAGAGGGGCCATTGTAAACACCCAGTGAACTTGTCACTGAATTAAGCAAGAGCCATTCTGACAGTGTGCTGCATGAGTGAAATCTGCCTTGAAGTAGGGGTGAGGTGGTAGCGACAAAGGGTACAAAGATACTTGTTTGAGGCCAGCACTATTGGCCTCACCCTAGAGTTAATTTGAAATGTCAAATTATTTTTCCTCTGTCAATTGAGGCAGCATTGGAATTTTACCAAATCCATCAAGAGGTCTACAGACTCAACAACATCTGAAATACTGCCTCAGTGAATGGTTGAGCTTTTCCTGGCAGATGAGGAAGATCAAGGGAATCACAGATCTGGGAAGAGCTTTAGGAATGCTAGGCTTGGTAGGGGTGTAGACGAGGTAGGGAGGCCAAGGACAGGAAGTGAAGAGGTCCTTCAGGGTTCTCTGCAGAGCCTGGGCACAGTGCTGGTTCTTGAGATCATTTCACACTTGCAGATGCCACATGTCTCTATTGCTCCAACCTTGCTCTCTCCTGGGAGGAGTGCTGCTTGCTTAGAAGTAATACCTAGTTCTGTCCTACAGTCCTCTCATCTGACTCTTGTCATCATTTGTCAGTTTTGTGTTTTCTTAGGTGTCTTCTCACACAGACAGACTGAGAGCTCAGAGCATCAAGGATAGCAGGAAGACTCAGAGTAGGTGAGCCGGCAGGTCTTAGGTAGTCTCTCTTCCTCCCTAAGTTCATCAGTTACCCAAGACCTGCTTCAGGAAGTGGTGGTTATAAACCTGTTAGGTAAAGTCAGCAATGATCAAAGTGTTCTCCACACCAGCATCACCTGAGAACTTAACTGGGAACTCCAAGGCATGAGGTCAAACTTAGATGTACAGAATCAGAAAGCCTGCTGTGACTTTGAAGCATGTGGTTATACCAGCCCTCCAAAGTGATCCAGTCTCACATTCCAGCTGGAGAAATTGTTATTTTGGGCAACTGCCATATCATAAATAAATAAATCACCAAATATCTGGTGGTTAAAATGGGGAAAAGTTTTCCACTTAAAGCAACCCCTCCTCTATTTGGTACCTCAGGAGCCTAGGCTCTTCCCTGCTTCTGCCATCTTCCTGGATGCAGCAAATGCATAGGGAGCACTTGTTTTTCTGTTGCTTGCTTTGATGGGCAAAGCCTGAAGATAGTGTGTTTGCACTAATTTTTTAGAGGCTGGAACTCAGCTACAATGGCCGTAAGTATCTGTGTAGGAACCTGGGAATGCCAGCACCAAAGAAGACAAGGGTTTATGAACAAAGTGACAGTCTCTGCCCAGAGAGATGGTCTTTATCACCCTTCAAACTCTGATTGGGCTTCTCCTAACAACAGACCAGGACCTCATCTGTGTTATGGTGTCAGGGGAGGGACTTTAGTCACTAAGTTAAAGTAATTTAGACAGGGTGGTTGAGAGATAGCAGTGAAATGCTCAAGAGGAACTCAGAGAGCTCACTATAGGCTCCTCACCCACATAAGTATTTTTGAGGTAAAGGATGGGTAAGGACAGTCTGTTCCTTGTCGTTGGCACTTCTGTGCCAAACAATATATTTATGGTATTTTGAACACTATATAAGAAAGAATAATGGGCATGGAAAGCAAAGCTCAGAAAAATTAAAGGTGTGTTCTGGTCATACATCTAGATGGCTGCTTATCCTGGTCATACAGCTAGTTAGCTGTTAGTTGAATGGAAGAGTGTACTGGGTCTAGAGCTTGGGACCCCAAAGACTTGTATTTTTAATCAATAACTTAGTATGTTATTAGAGTAAATTCTAGTAACCCTTGCCCACCCAGGACAGCATGAGGAACATTCCACAGGAGCTGGAAGGTAGTCTTGAGGTAACATTCAAGTTTCCATCAGAAGCTTTGGGCATCTGCTTCAGAATTCTACTTCTGAGGAAGTTTGAATGAAAAAAATGCTCATTTAGTTCACAGGTCTAAAGATAAGAGATTTGAAAACCTGCTTCTGAACAGCTCTCGCTTCGACTGTCAATGAGGAGAGAGCATAAGCAAAGAGAGATGAAATGGTGGGTTTGGTAGTCAAAGACTACAGAGGGGCTAGTTTTGTTTTGTTCTTTATATAACAATGCATTCTAAAAGGAACCAGTTTGTTTTCTGAGACCAGCATAATCCTGTTCCTAGGGCAACATCTTCAATGATGTGAGAAACTTATTTCCTAGCAAAGGTGGTTATCCTGGGAAGGGCCCCTATATCCCAAGCCTTCTGTGCTGATTAGCCAATCATGACCAGCTGTAAAATCAAACTCCCTCTAGGGGATTAAACATGGTCACCACCTAATGCAGGGATAAAGGACAGAGGTCAATTTTTTGCTAGCCTGATTTGCATATCTTCTTTATATATATATATATATATATATATATAAATCACCTTACTGAACTATTTTTTCTTTTGTTCCTGTGTTCTTTGCGCAACACCAAGATTATTCTTTTCCAACAATTATTTCTCTAAAACTCTTAATACCCCTTCATCAAGGCCTATGCTTCTGGCAAATGAACCTTTTTGAGGGACACATACAAACTGAACATAAACCATAGCACCTGCGGGCACATTCTCAGCTCCCTTCAGAGAGCTGAAATTTTGTAGCACCTACATCCTGCCCAGGAGAGGTACTCTTCATCATCTGTGAGGTGGTATAGCTCAAGCATGAGTTCAAGTCTACACAAATACTCATCCAACTCTGACTGTGCCAGGTTCCTTGACTGAAATGGATGCATGGAGGCTCCTAAACACCAACTTACACAGCCCATAACTGTGCTAGCACCAGGCATGTCTGGGTTCCCTCTGTGTGCCAGGTAGTCACAATCAACCCTGAGCTGAGAGACATCCTTCATTTTGGTAAAAATTAGATTAAATGTATTTTTAAGTGAAGATTGATATTGCAAAGGTGTCGCTTTCTTGTAAAGAGGTTTTCTTCTAAATTGAAAAATAAAATAAAATATTTTCTTGGGCATTTTTGTTTTTAAAAAAATCAGAGTTTTAAATATTTCAGCCATCTGTTCTCTATTATTTCTGCAACTCTGTGTTGAATATGTAGGGGGTTGGGTGAAAGAGATTTAAATGGCCATTGAAATTGTTTTAAGTAATTAAAACTGATAAAAATGGTAAGTTTTTACCTAATCCCTGGATGATTTGATTGGAGTCAGCCAGATGTAAAAATGCCTGAGACAAATTATTCTGTGCCTATATGACATGCAATTTTGACAAAATATCTTTAAAACAGCTGCTAAGTATGCAATCTGGGGATTTGACAGTGCAGAAGGACAGTTCTGTGTACTTAGGAAAGCTTGGCAAAAATCCATTCTAACTTTGGTCATTAGAATGAATTGTGTTCATTCAAGATGAAACCATGTGTGGATAATGACAAGGCAAGTAAGACTCCTGACTTTTCCCTGTGCAACCAGTATGCCGTGGGTGCATATGTCAGAGTAATATCAGAGTTCTGGTCAACCTTTTCTTTTCAAATCCATATGGCATTTTCCTCATTGAGCTCTCTGCAATTCCAGCTACAACCAGTGTATCTGTGACACCCATCTTACCTTCCACAATTTCTTGATTAAAAGTGAATCTATTTTCTCATTACTGGCTATGACATTTACTATCATATGACCTTGAGTTTGGCACTTAGCTTTTAAGACTGAATACACACACACACACACACACACACACACACACACACACACACACACACGGATAGTGAGTTTTATCTTTTGATTATAGTAAGAGGCAGATATATTATTACATGTCTGTTATGCACATAAGCTCAGTTTGATATAGAGAAAATGATCAATGTCTATTAGCCCCCTCTTTTTTAATTGTCAACAACCTACAGGAGTATTTCATTTCCAAGGATAAGAATTTATTTCTTTTATTTACTTGATGGAAATTAGGTGTCTTTCCCAAATAGGAGGGAGTACATAATTGGCAGGTGAAGAAATGAAGTTTATTATTTCTTCAGTATCTCTTTTACCAGCACTGATTGCCCCAAACCTAAGGAATCTCTCCTAGAGCTTGCAAGTCATCGTGAATGTCTGTGGTAGGAATGCACCTGTCCAATGCCTCATCCACACTTCATCAGACTATGTATCTCCATATCTGTTCTTCCTTGTGTCAGAATACCATGTAACTTCATTCTCTTGTGGTCCTGAGGCCTTCCCTTTCTACTTGCTTCCAGGGGTTAATTAGTGATTTCATCCTAGCCTGTAACTCATCCCTGTATCCCCCATCCTGAGAAAGAGGAAGTTGCTAGGTTTATCAACTTGAGGATTGTGTTAGCCGTAGTTCACAACTACCTATTATTTACTAAGCATTTTAAATGTATTGTTCTGTCTAGTTCTCATAATACGCTTCAACATAGGTGCTAAATATTCCTTACTATAACCGCGAAGAAACTGAGGCTCAGAGATGAGAAATAACTTGCTCGAGGGCTACAGCTTCAGATCTAACTCTGTGCCTTCAAGGAAGGCTTTGTTTGGAAACAAAGTTCAGACTACTCTTTGCATCCCTTTAGAACTGGGACCCCATGACTGATGTCTGTAAAGAGAAAGCCTTCCCACCAGCCTGGTTCCATAGCCACATCAGTCCCAAATAACACACAAGAGGCTATATTAATTATGAAGCTGTTGGCCTTGCTTGGTTCTTACTGGCTAGCTCTGACTTAAGTAATTACCCCATAATTGTTAATCTAAATATGTCTCTTACCGGAGAAGTTTCCGGGCTTCCTACCCCATGGCGTTACATCTTGACTCTCTGTGTTTCTCCTTCCCAGTGTCCTCCTGGACTCCTAGTCCCACCTATCTTTGTTCCCTATTGGCCAACAGTGCTTTATTGACATATACACAGGACTTCCCCCATCAGATGTCCTTTGATTTCTTCTATGTTTCTACAGTTGAGACTTGTCTGCCCTCTAAATAGTTTCTTCTCTCAAGTTTCAGGGAGTACCAGCCACATACCAGCAGTTGATAATGTTTTTTGCTTCAAGTTCTTTCTATAACAGATCCCATCCAGTCTCATTATTTTAATTATGACTAGAGATGCTGATGACTCTCATAGCCATCTCTCTTGCTCAGACAATTCCACCAAACTCCCAGTTAATTACCTTCCAGAGATATTCTTGCAGATTACCACAGGACCCTCCAGCTGAACCTGCTGTTCTTATAGTTTTGATTTCCAATAATGATCTCCCTATTTATTTCACCTCTAATGCCAGAAAGAAATCTGAGATTCATCTTAGGTTCCTACCTCTCCTTATCTCCATGTCTAATCAGTCAATGTGGTCCTGCAATTTATACCCTATTTCTAGAATGAATTCTTCACTATCGTTACCACCATCCTTACATTGACTCTTGCCAGCCCTCAGCTAGATTCTTGCAATGGCTTTTAGAGGGAATGAGGGTAAACATTGATTTTAAAATAGCATGTGAGTACATAAAAAGCATAAATCATAAGTGAATGCACAGACATAGAGAACACTCAGCAACATGTGATATATAACTGGTGCCCAGTAACCTTTCTTGCCTGCCTTTTGCATTATTAATTCTCATTCTCAATGGCATTGGGGTTTTTTAAGACTGCCCTTTTTTCTGGTTTTGAGTCTTATATAATTAGAACCATAGAATGTGTGTTTCTGGCTTTATTTTTTCATTAAAATATAGCATTCATGAGTCTAACTCATTGTGTGTGGTATGCTGAGCCTTCATTATTTTATTCTTACATAGTGTAGCATTGCATGGATATACAAAATATGTGCACTCTCTTCTTAAGACCTGCCTTGTTTCCTATTTTAGTTATACTGAACCCTACTGTTGTGACCATTCTGTATTTGTTTTTATGCATAGTATTTGGACTCCATTTCTTTGGATATATAATCAGAAGTGGGGCTATTCTTTGTATTATACAGGCACTAGCTAATGGAATGGGTTATTGTTGACAGTCTTGTAATGTTAGCTGTTCTAGCATTAGGTGTATGGGAATAGCTCTTTGTGGTTTTAACTTAGAACATTCTGAAGACTACTGAGTTGAACACCTTAACACAGACATACATGGTGGTGGGAGAGGGAAAATTATCTATCATCTATATGAGACCATGTTTTTAAAATATTCATTTTAATGATACCTATCTATACTTTGTGTATTTTTCATCACATTGAAGAAAGAATTTAATTCCTTGAGATAAACAATTTAGTCTTATTTTAGAAGACCTATTCCACACTCGAGCTTATGTAATCTGTCTGGAGTTCATTTTTTGAATGAGGTATTATATGGAGATGATGGCTCACTTTATTCATATGGATATCAGCTGATAGTGTATGATCACAAAAACATTGTGTTTCCACAATTCATTGTAGTTGGACTTTGCAATATGTTATGTGACTGAAAATGTGTGGGCTCATATCAAGATTTCTCATCCCTTTCTGTTGATAGCCTTGTTTATTAATGTTTTGATAACTCATTGACTTGGTTATTATAAATTTATCCCATGTTTTGAAATCAGTGTGAATCCTAAGCTCTCTGCATTATAAAAACCAAATAGCAGTTAATTATTATCTCACATAATCTGTGAGTTTGCTAGGCATTGGCAGATAGTGGCTGAGTTTGTCATCCTGTCTCTGTTTAAGCTGTGAGTCATCCCATCTCAGACCTCTATTCTGAAAAGAGCAGGTACCATAATTCAGGATTCTTATGGAAGGACAGAAGTGTCACAAGGCACATCCTGCTGCATGTGGAGTTAACACGTTGAGTATTGAGTGCAGCATTAGAGTTATGGTAAACATGAGTGAAAGGTGTCATGTTTCTGTCCCAACCCACACACTCTCTTTGAGTTTTGCTTCAACTGTTTCAGGTCCTTTGCACTTCCCTATACAGGTTGGCAAATACATCAACCTATTTAAAAAGAAAAAAAATACTTTTGGGATTTTGACCAAAATTTTCATTTTCTATACAATAATTTTGAGATAATATGTCATTTCCTGAAATTTAATTTTATAATTTATTAGTGTTGGTATAACTCTTCATTCAGTGGGTGCTGGGCATTGAAGTTAGGTTGTCAAATTTGGTAGCAGACACCATTACCCACTGAACCATCTTATTAGCCTACTTGGGATGTTCTTGACTCCTAAGGCTCAAGTGATCTGCCTGTCTCAGTTTCTCACATTTTTGAAACCATAGACCAATGTTGATATACCCAGCTTGCTGGTAACGCGTTAAGAATTTATTTCCTTTGATTTTTGCTTTCTGTGATAATTATTATTTTAGTACTAGGGATAGAACAAAGGACCTGATGCACACTAGGTAAATGATTTACTAATATTGTATCTGTACCCTACTATTTACTTATGTCCCTTTTCTACCTGTGTCTTTTCAGTTTATCTTTATGACATATGTAAATACTAGACAACTGTACATGTTAGACCACATATTGCCTGGCATATTGAATCTTGTTAACTCTTTATTTTTCAATCTTGTTTTCACCCCATTTGTGGTCAGATTTGATAATTTCTACTACATTTTTAATGTTGTGACGAAGTGCTATCAATCCCAGAGTGAACTTTTTATTTTGGATTTGACACATTTTAGTGATAGAATTGTATTATCCATCCATCCATCTGCCCGCCCATCCATCCATCCATCCATCCATCCATCCATCCATCCATCCACTCATCCATTAATCAATCTATCCATCCATTAATCAATCTATCCATCCATTTTACCTTCTGTTCCTCATCTATAACTCCCTGTTTGTTCTTTTATCATTTTGAATTTCTTCTCAGTCCTTCAATTGATCTAGAATAGTTATTTTAATATTCTTGTCTGCAGATTGTAACTTCTCAATCATCTTGGAGGACTGTTCATTTCTCAGTATTTTTGTTTATTATTATTTTACTTCCTGTTTCTTCACAAGGAACCCAGACAGTGTTCTCTAGGCAGTCTGAATTATGTCAATTTTCTTTAAAGGGTATTGAATTGTATCCTGGCAGGCAGTTAAATTGCTTGGCATGTCCCCCTGAACCTGTCAAAGCTGTTTTCTTCTTGTGAGGATGGATCTATTTTGGTTTTGTAAGTCTTCTTCACGTGTGGTACTTACTTGCAGGTGTGGTACCCATGCCTGTGACTTGCTCTGTCTGGGGACTCAGCTGGTGTCTCCACTGAATGGATGGGCATGCTTCCCAGCACTGTATAACTTCTGATATTTCTGTCCAGTTCTCAAGTCTCTATGATGTACTCTTTATAAGAACTGATAGAGATTTTCTTTGCATATGTACAGCCCAGTCATTGTCTGAAGACAGGTGAAGAAACCCCTAATATGTTCTCTGATACCTGTCCTAATAAATTCTGTCCACTAAAGCGTCTCTCAGACTCCAATTGATCCCCTCAGTGCAGTAAGACTGGTATGCTGTGCTTGTACACCACCTTCCTGTGTTGGATCTACAGACTCCTCCCACGCAGGAAGTCATGATAAAACCCTTAGACACCAGTATTTCTCGTCTATTAGTGATCAAAATCTCATGTTGAAAAATTAAAACTCATATTGTTTTGTAGCTTATTAATTGTTTTGTCAGGAGATCAAGTCTAGTGCCAGTCAGCCAGTCATGGCCAGATGTTGAAGTCCTTGTTGTAGCATAGAGAATATTGAAGTCATCATTTTCACCATCTGTATGTTACAGTGTAAACTATGCCAAGGTGGGATTGTGTCCTGTTTATAGTTGTACCCTCATTTTCTAGTACAGCACCTGCCACAGAATTGGCATATAAATGATGTGTGTTGGCTTGACCTATATCCCTGTCCCCATCTGGAAGTTGACTAATTCACTTAGGAAGGATCTCACAGTCAGTACAGGAAGCAAGTGAATGTCTGGTACCTGAGCTAGGGTGAATCTTGCTTTTTTTTCCTATTCTGTGAGATTCTTAGAATTCTAAAAATATAACACCAGGAGACATGGAGCTTGAGATATCACCTCTTCCATAGCTACTTTTGCTCTAGTGGAGACATAGAGGCCTTGAGAAGGCAAAATACTGTGTTGCACAGCTACATGCAAACATGAGCTCTGCTTAATCCTATTCTTGCTTGCTCTTTTATAAAGATCATTTTTATTATTTCTACATTCATCAAAACACTTTAAGGTAAAGCTATCTAAGAGTAGCAGATAAGACATAGCAATACCAAAAAGCAGAGGATGATGGGAAGGCAAATTACACAATGTGCATTGAGAAGGGAGAAGAAATAGCAGTCATCACTGAGACATCTGTACTAGATGCCAGGAAGAGGATGCTGCAGTCTTCAGAATCCTTGCAACTCACTTTTTTAGTCTTACTCCAATTCTGACTGTCAGGAGTTTAAAAATAAAAATAATGTTATTCTCTTTTGTTTGGTTTCTTAGGTAATATAATTTATTAATATATTATTAATAATGATATTAATCATATGATTCAAAATCAAATCCCTTAATAAAAGGTATACACTAGAGATTCAGCTGTCCTTGCTTTATCCAAGCCACATATTTATCTTCCTGGAGATTCCTAGCCGTCTCATTTTCTGTTATCTTTCCTGAGGCATTTCACATATGCATTAATCATTCTTGGGCTTGTGAATAAAACTGCTTGTTACTCAAACCTGGTGGCTTGAGTTCTCTCTTTGGAACCTACATTTGAAAGAGACAACTTATGCATGAAAATAGTTTAACTTCCAGAAATAGGTCGTGGCACACATGTGTGCTCATGTACATGCACACACACACACACACACACACACACACACACACAATGCAATTAAAATCTACTCCATTATTTTGTTTGTTTGCACAAATTAATAATATTCCAAAACTCTTTGCATATCGTTTTCCCATTAATGTGTCTGATAATCTCCCTGACATTGAGATTCCTACTTTTTATAAAACTTAGGTAATCCCACTGTATGGATACACTTTTATTTGTTTACCTAGGTTCTGTGGGTAGTTATTGGGTTGCTTCTACACTTTTTTTAAATCAGAAAGAATATTATCACAAGCAATTGTGCAAGCATATCTTTAGCATACTTTTCTAGGTTTACATTTACTGGACATTTATCATTAATAGATATTGTCAAAGTGTTCTCAATAAGAATTGTCCAATGACCATGCCTGTCATTAATGTGTGAAAGTTGGTATAAAGATTGAGCATTGGATCTTCAAGGTGGAATTTACCTTAGATAACACCTTTCCATCGCCATGTACCATGGATAGTAATGAATGGACCAGAGGTCCAATCTTGTTATGGACAGTTGCTTATGTGAAATTCAATCCAGGCCTCTTAACTGAATGGCACATATCCCCAGGGTTCCCTGCATATGAAGACTGTCTGGCAGAGCTTGTCATCTCACCCTGTGTCTTAGTTAAGATTTCTATCATTGTGAATAGATGTCATGACCTTGGCAACTCTTACAATGAAAAACATTATAACTGGGACTGACTTACAGTTCAGAGGTTTGGCTCATTTTCATGGCGGTATGAAGGCAGACGGTGCTAGAGAAGTAGCTGAGGCTTCTACATCCAGATCAGCAGACAGCAGGAAGAAAGAGTGACAATGAGCCTGGCTTGAGCATCTGAGACCTCAAAGCCCACACCCAGTGTCTCACTTCCTTCATCAAAGCCACACCTACTCCAATAAAGCCACATTTCCTAACAGTGCCATTCCCTGTGGGCCTATGGGGGCCATTTTTTTTTTTTTTTGGTTTTTTCGAGACAGGGTTTCTCTGTATTGTTTTGGAGGCTGTCAGTCCAGCCTGGCCTCGAACTCACAGAGATCCACTGCCTCTGCCTTGCGAGTGCTGGGATTAAAGGCGTGTGCCACCACTGCCCGGCGTGGGGGCCATTTTTATTCAAGACACCATACCCTGCATCCTTAACTCATTAGAGCAATATTCTGAGCCTGACTCTTGAGTACACAGAGTTCTCAGAAGGGTCCTCTTTTGGCTTCTATGTCATGTTCTCTTTTCTTCAAATAATGGAGATTTTGCAGCTGGCAAGTCAGAGTGGCTAGTAGGATATTAAGCCTATACTCAGCTTTGGCAGAACCTGTATCCTGATCCCATGGGGCTCTGGAGAAGAAAGCACAATGACACTTGGGTAGTGGGAACCTCTTCAGAAGACATAGGTGTCATTTAGTCTCTTTTCCTAATGATGCATCTCTTTCTATCCAAGTGTCCTTGTACTCAGTGTCTGGCCTCTCTCCTTTGACTTATTAGTGCAGGTGACAAATGGCATATTGTTCAGCTTGTTGTGAAGTGGGGCTCTTGTCACATCTCTGCTTCTACTAAAAATATCATTGCCTAGACATCAAGCAGTGGCATTGGGAAGGGATGTACAAAGGATGATAATCACCATGCACTCTAGGCCACCTGAACAGCATGCTCAGCCCTGCCCAGGCTAGTATTGTAGATTTTAGCTAAAGAGGTTATCTTCTCAGTCTCATCCCCCTTACTTATGAAGGGAAGTGTCACACTGACACTATGGTAGCAGGATACATTAGATGATATGACTGTAACAGATTCAAAGTCAGAGACGGGAAGGTTTGGTTGCTGTCCACATGCCTTGGTCACGAGCCTGCCCAAGTCCCTCTATCTGAGTCTAATACCATGGAACAGCCACAATCTGGAACCCTGTAGTGACTCTGACAAAGAAGACAAGAGATTTTAGTGTTATCACCTGAAAAATGGGTTACTGCTGCCTCTTCTGATCTCTTTGGGGATGCTGCAAGCAGCATTTATGAGTAGGCCAAGATGGTGAGAAGACAGAGTGGACAGAAACTGTGCTATGCCAGGTGGTGCAGTATTGGAGGGAACTGCCACTAACAGGTGAGGTCATTAATAGCCTGGTTAATGCATTGCCTGTGTGGATTTGATCATGTGGGCTTCTGACTTGTTTTGATTATTAAAGTTATTCAAATGTGATTATGAAGAACCTTTGTCTTGGTGAATGGAAACTTGAAGAGCCACAGGGACCATAAACAGCCCTTATCTTTATGATCTTAAAGTGATGGAAGAAGACTAAAGACGAGTCTGTGTGCATGAGTGTATGTATGTATATGGTGTGTGTGTGTGTGTATATATATATATATATACATATATATATATGGTGTGTGTGTGTATGTACAAGTGTGAGGAGGTTCAGAGGCCAATGCCAGGTAACTTCTATCATTCTCTACCTTATTTTTAATGGTCTCTCACTGAACCTGGAGCTTACTAATTCTGTGGAGTTGGCTATCCAGTGAGCTCCCAGGTTCCTCTCATCTTGGCTTCTTCTGAACTGGCATTTCATATGTGATGGGATCTCAGGTCCTCATATGCGTGTGGCAAACACTTCACCAACTGAGGCATCTTCCTAGCCTCAAAGGCAGCTTTAAACTAGCAATTCTGTCACCCAACCACATTTGAAATTCTTCTGTTGTTCGTCTGTATAGGAATTTTGTGTAGACACCATTAGAAGAGAACATCATTTTAGTTTTTACATATTTTAAGATAATGTTATATCCACAAGCCTGTTGTGTATTCCTTTGTGGTCTTGGACATATTTATAATTTAACAGTATATTCCTGTGTTGGTTTTCTCATGCTGTGTAAGAAATGACTTTAAATTTGGTGACTGAGAGTCACATGTTCCTTATCAGAGAGTCCTGAGGGCCAGAAGCTGGGGTACAATGTGGCTGGGTACTGGGCCCCAAGTGTCGCCAGGCTGAAACTGAGGTCCTCACAAGACTGAATTCTCATCTTGGAACTTCAGAAAACAATCTGCGTCCAAGCACATGTCTGTGTCTGGCTGAATTCTGATCATGGTCCCTGTGATACTGAAGAGCCTGTTCATTTGCTGGCTGCCAGTAGGGGGGCTACCCTTGGCTCACAGAAGCCACCCTGTCCTTTGTCACTTGTTGCCTTTTATTCTCAGAGTCAGCTTTGGAGCCTCTAACTTAACTCAAACCCTGGACTTCAAATCTCCTTCAGCCGAAAAAGCTCAGACTCTTTGAAGGGTTCTGCTGATGGTCAGTTTAGCTCAGCAGGATCTCTGTCTCAGAGCCAAGTGTGCCCTGTGACATAGACAATGCAAAGGAGTGCTGCCCACTGTGGACTTGCATAGCAACTTACTGTCTTTTTATTACAATGCTAATCCTAGGGTAGCCACAACACAGTTTCACAAAAAGTGTGTGTCCTACCACACAACAATCACCCTTTCACCTTTTTGGGAATAAGAAGCATGATCATAGTGCAGGTATTGGAGTCCACACTCCCTATAAAATTTGGGTGTGGGAGGAAACTCTCCTCTCTCTTTTCCTGGCTTCTGGTGGTTTGGGGGCCATCAGTGGAATGTCCTAACTTAATACATGGAACAATCTACTCCTTCATCTTCATATGCTGTCCTATATCTGCCTTTCTTGCCTCCATTTATTCAGACACTAACCATGTTAGATTAGGGCCCACCCTTCTGCAATATGACTTCTTACCTTTGCCAATTGTATTTACAACAGTCCTTTTCCTTGCACAGTAACCTGACTTACTGGGCATTAGAGCATTAAAGTATTCTGAGGGGGAACCATAATTCAAGTTGTAATAGCAGTGGCATTTAAGTGTGTTCTTGGGCTGTTTCACTGTTCCGTGTGGCAGATGATATTTTTCATCATCACACTTACTAATAGTTTTATTCAGTATTTTCCAATAATGGGGTCCTTGAAACAAGACCTCTGAAGAGAAAGATTCTTCTCAACCAAAGAAGAAACTAGAAAAACTTGAAAGACTGGCACTGAGGTGGCTGAATGCTCATGTTCTTTTATAAAAATATGTTAAATGTAAATTGATCATATTCATTCCCCTTCCTCACCTCATCCCAGATTAACCATTCCCTTCTCTCCCCACTCAAATTCCTGTTTCTCTTTCTCCCTCCCTATTATAGTCCAATTAGGAGTGTTCAAATACTCTTGATACGTGCTGTGTCCTGGAGCATAGTTGACCTACCTACCAGTGACCTTACTCTAAAGAAAACTGACTCTCTCTATCTTCTAACAGCTATCAATTAGTCAGTATCTCCCAGTCTAGGGTGGAACTTCTTGTACACCTGCCCTGACCCTCAGTGCTAGGGTTTTGTCCATCTTCAGCTCCTGCAGGTCTTAAGCATGTATCCTGTCACATTCACTGTGTTCATACATGCAGTTTTCCTCTTATATCCAGATAATACTATTTCCTCGTAGTCGTCCACAACCTCTGGCTCTTAGTCCACTACTCTAAGCCATGTGGGAAGGACTTATCATATCGATGCCCCATTTACAGCTGCACACACTATAAGCTCTCATTCTCTGCCCCATGACCACTTATGCATCTTTGTCTTATTTGCCTACAAGTGGAGCTTCTGTGATGATGGGAGATGCACTAATCTACAGGTGTCATAATAAGCCATCAGGGTCATTTTAATACTACATCCCTCTAGCAAAATAGTAGTACTAATTTTCTCCTAGGGCCATTGATCTATCTAGTCACATATTCTTAGCCCTCATAATGGTGTCCAGGTATGGGATGTATCCCATGAAGCAGGCCTTAAATACAATCAGAATGTGTTTGGTTACACATGTTAACACTTGTGCTGTATAGCACCCATGGGCATATCTTGTCAGGCCATTCATTACACTGGCTTACAGTGTGTGCAGTAGAGTAAGGCTAATGATTACATTTCCCCTCTGGTAGTGTTCATAGTACCCCCAGTACTATGGAAGATATCTAGTATGGATGAGTCTTCCATATACATTCCAGTTTGATAACTCAGCAAGAGGGTCTTGTGGTCAGGTTCTTGAGGGTAACCAAGAGCAATGGCAGTAATCTGTAATGTTTGGGAGTATATTGGACTTTACTGGTCAACAACTCAAAAGAGGTAGCCTACTCCTGAGACTGGAGTTTTTGTTTCCAGCACTTGATATTCAATAAGGGTATTGTTACTCATTGCAGGGGAATCCCATTAAGGTTCTCTCTCACACACACACTCCCTTTCTCTCTCTCTCTCTCTCTCTCTCTCTCTCTCTCTCTCTCTCTCTCTCTCTCTCTCTCTCTCTCTCTCTCTCTCTCTGTGTAATATTTTAGGTGGCTTCTATAATCACTTTCAAAAGGCCTGTAGTGTTAGTTACCTCTCCCTATTTCCCTCTGGTGAAGAGAAAGGATCATTGCAACAGAAGAAATTCAGTTTCTTAAGATCACTGGTGCTGAGGTGGCTAATTGCTCATGTTTTCATGTTTTCCCTTTACTCTTATGTTTTATGTTGTATCTTCTGGACACATTTTTGAGACATTAGCAACATTTCATAGATAAAGCAACTGGGATACAGAAAGAAACATGTCTAGTGTATTTGTTAATCAAAACCCAGCAGGAAAAACAGTCTCCTGATATTTCAAAAGGAAATCATTTATTTTGGGAATTGTTTGTTTATAGGGATAAGCCAGCTCAAGCACCAAGAACTCTCAAAAGCTGCTTGAGTCCCAGGGCTAGGTAATTGAAAATAGCAACTGTGTTACTGGTTTAGGGTGTTGGGCCTATCAGGCTTGTTCTGTTTTTTCCAAGCCCACTGCTAGGCATGGTGTTTCCAGGGGTGATTAACCTCATCCAGTCACTGCAAGGACAGCTATGAGAGTGCCTCATTTCTATGAATTCGGTTTTTCTCCCAGTACTTCAAAGGAGTGGGAAGAGATGGGCTCCGAGGCTCTTCTTCTAAGAGCAGAGGTTGCATAAGTTACTGTTTGAGAAATTCATGGAGCCTTGGTTACAGTAGGAGGAACAGAAACAGGAGCATCAACTGGTCCATGAGAAATCTTCGCTTTAGGGCCCACTGTGTATTGCTTTGCCAACCACAGAAAGACCACTTTTAGGTTGAGAGTAGAGGTATGGGCATGTCAGCACTTGGAGTTTTCTCTTAAATTCTGTTCCTCTCATTCCTGGTAACAGTTTCTCTTCATATCCCTCTTTTCTTCCTTATTTTAATTTGAGTGGTCTCTTTTCTCTGTTTTCATTCCATGGACCTACAGAAGGGCCTGTAGCAGTGCTAAACTCAACCTTATTCCCTAAATGTTTAAATATATAGTCTGTGTGTTTGCACATGAATGTGCATACCATAGCAAGCATTTGGAAGTTAGGGACAACCCTCAGAAATTGTTCCTTTTCCTCCACTATGGGGATCCTAGGGATTAAACTTAAGTTGTCATACTTGTTGGCAGGTGTCCTTACCTACTAAGCCATCTCACTGGCTCCCCCAACCTTTTTCCTTAATAGATGGACAAAATAGTCTTACTGCCACTGAGCAGCACTGTGTCCTTTCTCTGTCACTCTTTAAATATGGGGTAGAAGAATGGATTGGCCTCTGGATATAGATAATCAGAGTTCCTTTAACTATAGGAGTTAAAGGTAAGTCAGGCCCTGGGCCTGTGGACTTGCTATGGGGTAGGGTTTCCCAGCATGACTTTGTGAAGAAATTTTACCAGAAGAATTGTGAATTGAAGTTGACAAGGGTATCTCCATCATGATATTCATGAAAGTGTCAGTTTTGGTGGGCCAAGACGTAGAACCCAGAATTGGTGACCTAGCCATTCCTCTACTGCTGTTTTCTAAGTAGCCTTAGGCATGGCCTCTGTTTTCCATGTTGGCTGGTAGAGAGGGCCATGCTTTCTTTATCCTAATTTTAGAATGTGAAGTGGATGTCTGGGGTGAATGGAGTTCCTTTATTCACACTCCATCCAAACTGGGTATTTCAGGTTCTTCCCCTATTTGTTAAAAAGGAAGGAGTCTACAGAGGGCTCAGTGTGTCTGCGGAGTGCTTATAAGGTAGAGAAGAGAGACCACACTCAACACTCTGTAGATAAACAGGTGTGCACACCAGCCTCTTACAGCTTCTGCAGCCAGGATGGCTGCCTTCCTCTTAACCTTGGCTCTCACCTGTGCTTCACTGCTTTTGCTGATTCCATGGGAGATGTTACTCAAGATTCCAGGCTGAGATGAGGCACATTCTGTATTGTCTCAATGACTTGAAGAATCCCAAAAAGGCTCAAAGAGCAGCTGTCAGGGCATGCACATAGTGGTAAGAACATGGATACTAGAGAGCAAACAGCACTTCATTCAGAGTTCAGCCAGACCCCTATAGAGGGTGGGGTCATATTCAGGTAGGTGGGTGGTTGTCACTGTTGAGTGAGCATGGTGATTTTCAGGTATATGTAGGTGAATCAGCACATGGGAAACTGAGGATGGGGTGCCAAATAGATTAGGATTAGGTTAATCTCAGTGTTTCAGACTGATTTTCAATGTCCATATATGGAAAGTGAGAAGAAAAACAATTGTAGTTCTGATGTTTTGGAGACATAAATACTTGTAAGTGTGGAAATGTCTTGAGCCCTATTACATACTATTATATGTAAGGGTTATGAAATAGGGACAGTAGAGTTAATGATCCTGTGCTTTCTCTCTGAGTCCTTCAAACTCTTCCTGGCACATGATCTTTGATGGTTTTGGGGCAGCCAGCCTTTGAAAAAACACCCAAAGTCTCAGTGAGCCATGCTCGTTTCTTTTTATTTTTTGAAGCAGGGTCTGTGTATCCCATGCTATGTAGCTGAGAATGGCTTTTAGTTTCTTATTCTCCTGTCTGAATGTCCAGAGCCTAAAGTAACAGGTGTGTGCCACCACGCCCAGTTTTTATGCAGTGCTGTCGACTAAACCCAGGAGCATTCAGGGCAAACACTCTCTGCCATGTTCTTTGTTGTACAACTTCAAGCACCAAATTCACCAACACCAGCTCTGGGAGAAGCCACAGCTGTCAATCTAAAGCCCATGGTTACTTGCTCTTTCTGTAAAATCTCTTCCCACTGGCTTTGTGTATTCTGGGCTCTGGAAGTTATGTGAATTCTAAAGACTCAACAAAGGAAGAGGCCTCTGAGACTGAAATCTGAACTGAAAAGGGGTCTTCCAATCCTGCAGCACCATGGCTTTCTCTGAGTAACATCATTAAACATCCCACAAGAACACCCATCAATACTGACTAATTCCATATTGTGTGGGTCACCAATGCCTACTCTTTCATCATGACCCTCATCTGCCTCTCTCCAATTCTGGGTTGGGTAATGTACCTTGTCGCTGCAGGAGTTTCTACAGAATGAGCAGGAATGACTCATGTTATTGCCCTAAAACCCCATGGAAATGTATTACCACCCGCTTCCTCCCCAGTGTGATAAATCTGATTATAACTTGCAGACGACCACTCGTGGCTGTGCAGTGGTTTAAAATGTACGGAAAGATTCATTCGGCTAAACTGAACTTGTCAGGTGGAGAGCCTGAGGGAATTCTTGCTGCAGACACAAGTTGTGTTCTGTCTGCTGTAGCCTTGTGGCAGCTTTCAAATTGCCGTTAGAAAATAAATCCATTCATCAGTATGGACCACCCCCTGGCTCTGCCAGACTACGGGCTCCTTGGAAGCTAAATGTTCCTCCTAGTGTCTCACCTGTCTTACAATATCTGCTATGGTAAGTCCTTGATAATATATTTGTTTTTTCATTTTAATATTCCAGTCTTACAAAATAAAACAGTCACCCAATATTTAGATAGAAACAACCCCAAATAGTACCTTGTCTGGTTTCCAGATAAGGGTTCTGATAGTCAGATGGAGACAGTGACATCTGGGTCACACAGGTAGGTCACGCAGAAAGCTGGCTCAAGGGCTGAGGAGGTAGCTAAAACATGAGTATCTGTGTTCAATCTTATTCCCAGCTCCCACAGGGAAATCCTGGCATAGTGTTGTGTGTACCAGTAATCCCTGAGCTGGGGAGGTAAGACAGGCAGATTCCTGAGGCTTTCCAGTCAGCCAGTCTAGCCAAATCAGAGAGTGCCAGGTTCAGTGAGAGACCTTGCTTCAAAACATAAGGTGGAGGACCACACAGGAAAACATCTCATCTGTTTCCATACAACACTGGCTGCCAACGCTCATTTGCGCTTTTCTTGGCTGCTCCTGTTAAGGAGGATGGAGGAGGGGCTCCATTTGGGCTTTCTCTCTCCTGTTTTACTGTCTCTTTTGAGTAATAAGGTCAGCTTGTTTAATAAGTTGAGCTTCAAAGTAGGTCAGGGACTTTATTTCTGTGCATGGTCCATTAGCATTCTTAAGTGAGAACATTTTTTTTAACTGAGAAAACATCTTCTATAAAGTTGAGACACTCCACGCCTCCTATCTCCTGAGCTGCTGTGTCAGATTCTTGCACATGCCACACACCCAGGGTGAAGAGGGAAGGGTCTCCCAGCCTTGCAGCTTCTCAGCAGTGGCAGGGCTAGGTTGGAGGGGCCTGGGGGGACTTGAGGGTATCCGAGGAGACCCTAGGAGCTTCAGCATATGAAGCTGAGGCAGTTTCCATGGGTCCCGTTAAATGAGACATGCGGTTTGATTCATCAAAGAAAATTCTGGGAAAACCGCAAATGCAAGGGTAGAAAGGGTCAATCTCTATGTCAAGAAAATTCTCGAATCCTTTGTGACTGACTTGTTTTCCAGGATCTGTCACCCAGTGGGCTCACAGGTAGGAAACAAACCAGGGGCTTGGGCTTAGCTGCTGGTACCAGAGATGAAGGGTTGGTGGGGGAGAGCACATTTATGTAGGTCTGCTATTAAGGATATCAATTTTGTATTTTTACTTGGCTTGAATTGTTGTGTGGGTTTACTCCTTTATCAATTGCCTTTATTTTTTAACCCTATGAGGGTATTAGAAACACAATAAAAATTGGTTCCCATTTAAAACCTCTGGATGAGATACTGTGCTTGACTCTGTGAGGGGAATAAGCATGATTGGCCATTGTCCCCATGCCACAGTGACTGTATTGTCAGGGAGAAAGACAAGTACAAGAATGATGGCACCCCACAGAATGGTAGAGACCCTAGATGAGCTACAAAAGCCTCTGAAAAAAATGTTCCACATTTCATTTGTTCTGTGCCCCTTGATTCAAGATTTTCCCCTTTAGTCGCTCATTTGTTCGATGCCTTTGCCTGTAAAAAATACAAAGATTTGCCCCCCTGATCTTTTAGATGGAACCTTATATCATTATAATCATACTGCTGTAGAGGAGGGAAATCTGGTAGTTTTGAGTTGCAAGTTCAAGTTCAAATATATCTCCAACTATTAAAATAGTGGAGGAACAAATGTTCACTGGTGAGTACGCAGTTAACTGTCACATGCCATTTTAGAACTTGCCAGACAGGCTGGTGGGGACTTGTAAGGTGAGCTGTTTTAGCTGGGTATCAGGATCTTGCATGTTTCAGGTGTGATTTGATATGTGCGACCCACCTATGTTTCAAGTTTGACTCATTGTGAATGAGTGGGGCATCACAGTCCACTAGGATTGCATTGGGTGAGTAGAGAGTAAAGAGTGGAACACTGGCTTCCTGCTCTTCAGATTGTGAAGGAAGGGTTTAAATGAGTTCACCAGACCCAGGATAAATGATAAATAGGTATTTATTAGGCAAGCACTTACACAGATATTTGTTTGCAAGGAAAACACAGTGAAGTTGGGTTTCTTCTCAGCTCTCACTCTCCTCTATGGGTACTACATAACAATGATTGTTTAATCCATGCAGACCTATCTGAAAGCAGCTGAAATCCTCTGTGGTGATTAGGAATAGACACATCCCTCATAGGCTCAGGCATGTGAACACTTGGTCCCATGGATGGTGGCTATTTGGGAAGATGTAGGAGATATGGTCCTACTGGAGGGAGCAGTCTCAGAGCTAGGCTTCAGGTGTACATAGCCTGGGGCATAGGAGGTGGCTCAGCTGCTAGGAGCATTTGTTGCTCTGGTGAAAGACCTGGGTTCCATTCCCAGCACCCACATGCTCAAATGGTGACTCACAACTACCTGTGACTACAGTTCCAAGGGACTGGACACCTTCTTCTGGCTTCCTTGGGCATGACACATACACACTAACTTACATGTGGCAAGCATGCACACACGTCAAATAAAAGTAAGTAAAATTCTTGAAAAAGGCATGTATAGCCTCACCAGACTTCACTCACTCTCTCTGCTTTGTGCTTGGTGTTCAAGATGTGATCTCTCATCCCCCTGCCATTCAGCTGCCATGCCTCCTGAGCCCTCAGGAATCATTAAACCCAAATGAACATTTCCTTCTATGTGTTGCCCCAGTGGTGGTCCTTTACTGCAGCAACAGAAAATATCCACTACATGTGCCAAGCCAGAAGGGGGCAGAAAGGAGACCATTCCTTGATTCAATCACTCATGTGAGCATCCACTGCTGGTTCTGATACTGGCATTAGACACATAGAGGTGAGGTTAACATTGCTAACTAGAACAAGGTAGCTGGGGACTCGCGCATGAAATCAGTGTTCAGGAAGGATTTGGATGAAGAAAGGAAAACTAAAGCCCAGTGATCCTCACATTTATTTAAACTATGGTTAATATCTGCATCTCATTTCAGAGATTCTGAGTGATTTAGTAAAGGTTAAGACCTGAGCACCAGGAGCTTAAATCTTTCACCATGATCCTCGTATGCAGCCAAATTTGGGAGTTACTGGTGTGGGCACATAAGCTATCCTGTAAGTGTCATCTCTTACTATGAAGATCTTTAATAAAAGCAGTATTTATCTGTAGTAAGGGTTTACTTGGAGGGACCTTGGTATTTGCTATTTAAATGTGAGTGTAATTGAGTGACCTCAAAGAACTCAAGCTAGAACCAAGCCTCATGGTTTCAATGATTACCCCCATTTCTGAGAAAAGCCCCTTGGATGCTTCTTATGTGTCAAGGAGATGGGTTACTTAACTGTTGAATTGACCTTGAGGTCAAAATATTCCTACATCACCTTTCTAGGAAAGGGTCTCTGTTGGTACAGGCTAGCTGTCTGGGAATCTGAGATTTCCAGCTAGGAGCATGTAATGTAAATCCCATTTCCTTCCTTTACTAGAATAAAAGGAAGAAGAGGAAATTCATGAGGCAATTTGCAGAGGCCATAAAGTTCTCCAGGCTGTTGTAAGCTCTGTTGGAACGATGCTATTACAGGCTGAGTCTTTAGAAACTGTTAATACTTTGGGAAAGTTGCTACCACAAACCAGTGACCTTTGGTATAGGTGACTTAATCAGATTGTGTTACTGGTTAAGTTCTAGATGGGTCTTTTGGCAAAACTACACACACACACACACAACACACACATACACACACACACACACACACACACACCACTTTGGTATTTGTATGTGTTTTGTCCTTTATGAACAATGATAGCGGTTTTGCTGAGCCCATTGATTCTCCTCATTGATGAAGCAA
The DNA here is from genome assembly GCF_017639785.1 of Mesocricetus auratus. Classification (NCBI taxonomy): domain Eukaryota; kingdom Metazoa; phylum Chordata; class Mammalia; order Rodentia; family Cricetidae; genus Mesocricetus; species Mesocricetus auratus. The sequence goes on along the minus strand of NW_024429209.1, from coordinate 8,506,601 downwards.
AGGCATATATTTGAAGCAGGGTGAATTTCCACATTCATTTTTACTGTTATTGCATGCATGACCACAAAGTTAAATTTTAAACATTTTTCTCCACTTTTTGCCATCCCATTGAAGAAATAAAGAGGTAGATTTTAGACCTAACTTTTATTAACAACTCTTTAGCTGCTGGCAACTTTGAATAAATGGATATGGAAGCCTACCCTGTATCATAAATATGTGTGTGGATCTGTTTGTGTATGTATATTATATATGTACATATAATATACATATACACATATATTACATTTTATGTTACATTACCATCTTTGTGACATACTGTCTGACCTAAACAACTTAAAAGGAGGAAGGCCTTCTTTTGGCACATGGCTTCATTCCATTGTGGAAGGGAGGGCATAGTAGAACTTATTTCTTCAGTCAAGTCAGGTAGCACACACAGGGAGAGTGCCCATTAAGCTTTAGTGCCTATCCTATTTCCCATCTTTTCTTCCATCTGGCTATGGGGTTTGCCACCTACACTTAGATGAGTCATCTCCCCTTGGCAAATTATCTCTGGAAATACCCACCTAGAGTGTGCTTTATGAATCTCCTAGGTAGCTCGCAGTCCAATTAAGTTGACAACTGAGATTTACCATTGCGAGTTCCATATATCACAAGCATGTACCTGCATTTTGTTAATGGTTTTCACCAGTTATCTTCCTTTCAAGTAATTTAGAAACCAGTGCCACATAAGTATTAATGAATATACAGAAAACTATACAAAACATCTGGATATTAATGCCCACATGTGTTTTCTTCCGTGGAATAAAACGCTGGGCTTGCCTCTTTAAATGCATTAAAACATATCTTTGGAGGGTGTCCTTCAGTAACAGTAGGTTGCTTCTTTTTATTTTTAACCCAAGCAGATTCAACTGTGTCTTCTCTAGACTTTGTATGTTTGTGAGCCTCATCTTCAAAGGGAATTCTGAAACTTACCTTAAAAGAAGTGTCAGGCTCTGTGTGTGTGTATGTGTGTGTGTGTGTGTGTGTGTGTGTGTGTGTGTGTGTGTGTGTGTGTGGTTGCCTTTTCTATTTTCTTCTTTGTATTTACTTTCAGCTAAGACTTTCTTTTGTGGTCACAAATAAAGTCTGGATATATACATCTAAACCATTATGAATTATATCTATGGAATATATGTGATGTGTTAGTTACCTATATCTTGAAACAACAAAAATGCATTATTTCCTATGCCTGGGTTGGGTATGCTGGTGCAGCTTGGTCAGTGGTTCTGGCTGGGCTTTCTCAGAAGGCTAATCCTGGGAGTCTTTTTGGGCTATAATCATTCCCAAACTTGATGATAGAGAGTTTAAATTTCTCACTCACAAAGACATCACTCATGTGGCCTAAAGATACAGCTTCTGCACCATGTGATCCTAAAGGAGAACAGAGAGGAGAAGGGTAGAAACAGAAAGAAAAGACGGAAAAGCGATAGAAAATGAGGTGAACACAGGGAGAAGAAAGGAAGGAGTGGAAAGAAGACAAAGAAGGAGAGAGAGGGAGAGGGAAAAGGGGGAGAAAGAAGAGAGTTATCCTGAATATACACATGGACTTTGGACTCCCATCCAAAAATGTGAGATGCACACTCTCACCCTGAACTCTTGGGGGAGGGTCTAGGCCCTGCCCTGGAAGAAATGACAGACTATGGACACACCCATGGAGGGCCTCACCCTCCCTGGGGAAATTGGGGGGGTTTGGAGGGAGGGCATGGGAGGAGGTGGGGGAAACGGAGAGGGATCTGGATCTGGAACTGACTTGTGAAGCAACCTTGTTTCTAATTTAAATTTAAACTTAAAAATAAAAAAACAAAAAAACACAAAAAAACCAGAACTGCTTCATTTTGGAAATTATACCTTAGAATATGTTAAAAAAAAGAAAAAGAAAGGCAGAAATATCAGGAAGAGAGAGATGAAAAATGAGAGATTGGGAAGGCAATAAAGAGAGAAGAAGGTAGATAAGATGTGACATTATTGTGACCTGATCTCAGAAGTTAATTCATGACATTCTCACTGTACTTGTGTTCCAAACAAACTGTTATGTTCAGCTCAGTCTCAAGGGGAAAAGATTATACAAAAATGTGAACACCAAGAAGCAGCACACATTGGGGACAATTATAGAACTGACCACAACAATTCAAAAGTGGTGGTTTTATCTTACGCATGTGTTGTTGAGAATTTTCTTGTACAAAAGACAAGGAATTTCAGCTCTATGCATTTCTGTCTTAACACAAAATCACACATTAAACAGCATTTAAACTTGTCCACACTCTTCAGATTGACAACTCTCCTGCACAGATAACTCATCAGATGTGGGGCTGTGCTCTCATTTCTTCCCAGTCAACTTCAATCATGGGTTGCTGAAGAACAGTGTTGTATTGGATATGTGCCTTCCAGGTTGTATGTTCTTCAGAATTTTACTGTCTTATATCTTATTTAGTAGTCTTTGAATTCCACAATTTTAAACAACTATCCATCACCTTGATTGAAGCCTAATTTTAAAAAATACTGTACTTGTAAAAAATAAATGAAGAGAGGCACTGATGTTTTGAAATGATTCAGGCTTCCTGCCCCCAGTATTTCTGTGTTATTGGGGAATTCTCTAGGGTATGAAATAGAACAAAGCCTAGATGTGTTTGTCAAATGAATCCTTGAGTACATTTTTTTTTGGTCAGGAATATGAACTATTTGTAAGCATTACTGAATTTGGGAGGAACCAAAAAATAATATGGGCTTGACATCAAAAGCATGCCTTATAAAAGGAGAAATTGACAAATTGAACCTTACCAAAATTAAAGCATTTTTACTGCATGAAAGCTCATTTAAGGATGATAAAAGACAAGCTATAGAATAAGAAAACATAGTCTTCCAGCGCCATATATGACAGATGAGTACAGTTTAGAATATATAAAGCACCATTAAAATAACAGCAAATCAAGGCAATAAGAAAATGGAAAATGTATCAGCAGACATTTCAATGAAGAGAATTTTTTAGATGTAAAGTAAACTCTTTAAGTAGTCAGTTGCTGGCTGCTGAGGATTGAAATTAAAACCACAGTGAGATATCAGTATATAGTTACCAGAATCATTTTTAAAACTATGAGTGTGTTGTAAAAGAATGAAGGAGCTTATTAGGGAGAAAAGGCACAGCAGGAGGGGAACAGTAGAGGATGATGAGGTCAAAATGATCAGAATCCTTGTATACATATAGGAAAATATCAAAGAATGAGATATAGCAACACCACCAGTGTTGGCAAGAAGCTGGCTTCTTCCTCATTGTAGTAGGCATGACTAATGATCTAGCAGCTCTGGAAGGCAGTTTGGCAGTTCCAAATTTCATATGAACCAGAAATAGGCCTTCTAAGTATTTATTCCAGAGAAGTAAAAATTAAAGGTCTTAGAAAACCCTGAAACTTGTTGATGATGGCTTCATGCACCATAGCCAAAGAGTGGTCCAGGTCATCTTCAACAGGCAGACAATTAAAGTGTTCACACACAGTATGGAAATCTGCTTTACAACAAAAGGGAACGCACTCCTGAATTAAACTTACAGGTGTTGGGTTATGTAGAATAAAAGATTTAATTCCAAAGCCTATGTATTTCTTGAAATGGGAAGGTTGTAGAAATGAATAAGAGATTAGTAATTCTAATTCATTGAAGATGGGGTGGGAATATGGAGGAGGGGCAGCTGTGATTTTTAACTCTCAGTCAGAGACCCCTTGTGTTCCAAGTTGATCAGTAATTTCCTTTTTGGCTTCCTTTTTATGTCTCATTTTAAAAATTTTCCCACCACATGGTCAGCCATATCATAATTTATAAAGCTCTGATATTCAGACCTACAACATCCATGAATTGACTTTGTACTTGGTGTGATGTAGGGCTCAACATTCAAATTTACTCCATGCATCACTGTTCCATCTGGATTGTAGACAACGCTGTTCTCCTATCACTGAACAGTGACAACTGTGCTATAAGTCAGCAGATTATGCATGGATGGATATATTTCCGGATTCCACTCTCTTCCTTGATCTATTCTTATAACTGTTATTGAATTTGTTTTTGACAATTTCATACACACATACACACACACACACACACACACACCATTCTAATTACCTTAATCTTTCCTACACTCTATTCTCTCTGCCACCCACCCTCTTGCATTAATCTCTTTCATAAATTTGTTTTCTTAAATGCACTGAATTTAACTAGGATTGTCTGTGTGACTATGAATTTGGAACTATCCATTGGAGTCTAGTGGATTCTTCAGGAGAATACAACTGAAGATGATGCCTGCCTACTCTCCAGAACCCACCAGTAGCCAGCAGTTCAACAGGAGAAGATAGCCTCATGAGTCCTTCTCCAGTCTATGATTGACTGTTAATGGGGCTCAGTCTTGTGTAGGCTTACTGCAGACAGTCACAGATGTTGTGAGGTCATGACTGCACTGGTAGCACCACACCCAGAAGATCACATTTCACAGCCTATCTTCCAGTTTCCCAGTCTCTACATTCTTTCTTCCCTGTCTGCTGCAAAGACTCTTGAGTCTTGGAGAGTGGGGGTGGAATAACAGTCTTTTTCAGGGCCTAGCACTCAACCTCCACTTCTTCCCAGCACCTCATGTGTTTCTACATTAATCACTATCATTGTAACGTAAAACTTCTCTGATTGAAGTTGAGAGTAGCATTTGTCTGTGGATAGAAGCATATATATTTTTAAGACAGCTTGGGATCATGCCAGTTTATCTACACACCAGAAACAAATTTGCCCCCTTGGTCTAGGGTAACATCTACCATGGGTTTTTAATGGCTATTAAGAAAAAAACTTATTTGTTTTATTTTATTTTAATGAGTATGTAAGTTTACCATGTGCCTATAGAGCCTACAGAGGCCAGGAGAGTGTATTAGATCTATTTGAACTGTAGCATTACAGAGGGTTATAAGCCTTCATGTGGTTACTGGTAACCAAACTCTGGGGCTCTATAAAAGCATCAAGTGTTCTTAACCACTGAATTGCCAATTCCAACATGAGTTTTTTAACTGGATTTACAGTACCAGTTGTAAATTTCTTTTTATGGAAGTGGACTCAAATGCAGTCAAAGAATGGTTGATTATACCAATAATAAGTATGTCTCTATTGTACTTGTGGACACATTTTGACTGGAAAGTTGGTATTTATCTTTTGGTTTATGTTGCTGTGATAAAACACTGACCAAAACTTATGGAGGAAAGGGTTCATTACATCTTATGGATTAGAGTCCATCCCATCATCAAAAGTCATTAGGACAGAAATTCAAGCAGGAACTTGGAGGAAGCAACTGCAGCAGAGGTCATGGAACAACACTGCTTACTGGGTTGCTTTTTCTGGATTGCTCAGCCTGCTTTTTTCATACAACTCAGTCACCTGCTAGAGGTGCCAGAGCCTACAATGGGATGGACCTTCGCCTATCAATCACTAGTTAATACAATGCCAACAGACTTGCTTACAGGCCAATCTAATGAAGGCAATTCCTCAGCTGAGGTTCTCTCTTCCTAGGTGACTCCAATTTGTGTCAAGTTGACAAAAATTAACCAGCATAGTGTTGTGGGTCATAGGGTCACAACTAGGTAAGACTTTTATCCTATTTCTCTGTTTATAGTCCATACCATACTTTCTCACTTACTAGAGCTTGATAGTAAGTCTTGGTATTTATCCTAAAATATAAACTTTTCAACTTTTTCCCTTTTCAATATTATTTAAAATATTTTAGGCCTTTTCTATTTTATATAAATTTCAGAACTCATTTGTCAAATTTTCCATAAAGCCAGAATGAAGCAAAATGTTCTCATCTAGTTCAGCTCAAGGTGATCTACAATTATACAATATTGACTTTCCAACTTCACAAACATGGACTATTTCTCTCATTATTTAAACATTTAAAACATATTTCAGTAATTTTTTGTAAATTTAAGTGTAGAGGGATATATGAATATATACACAAACATAAATGTATACATATACATATGTAAATACTTGGGAGTCTGTTGAAACTGTTTTATTATTGAAGTATAATACATGAAATGATAGTAATATCATATTAATATCCCAATTTTTCTGCAAGTATGCATTAATAATAACCATATAAATCTTGTCATAAACATTTTCAGTAATCTACATACTTCATGCTACTTCTGAGTCAATTACCTTCACCCAAAGGGAACATTATTACCGTGTTTACGATTCAGTAAATGATATCTTTTATGTTTCTTTATTATAATATTTTATAATCCATAAATACTAATATATGGAACTTTGCTAAAATAATCTTGCTAATTTTCATCATATTTTGAGATTTTGGGAGAAGGGATTTTCTACATATATAATCTTGTGGTCCATGAATAATGAAACTATCTTATTTCCTTGCTTCATTGCATTGGCTAGAACACCCAGAAGAACTGAGAAATTTAAGAGAAAGCCTTCAATATAATACTGTCAATTATGATCTTAGACTTATATTTTGTACATCCTTTAATACATTAAAGGAAGTTCTACCCTATGACTAATTACTAAGAACTTCATTATACATGAGTGGATGTTGACTTTCATCAAATATTTCATTGGCATCTTTTGAAATTATTCAGTGCATTTTTAGAAAATTTCATGCATGTATACAAGGTATCCTTGTTATACTCCTTCAATCCTCCCTACCCCTAAACTCAGATTCCTCCAACCCACAAAATATATCCTCAGATTCATGTCTTTGGGGTTTTTTAAACAATATGCTAAGTCAAATTAGTGCTTCTTATAGGTATCTACTGGGCATGGGCAGAACACCAGTGGCTACTTACCCCTGCAGCACAAAGTAAAGTGATTGTTCCTTCCTCAATAGCCATCAACTGTACTCAGCTAGGGGTGAGGCATCTGATACCCCTTCCCCATTCTTGATGTCTAATTTTTTAACCTTTGAGCACATGGAGATCTTGTGTGGGTAACCATAGCTGCTGTGAGTTCATTTGTGTAATAGCATGTCATACCTAGAGGTCTCCCCTCATCCTCTGTCTTTTACATCTTTTCTACCCACTTTTGTGAGTGTGTGGTTTTTATCTTATAGATTTCCTGCTCTTAAGCCAGTCTTGCATTCCTGGAATAAAATCAGCTTGATCGTGTGTTGTTGTGGGGTTTAGTCTTACTCTTTACTCTTTTGGGGGCCAGCCACCCAGCTCCCAAATAATCAACCACACACAGAGACATATTCTTGCTTATAAATACTCAGCCTTAGCTTGGTGTATCTCTAGCCAGCTTTTCTTAACTTAAATTTCCCATCTTACTTTTGCCACTGGGCTTTTACCTTTCTCTATATCTGTATACCTTTCTTTTCTTCTTACTCCATGGCTTGTTATATAGCTGGGTGGATGGCCTCTAGAGTCCTCCTCTTCTCTTGCTCCTAGATCTTTCCCTCCCATATTTCTCCTCCTATTTATTGTCTCTGCATGCCAACCCCACTTTTGTTTTCTCCTGCCTTACTATTGATTGTTCAGCTCTTTATTTGATCAATCAGGTGTTTTAGACAGGCAAAGTAACACAGCTTCACAGAGTTAAACAAATGCAACATAAAAGAATGCAAGACATGTTTGCATCATTAAAACAAATGTTCCACAGCGTAAACAAATGTAACACATCTTAATATTATACAACAATCATGATCTGTTATTTATTTTATAAATTGCTTTTCTTTGTTTTCTTATTGTATAGGATATTTTTCTCCATGCTTATTTGAGATGGGCCTCAGAGTTACTTTTTGTGTGATATCATTGTAAGATCTTGATATTTATACTGGGATTTCCAAATGGATTTGGAAGTATATTTTCTCTTCATATTTCTAGAAAGTATGTGCAAAGAAGTAAAATTTCATTGAACCCTTTTATGTGCATAAAAATTTGAAAATAACTTCTCTGTACCATCATGTAGAATTTCTTCTATGAAATTGTTACAGCTAAAACTTAGTTGTTTTATATAACTCAGTGGAAACCAATACATATCTCTTCAAGTCCTTTGTACCTATGTTCAACAAATACTTGAATTATATATTAGAAATGTCTAGAATATTGCTTGAAAGGTCATGAACACTGAATTTACATGGAGCTATAGGAGATTGTGGAAGATATTAGCATGAAGTGAACCATTGTTTTTGCCTTCAGAGTACATTTCCACCTGTTTAAGACAGAATTATGGGGGCTGAGACCTCAGTCTATAGGACCTTTCTGAGCTTTGCAGAATTCTTTTGTTTCAAACCCTTTGTCATGTGAGCAGTTGCTTAGCTCTGCTGGCTCCTCTCTTCTAGCTGAATATGGCAGAGTGCAGAGATGGCCCTAGGGGAATGAGGGGATTTGGAAGAAGCTAATTTTTCAGTTGCTTTACATAAAGGGGGCAATCATCTCTTAAACTCTCCACACAAACTGAGCAGGCTGTGTGGATAAGCTTCTTAATACATCTGGACACCCCTTCCTGACACTTCAGAGGAATCTATACTTATAGTTACTTCTAGCCATTTCAGCAGCTTAGAGACTAATTATGTGTCTCCCCCTTGCACATAGGGATAGACCAAGGAGAGAAATTTGCAAAATAACAATATCTCTAAGCCCCATCCCCCTCTGTGTAATCCTTTCTCTCTGTGAGTGATGGCGTAGCAACTGATGCAGCCTCCTGGTCCTTAGTTGCTCTAGACTGCATGTTTCTTCCTGTGATCTCTGCATCTCCTTTTTATTGTGTTTTCTCAGACTTATTCTAGTGTGACAGCACCAATTTTTCTCCCAGTGCTTGTTGACTGTGAGTTGCTGATCCTTGTGGGAAAGAAGTGGCTTCTTCATTCATGGACCTGAATTTGAATGTTTTACTTCAGTACAAGATGCTGTGAGATCCAGATGTTCAGACTGTAGACCACAGGATGCTTCAGAGGCTGGATGAGAACCACAGGATGCTTCAGAGGCTGGATGAGATGGCCATTGTTGGAAATGGCTTTGGAATGGAGAGAAGGACCATTGAAGGAATCAAGGCCATCAACTTTGTCAGGCTTCTGGCATATGTTTGATCTTCACCAAGACCTAGTGATGTAGGATACATTGTCCCAGATGAAGATGGGCAGATGAAGAACCCAAGGCTCAAGGAAATGATGTAACTTTCCCAAAGTGACACAACTAAGCAATAGTAGTAGTAAGCCACCCTTTTAATCTCTCACACTACCCTTTGAATTTCAAAGAGATTACACACAGGGTATTGGATAAAGTTTGGAAAAGCTATCACAGAGCACTGGAATACTGGGAAGGGAAAGTGGGTACATACCAGCTAATATTAATCACCTAAGCACTGTGGAGGTCAAGGAAGTCCGTGTAGGAACCCAAGACTCTTGAAGTCTATCGTTGTATTGGTTCCATTTCCTTTGCTCCTTTTATCGAATCAATGGCCATGTGTTATATTAATTTAGTCTCCTGAGCCTGTGACTTGTTCCTCTCACTCAGCCTGCTCAGTCCCAAGGCCATCGTATTTCTTAGATCTCTCCATAATCTCCCCAGTCCATAACTGATAACTGATGCTGACTTCCCTACTAGATTCCCAAGTCTAACTTCCTTCCCTCAGACCTGTTCTCTACCCATATTCAGAAGGGTTGTCCTAAAGGAATTGGTATCTTTGTCATGCCTGTGCTTACAAAACCTTGGTATGATGAATCCTCTATCTGGTAACCTAGACTTAGCTCATAGGTACCCACCCCATCCCTATCCCTGTTAAAGTCTCTGCTTTCAAATTATACCTCATGGTTTAATGGCAACAAGAAGCACTCTATGACCTTCTCTATCTTATTTTGTTATCTTTTCTTGTATTAATATCCTGTACATATTATAAGAAGTGGCCATGGACTTTGCACCCTAAACCATATAGTTTTCTTGTCTTATAGTACCAAAGGTCAGATGTCTACCACAACTCAGCTGGACTGTGTTCATTATACTCATGGGGATATTTATTTCCTGGACTTCCCTAGTTTCTAGATGTCCCTAGATCCCTGTCTAATAAGGCCTCTTTATCTTCTAAGCCACAGATAAACATCTTTCTTTTGTCTTCCTTGTTTACTTAAAAGGACTATAGGTGATTATGCTGAGCCCAACTACATATGCCAGGTGCTAGACCGAATAGCTGTGTCTCCATCACATCTGCAGAGTCCCTTTCATTCTAAAAGTTTGAGAACAGGACTTGAACATGGTTTGAGGGCTGTTTTTTTTGTTTGTTTGATTTTATTTCTTACATTCCTGTATAAACCAGTATAATCCTGGTCCTACCATGTCAGTTGTATAATTTCATTTTCATCCTACTCAGTTTAAATTTGTTTCTCTCTCTAGTCTCAAGTTCCTCCAAAGTAAAGATAGTGGCTTGCTTTGGCTTTGATCTATTGTTCTGTGAACAAGGAGACTCAGCTTTTAGTAGTGGTTTGTTGAACTAGAGTTCTTCTGCTCAGCTCTTATCTATTTCTTATTCAGTGGTTGGCCAGAGGATTAGAACACCCTGGAGGTGGGGGGTGGGTGTAGACTCAGTATATCAGTTAAAATTGTAAATTCTAGGCCAGTGAGATGGCTCAGCAGGTAAAGGCACTTTTCACCAAGATTGTCCACCTGAGTTTGGTCCCTAAAACCTATATGATAGATAGAGATAAACAATTCCTTTTAAGTTGCTCATTAATGTCCACATGTGAACCAAGGCATACACATGCACACACCACAATAAATAAATAATTGTAATTCAAAACACAAATTCTAGAGCAAGGCATTCTGGGTATCCTGGACCTACCATGTACTAATTGCATGACCTTGGGCACACTACTTATCTTCTGTGTCTTGGTTTCATGATGTGGAAAATGAAGATGATTATAACATCCAGCTTTTCTATATAGGGTTAAGCAACCCTCAGACCACACAAAGTATTTCAAACAGGTAGCTTTCACTAATGGAGGAATTTAACATAAATGATGGAAAGCTGACAGAGCAAAAGTGAGAGGCTGTAGTAGCCACAAATGATAGCAAGCACCTACTATATCTACCTCTTGGCCAGTCAAAGGGAACAAGTGTTGTTATGGGGACTGGACATCTGGAAAAGGAACCCCTGAGGGCTAGTTTTTGAAACCTCTGAAGGGAGAGTCCCCTTCAATAATACATCCGCACTAAGGGCATGACCTGGATTCTGGCGATGTTTCTGGTAAGAATATGGTTGCACCAAAGACAAGAATGAATGAAAGCTCAGAATGCAGCTGCCTCTCTCTGCACTGGCAATGAGACAAGAAGAAAACATCTCACTCCTTTGTTTCCCACTGGTTCTCAATCTTCCTGGGACTATGGCTCTTTAATGCAGCTCCATATGTTGTGGTGACCCCAACTATAAAATTATTTTGTTGCTACCTAAAACTGTAATTTTGTTACTTTTATGAATTGTAATGCAAATATCTGATATGCTGAATAGCTGATATATGACCCCTGTGGGGGTCATGACCCACAGATTGAGAAACACTGCTCTAGAGTCTCCTATTACTAGGCACTTGGAAGTATAATTTGCAGGGTTCCATCCCAGAGTCACAGAGGTGATCATTACAAGGTGAGCTTGAAGCCAAAGGCTAGAGATAAATGACGGACATATTCCTTTAATTTTCTCATCTTTAGAATGCACCTATAATAGTGTTTATGTTATGGCATGGTACAAAGAATGAATGGGTTCATAGAAGTAAACCTAGGACTAAAAGCTATGCACAACACAAAGAGATTATTAGTTGCTCTTTCTTGCCCTGTAGGATAATGTCTCTGTCACATGGGTGTATAGATTTGAGTTTATCTGGAACTCAGAGATCCAAAGTCACTAAGACTCGAGTTCCACTTACTCATTTCACTATAGCAACACTGCTGGGCAAAAGTTGGGCAGAAGGACAAAAGAATGCCTGTTTGATGACCCTTGCTGCTCTGAGACAAGATGCCTCTGCAGAGTGGCTTCTGATTGCAAAACTTGACAATCCCAGGTCTCTTAGGTCCTCCTCCAAGGGAGACAGACTCTTGATTCATGTGTCCTGAAGTCTCCTGATTAGCAAGTAAGTTTTAAAAAGTCTCTTCTAGCATAATTATTCTGCTCTTAATTTTGGGAAATAGCCCAGCAAAGAGTAATCTTGAAAATTATGAGGCACTGAGGGACAAAGGGGAGCCAGAGGCAGACAGAGTATTGCAGATCATAAAATCTCATCTGGTGGTAAGCCGTTACTGAATTATGCATTTCTAAATGACTTCATAGGTTTCACTGTGATCGTGTTAAGTAGACTGAGGCTGGGCTCCTGACTATATATTTGCTTGTGAAAATATTTATTAGAAAACACATGGACATTGCTGCTGATTCTCTATCCAGATGTATGAGGAAGAGCTTGTTAGGATCTTTCTGTTTTGCAGGGTTAGAGAACTGGAGACTCCATACTGTCTAGCTCATCCACAGCTTGGCAGGAGTGTTATGATAAGAGATAATATGTCATACACCTTATGTGCTGGGAGTGGCCTGTTTGTTTTGAATATAATGATTTATTTTATCCTCATGGTATTTCCTGTAAGGCAAGTGATATTATTAACCTGTTTTATAAATGAAGAATTTGAGTGTTTAATCATTGCGGTTTTATCATTGTTCTTTGGGGTTTTGTTTTGATTATTTATTTTTTATTAGATCTCATTTTGACTGGCCTCAACCTTGCTAAGTAGTCAAGGATGACCTTGAACCTATGATCTTTCTGCTTCCACTTTCCATTACTGGGATATAGACATGCACCACAATCCTTCATTCACATGGTATTGGGATTGTACCCAGGCATTTTTGTATGCTAGATAAATACTCTGTCAACTGAGCTGTACCCTCAGCCCAAATGGGGAATTTGAAATAACATGTCAAGACTTTCATAATCATTTAAATTGGATTTCTCCCCAAACAGACTGTGAGACATATTTGCAAATGATTTACCTAAAAGTCAAAGGGCATACTAGTGGGGATGGATACATGAGGCAAAGAAGGATGTCCCCGGAGGGGTAGGTTCAGGATTTTGTAACCTTGCCATGTATCTGATGATCAGTGCCACTAGGGGTCATCTGAGAGGAAATTACCATACTGTCCTATCAAGAGGCAACAAGGTGAAGATTGTCCCTGAGTGTAGTATCTAGTTTTGGTATAGCCATTCCTCCACATGGATGATGATTCACGGGACTAGGTATTAATATTAAATATAACTTATTTCGGGGAGAAGTGACTTACAGAAGAAACAGATGGCCACTACAGGTTCCTGCCCTGAGGATCCTCACAGGTTGCTCTTCTGTGACCCAGCCAGACGTAAGAGAGAGCTCTAGGGTCCTGGACCCTAGGTCTAGTCCTCCCTCCATCATGTCCTCACCTGTGACCACGCCCAAACAGACGTGGTCAGTGCTACAGTTGTGGGCAGGGTGGTGGATATCTCACTACATAGCCACCTGCATTGTCATGCTTGCCTTACAGTCCAACATTAGCAAAGAGTGAGCCCAGGCGCTGCAGGTAGGACATCTCAAGAGTATGGAGGTGCCAACCACTAAGGAATCTGACTGGGCACCACAAGCATCTACTATACATAGCTAAAAGTAGCAGAGCTGGGATTCAAGTCGGATTCCAGCTTAAGCAGCCAAAATAAGAGATACAAAATCCAATCTTACAGTTTGGTTTTAGAATCCCTCTTTTCAAGACTCATGTAGAACACTTGTCCCCAAAATGGTGACACTTATTAGAGAGGTCATGCTGCTTTTAAGAGGTGTGCTTGCCAGGCAGAAGTGGGCTGTGTAAGTGAAATAAACTTTTTCTCCCCTAAGTTTCTTTTGGCCATAGTGTTTTATCACAGCAATAGAAATCCTAACTATGGCAGACATTAATCTAGTATGAACTAAATTTTCTTATGAAGAAGGAAATATGGGTAAAAACTCCAGTCACATAAGAACACCATATGAAGACAGGGCAGAGGATAATAAAATGAGTGTGCAAACCACAGAAGCCCAAGGACTGTTGACACAACCTAAGAGGCTTGAAGAGGTGAGCAAGGAGTCTTCCTAGAGCCTCTCAAGGGAAAGTGGTCCTGCTGACAACTTCGTGTCTGATGTCTCGCTTTTAGAATTACAGGATGATAAGCGACATTTTTTGTTTTCAGCTGCCTACATTGTGGCATATTGACTCGGAAGACCTAGTAGACTAATATTCCCTGTCTCAGGATAAGTGCCTTTAGCAATGGGAGCTGCATTGGCCAGGGAAGAGGAAGAGGCATTGATGCTCTGCATCCAGGGAGACTGACTAATTAATGCTATGTAATTCTGGTGCCTTTGCCTAAAACTGGTATGGTTCATGTTCAGAGCTCCTATGAGATTAGCTTGAACCTAGTCTGCAATTGCAATCACATCCTTATTTTGAGCCGTTACTTCCCCTCTCTTGCCCCCTGAGAATTCCTCTGTAGTCTCTTGCTTCTATAGAAACCTTGTCTCAGGCTCTGCCTCTTGCATCCTGTGCTAAGATACCAGAAAGCACAGAGAACAAAGTATAAGGATGGGAGTTTCTAGGAGGGCACTCCACAAGAGGGCTCAGTTTTCAAGGACAAAGAAAAAGTGAGTTATCTGGAGAAGGAGAAGAGGAATCAAGCAGAGACAACAGCACAAGCCAAGACGCCTCCTGCTGTTTCTGTATCAACCGTGTGTAAAGTTAATATGGTGAAGGCAGTATGATGAACCTAGTGAACTAGAGAGAATTATCTTCCTAGAAGCCAGGTGTGTGCTGTCTCAGTAGAAAGACTCTCCAGAGGCTAGAGAGATGGCTCAAAGGGTAAGAACATGTACTGTTCTTGCTTCAGCTCCCAGCACCTGTATCAGGTAGCTTACAACAGCCTGCTCCAGGGGTCTGGAAGGCTTGTGAACTCCACAGGCACTTGTGCTCACAAGCAAACAGACACACATGTCCATGTACATGCATTTGTGTACACACACGTGTGCATGTGCGCGCACGTGCTCACACACACACACACACACACACACAGCGCGCACGCGCGAATTAATTAAAGTAAATCTTTAAAAACATTTACCATTTGTGTGGTCAATAGCGAATGTGCTTCTTATCCCTGTACATCTTCAAGCTGAGTATTGGGGACCTCTGTTCAGATAGGTGAGACTTGGTGACTTCCCACACACCCTCTGAATTCAAAGCTCCATAACTCTTGACTCCTGTTAACATGGTGTGGAATAGTTCTGGGTCTGACTTTTCTTCATCACCCCCATCTGTGCCTTGGGCAGGACCACTTGACCTCTCTCAACAGTGAGGATACTGGTAGACTTGGAATCTTCCTTTTACTGAATCCTGGCTCCTTCTTGTGATTGAAATCAGCTAATTGCAAGTCTTAGGTTTGCTGGCAGGTTTGTTTGTTTCACTTATAAAGTGGGAATGATGACACTAGCTGCCTGAAAAAATTTTGTGGTTAATACCAGAAACTCATTCATGAACACACCCATCCTGTCTTTTTCACAGCTGAAGTAGAGGAGCATTTGTATTGTCTACAGAAAGAGAAGGTTCAGTCCTGGGGAAAGAGTATAGACCTTGAGGAGAAAAGGACTCTATTCTGGTTACTTCTTATGTGATATGAGCAGGTTACATTTCATGAAAAACTGAGTCTTGGTATCCGTATGAGAATTTTTGTCTATTACATGGAATGCTGTAGGGAGGAAATTTACTCTTTAGTTTTTGTTTTTGTTGTTGCTGTTAATTTAAGACCACTTGAAAACGAAGTCTCCTCACTGTGGAGGCCTTTGAACAGTGTCAGAAGTAGCCATATTTCTCACTGCTCTGAGATATTGATGGGAAACAAGCAAAACAAATGATGCGCCCATGTGTCTTGATTTCTGGGACCTAGATGTCCGGACAGATGGCAGGAGATGAATCACAGGAAAAGGACATACTGCACATGAAAGCATGAGATGTAGAAAACTGTATTTATCTAAATTTGCATCTTTACAATAGCTAGCCAATGCATGTTTGTTAGAAAACATCTGCCTGAGAGAGGCAGGTGGGGCAGGGGTTTGGGAAAGTGCCTACTTCTTAGAGCTGTAAAAAGAACATTAAACATCAACATTTTTGTGTTAGTATCTAAGACTTTAGTTTTGCTTTTTGTTTTCTCACTTCTCTTGCCAAATATGGCTTAGAATTCAACCATGTAGCCTATTTTAGCCTCAGACTTGCAGCAATCCCCCTGTCCATACCTCTTCAGTACTGCTGGGATTGAAGACATGTACGCCCATGACTGACTAGCTGGTGTTTGAATAGGCTTCAGTGGATGGTTTTCTTGTTTGAATTAGTGAAAGTAGAATTTTAGACCTATAGTTCTCAGCCTGGGAGAGACTCTTCCAAAAGTGTGTGCTGTCTAGTGAAAGGGTTAAGCTTTTATCACAAAATGTCTTGTTATAAGCCTTAGCTAAGCATGCCTGAAAGGAAGGCCCTCCGGACAATGTGGGCTGTCTTCAGTCTAGTCTGTCTGAAGGCTGTTTTCTTTCTTTTGAAAAATAATTCTTTAAGAATTTTATACAGTTTGCTTTTTTTTTACAATAACTACAAAGGTTACACAGAAACCTGGGGTTGGGGCCACAACCAGTGGCCTTGTTGGTGTTGGGAGCCTATGCCACCACCAGAGCCATCATATAGTGTATTTTGATCCTTCATCTTAACTCCTTCCACTACCTCTACCCCACAATTTCATGTTTTCCCCATTCTCCCTTTAAAAAAAAACACCCATCAACTCCAGTTGCTGCTGTCCATATATTCATGGGTATGGATGGGGCCATCCACTGGAATGTGGTTGACCTACCAGGAATCATACCCATGAAGAAAATGACTCTCTTGTCCCCAGAAGCCATCAGCCTGTCCATAGCTTCTCAGTTAGTAATATGCTGTCGTGTTGACGGGCTTCATCATGTGGTGTAGGCAGCCATAATTGATGTAAATTCATGAGTGCTGTCTTGTCCCTTAGACACTGTTTGACTCTGGTCCTCCCTTACCTTGACTCTTCTATGAGAGTTCCTAAGCCTTATGGAAGGAATGTGGGGTTTACCTTCTTTTCTAGGCTCTCATCTTAGAGAGAAAGGTCTTATAGCAGCTATCCCTCCCATGGGGACTGATTGTTGGCATATTCAAAGTCCACATCCTAGAAGATGTGATGCCGATCATCCCAACGATGCACTGGTGCAAACTGTAGAATATTTTTTCTCTAAGGGTGGTGTTTTTCCTATGTATGAGAGTTCTGTTCTGTTGGTGTGCAAAAAGAACCTCTTCTCTGGCTGTGAAATTCTCAGCACATTCCTGAGGAGCACTCCTCTTTTCTCTGTATGTGGTAATGCTATCCTTACATTAATGCTTGGGAGTGAAGCCTCTTAGGCAGGTACTTCAGTCTCAATCTTGGTTCTTTGAACGACTAATTATTTGACATTCATCTTGATAGCACTTCTTTTCAGAAAAATAAAAAGGGGGAACTTCACAGTTGTTACTCATAGAGTTTCTGTGATAATAAAACCAATTAGTATTTTAACATCCTAAGTACACTAACAGGTGTCTACAAATGTCCAGTCTGTAGAATCTCTCACTACTGTCACTTGATTTATTATTATTATCATTTCCATCTTCCCCATATCCCAGGGTTTCAAATTGAAAGGATGCAGTGTGAAGATAGACATTAAAAAAGCCTTTCTGTTTTGTTGTGGTGGATAGCTATATGTTTTCTAGATAGTTGGGATTTTTCTTTAATCATCCTATGTTTCAAAGATATTCCTATGTAACCCTAAATTCAAGACTTATGGCTGACTTGTTTGAATCCCTCTATATTCTTCAAAGTCTGAAAAATTGGGACTTTGTTTTAGAGCTTTCTTCATCTATATTTTTGAATACTGTTCCATCCCAGGTTTTATTTTCCGTTGTTCCTCTAGAAATCCTTCTATTCCTTAGACAGATGTTCACACATGGTTGTTGTAACATTCCTCCTGTGATATCTGCATCTCTGTCAATACACTAACCTTTTCTTTTAAGGGAATTGATTAAATTCTTTTCTACCCACCTAAAAAAGTTCTCAAGTATTTAAATCTTCACTTTTAAACTTGGTGTGGACAGATTTTCATTATGTAATTCACTCTGGCCTGGAACCCACCATCCTCCTTCCTTAGCCTTCTAAGTACTGATATATAAGTGTGCTTTACCACATCCAGCTAAGACATCAAATACTTATTTAACTTTGACACTGTGATGATCTGATTGGATCAAGAGATGCCTAAGACATTAGTAAAGCATGCCCCTTGGTGCATCTGTGAGGGTGTTTCCACCTGTCCAGCAACCTACTTTCAATGTGAGTGACACTGTCCACATTGGCTGGGGATCCATATGGAAAAACAGAAGAAAAAGGAAGCCAGTAATATTCCCCTCCTCTGTCACTCTCCCTCCCTCTCTGTTCTCCCTTTGTCCCTTCCTCTTCCCACTGCTTTCCTGATAGTTATTGTGATATAAGCACCTCTACCTTCTCATGCCCTCCCCACCATAATGGACAGAAACAACCCAGAATCCTGATATAAAATAAATCTCCCCCTTAGGTTGCTTTGCTTAGATTCTTGGTGTTAAAATCTCAAGATGAGGGACAAAGAATATTTCCAGTAGCCCCTACTGGCATGCTATTTGTTATGGTTCATCTGACTGTACTTGGGGACTGCATGGGTAAGGATGAGAAAGCAGGCCCACTGCTGACTCTGAAAGTCAGAGTAGACTCAGAAAATGCATATAGAATACCTGGAGAATTTAAATATTTCTGCAGTTTATGTCACAAAGCAGTTTTCCATTCTCAAAGTGAGAAATTCAAAACACATGAAGATCAGGTGAACTATTTAGGGCTGTGCATATGAGAAGGGATGAGCAGGGGGCAAAGAAGACTTGGACTCTGGCTGTAGGCTAGCTTCCCTTCATGTCTTGATCCTTAACACACTATTTGATAAATTAGCCTTTTGTAAGCATCAGTAATCTGTCCAATTACTACAGTGACTTTGAACATCTTTGCAGATACCCCAGCTGTACACAAAACAAAATTAGTTTTATATCAAAAAACAGAGGGGTTGCATGGCTTAGTTAAGAATAAAAAGGAAAACAGCCCAACTGACATTAGTAGCATTTGTAAAATATTGAAGTAATTATAGTACATCCTTTATACTTGTCTCCCTGTGTACATATGCATACATGCTGTAAGACCTCTCAAGACTATATGACCAGTAAGTCAAAATAAGTGTGATATCTGATAGAATAAGGAAGGTGATAGTATTGCTGGAGGTCACATTATCCTTACCTGGACCATATTAAGGTCCCTGCACATCTTAGTGGCATCCAGTTTTCTCCATAACATTTGATTTTTGCCCGAAACAGACAATACATACACACACCAATGCGTCTTCAGCTATTTGAACACTTTTGCTCTCTGTAGGAATTTCTGGGAGTCAAACTGTTACAAGTGCTCACAGCAGGGAAAAGAAAGATAGGATTGGTCTGAAGATTGCTGCCTGAGGATGAAGCTGAATCACATTAAGGGGGTCACTCCACCATCTATACATCGAAGGAAAGCTTTGGCACCTCGAGGGCAGCTGTAGCCCACAGTTTGAGGGTAACTGACAACTTTTCCTCAGTAGGCTTTGATATCTAGCCAGAGGTGGCCAATGCCATTTTCCAAGTCAAGCTAACTAAGCGCTGACTTTTCTCCCTCTTGATGTGGTTCCAAACTTTATGGGCCAAGACACCATCAGGTGTCAATCACTTGTCTTTGCATAGTGGATGCTGGGAGTCAGAGAGGGATTGGTTGTGTTATATGTGGGAAAGCTCGCAGACGGGAGCTAGCGGTATCTGAGTAACTGAGCACTGGGGCTGTATTAGAGAGTCAAGATCTGAAAGAAAGCATAGAGTTGCTTGGAGAGAAATGGCACAGGGTTGTAGACTCATCTGTTTTTAAATATTTATTTTTAATTAGTAATTATGCATATGTGTGTGCCAATGTGTGGTTTTGTTTCTGTGAGTGCAGGTGCCTTTAGGACTCAGAGTTGCCAGATCCCCTGGAGCTGAAGTTACAGGTGACTGTGAGCCCCTTGATGTGGCTACTGGACATCAAATTCAGGTTCTCTGAAAGAGCAGTATGCGCTCTTAAATGCTGTGCCTTCTCTCTCCTTATAAGTTCCATGGGGTTCATTCTAGAAAAGTTTAGCAACTTCTCTCCCTGTGAACATTCTTCCTCCTTGGCTGACCAGAGATAAGGAATACTTTTGCTTGTTTTTCATGATTTATAAGTGTGTGTGTGTGTGTGTGTGTGTGTGTGTGCATGTGAACGCACATGTATACACACAGAAGTCCATGGACAACTGCAATTGTCCAATTGTCTGTTCCCATTACACCTTGTTGAAACAGTTCTCTTTTGCTGCTGTGTTGCTGAGCTGCACCCTCCAGAGGAGCTGGTCCAAGAGCTTTCATGTGGTTCTCCTGTGTCTGTCACCCACGTTGCTTTAGGAGTTCAGGGATTCCCTTGCTGAGACATAGTATTTCTCTTTTTAACATGAATTCTGTAGATCAAACTCAAGTCGCCAGGCTTGTGCTCAAGAGCTTTGCCTGCATGAATCATCTCATCAGCCTAATTTTTCATAATGCTTGAATATCCCATATCCACACACAAAGCTGTATTTTAAAGTCCATTTTGATGAATGTCACTGTGCTGGTTAGTGTTTTGTTACTTGACACCAGCTGGGATCCAATAGGGGATCCTGATTGAGAAGATGCCTCCATCAGATTGTTCTGTGGCCCTGTCTCTGGGACAATTACTTGATTAATGATGACCATGTAAGGACCCAGACCACTGTAGGTAGTTCCATCCCAGTTCAGGTGGTCCTGGGTCCTTTAAAAGGAACAAGCTGAGTGAGCCACATGGAGCAAGCCAGGAAGCAACTTCCCTTCATAGTTCTCGCCTTGAGATTTTGCTTTAATGCCCCCAATGATGGTCTGTAACTTTCAAGGTGAAATAAATCCCTTTCCTCCCCAATTTTCTTTCAGGCATGCTCTTTATAACAGCAATAGAAAGAAAATCAGGACAGTTACATAACCCTACTCAAGGTATAGAAAATTTCCAAACCACAGAAATTTTCCTCATAACCCCTTCTGGGAAGTCAGCCCACTAGAGATAATAATACTCTTGTTTATATTATTTAATTGTCTGAATCAGCATGCAGAACACTCCAACAACTCAAGACTGTTTGTAGAATGAGTGCTTGAGTGACTGAATAAATCTTCACAATATACGGTTTTAGTTGTTGACCTGGCTAGCCTTGGGTAATTTCTGCCCAAGGAATGCAGACTTAGGGAACCCCAGGAGTTTCTAACCCCAATAATCCTCTCCCCTAAATTCCCCCCGAAAAACCTTCCCTGGTCAATAGGCCCCTCCACAGACTGTCCCCTGCAGTATGACCCATATAGCAGTTTGTCATTGCTGCTTTTCTCAGCTATGATACCCTCTAATTTCATGGTACAGTGCCTGTGTTTATCTGCCCACTGGATTCCATGTGCAGATTGTTTCAATTTAAGTGAGATGCACAGGTTTGTAGATGAAATTTCTCTCATATAGAACTTCTGTTTGCCAAGTCGTTCATTGTGAGACCCCAGTGAAGTCCTTGGTGTGAAGAAAGGTGAATTTGAAAACAGTTTTCTTTTTTAAAGGTGGGGTCTTTTGTGCCTCAAACTGGTCTAGAATTCATCATGTATCCAAAGATTATCTTAAACTTCTGACCCTCCTGCCTCTACTTCTTGAGTCCTGGGCTTATAGGTGTGGGCTACTACATCCAGTGTATATAGTGCTGTGGATTGAACTCTGGGCTCTGGGCTAGATTAACACATAACAACCAAGCTGCATCTCTAGTCCTGACTCTCCTCACTGCTTTCTTTTTCTTTTCTTTTTTTTTTTTTTTGTTTTTACGAGACAGGGCTAGATTAACACATAACAACCAAGCTGCATCTCTAGTCCTGTCTCTCCTCACTGCTTTCTTTTTCTTTTCTTTTTTTTTTTTTTTTTTTTTTTTTTTGTTTTTACGAGACAGGGTTTCTCTGTATTGTTTTGGAGGCTATCGGTCCAGCCCAGCCTCGAACTCACAGAGATCCGCCTGCCTCTGCCTCCCGAGTGCTGGGATTAAAGGCATGCGCCACCACCGCCCGGCTTTCTTTTTCTTTTAACACTGGTCTATATACCTTCTAAATAACACCAGTTTTAAACCAGCATGTCACTGAAAAGAGAAAAACCAAAATGTAAAAGCTAAAAGCAATAATCTGATGCCTTCAGGATACTTAAAAAACAGGAAACACTATGGTGAACTTATGTGATCTATTCTGAGAAGACAGACAGTCAGTCAGACAGGCAGGGAGGGGGCGAGAGAGAGTGAGTGAGAGCCACAATGCCTAGACCGCACATGAACTTGTGAACCTGCAAGCCACTTGAGATGGGGACATTTATACTCTCAAGATGTTTGTTATTGTAGTTGTACCTACCATTAGAAATACACGAAAAGAGAGTAAATGTTTGGAAAGATTAATACCATGTTTTCTTTCTGGTGGTCAGAAATTGAAAACTGCTAATGCCTGAAATAGGAGAGCAGTAAACCATGGTAGAAAGTCAATGGGAGAGCTGAATGCAGCCACTGCTCAGCCCCCACAGAATTGGGGTGGGTTGCTCTTCATCCTGTCCAGAGCAGGTCTGTGAATAATTATGTTAAGGAATTAGGCAGAGTCATCATGGAGTTACAAAATATCACCCTTGAGGCCTCATTGGAGACTGATGGGAGCTCCTGAGAGTTGATAATGGCCGTCTGAGGCTCTATATATTTAAAATGCACAAAGGATGAGTCCAGAAATTATCTGCCTGCCAACTTAACTTCTCTACCTGGAACAAATTATCCCAAAATCAATTTGCAAACACCTTTGAGATAACAAGGTCTTGAGTAATAACCTCCATGGCTTTGTAAAGGAAAGCACCTAGCTTGACTAATCTGCTTAATTCCCTGCTCTGACCAAATGGCAAGCTGTAATAGAGGCAATCTGAAGTTGCCCCTCAAGATGTGCTTCCAGGCACACTGGGAGGATATCGTCCACCCCTGGTTGATAGCAAATTATTCTGCTTCTGGAGAATCTTTAATGCTAGGCATTTAATTAAAAGGAAAAACAGGATGAGTCTCTATCCTGCATTCTCCACCTGAGTTCCAAACTAAACTCACTCCCTACTTTGCTCAGAGACTCTCCAGTAGGGAGTTCTTAAATAAATGGGCATTTGACTTCTCACCCCATCACCTCTACATTCTGCTATAGAGCTCAAGGACTTGTTCACTCCCCTTGCCAGATAACCCCACTCCTGGCCTTTGGTCATAAAACTCTACAGGAATCAGACAAGGAGGCCTGAGATCATTTGCACAGAGATGTCTGTTACAGAATTATTTACCATAACTGAACTTAGAACAACCCGTATGCCAACAGTGGAAACATAACTAGGTAGTTAGTCAGTACCTAGAAAAGACAGTAAAACCCCCTTCCCCCTAGCATATAACTGGAACTATTAGGAGTCTTAAAGTGAGGGAAGTAAAACCCACCTGCATCTGGTCTATGTGTCATTGAAAGGAAAGATGTAAGATAGGAGAGGACACACTTTCTCTTTCTTACCTTTTGTGGTTGTTGTTCTACTTCTGTGTTTGTCACAAATAAAAATAATGAACATACCAAATTTGTTTAAAAACAAACAAAATCAAAATGTGGGTGGGGGATGCTTGGGAGATTTCAGTGGTTAAGAGTACTTCCTTTTCTGATGCCACTACACAGTGTTGAGTTCCCAACACCCATATCAAGCAGCTCACAACTACCTGTAACTCCAAGCCTGAGAGAGTGGATGTTCTCTTTTGTCTCTGCAGATACATAGACTCACATGTAAATACTCACACACTTATGCACAACCAAAAATAAAAAAATTCTTTGGATCATTGATTGCATCTTACAATCCACATCTCTGACAAAAGTGACTCTCCCTTTCCAGTAGATACTGTATCTTCTCAGACAGGGGTGGTATTTCACAAGCTCCTCCACATCCATGCTGGGACTTTGGTTCATCTTGTGGGAGTCTTGTGAAAATAATATGCATGTAAGAATATTAAATAAAGGGTTTATGTTTTAAAGATTTACTTTATTTTATTTTATGTGTATGGATGTTTAACCTGATTGTGTGTCTGTGTACCATTTGTATGTCTGCCATCCATAGATGCTAGAGTAAGGCATAAGATACCCTGGAACTGGAGTTACAGATGGTTATGAGTCACCTTGTGCATGCTAGGATTTGCACTCAGGTCTTCTTCAAAAGCAAACAAAGGCTCTTATCCACTGAGCTCTCTCTCCAGCTCCAAATAAAATATTTTTCAGAAAATAAAATAAAGCCTGAAAAACATCTTAAAATAAATGACCAGATGGTAAAGCATACTTATGCATTACCTGCAATCCCTGAATTTGGAAGGCCAAGGCAAGAGAACCTGGTATTTGAGGCCAGTCTGGGATACATAGCGAGTCTGAGGCCAACCTGACCTATATAAAGAGACCCTTCCATGGGGTTATGGGATTCATCCCATTTTCATTGCTCTGTGAGTTTGGTTATATCTATTTGGTTCAATATATATTGCCTAAGGAAGGTGCCACATAGATCAGTTATTAAAGAAGTTGGTATGACCTGTCCTTTGGCCCTTGATTCCTGCTATACTCCTGTTAGTCAAGGACACTCACTGCTGGCAGGAGCCTGTCAGTGTGCAGGAGAAGCTGAACTCTTGCTGTATCATCCTTTTCCTATCTGTGTTCATCCCACCATCTGCAGAGGATTTCTGCTGACAGTCTGTGTAAAATGAGGTGGAACCAGCCTGAGAGCCTCCTCCTTGAGGACTAGTTCTCACAGCATCCAAAGGTTCTGTGTAGGCTGCCACAGTAGAAAAGCAATTTGTAGTTTTAGCCAGCCACCTACTAACCATTACAATGACCAGCCTGGCAAGATGTTACCAGTGGTACAATAGTTTCAGCGATGTCTTGTGATTATCCATCAGCTGTCTAATTGGACTTAAGGCTCCTTAATAGGAGGGAATTTATGGATGGTACTGTACACCTATTCAGCTGCCCATGGTTAGTGACTCCAAGGATTCCAAAGGAAGACCTACTACAGCCACTTTTCTAGATTAGTATAGTGCTCAACTGTATTCTAAATATGGGTCTTTCTGTCCACAGACAAGTTTTGCTGCTATACCCTGTCAAAGAAAATTCCTTTTGCAGTAGATGGCAATAATTAGGGAAACTCACTGTCTTAGTCAGGGTTACTATTGTTATGATGAAACACCATTACCAAAGCAATATCAGGAGGAAAGGGTTTATCTAGCTTATGCGGAGGAAGTCAGGACAGGAACTCAAACTGGAGGCAGGAGCCAATGCAGAGGTTATGGAGGACTACTGCTTACTGGCTAGTCCTCTTGGCTTGGTCTTTTCATATAGACCCCAGAAACACCAGCCCAGAACTGACAATGCCCACAATGGACTGGGCCTTCCCATAGCAAATAGTCATTAAGAAAACACCCTAAAGCCCACTCTATTTGGAGAGATACCTTGTTCAGCCTAGACACAGAGGTGTGGGAGTGGAGAGGTGCCTTGGTCCTGCCTCAACAAGATGATGGAACAGACTGAGTAGACTTCCTAGGGGAGGAAGCAGATGAGAGGTGGTGGGGTGGTGGGGAGAGTGGGAGGAGGACTTGAGATTGGAATGTAAACAAATTAATAAAAAGCAAGAAGAAGAAGAAGAGGAAGAAGAGGAAGAGGAAGAAGAAGAAGAAGAAGAAGAAGAAGAAGAAGAAGAAGAAGAAGAAGAAGAAGAAGAAGAAGAAGAAGACAAGAAAAGGAAATGCCCTAAAACCTTGCCTGCAGCCTAGTTTTATGGGGACATTTTCTTAATTGAGGATCCTCCCTTTATGATGACTTTAGCTTGTGTCAAATTGACATAAAACTAACCAGAACACCCACACTTGGTAAAGTGTAGACCATGGGGTGTTCTATCACATCTATCTATAATGTGACCCCTACAACTAAGGCTCAAAGTAAATCATGGAAAGGGTGAAAGGTTATAAGAGCTATAGAATGAGGGGATCTGATATGAGAGAGTGTCTTATATGTATGAGAGTTACACCCATGATATTGCAATAATTTGGTTCCCTAAACAATACCCACATAATGACAACATGAGATGATTTGCCAGCATGGATGATAAAAAGTCTCACAAGGCTCCACTCCTTAGAGGAATACCTACAGGCAACTAATGGCTGCTGAAGGGGGGGGGGAATCAGCCCCTGACCGGTTATGCAATCAACCAGTCATCCCTAAACACATATTCACATAAGTAATACTCAATGGTAGCATGGGGGGGGAGAGAGAGAGAGAGAGAGAGAGAGAGAGAGAGAGAGAGAGAGAGAGAGAGAGAGAGAGAGATGCACATGGATATGCCACATAAAATGGAGGTCAGGGACAACTTTTGGGATTTGGTCCTTTCCTTCCACCAAGGTGTCATGGTTGGCAGCAAGTTCATTTACCTGCCCAGCCATCTTGGCAGCCCTCTCTATGGTTTTGCTGAGAAGTCTGGCCACTTTCCCTTACATGCTCAGATTGTATTTTGTAAACAACTTAGACTGAAATCCCCTTGCTTGCTTTCTTTCTTACAGAGCCTCCCACGCCCATCGCTCCTCCAGAACTGCTGGCTGTCGGGGCCACCTACCTGTGGATTAAGCCAAATGCCAACTCCATTATTGGAGATGGCCCCATCATTCTGAAGGAAGTAGAATACCGCACTACCACAGGTACCTGGGCCGAGACCCACATCGTGGACTCCCCCAACTACAAGCTCTGGCATCTGGACCCTGATGTGGAGTATGAGATCCGGGTGCTGCTCACACGACCAGGCGAGGGGGGCACAGGACCACCAGGGCCTCCCCTTACCACCAGGACCAAGTGTGCCGGTAAGGATGTCCCTCCAAATTCTGACCCTCCTCTTGCCTCTTGTGTATAGGTTTCTCTGGTGCAAATGTGCTTCCTTTGATGGAAAAAAAAATTAAGGGCTTGCTCAGACATGAGAGATACTGTCAGCTTCGGATTTGATTCTAGAATCTTCTATCTTTGGTTATGTAATGGAGACACTCATGGTGTTGATAGTATTTCTGGTGGGACATTGGATCCATCATTGTGAGGAATCCTGGTGCCATTTGCATGTCTCTGGGGGTTTTGGTTCTGTGTCTCCAAGGGATCTAACCTCTGATTGTACTCTTAAAGTCTCCATGTCAACTACATCCCTTCAGGTTTCTGTTTCCAGTTATATATATCTAATATGTATAGTTTTTTTGACCTGTGATCCCTGAATCTGGTCATTGCCCTGATGCTTCCTGGTTCTAGCTTTGTCTCTGAGGAGACTCTTGTAGCAGTTACATCTTTATAGCTTCCTGACTTTGCCAGAGTCTCAGAAATGATTCTGAAACTGCCTTGGTCCCTCAAAACACCCGCACTCTATATCCTCTGGGGGCTAAAGAGTGTGACTTGGGGAAGTCCTTCTGGGGGTCTCTGGGATCTACTTTAACTATGGATTTCTGGCTCCAACTGTTTCCCTGATGTTCCTGCTTAAGCACCACTGGCATGCATGTGATTGAGACGGTTCTCTGGATATGACTATATCCCTGAGGCCTCTTTGCTTTGCCTGTTGGCTAAGAATAGATCTCTGAATGGAACCCATGAAATTAAAAGAGATTGGTGATCATTTTTCTAAACCTCACGTTATCTAATCACTTTCAAATACCATTCCCTGTAAGTGCTTTTTGTTCTGTGTATACACGAAGGGAGAGTGGCTCAGTATTTTCTAACTTTATCCATGTTCATTGAATTGACCACTGGTACAGTCGGATTTGCACTCGGGTTTTCTGGCTGCAGAGCTCTGGATCTTTGATTGCACCATGATGAATAGAGAGGTATGCGGCCCTGGTATCACATGCTGAGCTCAGGGCTACATACTGCTGTGGTGCCAGGCTTCATGAAGCATCCAGTAAGGACTTCTGAGGGAAAATGAGGCAGAAATGCTTCTAAGGTAGTAGTGAAGAATCCATGAGTGCACCAACATGGGACACAGTAGAGGATGTTGCATCAGACCTGTGTGGATGGAAGTTTCTGTCCTGCCCGGTCCCACAGCCATTTAGTCCCAATAAAACCATGAAGGCTTATATTAATTATAAAATATTTGGCTTATGGCTCTATCTAGCTCTTACAACTTATATTACCCATAATTCTTATCTATGTTTAGTCACATGCCTTGGTATCTTTTCTCAGTAAGACATTCTCATTTTGCTTCCTCTGGCTGGTGACTCACTCTCTGCCTTCCTCTTCCCAGAATTCTCCTGGTCTAGTAGCATTGCCTATACTTCCTACCTGGCTACTGGTCAATCAGAATTTTACTAAACAATATGAGTGGCAAATCTTTACAATGTACAAGAGCATTATCCTACATCAGGGCTGTTACAATTTGAGAGCATTGGCCCTGAAATTGTTGCCCCTTGGTGAATTATGCTGTAAAGAACATAGGAGGAATAGTAGGGGTAGAGCACTCCTCCCTTCCTTAGTAACACATGAAAAAAGGAGAACTATTTAATGAGCAAGGGAGCAAAATTTTAGACATCAAGTGGATTAGGAAGTGCAAAATGCTATAATGCATCCAGAAGACACCTCCCGGAAAGCTCAGTTTTTGTCTTTTATAAGTAAAGGGAGGGGTTTGCAGCCTGTGAGTTACAAGCTAGGAGGCAGGAAGAAGCCATCTGAAATAGGTAGAAAGGAACCACAAGGTGGAAATGGGTGTGTCTTATAAGAGTGGTGAACTGAGAGACCAGTCAGGTGCTAGAGGTGTGTGTGTGTGTGTGTGTGTGTGTGTGTGTGTGTGTGTGTATTTCTGTGTGGCTTGGAGTTTTTACTTTACTTTTGTCTTCTGTGGACACATCGCATATAAGCTGATGTAGCATTTGCTCTGTGCTTACATTACTCCCTCATAGATCAATTGCTTTGGAACAAACTTGAATTTTTAGTTGTTCATGAACCACTTTGAGTGTTAGAGCAGAACTGACAGCAGCTACTCTTAAGTGTCTCAGAAATGCTTCTGATAGTGCAGAAGCCAAGGATCACTAATATTTCTATGGCTCAGGCTTACTCCTTTGAAAATTATTGAACCACTATGATGAACAGAGAGTCCATTTTCCCAATGATTTTTCTAAACAGGTCTTTCGTAAAATTTCTCATTGAAACCTGATTATGAAGCTGACTGCTTTCAAAGGACAGAAGGATATGTTATTAAGCCAGGTAATTCCTTACCTCAGCTCTGCAATGTAATAGTCATTCATAAAAATAATTGATTTGAACCTGTTGATAAGGCTGCTCTTTTTCCATAACGTAAATGTAAGGGCTTTGAGGGGCTTTGATCTTTGGAAATGATATTCGGAGCACTTTCAAAGCCCCATGGACTTTTTTGCTCCTGATCATATAATACACTTAGAAATTCAGTCGTGAGAAGATCATCTCAATAAAAATTTATAACCTATTGCAGACAGTTGCCACAACTCTATAATGGCTTTTACATGTCACAGGCACAATGGTCTGACTATCACTGTAAAAATTATGAGTTGAAATGTTGTTTGTGGTATTATATTTCCAGAAATGTTGGTGTTTAAGTAAGTTAGACTTAAATCTCAAATAACCTACATTCTGCAAAATGTGTCATAAAGAAAATAATCTTTTTTCCATTGCCACTGATAGTAGAATGTTCTTTGCTTCATAATTAATTTTTAAGAGAATCTAGGGCTAGTATCCATTTGTAGATGCTCTTTATTACCACTGGTATTTGGAATTTTCCCTCTTTTCCTATTCTATTATTAATCACACTGGAAATGTACTCATTATTTTGCAAAACAGAAAATGAGAGAGTGCAGACTGTGGAAAGTATAATTTCTGCCCAGAGGAATTTGCAGACTAGATAGAGATTTAAGAGAAATAGAAAAGGGGTAAGATATAAACATGAAGTTTTGATGTTGAAATAACATGCTTTTTTGAGTAAGACAGGATCAGCAAGCAGTGTCCTTAGGCACAACTAGAACAGCATTTCTCAGTGTGGGATTCCTGGACCAGAGACATCAGTATTTTTAGAGATTGGGCAGTTTTGTTTACCCTGACTCTTCCATTGAAACATGGGTCTCCATATGATGATAAAGGAGATGGAGCCTTTGGTGTAACTACATCATGGGTAGATTTACACCATTATGAAAGAGCTCCCAGAGTTTCTCATGCTTACTCACATGTGAGGGCATAGTGTGGAGATGGGTCTATGGCCTGGAATCCAGCTTTTACCAGGACTATAAAAAGTACATTTCCATTATGTATAAATAATCCAGTATATGGTATTGTGTCACAACAGCCCAAAAGAATTAAGTTTCATGTGAAGCCAGGCCTAGTCTCTTCTGACCCAATGAACCAGAAAGTATAAGAGTAAGGCCTAGCAACCAGAGGTCCTGACTCCTACAGCTGCACATCCGTACAGCAGAAGCGTCTCCGGCTCATTGGCTTGCCCTTGTCATTAGACCCACTGACTGTGTGACTTGAGCTCTGAGAGGTAGACTGACACTCAGACAATTATCACAGGCTACACAGCACATAAGTGCTTAGAGCTAAGTTTCCTGGCACAAAGGGGCACCTCACCACTGCTTTGAAGGAAGTTTCCAGTCCTGGGTTGGGGGTGTTCTCTCGAGTATGGGGTTGGGTAGTAACTATGGAGACCAGTTAAAAATGAATGGCTGCATTTGTCCTTTCTATCAAACACTCACTCATTCTATTCTATGAGCCAAACTCTGTTCTAGGCAGTGGGGGAAGAGGCTGTCTTTGAAAAGACAGGACAGGCAGGGGAAGACGCTTGGCAGTGGTTAAGTTATAAGAACAGCTAAGCCCCCAAAAGATACCAGAGCAGCCAAGTCAGTGAGGGCAGGTGGGGTGTATTCTTGTTCTACTAGGTATGACCAGATAAGCCGAGTCTGACAATTGAGGAAGGAGACATTAAGAGTTTGGCTATAGAGTGTCCAGGACCAACAGGAAGGAGTTCAGAGCACACACTGTGCTAGTTATACCATAGAAAAATTCACAGGAATGTGTAATTGTGGGGATAGGTGAAGAGGGTCTAAGGTGATGTCTAGGGCTTGTGGAATACGTGACTGAGATATGAGAGGGAGAACCAAATTTTGAGATGGCAAATGCTGAAGATGGATAAGGGAGTGAGTATGATGTGTTTGGGGGAGGATGAATAGCAGGCAAGATGAATAGTCTAGAGCTTAAGAAATTAAACTTTGTCCATAAGAACTTCCCTAACGTCACCTTGATGTTAGGGTCGGGGGCCTCCTTAGCACTAGTAAAATCAGTTTAATTTTCCCTGTCTTCATGCTCTCCTCTTAAAATGCTTCATTCATTTTTAATTCATCATTTTGTTTCTTTCCCTCATTTTAATCATTCATCATCTTTCCTGAGATAAAGGCCTAGGGGCAAAGACAATGATGTATATCAAAGTGTTTTGAAAATCTCAAAATGCTCTTCAGTCTCCTGTAATGAAACAAATCACTAGCTGTTGATGCTTCTGTTATGGGTGTTATTATTGTGAACCATTAACATACAGACAAGAAGGCTGGCTTGCTTGCTTTTTCAGGACTACCATACATCTAGAAAGTGGGTCACATTCTCTTGTTCTTCACCATCTCATGGAAATCCCATTTCAGAAAATGATGCTCACAGCATTGTCTGCTTTCTGGGCAGTTTTCTTATGGAGAACATTGAGTCTTTTCCTCTAGCACAGTGGTTCTCAAGCTGTGAATCACAACCTCATTGGGGCCACACAACAGATATTCTGTATATCAGACATTTACATTATGATTCATAACAGTAGCAAAATTGAGTAGCAACAAAATAATACATGTGGAACTGTATTAAAGGTTTACAGCATTAGGAAGGTTGAGAATCTCTGCTGTAGCATACCCCAGACAGTGGATATTCAGGTAGTAGTAATGGGAGTTTAGGGATGCTTTGCAAAGAGCATCTCACTTTAAACCTTTCTCCTAAAGAGAGGGTCACACAGAATGTGTCCATGCTGAAGCATCTGAGCTCTTATTGATTTATCTTCCCAGTGTTAATTTCAATGCCATAGAAATCAGGTTGGGGCCACATATGAGAAAAATCCTTTAGATTCCACATACAGTCAGGCATTGTGAGACACATCTGTATTCCCCAGCATACTGGTTACAGGGAAGTCATGAGTTAAACAGCAATACCTTACATCAAAAGAAGAACAAGTACCACTAGGAGGCAGACTACTGCATTAATTATTTGGAGTTTGTAAAGAACCCTAAAGGCAATGGCACCAAGGAAGTTTACCATAGTTACTAACTGGGGAAATCAAGAGATACCATATTGACCCAGCCTAACTCTGCAGCTCTTCTGTAGGTTTTGGTTCCAAAACCCTAAGCACCAACCTGTTGGTTTCTGGTAAAACTCATCTACCATCACACAAAAAGACTCTGCCACACTGTCCCCCAGGATCTGCTTCCACACAACACCCACACATTGACCTTGGGTTTGCTTTCTACAAGCATTTCTACTCATCTCAAATAAGGGTGTTATCAATCTAAAGATATGTCTCTTCTCCCCTTGAAACCTCTTTCCTGCAGTCCAGTATCTCAGCTTAAACCAGACCCCCAGGCAGCTCTCCTCACATCGCTGTTTTGGGTTCACCAATCCATATAGTAAGCTGAGTGATTGCTGGTTCCTATAAATCAAAGACCCACTGCCTGAGAGCCCACTTCATTGTGGCCCAGCAAATTTCCGATCCCCCAAGTGGAAACTCACTTTGCATGGGCAGAGATGCCTGCTCTGCTGCTGATTTCAAGGGTTCTTTTTCTATTCCCTTCACCTGAGGGCTGATTGCATGTTATATTTTATTTACATATTTATGGGTTTCTACTTGAAATGATATGTGTCTAGTTCTCTCTTTTCTCCAGAGGGATAAAAAGGAGGAATTCAAATTGCTGAGCTCAATGAAGTGAGAGTAGTCATTAGAATTTAGTGAAAAGGATATAGACCTTCAAGCCAAAGAGATTCTGGTTTTTATTTCAAGTGGGACATTTGATAGCTGAATGACCAGGGATGTATTGCTTCACTTCTCTGTGCCTCTGTTTCTTTTCTTTCATTTAAGAAACATTTTCCCCCAGAGCCTCAATAAGATATGTCCCTAGCAGAGAACTCAAAACCCAGAGAGCCTTCATTAGACATAATTTAGAGTGGGATCTCAGTTTTGGGAAGGGGGCTGTTAAAACATGGACTACTTTTCTACTTTGGGCATTATGGACCCTATCATAAGAGCATTTCTCTAGTGCTGTGGTTAACACAGAAGATCTGATGTCTGTGGGAAGGATGGAATGCTTGTGGCTGTGCAAGTGTCCTGCCTCCTTGATGAGTAGCTGTGATGGTACCTGATGGAGTGGATGGAGTTTGGAAGATACAGATTGTTCTTTTACTGGTTCTGTCCAGAGACCCAGATAAGATGGAGACATGTGTTATTTGGAGCTCTTTCTCTTTTAGAAGGTCAAAAATATAAGAACAGGGCCTTGCAGGTCCAGGGGAAAAACAGGAGGACAGTTCTAAACACCTACATATATTCAGGAGTCTCTTTTCTCAAAGAGAACAGTACGACCAGCATAGTAGGGTTTTTCATTCTAGAGAGAAATTCTGCCCCAGCACAGAGTGAGAGAGAAAGACAAAAGAAATACTTAAGGGTCTTCAAAAATAGAGCAGGGTCAGGGCACTAACTCCTTGGAACCTTTTCTTCACTGCTCTAAACTTGGCTGAATAATCTGTGACGTGATGGTGCATGCTTGACAGGGAACAGATATAGCATAGTTTTGCTCAGGGCTTTGAACTGCCTTCTGAGTGTGTGCTATTGTGAATACAACATTATCCCCACTGCTGCCCTGTTCTATAGTCTAGGCGAAATGATCCATAAATCTTAAGGGAACATGGCAAGATTAGCCAATGAAATACAAATTCCCATCCCATCTAGATTGAAATAATGAAATCAATAGATTCTAAAGACCAGTGGCAAAAACCTCATACATACCACACCATGCTTGAAAGGAAATTGCTGCTGATACACCGTAAGTTTAGGATTGGAGGCAACTGCAGAAGATAAATTGTGATCATTGTTTCCTCAGAAAGATGGAAGTACAGGTTACCCGGCCCTTCTCTGTTTTCTCTAGTGTTCCTATACTGCCTTCTTCCCTAGGTGCATAGAACCATGGAGGGAAAGCTCAAATAAGGGAGGAGTCTGCTCTTTTTTTATACAAGTTTTTAAAATTTAAATTAGAAACAATCTTGTTTTACATGTCAATCCCAGTTCCTTCTCCCTCCCCTTTTCCCCTGCCCCCCACCAAACCCCTATCCCATTCCCTTTCTGCTCCTCAGGGAGGGTGAAATCTTCCATGGGGGATCTTCAAAGTCCCTCACATCATTTGGAGCAGGACCTAGGCCCTCCTCAGTGTGTCTAGGTTGAAAGAGTATCCCTCTATGTGGAATGGCCTCCCAAGGCCCATTTGTAGACTAAGGATAAATACTTATCCACTACCAGAAGTCCCATAGACTACCCAGTCCTCCTAACTGACACCCACATTAGGTGGTCTGGATTGGTCCTATGCTGGTTTCCCAGATATCAGTCTGGGGTCCATAAGCACCCCCTTGTTCAGGTCAGCTGCTTCTGTGGGTTTCTCTAGTCTGGTCTTGACCCCTTTGCTCATCACTCCTCCCTCTCTAGAGCATTTCTAGGGAAAGTAGGTACCTCCCACTTTCTCTTCTAAGAGGTTCAGTGTGGCTGGATTTATGTTGAGATCTTTGATCCATTTGGATTTAAGTTTTGTGCATGGTGATAGATATGAATCTATCTGCAGTCTTCTACATGACAGCACCCAGTTATGCCAGCACCATTTGTTGAAGATGCTTTCTTTTTTCCATTGTATAATTTTAGATTCTTTGTCAAAAACCAGGTGCTAGTAGGTGTGTGGGTCCATATCAGGGTTTTCAATTCAATTCCATTGATCTACCTGTCTATTTTTGTGACAATACCACGCTGTTTTCAGGACTATAGCTTTATAATAGAGCTTGAAGTCAGGGATGGTGATGCCTCCGGATTTTTCTGTATTGTACAGGGTTGTTGTGGCTACCCTGGGTCTTTTGTTTTTCCATATAAATCTGAGTATTATTCTTTCAAGGTCTGTGAAGAATTGTGCTGGGATTTTGATGGGAATTGTGTTGAATCTGTAGATTGCTTTTGGCAAGATTGCCATTTTTACTATGTTGATCTTACCTATCCAAGAGCATGGGAGATCTTTCCATTTTCTGGTATCTTCTTTAATTTCTTCCTTTAAAGACTCAAAGTTCTTGCTATACATGTATTTAACTTGTTTGGATAGCATTACTCCAAGGCATTTTATGTTGTTTGTGGCTACTATAAAGGGTGACGTTTCTCTGATTTCTTTCTCAGCCCACTTACCATCTGTATATAGTAGGGCTACTGATATTTTTGAGTTAATCTTATATCCTGCCACTTTGATGAAGGTGTTTATCAGCTGTAGGAGTTTCCTGGTGGAGTTTTTTGGGTCACTTATGTAAATCATCATATCATGTGTAAATAGTGAAAGTTTGACTTCTGAGGAATCTGCTCTTATTTCCATCATGTCTGGAGCCTCCACAAGAACCACAAAGTATCTTCTAGATGTCCCAAGTGTTCGCTTTCCTCTTCTTGTATACTATTCTCCTTTTCTATCATACACAGCATGAACAAGTGGCCACCTTAGAGCCTTCTTCCCTTGCCCTACAGAAGAGGTGGAGTAAGGTAAAGCCTTTTCTCTTAACACTTATGCTTTACAACCCCAACAAGTTTCTGCTTCTAGGCCCTACCATGTAGCATATGAAATGAGCATAGTGTTGGAAGGGTCCAGGTGGGTTCTTCTTTGCAACCTCTAGAAAGGATGGTCGGTGGAGCCTTGTGCTTCTCTCTAGAACACCACCTTATTTAACTGCTTCTTATTGGGGGAGGCTTACATCAAATTCCAGAGCAACAACAGAAGCATCATTCCACATCCTCCCACACTTAGATGTCCCTGCCACCCTGAACTCTCCAGGGACTTGGGGCTTCCTAGAAGCAGAAGCATGAGGATAAAATGGTCACTGTTGCCCCAGTCTCTCCCAGTCTTGAAGGTTCAGATTTGAGTGAAAAGTGATCCACAGAAAAACATTAATGGTAGCAAGAGTTAATACTATTTAGTTATCAAGATCATTCGATAAAAATAGCCCCCCCCCAAATACATTAAAATTAGGATCACTCACTCCTGAAACTGTAATAGCTTAAGCTGATAAATATATCAAATGGATGGTTATTCTAAGGCAAACATTGGCTGTCAATACAAATATTCACTGTCTGTAACTCGTATAGCATGAAGCTGGCATTAGATATCTTGTAATTCTTGTCACAGCCTTCAGGGTGTGTATAATTTCCTCCAGTGATTGTGAGTCAGTTGACATGAACAAGGCCACACTCCTGCCCAAGTGCCCCAGGCATGGAGTTCAGCCTCACAGCTCAGCCAAAGACTCTTGCTGCCAAGCCTCACAGCTCAGTCAGTTACAGACTGACTCTTGCTGCCAGCCCTCACCACCTGAGTCGTTTTCCTGGGATTCACATGGTGGAAGGAGAGAAAAGCAACTCCTGCAAGTTGCCCTCCGACTTGTGGACCCATGCTCACATGAAGAAAATCAATGAAATCGGCATCCCTTTTTAAAAAAAGCAAATTAAGGAAAGAAGGGTTTCCTCTGGCTCTAGCTCAGGACATAGTCCATCACAGTGGGGGAGTTAGGGTGAGAGGAAACTTGGCAACTGTTCACATCACAGTCACATTTGTGGTCAGGGACAGAGAACAGTGAGTGCCTGCTGCTGCCAAATCCCCTTTGATTTGCTCTAGTCAAGAATGGGAATGATCTAGTCCATGATCAATATGGTCTTCATATAGCAATTGTCACAGGGCCATCCAGATCCCCATCTCCCACATGATTCTAGATCCTCTCAAATTGCCAACTAAGGCTCAGGAGCTACAAAGATCACTGTCTGATATGATCCCCAGAATTGTGTGTGATTAGCAAGCATCAATACACCATGACCAAGTGGAGCTTCTCCCAGAATATGGTGAGAGAAATTCTTGAGTATCAGAAAAAGTATTGGTGTAATGTTTCCTTCTAGTGGTCAGAGCATAAAACCACATGTTCCTCTCAGGAAAGGCTGGAAAGTAATTTGATAGAAATTCACCCTTCATTACTGATCAGAATCCTTAGTGAGCCAGCAATGGGAAGGTGCTTTCTTATTTCAAGCGGAAAATGTTCTTACAGTCTCAAACCTCAAGAGACTAAAGCAAACTTTAGAGAGAGGGAGGGAGATAAAGAGAGAGGGGGGGGGAGAGAGAGAATGCTAGTAGAAATACAAACTCATTTCAGTCTTGTGATTCGACACCAAGTTAATAAATAAAAATCAATAGTTACATGCCAGTAATAACGTGTTACAAAAATATAATGAAATATATCATATTCCCAAACACAATTAAAATATAAATGTTTAGGAGTACAGTAAGAAAGACTCAGAATCTATATGAAAATACACACACCTACGGAATTTTATTGAGGATGATAAAACAAGACTGGAATAAATGAAGCCATATATCATACTACTGGATTAGCAAATTTAGCACTGTGAAGATATCATTGTTCCAAAATTAATTTATAGGTTTAATATAATCGCCATCACACTCCTAATGTGATTCTTTTTGGAACTTAACAAAGCGATTTAGAAATTGATCTGAAAAAATAGCTAGGGAGAGTAATCCATACCACTTAGAAAAATGGCAGGAGGAGGGGATTTCTTTGTGAGATATCAACATTTATAATCACTATCATAATTAAAGCTCCGAATAATACAATCTATGGAGAACCAGGACTTAGTAATTTATCTGAATGTGTAAGCTCTTAAAAATGCACATGATTAATAAGTTATATATAGTATAGTAATTGGAAAAATAGAATTTTATATACCATGATATACTAAATAAATTGCAGATAGATTAGGCACTTTAAGATATAGATAAAATAATCAGTACAAGAAAATATGTTCTTATATTTGGCAGGAGTCTCAGTTCCTTAAAAGTGAGCAGATCCTTCATCAAGATTGTGTTTGGAAAGGTCACACTCAGGAAGAGAAAAAGGAGGAGTGAAGCCTATGGTGGGTTTTGGCAGTATTTAACAATCAAATGGTTTAACTGACTGCAGGAAAAGCTGCAGCAGGAGGAGAACAAAGGGTAAATACCCCAAGAGAAAGAGTGCTGCAATCACAAAAGCCCCATCCCAATCTGAACAGCCAGTGCTTCCACCCAGAGCCAGGTTGTCATCAGGGACCAGGCTGATGCTGAGGATCATCTCTGGGTCTGAGTTGAGCTTCATCTGGGATTTGTGTTGATGTCTGTAGCCAATGTCACCTCAGCATGCCATAGGAACTGTGCATGATGAAATTAGAGGTCCATCCTGAGCCAGTCCCACCCTTGGCTGACCAAGGGAAAGCTAGACACTGCAGTAAGAGAGCTGGCCCTAACCCACACTGGCGAGCTGACCCCTGCTCTCTGCAGAGATGGCCCCACCCCTCACCACAGACAAAGGAGAAGCCACCCTAAGGGCATGGGCACAGGGGAGCTGGCTCTGTCTTGCCTGAGGCAAGTGGCCCAGTGACTTGTCTTAGCAGGGCTGCCACCCAGACCCATAGCCAGGCATTCGGTTGATCCTGAAAAGACTGGTCCTATGGAACAATATCATCAAGCTATCTATGACTTGAGGAAGCGCTGGATATCCTAGAGGGTCCAGTGATGATGGCGTACTAGAAACCAGAGGCCTTGAACCAGAACAGTGACTCATTGCAACAGACATTTGCTAGTAATCATGATGGGACAAAGGGGTATATATACTATGTGACGCAAATCTCCCATGCCACCAGGTGGAATGAAGAGGTGTTGGAAATTTGGGAGGAGGGAAAGGAGAAGCAAAGAGGGCTTTCTGTTTGTTTATGTTTGTTTGTTCATTTTGTTATCTTTCTTGTTCGTTTGCTTGCTTTGTTTTGTTCTCGTTTGACTTTTTTAAATTTTATTTTGAGGTGGTGCTTCAGGGGTGAAGGGAGGGGATAGAGGGACTGGGAGTTGAGCAAAATTAGGGTGCATGATGTGAAATTCCCAAAGAAGCAATAAAGAAATTATATACAACAAACAAACAAAATACCTGAATGTGTAAATACTGCCCCAATTTGGAGTAATTTATATGAGACAATTATGAAATATAGACAAGAACCCTATTCTGTATCCTGCCAATGATAACCAGAGCAAAGGTGCTCCCATCACACCAGCCCAGGATTTTGAATTTTCCCTCTCAACTACAGTTCCTAGAAGAAGAAAACCAAAAGCCACAGCTATGCTAAGATTTTTATAAGGCTGAATGACTAATTAGAACATCTTTGAATATAAAGATTTGGAATATTGAAGATCTAGAGACAAATTATCTTGGACTATCTTTATTCTCCTCAATAGCCATTCATTACCTACCCCAGTGTCTGCGTCATCTTTGTGACTCTCATGAACCCCTCTGGATGTGTTAGCAGATCAATTGCTTCCATCAACAATAATCAAATAATGTCATCAAGTGGCATCTTAGATTTATTTAACAGTCCCCTCTGGTATAACCTGGCTACCTAGTTTCCAACCTTTGTATTTAGAAAATGTCTTGATTATTTTACTTTGTTTTTTTTCTGTAAGTAGAAAGGCTTACATGAAACCTTTATGGTGTTAGTGCCTGATATTTAGAAAAACCATGTGAATCTGTGTTCTGAGTGATGCTCATTCATGTTTGGCACCAGAATAAATGATCTCTTCTTCCCTTTGAGGTGAGAACTATGTTCCTACATGGACAGTTCTCTCCCACTCCAAGCAGGACTAACATAGATCATTTAATAGGAAAAACAAAAACCCAGAGACTGATATTGGGGTTCAGCCTTCAAGCTGAATATCAGAAAAGCAACGCAGCTGGCCACTAGCTTCTTACCTCTACCTCAGGCTGAATGGGCTGATCCTGTCTCCACAAGCTCTCACCAAGTCTCAGATTGTAACCTGTCCTCAGTGTGTCTGGAGAAGGAAAAGTCCC
Organism: Mesocricetus auratus; assembly: GCF_017639785.1. Taxonomy (NCBI): domain Eukaryota; kingdom Metazoa; phylum Chordata; class Mammalia; order Rodentia; family Cricetidae; genus Mesocricetus; species Mesocricetus auratus. The sequence goes on along the minus strand of NW_024429209.1, from coordinate 8,466,080 downwards.
TCTGAGACCTTGCTTCTGTCTTATATACTTCCCTAATGTTGAGATTAAAGGTGTGAACTACAATTCTCTTTTAGACTGGTTCACTCTTGTGTAGATTTTGGTGGCCATGCCAATATCTCACCACAAAACCATGCCATTCCTCCACTCATCGACAGCTCTAAAAACACAGGACTCTTCCCTTCCCCAGGATACATGTTGGTGTTTAATGGGACAAGCAAGAGTTTTCTTAGCAAATGACTTCAACTCCTTCCTGAGCCTACATGGTCAGCATACAGATATTGCATTTTCATCTCCCTTTGTCCCTCCCTCTCCCACCTTGCACATGAAGGTAACTAAGCCTTCTTTTATTTTTTCCCTTAAAGTGCTGATTATTGAGCAAGGTTTGCACGTGCTAGGCAAGCACTCTACTAGGAAACTAAGTCCCCAGCCTCCTTGTGTATTAGTCAGGTCTCTCTAAAGGAACAGACCGGACAGGGTGAATACATATGCATTAAATGGCTCTTTATTAGAGCCAACTTACAGGCTGAAACCCAGGAAGTCCAACAATGGCTGTCTCCTGATAGAAAGACCAAGAATACCCTAATTGTTATGTCTATGAGACTGGGTTTCTCAGCAGCCTCAATCTGGTATTCAAGTCCCAGTGAAGTCCTAGAGAGCCTCTGGTCTTTGGTCTTTTTGGACTTCTGAAGCAATAGGTTCTAATATCAGTGAAGGAATGTCTCAGCAACAGGGCAGATGAACTTGCTGACAACAATGAGGGCAATCAGGAAGAAAGCAAGTGCTTCTTTTTTCCATGTCATGTTATGAGAACTGTCATAGGAGGTGTGGCCCAGGTTTAGGGTGGGTTTTCTGATCTATGATGGTCCAGATTTGGGATGTGTCTCCCTATTTCAAATAACCCACTCAAGTAAAATGCCCCACAGGTATGCCAAGGTGCTTGGGATTTTACTTGATTCCAGGTGCAGTTAGTCAAGCTGACAACCAAGATTAACCACCACACCTTCTTTTGAAGTAGAATCCCACTACAAATTAACTCTATAGCCCAAATTTATTTTTATCTTGTCATCCTCCTGCCTCAGCCTCCCAAGTACTGGAGATTTCAGACTCAAAGCACCTGGTTGGACTGCAGTCATGTTATGCATGGTGCCAAGCAGTTGAATTGCTCCAGGCTCTGTTTCCAAAGCTATCTGCATATTATTTGCATTGAGTTGAACATTAAGTGGGTTAGGGTGGGGTGCCTAATTTTGAGATGAAAGATTTAAGTAGGGAAAACATCTGTGGTAGTTTGAATGTAATTGGCCCCCATAAACTCATCGGGCGTGGCACTATTGGAGGTTGTGGCTTTGTTGGAGGAAGTATGTCATTGTGGAGGCAGACTTTGTGGTCTCACATATGCTCAAACCATAGCTAGTGGTTCAGTTCACTTCCTATTTCCTGTGGATCAAAGGTGTAGAATTCTCAGGTCCTTCTCCAACACCATGTTTGCCTGCATGCCACCATGTCCTACCTTGATAATAATGGACTGAACTTCTGAACTGTAAATCACTCAAATAAAATGTTTTCTTTTGTAAGAGTTGCCTTGGTTATGGTGTCTCTTCACTGCAATATAAACCCTAACATCCTTAAAATGCTTTCAGTATACCTGTTTATGTATCTACACACACACACACACACACACACATACACACAGAGAGAGAGATTTTGAAATTCTAGATCACTCTAAATGTTTTCTCTTTGTTTTACTAAACTGCATAAAACTTATCCAATTAAGAGTGCCTCCCCCTTAGAGTCAAGTGTGAATGTAAAAGAATTCTTATAAACTATAAAACACTATATAAATGTGAGAGGTTATTTTTAATTGCATTTAGCAAATCATTGGTGGTTTGGAAAGCTACAGGCATAGTCCTACATTGCTAAGCCCCTGGGCTGCAAATGGAGCAAGGGATGGTCCACTGAGGGTTTTGTTTTCAGGTTCATCTGACTTTTGATACAGGTCTATTCATTTGGATGCTGGATGGACTAGCACAATTTATATGACTGCTCTGAACCATTTCCCCACCTGTTAACCAGGTGTAATATTGCTACATTGGATAGGGTTGGGGAATTTAAAACCTTTCTGAAAATGCCTGTACCCCTGCAAGCCATTAGGTAGATATGTTATCACCATCACTGCCGAGGCCATAGAACTTAAATGATTTCTTCTGAGTCACATGGACTAGGAATCTGCTGAACTTACAGTGCCTTGAGTGACTGGAAAGGGCCCTACTCTTAGGTCATTTGACCATATTACTCTGTCTTTGGGGATCAATGTCTACATTTAATAGGAACTTAGTACATGGGGGCTTCGGTGGGTGCTTTAAAACCCTAGAGACATCCACTATTATCTACACTCTCCTCGCCAGTCAGCCCTAAGACCTTTACTGCTATGAATCAAGGGACAAAGGGTAGTTGACTATCACAATCACAAAGGAATCTACAATTCTAGGCAGGGGGGATGCCTTGTTCACCATGGAATATTCTGGAATGATAAGTCCCCATCACACACAGAAGGATGGGAGAATCATTCAAAATGCAAGTCTGGCTTTGTAGGGAGTGGACCTGCTGTGACTTTGGGTGGGGGTGGAGAGAACCTACTGTGATTGGGGGTTGGGAGAGGACCTACTGTGACTGGGGGGAGGGAGAGGACCTACTGCGATTGGGGTAGGGGGACCTACTGTGGCTGGGGGGCAGTGAGAGGACCTACTATGCCTGGGGAAGGAGAAGACCTAGTGTGACTGGGGTAGGGGGACCTACTGTGAATGGGGAGGGAAAGGACTTACTATGACTGGGGGGGACCTACTGTGACTGGGGGGAGGACCTACTGTGACTGGGGAGGGAGAGGACCTACTGTGACTGGGGAGGGGAGGACCTACTGTGACTGGGAAGGGAGAGGACCTACTGTGACTGGGGGGAGGACCTACTGTGACTGGGGAGGGAGAGTACCTATTGTGACTGGGGGAGACCTACTGTGACTGGGGAGGAGAGAACCTACTATGACTGGGGAGGAGAAGACCTACTATGACTGGGGAGAAGAAGACCTACTGTGACTGGGGAGGAGAGGACCTACTATGACTGGGGAGGAGAGAACCTACTGTTGGGGGGATCTACTGTGACTGGGAGGAGAGGACCAACTGTAACTGTAGGGGTTTAGAGGACCTAGTGCGACTGTGAGGGAATGGCTGGAGAACTCTTCCATGGTTTCTATTTCACATTTACCAAGGGCTTAACCCATGTGTCCTTCTGAGGTTAGGAAGGTGGGTATGCTAGGGTTAGGCCAAGGGATGAAGTGAGAAGGTGTAGTGTGTCTAAAAGACCTGGAGGGCTGGATATCCATCCTTTATTGTCATGCAGATGCCCCTTATTGAACACATCTGGAAGCAGTAGCAGCAGCAGCCAGCTGGGCTCAGGGCTGAGAGCAGATGCAGCCACTCTGGGGGCCTTCCTTCCTTCCTCTTTCCCTTGAAATAACAAATTATCAAATTGTTAAAATCTGAAAACAACTTGTTAGGAAGCTAAAATATATCCCATATTCCAATTACATGAATTTTTGCTTGTGAATATCCCTTTGTGTCACTGACACAAATCTTACGGCATCATGGCCTATGTGCTATGTGTGATCCCTGCTTGTCACTCAACATCAGAAAGTGAATATTTTATAGGTTTTTAAGGAATTTTCACCCTGTTTGAATGGCTCTATAGTGACCCAGAGTCTAATTACTGTACTTTGCTAAATGATTCCTATATCTCTACATATTTAGGCATCTCCAAAATCTCGCCTTCCTGCCATCCTATAGCCTTCTGCTTGAATGATTTTTCCTTAAACAAAGTTTCAAGAAAGATATTAAAAGATAGAGACATCCTTATGGCTTTTGCTATGCTTCACAGATTGCTTCCAGTGATATGAGCAGTTCAATGTGAGTTTGCCAGGATTGTGTACTGTCATTTGGTTTAATTTTGTCCATTTCACAGGCAGAGAAGTGAGATCTCAAGTCTGCTCTAACTCACTTTTTCCAGCCCTTGAACTGAGGACCTAGTACATTCTACTACTAGACAAGCATTCTAAATAACTGTTCTGCAGCTCTTTGACTTTTTATTTTGAGACAAAGTCTAAATAAATGCCTAGGCTAGCTCTCAACTGACTCCTTAGCCTAGGCTGTCTTTGAACTTGAGACTCTCCTCCCTTTAAGTAAGTCTCCCTCTACTCTCTTTGTCTGTATTTTTCTTTGCCTTGCTTGCACTTGGCAACCACTCCCATCTTTTTCTGTTTTCTCGGTATGGAGTGGGAGAGATGTATAGCTCAGTGGCAGACCATGTACTTAGTATGAGCAAAGCCTCCAACTTTGACCTCTAGCACCACAAACTCCAAAATGAATAGCAAGGTTCCACTGCATCTCTTTGTAGACTGGGGTGTTTGTGTGAGCAGTCCCTCCTCCATGAAGCATTCTCTCCACCCACCCTTGTCCCTAACTAACTCTTCGTTGTTCTTCATGTATCACCTTCACACCAAAATCTAAGCTAGTCTCTTCACTCTCCTTTTAAAGCATTTAAAATCCTGTCCATATGCTCATTTGTGTGTCTGTTCGGTTATCATATGCTGTTTCCATTTGATTTTGTATCTCCAAGGACAATTCACTGCTCTGTTGTGGCTGGAATTTTGTGTAGACAGTCAGTCAATGAGTGCCAAATGCATGAAGGTTGTGGAGAGGTGTGTGTACACTGGAAACAAATTGGTAAAGTCAGGATATAGAGTCAAAAATGGAAATGGTGCCATGTAATATCACCCAATGTAAACAAATGTTGCCAAGATGACATTTTAATGGATGCTGCCATGAAGTAAACTTATTAATGAATGCAGGTTTATTGGTATATGGCAAGGTTTCTACTTTGACATGCTGTCCCAGCACTGATGGGAAGGGATGGTAGGACAGTCCCATGGGAGACAGATGGGCTGGAACACTGGAATTGTTATTGCAAACCATTTGGCTTTGGAGACACAGAACCAACACAATGGGAATTGACTTTGGGAGGAGAGCACAGGCCTGTCCATGTGGTTGGCAGCCCTGTGTATGCAGAGCATTGACCTTTCTAACTTTCCATTGTCCCCTCTGAACAAGATCTCATGATCTTCATAGTATGTGGAAATTAACTCAGTGATCACTTCTGTTCTATACAGGGGGTGGTGATCTTGAGGGTGTGAGGGATTTAAGTAATAGTCTACCAACTGGAATTTCATGATGACTAGGACACAGCCTCTTCTGTCTCCACATTCTTCCTCCACTGCCCTCCACCCATTGCAGAAGTTTTTGTATCTCTGAATCAAGGATTAACCACATATTTGGGGGGGAGGGGGAGGAGAGAATCATGGGACAGAGGAGGCAGGAATTCTTATTAATTGAAAGTTTTTTTTTATTTGAAGGTTAAACAGCAAATGCATTTAAACTTGACCTAGACTGTTTTATATGGGATAGTATATGAACTAAACACAATAAAATTGAGCCCAGAGGAATATCCCTGAGAAGAAAGAAATCAATAATGTGACCCTCAATTGTGTTTTACAGTTGATATAGGTGTTTGACTACTCCCACACCCACTCAAAGAATTTGATCAAGGCCTTGGCATCTTGGGCATCCAAAGGCATTAATTGGCCAGTATTCTGTCTTGAACACAATAGACATTGTACATGCTAGGGACAGACTTCTGTCTCTGGCTGCACATCTGGCAGCTTTCAGAATATATACATCTCCTTAGGCATGATTATCAAGGTGTTCCTTATGGGGAGTTGAAGATTCTAAAGGAATGAACAATTGGATTCTTGTAATATGCCACACAAAGCACCTTAAGAATATAACACTTGATTCTGGCCATGTATTGTCAAAGACATTAAGTATGAAATTTTATGTGGGATGCTAATGGGCCCTGCAGGGCTGAGCTGTGAAATCTGTACTGGCAGCCTGGGGTGCTGACTATGACATTTCCTTGCAAGCTAGAGAGCCTCTAGTGCACAGATCATTCAGACATCTGGTACATAGAGTGGAAAGGCAAAGGAAGGTGTTTCCATCCTCCTGGCATGGTAGCGGTGCTGAGAGAAATATGTCTTCATTTTTATCTTAGAAGATACAGAAAAAACACTGAAGTAGAATTCAAAAATAGCCCATAAATTCTGCCATTTGGACATAACCATTTCAAATTCCAGTAGAGTTTTGCCCATTACAGCTTTTGTCTGCCATTGCTTTGTTTCTCAGATGCAAACACATTCATCTCCTTATACAAATTTGAGCCAATATGTACATGGTCTATGAACAGTTTTTTTTATTGAGCAGTATGTGGTGTGATGGCTTATTTTCATTGTTAACTTGACTAGATTTAGAATCACTGTAGAAATACAGCTCTGCATGTTTCTGTGAGGGTGTTTTCAGAAGCATTGTCTGAGGAGGGAACGCCCATCTTGAATGTGGCAACATCATCTCATAGGTTGGTACATAGGACTACATCTAAAAGGAGAAAATGTGCTGAACCTCAGTGTTCCTTTCTTTCTGCTTCTTGACTAATGACACATTGTGACCAGCTGCCTCATGTTCTTGCTGCCATGCCTTCTTTGCTGTGATGGACTATATCCTCTCAAATTGTGACAAGACAAATTCTTCATCCCTTAAGTTGCATCTTGTCAGTATTTGGTCAGAGTGATGAAAAAAATAACTATTATACAATGTGAATACTTTTTGTACACCTAAGTATATTTTTGTTTTGAAAATTAAAATACACATTTAATAACCCTATGTGCCAAACATAGGCATTAGGATTAAGAAATGTAAAATGATGAATAAGATAAACATAGTTTTGTTTTTATTTTTATGGATCCTGAAGACCAATGGAGGAAGCACATATATGGAGATATTATCCATTTTCATTAATTCTCGATTTCATTGAAGACAGAGGTTTCTATCCCAACTGGTCATAGTTCCTTAGTCCCAAATAAATACACAAAGGCTTATATTAATTATAAACTGTTTAGCCAATGGCTCAGGCTTCTTATTGGCTAGATCTCTCTTAATTATTAACCCACTTGTATTAAACTATGTATTTCCAAGAGGCTGTGGCATGTCACTCCTTCGGTGGCTACATGGTGTCCCCCTGGCAACTCTCCCTCTGTGTTCCTCTGCCCAGCATTCCTAGTCCAGTAACCCCACCTATACTTCCTGACTGGCTACTGACCAATCAGCATTTATTCACCCACCAATAAGAGAAACATATATTCACAGCATACAAAAGGACATGCCCCATTATTCCATGTTTGCAAATTCGTTTATCCCACAAAATTTACCTATAAACACCAATGGCAGGGCCACAGATATTTCTCTGTTACTAAGTATAGTCATAATTACACCCCAAGCAGTAAAATGTCTGAGTCATTTAATACACATATTCCCAATAGAGACCCAGCTAGGTGACAAGTCTACTTTCTTATTGTAGCTCAGTACTGTAAAGGATGTCCTCTTGGTGGACCCACATATGTAATATTTTTTCTATTTCAATGCTTTTTTTTGGCAACTCTGTTGTTTAAAATGTAGTAGTGCTAAAGTGCCAACTGATATCTGTAAGCATAAGAAGGCTAAGATGTGCCTTTCAGATATACAGTTATGCCGAATTATCTCTGTTCAGGCATGAGTTACTGTGCTGTTGACTGTGAGTTCAATGTTAATGAATCAGTGATGTCTATTAAACAAGATGTCCCTAAACAGAAGCACACACATAAAACAGGGACATATATTCATCAGTTGAAAATAATATTGTGACTAGAGGAACATAACCCTGCATTTTCTTTAGGAGCGTGTGCTACAGCATTCTGTAATTCAGGGCAACTTTATTGAAAATTGCCTTGAGCAACAAGAATCAGCCATATGCCTGCCTAGGCTCTTCAGTAAAGGAGGACACTCGGGGATGGAGACATATGTTTAGATTTTTTGGCTTTACATATTTAAAACTATTAAATAAGCATAATTTCAAGTCAAGATAACATCATTGCCATCATAGAGATGCAAACATGAGCATTTTATTTAATTCATGAATGGGGAAACTGATGAGGAGTTACAGTCAGCACAGAGGATAACTCAAAGAGCAGAATATCTACATATCAGGAATATTGAAATAAATATGCAAATGCAGGTAAAACTGACCCATTTCTTTGAAGGGAAAGCGGTCCCTCTTCAAGAAAGAACAATTTGCATGTGTATAGACAAGAATTAAGCTGGATCGCTATCTATTAGCTACAGTTTCCATTCTTCATAGCTCCATAGGCGCAACATCAGATAGCAAGGGAGCAGGATTATAGACAAAGCATGTATCCCAATGAAGCACAGATTTTTTTCCTCCCACAAAATTCTAATAAATGTACTCAATCTATTTAGAGTATGTGGAAAACAAAAATTCTGACTCTGATGAACAGCATCATGGAGTGTGGAGACATAGCCTGAAAGTAAGAGTAGGGACAGCCAGGAAGAAACACAGCCTTAGGGTCTACAGCAAGGCTGAGGATGGACAGTTGCCAACCATCAGATGAATCATACTAAGATCTGCTCAAAACAACCCTTTGGACCTGGCAACATGGCAGTCAGTAGTGACTTGGCATGGACAGCTCTTACAGAACACAGCAGGCATGAATGGAGTGGGTGGGTAAGATAGAGACAAGAAAGAAGAAATATTAAGTCTTGATATGCCATTGTGGATATACAATTGATTACATCCCAACTCGATTCCTTGACATTTAGGTCTTTTAAAATATTTTAAAATTACAATTAATATCTTGAGAGATCTTAATATATGTGTACACATGGGTAATAAACTTTTTCTGGAATGAATTCCTAGTAGAAGGCTGAGTCACTGAACCTTTCAATACTTGGTTTGTTCTTTAAAACAAAATGATGAATTTACAACCAGACCTCAACTATGGACAATGAGGCTTTGTTTGTTTGGACATGTGCATCTGTAGCTATTGTGAGCTGGCATTCTCTCTTTATTCTTTTGTTTTTCTGGGACAAAAACTCTGCAAACAAGAAGTTTGGTGTTGGGAGCTGATAACTGACAGCTATTATTTTTTATCAGTGGTTACAAGTCATAGCCTCTAATTTGGTTATTTGGTACAGAATCAATTCTTTGCCTTTTGGCATCCACCCATGTTAAATATTGGCAGGTTGTTATCTTTGCTTTTGACTGGGGTTAGGTAGTCTCTGACTTAGCACCTAGCACCCCCCCCCCTTATCCATCTCTCTGATTTACTCACAGCCTTCCACTTGCAACAGCTTTTTCCCCCCTCAGGCCATGACCACACTTCCATACCTAAGAGCTGTACTGTCTCTCTTGGATTAACAGAGGGACTTTCTTCCTTTATGGCCCCAAGGATTCCCACTGTGCTTTCAAAATAAAAACTTTTATAGCTAATTTGTTTTGAAGACTTTTCATCGAATTACATGCCTGTTTTCTCATCTCTGATGTCTGTGCATGGTCATACTTATACGGCAATACTGTGGCTAATTCTTTATTCATCATACAAGTTTTCCCCGGTCATCTTACCTGTTCCCATGGCTTGAACACATAGGCATCCTCCTCTCTCCTAAGGCCAGGTCTACATAACTAACTACTTTTCCTACCTATCATATACCCACCTCAACCTTAAAGCCTGATGCTCCTTCTGTGGTTTCCCTCCTGCCTACTTGTCTGTCTAATTCTACTGGTAAAAAATAATATATCTCTCTGCTCAGTTCAGAAATCTGGGGGTCATTTGGAATTCTTACCCTGATCTCTTTCCCTTTACATCTAAGTAAGCCAGAGCATTTTGTATTTCCCTTCCTTATTCTTATATTTGTCCCTTATTCTTCAGTTTTATTCTCCCACCCACAGACGAAGCCTGTAGCAACAGAGGACTCTATTACCCCAATAATCATTCTGTTCTCACTTTTTATTTTACAGTTATTACCTACTCTCTTACAAGGTTTGTGGAACCTAGAATGCTTCTAAGTCAGATAATTGTTATTTTCTTTTATTTTCCAGTAAACCATGTTGGATTTTCCAAACTAATTTCCTTTTTGCTGATTTATTTTGCTCTGTTATAATGGATTTTTTTCCAGGTGGGAGAAGAATTTACATATCCAATAGGTTCGAATATAAAGTGATGCTATTGGATCTGCTAGATTTTCAGACTGAGGCAAGCCTCAGTATGACTACATCGTACAATTATTAGCAGTTATATATGCTAGACATCTAATCCAAGAATTTACATATGTCAGGTAAACACTTTACCACTGAACTATGTCTCTAGACTGAGGTTATTAATTTAACGGCATAACACAACAGCACAAGAAGGTATGTCTGTCCATCCTACTACCCATTTCATCAGTATCTGTCATAGTGACTGGTGTAGTGACATGTGGGGATCATGGAGGTCTTCTGGGCAAAGTGTGCAAAGTGTGACCTATATTCATACACTCATTACTTCCCAGCGTTATAGCCATAGACAAGTTTAGTGGACTTCACTGGCCCTCGTTTATTAGTTTGGAGTGACAGTCTGACTCCTTTGAGGCTGTCTACATATAAGCAGCTTTGTGCAGAGTGGGTCAGACACTCAGAACATGACCTGTGACCCAAAAAGATGATAAGTCTGGAGAGCTGGTTTTGATTAGCTTTTCTGGACCTCATGGCACCTCCAATGTCACACTCTTGGACTTAGCCCATACCCATCTCCATAGAAACCCTTTAGCATGAACACCTTCAAGCTCTCAGTGAGCCCACTTCAAGAGGGAATGGGATGACATATCTGATACAGGAGTTTTCAGTTGTTCTCAGGGATACTTCCTCAGATGTCCTCCCTCAGTCCCCTCTTTGTGTGCTTGCCTGTTTTGGAAGGCATTTTATTTTCACTGTCCTTTATTTCCTTATGAAAGGAAGAGCCTTTTCATTCCTCTTCAGCACCTCTTTATCAGCTTTCCCTTCCTGTTGTTAATCACTAACCTGCTTCTCCCTATGCCAAGTTCCATGCACCTTTTCTCAGTCAACTGAATCATGCCAGCACATATATGGCTCTGTATCTTTCCTGCTTTACATACTTTCTATCCTACCTCATTTTTGCTTTTACTGCCATTCAAGTGCCTTGAGAAGACTTCCCAATGGTTCCTGCCCTTTCTCATTCAGCTTCATGACTGTGAGGTTTCACTGCTCAAAGGAATGCTTTAGAGTCTGGAATGACAGTATTTAAACTCAAACACATGTTGCAAAACTAGTATGATTAAAAGTAACAGGCATTTAAATCTCTCCATAATATGTCTATATGTGATATATATAAAATCAAGTTTGCTGTTTAAAAAACTCATTTCAACTATTGGTTAGCTTTCCTCCCAGACAAAGAATTCTCAAAGTACAAAGTGATTAGAAAAATCCAGAGTCAGTGACAAGTTATTAAATTATAGAGAACCAAACAGTATTAAAAGCAAATTTATTTTATCAATATTACAGGATTATTTTCTGACAAAATTAAAATTAGTGTTGGAGGAAGAATGTAAGTGTGTTTTAATATTATTTGATAGAGAGTTTAAAAAACTACACTGGATTGTGAAGATCAGGCACAGGCTTGGGACTGACATTGTCCTTGCCCTCTGCCTCCCTTTGCATTAGCTACCTCTTGATGTGTCTTTCCTCCTATAGACTATAGGAACATCTACCTTCTTCTTTTAATATCACTTAATTCTGTGATAATTGATGATGTCTTCAATTTACTGTCATCCCTACAAGGTTTAGGTGCCGAGTTTACCTATTTTCAATCTAGTGAAGAACACATGGCTTTTCACAGAATATGAATTATCCTTATTATTAATTGGAGAGGACTGGTTTTTCCCAAGTACTTATCACTGAGAAGGGGAATGATGAAGTGCTTACAGGTAGATTTGAGCATGACTCATCTCAGGTTACCCCACCACAGGCACTTCATGGGAACCAAAAATGACCTATTCAGGAAATCTGCACTCAGTAATATGACATGTCACAAAGATATGGAGAAGACAAAGATGGGGAAATAATCCTTGGCAAATGAATAGGCCCTTGACTTTGACCTTAATAGAGGATGTCATGGCCATTAACTTCCCCTGTGAAGATGTGTCTTTGCCAAGGTGCCTTCTGATTGGTTTAATAAAAGAGCTGATTGGTCCAGTAGCTGGGCAAGAGGTGTAGGCAGGGCAACCAGACAAAGGATTCTGGGAAGAAGCAGGGTGTGTCTCTGGAGTCACTGAACCAAACATAGAGGAAGCAGAATTTGCAGAAAATGAAGTAACAAACCATGGTTCATGTGGTAGAACTTAGATAAAAATATGGGTTAATTTAAGTTGTAAGAAGTAGTTAATAACCAGCCCAAGCTATCAGCTGAGCATTTACAGTTGATATTAAGTCTCTGTGTGGTTATTTAAGAACTGGCCAGTAGTTCTGATGAAAAACTGCACCTACAGAATATGGTAGGCAGGATCAGTTCTAACAGAGCAAATAGGGTTTCTAAGCACCATGAGAATAATGGGTGGTAGGAAGGTACATGTTCCAAGAAGGAGCCAGGATATTATCTCGCAGTGACAAGACAATTCCTGGGAACCACAGTGGTCTGTGGTAAACTCAAGGAAAAGGACTCACAGAAGCTCTAAAACATTGGTATTATAGTGTCCACCACAGCCTGGCAATATGCAAGTGCTCAACAACGTGTTCCTTTAACAAGAGACTGCTTTCCATAACCATGTCCATGGTATTGTGGATTCAGGGAAGATAGTTCCTTTGAAAGATTTCTACCAGTGTACTACTTCATAATGAATGTTTAAAGAGCCTTTTTGTGGTCAATAGAATAGAATAGAAACAGGAAACAGGATATATGGCAGATCTGTTACTTATACTCTCTGAGTACTAATAACAATTGAAGAGAGAAGCATGTCTTAAATATTATATTTATTTATTTGTATGTGGAGGAGACACACATGCCAGGGCATATATGGAAATAGAGGACAACTAGTAGGGGTTGGGTCTCTTCTTCCAATATGTGGGTCCCAGGGATCTAATTCAGGTCTTTAGGCTTGGCAAGTGCCTTTAACTAGTGTGCCATCTTGATGGTCCAGAATCATCTCTCTCTCTCTTTCTTTTTAATTTTTTAGATGAGGAAAAAGCTCAGAGAAGAATATCTCTTGCTGTGGGCTGTAGAGTTCAAGAGTGGCCATGCAAAGAACCTAAAGCCCCTGCCACCTTACTCTGCAATGCCACTTCATTTGAATACCATCAGTGTTGTTCTGAAAACTTGAGACCTGTCTTTGAGGTTGAGAAACTTTCCTGGGCTTGTAGTCATGGTACATGAATCTCAGATCTGCCCTTCCCTCAGTCTCATAATGAGCACTGCTGCAGATCTGAGAGCCTCTGCCTTTTCATCTGCCAAATGGCAACATATGACTACCTGACAAACTTAAAACCGGTTGAAATGGATAATTGGACAGTGTTTAAACTACTGTTCTAAAGTTAGGAATCAATATAATATGCCCATACCTGTTCTGTTCTGTTCTTCGGTTCTGGGATTGAATGAAGGGCCTTCTACAAGATAGGCTAGTGCTATACTGCTGAGCTACATCCCCAGCCCCACACGTATTTTCTTACATATTTCACTTTGGCAAGTGAGGAGGTTTGGGCATACTCATTAATTCCATTTGATCCAATTAAATCTGTGTCCATTGTCTGGTTCACTATTGTAACTTTTAAATATTCTCTCCATAGATGCATTTGCCCTTTTTTTCTCAATAACATGCATGAAAGCTGGTTTGCTTATCCAAATGACTTTTGGTAACTAAACCACTTACAATCATATACTGTCTAAATGTAAAGGCCATTTTGTTGCACCTGTGAAAGGACCCCTTGGAAAGGGGGTAAAGTACCCTTTATTTAGTGTGATTGGGGAGCAGTCTTTCTTGGGTTTCCTTAGAGAAAGAGAAGCTTACACACTTTATCAAGAGCTGGAATATCACTGGGATTTCTTAATCATGTTATTTCCTCGATGTGCACATGAGGCTCAATTGCATTTGCTTTCTGCTCTTGTCATTTTTTTACCACAGTGGCAGAGATGAATATTTTCTACTCTATGGTTATTTTCCCAAGAAGATAAAGATATTGGAAGGAAATTGGTTTTTCTCTTCTGCCTTATCTTTGCATAAGTTTTCTGGGGAATCTGCGAGCAGCTTAGGAGATGACCTCTGTTTTATTGTTACTGTAGAACCACCACACAAGCACATGCCACACAGAATGAAAGCCCAGCCTCTGTGCATGCTGAATCTCTCAATAGCCCTGGCCTCTGTGACTGTGTCTGCCTGAAAATATCAAGGGGATAGTTAAAATGAATCCACTGGTTAATTCCAATTTAGTCCCACCCCCTGATTTGACATTGTCCCCTCTTCTGTAAATGACTTTTTCATGACTGATGGAGGTAACATATATTTTTGAAAATGATGTGATCCTGATGATACAAGAGAGATGGAGGGTATGTGTGTGTGCGTGTGTGTATGAGTGTGTGTGCATGAGCGTGTGTGGGCATGGGTGTGTGTGAATGAGCATGAGTGTGTATACATGTGCAAGAGTATGTGTGCATGAGCATGTGTTGTATGAGTGTGTATGAGCATGAGTGTATGTATGTGTGCTTGTGTGCATGTGTGTGTGTGTTGATATTGATACTACTAGTATTGGGTAGTGCTCTCTACAAATTTTTCAGTGGTTCAGATATTGCATTACTAGGTGATAGGGTGAGGGTTTGGGTCCTCGTTGGGGACACCTGGGTCTTGGTTTTACTGTTTTGTTGAGGAAATTTACTGACTCCTCTGAGATTCCTTTTCCCAATTCTTAAAATTCTTTATTGTTTGGATCTTCACACAAGTATACAATGAAATATAGTCATATACATCTCCCATTTGCCTCCTCCAATTTTTCCCATATTCCCCAATACCTCCACTTCCTAAATTCCTACCTTTTTTTTGATAGCCCATTAAGTACTATAATGAGATTCTTCCCACCAGCCTGGTCCCAGAGCCACATCAACCCCAAATAACACACAGAGACTGTATTAGTTACAGTGCTGTTGACCAATGTTCACAGCTTCTCATTGACTAGTTCTGTCTTAAGTATTAACCCATGACTACTAATATATACATTTCTATAAGGACTTATCTTTCAAAGATGCCATCCTGACATGTCCTATCTTCTCAGGATCACATGGCAACCCCTATTCTTTACTACATTTCTCAGAATCCTCCTTGACTCCTAGTCCCACATACCTTGCTTCCCTATTGGCCAACAGTGCTTTATTATCAACCAATAAGACAAGCATATACAAAGAAGGTCTTCCCCATCAAAGTCCAGTTAATGTTTCCTATATATCATAAGTGTGGGGCCATTTGTTGAACCATGAGCAACCTGCCAGTAGCCACACCTTCAAAGAAGAGTGATTCTTCAACTACAAATAGCTCCTCAGTAAGGAGTAGGGGCTGGATATCATCTGCCCCATTTATGAGGGAATTTTCCCTAGCTTGATCTTGTGTAGATCTTGTTCAGATAGTCAAAGATGCTGTGAGTTTATGAGACAGCTATTGTCATATCCAAAAGACAGCATTTCACAGCCCCCCCAACCTCTTATATTCTGTTCACTTCCTCTTCCAAGATGTTCTTTGAGCCTTGGGAGTAGATGACCAGTTGATAAATATATCCAATTTAGGGCTGAGTTTCTTTTCCACTTAAAAATATAAGGCTTGATAAAGATGTCCAATTGAGGGCTGAGTTTCTTTTCCACTTAAAAAAAATAAGGCATCAAAGAGATGCCTAATTATCTCAGTAATATTTTCCCTCACCTTTTGATTCTTTTCCCTGCTTTTTATTAATTGAAAAGGGATCTCATATTTTAGGACAACCCTGAACTCCTGATTCTATTGCTGTCACCTCCATAGTTTCAAGATTTTGGGAATGTGTTACCTTACACATTTTCATGTACTGTTGTGGGTCAAATCCAGGGCCTCATGTACACTAGACAAGCACCCTGCCAACTTAGCAAAATTTCTAGCTTCCCACTCTTAACTTCTTATTGAGGTTTGATTTTTATCTGGCAAGGGTGTTAGCAGCTAAAAGACTATATTTCCCAGAACCCCATGCAGTTGAGTGTGGGCATGTAATAAGTGTTTTCAGTGAACTATAAGCAGAATGGGAACATCCTTTCTAAGGAGGTAACAGTTTCTTATGGCCACTTACTACTTTTGCTCCCATCCTTATGCCCAAGGAATGTAGACTTAGGGTGAATAAGTCTTCTCATTGCTCTGTACTGGAGACCCTTGAGTGTTAAGTGGATACAAAGAGATTCTGATACTAAATCAGCTGGATTGTCTCCAACTTCAGAGGAAAGCAAGGGTGGGCTACGTCTCCTTTCACTCAACAAACACTTTTTGCAGTAGATAAAACCCTCAGCTATTTAAGGATCTTCAGATAATTCCACAGGATAAGGGCACTATAAGTTTGTTCTAGTAACAGTATCCCTTTGACCCTGAGAATTCCAGGGATCTTCGATAGAGAAGGACTTTGATCAAGTTAAGCATATGTGTCCGTGAATTCAGTTTGGAGGACATAGTGAGACCACAGCATGAGTGATAATGGTTAGATCACCTAGTCATGGAGGAATAAATAGGGTATTGAGTGTTCTGAACGGCCAGTGGGGTAGAAGGCTCACTGTAATGTCATGACAATTCCTTTTTCTAGTGTGCACTATTTATATAGGCTTCCATGGACTTCCATGGTGACCTTGGACTCCTGAGGCATTTCAGCTTAGGTTTGAGATTATGTGTTCCAGGATCTCTCAGAACCAGGACAGCTCTTCAATAGGGGTAGACTCTCACTTAACCACAGAACAGGCATTCTTTAGAACAGTGGTTCTCAACCTGTGGTTTGTGACCCCTTTGAAGTTTAAACAACTTTTTCATAGGGGTCACCTTAGGGCATCTGCATATCAGACATTTACATTGTGATTTATAACAGTGACAACATTACAGCTATGAAAATAACTTTATGGTTGAGGGGGTCACCACAACATGAGGAACTATATTACAGGGTCATAGGAAAGTGAGGACCACTGCTCCAGAGGTTGTTAAAGAGACACATTAGGAGGAATAAGGCTGCAGAGGTTGACTGCAGTCCTGTGAGTGCTACCCTGTCTTACAGATTTGTTTATTTATTGTTTGGGGACAAAGACTGTCCTGGAAATCCAGGAAAGTGATATAGGATAAAGATAAGTGACACTGGCACACCTTTGTCTCCTAATGAAATGCATTCACAAGGGACCTTGAAACTGAAATGATGGAAGTGAACCATTTGTTTTTGAAAGCATCTGACTAAATATGACTGCTAGCAATATGGCAAATTAAACAAGATGCCCCAAGACCCAGGGGATATGGAAGAGTACTGTAAAAACCAGCACCACGGAAGGGTGAGCCATTTTCCCTGAGCATCAAACAGAGGAAAGACACTGATGGGCCACACCCAAGCCTCTTTCCTCCATGTACCTATGAGGCTTATCTTCTACCTTTGTTATTGCTTAATGATTTCTTTTCAACCAAACCACTTAGACGTGATTTTCAGCATATATAGGATGAAGGCAGAATCTAGATTGCCCAGCTTCTCTCTCAATTTTGAAATCTGGGAGGAACTGGTCACTAGAGCCTTGGTTTAATGAGCATCATTCAGTCTCACAGACACTGTCCTTGTTAGCAGGCTCAGGAAGATGTAGTCATATCCCCCTTCCTCCTGGCTCCCATTTCTGTCTTTCAGAGGCGCAGAGGGTGGCATGTTAAAGGGCTGTGTTGGCAGAGGCAAGGTCATGGGGCTGCGTGCTAAGTCCTAGGTGTAGAACACCCTGGAGATCTGTCTTATTTTATGGCCGAGACTCAGGGGAACTCGCAAATTGAAGGGATTCATCTATTAACTGTCACAGCTGGGCTTCTGGGCAAGGCTGAATGGCTGAGAAATCGAGCCTGAAGTCTGCCAGAGGGATGGGTCAAGGAGAGCATTTGGCTGTTGGCTGGACCAGAGTGTAGAGTGTGAAGGGCCATTTGTTTACCTCCCTCATTTGTTCATTGAATGCCCTTTCTGTGACAGATACTGGGATGGAGACTTGATATGAAGGGGTGAGGGGCATTTCTTCTGTTTCAAATAGCTCACCATCTCATCCCAAGAGAGACATGTATGAGCTATGTTATGCTATGCAGGCATATAGACATCCTGGGTGGGGATGGAGACTGAAGTAGAGAGGTAAGTGGATGCGGTCTACTAGAAAATCTTATAAAGGAGGGAAAGAAGTGGGAGGGACTGAGTCAGGGTGGGGATCACTCACCTTTCACCCATTCTTCAAGCTACAGTTTCTAGTAACAGTTCAAAAAGCAAATGTGAGATCTTAGTTTAGCTCATGGACCATAGAAGCAAAGGGTAGAGCTTTGTCCTCCACCTCTCTCTAAATATGACTGCTAGCAATATGGCAAATTAAACAAGATGCCCCACAAGATGCTACAGGGGCTAGCCTTCTGTAGCCAGTGCCAGTCTGCCATTGGTTGTGGGCTACTGGGAAGGGTGGTACTTTATGGGCAAAGTGAATTTCATTAATCGAGAGGTATTTCTTGGAAGGCACAAAGGGTCCTGGTGGGGTACTGAGATTTCTTGATCAACTGCCATGACTGGGTAAAGATAACCTAGTAGTGTCCACTGTAGTCATTAGCAGGTTTTACTGTATGCTCATCATAGGCCAGGCAGTGTTGCATAGTGGCATTGTGTTGTATGGGCTTCCCTATCCAGGTATGTTATTTTCAGTGTAGCTCTAATTCCAGCTCATTTGTGTCAAATCTAGTGGTCTTCAACACTTTGATGCTGTTGATTTAGTTATCAATTATCAGAATATGTATACATTCATCTTCTCCCCTCTGTTACACACAACATACCTGAAACATACACGATGCTCCCAAAGGACAGCCATGTCCTTTTTCTTGCAAGATAATTTGCATTTGCTTCCAAAGACCCTGATGACCTTATCTTCGTTCTAGCTGCTTCTGTTTACTTTCTTCCCCTGTAGTGTTTTTCAGTCCATGCTTTTCCTTCTTGTTGGGAAGTTCATGTCTTGATGACTTGTTTCAAGTTTGTGCAAAGCAAAGGCACATCTTGATTTGACTGTACATGGTTTCTTTGGGAAATGATACTGAGAAACACCGAGAAAGAAATGGAAGAGACAGGAAAGTTTTGAATGGGGTGTTAACAGGCAGCTAGCCTAACCTCTGTGTTTGTTTCTATGAACAGCCTTCTAGAAGCACATCTTAGAAAGCCCCTCCTTCCCTAGTCTCCAACAGGATGAAGGTTGTTGCTCTAAGACAGCTCCTTTGCACTCCCATAAGACTCGGGGTCAAACATATTCTAGTCCTTCAGTGATTGTCTTTTCCCCAAAGTTGGAACCAGTACAGCAGGCTGCCTATGGTCTTCAGGCTCTGGGCAGGATGCTGACAGCTGTTAGACAGCCTTTGTAAAATTTTAGTTTTCATTCAAATTCAGAATTATTTTTGCTTCAGAGGATTTGTTGCCAATTTCTTCATTGGGATAAATACAACTGGACAGACAGCACAACCAAGAAGTTGCAGTAAGGTCCTGGGTGGATACCTGAGTGTCCCTTAGTTTTGACTCTGAATGAACTTAGTGAGGTTCTGTCCTTCTCCAGGTCAGTTTCTTTCTCTGCATAATGGAGATGATGGCAAGCTTTTGGCTGTACCACAAAGGAAGAAATAGATATGTACATGTTTTGGACTCTGTGAAGCATGGGTAGATAGAAGTTATCGATTACACACTAAGTGCTGGGATTAAGGCAGTGTAAATGGATTTATGATAATTATCCCAGGGCTTTACTCTAATGTGTAGGAAGCCATGGCTCCCCACTCATCCCTCCCTAAAGAGGTTTCCTGGCTGCTCTTGGTGACAGGCCCTTTGGGGTACGCTAAAGACTGCTTTTCTGAGTCTCTCTGTTCAAGGGATCATGTGTAAAGGGGAGGTTGGGACCTTGGCTTTCCCAAGTATATTGCATGGGAATTAAGATTTACTAGACTCAATACAGGTTAAGTGAAGTTTATTCAGGAAGAATGCACTGACACAAGAGGCGGGTGACCGCTGCAGGTTCCAGCTCCAAGGATCCACCCAGGCTGTTCTCTGTGACCCGACTAGAAACAAGAGAGAGCGCTGGGGTCCTGAACCCAAGATCTAGTCCTCTTTCTGTCACCTGTCTGTTATGTCCTCACCTGTGACCATGCCTGTGCTACAGGTGTGGGCAGAGTGGATATCTCACTACACAGGTAGATAACTTTGTTTCCAGCCCATTGCCTATCTGCTATCTTAGAATCTGTGGTCAACACATCTGTATAGGTGAGAGCCTGACCTGCTGAAGTTCAAGTGTTGAGACTAGAAAGGAATGTGAACTTAGAGGCACAGGACACAAGTATATTAATGCCTTGGTTTGGGAGGCTGTGTTGACAACCAGGTAAGTGATTGAGTGCTGGATACAGGCATTTGATCTCAGGCACCCATTGCAGATGTCTTACAGAGGTTAGCATATTAAGATATGCATATTGAAGTGATGGGTATATTAGAAAGGCTGATTCTAGAGTTTGTAGAGCCCAAGAAACTCTCACAAAGTCTACTTGACAGACACCAACAGATGCAGAGTTTTCAGCCTCTTAAAACCTCAGTAGCAGCTGTTTGAAGAAGTGGTGAGAGGACAGAATCAGAACCGCAGCTGATTGCCAGCAGGCCTCTTGGGTAGCTCACATGGACGGTGCTTCCAGAGCACTGCATCATGACCAGTACTCAGCATCACATGCCTTTTTAGTCTGTAGATCCTTTATCTACATAAAGCTGATTTTTCCCTGAGGACATACCCAAGTCCCAGAACGTCTTACTAATGAATGAGAAAGCACCATAAGCTCAAAGTGGGAGGTTCAGAACAGCTTGGTTTGGAAAGCAGACACTTGGAGAAGATTAAGCACTGTATCATAGACTCTGAGGCCAACATTCTCAGCTTCAAGCCTTGACTTCCTTGTTTAATGACCATGTGAATTTGGGGAAAATATTTAAGTTATTTGTGTCTAACTCTTCCACCTCTAAAATGAAGGTAGGGTAGAGCCAGGCGATAGTGGCGCACACCTTTAATCCCAGCACTCGGGAGGCAGAGGCAGGCGGATCTCTGTGAGTTTGAGGCCGGGCTGGACCAACAGCCTCCAAAACAATACAGAGAAACCCTGTCTCATAACCCCCCAAAAAAATGAAGGTAGGATAGCATTATCTCATGGGATTTGGGATAACAAGTAAATGATACAATCCTTGTGAATTTTTGTTACAATGCTAATTCCCTAGATGATATCAACCTGTACAAGAGAAATAGCATCTGAGAGTTTGTGGAAGTGACTTTATCAGTTAGTTGTTGCCATAATAAGGCTTCATAACAAAACCCATATAACCTTGGTGGCATGTAACAGATATTTGCTTTTATATGAGTCTCTGGTTGTCTAGACAGTTCTGCTGACCTGAATCAGGCATGGCTGATGTGCATCTTGGATTGACAGGCAGGTCATTTGGAGTTTGATGGCTTGGCTAGGCTCAGTTGCAATGGCTCTACTTTTCTCCACATGATATGGCATTTTCCATCAAATTACTTTGGGCTTGATCTCATAGCAGGAGCAGGGATCCAAGACAGGAAGGAAAAATGTAAAATTTTCCTTCCAGCCTTCACTTGTCTGAAGTTTTCTGCTTTACCATTGACCAAAATAAGTCATATGATCATGCCCAATGTCTAAGTGGGAGGATGTCACATGGTAATAGGGCAAACAGCACAGATACAGAAAAGCAACTAACATGGCTGTAAATACAGCCAACAGCACTCTGGTCCTTTTAATAAACTGCCCAAGGGAGAGCTAGTCTTGGCAATACTCATTTCAATAATTCTTCTCTCCCACTAGCTAATTGGGCTATTCCTCATTGGGAACTACTAATAATAAAGGACATAACACTATTACCATTCACTAGGCTCTTTGTTGATGCCAATTATTTAATATTTCTAGCTTGGGAATCTGTGGAGAATATCAGTGAGATAATTTGCATAAATCCTTTGGTTTAATTCAGAGCAGACATTGCATTAACTCAATCAATGTAATCATTGACATTTTTGAGGTTGTTCTATTGATTGATTAATTAATTCATTTTATTGGTATTGTGTATTGAACCTGGAACCTTCTCCATGTAAGACCAGTGATCTACCACCAAGTCATTCCCTCAGCCCTTCCCTTTAGTGTCTTGCTAAATTACCAATACTGGATTAGAACTTATTCTGTGATCTGGCCAAGCTTGGATTTGTGATCTTCTTGTCTCAGCCTCCCAAGTAGCTATGTCACCACACCCATCTTGAATTGTAGTTTATTGCATTTGTTTTGATCATCATGGGATTACTAAATGTTATCTTAATCTCAATGTTGGCATTTTCATCCTAACTAAGCATATGAAGCAAGAGACCCAGGGACATTAATGACTCCCCCCATGTCACACAACTAGTGAGGGTGAGACCTTTTAGAATTAAAATTGGAAAAAGTCTTTTTTTTTTGTGGAGTGTGATATGAAAGAGAGATCAACAGACAAGAGTAAAAAGTTCTAACTGAGCCAAGCACAAGGTAATCTCACTTTGGGTCTCAAGACCTTAATTCTGCTTAGTGGGACCTCAAAGAGTATGCAGATCCTTCTCTGAGTGGCAGCTTTGCAGACCCTTTTGACCACTTATCATTCTCCTGTCTCCTGGACTAACTTCCCAGGCTTTCTGGGCAGTACAGTCAGTTTGCTCACCAATCAGGGTTTCTGTACTTCATAGGTTCTTGGATCTGGGGTAAGTTTAGCTCCTCAGTCCTCCCAGCATGCCACTAGCATGAGGGGGCAGTTGTTTGCACCCCATTGGAAATCAGAGTCAGTCTTGACCCCATAATTCATACAGATAGATCTGGCAAAGGGCTCACGGCTAGAAGCATGGATTCTTGTATAGATACTGGGCTTTACCTTGACATGAAAGGCCAGAAGTCATAAATGTCTCATGGAAACATTTTCTGGTTCTCAGTACCCTTGAGGAGCTCTGCCTTCAGCCTTCACTGGATCTTGTTGAGGGAGAAGCATGTTAATTACTAGACACAGATGGGAAGGTCTTTGCCCCAGTCCCAGGCACTTTCGATTTAGGAAGCCTTGCATCATCTTTGCAACAACAACTCTCAGTGATAACTGCTAAACTGTTTTCTTTTTTGTAAGATTTATTTCAAGAAATCATATTTATGTGCAGTTATGCTAGAAGATGACATCAGGTCTCCTCAAACTGGAGCTGCAGGCCTTTGGGAGCTATCTGATGTGGGTGCTGGGAACCAAATTCTGGTCCCCTGAATGGAGAGTAAGTATTCTTAACCACCACACCATCTCTCTAACCCTTGCATGATTTCTTGACAAACGTTAGGTAGAAAGAGAGGACAGGGTAGATAAAGAAAGCCCCTGTCAGAAGAGACTTATATCCATCAAAATAGCATGCACGTTCAGCTTACCCTGTTGCTTGTTCATCTGCAGCTCCATTGTGTTCTGAGAGCACAGTTTTCAGTTCATGTGGGGATGCAAGAATGAACACTGCTGGCAGTAGATTGGCACAGTCATTGCAGAAGGAACTGGAAATGTGTACCAAAGGCCTTGAAATGTTTCATAATAATCTAATGTAGGGGAAGTTGCCATAAGGAATCCATCTAAACCAAGCATAGAACTACACACAGGGCAAGGTGTGGGAGCAAAAATTGGAAACAGACCTAAGTGCCTGAGAATGAGATAATGGTTCAGTAAATCATAGCTAGTCCACTTAGTGGAATATTATGTAGCTATTAAAATGGTAATTATATATGCCATTGAGCAACATGGGAAATGCTTATGATAGAATAGCAAATAAACTAATCCAGAGACACCACTGAACATGTACAGTGATTAAAATCATGCAAAAATGTGCTTGTATTGTCATAAGTGGTATGGCTTCAGCAACAATATATATTCTGAATTTCTAGGTAGGGTGGGGGCATGAGGCTTCCAACTAGCATGCAAAACAGTGTTGCTCAGAGTAAGTTGATGGCAACCTTAATGGCAATTGAAGTCTATGAATTTTAAACTTCTTTTTTAAAGATTTATTTATTTATGGATATGAGTGCTCTATCTGTATGTATGTCATTATGCCAGAAACGGGAATCAGATCCCACTACAGATAGTTGTGAGCCACCATGTGGGTATGAGAATCAAACTCAGGTCCTCTAGAATAACAGTCAGTGCTCTTAATGGCTGAGCCATCTCTCAAGCCCTGAATTCTAAATTTCTTTATTTCTTTAGCAAGTTTGAGTTTTCATTGAATGTTGCAGAGTTTATATTGCATGAAGCCAGATATTTTCATATTTTAATAGTTCCTTCAAAGCTGTATATTTTAGCGCATATTAGGATTCAGGAAATACAACACCTAGCAAGCTCATTTGATGAACTCTATGGACTTGGTGAGAGTAGTGTGCAGGAGAGCTGGGGACAGAAACCAGATCCCAATGGGTGGAGGCTGGGATGGCATGGTGTGTTTAGACAACTGTTTCAGGGGAGTTGACTGCAAAATGGAGGTGTCATACATGTTCATGGGTGCTTAAGGACATCCAGTTAAAATTTGTAACTTTAACTGTATTGTTTGAAATGCCAGAATTTCTGTATAAAACCCAAAGCTGATAGGCAAAATCAGACCAAATTCCTGTAATGAATGGAGCAAGATCTCCAAGAAGGTGTAAATCCATTAATGTCTGAAGAGGTCTATAGTTTTCTTTTACATGACCTAAAAGTGAAGTCTTTTGACCATTTGTATCTGTTATTCTTCAAATTTAGGATCAGCAAAATGGGAATGGGGATGTTGAGAATCAAGGAATCAGAGGAAACTAAGAAGTTTAGAAAAACCAAAGGGCTGCGGTGAGGAGAGGATCTTGGGAAAAGTCCTCTGATAATGTCCTTTGTTGTTGCTGTTATCTTCGTAGTAGAATTTCATACTTTGTGCTTAGTGCCCATCTCCTCCTCTTCTTCCTTCTCCTCCTCTTCCTCCTCCTCCTCTTCCTCTTCCTATTCCTCCTCTTCCCCACTGCAAAATTGTAAAGAAAATGCAGATAGTATATTAGAGGTGGGATCTGAGGAATGCTATGGGAATGTACAGAGGCAACAGTTCACAGTCACAGGAAGTCTAGTGCTCTAAGGAAATCAGAAAGTCCTGCCATCCTCAGTGTAGGAAGTCCAGTGTCTAGAACTATAATAAAAATGATCACCACTGCCCCCTGTCCTATTGTTCCTTGGCTGGTTTTTAAAGAGTGGAAACGCCAGCCTCAGGTGGCTACAGAGCAGCTCTAAAACGATAAAATTATATTGTGACAAAGACAGGTTCCTTGTAGAAGAGGTCAAGTGTGAATTTGGGCATTTTTCTGAACTGGCTAAAATTTAAAGGTTAACTTGTCCTCCTACTGGGGACATTAATAACTAAGTGCAGCAAATGGGAAGATAATTTAAAATTTTCATATTTGAGCTCTAAAAATCTACCTGAAGCCTTGTAATTAACATGCAATGACAATCTTTGTAACAAGAAATTTTTCCTCCAGCTTTTCTTTTAATGTGCAGAACTTAAATTGGCTTTGCTGTTATAATTTCTCCATCGATTTATGGGTTTATTTTAGACATTGTCATAGTATCTAGGAAAAAACCTCATAAACAACATGTAAAGCTCAGATCCAACATACTTATTATAAATTAAAATGATAATGTACCTAAAATCTAAATAAAGACACTTAGACAAAGGCTATGGGTCCTGACGTAGAAATGCTTATTTACTGGCGTTTATTCAGTTCTGTCACTGTGGCCTTCAGTATGTATTTCATTCCCTTGTTTCTATACCTGGATATGTACCACTGGACATGCAGGCTCTTGAAAATTCATTCTGTAGAGTCTAGATATGTTTAGTTGAAAATGATAGGGAAGGGCATTCATTGACTTGCATGGTTCCTCATTTTCATTATCAACATAAATTTGGACATATCTGTGATGAGTTTCCACAGAGGTTTAACAGAGGATGGATGGGAGACCCACTCTGTATGTGACCTATACCATCTTTAGACTGGGGTTCTGAAATGCATAAAAAAGAAAAAGCAAGCAAGCAAGCTGAATGCCAGTATTTTATCTCTTTTTTGCTTCCTGAGTCTGGATGCATTGTGACCAGTCACCTCACATTCCCTCTGCCTTGCCTTCTCTGCCTTCCCTGCTATGACTTCAAACCTTCCCTCCTTATGTGGCTTTTGATGGATATTTGATCATAACAATGAGGAAAGTAACTAGTAACACGTATGTGACTGAAATACACTAGGGATATTAAATTAAGTTATGTAAGATGAGCTACAATATGTATTTCATCTATAGACTCAGAAATGGGACCATTTGGGTATAAGTATATATGGGGGAGGGAAGCAAGTGTGGACATACACAAAAAGGCATGAATTGTATATGTATAGGCCTTGGACTAATCCTGTAGGACAGAGAACATATTCAGCCCTGATGCATTGATATCCCAGAGTGTAGATTCCAACTTGTTTTATTGATAGTCATCAATTCTCCTTTCATTGGTAACAAAGTCTTGACTCTGGTCTTGGTGATATGAGCTAAGACAGTTAGACTAAAGGTGGAATGCATTCATCTACATAAAGAACCAGTGCTTTGCTGATATTTGACCCTCTTACACCAAGTCCTGATCTTCGGTGTTTGACAATTACCCTCAATGTTAATATTACCAGTGCGACTGATTTCAATGTACTAGTGTTTAATAGCTGAATAAGGTTGGAAAGAAGTATGTAGAGTTAGCACTTGTGAACAGTTAAATGTAACAATTTTATACCTATTAGGTTTCCTTATACAATGCATGTTCTTATTTATAGATTGTTTATATAAACCCAGGTTTGGGTTTAAACCCTTAAACCCTTGTGTTATTCTCTTTGCAACCAGGAAGTTGGCTTATTTAGCTTATTCTTTCTTGAGTCCAGTTAATCCAACCACTATTCATTCATCAATTTAACAAATATAACTGTCATGTATCAGTTACTTCCTTAAGCATTGATTATAACAGTGAATGAAAGGAGGAATACAGTATTAGCAAATTAATATCAGTAAGTGATTTGAAAATCCAGGGCAGAAGACATAAATGATCAAAGGCAGCTAGTGAGCATGGAAAAGTTTGAAATATAATGTAACCATTGTATAATCACAGAGGAGGGCCATCTGCCTGTCAGTAACCTCAGCCTCATCTAGGAACCTAGAAGGGAAATTTTCAGGCTCTGTTTTACACCAGTTGGATGAGAAACTTTAAGTGTGGGTCTATCTCTCTGTGTTCTAACACAAGAAGATACTCCCTCTTCACCGATCCTCCAATATCAAGATCATCATCTTCCAATAGATTTAAACATTAATTTTGGCACTGTTAGATTCCTAAAAAGAATACAGTAGAACCAAGAGAGTTCCCAGATCCCCATGACAAATCAGATATAGACTGGTGTGGTGGTGCAGACCTGAATCCCAGCTCTCAAGAGACAGAGGCATGTGGATCTCTCTCTGAGTTCCAGGCTAAGATGGTCTAAAGAGCAAGTTCAAGGACAGCCAAGGCTATATAGTGACACACTATCTCAAACCAAAAAAGGAAAGAAGGAAGGAAGGAAGGAAGGAAAAAGAAAAGAAAGAGAGAAGAGAAGAAAAAGAAAGAAAAAATAAGAAAGAATAAAGATTTGTCCAGACATGGTAGTATACACCTTTAATCCCCACACTTAGGAGACAGGGGCAGATGGAGCTCTGTGAATTTATAGCCACCATGGTCTGTATAGTGAGAGTTTGTCTCACAAACAAAACTAAACAACAATAACAAAACAAACAGAAAGCCCACATCAAATCTGTTCCTGATGCAAAGGTAATGAAACACACACCTTATCATAAAATGCCCCATTACTGTCCATCTTAAAACCCTAACAGTATATTCTTGGAATCACTGGTGAGTGTACTACACTCTTTGACAAAAGTCTGCTTCTCCTTCAGGTACTTTTGTCTTATATGCACCCACCATGATAATGTTCTTTAAGTTAATATTCTCCATTTGCTAGGAGTATAGTAACAAAAAGTCCACACATAGCATCGAGGTTTTTTAACATGTGTGACTAATAGGAATTGTTCAGTGATATCTAATTTAAGCTATTAAATATTATTGATTTTTCACCTGCATGAGACTTTTGATTACCCATGCAATTAGAAAGGAATACCAGGATTTGGGTATCCTCTATATGATTCCAAAGTGCAGGCCTTCTTTGGTGTTTGAAAGTCTGAGCATGTGTAAAAATAACCAAGTACAAGGTTAATGTAGCCTTGTATTACTGAAATCATCACTCAATTTTACTAATTTCATAAGTAGCAATTTTAAGGAACATATTCAGCATCAAGTCAAGGATGTTCCTTAAAAGGCCATGATGGAGATCTCAGTGGTAGCTAACAGTTACTTCTTATGAGTTATGTATAGAACTGCATTGTATGCAAGTGATTTAGAAGCTGGTGGACATTCAGCTTGCAGAAATTGGGGTGGTGATAGTGAACAATAGACAGTAACACTTAGCAGGTGTTTGAAGCTCCATGAGGGTCTCATTCTGGCAGCTAGGTACAGACCTCACCACTCTCACTATCTATACAATGGAGTCTTACCTGGGTTTACACAAAACTAAAAACCAAAATAAACACCAAGGCTTCCAGGAAGAGATGAGCTCTATATGCACTTATGGAATCCTAGCACATCCAAAAACTAAGAATTATGGCTGTGTTTGTTCAACTGTAGTCATCTAGGCACATTTCTAAACATATCTGTTATTCCTATTACAAGCAATTCCAGCAACAAAAGAAATAACCATTTTTCAGGGATTATAAGTTCATATAATTGCACATCAGAGGAAAATATGGATATTAAAGTCTCATAAGTGTTGAAATGCAGCACATTGTTGCCTATTATTTTTTCAATTTCTTGCTCATGAATTTCAGCTTAAAATACATCCATATTTCCCCCCACCATTTTGCTCTCTTGTTCATAGATTTCAGGAATAAAGTTTGCCATGACATGGAACTTAAGTATTTCTTGCTATTAAAATTCTCTACACTGTAAACTGTTCATTTTAAAATTTACTTACATAGCTGCCATTGCTCCTCTAGAGACATATGCACCTGTCTGTTTTTAGTAAGGGTTGTGAGCCTGTCTTCCTAAAGTTTGTCATCTTAGGCCCAGGGCTTTGAGTGGCTTTTGTCTTAGAGCTCTGTCATCTTGGAAGCATCTGGTGCTTCCAAGGTCTTTGTGACAAAGGTAGAGAGACAAAGGTAGGACACACTGGCTCTTGGTTACCTGAACCCGGCAAGAAGAGGTACCATTCATGCTTACAGCTCATTGGCCTCAGCTATCAGACAAGCTGGGGTTTCCATTTCAGTTTTGTTTATGTCTCATCTTAGGACTGAGCTAGGGATCATCATGTCACTCACCAAAGTATGTTCATTCCCTATACCCTCAATTATAATGAAATGTCATACTAGAGATTAAGTAGAACTTGCCATTTCCTGTCTTTGAAATACAGGATTTTAAAAACATGTTGCTACTCTCCAAAGTTGTGTGTCCTCCCAAAGATTGTTTGGAAGATGCCTAGGTGCATTTGATCTAACTCTAGGACCTGAAATACATTCAGAGTTGCATAATTTGGCTTTGTCTACTTCTCTCTGTGTCAATCTAATAGAACAAGTGCATGGGTATTTCAAGTAACTCAATTTCAGATGACTCCTGCAGCCTTCAAAATGGGAGACTTTTCAAATACTTGGAATGCTCAAGGTCAGCTGTACCTGGTGGTCACAATTAATTCTGGTTACTATCCAATTTGTGAAAGGCTGGTTTTGTTCTTCATATAAGTTGCAAATGGAGATAAAGATTGCAATCTGTTTCAGGATACATTCTTCTACTAAGCAGAGTTTGGTGTGGTATTTCCTGACTTGTTATTTGCTAAATAGATTGCCTGTTACTAGACTTGCTTTTAGATGCTATGGTGTGGAATTGAATCCACCCGTAGAACAGAACCGTGACTCCAGCTGCTAGGATGCCTATAAGTAGGTAATTTTTAGCACATAGTCTTGTACTTGGGTCTCATCAAGCCATCCTTGCTTTGATGATTTGCAGAAAGAACTGAGAGAACTTGGGAAAGAGGTTATACTAATGGTCACAGAATAACACAGTAAAGGAACATAGGTTGAGATGAACACAGGGATGCTTTTAAAGAGTGTTCGTGGAAGAACCTGGGAGGAACCAAGCATGGGATTTTTGTTATCCCCTCAGTGGACTTGCACAAGCAATGTATGCTCCCAGCAATAATGTATGATGATGTATAGAATGTTATGATATTGCCAAGCAAGGAATCACCTGAACCTTGGGGTTCCTGGTTTTTATTGGAGGTATTATAACTTAATGTGACCATGTGACTTATCTTAACTCATTGGTCTCCAGCTAGCAGCCCTTCCCAGAGGTCAAAATGATATAGCATAACCCAGGGATACAGATGGGCAAAAGCAGACACCATCTAGCAATACATCACATGGTTAAGTATCAACTGTTCAATGTGTCCCAAGACCCCAGGTATACCATGGATGAAGCTAGAGACCTCAAGGGCTTCTTGGAGGCTGTATCCCTAGAGTAGATTAGTATTTTTGTTGTCATACAGCATTTCACCACTTGACATTCACTGAGTTGGGCCTTTTCCTTAAGGACACTTTGTAAGAGGCGTCTCAATCAATTTCTGAGAGTTGCCTCACCCAAAATCATATTACTTCTTAGGGCAGCCAGGGTGATGACCCACCAAAGCAGGAAGTATGAATGCCTCACATCTCGGCCTTACCACAGGACACTTAAATGGGCCATTCCAGCTCTATTCTGGAGCCTTTATCACAGCTGTACTCTTCTTAACCCCTCCTTCTCTCCATAGATGTTAACTCTGAGGAAACCATGTGGTAAACACCCTTCTTGCTACTTCCAAGTTTACTTCTTAGGGAACCTGTCATGTGACAAATGTGAAGCAGAGGTATTTTCACTTGTTGGTCATTGTGTTTCTTCTAAGTGATTTTATTTGCCAGGATCATTGTTTAATTAATGACAGAGTGCCTGAAAGTTAGGTTGGAAAAAGTGTTTTTCTTTAAATAATGGTCTCAATTTATCCACCACCAGATGGTAGAAAAATTCCACTTTTTCACTTATTGCCCCAACATTGGGATTTATCTTCTGGTATTTAGACTTTCTTTAAAAGAGAGAGAAACTTTTCCTCCTGTTACTCTTTCTGACACCACCAAAGACCTTGAAACAGTGGGCCACCTGGCTGATGGCTTGGTTACTGACACAATTGATTTAGTTGAGGATTTTTCTGTCTGGAATTGTTTCTTGAGTGAGCCTCCTCATCTTTCCATCATAAGACAACCCCAAAAATGAGGTCATGCTGGTAGTCCCCTTACCAAGGAGACAGAAACATCAGTTACTTAGAGAGTATCTGTGATGTCAAACTCTGTGTATGATGCTCTCCATGTTTCTAAAGTCACTGATCCTCATTCATAGCCAACATTCTTAGTAGTAGCTACATATATCCTGCTGTCAAGGCCATTGTGAATTATATTAAACTTACGGGTTAATGTTTCCAGTTGCTAATATTTTTTGTTTCTGGATACATGCCCAGCAATACATCAACACTTTATTTTGTGCCTACACATTTATACAAAAATTTGTGGATATATGCATAGGATTATAAAGTAAGGTATATTAAGTAAGTAAAGGGTTGAAAACAAAGGATTTTTAATATTATATTTACATTATGAATCAAGCCATGCCGGAGTTGAAATGCAGCAATGAATCATTACCATCTACATACCGGGCTAGGATCCTACACTTTGCATAATTCTGACTTCCTCACATGATGCTAAGGAGGTATGTGGCTTTTTTTCTCTCTCACCCATAAACGTAATGTTTATATTAGTTTCTTAAAGCTGCTGTAACATATTACCACAAATGTAGTATCATATGACAGTTACACATTATCTTGTAGCTTTCTTGGGTGAAAAGTAAGAAAAAGCGTCATTGTATTGACTTCCAGATGTTATTGGGGTAAATATATTTCCTTTCCTGTCTTAGAATCTAGAGCTTATCCGAGTTTCTGCAAATGCAGTGGAAGAGAACCTTCACATCTTTCTCTGACTCTGATCTCTTTCTGTTACAAAGATCTTTGTGATGACATTGGTCCACCCAGGTAATCATGGGTAAGGACCATTTTTTAAAAATTTTCAATCATATTGGTAGAATACCTCTTATCAAAGACAGTGATATTATCTGGTGGTTAGGATGTAGATGGCTTTGGAAACTGCTGGTGTGAGATAGAGGACTTCCAGTTGTCTGTCACTGTGAGGCTCTATGAACTGTGGAACCCATCACCAAGAACATTTGGCTTTTGTTTTTTTCCCCCAATAGTGTAAATGCTTCTCAGGGGCTCTTTTGAGTCATTCTTGCTTGCTCTGTTCTCTCATCCTTGGTCTGTGATAAGGCATGTTCTCCTATGAGGTAAGTTTTGCGTTCTAGTCTCTTCCTACTCTTTGGTCAACTTTTAGTCACTGCTACTTTCATAAGCTTCTTCCTTTGTTCAGGATCGTGTCTTCAGCCAGAATGCCAAGTGAAAAGTGAACTCTAGAGGACTATCTAGCTTAGACACCTCACACCAGGTGCCATTAGAAAACACTTTACCATAAGAGATAGTTTAAGGTATCCCGGTGATGAAAGGGTTGGAATATAGATCCCACAATGTGGAAATTCTCATTGCGATTCAGTCACGATTCCTTCCCATTTTCCTCTGACTCACTAGGTACACAATAGATGTGACTGCTGGGATTTGCACCAGATCTTTTGTGGTGTCTCCCATGGCACAATTTCTTTAACTTCTCCTCTTCTTAGCATACCACAAGCCCAGGCAACTGCTCTGTACATTCTTTGACAACTATAGTTCCTTTTCTCTATTTAGAAACAAATGTAATTACTTAAACAGGAGAAGACAGAACTACTTTTGCAGAAAAGTCAAAACATGTATCAATACTCATCTCTATAATTATTTCTCAAGGAAAAAAAGTCCTCACTGACTTTTCTTAGTAATGAGGAAGAGTGTTAACAGTAAGTGGCTACTTATGAAGTAATATGAATCAGTTCTTCACCTCAGACACCTCACT
The DNA here is from genome assembly GCF_017639785.1 of Mesocricetus auratus. Classification (NCBI taxonomy): domain Eukaryota; kingdom Metazoa; phylum Chordata; class Mammalia; order Rodentia; family Cricetidae; genus Mesocricetus; species Mesocricetus auratus. The sequence continues at coordinate 8,432,585 of NW_024429209.1, read as the reverse complement.
TGGCCATCTTGCCCCAGGACTCCAGTAATCATGAAGAAGACCAAACTCAAATACTTCTGCAACATGAGAAAACACTGAAGAACATATTTTTGTGAGGTACGTGTGTCTAGACTTGAGTCATTGACTCTGCTAGTTCTTAAAATTTGATAGTGGACAAGATCACATGCCAAATTTAGTCTGTAAAAGACTATTAAGTAAATATTTTTGAGTTTTGTGAGTCACATGGTCTCTATCACGGTGGCTTTGTTGAACTTTTAGAAAAAAATGTATGTCCCACTATATGTTAACTTTGGTCCCTGGGGTTTAATCTGCTGGCTCTTACAAGACATGTAATATCTTGAGACTTTACATAATTCTAATTAAGAGTTTACTTCCAAGATATTATTAGAGCTTAAGTGAAATGCTGTGTGTGTGCATGATACTTATCACAATATCTGACACATCTACATGCCACTTGATAGATGTATGAATGAGATAATTGAGACAGATAGGGAGAAAAAAGATGAGAATAGTCATATTTAAAAAGTGCTGAATAAAAAATTTTCAGTTCCTAGAAATGAATTCTCCCAAACCAAAGGGATACTGGAATAAATAGAGTGAGTTGAGCAGCTGACTCAAGCTCTGTCACATGTAGCAGAACAACAGCACTTTGTTTCCTCAAAACTGGCTTCCATGAATTGATGAAGATCATTTACATCCCAGAAGTAGTGGCCTTGGTGTTACCTGAGTCTTGACCTTGCCTCAGTATAATAAAATAGATCCAGAGCTTCTTTTTTTAAAAAAAGAATTTTAACAAGATGAAAAGTGAAGTTATATGAAAAATTGAAGCTCCCTCTCCTAGAATCTGATTGGTGTGCCTGGTCACCCAGCATAAGCCTTGAATAGTGTGTTCATCATTTCAGACAAAATAGGTGAAAAATATGTAGAGATTTTGACTATTTCCTGTAAGAAATGAAATTGGAGGTATGGGGATACTACACAATCATATGGAAGTGTTATTTAAGAGAATAGGTTTACATGTGGTACCAGCCAGTAAATCCTTATCAAAGCTCATTTTCTGTAGGCAGAGATCTGAGACTCTAGTCAAGGTTTCTTTTCACTTTTGTTGCTAGACTGAGGATTGAAGAGGTGACAGGCAGTCACAGTCAAGTTAAAAACACCATGTTGGATATGTATTCAATCTACAGGCTATTTCAGGAAATCTAGTCTTTGCCCTGATGCACAAAAATAGCACATTCTACAAGTTTTAATTACTTTTCTCTTCATTGTGACAATGTACCTGTCTGAAACCTCTTGAAAGACAGAATGTTAATTTTGGCTTCTTGTTTCAGACAGTTTAAACTCTTGTTTACTTGGCCATGTGCTTGGAAAGAACATCCTACTTGTGGAAGTATGTGGGAAAGGAGGCTGCTCATCTCGTGGCAGACAGGAAGCAACAAGGGAAGGGCTAGGAACCAGGCATAACTTTCAAGGTCATGTTCCTAGTAACTGCTTCCTCTAACATTCCCAGAATCTTTCAAAAATAGTGCCACCGCCCAGTACCAGACATTTGACTAAAGCCATTTCCCATTCAAACCAGAACCCCACACCTGAATCTCTATTGCTATGCCCAGAAGTCTCATTCTTTCCATAGTCCTCTATGGGTTTCTCACTCCGAACTCATAGGATTTTGGGACTGAAAGGTCCAAGCTATGGTTGGGAAACTCAGAATGATCCATCTCATAGCTGGAGGGGGTCAGGACAATGGGGACCAAATATCTTTCATGTGCTCAGTTAAGAATCTTTTCTAGGGCTCTGGAGCAGTGAAGTAAGCTAGAATTCATAGTTAGGACTTCAGTTACTCAACCCAAGTCCTTTAGCATAATCTCTAGTCTCTTATGTGTTTATACCCTTTAATGGACCTCCTAGTCTGTCATCTATGGGACCACTCTGTCAGCATTCATTGTATGGGTGTATATGTGATGTGTGTGTGTGTGTATCTGTGTGGGGATGTGGAGGTGTACTACTATTTTTGTGTTAGTTTGACACAAGCTAGTGTCATCAGAGAGGAAGGAATACCAACAGGGAAAATGCCTCTGTAAGCTGCTGGAAAGCTTCCCACTGAATCACAGCCTTCATTATTGCTCCTGTAGGGAACCTGTGGCCAGCAGGTATGTGTCCTTATAAACCATTCTAGGCTAGTCCTGATTTCTTCACTCTTCATTACATTTGTCTTGTTTCTCTCATGTTCTCTCTGTGACTGCTTCCAACTTTTTCAGTGGCTCACTGAATACCAAATGGGTGATGTTCTCTCACTAATGATTATTAACCAACTATGACTCGTAGCTGCCATGTTTCATAGCATCCCAGGCCTTAAATCTCAGTTTCTTAACATGCTCTAGCTTTCTCCTTTGTCTGTTGTTTTTCATAACACGCAGAGGTAAATTGGACCAAAGAAATGACTACTCCAAATACCAGTCTCATTTCAACTTACTCCATCCTGTTATAGTATGTTCATTGGCTCAATTATCTCAACATGCTGCTTGAGACATGTCTTTTGCTTGATATTTCTTAAAAAAAATATTTAGTTGTTTTTGAACAGTGTGAGCACCACAGTAGTTGCAATGGTCTACTTGCATTATTAATAACCAATGTGGTTTTAACCTTATGTTCCTAATAAAGGGATCCTCTGCCATTTAAATATGAATAATAGCTGAGTGTTTCTATTGTCCTCTTAAAATGGAGCTCAGTATATATTGAATCACAACAGCACGACTTTTTATAGGTTGTGAATGGCATAAAGGCCCATCATGTCGGTGCAGGCTGTGCCAAGTGAATGGATAATGGCGAACCAATTATTATAAATAATGCCTTGTTTCCCTCTGGCCCCTGTGCAGATTATAAAGAATGGGACTCTATTAAGGCTGGGAAATTAAATTAAGTGGGACACTGTTAGCACTAGCACCCAGCACTGTGCTTGGCACATGTCATAACTTCACACTGACTGAACCATGATCTGAGTTCAGTGGCATCTCTGTTTTGTTGTTCTTCACTCTTTGTTTGCCATGAGGAGTCTAGTTCTGGGTCCTGGGTCAAGCCTGGAAGGTGTGAGCCCTGGCTATTTGCAGAGCTCCTAGAATGCTGCTGGATGGGGCTGGTTGTAACAGAATTAGGGGATGGAAAGAGGCTGGAACATGGCAGCAGAGGCAGTGGGGCTGAGATTAGTCTGCATAGAAAGGTAAGGTAGGCTTCAGGATCTGGGAAGACCAGAGGATTCTGTTGATGTGGGTGGGGAGAATTCCCAAGCTAGGGTTCCATAAATACATGTGTGAGTTGAGCATGTTGGAGGTCCTGCTGAGTGGTGAACTATCATGTTCATTGATGGTTACTGAACCTTTGTAAAACAAGCTCCCCCAAGCCTCACATTCTGATGGAATAGCAGAACCAAGTCCTGTCACTGCCTCATCCTGTTCCATGGAGTCTAACTCTTTCTTGTGGGCATTGCTGAGTTAAGGGTGGTAGACTAAGAGAGCTCTGATTCCTAAGTTTTTGATTGGTTTTAGTAATAGTTATATGAGATATTTTCCTGTGTATGAAATTGTTCTCTTTCCCAGATAACATATATTTTAAAGCTATTAACTTTTGCTTCTAATTTTTTTTATGTTTTGGCTTCTGTTTTTCTACAATGCTTGCTATTTAACACACCCAGCTACTCACAACTGTAATGCTATCTAACAATGGGGCCAAAGACCAAACTGATTGGAGAACATGAAGCATAGTTTAATAAAAATACATCTCTTTTTTAAATTTCTATTTTTTGTTTGTTTGTTTGTTTGTTTTGTTGAGACAGGGTTTCTCTGTATTGTTTTGGAGGCGGTCCTGGAACTCACTCGGTAGACCAGGCTGGCCTTGAACTCACAGAGATTCACCTGCCTCTGCCTCCCTAGTGCTGGGATTAAAGGTGTGCGCCACCAACGCCTGGCTAAAAATACATCTCTTATATTTAGTTACAAGTCTAGATGGAAAAAGTAATATTCATTTTAAAGCCAGCATGACACAATTCAATGGCATACCCACAACAAGGTGCTTCTTGACCTGTATTATATTTGAATATTCTCCTATCTTATAAACTATATACTTCTTTCACCAGTGCCCTGGCACACTGAGTCTATTGAAAATCATGGGTATCAGACTCAAGGAAATTTTATTAGCATATATTTATAAAAGAAATAGCTTCATTCCACTTCTGCTTTTCTTTAACTTTTCAAATGAATCTTTGGTCTCCTGAATTTGTAGTAATTTATCATTAGTTGCCTATATCTATGTTTGTATGTGGGTCATTCATGAGGAATGTAATAGTTGGGTGAAATTGCCAAGGAAGAGAAAAGGAGGCAGGTAAAGTCTTATGAGTCATCAGAATCTAGGTAGTGATCTAACTCATGGTGGAGGTGATATTAGGAAGAGTGGGGTCAAAGAGCTAGGCACAGTAAAAACTAGGGATATGAGCATTAAGCATATGGCTTATGTTGGGGTGGGAAAGGCCATTCAAGCAAACCAAAGAAAAACTTCAAAGCTATATTTAAGGATGCTGTAAATGGAATGCCCTGCTTGCTGGCTAAGAAGGACTAAAGGAAACGACCACTTCAGTAGCAACAGTGCCCATGGCAGCCATTTGAATACATGGAGGGGCAGAGGTTTTATGGAATGGGCTAAGGACAGGAAGGTGGGGTTATCCTTATTTCACTCTTCCACCCAATTCAACCGTGAAGAAGAGTAGAGAATTTGCAGAGATATAAAGATACCACATTTGTTTCTTCAGGGCAGGGAAGACATGGAAAGAATCCTGTGCAAAGGGAGTGGTGAAAGACAGAAGTGGTAAAAGTAATGGATGTGGGTGAAGATCTTGATTAGGCTGAGGGAGGGGAGTCCAGAACCCAGGGAAATAACAGCCCCCTGTTTAAGAGCAACACAGAGAGGAAGTGAGTGTAGTAGAGGTTCTGGCTTCCTGGAGGAGGCAGTCAGAACATCCTCTGGGGCCTGTAATGAAGGATATAAATAAATTCATCTCTTGAAGTAGGGGTAGAAGAAAATCATAAAGGTCTCCAAAGAGTCCTGAAGAACATAAATGAGGGTATACCAAAAAGGACAAGAAAGGACTAACTCTTTTAACCTTGGTGTCCTCTGCTGTCACTCAGAGTTGTCTTTTCTAGCAGGGCTCAATGGCTTCCTTAGCATAGAATCAAAGGGTGTGACTGCTTGGGTTCACATAAGACATTGCAAATTGAACAGACTCCTTCATTTGTAAAGCCCCAATTCCTGGATCACAGAAGTGACCTTATTTATAAACAGGGTGATTGTGGATGTGATTAAATTAAAATAAATGCACTAGGCTGAACTGTAATCCAATGCTACTCTGTTTTTATGGAAAAGGGAAATTTAAACATACAGACATCCTCACTGGGAGAAGATTAACACAGATATCAGGGTGATGCTGTCATTAGAGGCAAAGACAGAGGGATGGGGATTCAGCACTTAGAAGGAATCAGATCTGTCAATACTTTGCTATCAGCAAATCAAAGCAACTCTGAGATATCATCTTACTTCTGTCAGAATGGCTAAAAGCAAAAACACCAATGAGAGTTGATGCTGGAGAGGATGTGGAGAAAGGGGAACACTCCTCCACTGCTGGTAGGAGTGCCAACTTGTACAGCCACTATGGAAATCAGCATGGAGATTCCTCAGGAAAATGGGACTCAGTCTACCACAAGACCCAGCAATTCCACTCTTAGGCATATACCCAAAAGATGTGCATTCACACAACAAGTACGTCTGTTCCACTATGTTCATAGCAGCATTATATGTAATAGCTAGATCCTGGAAGCAACCTAGATGCCCCACAACTTAAGAGTGCATAGAGAAAATGTGTTACATTTACAAAATACAGTACTACTCAGTGGAGAAAAACAATGGAATCTTGAAATTTGCAGGCCCTAAAGGAAACCATCCTGAGTGAGGTAACCCAGACACAAAAAGACAAACATGTATGTACTCACTCATATGTGGATTTTAGATATGGATCAGGGGAGTGTCAGCCTATAATCCCAGTGCCAGTGAGTCTGGGAAACAGGGAGGTTCCCAAGAGAGATGCATTATACCCCAGAGATGTGGAATGAGGCAAGATCTCCTGAGCAGATTGGGAACATCAGAGGAGGGTAGAGGGAACCAAGAAAAAGAGAGGGGGATAAGAGGAGGGGAGAAGAGGGCATGGGGGAGCACGAAGGTTGAGTCGAGGTAAGAATAGAGGAGAGCAGGATGAGAGATACCATAATAGATCGAGTCATAGATTTGAGGAGAGAGCTGACACTAGTGAGATCTCCAGAGATCTACAAGGTATCAACAACTGGCAAACTAAGCAATAATGGAGAGACTACATTAATAGCCCCTCCTTGATGATAGGGTTGATGACTACCCTATATGCCTTCCTAGAACCTTCATCGAGGGACTGATGGAAGCAGAGACAGATACCCACAGCTAAACACTGAACTGAACTCCTGGAACCTAGTGACAGAGATGGACTAGTGATGAGCAAAGGGGTTAAGACCATAATAGTGAAACCCACAAAGACAGCTGACCGGATAAGGGGGAGGAGCTCTTGAATCCCAGACAGATGGCTGAGAAGACAACAGATGACTGATCCAGACTCCATGAATATAGTGCCAGTGAGGAGGCCACAGAAATCACTGGGTAGTAGATCAGTGTTTACCATGGTGTATGAATGATCTTTGGGAGCCCATTCCAAATAGAGGGATGCTCTCTCAGCCTGAGCACATGGGGAGGGGCTTAAGTCTTTCCCTGTATGAAATGACAGACTTTGGAGATCCCCCCAAGGAGGACTTCACCCTTCCTGGGGAATGATGTGGAGATTGTGTGGGGGGCTGGGAGGGTTGGTAGAGGGACAAGGGAGGAGGGGTGGGAGAGGGAGCTGGGATTGACATGTGAAGCATTCATGTTTCTAATTTAAATAAAAACATATATTGAGGAAAACAATACTTTGCTATCAGACCTCTCGCCTCAGAAACTGTGAATCTATAACAATTGCAGGTGCTCAATCCTCAAAGCTTGTGGTACCTTATTAAGGAAGCTCTTGAATTCTGATGGAAAGAGGTTGGGACGTTTGTTTGGGCTTTCCCATTTTCTCTCCAAAGGACTACAGAAATATTTTGAGGATATAGTAATTTGCAGGATATAACCTCAGGAATACAAGGTGGGTAACGAAAGAGAGACAAAAAACTCCAGAAGGAAAGGAAAGGATGAGGTGTGGTATGAAAGTGTTTTCCTGGCTCCCACAGTGGTAACTGTAATTAGACCAGAGGATCATAGCTTCTTAGAAGGTCTCCACTCTAAGATTTTGTAGTAAAGGTTAATCCTAGCCCCTGGGTTCTTGCTACAATGATCATGGTGTTACACCCCAGATTAGAGCTGCAACTTAGATCAGAGCCAAGGTATTTGCAAATCACTGGTTCATGGTAGGCCCTGGCTTTCATTTACATATGATAACCACAGACCTTAGATATCCTCAGAGGGACTTTCAAATGATCTGAGCCCTGTGCCTCTTCAAAGGACTGCATAACTAGTATGGATTTAATGGGCTATTCACCCCATGATTCAGCATTTCCTAGGCTCCAGCACTCAGAGAATTCGCTCATTAGCTTCGAGAGGCAGCTTTTTAATGGAATATAATAAGGGGAGAAGTGGGTTGTGGTTTCAAAAGTTACTGTGATTAAAATCGTATGGACAGCTGCTGTTCAGTGTAGTGTCACCCAGTGTGAATGAAAAAGAACTCTGTCGGAAAGCCACTGGGCTATGGATTCTGTTTACTGTATAGAAGATCTCTCTGCTCCTTTAAAGTCTTCAAAGTAGTGTGTGGATAGATAGCATTGGTAGAAAATCTATTTCTTAAAAAAAAAAAAAAACGAAATCCTAATTTAAAGAATAACTTTTTTCTTCATTGAAGAAAATTTGGAAAATACATTTAAGCAAATATCTTTTTTTAAAAAGCAGATAATCTCTCGAGTTATAACATTTAGGGTGTGTATCCATCTGGTGTCTTCTTTCCTATGCATACATATATATGCATACATTTACTAAATTGGAGTCATACTGTAAATACAGTTTTCAAACTCGCTGTAGTTAACATATCCTGACCACAATCCTATGCTATGAAGATACACTTTCAGTGGTCTGCCATGTGGGTTATCACAATTTATTTAGTTGATCTCATTTCTTTGGAAATTTAGATTGAGTTTCAGGTTTTTGCTATTAAACATGATTCAATGTATGTTTTTCAGTCTGTAATTTTTTTTAAAAAAAGCTTGAGGCTTCTGGGTTTGCATTTGTATCTACTGAAGGTCAGCCAGGTAGTGGCACTGACATCTAGGTGCAGAGGGCTGTCAGAGCTCCCTTCTCTTTTACTGCCTTCTTATGCACTAAATGCAAGGTCCTTGGAGGAGGTCACTGTCTGGTCTTTACTCGAGCAACCTTGGGAGGGAGTCCATGCCAACAGAGTAGCCTTTGGAACTGTCTGCATGGAAAATGGGCCTAAGTGCTGAGTGCAATTAGAAGGAGGTACACTATGATGGGGTGGCGCTCAGGCAGTGTACTGTTTCCTCCCTGATGTGCTGGGATTGTGTGACTCACAGGAGATGGGAGTGCACCTGGATGCTTCTACTCCCCCTTCTCCATCCTCTCAAGACAGAAAATTCATAAGCTGTTCTCAGTGACAGTTGTGCAAAATGAAAAGCTCTGTGAATGTGTGGAGAATAGATTATCCTGACTGCTGTTAAGCGTTTGACAAATTGGGAGTTTTGTCATACATCAAAGAACAATAGAGGGAGAATAAGGAACGATGTGCATCATATAAATACAACATACCTGATGGCTCCCAGCGTCATTTATCTTCCTGGGTGGTGGGACTCAGGAGGAGCACAGGGAGACAAGTGGGAAGAGGGCGGTCACTGGCCCCAGGAGGCTTTATAAGCAAATCCATGATCAAGATCAAGGTGTATGTCAGGATATGCCAGGCCATTTAGGGGGTTTCTTGTTGTGATTTCTTAATTTTGTGAGTTTGGTAGGGAATGGTGTCTGTGAAGCTACTAATGGGCCAAGCAGGAGTCTTATGGCCTCCAGCATTTAGAGGAAATGGAGACTGGTGTGCTTGCAATCTGCTAAAGCTATGTCCAGATGTGGACACAATCGGAAGGCAGATGGATGGCTGAGAGGTGGGTCTGTTTCTTTCTTTCTTTCTTTTTTTTCCTTCCAGCCACAGCTTCTACCACTCTTAGCAGAAGGAATGCAAAGCTCCAGGAGGGGGCAGTTTAGTCTCGGGACTCAAAAGACCTTGCATAGGATGTACAGTGACTTCCACTCCACATGGCAGCCATGACCCTATGTACAGTACAAAGAGAAATCTGCAGAGAAGGCTAGAGGAAGCAAACAGACCTGAAGGTTGGGTTGGTTGTAGGAGGGTAGGGGAAGAACTTGAGAGCAAATCTTTGGGTCCCTTTAGCAAAGGGGCCGTCTTTGGCAGCCAGGAGAGTCCACCTCTTCAAGCCCCAGCTTTGTGACTGTAGACTGGGATGGACTGTTGATGTGTGTTATAAGATGAACCAATAGAGTGTGTCTTAGGGGGACCTTGGAAAGGCTCTGGATCTGATTCCAATGATGGTCACACAAATCTGTGAATGTACTAAAAAAGCATTGAATCACACAGTTCCAATGGTTGAATTATATGACATGTGGATTGTGACTCAGTAAAGGTACTATCCCTCCCACTCCAAGAGAAGGAGACAAAAAGTGTCTGGCACACAACTTGGGGAACTTACTTATATAGACTTGAGTTTCTTCCCATCTCACAGATGCCTGTGGAAAAGGTTGACAAGCCCTCAGTTCTCAGCTTTCCAAGTTCAAGTCTTTATATTCTGCTCCTTCACATGTTGTCTTCTTTCCAAAAGCAGACACCCAGCCTTCATTTAAGCCCAGAAAACTTACCACAATGACATTCTTAGTTCAGTAACTGTGCTCCAAAAGCACTGGGGGTGTGAGCTAACAACCCAGTTTCCATCAATCCAATTCCCTTCCCATGTCTGGAGAGATCATTCTTATATATCTGAGTGTCTATGTTGAGTCTGTATACCATATTGCAAAAGAATTTGCTGGAAGAAAAAAAGAAGTGATGGAAAAGAAGTCCTTTATGCTGTCGAATGCAGATTTTCTTGTAGTAATTGAAGCCTGCTTCCCACGGCCTGTCTGAATTCTGGCATCTGTTGAGGCTTGGATGCCTGGAGTCAAATGGAATAAGTGCCTCTTTGGAGAACAGCTCCTGGAGGCCACTGAATATTTGTCACATGTCAGTGGCATCTGCATATGGATGTGAAATGTATATTTAAAAATGTGCACACACTCGACTGCACCCATGTCCTGCTCCAAATGTGTTTATCCACTTGCCCATCACAGGCCCATCCTGAAGGTTTGAGGGATTAGGGGCTGGCTGACCCATTCACCTTTGTCTGCCAGCCTACAGCCTCAAGCATTGGATGTTCCCTAGTCACCTTTGTGACTTCCTCCTCCTCCCTGGAATGAGAAGGCTGGTTACCAAACTCTGGGGATGGATTTGTTACCTTGATAGAAGGAAAAAGAAAGCCACGGCTACTATAGCAGCCAGCATAAGGGTAGCAAGGGGCGAGCACAGAGTTTGGAGCCAAAAATCTTGTTTTTGAGTACTGGTTGAGTCACTTAGCAGCCGTGTCATACTGATTCTCTTGGCCTCAGACATAAAGACAAGGCCTTAGGTTACTCAAGGATCCCAGATTTATGCTTCAAAATATTAAATATTAAAATGATGGGTTCCATAGTACCCTTAGTGAGCATGTCTCAGGGATCCAAAGATCTCCAGTGGGCTCTGCCTTTTAAGGATCCCAACAACTTCTAATAGTTAAACTTCCCCTTTGACACACAGGCATTTGAAGAACACTCAAGATCCAAACTGTAGCTCCAATCCTATAGCAAACTCTGAAACTCTTCCCAAAGGCAAGTTGAAAACATTGACCCCCCCAAACTTCTCCCACTGTGAAAGAGTCTTTGCCCTCTTCTACTGAGATGGGCAGTCTGTGGCTGATCCTTCCTGTGGAGGAGAGTCAGACTGATGCTTGTGAAAGTCTTTCTCCTAGGTCTCTCATTCCCATGGGAACCTTTTCAGGTTACCCTTCTTAGCAATGAAAAAAATGCATCATGTGACAAGACACATGTCTATGCTGTAGGTGACAGGCCCAGCCCAGCTGACCTTCAGCCATGCCAACACAAGCACAAGACATGTGAGGGAATAAGACTTATTGGAAATGTATTCCACCAGTCCCAACTGCACCAGCCTTGATCAAATATCCAAGTTATCCTAGTGATCCCATTCTTCTCAGTTGATATCCCAGACATTATAGAGTAGAAAGAACCATCCATGCTGGATCTTCCTGGTGCCCTGAGCTAGTGAGCTCTTAACTGCTGCTTTAGAATTGTTGTGCACTGAATGTTTGTATTCCCCGGCCCCATTCCCATGTTTAAGCCCTTTACCCCAATGTGATGCTATTTGGAGGTTGAACCTTTAGGGAGAAATATAAGAGAGAAGTGTGGTTCAAAGTGGCATGCCTTGGTAGACTGGAGTTGGCTTCTTTCTCTTTCCAATGACCACTGTGGTATACCCTGTCTAGGATAAGGTTTGGACTGCGTTTCTTTCCAATGACCACTGTGGTATACCCTGTCTAGGATAAGGTTTGGACTGCGTTGTTAACAGACAGCTGGCCTGTGGGAGCTGGCAGGAAGGGTTGGATGTGCATCTGTACATATGTGTGTGTGAGGGGTAGGAGTGGACTAGAGGAAAGTTCAGGAATGAAGACACACAGCTCCTTTGGAAAGCCCCTCCCAGTGCCCTTCTGCCTTCCTTATCCTGTGCCATGTGAACAGCTCAGTATTGTTTATCCTCAGTCACTCTCCTTCCTCCTACCCTGCACCAAATCAGTTATTATCCAAGGACAATGGGGTCCCATGGTACTTTTCATTCTGCAGCAGAGAGGCAAAGCTGACAACATGGGTATTTATATCACTCTTTGGCTTTCCAGAGACCTCACATTCACTAATGAATTAATCCTCCCTAACAACAGTCCTTTTATTAGGGTGGCATCACAGTGTGTTTGTCAGAAAAGGGCATTGAGGCAATGGCTGAAGCTTCTCCTGATGCGTGAGATGAGCAGCTGTGGCCATTACAGGGTCATATGAGGCGGTTGTGCCAGATACAGAGACTGGGACAAGGAACTTGGATCTGGATGCGAGTGGACCCTGTGGTTGTTCCTTGGACCAAAGGATTTGTGCTTGGAGTCTCCATTTCTCATTTGTAAAACTGGGAAAGCAAGGAATCTAATCAATATTTGTTTTTTTTTTCAAGAAGATTTGGTGGCATATGAGGTCATTTCCTGGGCTGACACATCCATAGGCATGCTATTGCTGTGTGTTCAGGAAAGATCTGCATTGTACTGAGGGTGAAGGGTAGAGGACAGAGTGAGAACCTTCACATTTTCCTGGGAGATACTGAAGTAAAAATAAACACTTATAAACCTTTCAGACCCTGACCATTCAGGATCTCTTCCAATGAACTGTAAGCTCCACCGCGTCCATTTGTTCCCAACACTACCTAGCACTGGGTTCTCTTTACTCTCACATACTGGCTTTCATGGTCCAGGCATGCACATATTCATTCATTTATTCATCTGCCCATTCATTCACTCATTCACTTAACTTTATTTTTTGTTCATGGGGGAAATACTTTATTATACTATGAATATGAATTATCATTGATGGGTGATTTAAAAAAGAAAACAAGATTTCAAGGGGCTGACCTGAAGAGTTCTGCCTGTAGGTGTTTAATCTTGGATTTTACCCCCAATGTGTCATCTTGTGATGGTCAATCTTTATTGTTAACTTGACTGGAGACACGCCTGTGGATGTATCCATGAGGTAGAAAGACCCACACTGGATGTAATTGCCAATGTCATACGGGTCAGGATCCTAGAATGAATAAAAAGAGGGGAAAAAAGCAAATTGAACCCCATAATTCATCCTCTACTTGCTGACTTCATACACAATGTGACCAGCAACTTTTTGCTTCTGCTGACACAACTAGAGCCATAGGACTACCACACCTTCCCTGCCATGATGGGCTGTACCCTCAACCTGGGAATCACTCTTCCCTTAAAGTAGCTTTTCTTAGTATTTTTCCACAGCAACAGAGAAGTACCTAAGCTTTTACCCATGATTGGTGGCTCAGCCATAATCTCCCCTTTGAACATCAAGTCTTTACATAAAAATTCCTTATATCCTACTTGTGCCTATCACCCACAGTTATTTTCATTGTACTAAATATGCAAACATAAAATGTCCCTCCTTAGCTATTACTCTATGTACAGTTTAATGGCAATAAGTGCATTCATAATGAGGTGGAGTCACCAGCAACATCCATCTCCTCATTGCTCTTCATCCTGCAAAACTGAAACTGTACACACTCGATAAAAACTCTTCAACCCCCGCTTCCTCCCAGCCCGTGGTAGCCACTGATTTTCCTGACTAAGATTTTTCACTATTCTAGGCACCTCGTGTCATTGAAATCATGCAGTCTCTTTCTTTCTGGAACTAGCTTGTTTCATTTAGCGTGTACCTTCAAGGCTAACCTGTATTACTGTGTATTTTAGAATGTCCTTCCTTTTTAAGGGTGACTAGCAACTCACTGAATGTGTGTGTTACGTCTTGCTTTCCATCATCTCTCTGATGACACCTGGGATGCTTCCATGGTTTAGTTATTGTGGACAGTTCTTTTGTGAATGTAGGTATGTGCAAGGATGTTTTTATGCCAAATGGATGGCTCTATCTGATGGCAGAGTATCACAGTGCCTCTCCATGCTAGGCACTCTTAAAGCAGAGAAGGCAGAAATAGCTAAGTTGTAATAGTTAAGCAACCACGCATGTATGGCAGAAAGGTCCATCATGCTTGGGGAGAAAGGAGACAGCCAAGGAGATGGGATACCAGCTCAGAGTTCACAATCTCAAGTTTTAGGCCTTATTTTTGTTACTGATAAAAGTAGGATTGTGCTTTTGTTCTTATCTGCTCATTGCCTATCTGTTGCATGCACAATTCCATGAGAGAACACAATGAGCATATTTTATCAAACAAAAGGCATTAAGTGAATGACAGCTGTCATTACCCTAAGGACCTGACATACAACACATGCCCAACAAAGGTTATTTGAATCAATGATCATTTGTTTAATCTGCAAGTAGCAGCTTTTGCTTTTAATTCTGATTCTCTTGTCCTCAGATTGTCTTTGCCATGAACCCTCCTTTGCAGGGATGACCCTATTGTGCCAGCCCTGTTGAATACAAACAGGCATACACATCTTGTGAGACAGGGTGACCCAAGAGAACAATGGCATTGATCTTGGGATGAAATAGGCCTCTCAGAAAAATAAAGGCAAAATCGTGGTAGCAAGAGAGCGTTTGGGAACATTGGAGTCCAGAGAAGACTACAGGGGACATACGGTATGTACTAAACAGACATGTCTCAATTTGCAGTGTGTACAAGAATGACAGGGGACGCTGTGAAATATGGGCCATGGTTCTTTAAGAATGGAGTGGAACCTGATGTATTCTTCATTTCTATTAACCTTTTTTCATGATATGATTGCACACAGTCCAACAACCATAAAATGAACAGCAATAGCCCATCCTATCTGCAAGATTGATTAGAGAGCTTGAGCACAGGAAAATTTCTGGGCCATATAACACGTGTGTGATGTCCTGAGCTCCTGTGTAAGGAGAAACAGACTTCCTTCCCTTGTATCCATGTCATTCTCCGTAATAGCACCTTAGAAACTATGTCTTCTTTTTGTTTGTCTCTGAAAGGTTTGGCCATTTAAGTCAATTGTTCACAGACCTTTATAGAAGCATCCTTTTCTCCAACATCTGAATAAGACAGTGATATAAGAGCTATGAGGACTCGTGTAGCCCTTGACCTTTCTATAGAGACTGAGATGTGAGAAAATTAACAATTGTGGGGCCTTGCAGGAGCTGAAGATGCACAACTTCTCTCATTTAAGAGTTGATGAGCAGAACCTGACCTTGCAGGTTAGTTTCATAAGGTCTTACCTGGATTTTGAATCTCTGACTGCCTCCAAACATGGACAAAGATCTCCCACTGCAGGCTATGTCCTGAGGACCAGTCCTGGTTTGAGGCACAAAGTGACCAAGTGGATTCTGATCAGGCCTGGCTTTGAAAACTTGGCCCATCCTTACTGGCTACAAGGCAGAGGTAATAGGAATATTTATAGCCAGACTTTCTTTGGGCTACCAGCTCCCAAATAATGACATAGACTTTTTATTAATTATGAAAGCTTGGCCTTAACTCAGGCTTGTTCTTATGTAGTTCTTAAAACTTAAATTAACCCATTTATATTAGTCTATGTTCTGTCATGTGGTTCATTACCTTTCCTCCACACTGTATGTCTGACTTTCTCCACATTTTACTGGCAAATCTCTCCTCTCTGATTCATCCCTCAGGCTCTTCTCTCTTCCCTGAAGATCCTTTCCTTCATAGCTATTGGCCATTCAGCTCTTCATTAAACCAATCAGAAGGTCTCTTGGCAGAGACATTTCTTCATAGTGTACAAAAAAGATTATCCCACATTTCTTTTTTAAAATTATTTTTACTTCTTTTAGCATTGCTGCCCACTATATCTATTATTGGATTCTAAAAGAACTCCTTGAGCCTCAACTCAATCTCTAAGTACCATTACCATGCCTATACTTCTGTGATACAGAGAGATAGAGAGATAATAGATAGAAGATAGATAGATAGATAACTCCTCTCTGAATATCTCTCTTTACTATGACTGCCTTCTGGCTGGCTAGGAGTCCCATAACATACTATCCACTGTTGATAGTTTGCCTTCTTCCAAGACAACCCTCTGAACTAGGTTTCATCCCAGAGTCTGAATGAGTTGCCTTCTCAGCACCCAGCATTTTCACAGTTGGTAGGAGACTTCTGTCATCTTCCATCATCCATGCCAATGCAACCATGGCAGTTAGGATAACTGTGAAACTCAGCATTTTCTGGGTGGAGAAGAAAGACTTGATCAAAGAAGGCCAACTCAATAGAATGTTTTAGGAGAAAAGGGAGGTTAGGCCATCACTCTTGTCCCTTCTTACCACCTTACCACCTCTTTTCCTTCTAACAGGCTCGTTTTGAGCAGCTGTTGAACTTTGAAGGGCTCACCAGGAACAATGGACTCAGTGACTTTTAGTGAGTGCTCTTATAACTCTAGGGAAGAACCAGTATTCTTTACCCATTACTTTTCCCTAACTGAGGCATGAGGGGAGGGTCCTTAGCAGAGCAGACTCTATAACTATCAAAGGGAGAGACTGACCCTGCTGTGTGACATAAGACAGCCGAGAAGGGGCACAGGCAGGAAGGAAGTTTGGGATTGTTTTCTTACCTAAAGTTTCTCAATTCTAATTGGTCTGTAGTGACTTTGGTATTTAAATACTTTCATTCCTTTGGGGCAACTGTAAAGCTACAGTGTTCATGGGTTATGGGGCAACAGTTACTTGCCCCATAATGTTTATCAAGCCTGGTGGGTTAGATTACTTGGGGCTCAAACACCCCCACTTTGCTTCCTAGGGCTTTTAGGATGAAAAGAAGACCTCTTTCAACACTGTACTCTTTTACATTCTCCTCCTTCATCAACAGAGACACTCACATCAGTGCAGGGAAGCAGAGCTCTTCTTGATGGACTCCTTTGATTGGAATCTGAAGAGAAAGGGACAAAGGGATCTTTTTCACCTTCTTTCCCTCCTAGGAATGCCCACATGAGTTGACCCTATATGACCAGGAGAAGTAAAACAGAAGATGGACTAAACCTGGGATAATATTACCTCTGTTTTATGAATTAAAAGTCTGAATTGCCCAGTATTTATGAGCCTGTAAGCATTCAAAGAAACCAGGTTTCTTGTCTCAAGAACAACAGTATAGCTCTTCCATCTCATGCCTAGCATTGGTAAGGCAGATGAGTATCAGAATTCAACAGACCCCATGTATTAATGGGGTGAAGGAAGGAGACAAAATATTTCAAATGTGTGGGTTCTTAACAGATGATTCTGTTTAAAATACCAGGACATGTGGAGGCAGAAGGAGACTGGGGGAATAATATTAACAAGAACATTGTTGACTCATGGCCATCAGCTTCTACAGGAAGTCCTGATTAGGCCCACGTCTGCCTGATGTCACCTGTAACGGGAACATCATTTCTACTGTAAACTCCTAACTGCTTATACACACTTGGGTGTTCATCTCAGCTTCCTTACTTTTCAGGATATTTATATACCCATCCCTCAGTGTCTGATTTGTTCCTATAAATATGTTCTTACCATAAGAGAAGGGTGAAAGGAAGGAGATGCTGGTTCTGTGGCATTTGTTGAATCTGAAGTTCATGTAGGGTCCTCAACCTGAGCAGCTGGTATTCTTGGTGGAGGAGTCTGGAAGATAGGTGGAGAATGATTACATGTTATTTGCTCTAATGCACTGTTTCTCAGTGTCTTGGTCAACATGTATAGGGAGATGAGTGAGGAATGTCATTCTTGTCTATCTACTAAGTGAAGTTTCCTGTCTAACATTTATCACAATCTCCAGGTTCCCTTGAAACACATCCTATTCATCTTTTCCCTTCCCCCATTCTCTACTTTGTACCCACATGAGTTTCTGAGAGTATAAATCAGATCATGTCACTCCTCTGCTTTCAGTCACCTCCAAATTTCCTATTGCATTTTGCATAAAATACACACTCCTTTCAGTGGTTTTCAGGGCTTAACAAGACTATGCCATGATCATGTCTCAGCAGCCAGTCACTGCTCAGCCCCTTACCCCCACCCCTGCCTGGGGCTGTTTTCCAGCTGCACTGGCCATTTCTATTATCTGGATCCTCTAAGCCAGGTTTGCTGCTTGTTTTGCATGAGGCTTTCTTTGCTTGGAATGTGCCTCACCCCCCATTTCCTCCCACCCACACCCTGCCCACTAACATGGGCAGTCATATGGCTAATGAAGCTCTTGACTTGACTAGTTCCCTCCCTTCCCCTGCCCCCCATTCCCTCCACTACTTTGCTGATATATCTTGTGTGTTTTCTCCTCTGCACTGATCTCTGCCTAAATTTATGTATATCATTTGTCTATTTCCCTTTTTAAACATTTAATGTTTTTGTTTGTTGAGACAGGGTTTGATTATGTAGCCCAAGCAGGCATTGGACTCTTTAAAAATCATATTACAGTTCATTTTCATTTGAGATTAAAAAGACAGAAAAGCATTTTGTGTACTGACTGAACTATATTATCTTAGATCATGCAAAGTGGGTTATGCCTATTATTAACTATGTCACTTGTCATAATTTTTAATTCTCTGTGCCTTAGTCACCCATAAGTGCGATGGAGGTATAACTAAAAAGCATCCACATTTTTTCATTAACATTGAGTGCAAGAGTATATGTAAAACTGTTGACCAGTGTCTCACCCCTGATAAGCCCTGAATAGTGTTGACAGGCCATAGTATAATTATTTTGGTAATTCTTATGCACAGGTGACTCTTCTGAGAGTCCTTTAGGGACAATTTGATAATACACAGCTGTTTGTTTTCTGAAATCCTTTCTCTCCCCTTCTCGAATCAGTAGGAGCTTTAAGGGAGTTTGTCTGTTGCATATGACTTTGGAGGATAGCAGACTATATAACCAAGAAGCATAAACTTTCAGGGCAGAGAAGGGAATGACATGTGTTAGTGCTACATGCAGAGTTATGGGGGAAATCACCCGCTAAACTGTGGTTTTGTGTGTGTGTGCACACGTGCGCGCGCGCGACACACACACACACACACACACACACACACACTGTGAGCTGATTGACTAATGGGAATGAATGACTAAGATGGGGGTAGATATCAAACAGTAGAGCCTGTAACAAGGCTTGGTTGGGGCCTTCTAATATCAAGGGATGTGTGTTTTATATTTATTTTCCTAAATGACTGAAGTTCATTTGTGGTGGTTGCTGTCATTTTTAAATTCCTAATCAGTGTATCTGGTGTACTCTATACCTTCATTCTGCTGGGCACAGACCCCAGTCCAACAGCCAGAATCTATACCAAGAGAAAGATCACTCCAGAAAGGTTCTTGGAAACCACATCACCTAAACATGCTCATTTAATGGTGAGAAAAGTACGACCAAGGAAGGGACCTTTATTTATTCAGTAATGATTTATTGAGCCAGTTTTCTGTGCAAGGTCCTAAGCTAGGGGAGAAACTCAAAAGGAGCCTTCCTCTCTTCCAGAGTGAAGCATCCACAATTAACTCATAAAAGACTACTTAATAGATGCAATATGCAAAGAGCTGGGACCTGAGAATTATATATAAGCTTTGAGTTCCAATCTAAATTCCATCATCCTTTAAAAAAAATCCAACCCAGAGGAGTTTACTGAGCCTTGGCTCTTTCATGTGTAAAATGTGGAAGATGGTGTCTGGACTGTGAATCTCACAAGGAATTTATGAGCACACAGATAATCCTGACACAAGCTGATGCTTGATGGCCTATAAAGCAATTTGCAGAAGATGCTTTTGTTACTGGTAGGATGATAATTTGCAAACAGGGAATTGCGGCTGCAGGAATAATATAATGTGAAAATGAAAGGGATGGCTGTGGGGGTGGAAGGAGGCTTGTGTATTGGAGAGGGAGTAGAGGAAGCAAAGGCTGAGCCCCAGACCTTTATTCTGAGGAGTGAGTGTTTTTCTACCATCTGGAATACATGGGACAGGGCTTTTCTCTATGAGGAGCAATTCAGCCAGGTAGCAACTACCACACATTAGTATCTGAGTTGGTCTCTTGGAAAGTGTGAGGAAGGGAGTGAGACTAGGTAGGGATGGGGTAGGAAGTCTACTGAGGGTACTACTGTGAAGAGGCTGACAGAAAGATCAGTTAAGGTCCGGAGAACAGCATTAAAATAGTATGTTTATTTTCTACTACTAAGAGAAGATAGTTGAGACTGTGTAAGTTTATAAAGATAAAAAGGTTTATTAGTTCCTATTTCTAGAGTTTCAAGGGCATGGTGCCAGCGTCAGTTCAGCTCTGCTGCAGGGTTTATGGTTGATGGTGTTAGAAGATGGGAGCAGGCATGGGATGAATATCACAAGACGAGAAGCTAAGGAAGCAGGAGAGTGGCCAGGCAGATGCTTCTGTAAGTGCCTTCCTAAGAGCATCCTTCAGGAGCCCTGGGCGAACTATCTCCTCCCTCCTGAAAATGTACCCTTGTGATCTTAGGGTTTCCTTCTATTTCACAACACTTCCCAACAACCCTTCCCTGATGGCCATGCTACTAAAACATGAACCCTTGAGAAACAGACAACCTCCAGATCAAAGGAGACATGGATGTAGCAAATTTGAGAAACAAGATATGGTTTAAAGTGAGGTCTGAAGTCGATGTGGGCATATTTTAGATGGACCATTTTGTCAGGCAGACCTGAGCTAAGCCAGCGAGCAGGGTGTGTGTGTGTGTGTGTGTGTGTGTGTGTGTGTGTGTGTGTGTGTGTGTGTACAGGATATCTTGATGGTACAAAATAAAGATTATTTGATTGCAAATGTAATTTACACTAAGATACAGCCTCCTTCCCATTGTAGCTGCTCCTAGAAGCCACACATGGCCATGTGAAATGTGTGACTAATTCTGCAGGAGAGACTATCAGAGTGGCAATGCTAAGAGCAGCCATCATGCGGAGTGGCATATGAAGAATGGGTGCACTGTAGATGGGACCCATTCAAATGAGCATCTTTCCGGAGAGCAGAACAGCACACACCCTGGGGCTCCTTGTCTTTTGTAGTACCCAGCACTGTACTCCAATTCTCCATCACAGGATCTTTCTTCCCACTTCAGAGAGTTAATGGGATCTTAAGGCAGGGGGCATTTCTTCCCTGAGGAGGGATAGATGGAATTTTCTCAGAAGACATGCATCTATTAAGCTCCTGTGGTTTGTAGAAACAGCCCTGTGGATGGTGACAGCTGGGAGGGTGACATAAGCAACGTTTGTGGCACTTCCCAAATGTTGCTATCATGAGCCTCAATTTCAGTATGTTCAAACCTGAAATTTAACTTCTTTCTTACGAATAGATGCCCCCTCTTCAGGCAAAGTCACCATGTTGCTGTCCCAGTCCTAGTCTACTCATTGTCCTCAATGTTTCCCTGCTCTAACCACCACCTACAAACTCTGCTTCCCTGACAGCTGCATCCCTGCTGCCTTAGGGCTCAGTCCTCCATATCTGACACCTAACAAATAAGACAAGCTGGGCTCACATTACCTTGGCTATCCTCTTCACTTCTCTGCCCAACTCTGCTTGGTTAAATCTCTTACATCGCTCTGCAAGATTCCAAGCTGTCAGCATTTTGTTTGTTTATTCACTGGGGCACCTTGAAATGTTCTTTAGGTGGCCTCTCTGTGGTGGATGCTAAAGGTTTTAAATGGAGCAGGGCCATTCTGACCAAGGCAGTCACAGCTTAGTAAGGAGGCAGCCATAGGAAGTGTTTCTGTTCAGTGAGTCATAGATGATGAAGGCCAGCAGTGACTGGGGATGCAGCCGTTGGATTCCTGTGCTTCCTTAAGTCATTTCCTCCATCTCATGAAACACCAGAGATTGATGTGAAGAACTATGAAATCAATGTTCACAGAATACTGAAAAGAAGCTAAGTAGTCCTTTACTAGTACCAATCTCTATCTTCCCACTAATAACATTTTGTTCCTTCACTAGCAGCTTTTCTTCCTATACTTATGCTTAAAAAAGGATACTTGTCTGTTTTATTTTATAGAACTACCTAGTTTTCTAATGAGGCTCTATCTAACACTTGTAAACCATCTTCCTTGTTGTAGGCTGAACTCATTGTGGGATGAGCACCCAAAGTCCATTTGTATGCCAAGGATAAATACTGATCTACTACCCAAGGCCATATAGATTGCCTAGGCCTCTTTACTGACACCCATATTCAGGGGGTCTTGATCAGTCCCATGCTGGATTCCCAGCCATCAGTCTGGGATTCAAGAGCTCCCCTTGTTCAGGTCAGCTGTTTTGGTGGATTAAACAAGCCCAGTCTTGACCCCTATGCTCATCAGTCCTCCCTCTCTGTCTTTGGGTTCCTTGAGTTCAGCCCAGTGTTTAGCTGTGGGAGTCTGCCTCTGCTTCCATCAGTCATTGGTTGAAGGTTCTGTTTCCCAAACTCTCTGGCAGTGGGATTGTAGGTTGGCTCTCCCCTCATCCACATCTAAAATCCATATATGAGTGAGTAAATAACATGTTTGTCTTTTGGTGACTGGGTTACCTTTCTCAGGATGTTTTATACAGTAAGAGCTACATGCAAACAGATCTTATGTGTTGCTTGAGGATCACATCTGTGAGGACTTTGACATATGTCCTTTTAGAGTTCTGTGCCCACACACACATGTAAATGTAAATGCAGGTGCTGACATCAGTCTTTTTTCATCACAGCCAAATGGCTCTTTTTATTCTTTTTGGATTGTTGTCCTTTATCTGTATGATTCACATATAGAATATTATAAATCATTGAAACTCATTTATAGACATTTAGGCTGCCTCTATATTCATGACAAAGAACTGATTCTCTCTGTATGTATATGTATGTGTCTGTCTATGTGTGTGTATGTGTGTGTGTATGTGCATGCATACATGTGTGTACTCTGGTTCATTGATTTCTTTGATGTTGTGTCCCAGAAAAAGACTTGCTCTGACAAAGACTGTGAACAGTTTCAGCTTTGGTCTGTACGTGTCATCAGCAGAATTGTAAGATAATTTCCAATGACCCTGTCAATCTTTAGCTACCCTGTTCCTTGTCACAGGGTCTAAGACTTGCTTTTAGCTAATAGGCTATATAGCAAATTCTGTCCCTTCCATGGCCATGTTTTAATATGTTGCAAAATGGGGTTTTGCATATGTAGTTATGAGCCTAACATTTAGCTTTAGGCTAGTTAAAGGAGAGATTAGTTTCAATGAATCTTAGTAATCAGGCAAGTCCTTTAAGATAGAGTCCAGAAGCCAGGGTCCTTCATTTCCACTAATCTTGAAGAAGTTATCTACAAAAAGTCTGCAGCTACAAGCTGATGAAACCTGTCAGTCCTACATGAGCTTGAAAGAATATGGAGCTGCAGATGAGGTCCAAACCCAGGCTAACATCTCCATATTGTTTGTGAGATACTAAGTACAGAACCCTCCCATATCCTCCCTGGATTCCCAGTCCACTGAAACTATGAGATAGTTCATGTTGTTTTAATCTTTGGAAAATTGTGGATTAATAGAATACTAATGTAATATTTGAAAACTGCCTTTCATAAATCATGCATGATTTACACTTCTTACTTCTAAGCCGGGCCAACATCTACATAAATTTTTGTCAAATAATAGATTTTGCTAAACTTTAAATTTTTGCAAAATAATACTTTTAAGTTGTAATTCAGAGCTAAGATCCTGTATTTTCTGTATCTTAATTTTAAAACATTGTTCACTATATATGCATAGTTATTTTGCTTACATGAATGTCTGTGTACCACATGTATGCCCATGAAAGTCAGAAGATGATGTTGGATCCTCTGGGACTGGAGTTAAAGTTGTTAGGTGCCATGCGGATGCTGGGAGTTGGATGCAGGTCCTTTGAGACAGCAACCAGTGCTCTCAACTGCTGAGCCACCCATTAGATCTACTGTATTTTAATTGAAAATTATTTTGGCTCATGAGCAAATCATATCCTCTTCCTAGTTTTGTCTTTTTTCTGATTTGTTCTAAGCATATTTGTTTCTTCTGCTGGATGTGTTGTTTATTGTTGTTGTTTTTCCTAATATCACTTATGTGTTTAGTGATCAGAGACATGGATGCTTTTGTGTGAGCCTTTAAAGTGCCATTCTGTCAATCTGTATGGAAGTTTGGTTGATATGTAGTAAGGAGAGACCCAAAATATAATCACATCTGTGTAGCTAAACTAATGCTGATGGGACCTGAAATGCATTAAGGAGATGGAGATGGCAAGGTGGGGACTTACCTCGAAGGATATTCAGAAATAGCATGGTCAAGCTTTGATATTCTTCAGCCAGGTTCTTTACTAGATGTAGCTTGGTGGTGAAGAAATAGAATAATAGTTTCTGGTTTAGACTGGTAGGTAGCAAGTTCACTGAGGAGCCTCTCTCTCGTGGATATGGACTACCACAGGCTGTGGGCTTTACAACTCCCACAGAGACCAGGAAGCACATATCTGTGGCACTAACAGCCATACCCTTATTTTCAGTGGGTGGATGAATGCACTATTCCTGGGGATGCTCTCCCTCCCTTCTAACAGACAGAGCCTTTGCTTGTACTATAGTCCCTCGGCAGAGAGAGCCATGACTTTGAAGCAGGAGAAGTTTGGCAGAGATGCTTGCCAAACAAGCATCCACTTGGCAATGCTGGCACAGTGAAGATCTCCCTTTAAGTACAGACAGAACAGTCTTGTGTGTGGGCAGGGGTAGGTATGTGTGTTGGACGAGGAAGCATTCTTTCTTGCAATGAACAAACCTTAGTAAGACGTTAAAACATTAAAATATTTGGCAAGGGGAAAGAAAGCAATTTGTTCTGTTCCAAGATGCTGGACATTTCCTCAACACCATCTAAAAGGAAGCCATGCTGTCCATAGTGTGTAATTGCATAAATGAGCTCATAGGACATTTGAAAATATTTGGACACTTGTTTGATTGTCTAGCATCTGGCATGGGTGGAGGCCGTGAATGCTCCTAAGTGTTCTAAAATGCTTGAGGTGGGTCCCAGTAACAGAACTATGGGGCATCAGATGTTAACCCAATGAGATGGAGAACCCCTGGTCTGGTAGTTACAAGAGCATTGTAAGGGATGAAGAGATGGCTTAGAGGTTATGAGGACTTGCTGCATTTCCAGAAGACAGGAGTTAGGTTCTAGCATTCACATCAGGCAACTGCCTTACAAATACCTGTAATTTCAGTGGATCTGTTGCCTTCTGGTCTCTGTGGGCACTGCACTCTTACACACACACACACACACACACACACACACACACACACACAATGAATTTATAAAACACAGTCTTGTGTATGAATCAATGATATGTGTAGGTTGGAGATATATGAAAATATCTCTAAGCACTGTGTCATGTCTTGTCAATACAGCCTCCCAGAATCTCTCCTTTCCTTGGTGTATCTGCTGAGTACCATTTTGCCTCCTTAATGAAGGTACCATGGGAGGGGTTCAACACTATAGGATATGAATCTCTCAGTGCACTTGCAGAGTTCTGGCCACAAGTAACACTGATTGACCTATAGCTAAGAGAATCATTCAAAAAACACATCTAATTTTGAAGTAGGAGGATATTTCCTCAAACCCCAAATTAAACATAGCTAAACACTCACTGATGTTTGTCAAGTTTCCCATATTACATCCAACACACCAAACACTGACACTGACTTCATCTTTGATTCTGATGATGTGTTTGCCCAGTCTAGATAGAAACTCTGTGTCGGCAGGAGACAGCAGATGTGAAAGGAGACAAGAGCCTGCATATTTCAAATTATGAAAGTGGATAAGCATTTGATGTGTAGTAGCTAAAGCTGGACATTGCATATATGTGAGTCAGAACAGACTATGTAGATCCTCAGTACCAGACATGGGGAAGGTAAAGCTGGAATAAATTCCATAGAGCAAGGTTTTCTTTTCTTCTCTTTCTAATGTTTGTTGATGGTGGCAGTATTCTTGTATTCTTTTCTATCCCAGGAGAGATACAGAAAAACAAACATTACAAAAAAATAAGTATTGGCCTTAAATTGTCACTCATAAAGAATCCTGATGCCTATGTTCAGTTTCCATGAACCAATTTTACAGAAAGAGATGTTTTCTTGTGTCTTGAGTCTGTTTCTTAGAAATAGTCTCCATGGGACAGGATCTGGATTGACAGCAGCAAATGGGATTTGCATGGAGGCAGTCTCACTAACCAACAATTCCACAGAGGGTTCTCAGCCCTCATCATTCTTAATTCCCCTTGGCAGGAACTCCCACCCCCTTCTTCCTGCATTTTGCCTCCCTCCCTTAGTGTCTGTCTCCTGCCTTGGCTGTTTTGACTGTTGCCATACTAACGCCTTTGTAGATGCCCATCCCCTTGTCCTATTCTTCCCCTGTGCTCTCTCTTTGGGAAATTTCATTGACTCCCAAGGTCTTAACCACTGACTCCACAGACAATTCTGAAATCCCTATTTCTAGGGATTCTAGTCATAGAATCACTAGCCAGTGAGATGAAAACATACAGTTAATCTATTCCCAATAGTGTGCACTTCCAACAAAGTGAACAGCTCTCCATGTGCAGGGTAAGATACACAAAGTGGTATTTTGATGTATCTTGCTCCATTAGATTAGGGAAAAAATCCCACGGTAGTTTAAAATGAATCTATTCCTTGTATTAGGACCCTTCCTACAAACATGAGTTGACACCTCTGTAACCCTCCTTATCTTTGTTGTCACTACTGCAAGTCCAAGTGGTAGCTTCTATTTCCTGTGTACACTAAGGTTGTCTGCATACGTAGGATCATGAAATCCTCACCATCCACTAAGCTTTTAATGAATACATCACAAATTCCTCCATCTCTACCACATGCTACTCACCAGTTTCCATGTCATCACCCACTAGTATCCATGATGATGCAGCTGTAACCCCCAATGCTTGGTTCTGTACCTGGTTTTGCTGAAGATGGCGAAGTGGGATGAGGTGCTAGAGAGGGACATTGAAGACTGAGATGACAACTGCTCTGATGGGGGGTGTGGATCCTCCTTCCTAGACTTTTAAATTTTGAATTCTGGGGTCTGCTGGAAGTCGCCTGACCACTAGAAGTAGTGAGTGAGTAGGGAACTTTGGGGTACTCTGATATTGGGAGGACTTTGATATTCTATGATCCTTTTTATGCCTGAGCTTAACACTGAGATGTAAAAGTTCATGATGAACTTTTGGGCTCATTCTTCTAGCTGCATGCATCCACTGCTGTGCATGATTAGCCTGATAGACCAGTGGCTACTTCTTACACATGGGGGATTTGCCAACCACTCTTGAACCAATGAAGATGGAGAAAAATAATGTTGGAGATGTTGGGATCATTTTCATTCACAAATATAATGACATTTACTAAAGTTGTCTGCTGTAAGCCAAGAGGAGAGACTATCTTTGGTCCTTGACTTATCATGGCAGAAACTGATGGCAAAGGCGGTGGAGTTCTGATAGAGATCAAGTGGACAGGTGGACATCCTAAACTAGAACTCTGTGTGGGCCTTACCAAGAGTGAATGAATTCTAGGGAGTTGGACAGCACTGTCACAGTGGGTTTCCCTATGCAGTCAAAGCATGATATTGAAGACCCTTTGACTTACCTTGCTCAAAAACTCTAGATTATTTTAATATCTTCCTAGGATTAAAGAGGGTGGAGGAACCAAAACCTAATGGAAAAGTTCCTTTCTTTCAGCCTGGAACCCTGAGTCAACATCCTAAACAGCAGCTTAGTGTGCTTCAGTAGGTCCTAGTGGACCCCAGGGTGCCTTAGTGTGCCCCAGTGACCCCAGTGTGCAGCAGTATGATCCAGTGTGCTCTTGGCTCTTTCTCTTTTATTTCCATGAGATATTAGTTCCACTTTTTGTTCATTCCTGCAGTGTTAAATTAGGAAACAGAATGGGGGAAATGCCTTCTTTTCTGGGAGTTGTTCAGAAATCCTTCTGTGGTGTGGCCTAAGTGTCTGTTAGGATTGAATTGCTAGTGAGGTAACCATCTCTGTTATGACTGTGAAGGCCACAGAGCACCTGAGTACAGGCTTGTATTTGTTCTGTCCCTGTGCTTGGCTTACAACATTTATTGTATATTAGCCTCATTTCAACTAACACTTCCATTGTCATTGTCTCTGTTAGCAGAGAGAAAACTGAGGCTTAGAAAGATGTAGGTTCTAACTTCCAGAGTCCCAAGTCTGGGGTGATCACTAGTAAAACCATTAGAAACATGCCATGCTCTCCTTGTTTTATGTTGCTTCAGTGCTTTTGCAGGGCATCCTTAATAACTCACAATAACAAATGACCATAAGCATGGTGATTTTTTTTTTAAGGAACAGGGTGCAAAGTTGCTGACAGAGCAGCTGAAACATGTAGGCACCCAGACCTCTATTGGCTAAACTCTCAGCTCATATAACCATTCAGTTGCCCAGTAATAGTTGACTCTAAACTTCTTCCTATCTCCTGTGATCTGCTGCATCCAGTAAACCTTACTGACCATCAGTTGGGCATGGTGGTGGACACCCATGCTGTTTGTACCCAGGAGGATCACAAGTATATGACCAGCCTGGGTTATTTGTGGGATTGTATTGCAAAATAAGTCTGCATATGAAGCTCTGTGGTGACTACAGAGAACTGCAGCATCTTGGGATTGGGAAAGAGAAGGCCCGTTTCCCAGATTGCCATTTTATGAACCCGTCTCTATGACACTGGTCTTTATTTATAGCTTAACGAACATGCTCCCTTTATCTCCATGTCTCCTTTTTGTTTTGACATTACATGACATTTTTAGACAGTCATATTTATTGAAACTTTTTTTAGTGTTTCTGGATTTTGAGTAAAAACCTGTAAAGCCTTTAGATATTCCCATAGCTTTGAAGAAATTTATTTTCTCTCTACTTTTCTTGTCTCCTAGGATTTCGATGAATTATATTTTTGCATTTAAATTTTAGTCTGCTTGGGTTTTCGTTTGGTATGCAGTGTGGAAAATGATGCATTTCTAAGAAGCTTCTCTTTGGGTTGCCCCTTTAATAATTGTGTTAAACTCCATGGGGTCAATGGGCTCTGATACTGAACTTTCAGATGTTCTAATGACCAATTCTTCTGTTAAAATATTAGTAAATGTTAAGATTTCAGTGACTAAGTTATTAATATGATGACCTTGGTAGGTTTTTTCCCCTGTCTTTTCTCATTACTCTATTTTCCCCAAGCCTTATGATGGGATGCAAGCTATGTCTCAGCCATCATATTGATACTTCTTCTCAAAACAAATGACAAAGGCTTCTCCTTTGGAGAGGCTTCCTTGATGACTTCAGGTTTTCATATGTTTTCCCCATCCCTTATTCGTTTCCAAGGAATCTCCTACACCTACCTTGTCACTTGTCCATGTGAAAAAGTCTTGTTATTGTCTACTTATCTTAGTCCCACTGAACTGTGATCTCCTTGAGGTTGGGGACCAAGTGTCCTCTGCTTATCTGTCTTTCACGAGTTAGCTCATGCCAGGTGGATAACAGGTGGTTTCTCCTGTTGCATCACAAGCCACCTAAAACCTAAAGGCACCACTATTTCATTTTGATCAACACTATTTCAGTGAGTTGTGATTGAGTTTGGCTAGATGGCCTCACTGTTGGAGCCCTCTGTGTGGTTGCATCAGACAGTAGCTGGTGCTGGAATCATGGATGAGATTTCCTCACTTGCAAGTCAGGTGGGGAATGCTGGCTTTCCTTAGGACCTAAGCTGGGCCTGCTGGCTGAAGCTCCTGTTATGTGGCCTGCATTTCTATAACATGGTGGTTGCCTCCAAAAACTGGAGAATTTGGCAAAAACTATGTCATCCTTTGTAACTAAGCCTCAGAACCATCACATAAAAGCACAGCTGCCATGTCCCATGGGCTGAGAAAGTCATAGAGTCCTTCCTAAGTTCAAAACAAAGGGGCATAAATTCAGTGTCTTGATGGTGAGTGAAAAGATCACAATGGAGTAAATAGTATAGACATGTCCATTATCAGAAAATATAACCCAATAATATAGGCAGGAGCTTGTGAGT
The DNA here is from genome assembly GCF_017639785.1 of Mesocricetus auratus. Classification (NCBI taxonomy): domain Eukaryota; kingdom Metazoa; phylum Chordata; class Mammalia; order Rodentia; family Cricetidae; genus Mesocricetus; species Mesocricetus auratus. The sequence goes on along the minus strand of NW_024429209.1, from coordinate 8,402,597 downwards.
TATTTGGTTTTCCTATTACATCCTATCCCATAATAAATCATATCATATCATATCAGCCATCCAAGAACTGTATCAGTGTACTACAGCCATTTGTCAAGTAGCTACAAATGTACAGTTCAAATCACTGGGTTATATTGTGAGCCTAGACTTGACCTAGAACCTCTGACTGATAAGATAAGATCAAGTGCTATCAGGGAGGTTTTTTGTTTGTTTGTGTTTTCTTCATTTTAGTATTGTTTTGCGTTTTGTTTGTTTTGGCTTTTTCAGACTTTGTTTCCCTGTGTAGTTCTGGCTGTCCTGGAACTCTATAGACCAGACTGATCTTGAACTCAGAGAGTTGCTTGCCTCTGCCTACTGAGTCCTGGGACTAAAAGTGTGCACTACCACTGCCCAGGAGGATTTTTTTTCTGTACCTCCCCAGGCTGGAGATGAAATCACATTTCTGAGTTCCTGGGCAGATTTTTTCCATGTGCATCACAGTTCTAGAAGCCACAGCTGATGTGAGTAGTATTGTGGCACAGCTCTTTGTGTTTTGATCATAAACTTTTCTTCTTTCATTCAAAGTGCTGGGTTATTATAGTTTGTTTTTCCTTCTCTACTTTCTAAAGAAAGTGCTTTGGAGAAGATGGATGCACAGAAAGTGACATATTAAGTTTTTCAGCTGAATAGTGGAGTTTCTACTCAAATGGAAGGTGCAGTGTTTATGACTGGCGCACAAATTGAAGAATGGAACTTGCTTTTTGCACAATTGAGTTTATTGTTTTTTGCTCTCAGAGGTGGCTCTTGGTAGTGGAGAAAGCTAAAAGGGCTTGAGGAAGCTGTCTGACTTGATTCTTCCAAATAAAGCAAGTGGGGCAGTGTGTGAGACATTGAATGAGAGAGCTCTCCTATGCCTCGGAGGACCTCACTCATTGTTGATCAGTCTCATGGGTAGGAAGGAGCCCATCGTGAGAAACATGTGGGATTGCTACCGCTCAGGTTTTCAGGTCAGACTTTAAATATCTAGTGGGTTTATGCCTTATGAGATGACCCATCTTTATGGAGGTCTTTGTTAAGATAGCCTTTAATATATATGGTACAGTACAGACAGACTCTAAGTCTGGATGTTGTAGATTCAAGATCTACTCTTCTTTTATGCCCACACATATCACCCCACTTCTTAGGGCCACAATGATTCTATCTCAATACTGAGCCACCTTTTAGAAGTTGCAGAGCATTTACATAGAGTTAAAACAGTGACTGTCATACAGTGAACTCTCAGTCTGTGTTAGCTACTGTGTTCATTGTTTCTGATACAATTGTTTCATTGTTGCTATTAATCATGGTCTGTTCAATGTTCTCCTAAAACCTACTTGTACAACAGTACATTATTCATATAATTAAAAAAATTAGTAGCAATATTTTAAAAGAGGAAACATTTTTAGCAACATATTTTAGCAATGTATTTTATTTAACTAATTTATACAAAATATTTTATTTATTCAACACAAAAATGTTGTTGATAATCTGGGTCCGGTGGGCCAGGCCTGTAATCCCAGCTACTTGGGAGTCTGGGGAAGGAGGAACACAGGCTTAAGGATGACTTGGGATATATAGTAAGGCCATGTCTCAAAATTTAAAAACAGTAAAATTGAGATGGAGCTATATATAGCTCAGTGGCTAAATATGTGCTTAGCTTACATGAGGTCATGAAATTCAGTTAATTCTCCCATTAACTCATCAAGTTATACCTTGCAATCTACTTCATATCAAGCTTTTGTTCTATGAGAGCTGGTACACTGCTAACAGGGCCTCTCAATTGTACTAACCATGTTTCATCTACTACATAGTATCATGTGTTTGGTCACTATCACACTGAGGAGCATAGCCCTGATGGCCTGGTATTCCATGAATTTAGTCACGGCAAACAGGGTGCTTACTGGGGTGGTGGTATGGGTGTTACTTCCTACTAAGTTCTGTGAGCTGGCTATTTTAAATTGTCATATAATTTAATTCTTTTTTATGAAGCAAAGTTGAATTTTATTAAGAGAAGGATTTAACACAGATTTAAGAACAAGCATTAAGAGCAAGAGTAGTGCTTAGGAGGAGGACAGTATATACCCAAGGCATGGGTCTGGCTTCTTAAGAGAGAGTCATGTTTGAGTATATTAGCAATATCCATATATATGATAATTCTATGGTCATCTTGCCAGCAAGTATTTTATACCCACTTTTTTTGCTTCCATAATAAAACTTTTTTCACTTCCATAATAAAAGTTGAAGAACTAAATTTTCCACAGTTGCTTAGCTTTGGAGGGCAGAATTTGAACTCAGGTCTACAAGACTGAGACAACTTCATTATGGTAAAGTGGTAACTTGATGTTCACTTTTACTGGCATAGTATTACAAGTCTGTCTAATACTGAGGCAGGGCTCATATACAGCATCTGCCCCAGATACCAAGCCTCCGGTGTGACCATGTTTGAAGACAACTAGGTCAGGACCAAGAGAAAGATGTTGGCCCTTTTTAGGAGTTTGTGGATCCTTTGAAAATTAGTACCTGGCTGGCAGACACAGGGAAGTAAAACAAAAGAAGCACCTGTTCCTAGTTATAGGCTACCCCTGTATCTGGTCACATGTCTGTTTCCTACCAGACTCATGCTTTTGCTGCCATGCCTTTCCTTTCATGATGGACTGTGTATCCCTTTAAACCAGGAGCCAAGATAATCCTTCTTTTCCTTAGTTTGTAATGTCAGGTATGTTGTCACCACAAGGAGGAAACTAATTAATACAGATATGTTCTGAGGAGTGTGTCTTCAGGCAATGCCATTGCTATGTGAACATCAGCATGAATTTATATACATTGAGATATGTAGTTTCCTGGAAGTCTAGGCAATATGGCATATGTTGCTATATGTACAGCCTTTTGATAATTGAATTGTAATTATGCAACATGCACCCTATTTCCTTTGGGGTTAAAGAGCTTTGTATGTTTTGTTGTGACTGCCAGAATTCTGAAGCAAATTCCAAAAAGTGTTTGTGCATTTATAATGCAATTTTGGAGCATCAATGTGTATATTTGACAATAATATTGAACATGTATTTACTTTGGACTTGTAAGAAATCACTGATAATCCTTTTATGTTTTATCTTTATGCCTTTTCTTTCATGCACCGTGAAAAGTATCAAACAATTTGATATGAATAACAGTTGAATTGAACTGAATGTTGATGCCAGAAAACATTGTATATGTGTGTACCTATGTGTGTGTGAATGTAATGTCATGTGTATATGTGTATAAATATATGTTCATGCATGTGCATAACAGTATCTTGTCATGTTAAAAGTCTAATTTAAATTTGCTATAAATGGGATAAGTTGTTCAATAAACTGTGTTGGAGCAACTATCAGTGAAAATAATTATATTTCACACTCAACCCTAAAATCTGTCCCCATTATTACTATTATTAAATAATCAAAATTACATCTGACTTAGTTACATACCCCTGTAACCCAAGAACTCAGGAGGCAGAGGCAGGAAAATTGCTTGAAGCCAGTCAATACTATACTGAAAGATCTTGTCTAAAATATTAAAAAATGAAAACAATGACAAAATAAAATATATTGAAATTGAAAACATAAAGCAAATTAAATGATATATAGGCAGATATAGATATGAGATCTTGTATAGGAAATTATCTCCTCACTCTGTGTCTTAGTTTCTTCATTATAAGATTTCCTATCTTGTAGGGCAACTGTGGGGATTAGGTAATATATATGAATTCTTCAGAAAAGCAGATGCGTGAAGAAATTATACCTAAGTATTAACTGCTATTTCAAACTTTATCAAGTAAAGGAACTAAAATAAAACAATATTTCAGACTACATAAAATGTTAGAATTTCTGAATATCGAGACATAGAGTACAGGAAATAGAATATAAATCACACATTAGAAATTCATCCTGGGTGACAGAAAATGGGAAATATTATGCATATGTAGAGTTACTTCAATCCAACAAGGGAAAAGAGGCACACAAACAGTAGCTTTCTGAGGATAAGAGCAAAAATCTATACCCACCTGCTCTTTCTACAGATACTCAGCACACACCTGCTGTGTGTTGAACTCTGTGGGACAATAGGTGCAGCAATGAGCAGAGCTGAATCCCTATGCACAAGGGGCCTACATCTTATTGGACAACACACATACAAGCAAGAAAACTAGTCCACGAAGAACCAAAGAAATCTCAATTCTGACAACAAGTAACCATGTTTATTAATGTTCCCACATAGCAAATATTTTTGAGTGATTTTATCACATATTCGGGATGATACAGGGAAATTAACACTCTCGCACATTTGTAATGGGAGCAAGAACTACTGAAGCGTGACTGTTGGGAATTTTTTGCAATATGTGCTAACAGATCTTGAAATGTGTGATTCCTACATTGTGACAATTTGACATATAGGAAGATACCTACAGGAGTAGTCAAAATGCATAGAAAGATTCCTATATAAGAGCAAGAGAGACAACAGAAACAAATTTTGTTTGAAAAGTGTCATAAGGAGAAATACTTTTTATATGATAACAAACATGTAAACATAAAATTAAAATAAGGGTTGATGATTCACTTATTTCCCAATATGTGTTGTTCATTTCCCCCCCCCTACCCCTGAAAAGGACTGGTGTAGGCCCAGAGGATACAGCAGTGGCAAATGAAGACAGTGTTTCTGTTCTTGAGAAGTTTGACTCATACGATGTACATTGCTTTTCTGGGAAGAAGACAGTCTAATTCAAAAGCAAACCCACAAACCAGTGTGCATATGCACATACATTATATGCTTATATGTTGTGTGTATAGTCAGGAAGATTATGAAGATGCTATGAAGAAATCCAAAACATATAAAAGATGGAGTGATGTGTTTCCCCTGTCACCGGGGGCTGGGGTGGATGTATAGAACCTATGCATTGATTAAGGTGTGAGAGGTGATATCTCTGACTGAGGCTTATGCAGAGACCCATGTGAAGCCAGGCCCATGCCATGCTGATCTTTCATGGGGCAGCATCCTCATGAGAGAACAAGAAGACAGATCACATAAAAGGTTAAAGAGAGTTGTGGACCATTTTGAAGATTGTGAGGGTATTGGGAAGCCTGATCAATACTGAATAATAACATTATATATGATTTTGTGGGTCAGGAATGTAGACAGAACTCTGCTGAGAGACCCTAGTGACTGTGGTAGTTTGAATGAAAATGGCCCCCAGAGGCTCATAGGGGTTGGTGCTGTTAGGAGGTATGGCCTTGTTGCAGTAGTTGTGGCCTTGTTGGAGGAAGTGTGTCACTGGGGATGGACTTTGTTGTTTCAGAAGCCCAAGCTAGGACTGGTATAGCTCTCTCTCCCTAATCTGCTAATCTGGATGTAGAGCTCTCAGCTATGTCTCCAGCACCATGTTCTGCCTGCATGCTGCCATGCTCACAACCATGACAATAATGGACTAAACCTCTGAACTGTAAACCACCCCCACTTAAATGCTTTACTTTCTAAGAGTTTCCACTGTCACAGTGTCTCTTCAAAGCAGTAGGTACCTAACTGAGACATTGACCAGTTCTCACTTGATGGAAGATTGAGCTGATTTTTAGAGTCTAAGGTAAATCTTGGGTAGAGCTACCTAAAGGGCTGAATTCTGGTGACTGGGTCTTTTGGATGCCTACATATGTCGGCATAATGCTCTCCAGAATAGACCAAGTGCAGAATGGACTTGAAGGCTCACTTGGAAGCCAAATTTAATCTACTACTGTAAAAGAGAGGGGAAAGGAGCCAAGGGACCAATGTGATTTTAGTAATTCAAGATTATGGCTTTATAGATACAATCAAAATATTCAGCAGAGGAAATAACTGGATATTCTGTACAAATTTATATTTTTCCCAGGAGAGTATTTGTTAAATAATAATGTTTTATTAGAGAATGGTATATGAGGGAAGATAATACAGTGTGTATGTGTGTGTCTATATACATATAGACTTTTGAAAGCTTATGACAGTAGAAGGTAGTGTTCAGCTATTACTTGGGTACCATGTGTCACTAGCCCCTGTCAGTAATGATATTGGAACTTCCTATTCTTCTTCATGGCCATTGGATGGAATTATCCTGCAAAAGGGGTCCTGCAAGTAACTGTTTACATTCTTGACTCTGATTTAAACCAGGGCTGACCTAGAAGTAGATGTTTGAGCAAATGATTTTGAACAGGTTAGTTGCTATAATAGTGTTCCAGTTAGGTGTTTTGATTTCACTGAAGATTCTCCCCCAAGGCTCTGTTTAGAGACTGTAAGCCTCTAAGGATATGTTTCCATTGTCAAGATCTGGTTCAAGATCATCCCCATTGATCCATTAACCAACGGAGTCGCAACATTGTTGTGTCATTCATTTAGTCATATACTCAGCAAACAGCCTTGTACATGTCAGAGTTAAGGGCTCATGAAGTGCCAGACAGTGCCCTACACCCTGGGATTGGAAAGGTAGTGTGGGAGATTATTCTTGTACTATGAGTGTCTTGCTAAAGGAACAGAATCCACCATTTCCATTTTCTGGTGTGACCTCTGTGTCACATCATTTTGGATGGATGAAATGAACAAGAATGTTCCGTAGACTTCTGTTTAGGGTCCAGACCTTTGAGCAAGCCTGGAGGAGATAGGAGGGAACTTCTTCCATGTTACTGCTGCTCTGGTCATACCAAACAAACTATTGGGCAACCACAGCCAAGTCATCAGTATCTTGATGTCTGGGCAATATTTTTTAAAGGCAACTTTTCTGCTTAACCCATGCAGGAAAGAACAACTCCTGGCTGACTTGCTGTTGGCCCCTCCTGGTCCCCTTGACCTGTGATCTTAAATATCCTACAACCAGAGGTGGCAGCCAAGGAACTATGGGTCCCTGCAGATCATGTGTGACCCACTATGATCCTGTGTCTGCCCTTCTCTGGACAATGAGATTCAGTCTGTCATTTCATGGCTAGCCTGAGATATCTAGTTGTCTCCACCATGGGCTTGAAGCACACTTTATCTTCCTAGGGAGACCACACCCCAGATCCCACCTCCAGGACAAGTAACCAGGAAAAGAGAGCTACAAACTGTACTCCCCCTCCCTTTTCTCCACAAAACAGACAACACCCAGACCCTTTTCTGGGGATCTGGGAAGCAGGGCTGAACTGATGCTCCACATTCTTAAGGTTATCACAGAACTTAGTAAGGAGCCTAGAGCATCAGGCTCACTGGGGCATATCAAAGCCAGGATCCCAGCCCCTTTGTTGTTCCCAGCACTGATTTGTTTTTCTGTACTATTGTGTATTCATTTCAATTCTTCCTTTAGAGCAGAATTTAAGTTGTTTATTGATTTCAGCTGTAAATTGCTCCGCAGTGCTCCAGGCAGAAGAATAGACAACTGTACAAATTCCAGCACACCTGCCGCCTCCACCTCCCACCTCTGAGCTCTTTCCGTCTGCAGGGCCACCTCTCAAGCACCTTTGCTTTCAGATGGCACTTTTGCCCATTTAAAGGCAATAGAATTGCTGCTTTTCCGGAGTCCCATTTGAAGCCCCATTTTCAGCCTATTTTCTTCCTTTCTTCCTTCTCTATGCAGACTCTTTTGTTAAGGTTGCATCTTCAGTCCCTCTGGTTGAAGAACTGGGGAAGGGGTGATGTACTTTTCTTGTTGATGTGGCAACATACCTGAACACAGCTACTTAAGGACAACATGGCTTATTCTGGCTCATTCATTGAGGATATACTCCACCATGGTGGGGAAGGCATGGTGGCAGGAGTGTGAGGCAGGAAACAGAGAGATGAATGTTGGTGCTCAACTCGCTTTCTTCTTTTCATGTAGTTCTGGACCCCAATTCTTGTGCCTTAGTTAGGGTTTCTATTGCTGTGAAGAGACAACATGACTCTTACAAAGAAAAATATTTAATTGGGATGGTTTACATTTTCAGAGGTTTAGTCCACTACTGTCATGGTGCAACATGGTGGCATGCAGGCAGACATGGTGCTGGAGCCGAGAGTGCTACATCTTGATAGGAAGGCAACAGGAAGTGGTCTGAGACACTGGGCAATATCTTGAGCATATATGAGACCTCAAAGCCTGTCTGCAGAGTGACACACTTCCTCCAACAAGATCACATCTACTCCAACAAGATCACACCTTCTAATAGTGCCACCCCCTTTGGGGGCCTTTTTCTTTCAAATCACCATACCTTGGGATATAGCAGTTACCAACTAGGACTCTAGATCAAGTTGGTCTTCTCTGCCTATTAAAGAAGTAAAAGGTAGGGAAACCTCAGTAATAACAGAGAACAGCAGGAAAAACCTTTACTAGGTGAAGTCTTGTATAATTTTGAATGGAGTGGTTACTATAGCCTCATGGAAAAGGTGACTTATTAACAGAATTGAAGGAGGCAAGAGGCATTTTTTAGCCAAATGGACCTCTAAGCATGGGGGAAGAGAGAATTTTTTACATCAGAGGGACAGCCCATGAAAAGGCCCTGAAGCAGGTATGTGCCTGCTTTGTTCAAGGAACAGCAAGGGTCCAGGCTGGGACAAAGTATGCATGGAGAAAAGTGGGAGGAAATGAAGTCTAGGTCGAGAGTAACCTATTGCAGATTGGAGCTTGTAGGGCCACTTAAAGAGTGAGACTTTGGCCATGCATACAGTGGGAAATGGTTATGGGTTTTTGCAACTCAAGATGGACTATATGGCAACATCTGAGAGAGGACTGAGAGTAGAAATAGTTGGCCCATGGACGTTTTAAAGGCCCAGTCAGTTGTTTTGCAGATGGATTGTTAGAGCAACTGGGAGAAAGAGAGCTCATTTAATTGTGGACTACAAGAAGGATGGGCTCCCTGCCACTTAAGATGGGGAAGAAGGTGGACAGAGAAGGTGCATGGGGAGGGTCAGAAGTCTAGTTTTATGTGTTTTCATATATGGTGAGTTTCAGGTATACCTTTAGATGGCTATTAGACAACACAAGATAGCAGTTAGATTTGCATTCACATTGGGTTAGTATAGTACTATGACTTACCTTCTCTGAGTCTCTGTCTCTCTCTGCCTCTCTCTGTCTCTGTCTCTGTCTCTCTCTCTCTCTCTCTCTCTCTCTCTCTCTCTGTGTGTGTGTCTGTGTATGTGTGTATGTGTGTGTGTACATGTGTGTATGCATGCATGTGGAGGCCAGAGATTGACATCAGATGTCTTCCTTAGTTGGTCTCCACTTAGTTTTTTGAGTCTAAATCTCCCATTTAATCTGCAGATCATTGATTTGCTTAGGATGACTCTGCCATGTTCTTTCCACCCTGGGTCTACAGGTATACATTGCCACATCCATCTGACTTCTCTGTGAGCATGGATCCTAACTCATGTCCTTGTGTTTGCACAGCAGGTAGTTTGCTGACTGAGCCCTCTCCCCAGTCCTGATCCTGCACTTCTCATGTGCATATAATTTTCAATCCTGGAATGGAGGATTGAATCTCAGTGTGACCTGGAAGTACCAGTGAGTCTTACTGGTGAGACCCTGCCTTGTGTATCTCCAGACAGACCCAGGATCAAGTCTAAGATGACTCACAGGGTCTCCTGGTTGACATGAAGTCTTTTATTCCTCTTACTCTGATTTCCAGTTTCTTCACCTCTAAATGAGGAGCTGACATGAGTGACCTTATGAGTAGTCTCTTGTGTGTGTTTTGATGTTAAGGCTATGTGAGTCTGGGGCAGAGGGGCTCTGCCTTACAGCTCAATGAAGTCCTGCTTAGTCTTGGGAATTTGTATATGTGTGTGCATATGTGTATACACACACATGCATAGACACAGCCCATCCTAACTCTGAAGTGTTGCTTGTTTGGATGGATCGCTACCTCCTGGCCACACCAGAAACATCCTCTGGCCAGCATCTTTTGATCATGAATTAATTATGTCTGTTTTCATGCTTTCAGTCTTGCTCTTTTCCACAGCACAAGAGAGACTGTCCAGGTAGCCACTGCAAACCTAGTATACACTCGCATGTCTAAGAGAATGAACTCCTTCTCATTGCAGTAGCTCCAGTAAGAGCGATGCTCTTTGTCCCTGATCTGTGAAACTGAAGATGCCTCATTCAGAGAACTGATCACAGTTTACCCTTCCATTCTATTTTCATGCCTAAGTACTTAGATTTCCTTCTTTTAATTCTGCCCCTATACTTGGGTAGTCCTTAGGTTATCTCCTCCCATGAACCCATCCCTTGGACTTCTCACTCGCCTTTATCTACATCACCAAGATTAGCACCTACATGGATTTTAGCGAGACTGACTCATTAAAGCTAGTTGCTTTCGTTACAAACCACATTATGCCTCTGCCAGCCAATTTTGTAAGAGCCAGATTTTTGCTTTCTGTTCTGTTATTACCCTCCTTGGTGTTAGCTTGACCTATCCAGCTTTGCTTATTATCTGTCTCTCTATTGGTAGGCTTTGCTGGTGCCAGTCCTTCCACGCCAGACTGTTAAGCCTACTCATTTCTAAAATACTACTTGACCTGAGCATTATAGTATACTTTGTTGTCAGTTTTATTCCCCCTCATTTTATCCTGCCACATCACTCTTGATCATCCATTTATCATAGAATTTACCATACTATACCCAAATGGCCTGTCTTTCTCACCCAGCACTAGGGCAGGAATTGGACATCAGCTGTTGTGGATACATCAGCCACTTCAGTAGCAGAAATCCTTTGGGAACTTGGTGACTGTTTGTAGAATGAATTAATCAGTTAAGAATTTAATAAATTGTACTGAAGAAAAATGGTTGTGAACTCACCTCCTTAGAAAGATATGTAAGGTGTTAATTCCTTTTTGCTTCTACTTTAATAAACCACAACAGAGTTCTAAGGACATGTTATTTTCTTAAACCACATTGACTCCTGACCTTAAGAAGACTCCAGTACACTTAAGGGTCTGAAGCTACCCAAGTCAGGGCATGCCATGCCACAGAGAACCCAAGCTACAGCATCATTGAGACCATGGAAATGAGTAACCAAACATATGTTCCCGAAATCATTGTTGTGAGTTACTTGATTGACTCAGTGATATATCTAGCCATTAGATGTTATTTAGCTCTGGCTATAGGTAAGCACTGCTACAAGGTATGGATGTGCTGCTTAACATGACTCTGAACTTCCAAAGGCTCACAGCTTAGCTGCAAGGGAGCCATGTACAGAAAAAGCGCCCAACATTCATGGAGGATATTAAGAAAGCCTGCCCTTTAAGGAAACTGAAATGGGTAAGAGTGAGGAGAGAGAGAGAGATGCCACTGGTCTCCAAAAATAAATGGGCTCATACTGGACTTTCTTGGCATTGAGACTTAGGTGGAAAAGATCACTCATTAGGGCATGTACACTGGCTGCATTGCAGCATAGGGGAGAGACTGCTGAAGGTGTGGGTGCCTTGGGGGGAGAGTGAGTCAATAGGGTAAGCAAGCAATAATGTAGATATTCCTTGGTGGCCCCTGAGCAGAAAGCATCCAGTCACATCTACAGGTTAGGAAGCTCCTTGTGTGCACTGTTGGAAGATCTTGGGACACAGACAAAATCAGAGTGACCAGGAAAGTAGTTCTATAAAGTGATGGGATGGCTAGAAAGAAGTACTCAGGTCTAGGATAATGCTTTAGGAGCTAAAATCATCTCAGCAGGTTGTTATATCATAGGGTTAACAAGAACAGCTTGTTGCCAAAACATGGCCTACTGCCCAGTCATGTTTTCTGTGTTATTCACACCACAGCAGCAGAGTTAGGGAGGTATGGAAGGAACTGGCCTTCAAAGTCCAAGGTGTTTACTGCATGAACATCTAAGAAAGCATCTCTAACCCCTAGGTTAAAGGCAGGGCATGGGAACTAAAGGGAAGGAGGACTTTGAAGCATCCTCCAAGTCTCTGCATGCAGATGCCTGGTACTTACACGGAGACTTAGAGGGTGGAAAAGGGCTGCCTTGACCCTTCAATCATCAATCTTTCTTCCCTAGTCTCTTAAATAAATTATGACCACCCCCCCACAATCTGGCTCTTCCTTGACTTTCCTCACTGGAATCCTGGGCCCTGGCCCCCTTCACTGGAATTCTGAGTCCTGTCTTCCCCTCACTAGAATTCTGGCTCCTGTCCTCCTTTCACTGAAATGCTGAACCCTGTCCTCCCTTCACTGGAATTCTAGCTCCTGTCCTCCCTTCACTGGAATCCTGAGTCCTGTCCTCCCTTCACTGGAATTCTAGCTCCTGTCCTCCCTTCACTGGAATTCTAGCTCCTGTCCTCCCTTCACTGGAATCCTGAGTCCTGTCCTCCCTTCCCTGGAATCCTGAGTCCTGTCCTCCCTTCCCTGGAATCCTGAGTCCTGTCCTCCCTTCACTGGAATCTTGAGTCCTGTCCTCCCTTCCCTGGAATCCTGAGTCCTGTCCTCCCTTCACTGGAATTCTGGCTCCTGTCCTCCCTCCACTGGAATCCTGAGTCCTGTCCTTCCTTTTACATGTAAATGTAACTCTGCTACAAATTGATTGTTCTTCTAAAACCTTGATTTTGACTACACCTGACCTCAGAATTACCCAATGCTGCCATCTAGCTTGGCCAAAGCACCAGGTGGGGATGAACACCTCTGTATGCTCCTGTAGCCCAACTCAGGTCCAGAGCTGGACCTGGATCTATTTCCGCCTTGGCCCAGGCTGCTTCTCTTCATTGTTTCCACCAGGTAGTACCCCAGTGGTCTAGCTACCACAGAAGATGGTGCTGTTCCTCCTAACTCTAGTGCCCTCCACTGCAGCCGAAGTAAGCCACAGGGATGCAGTCTGTGACTGTCTCTCTTGGAGGCCTGGCTGTCTGTTTTCAGGCAGGTCACCTTTGGTGGGTGTGTAAATCCACTTTTCTGCTTGTCAAAGTGACATTTTCATGATGCCCAAAGTTATTAAGTGGCATCTTTGGGTGCCTACTTTTTAAGCAAAGTGGAGTAGGCTGGGAAATGTCAATAGTGGTAATGTACAGTTATGTCCCCAATACCCTTTTGATTGAACACATGATGGAAACAGTGCAAACCACAGAGCCCTTTGCAGGGAATTGCCAGTTAAAGAATTTGTTCAGACTCATGGCTTTTTAACTATAAACTCTGAGTGTCTTAAATAAAATACCAGCTGCCATGGGCCTCCAACTGACTAGGAAATGTCAGGGCTCAGCCTGCAATGCTCTGGCAGGCTCTGTAGTCTCCAGTCTACATGTGCATGTGTGGACTCAGTGCTTCTCCAGTTGTGTATTTCAAACTGGCCTTAGTCAGAGAGATGGAAGAGGCCTACGCTGTCACCCTGAAAATGCTGTGACAGTGATGGTGCTGTGTCCCCCTCCGTGCAGAACCACCTGTGAAGACCCTGTAGACAGAAGTTCACAGGAGGAGGAGAAAACCAAGAGCCTCATATTTGCACAGTCCTCCTGTGAATGCCCTCCATCCCTCCAAACCCAGGCTCAGACTAGCATTTTTCCAAAGGTCTGATAGATGCTTGGTGATTCTTACCATAATACTATGCTATGCCTTCTCTTTATTGTTCGGTTCTCCCCGAGTTCCACCTTGCATCCAATTTTCCAGAAAATCCCTTCCCTTTGGGAATGTTTTTTTCTAGGTTATTGTGCCAGGAAGGTTGGGGGGTGCATTCATCATAGTAGGGTGCCTCTTAGTAACTTTGGTGCTTGTCTGGCCCATGGCAGCCTGGGTCTTATATAACTAGGCTGCTTCAGCTGACCCAATCAATGTCCTTGATGGTCATTGTTTCCCTGGATGGCCATTGTTTTTCCTGTTTCCTTTGTGTGGTGCACTGAAGGAGTCATGTGTGGGTGGTACATGTGTTTTGTGTGCATATGGAAGTGACTGAGTGTGTGTGTGTGTGTATGTATGTGTGTGTGTATGTGTGTGTGTGTGTGTGTGTGTGCATATGGAAGCCAGAAGTGTTCCAAAAGAGCTGTCCATCTTTTTGTTTCTAGACATGGCTTCTTTGTGGGACTTAGATCTCTCTGATTAGGCTAGACTGGCTGCTCTTATGGGGATTATGTTCTAATGCATGTTCAGGGAAAAGGGAGAAGAGAAGGGGGGCACAGGGAAAGGGGCAGAGATTTGTACAGTTTTCTACAGAGCAATTTAACTTTGCACTGTTAGGCTATATGGACTTCACTTTTTAGAGTTGGTGACTCGAAAGAGACATAGAATGAGGGTGAGGCTCCTTAGTGGCCTGGAATGTGCACAACGTTTTCTTTATTCTGTTTATTATAGAAGGAATTTGTGGCTGTTGCTTGTGGGAAAATCAGAGATGTATGTGTATGATGGCTATTAATCCTTGATGAAAAGTTAATTGAAACTAATTGAACAGTTAATTGATGAAAATCACAGTGAATATTATTGGAGGAGAGGGGCTATGGGAATGCATGAGCAGGACTTTGTCTGTCCAGGGGACTTACCAGCAAGAGGTACCCTTTTTGGAGGCTCCAGCAGAGATCCTTTGTTGTCTGTACTCCTTGGATGTGGGCTCAGATCTCTGTCTTCAAGGCCAGGAGTGTAACATCTTCTACCCTCTGATCTCTCTTTCTGCCCCCACATTCTTGTCTTTCCCACTTCTTTCTCTCACCAATTTTTCACCTTGACCTCTTTTCTCTTTCCTCTTCTTTATCTTCTAAACTTTTCTCTATATTTCCCCCTTCCTCCTCCATTTCTCACTTATAAAATCTCTGTGATTACATTGAAGTTATTCAAATGAATCTCCCATCTCAAGACCATTAACTAATTATCTTAACTTCAACTTCATCTGTAACACCTCTTTTGCAAAATTAGGTAATCCTGTTGTAATATTCACAGGGTCTAGAGATTAGGACAAGAATGTGGGACTCTTTTTTTTTCTTTTTGTTTTTTAGAGGGGAGAATTTTCTGCTCACCATGACAGTTATCATAGCAATGCTTGTGTTAATAAAAGGGTCAAAACAACCCCAGTATCTCAGAGTACAGAATGGTTAAATTATTTTGCCTCCCCATCATATCTGACACCATTAAGGTGCTTATGAAGAAGATCATAATGTAGGCGATTCTGGAATGGACAGTTCTGGTGCTGTGCAGATTTAAGAGTATTGTAAATTGCAAAATGTATAAAAAGGATTATTATGAACAATTATGGACAACTATGTCCAAAATGAAATAATACTTCACATTTGTTACAGCTTGTAGTTGAATCATGTGTATTTACTTTCTAATCGTCTGTATTTCTCCAGTTCTTCTGTAAAAAGCACATTGATTTAAAAAAATATGTTAGCATTGACAAAAAATATCCTGGAATGGGCAGAGCCTGGAAAGAATAGGGCACTAAAGTCTGTCTTCATTCAAGTCAGTGACCTGATGATCTGATGGGGTCACTGTGGTAGGACATCTTTTCCTCACTCTGACTGCTGGTGGAGGTGGGTGTGATAGATGAAAGACATCTTCTACTCTTCCTACAGGATATTTCTTTGCTATGGTGAGTAAATTGCTACTCAAAAAGAACAGTGTATCTCACCATGTGGTCTACAGATGAGAGGTGGGAGCTCCCTGGTGGCAGGCTATCAGCTAGCAATGGTAGCCTGTTCCCAACACTGATGAGTAAATACTATGGGCAGAGAACAGTTAAGAAATGTGAACTGTAGTATATACTCAAATTCCATAGGCGTTTAGTTTTACATATTGTGAAACTACTATTAGCAAGCAAGCCACAAAGTCACTGGGTTTGCAAGGGAAATGAATCAAAGTGGTGTGTGTGTGTGTGTGTGTGTGTGTGTGTGTGTGTGTGTTTAGGTGTGCATGTGTCTAACTAGAATTAGTCCATCACTGGAACTTTCTGGGGACCTTAATTCATTATTATGCTAAAAGTTTGGGTTGTCTTTCTTATACTCAAGCCCCTTAAAAATGAGTGTGCAGACTTAGAAATACAGTTAATCCTAGTATCTAGTAGAACTAACTTTCAAACCTCTCTCAGATATAAAATCTTAAGATATTGTGGTGTTTTGAAGTAGATGTCCCCCATAAATTTGGGGCATTAGAATAGTTGTTTCCTATCTGTGGCCATTTGGGAAGGACTAGGAGATGTGACTTTGCTGGAAGTTAATCTCTGGGACAGGCTATGAGGTTTCAAAAGACTCACACTATTTTGGATTTAGCGCTCTCTGCTTCCTGTTTGTATATCAAGATGTGAACACTTAGCGGCTGTTCCAGCACCATGCCTGACTGTTTTCTGTCATGTTCTCTGTCATTATGGTTATGAGCTCTTAACTACAGAAGCACAACCCCCCACCTCTGCCAAGTTTTTTTTCCTATAAATTGTCTTGGTCATCTTATATTATCATAGCAATAGAAAAGCATCAAATAAGATACTCAAGTCTCTTGTATAAAATGCTACAGCATATGCTTGTAACCCTCCAAACCCTCATTTATATTTTAAATAACCTCTATATTATTAATGCAATGTAAATATCATACAAACAATAATTATTCTGTATTGTAACAATACCAAGGAAAAATTTTATACATTTTCATTACTGTTACAGCTTGGCTGCACACCATGGCCCATGGTCCATGATTGGTTGGCTCTTTCATTGTTAAATTCAGAAATACAGAGGCTGCAGATATTGAGAGTCCACTGTAGTAGAGATCTAAAAAGTTTGGAAACCAATGAAACAGTGCAATTTTTACATAGTAGAAGACATGAATGGAATGAGAAACTGTAAATTTCCTTGGAAAATCTTTGACATTTCCTGGAAACATCAAAATGTAGGAGTACATGGCTTATTAATTACAAGCCTCTCACCTTGGTAATTAAGCAATAAAGGCCCATCAGGCAGTGCATTTGTGGGCTATTAGAGCCACATTTGGGGGAGTTGGAAACTTACAGCTGAAGATTAAGTGGTTCTCACCACCTGAGAGAGGCATTAATCACCCAGAGCTGCCCTACCTGGTGGGTCTGGTTTCTTATTTAGAATGGCACTTACACATTAAAGTGAGCAATCCCTGTTCATGCAGAGCAGAACTGCAGACTGAATCCCCATGACTTAGCAAGGGTGAGCAATGCTTCTGTGAGTGATATTTCTGACTCTGTACAGCATCTGCCCGTGGGTGACCCTTGTGCTCTTGTCAAGGAGGGACAGATGGAATAGGTGCCCCAGACCCCTATGACACACAACGGATGTCCTGCCAGATGTAGGGACTGTTTGTCCTTGGGACAATGTGGCACAGTAGAAGCATGTTAGCTTTAGAAATAGGCAGGTTAAATTTAAATAGTGGCTTCATTTCTTACTGGGAAGCATTGAGCAACTTAATCTTACCAGATCTAAGCATATTAATTTGCATGTGTCAGCTATTCTCATGTTAGAAAAGAGGTCTAGAATACCAGTGCACTCAGCAGTGAGAGCTGATTTAGCTCACCTGTGTTGTGTTATCCCATTTTCCCCTTGTAATTAAATACCTGAGAGAAATTATATAAAGAACGATTTATTTTGGCTCAGGTTTTAGTCTGTGACTGGCATGCTCTGTTGCTGTGGGCCTATGATAAGGTAGAATACCATGACAGCAGGAAATATTGTTGTGTAAAGCAACTCACATGGTGGCCATGAGGGATGGTGAGGGATACAGGAAGAGACCAGGGACCCCTTGCAAACTTCAAAGGCATACCCCAGTGACCCACTTCCTTCACCTGGATCCTACATCCTCAAATGTCTACCATCCCCTAAAGACTGCTACCAGCTAGGGACCAAGCCTTCAACGCATGAACCTTGTTGTAACATTTTAGAGTCAAACTGTACTTGTGTGCAGCAGGTTGGATAATCCCAGCTGAATGTGTTTACTCATTGGAAATTGAGGGTCAGCTGATCTGGGGTGGTATGGCTGTGTTGGCTCTGTTTTGGATGTGGTTCCAATGTCCCCATCCCTCCTTTGAGGACAAGTGAGTGACCCTAGAACTTAATTTTCTCATTTTGACGGCAACAACATAGGGGATAAGTGAGGAAACAGTGAAATTCTTGAGCTAACGTAAGATCTAGCATGGAGGCCATTACTCTGCTACGTACTGGATATGGAGTTCTGAACAAGGCCGCTGTATGCAAACTGGATCCTGGTGTGTATGTCGGACACTAAGCAGATGAGTGTGCACATGCACAGGAGAAATTAGTATTGATTGTCTTTAATATTATAAAAAGAAAGTGGACGGTCTTAACAGGATGTATATAGCGAAATCATCCACCATAGTTGGAGAAAACAACTTTCTCAGCTGGTGGTGGCGCACTCCTTTAATCCCAGTCACTCAGGAGTCAGAGGCAGGTGGATCTCTGAGTTTGAGACCAGCCTGGTCCAGGACTACACAGAGAAACCCTGTGTAAAAAATCAAAAAATTAAAACACAAAACAAAACCAAAAACAAAAGAAAGGAAGAAAGAAAGGAGGAAAAAAGAAAGAAAGGAGGAAAGAAAGAGGAAAACTTTCTATGATCTACTCTAAAGCCTTTTAAAAATTTATATTTTTTAATTACTTTTAAGTGTGTGTCTGAGGGTGGGTAATGTGTGCCTTAGTGCAGATGCTCATAGAGGCCAGGGGTATTGGATGGCCATGGAGCTGTAGCTATAGGTAATTGTAAGCTGCCTGGTATGGGTGCTGGAAATTGCATTCAGGTCTTCTGGAAGAGAAATTGATCCTCTTAACCAGTAACCAACTCCTCCAGCCCCTACTCTAAAATCTTAAGCAGAATGTCTGGGCTGAATGCTGGGGACAGTAGGACAGCATGGTGCCTTGTATGAAGACTCCCAGCTTAAGATGGGGGGGAACACATGTGCTGCTTACCAATTGCTGGTTTGGGGTCTGTTTTATATAAATAATCCTGAAGTGTAGGGTTGTTCTGTCCTTTCCAGCTCCAAATACATCCCTAAGTTTATGGTGAATCAATTCTACAGTGTTCACAGTGGCAGATGCACGTGAGCCTAAGCTGGGATTTAGAGTGTCTCACCTGTTCAACTATCAAATTGCATAAATTGATATACTCAGAGGTGATGGGCCTGCAGGAGAACAAGAAGGAAATAACTCAAGTTAGAGGTTAGTAGAGAGCGCTGGATAGTGACTACTAGACAACATTAATTACATTTACAGGGAGACTCTGTAAAGCCTCAAGCACATATGCCGATCACTCAGCATTGGTGGTAGGGTGTGAAAGAACTTGGTGCCAACAAGCCATTTCCTTCTTTCAGTCTAGAGCATAGCATACCTCTGGCCAGAGCTCTGAAGAGTGTACTCTATCACTTTGTACCAAATGCCCTACAGTCTTCGAGAAAAAAAAAATACTGGGTCTTTGCTCTCACAGCAAACTATTTAGTCCCACGCACTATTGCTCTGTGAGTCTGAGGCTCAGTTTCTCATCTCTACAGTCAGCAGAGTTAAGTGTCTCCCCCCTACAGTTGCTGTAAAGGTTCAAGGAACTGTGTTGTGCAAAATGTTTAGCATAGTGCTGGCACGTAGTGAAAACTGAAATATGGCTAATTCTCAGAGGATTCTGGGAATTTGAAGCCCCTGGGTTTAGCAGTGTTGACAGCTCTGTATAACCCGGGGGCTGGGCACCTCTGACCCCAAGTCCCAGCTCCAACAAGTGGACTTCAGTTGACGGCAGTTTGTTTGAGTTCTGGCATTCAGCTTTTATTTGAAAGCCAACCCGGAGGGGCATAGAAGAAATTGGATTTATTTTTATGACAGTTCTTAGTAGAGCCTGGCAATCAATCATGTCAGGATGCGGTTTTGAAAAGAAGCAGGTTATAGGTGGACTTGGGAGACCAAGCTCCACTTACCAAGTGAGCAGTGGGAAACATATCACTTACTCTTTCTGCTCATTTTTCTCACATGTGAAGTGGAGAATAAGAATTCCAACCTTGAAATGGGGGATTTCCTGGGATTCCAAAAATAACAGAATGGAAAGCCCCCCCAAGAACCTGTTTGTGTGGCACCCAATAGTTACCAGTAAATGAAAGCTCCCTTATATTTAATGTTTTGGGTGTTGGACAGAAGACACTGAAAGGACTGTTTAAGGCATTTTGCTGCATCAATACTAATTAAGACAATCACAATCATGAGCCTGAGTACCATGCATCAATGCAGACATTGTCGGCCACCAGAAAAATATATCACAGAGGCAAAACAGGCTGGTGTTCAATAAATACTTTGCGACTGATTAATCATCCCGTGCATGTGTGCAGTACTTCAGAGTTAATGAAGCAGTTTCATTTTGGTTGGTATAGTAACTGCTCACAACATGTAGGGGAGGTTAGTATTAACTCATTGGACAGATATTTCTGAGCTATGAAGAAGATAAGACATCCATGGAAGATGTCAATCTTGTTGGAGAAACGAGGAGGTCAGTTATTTGCTTCTCTTTAGTATGGTGGAAGAAGGCATAGTACAAGAGAGAAGTCACTCCTAGAAATCACAGAAAGCTACCCAGAAGAGACAGTACAGCTTACACACACACACACACACACACACACACACACACACACACACACACACAAACAAGATGGAGGATGGTGAATACATGGTTGTTAGGGAAGAATCTGTGGAGTCCCATCTTACATAGGTTCCAAGGATGGTACTTGGGTCTCCAGGCTTGCAGGACGAGTGCCTTTACCAGGTAAAGTGTCTTGTTGACCCTCAGGAATTTGGTTTGGAGACACAGTTTGTGTATAGATAAGTATAGACAGGCCAGCTCAAACTCACAATTGCCTCAACCTCCCAAGTGCTGGGAATGGATAGGCGCTTCATTTTCATATGTGGAAAGTAGCATGTGTTGGGTCAGGCTGCAGTGATAAGTAAACCCCAAAATATAAAAGTTCAACATAGCTGAAGTTTATTTATTATTTCAATCAACTTTTAATTTTGAAATAATTTTAAACTCATAGAGAAGTTGCAAAGATTGTGTGGAGAGTTCCCATCTACTTTACCCAGTTTCATCTAATGTTAGTATTTTACATCATCATGGTATGTTTGTGGGGTGCTATTGACTAAACTCCAGATTTTACTAGGATTTTAGCTTTTCAAAAAAATTTACATTGATGTAACTTTCCTCTCCCATGATTAATGCCAAGATAACACTGCATTCAGTGAAAGTTCTCTTTTGCACACTCTCTGGGTAAACCCATTGTACAGTCCTATCAATGTCCATCGAGTCTTCTGATGAGAGACAGGGGCTCTGACAGCCTCTCTACATGCTCCTGAGTGTCTTTTCATTTTCCCACTCATTAGGTTTGCTCCCTTTCTACTGCTGAAAATCCTTGGAGTTAATTATGCACCTTTCATGCAATTGTGCTCTGAACATAAAACTTCTGTAAAAACAAAACAATCTGTCAAAGATTGTACAGCTGTACTTTGTACAGCTTGACTTGGGGTGTGAGATACTTCCACCTTTAGCTGCATCCTAATGGAAAGGAGAATGAATTAAGGGAGAACTGGCCAATCCAGAAGTGGGCAACACCTTCACAGACTCGCCTCTAGTGATATTTCAACAGTCTATGACCTACATCTCAAAGGCTCCACACATTCTCCAGGAAATACCACCAGTTGGGGAGCACAGTTTCAAACATACAGGCCTGGGGCGACATTGTAGACTCCAGTCACTACAAAGCCTATTTTTATTGTTCAGTTGAACTGAAATTCCTTCATTCTTGAGGAAACAAGCAAATGATGAGAGAGGATGAGAGAGGGAATCTCAGGGCCCCAGTTGATCTGATTTCCTTCCCAGGCTTGAAGCTATCCCCATGCCCGGAGGCTCTGTCACAGCTGGGTAAGATGGGGACTATGTCTGCCTGTCATCTCCAGCGTGACGCCAGTGTCTGTTTATTTCTGGCTGGATAGAATATAATTGCTCCTGAGGCTGACAGTGACAAATGGTGGTGTGGGGAGTGCATTCCTCTGAGTGATGGGATGGGCTTGTGTTTCTCAGTTGACAGAAACAGGCCTTGTCAGAAAGCAACTGGGGGTTTTCTTCTCAGCTTGAGGCCTTACAAGCATGGGGACAGTTCTAGGGTGTGAGTTCCAAGTTTCCCCAGAAGCTGGCATCTGTCTCTTTTGGGATATGAAATATATACCAGAGCTTCATTTTATCAGGTACAAGAGTCTCCACCTACAGCTTTGTTTCTAAGTCTCAATTCTCTGTGGTCAAGCATTATCTGAAAATATTAATTGGAAAAAATCCCCGAAATGAGCAATTCTAAGTTTTAAGTTTACAGTATTCTGAAGTGTGTGATGAAATCCCTCCCCTGTCTAGGATATGAAGAATCCCTTTATCTAGCATGTCCATTCTGTATATGCTGTTCTCCCTCAATTTCGTGGAAACTGTCTGGGGCACAGATCAACTACAATGCCATCAGTTCAGTATGCTACTGCTGATGTCCACACAGCCACTGTTATATTTCATGTCTCCAAAGCTCAGTGTACTAAAACTGTATCACAATATAAGGCTATAATTATGTTATTTGTAACTATTTATTAATGTTAATGTCTTATAGCCTCTAAGTTAGAAATTGAAGCTTAAGGTATATAGAAAACCAAAACTTATATATCAATCTCCAAGTATCTTTTTGGGGTGATTGGAGCATCTTTTCAGTGGATAATGGTGACAACACAGCCTTGACTGAAGGAATTGAAGCCCCCAACCTTACAAGTTACAACATAGTCTGTACTGGAGGAACAATATACTTCTTATGCATAGCTACTAAAGTAGAAATAAATTTATTGGGTCTCCTTTATTTAAAAACCAGAACAGGCCTTTTGGGAAAACCTTAGATAATGCAATGTGATAACAAGCACAAAGCAAAGTTGACTCCATATACTTTGAGGTTTTACTAGTTCCTTTTGTAAAAGGGATTGGTCAACTAGCCAGGTGTGACTCTCAGTACCTCTTCTAGTTAATGGTGGTCATAGTATAATCTCTGAGTTAGGAGTACATGGTTAGACATTCTCCACTTTGAACTCCAGCCGTTCAAACACCCCTTGACTGTCTCTTCCCTCTGAGTAACCTGTACAGTGAAGGCCTTCAAGACCTGAGATATCTGAACCTCTTATGGAAGGAGCCTGGGATATTCAGTGACAAGTGAACCTCCCTGTAAACCCATGAGGAAAATTAGCAACATCTTTCTTCTATTTGGTATCAGAGGTTACAAATCTTAACCAGCTCTGAATAGGACACTTTGTACACTTTTGCTGTAGGTATGTGTATACACACACACACACACACACACACACACACACACACACACACCATACATTGTTGTTTGTTGATTGATAATTCTGAGAAGCTTCATGTTTATTAGCCCTGAATATTGCCAATTTACTCTTCTTTGCCCATTTTTTTATTGTGGGTTTTCCATATTTGTTATTTTCTAATATCCCTTTGCTGTTAAGGATGATATTTGCTAATATATTTTATTTATCTTTAAACTGTTTATGGTCTTCATACTCCTTCTTTAGTGACGTTTTCAAGTTTTATTTCAGTCTTTCTTCCATACTTTTAGGATTATTATTCCTTCAGGGAACCAAGACCAGAATATGGTTCTATTCTTCAGGTTTTCTTCCCACACTTTTATTGTTTTACCCTTCCTCTTTCCTTGGTGTCTTTAGCCCTTCTAAAATGTGTTTCCATGTAAAGTAGAAATAATCATCTGTAATCATTTGGCTTTAGTTTACACTAGAGGCCAGGGAGGGAAGGAGGAAGAACCAAGCGCACTCAATGCTCTCAGTGTAGTTCAGGCTGCCTGGCCTACAGCCCTGGAGGAAGATATTTAATTATGAAGCTAAGTGGGGTGGTCTTGGCCAGTTGATAAGGGTGATGACCATAGGCTGGGGTAAGTAGAACATTAAAATCAGCAGGTGGCACTTACATATAGGATGAACTTTTATATTTAAATACTTGGATCAGGACCTTGGTATAGAATCAAGAGAAATGAATCCATGAATCCACAAATGTTTCAGTCTAAAATGCCAACTACAGCTGCTATTCTTATTGGCCCCAAATATAGAACAACCAAATGGCAGTTCAAAGGAGAATAGATGAATAGTGATAGTACACACAATGGAATCCTATTTTGCAATAGAAATACACCAATTCTTGATACACTCTGTATGTAGATTAACCTCACATCCTCCATTTTGAACAAAGGTAGACACAAAATATATGTGCTATGTGAATCTATATGACATTGCCTAAATTAGGCAAACCTATTTTAGTACTAATGAAGGTCAGAATAACAAGTATCTCTGGGGGTGCAATGTTACCTGGGATGATGGATGAGATCATTCAGGAGACATGGAAATGAATGCTCTGTGAGCTAATTTGGGTAGCATGGAAGTGGGTGTGTACATATGTAGACATTTATCAAATTGCATGTTTAAAATTTCTGTATGTCATACTATTTTTAAAAGTAAGTTTTAATAAAAGAAGTTCCTGATCATGGTTGAAAAAGGCTTGTCCTAACTCTATAGAGGAAGCAACTAAATCCAAGGGATGATTTGTTTTGGGTTGACATTTCAGGCCACAGCTGCCTAGATTCCAGGAAGTAGTCAAGGAGTGACAGAATGGTGACTCCCTTGACTAGCACAGGGAGAAGCTCCAGGATTTGGCACCATCCCTAAGAGACTCAGATAGGGAAAGGGGACCCACAGGTAGTCTCTGGATAGTATTCAGTGAGGGCATAGCCCCAGCAGAAGAAACCCATCACTATATCCATCCCCATTCTGTGTGGTTTCCCACTCTTTGGAGTGTTTACAACATGAACTGGCAGCCCCTGGTACTTTCAGGTAGCCAGAAGCAGAGTTCTCCTGATCCCTCTCACTCACTTAGGCATTTGCTTTGATATAAGCAAAAAGCATGATAATACACTGTCTTATCCAATCCACACACCTAAGTCCGCAAGAAACAGGGAATAGCATGTATCAAACAGCACAGCATGTAGTGTTCCAGGACTGGGAAAATACCACCAGCTTCTCAATATATTCTAAAGACCTTAAACATGGCTCTGCTGTTACACACCTGCTGGATCAGTCTTGCCAGCCTCTTTCTTTTGTTATCCCCAGTACACACAAGAGACAGCATCACTGACATTAAATATTCATTGATGACATATGTCGTCATGACAAGACCTCACTAATGCAGCACCCTGCTGCTGTCCTGGGTCCTGACTGAGCTTACAACCCTTGTCTTCTATCCTTTGCAAAGACTTTGGGAGACAGATGCCAGCGTGTGCAGGAAAAGGCTGTACCTTCTCATAGAACTTCTCAGAAAACTGGCACAACACGTTTACTAACTTGAGAGCAGTTCATCTCTAAGGTTCCATTTCTGAGGGAGAAAAAGCAATTGTTAGAGTCCTTAAACTAAGGCAAAAGCAGACCTCATTTAGAGGTGATTGCTGCATCCCAGGGACCAGCAGCATTTGCTGACAGCTACAGGTTAACCACAGGGCACTGGTGCCAATTCCGAAGCCTCCTAGACCTTTCGTTCCCTGGGAGGAAATTGCCAACAGATGTGAAGAGTCATTAGAAAGAGAGGCTGGGGGTTGGAGAGTGTGGGCCGTGTAGCAGGCCTGCATTATGTTCCTACAGAGAAAGGAGCCAGGAAAGAGATTTCACTAGAGCCGGGGGATCCCAGTTAGACAGACACATATCTTCAGCCAGTGGCAACATTGTAGGAAGATCCTGCTGGGTAGGATGTGCTTCTCATCAGAGCCATGGAGCCTGCACTGTGAGAGCTCACAGTCAATGGAGGGATGCAGATTATCCTTAGTTACTCCTGGGGCAATCCAGATTGACTGTATGTAACAAAGGCTACCTGCAAATGATGTGTGACCAGTGCATTATCAACATGTACTAAATGACTCCTATGTAGGTAATGATCTTCAATGGGAGAGAATACTTTCCTTCAGAGGATTCGGGCAATGTCTGGACACACTTGGATCACAACTAGCAGTGATGTCATTAGTACACAGGAAGTACGGGATAGGAACACTTTAAAATAACCAACAAATGGGACTGAGGAGTCTCCTCAGCAGAGCTTGCTGTGCCATCTGTAGAAACAAAGTTGGGAATCATGGTGCATTCATGTAATCCAGTACTGGGGAGGGAGAGATAGGTCTGTCTCTGAATCAGTGAGCTCCAGGACAATGATTCAAAATAAAAACACAACATGGTAGAAATGTCCTGAATATTGATACCTTAGGTTCACCTGTAGTGCCCTCCTACATGCACATGTGCATGCATGCACACACACACGCATGCATCTTCACACACACACACACACACACACACACACACACACACACACACACCACCTGTGAATAACCACCCACAAGGGAATATATAGCCCTGAATGCTCATAGAACTGAAACACTGCTAGAAGGGAACAAAGAAGCAAGAAGGGATTTTCTCAAACTCTGGACTTCCCCTCCTCTAATCTTGTGCCAGTGCCTCCAAGTGACTGAACCCAACCAGAATTCAGAGCCTAATATCAGTGGGGGCAGCCTGTACAAGTCAGCTGCCTCCCTGCTCCCTGGTGTTGTTGGTTGATGCCCTTACAAGGTGAAAGGACCAAACAGAACCCATAGCTCCTAGTGAGCTTTGCTTCTGCTCAGACAGCAGGGCAGGTGCTTGGTGGCCCCAGGCTGCTCCCTTTGTCATCTTTACTCCTGCTGCTGCTGCTCTTTTTAATGTTGGCTGTCAGAATGAGGGCAGGCCATGAAGGTGGGAGCTGCAGGAAGAGCAAAAGAGCCAGGGTAGGATGCTGGGGGAGAGCTCTGCCTGCAATGCTACTGAGATGTAGATTTTCACACAGTTCACAAGCTTCTCACTCCCTACCTGGTTTGGATGAGAGAGTATGAATTAAGTAGCTACAATATTTTTTCTAGTACAATGAACTTTAAAAATGGAATTACTGTGCAAAGCAATGAGTGACTGTTCAGTAAACAGGCTAAGTACAATTACATTGTGGTTGTTTCAGCTGTGACATTACTTTAGGAACAGAATAGCTTCAGCATGAATGTTTGGAGACCAGGTTATTCTCATTTCTTGGAGCATAGGATTTTCCAGTTAGGGGTCAAAGAGCATCAGAGTAGTCTTTCTCACCTATAGGAAGATTCTAGTCCATTAATGATTACAGATCACATTCTGTCCTTCCTTCCATAAGAGCAGAATTTAAAAATACATTGAATCAAATTAATTTACTAAAAACATACAAAACAAAAAGCAGAGACTTGGTTTGTTCCTGCCACAGTCTTTATGTCATCAACTGAGGAGAGTAGATACTCAGTGTGCATAACCCTAACCTTAACTCTAACCTTAACCCTAACCCTAACCCTAACCCTAACCCCAACCCTAACCCTAACCCTAACCCAGTGCACTTCAGTCAATGAGTGAACAAAGCAGTGAGGTAATGCTCACAGCAGACATTTAAAGCCCGATCTCAAGACCAAAGCAGTTTTTCATCAGGAGTTGTGCATCCCAGATTTGGCTGTCTGATGCACTGAACTGCTGTCTGTGTGTTCAGAATGCTGGCATCATCCAGTTGATTAAAATGTCTGTAAGAGCAGATGTTCAAGGGCAAGAGATACACATGCCTGGCCCAGTGCTACCTTTAGATCCGTGGCTGACTATGGTCTCAGACCATGAGGAAAGATGTCTCTTTTTGAATGAAGACATAACATCTGTGGTTTCTTTCTCTGGCCATTAGCTTCTCCTCATTCAATTACAAAGCTAAGGATGAGTTGATTAGGAGATGATGTTTATTGAGCTTCCTTAACCACAGTGTGCAACTTATAGATGCTGGTGGCCACAGGTTTTTTTAATCTTCATAGAAACTAGCATGGAGATAGGTGTCATACAGGTTCTGGGAGAAAAAAATTCATTGTTCTAAGCTGTGATCTTCTGAGTTGTGATGACTTTGAAGAGTTACTTTGTGTTGTGGACTTCAGTTTCTTCAATTAAGATATCATAGTAACAACTTACCCCATTTTAATATGGCTGAATTAGCAAATATACAAAACTTACAGCAGGGGACTAGGGAGATGGCACGATCAGTAAAGTGATTGCTTCTTAAGCAAGAGGGCCACAGTTCTCTGCATTCCGGACATCCATGAAAAAAGCCAGGGGTAGTAGTAAATAGTAACATTAGAGCTGGGGAGGCAAAAGTAGACATATTTCTGCTGATTGCTGGCAGCCAATCTAGCAAGCCCAATCAGTGATTTCCAGGTTCAATGAGAGGCCATCTCAAAAACCAACGTGGGTTGTGATTCAGGAAGATACCTCTGGCCTCCACAGGCACTCGCAATCACATGCATGAGCTCCCCGATGTGTGTGTGTGTGTGCCCCCCCACACACACAGCATTTTAGTAGCATAGCAATAGTCTTGAATGCAGAGAACTGTGGTTTGGACTACCAGCCTCTACTTATTGGATGTTGCTAAACTCACATCTTAACTTTCTCTTCAGTGGTGGGAATTGTCTGTAATCAGTATCCTGCTAAGTCACGGGACTTTTGGAAGATTTGAGCAAGAAGTAAAGAATGAGAAAGAAATCAAAGAATCTGCTACAAACTTAGGCACACCTATCCCCAGGAAGGATGCAGGGCGTCAGCGACTTGAGTTAACGTGGAGGCAGCATATCAAGGAGAATGGGGAAGGTTTTCCACATGAAAATACACTGTGCCTTTTGTCATCTGAGCTAAGTGGATCCCTACCTGAGAGGATTTTGTGAACAAACCCAGAGGGAAAAAATCTTCAATACAGTCTTCACTGTTTAATACCTGGGCAACTTGAGAATCACTTTACCTCTCAGGGCCTCCGTTTTATCTTCTTATCTCCTTCATCCTAGTCTTTGATAAAATGTCACCTTCTTAGAGAGACTTTTTATATTAGCCAGCTTTATTATAGCAACAGAGAAATAATATTGTGGCTTCACAACAGACTTTCTTTTTATTGCTTTCATCCCCCATTAGGCATGGGCTTCCTGGAGACAGTAACTCTAGACTCTAGAGTAGTTATCTGCTCTTAAAGAGGGCATGTGGCACTGTGGGGTTCTCCATCTTCACAGCAAAGGGAAGGTGTGAGAGACCCAGCTGAAGACAGTGCATTCTTTTTGGATGTAGTATATGCCGTTGCTCTTTACATTCTGTTAGACAGGCCTAGTCTTGTGATAAACCTCATTCATTGGGAATATTAGCCAGCAGAGGAAGATTACACGTCACATCGCCAAGGAATGGTGGCAGAAGGAATGGATGTTGAAGGAAAATTGGCATTAGCCTACCTACTGTAACTCTTTGGACAGTATTAATAAGCCGAAGGTGATCTGTGACATCAGTGTGGCCTACCTGGGTTTCAGTGTAAGTTTACTCCATTGTGCTCACAATGTTGTATCATCATTCTATGTAATTTGCTTAGTTAGCTTTCCTATTGTCTGTCTGTCTGTACCTGCCTACAGGTGCAGACATATCTCTTTCTACAGGGATATCTTCAAAGTCTGGTGCAGTAGCACACATACATTGAGTTGATTGGATGAGCAATCTTTGATGCAGATGTAAGAAGGGCAATGTACCAAGCATTTCTCTGAGCACCAAGACCTCCATTTCAGACTGAGAGCATCCTGCATCCGGTCCCTTTAGGTTCCTCTACGTTTCATGTGCCTTGGCAGCAACGTCCTGAATTTTTCTCAAGACTCCGTTGGAGCTCTCACTAGTCAGTCATCTCCCACAGTCTTGTCTGCTGACAACAATTTACCTTTCTCTGTAGATGAAATATTAGGACAAGGGACCAGGGTAGGCAGCTTTCCAGAAACTTCTGTAGAATTCAAATGCTCAAATGTGACAATGGTTGACTTAAGGTCTTCTCTTTTTAT
Source organism: Mesocricetus auratus (assembly GCF_017639785.1). Classification (NCBI taxonomy): domain Eukaryota; kingdom Metazoa; phylum Chordata; class Mammalia; order Rodentia; family Cricetidae; genus Mesocricetus; species Mesocricetus auratus. The sequence goes on along the minus strand of NW_024429209.1, from coordinate 8,372,685 downwards.
AAAGGAGTGTGGTCAGTTTTAAGAAACATAAAAATAGAAACAACCCCAAATGAAAGTTCCTTTAAAATCTTCCTTTACATTTTTAAATGCTGCTTCCAGCATTCAATCTATCCTTAATTTTATTATTGTCATTGACAATTGAGCACAAATTTGGCTAGCTTAAGTTTGATGAGCAGCCAATGGAGTCTAAAAATTTACCATTTTCAACGCGGCTTAATGAGTCTCGTCATTGCCTTGGCTTTACGGTCCTTTGCTTCTCATCATAAATGTGTGTTTCCATAATTTCATTTCAATACTCTGTCTTTGCAGAATAATAATGAATGACACATGAAAAACTCAAAGTATTCATTCCAGCATATTTTCTACGCAGTCACTAAGCACCTGCCAGTATTGGAGGTGGTGGAGTCCCTGTGGGGAATGAGAGGACAACTTCCCTGCCCTCTTGAAGTTGACAGGCTCTCTGAAGAGTTCTCTGTGTTAATAACTTTGTGAAGACAGATGACACAGTATTAAGTGAGCTCAAGAGAAAGTGGCCATTGTTGTCTGATGGCTGTTTTCCTGTCTTTATTTTTGTTTGTTTATTTATCTTTAAATTCTAGTAATGCACAAAGCTTAAGTTTTTAGAGAAAGGGTGTTTTAAGAAGGCCCCTGGGTATTAGATGATGAGCAGTTTCAGGATGAACAGAGTTCGAGGACAGAGTTTGCTGAGTGGTTAGAGAGAGGAAAGGGAAGCTGAGTGGTTAGAAACAGGGAAGAGGGAGCTAGGTGGTAGAGATCAATAGTTAGTAGGAAGAGAGGACATCAGTTTGAAAGCTTAAGAGATTTTGTAGTTATAAACATGAGGGGATACTAGAAGAGGAATTATGTTCTCATCCAGGAACACCCTCCCTGGAGTCCTTCCACAGCTTCCGGCGAGATGAAAGGGCTCCTTTGCAGCTTAGTTCTTGCCCCCCATGTCAGGAATCGGGACTCCTGGGAACTGAGCAAGCTATGCCCAGTATGGACTCTGGTCAGAGGTGTGTCAGCATGTAAGAGTAGATACCTCTAGCCCTCATGACTAGTGTTGGGGTGAGGACATTGATTAAGGAAACTTGGCCCAGCTCCAAGGATGTTTACCCACTATTGGGACCCCAGTGCCTAGAGAAGAAATACAAGGTGATGGAGGGCTTTTCCTGGAGTGAGAAGAAGCTTATCTTAGATGGAACTTAGATAAGAAGACCATATCTGACTTCCCTCTTGCCTGTCCCAAACAGGAGACCAACCCATTTTCTAATGAGCTCCTGCCTCAGCTATGCTTTTTGTGAAGACAGAAATATTTCAGTTCTAGGTGAGAATTCTGTGGTGGTGCTCTTGCCTTGAATCCAGGAGGTCATGGACTGCATCCCCTAGAACTCCAAACAAAGCAGAAAGCCTTATGTATGAGGCATGGGCATAGCCAAAGCCTACTTTGATAGGCTATGAGGTAGAAGCATACTGTGGAGGTTGCTTCTCCACATGCATGCTATCTTCCTCACTTCTCCTCTATGGCAGTTGATTAGTTCCCAGCTGGAGGCAGGATGTAGGGGAAAGCCCTTGTTTTAAAAAAAAGGTTAGAATAAATAAAAATGTCAAAGCAAATGTGTGATATTTAAACCTGTTATAGGAACAGACCACATCAAACTTGGTTCACCAATGAATACCCACATGGAATGTGTTACATTAACCTAGCATATTACCATTTTGTGAAGAAAAATTATATTCTGCATTTCAGGTTATATCATCCTTGAGGTTCAAAAAGTCTGGAACACTGCTGGGCGTTGGTGGCACATTCATTTAATCCCAGCACTTGGGAGGCAGAGCCAGGCGAATCTCTGAGTTCGAGACCAGACTGGTCTACTGAGCAAGTTCCAGGACAGGCTCCAAAACAATACAAAGAAACCCTGCCTCGAAAAACCAAAAAAAAAAAGTCTGGAACAAAGGGCTGTAGTGATGTCTTAGCACTTACTGCTTTTACAGAGGACCTGGGTTCAGTTCTCAGAACCCACATGGAGGTACACATCTATAACTCTGGTTCCAGGAGATCTGATGCCCTTTTCTGATTCCCAGGGTCATAAAGCACATATGTGGTACACATATGCACCAGCAGGCAAACATCCAAACACACAAAATAAAAATAAATAAATCTTTAAAAAATCAATTATATATGAATAAAAATGACTATAAAAATGTATGGTCTTCTTGATAGGGTTTTGTGTAAGTAGAATGGCATATGTAGAGTGTGCATGTTTGTGTGTGTGTGTGTATGTGTGTGTGTATTTGTGTGTGTAGTGTTTATGTAGGGGAGTGTGAGTGTGTGTGTGTTGTGTATGATATTGGCTTTTGCATGTAGCACTCCAAATTTATTACCTGGTCAATGGGGCCCCAATGATATGTAGTATCCTTTAAGCAGAAACAAAAACCATGTAATGATTCATCTCTACATAATGTCTGCCACCTCATTCCTAAGTTGTAAACTGTAGTTATTCACTATATTTATCAAGACATCGGAATTTACAAGGTTCACTTAAGTGCTATCCCAGAATCCTCCCAAGGCCTCATTTACTTTTTGGACTGCAGGTTTGTAAGTACTTATGGTATGCCAGCTGAATGCTGGGCACAAGGTAAACAGAAATGATTGAGAAGTGCCCCCTGCTCTTAGAGTGAATATTCGCTAGCAATGGACTCTGGAATATTCCTAGGGTATTCTCACATAATGTTTGATTTTTCTCTAAAAGCCTATTGAGAGTCCCACATTCTGTAGTTCCAGGTTTAGCTCCTGTTCATTCACACAGAGATGAATGGTAAGAGCTATCATACTATCAATGGTGCCCATTACAGTTCCCTGATTCCCTGGGAACCTCCTCAGACACTTACTCTTGCCAAAACAAAAACTATTACTGCCTCCTTTACACCAATGACTCTCTTACTCTAACATTAGACATGGACTCTCAGCATGAATCAGCTGTCCTGCCAGCATTTCAAACCCATCTGTATGTTTTCAAATGAGGATATAAATTCTCTTGGTTTATAAAATTAAGATGTTCTACCAGCTACAGAGAAATGTCTTTCAGAATCAAAAATAATAATCTTACCACAAAGATGTAATCCTATTAATGATCTATTTGATCATGTGGGTCTCCTACAAATGTAGCTTTTTAAGAATTTTCCCTCTTTACAACTGTTAAGTGTGTGATGAGGAGAAACATCTGTGTCTTATATCATTAATTTATTATTTGGGGTAAAGTCCAAGAAACTGAATTGCTAATGCAAAGTCTGTGGAACCATGCCATCATTGAATTTTCTATTTTTATTTTTTTAATCTTGACCAGTAATGAACAAAGAGAGCTCTTTGTTCATAGATGTTATTTTCTTAATTAATAACCATGATATTCATGTCATTTATTATTTGCTGTCTTTTCTAAATGTCAATGGCCTATTAATATCATCTGTCCATTTTTAGAAACTGTCTTGGTTGTCTTTTACATGCAGATTTGTAGGTAAGATGAATTTTACATATAAACAGAGTCTTGTCATTTTTGTGTGTTACAAATACTACTCTTGATTTTTCATTTTCCATTAAGTTTCGTTTTAGATATACTTAAGAATTTAGTTATAATACAAATAGCTAAATATTTTCAGCACAAAAGTCAGCATATACCCAAGGCAGAAAGCTCTGAAAGGCAGTGTTTGCTTTCATATTCAATGTTTACATGTTATATTAATACAGTATTGTTTCTATTTAATAGATTTTCAATACATCTTAGTACTTTATTAGGATGCCTAATATTCTGTTGTAATAATATTTATTTTTAATAGATGATAATTTCATATGTCTTAATTTTATAACCACATGCACCTAATTACAAAGCAGTGTATTAGCCACTGGCAATGCATCTGTGAAGGTACCCATACCATTCCTCAGGGTCCATTATTGGACCATTCATTTCTGTATAGTTGAGTTTTACAAAGCAGATACACTGATTGTGGAATAAAATCATACATAAAATGATGTCTGAGATTATACTGGTAGCATAGCAACCTGTTTGAACGAAATATTTAAATCAAATCTGTCCCAAGACCCGATCTAGGCATGTATATGTATGATGCCTGTGTGGACATACACACACACACACACACACACACACACACACACACACAGGGGGTGGAGAATTATTTTAGGTACTATGCCTCAAATAAACTATCAGAGGAGGTGTTGGACCTTTTTCCCTGAATTCTGAAGAACAGTGCTGAAGGTCCAGAAATTACAGACATATTTTAATGAATGGAGTTATTAATTTGAAGTGTGTGTGTGTGTGTGTGTAGGACAAAATGTCATGCTCATGTATCATTCCTCAGGGACAATCAATCAACTTTATTTTTTTGAAAGACAGTCTCTCACTTGGACCTGGGTCTTGCTGATTCAACTCAGGAACTATCTATCTGTGCCTCCTTGCCTCCTTATCAATGGCATTGCAAGTGTGTACCATCACACTCAGCTTTTTGTGTGGGTGCTGAAATAAAATTCAGGTCCTCATTCTTGTGTGGCAAACATTTTACTAGCAAGCTATTTACCAAGCCTGGGGGAATTTGTATAGAGACAAATTTGGAAGAAGTGTCTTAGAAAGAGTATAAGAGAGCAGGGTTTACCCTGGTTTCACATTGGAATAATCTGAGTGCCTAGGACTACACCTAGAAATTTGAACTCAGGTGGTTTGACACACCTTTGTTATCAGATTCCTAAACTCTGGAAAGCTGAAAGGAACCCATCTTGAGAACTACTGACATGTCTGTAAGAGACCCAGGAGGTGGTTCTCATACTGTAGGACAGCTTTGGAGAACTTAATGAAATAGAGTACAAAGAACCAGTTTCCAGATGGTCTGGAAGATAGATATTTTTAAGATGTTCATGGGTAATACTCATTATACTGGTCTAGAGTCTATACTTTAAGAACTACTATAGAGATAGAATAGGAGGATACCAAGGCTATTCCACAGCTTGTATATCTCCTTTGTCATTCTCAACTATGCCAAAACAGTGGTACATTGAGAAGATTCAAAACAGCAAGAAAAAGACACTAACAATGACTGTCTATAGTAGGAGAATGGCTCTTGGGAGAAGAGACTCAACTAATTTGAATGGTGCTGGGGAATCAGGGTAACTTAAGACCAAGATCCAGCCTTGATTTGGGTGATGAGCCCATGGGTGACCTTGGGAGTTCACTGAGACTTATGGGCAAATGAAGATTAGTGTAGGTTGGAGATAAAATGGAGATATGATGAGGAAGGAGAAATTCATTTCAGGAAATCTTTGGGGAAGAGATTTTATTTGAACTAAGCTATCATTGAATTTTTGTGTTATTTTCTATTTTCCATTAATATACCATTTTAGAAAGCATTGTTACACATGCATCAATGCAGATTCATATGACTCTTTCAGATAAATTCTTCTAGCTAGAATCGCTGAATGAAAAATTATTCACAGTTTGAACTATAGATAGAAAACACAGATAAGAAATATAAAGAGTCAGACTGAGTTCTAAAACCAATTGGATCATAATTCAAGGGACTTCTGACCACTCTGCCCCATCACCAGCCCCTAGAGTTTTCATTTCAACCCATGAAAATATCATATGTCTAAAGCTTTATTGTTTAATTTTCAGTTTTGATAGCAAATGTAGGACAGTTTTGAGTGTTTTCTGCTTCCTGTGTGTCTTGTTTTGGAAGTTAAAACTTTGCCACCTTTATATATTTCACCCAGGAGACAATTATCTGTTTGTGTAACCGAATTGTGAAGATTATTTATGTGTTAATGGCACTAATGTTGGTTACCTCTACACATGGAAACTATTTGCCCATTTAGGTATGGTTTTAATGGTCTGTGATATTGGGGAAATGGTGTAGTTTATATTTTGAATTTATCTACTTTTTTTTGGTTTTTATGAGACAGGGTTTCTCTGTATTGTTTTGGAGGCTGTCGGTCCAGCCCAGCCTCGAACTCACAGAGATCCACATGCCTCTGCCTCCCGAGTGCTGGGATTAAAGGCGTGTGCCACCACTGCCCGGCTGAATTTATCTACTTTTAATGGTTTTATCTTTGAAACCATGTTATAAAAGTTCCTCCTGAAAACATATTTTCTAAACATTTACTTAAGAGGTGATGTCTAAGAGTTAATTCCCTCCAATATTTATTCGGGGTATAGTGCGATCTTTCGCAAATATTCATTCCATTATAACAGTATCACTGATAAAGCCCACATTAATTATCCCACTGTGTCAAAAGGTCATCTTCAGGTTCTGAAGCTTATTTATTATGTGCCTTTGCTTCATACACTGTCCTATTCTACACATGTCTCTCCTATAGGAACCATCATTAGTCTCATGATCAGGATTGAAGAAATCTTCTTAAAAAACAAGGGTATCTGGGTTTTCTCACAAAACAGGTTTGAGAATTATGATTAATTTAGTCTCATCTTCATCATAAACCCAGAAAAAACTCATAATATTTGTGTTACTGAAGATTCCCTCATGTTTGTTCTTTTAATCATTTATGCAATAAACATCATATTAAAAATAATGACCTAGAAATGAGGTGACAATCATGTAGAGCAATGCTGAATCATGGTATTAATCATAAAGAGTGTCCCTTTATGCACAGAGGGCAATGAAGCAATGAAACTGGAATACTCAGAAATATAATGTTTTTAAACCAGAGAAGGATATTGGGGATGGGACCCTGGGGAAACTCACCAAGCAACTAGTGTGGAAAGGCAAGAGGCAGAAAACACTTAACCCAATGGCTACAGTAATCAGATCAGTTTCCAAAAACACCAAGGCAAGTGAGTGGTTCCAGAAGGCAGGCCTAGTTCACACCCTTATCACTCAACAAGTGAGGGAGTAGCACTTCTTAACAAGATGTCCACAATTTGCCAGCAAGAAATTGCCAAGGCACAATTTAGATTCAGAGATTCAAACTCCTTCCTACCACAGATGCAGACAGGAATATCCAAAGCAAGCTTATTACACTGGATAAGAATTGACTACATTCTACATAAGGGAAAATGCACTTAGTCAAACAAACAAACAAAAAAAATTCACTCTCTGTTTAGCCATCCATTTCAAATTTTTATAGAAAATTGTGTAGGCAGCATCAATTATGCTTGGGCAAATTTAGACTAATTAATGGGTTGACTAAGATAATTATTGAAATTTGTCTATGGATGAAAGGAGGAAAGATGAACCATTTAAATTGCTTTTTGTGTGTGCCTGATGACTATTCTAAAAGAATGGGCCCACTGAGAGACTATGAAATGGGAGTGGCCCATTTCTTCTAAGGGAGTGATGATAGAGTAACAAGGCAGCTGTTTTAATCAACACATCAGGATTAATGCCTTAAAAATTCCAATATGCTTAAATACATAGAACGTGCAACCTTTACACAGGAATGTGTAATTTATGAGGGGTCAGAAGTGTACAAAAATTCTTTCAGATGGTTTGTGTGTGTGAATACCTTGTCTTTAAAAATCAACCCTTTACCCATTGGTGCCCACATAGAGATGCAGCCCTGAAGCTCACAGGGGTTAAACAGATAACCAGGTTGTATAAACTACTACAAGGGGAATGTGGCCAGTTTTGATGCTCACATTCTCTGTGTTCTGTCTCTTCCAGGGAGCTTCCTTGGGTGGTAATTTATTTGTTTTAGAGACAAAGTCATTGCTAAAACCAGACTGGTATTTACTGAGAAATGTCTTCAAAGGCAAGTGTTTGAAATAAAGTGCATCCTTCTCCTTTCCTTCTAGTCACAATACAACATTGAAAAATATTTCCTGGATCTGTTTTTCCATTCCAGGACTTGGGTGGGCAATTTATTAAAACAACAACAACAAAGGAGCTTGGTCCTGCCTCAACTTGGTACATCAAACTTTATTGATTCCCAAGGAAGGTCTTATCCTCTATAAGGACCAGATGGGGGTTAGGAAGGGGGAGGCAGCAGACAGGAGAAGGGGGGAACTTGGGTTAGTATATAAAATGAAAACTAAAAATTTTTAAATAAAACAAAAACAGAAAAGCAAGCTACAACAACAACAACAACAGAAAAATAAATCTGTCTATGGAGACTGAAGGCTTGCCTTTCTGTTCTGAACTGGTACAGCCTGTTCTAAATGGGCATGTCTGTTCTGGGCAGATTAATAAGCAGATGCCTCTCTATATAACACCTCAGTACTACTACTTATTCAGTCTTTATCTAGGAAGACAATGTAAAACTGATTTTGTTCTGATATCTAGTACAGCTGAATGCTAGACCTGTTTATATCATCTGATCATATAGATCCAGATTTCAAAAGATACCCCATTCTTATTTCTTTTTAGTCATATCCTGTGTAAATTCCTTGTTTACCCTCCTGTCATCCCTCCCTCCTTCCCTCACCCTTCCCTCCCTCTCCTCCCTCCCCTCCTTCCCCCTTCCCTCCTTCCCCTCCCTCCCTCCCCCTTCTCTCCCTCCATCCCTCCCTTACTACCTCACTCCCTCCCTCCCTCCATCTCTCTCTATGTATACAGGTGCATGTGTGGAGGTCAGAGGACACCCTTGGGATTGTTCCTCAGTTGTCATACATGTGATTTTTTAAAAACAGAATCTCTCACTTAACCTGGAACTTGTCAAGTAGGCTAAGCTGGCTGACTAGCAAGTCCTATGACTCAGTTTCTCTTTGTCTCCCAGCTCTGGGGTAACATGTATATGCCACCACACCTCACTTTTTAATGTGGGTTCTGGGCATAAAACTTGGGCCCTCTTGCTTTTAAGGCAAGTACTTTACCCATTTCACTGTGATAACCCCTCCCCTATCCTTTATTTTTTAACATACTTAATTGCACTTTTTTGTTTATGTTCTGGGAACATGTTACAAAGAGTAATCATTTATATCTCATTCAACTATATCCTACTTTAAATCAGTGCAACTTTTGAAAGTCTTTGTGTGGGTTATGATTGGACATCCTACCCATAACATTTAACCCTTTCATAACAGCATATGTTTTTCTTAGCTCCTCCTCATGATGGATGCTCAGATTGCATGGAAGGCACGCTGCCTTTTGTGGTATATGTTCACATGTATCTACTGATTGAGGTCGGTGAGAATGTCTATGGGCTGGAAGTCAGGCTTAGATTTATGGATTATGGATTACAATGGTCTTAACTAAGCACTGAGCATTATTTTCCAAAACAGCTGCCCCAGTCTGTGCCTCTGTCCTATGTCCTGTGTCCTATGTCCTCACAGTTCCTCTGATAGAGGGCTGTCTTGCTTGTTTACTCCTTTGCCATTCTGTTTAGTTTAATTCCATTGTTTTAGTTTCCATCTCTTTGATTACTAACGAGTTTGAACATCAATCCCAAGCCCATTATCTCTTCTCCTTTATTAATTGTCTGTTCGCATAACTTAAACCTGATTCTTGTTTTTTTTTCCCTTGAGGAAGGGTCCTGACACTTCTATTAAGTTTTCATGATTTGCATTCTATTCTTGATATCATTCTGTTGATGATTTGATGCTTTCAAATGTTACATGTGTCTGTTCTGGCCTGACTTTAGTTTTTTTTAATGTTAGTACATAGGTTATATAAAAATGAAATTCCTCAATTCTTTGCTTTTTAATGTCTGTCCCTCAAGTTTTTGACAATTTCTCTACCCTAATGTCACAAAGATATTTTCCACTATTAACTTTATAGCCTACTTTGTGTATTTTAATACCTTATCCCATTGTTGTGCACTTCTATATTTTGTTCTTCAGGAGCCAGCATTCCAAGCATGTCACTAATCTGATGGGTCAAGTACTATTGGTATATAATTTGCTTTTTATCATATCATCATGTTTTATATTTCAGTAATGAATTGTAAGATTCACTGCTGAGTTCTATTCAGCCCTTCTAAATCTATCCCAATGTTGATTTTGGAATATCCAATCTCACCCCTTTGTGATTTATTAATTTTTATCCTTTCTTATCAATTTTAAATTTCTCTGGTCATTAGGTCACAATCAGAACTTTTACATTGATCTTACAGTTGAATTTGGTTTGAAAAGATAATGTATTTGTTACATTATTGCACTTTCCAATAACATGAAATTTGTTCATCCATTCAGTTCTATATGTTCACTATTATGTTTTATTAATCTCTGTGTATATATGAATGTGTATTTATATCTATAAACACAAAATATGTCAGGGAAATAAGGGAGAAAGTTGTGGGGCTGTATGTGTGTATTCATGTACACAGTGTGGGTACACATATTACTCTACGAGAATGTGGACAACTCCAGGTGTAAGTTCTTGTCTTCTGTCTTTTTGGAGACGAAGTCTCTTTGGCTAGCCCCATGTAGAGCATGCTAGCTAGTCCATAAGCTTTTGATAAGAATGCTGGGATTATAGATGCACAGTACGTTTAGCTTTCTATGGGTTCTGGGAATCCAAACTCAGGTCTTCATGCTTGCCCAGCAAGTACTTTTCCCATTGAGCCACTTCCCTAGTCTCAGACAATAGACTTGTTTGGTTGTCTTCATATACACCTTGTAAATTCTTGATTAATACTTTGGCACATTAGTTTTCACTGTCATAGTAGAGTGTCAGATATATAATTTTTACTGTTGTTTTACCTGGTTATTGATGGTGTGGAAAAGTGCCATTGATTTTTTTCAGAGTTAACTTTTTATACAGCTACATACTAAAGCTTTTATTGACTCTAATAGCTTGTGACTGTGTTGCACTTTTTCCTTTTTTTTGGTATATGTGATTGCATTACTGCCAATATTGACCATGTTATCTCTTAAAATATGTATCTCAGTGTTTGGTGGAGATGTGAACAAACATTACTCTACCCAGATAGGGAATCAACAACAACAACATAAAAGTAATAATGCCACCAATAAGTCCAACTTGATGAAACAATGAGTTCATTGTGGTTACTTACAGGAACATAAACAGGACAGTCTGTCACTGATAGCATACCTTAATATGGGTAATGATTTGTGAAAGCTGGAATCCTACAGCTTGCTGAACAACTTGCAGGCAGTTAAGGGGTTCTTCACTTCAGCAGTTCTTGCTGTTTATATAATCTTGGGGAGAGAAGGGCTTTGTGTGCCCAGTAAGCTTCAAGAACTCCCTGAGACTTGTGAGTTGATTCCTTCTTCAGTTATAATGTACTTTCCTTTAGAGCTCCTGAGCCTTAACAGCTTTCCCTTAGAGCTTCCTAAGTCATGAGGAGCTTCTTGAAGAGATTGATTCAATTTAGATGAAATTGCTACTTAACTCATCCAGTCTGTTCTTTTTTTCGTTGATTGGGTGTCTTTTTCTTTACAGTCTAAAAATGTGCATTTTAAGATTCTTAAAAGATATTTACTCTTTATTGAAGTGTGGAGGTATATATGCCTTTTAAATAGTTAAGAATTTTATCTTATTTTTAGTTGTGTGGTGCTTCTAGTCAAACATAAAGGCTGAAGGCCATGGGAGATGACTCAGTCAGTAAAGTACTTGTCACACAAGGATAAAGATCTGAGTTTGATCCCCAGCTTCCATGAAACAGTTGAACATGTTGGTGTGCATTTATATTCTAGAAATGGGGGCATGTGATAGGTAAATTCCTAGTCTTGATTGGCTTGCCAGGCTAAGCTGTTTTGCTAAGCTCCAGATCCCAGTGAGAGACCCTGTCTCAATAGACAAAAGAAGAAAGAAAGGAAGGAAGGAAAGAAGAGAGCAAGCAAGCAAGAAAGAAAGAAAAAAAAAGAAAGACATACATCTGGGCATGGGGTGCTTTTAATCCCACCACTCAGAAGGTAGAGGCAGATAATCTCTGAGTTGGAGGTCAGCTTGGTCTACAAAGCAAGTTCCAGGACATCCAGGGCTACAAAGAGAAACCCTGTCTTGGAAAACTAAGACAAAACAAAACTAATGCGTTTAGCATTTGGGGACCAGCCTCCAGGTGACTTCTGGCCTTCACATGTATACACACACACACAATCATACATATAAATCCCTCCCCTCCTCAAAGTAAAAGCTGAACTTCATCAATATTTTTCTGTCAATTAATTTAGCATGATTTTTTATAAGACTACACCAATTTATCTATTAGTTGATGTCACAGTACATTTCATTATGTGTCAAGACTATATAAGCTTCTATAATTATAAAATTTAGTCTTTCCAATGTGTTTTAATTCTTTCATACTAAAATTAATCTCACACACATATGAATATTTAAGTTATTCACATAAATTAAAGACAAGGATAACTTATGTGAATAGGTTCATAGTAACTTTCAAAAGTAACTTCACTATTTCCTAAAGGTCATATTAGCAAAATGTATCTAATTTGGTAGACATTTTGCTTACTCTACAAATTTTTAGCTCTTCGTTTTAGTCAATTAAAAATTATAGCTAATACATAGATTTCATATACGCAATATGTTTCTGAGATATAAAACAAAAGGAACATAAGAATACAGAATAAACTGCTCTCTAGTCCACATTCATGAGCTAGCTACCCAGTTCCCTTCCCTGACATTAACTGAAGTATGAGACATGATGAGCACAGTAGCATTCATGTAGAAAAACTTTATACTCAAACACCTAACATGGATGTTAGTGAATCTACTGCTGAAAACTCTGCTTTATTCACTTGTCAAATGTGAATAAATGGATGCTTTATATTTTTATGTCATCAAATCATACAGATCTATGAAAGATCCATCCCTTCATGTGTAACTTGGTTGGTTTAACAGTGTTCTACTAAGAGGCATGTAAGTCATTTGCAGTCATTTGTTCTTATAAACATCACTTTATGCCTGTGTTAGTATATTTGTAGTAAAGATTCTTGGATGTAGAATTATTGGTCCCAAGGTATTTACAGATGTGATTTTCATAGATTTGCCAAATTATCTTCTCTTCGTGGATTATGTCACAAGTCTGTTCTTAGACAAATATGCAAAGATTCTTACTTTCCCTATATTCTTACCTACAAAGAATAATGTTTTAAGATGACAGCAACTTAAGCATGAAAAACATATCTTAGTGAAATATTATTTTTATATTTCTGGAACTATAAATTAATTTGAATTTCTTTTAAATACTTCTGAGTCATTCACATTTTCCTTCTGAGATGAATCTCCTGTGCTCATTTTTTTCTGTTGGATGGGTTTTCCTTACTGATTTATAATAGAATGTTTTTCAAGTATTAAATAAGAGTTAACTTAAGTCTGGGGATATAACTTAATGGCAGGGCACTTGCTTAATAGTCCCAAGGCCCTGTATTTGATCATCACTAGTATAAAAAATAAAAGACTTTTGCTGGATTGCTTGCACTCAGGAAACTTTTTCTTTCACTGTTGTCTAATATTGTTAATCATTTTCCCCATGAAACATAGAACCTTATGATTTAGTGTATCAAGATCACATCAAATTTAAATTAACCTAGGGAATATTGACATCACATTATGTAGTTATACTTTATAGTTTGAAATCTTTATTCAAGCCATATTTATGCATAGTTTAAATGATCAAATTAACATGCATTTTTTACCTGAATTGAAGCCCCAGCCTCAGGTTTGTGCATTAGAAGTCTCTGATTTTACTTGGGTTTGTTCTCTTTACTGCTGTCTATTAGTGTCTTACCAGGGAAGCTAATTTAGCTTTTCCTGTTCTCACCCACCATCCCATGGGCATCATCTCCACCCACCATCCTCTTCCTTACAATAGAGTGATATCCTAATTTTGGTTAGATCAACAGTCAATGTTTTCAATATTTTGACTATGTAAATGTCATTCAAAATTGAACCATGCAGTAAATTACGATTATCTTCCCTTTCTGCACAACTATTATGTTTTCCCTGAAGCTAATATTTGCCGTGTTTATGGTTTGTTTGCTTCGTTTTTATGTTTTTATTATTAATTCAGCTTCAGATCTTTGCCAATTATCTAAAGCCCTCCTCCAGTAATTCAAATGCTTCAGTTACTTCTTTCCTTCTTCACTTTCATTAGCCCAATGAAAGTCCCACCCCACCCTGTTGGGGAAGTCTTATGTCAATAAAGCACTGTCTGGCCAATAGGAATCTAGATAGGTGGGGCTAGGAGTCCAGGAGGATTCTGAGAAGGAGAAACACAGGAGAGTTTGAGATGTAACGCCATGGGGTAGGAGCCCGGAACTATTCTCCGGTAAGAGACATACTTAGATTAACAATTATGGGGTAATTACTTAAGTCAGAGCTAGCCAGTAAGAAACAAGCAAGGCCAACAGCTTCATAATTAATATAGACTCCTGTGTGTTTATTTGGGACTGATGCCGATCTAGAACCAGGCAGGTGGGAAGGCTTTTCTAAAAGAAAAAGCTTCTCTTAACAGAATGGTTGTCAGGAGCGGGATTGAATTTCCACGCAAAATAACAAAAGACTTAAAGGAATTTTAGAAACAGAAGAACAGAGAGAAGCACAGATTTTTGGTAGCAGCATTTTCTCAGGTGGGCTCTGTTTCGCTATCGACAAGCCGAGATTCACGTGGCTCGCTTACTGGAGTCTTCCTGACTCGGCATAAAAAGAAAAAAAAAAAGCAAGGTTGTTTTAAGAGACTCTGCTAACGATTAAAAGGGGTGTACGTACAGCTGGAAGTGGCGGCTTTTGCTGGATGTCAGCATGGACTGAGGCAGTAAGCTGGAATCACAATTATGCCCGCCATCTTGAAACGGCATTTTAAAACAGCCGCTGTTTTACAGATAAGACACGTGGCCAGAAAAACATAAAGATTTACTGTAAAGTCAGACTTGGATAAAGGAAAGCCTCTAAAGGTTTACAGTCTGTTTAAAAATATACGTGAGATTGAGAGAGAAAATGAAATGGCAAAGTGGTAAATAAATACAAAAGCCGGCGTTGTGGTGGCGCACGCCAGTAGGATTTCCTCCAGAGGCAGAGGCAGGCAGATTTCCAAAGAGAAACCCTGTCTCAGAGAAAAATAAAAGTAAAATAAATAAAGTAATAATAGATAAATAAATAAGCCACGTAAAGACGGAAAATACACAGAAAGTCTGGATACTATACGCTATTGTGTTTTTCAGTTTTTTGCTTGCTCAGGAAGGAACTGCTACTAAAGTACACTTGATTATAAATGCTGCTAAATTAATCCAACTTCTATCTTTTGAAAATGCCTTGACTTCAAAATTTAAGTATAATGATATGTTGCTTGGGAAAGGAGATTTTACTTATGTCTCTACAGAAAATGAAAAACTGAGGATTCCTTCCAGGCTTCTGTGGTTTGACGAACCAAGACCCCCGGAAGCAGTGGACCAGATGTTCCAACAATTGAGACAGCTAAGATGATGGAGCTTTACAGACCCCGAAAATATGGACTTATACAGGTTTCTGAGTTTTGTCATGATCCCCATGGTATGAACAGCGCCCCCTTCCAGCGCGAAGCAGTTTGGAATGAGCGATGTCCTAATTCCCAAATTGTTTATAAATCTTTGTTTTCATTTAAATGGGATTGTTTATAATTGGTTAATGATCACAACCAATATCTTTTAATGGTAAAAAGGGGAATTATGGTATGGGTATTGTTTTTCATTTATTGATACAAATTCAAGGTCAATTTTGTGATATGTATATTTCTCCTCTTGATTAAGTATTGTGCTTATACTGATCTTTTAAAATGTAATGCATAATTGAATACAGATTATAGATAGTTACTTATAATAGTCAGAACTTATAGTTAGGTAAGTTAGGTTTTCTAGATATATAGAGATGTATTTGAGATAGATAGTCTTCAAACCTTTCAAAGACCTTCAGAAAATGGCATTTAAAATTGTTTAGGGTTTTTCTTGACAATGTCTGCTCCTGGCAGCACCAATTATGTCTGAGAGGAAAATGGGCATCGAAGAAACTCATTATGGAGTTTGCTTTCAACATGGCAAGATTAGCCATTTGGGCAAGAAACTGCACTTGGCTGTATTACTTGACTGTTGTTGTATATTCTGGACATGCAGGACCCACAGGAAAGTGACTGCTGAACTCAGTCTTACAGGGTCCCTGCTTCATGGAAGAGTCTACGAGACTTTCTGCAGGACAAAGAAAAATGACTGACAGACTGCCAATGCAGATGGACAGTTTTGAAATTTCCTGCTTTGCTGAGAAATCTTCTGGATACATTGTGGCCTATGGGCTGAAGATGGATGCCCCAACGTTACAGAGGAACTTTTTGGTGACTGTCCAGGTAGCAAGATGTCTCTGTCAATCCTAGTGTTTATATATTATCCTTCTGTGGTCTTTTATGGAGTTGAAGACAGATAGTTATAATTATAGTTTTCCTTAGTTATGATAAAAGATAAGCTACATATAGGACTTTGGACTCACAAGGATGGGATGGATGACATTTTCTTTAAATCTTGCTAAATGTTAATAGACAAAATGTTGTAACTGTGTTCTTACTTGATAACTGTTCTGTTATATACAATTTGACTGTGTTAAAGTTAAGACCTTTCTTTTTGTTTAAACAGAAAAGAGGAGATGTTGGGGAAGTCTTATGTCAATAAAGCACTGTCTGGCCAATAGGAATCTAGATAGGCGGGGCTAGGAGTCCAGGAGGATTCTGGGAAGGAGAAACACAGGAGAGTTCGAGATGTAACACCATGGGGTAGGAGCCCGGAACTATTCTCCGGTAAGAGACATACTTAGATTAACAATTATGGGGTAATTACTTAAGTCAGAGCTAGCCAGTAAGAAACAATCAAGGCCAACAGCTTCATAATTAATACAGCCTCCTGTGTGTTTATTTGGGGACTACAATGCAGCAGAGCCCAGGCGGCTGGCGGGTGAGCGGCAAGCAAGGAAAAAGCTTCTCTTAACACCACCCCACTGAGATGCTGGCTTGTTCTGCTCTCCCTTCTCCTTTAGTCCAAGGATTCTCTTCATTCTTGTGTCAGTGTCAGTGAGTCCATTGCTTTTCTTTTCTGGTTCTTCTAACTTTTCTCAGAAGAGCCTTCTGTTCAAGAGGTCAGTATGGGGAATCCTATCTACTCAACCCTTATACAGATAATTCAAATGGAAATAACTGTTCTCTACTCTCATGAAGGTACTGTCCCTTGACACTTCTGCAGCCACTTTTGTTTTTTAAGAAACATAATGCTACTCTTAGTCATGCCCTACTCTCCTCTCTCTGCCCAGACTGCTTTCAGTGCCTTCCAATTCTAAAAGTTGGCAATTATGTGCACCAAGGTATATGTATGTCTGTGCATGTGCTGATTTATCAGATGCTAATATACTGAATTCAGTGGTGCTCATAATTCATGCTAGGAAAATTCATGAATGCTTCTTTTAGCATCTTTAATTGTGTATGTTAATTATACAAAATAGTGGTTTTCATACACATGGAAAGAGTACTCTGATCATATTTTCCCATTACCCATACTTATTTTCCACTATATCCTTTTCTCTCTGAGTATTTCCCCTCTACCTTCATGTCTTTGTGTGTGTGTGCCTATCTGTGTTCAGGTGTACTGACCTGTGTAGGTGTGTGTAGGAGACAGAGATTGATGATGTCTTGTCTTCCACAATTCTTCTCCATTGTTCTTTTTAAACATGTGTCTCTCATTGAACCTGAGGCTCACTGTTTTTCCTAGGCTACATAGTGACCTCTGGAATCTTCTTGTCTCTGTCTCACAGCACTGTAGTTAAAGACACATCCTGCTACCTCCAGCTTTTTATAGGGGTACAAGGGATCCGAACTTAAGTTCTCATAAACACTTTAATGCTTCAACCACTGACCAACACACTGCCTTTGTGCTATTTGTGTAAGATTCTACCTATGAGAGAAAATATGATAGTTTTCTTTCTGAGGTCTCTTTCACTTAACAGAATGATCTCCAGTACAACCACTATCCTATAAATCAGATGACTGTTCATGGTGACTATTACTCCACTGTGTCTATGTTTTCTGTATGCATTTGTCCATTGATAGGCACCTAGGTTGAATATAACTTGGCTATTGTATATAAGTGCTAGAGTGAACCTGTGTATGCAGGTTACCTCTGTCTTTCTCTTTTTGGGGGGGTTCTCTGTATTGTTTTGGAGGCTGTCCTGGAACTTGCTCTGTAGACCAGGCAGGCCTAGAACTCACAGAGATCCACCTGCCTCTGCCTCCTGAGTGCTGGGATTAAAGGCGTGTGCCACCAACACCCAGCTACCTATGTGTTTCTAATATCAATTCTTTCTTTTGTTAATTATTCTCTCTTAATGTGTTTTCTCCTTTCTTTATCTGAAACTTTGGCTTTTGGCTATTGTCATAGTTGTGTTGTTTTTCTAATACCAATGTTTTTGCTTTTCCAATATTTGCAATTCGGATGCTGGGAACTCTACTGTTTCCTCCTCTTGTCTTTCTGTAGGATCACTGGGTTTATAGACTTATTCCACCATGTGCAGCCTTAGATGGGTCCAATGGATTCAAACCCAGGTCCTCATGGTTATGTGGCAAGTAGTTTACCCACTGAGCCATCTCCATGGTTCCTCAGCATCCTTATTACCACTTAATCTTGGGAGAATTATTTAACTTCTGTCATTCTGATTTGAAAAATGAAACCTCATCCACCCAATTAATAAGTGTTATGACAGACACTTTCTGTACATCCTCAATCAGCAGACCATTATCATCATTTTATAGGTATATAAGCAGAAGCCCTATGTGTTCATAACACATGCATAACCTTGGATAGCAGAAAGGTGTTTACATCTGGAAATGGAAGTATCCCCAACAGCTATGCTGAGGCTGCCCAAGGATGTGTTAGAAGCAGAAGGTAGAATAAAAATTATTGATAATAACACTGATGGTAGATAGCCTTAAGCTCAAACATAGAGTTTCCAAAATGCCATCCATCTGCCAGTGGATGTTTTTTAGAAAAACTACATTTGACTTCAGAACATTGCTATTAAGATTAGAGAGATAACATATAGAATATACACAACCTTTGAGAACTGTTAGGTGCTCCTTGTTTTTAAGAAGAAAATCTGCCTGGCATATGGGAAGCTATTTCTTATGAAATGGTCAGGTCCTTGCACTATAGTTATTTGGCATACCCAGTGGGGCATTTACTCTTTTTGCTTTAAAACTATTTGGGAGATTTGATTGATTCTCTACTCTCAGTTATAAGAAATAACTATACTGGCCAATTGTAGCACATCCTTGTTAGCTTCCTATTAGTAAATAGTGTAGGAGTCAGATGTATCGTGATAAATTAAGTTATGAAATCCCACAATGGTGAGGTGATTTCTAGAAGACCCTGCTATTTGTTCTGACTACCTTTAGTGGTGATGGAATAAGTTTTAAGTCTCTAACTTCCAGCCATACTCTAATCAAGTGTGCTTTAGACCTGGCCCTGCTATAGTGTCCTAATTTGCTTCTAATTGCTGTGATAAACACCAAGCCCGAAAGCAACTTGGGGAGGAAAGGGTTTATTTTGTGTTAATGCTTAAGTTTTTATGATAAGAACTTTATTTATAACTTTAATTTTAAATAGCTTGCTTCACATGTCAATCCCAGTTCCCTCTCCCTCCCCACCCCCACCCCCCCAGCCTCCTACCCTATCCCCACTTCCTTCCTCTTCCTCTTCTCCCCCTCTCTTCTTCCCAGCTCCCACACCCCCCCACTCCTCGCCGTGTTCCCAATCTGTTCAGGAGATCTTGCCTCATTCCTCTTCTCTGGGGTACCATGCATATCTCTCTTAGGTTCTTTCCTGTTTCCCAGACTCTCTATCAGTGAAAGTGCAGACAGGCACTATCCTGATCCATGTCTAAAATCCATATATGAGTGAGTACATACCATGTTTGTCTTTTTGCAACTGGGTTACCTCACTCAGGATGGTTTCTTCTAGTGCCATCCATTTGCCTGCAAATTTCAAGATTTCATTGTTTTTATTCTGCTGAATAATACTCCATTATGTAAATGTACCATATTTTCTCTATCCACTCTTCAGTTGAGGGGCATCTAGGTTGCTTCCAGGTTCTGGCTATTACAAATAATACTGCTATGAACATAGTGGAGCAGATGTCCTTGTTGTATGAATTTGTATCTTTTGGATATATGCCTAAGAGTGGAATTGCTAGGTCTTGTGGTAGATCTTTTCCCATTTTCCTGAGGAATCTCCATACTGATTTCTAAAGTGGCTGTACGAGTTGGCACTCCTACCAGCAGTGGAGGAGTGTTCCCCTCTCTCCACATCCTCTCCAGCATAAATTGTCTTAGGTGTTTTTGATTTAACCATTCTGACAGAAGTAAGACATCTCAGAGTTGTTTTGATTTGCATTTCTCTGATGGCTAAGGATGTTGAGCACTTTCTCAAATGTCTCTCAGCCATTTTAGACTCCTCTATTGAGAATTCTCTATTTAGTTCTGTACCCCACTTTTCAATTGGATCCTTTGGTGTTTGGGAGACTTGCTTCTTAAGTTCTTTGTAAATTTCAGAAATCAGCCCTCTGTCAGATGTGTGGTTAGTGAATATCTTTTCCCATTCTGTGGACTGCCTTTTGGTCTTGTTGACTGTGTCCTTTGCCTTACAGAAGCTTCTTAGTTTCAAGAGGTCCCATTTGTTAACTGTCGATCTCAGTGTCTGTGCTACTGGTGTTATTTTCAGGAAGCAGTCTCCTGTACCAACTCATTGAAGAGTATCTCCCACTTTCTCTTCTAAGAGTTTCAGTGCTATTGGATTTATGTTGAGGTCTTTAAGGAAAGTCAGGGCAGGAACTGAAGCAGGGGCCGTGGAGGAATGCTGCTTACTGGCTTTTTTCTCACCTCGCTTTCTTTTTAATACAACCCAAGACCACCTGCACAGGGGCGGTACTGCCTACTGTGGGCCTCGCCTATCACATCAATTATTAATCAAGTATATGCCCCTACAGGCAATCTGATGCAGGCATTTTCTCAATTGAAATTCCCTCTTCCCAGATTACCTTAGCTTGTTTCAAGTTGACAAAACACTAACAGCACAGTAACACTCATCAAAGTGTACTTGAAAATACAGCCATCTTTGTGTTTAGAAATGCTGTCTTAAATAGTTGTGAAAACCTAGTCTGGCAAAATCACTCAGCCAGTCAAAGCTCTTGTAGCACAATTCTAAAGACTTGAGTTCAACAGAGGGGCCAGCCCCTCTTTGCAGATGACTCTAACTTGTGTTAAGTTGACAAAAATAATAAGCTTATCTGGGAATGCCAAGGGAATAAATTCAACCTTCTGAAACAGGGTCTTATCACTGCCAGGGCCATTCTTAGGTGCAGACTATATAGTCTCATCAGCTACTATCTTAATCTGGTAACTGTCTAGGGACAGGAGCTCCCTTGAAATTACAGTAGTTTCTATTCCAACTACATTCTTACTGAGTCCTTACAAATATTGCCATGATTTTCAGCAAGTTTGTTAAACTCTTTTTCCTTCTGTTTCTTATTTGCATAAAGGGAATTTACTGTGGGCCTGCATTCCATGGGTACTGGGAGTATTCAATGGAAGGGAAAAATATATAAAGCATTTACCACAGTATAAGCTGCATCCCAAATGCTCAACAAATATTAATCACTGTCAATATATTTCTATTCCCAGTTTCCTTATGGTTCTAGTATGATGGTCGACCCCATTTTATACAGAAAGCAATTGAGACAGAGTGGTCACATGATACACAATGAGAGCAATCATAGCTTTTTACATTGAAGTTACCATTGATAACTGATGATTAAAATGTGGAAAGACTTATTTAGGATGGAACCATGGTCAGTCCATGTTCTCTCCCTCTTTCTTCTCCCCTGACCCTTCCTTCGTCCTTTAGCCTCTCTCCCCCTCCTAATATCCATTTGTCAAAGCTTCCAAAGAATCCTCATGGCTCAACACTGGTGTGTCAAAGTTTACTAGCATGGGCAGTGATTTTCTAACAGAGCCTGCTCTCCTTTTCTGGCTGTCCTCATCACTGGTCTAGGGAGAGCTGTTGAAATAATCTGACTGTCCATCTTCTTCTTTCCAAGTAAGATCTGGTCCACCCTTTCCCCACTGTCTCCATGATTACATGACCCATCTTTCCTTGTCATCATTGGTGACTCTAAACTCATGTACAGAGAAAACAATGGCATAGAAGTGTTCAGAAAGAGTGTTGAGTAAGAGAATGTGGCTTGTTCCAGCTTCCAGCTTTTCTCAGGTGAGAAGAGCCACCCTATACACTCTCTGTTATGGGCATGGGTACAATAATAGTCACCCCAGTGACAGAAGAAAATTATTTTGAAGAGGACCATGTACCTGTCAGTGTGAAACCAATGAAACAGGATAGAAAGAAATAGACAGGATGGACACATGACATTTAATCCTCTCCGTGACTCCTGCAGTGGGTACAATAATAACCATCCCATCTTAGAGTCAGAAAACCAAGGCAGAGTATCATCAGAACCCATTCTTACAGTAAACCTGTTCATCTACTAAATACACCCACAGTCAGAGCACACAGTTCACCCTGTGCCATGCTGCTTTCTCTCTTACTTTCTAGTTTGGTAGCTAACTAAAAAGCATCTGGGATCCCATTAGTGCTCTCCTAGGCCTTCAGAAACATGAGCATGATTCCCAAAGGGGCACTCCAGATTCTATCCAGGAAAGCACCCAGGCTGAGAGCTGGCACCATACCCAGGTTTGATTACTTGAATCTTCAAAGGAACACTGACTTGGTAGAACAGCCCACCGGAAAATTCCTGTGCTTGATTTTTCTGGAATCAAATTAGGCTGGTGAATAGGCCAGTGGCATTTTCATCAATTTCTCAGCCTTCCCTTGGAACTGAGCCTGATTTCCTTGGCCTCCTGCAATGCTGCCTGCTGTTTACTGAGCAAACTGGCTCCCAGAACCAAGCCCTGCTTCGCTAATGTGGCAAGGCAATGTGGCAGAGGGAAGATTACAGGTATTTCAGGCCATTTAGGATCATTTAGAATCGAGCTGTTTTCTGAGCAGGCAATTAATCCAGTTGCATTAAAGGAAGCTGCTAGGTTCTGCACCTCTCCTTGAGTTAAGAGGGGGATTTAGAGGCACTGTTAACTGACTTTCAGACTGACTCTGGAGCTCAATGGGATATCTTCCTTGGGGAAAGTACCATTCTGTTGTAAATTCTAGATCTGCTTTGGGAAGAAGGTACTGTATAAACTGAGAAAAACTGAAGACATGACTGCTCAATGGTATGTGAAGCTTTTGTTGTATATATGAGAGAGAAAAGAGCCAGGGGAATCTGGAAGAATGGAGAATAGAGAGAGAAAGAAGTAGACTGAACAAGGTCATGAGACTGGACTTAACCAGGGCTATGTGCCAGAGAAGAGAGAATAGCAGGGGATGGGGAATAGAGACTGCCCAGTGAGGATAGCCAGAGCACAGAGATAGCATAGTGAGAACAGCTAGGTTATAATAAGGGTGAGTATCTGGGGGCAAAGGAAGGGCCGGGAGACTGGAGTGGGGACTTTGAAATGTGTAACAAGTACTTTGAGTAGGGGCTGAGGGAAACTGGAGGCCAGCATGGAACTTGATAATACTGATAGTTGCCACAGGCATATGGAGAGTCTTATGTCCTTTCTGCCAGTGGCAAGGGAAATAATTTATTTTGATAGAGAGGAACCAGTTCCACAAGTTTCTGAGGCAGGCTGTCTAAACCACCAGAAATACTGCTACGGTCCAGGTTGAGTTCATTTCTGGATATTTGGGCTGCCTTTGTGTTGAAAGCTTTGAGCATTCATCTGGAGCCCATCACTTTCTAAGAATAAGAACCTGGTAGACTCTTGGAATAGAAGTTTGGAGGAATGCTATAAGGTCAGGGAGATGGGTGATTTCATGTGCACCACCATGCCAGAAAAAAAGATAACCATGCTGTGAACATGCTGTGTCTCTCCAAAACACATAACAATCACAAGGTACTGTGATTTCAAAGGTAACATTTTACCCAAGAGTCCTACTTTCCTTTGTAATGCAGCCAACAGGAACCAGGTCCTGGTATACAAAACTTGTTAAAATTAACCTTCATTTTACATTTGTAAAATAATCCAAAATATGTGAGAACTAAATAGAAGGGGTACACATCATGCAATAGACCTATCATTTGTCTGTCTTTCTGTGTATTATAGAATAGATACAAAAACTTAGAGAGACTAACTATATCAAAGTCTTAAGAGCTTTCAGAGTGGGCTGGCAGACATGTAAATGGACTCTTTATTGGTAATATGAAGAACCCAGCCCATATGTAAGATAGGAGTTGCTGCTCTCATGTCTGACCACTGTGGAGTCAGAGTTGAAGGTGAGGATTCAGGGTTGAGTCTAGCCATGGGGTAAAAGAGCAGGACAGGTGCAGAGATGGAAAATGTAGGTGAACTAATGGACAGCAGGAAGATGAGGACAACTGAGTAGGCTATGTCAAAAGCAGGGACCTAGCTAAGCTAAAGTGCCTGGGACAGTCTGGTGTTCTTTTCCTGTTGTTACACACTAGGTGTCAGATGACAGATCATTATGGGAGCTGCTGTCATCACAGTCATGAGTGTCTGCTTCTGTATGTGGTCCAAGGGAGGAAGTTATACACTTTCTTCTGTCTGGTGTGTCTGATAAGCTCTTGGGCCTGGTTTGTCTTGTATGATTTTAATATTTTCCTTGGTTCTGCAGTCTTGATTCACCCTGACAAGTTTATAGAGTGACTCCCTTTCTACTCCCAGGAGTAAGTCATCTATCAGCCTGTGCTACACAGGTAGTTCTGAAAATGTTGCTATAGTTTGACCCAGACACACAAGCACCTTCTATCCTCAAAATAGAGCCATGGGCTGCCTGTAAAATAGCCTCTCACATCAAGGCTCAGTCTGGGGAAACAGTTGAAAACAAAACAAAATACTCTGTTACACAATATGGAAAAACTAACTTAGTCATAGCCTGATCCTGATCCAAACAGGTAGGATGAAAAATAAACATTCTGCATTGGGGAATTCTCATTCAGTTAATATGGATCTGAACACAGTGCATGGGGCTACCTAGAGGGCCTCTGGAATTGTGCCATCCTTAAGTCCTACTATAGACTGATAATTTGTACCTCCATTTATCTTAGCCTTACAAGTATTTGTATAAAAAGGAATTATAGAAATGGAGGTTAAGGCTTGAAGAAATTAATGAATTTATACTTAAGCCCAAGAATCCATGGCACCTAGCCTGCAAATACACTATCAGCATCCTCCAAAGGTTATGGAACGTTATTTTTCATGAGCAGGCAATAGACAGGTGGCCATAGTGTGTAGCAGTATCTCTTTCTTACAGCCTTGTCTTTTCCCTAACCAAGATAGGTATATTGCTTGTCAACTTGCAGTGAGAGCCTGTGTATTCCATTGGGATTTTTATGAGGAGAAACATCCCTTCCTACTCATTGTAGACTATCCAATGGATAGCACATGCTTGGCTGAGTCCCGTTTCTGTCTCCCTTTCCTTTGAAGTGGCATTAGAGGGCTGAGGCTGAACTGAAGGTCTGTGGAAAATACCAGAATGTACACAACATAAATACTGTCTCCTTAGAGGGAGCATGCAGATCTCTGCTCACTCCTGATCCTGGGAGTCATTGCTTTTGTACATGGCCTTCCTTTCAGCATTTACCCATAGTCTATAATTCACTGAGACAAACGTGCTTGCATGATTGCATATATTCTAAGATGAAGCTTCTGTGACAGAAGCCAAAGGAACTGGCAGCCAGGAGGCACCAGTTTACATTTGCTGAAGAAATGTTAATGAAAACTCCCTTAACATCCTTCCCAGTGAAGTCAGGCACATCTGCCATGCTCAAGTAAAAGTGATAATAAGAAGGCTAATAATCAATTTATGGGGGCTGCCTTTCTTTCCCAATGTCTGGTAATGCTATTCTGTCTATTCATAACCCCCTTAGCACGTGGATCACCCTTTGTCCACAACACCAGTAAATTTTTAAATTTATTTTACTTTATTTTATGAATATAGAAGAAATATGAATATTGAAAATTCTAACATTTCATGTTTTCATATTGTATAAAAAGTATAAAAAAGAAAAGAAGACTTCTCCCCTGAAGAAGACCTTAGTTAGGTAACGATACAGTGTATATTAATATATCTTTTATTTTTATATTTTAAACTACTAACTTTTCTAATTCAAAAAATAAAAATAAAAAAGATACTTCCTAGCTAAGGGAGGGTCAAATCTTCCTGCCACCAATAGGTGGCAACTACAGCCATACTTGTCACTAGTCTTGTAGATGGACTCTTTATCTCCTCTGTGAGACTTTTTTTTTTAATGTTCATGTTGGGTTTAATCTATGGGTCTCTGTGCTGAGAACTGTTAAAGTGAAAACTCTAGGGATCATTGGCATCCAGTTTATGCCAGTTCTTGTTTCAAAAAACAGCACATTCTATGTTACACCCTAGTCCCATCAGATCACAAGCAGGTTCTCGATGCAGTTACTACTAACAAAGACTGACTCTAGAGCCTTGTTCTCAGTTCTCCTTCAATGGCTAAGTTTGAGAGTTTCCAGTGACAAGGTCTGATTGGATAATCCCATGAAACAGGAAGGCATTTGGACTGGCAAGAAAAGTTCTTGCATTTTCAGAAACATAAGTGAGAACACAAGAGAACATTTAAGAGTTTCAATTTCCTTTTTCCATCGTTGACCTGGTAAACTCTATGTTCCTAATTGGACTCCAGAAACTACCTCCTTTTCAAAGCCTTTAGGTATATCTCCAGGCTAAGGTAAGCATGGCAGTTTATACCTCCTTCAATCCTGAATAGATTATATGGCAATGATCTATGTCTGCTACCTCCCTCAAGGGTCCACACTCTTCTTTGCTTAGGAAGCATCATGTACAGTATGTGACATGCAGCAGGAAATCTGAGTGATAAATGTTAAATGATCCAGAAAAGGCTCCTAGGAGTATTTGACTTGTCCCTGTATTTGTGAAGGAAGAGATCATGGAAAGTAAGGCCTCCCTCTAAAGATTTCTCCTTTCTTGCATTGTTTCATCTACCTCAATGGATTTGTGGTCAGTGCTTTGTCAGCCTGTGAATAATCCCTTTCTTGTTATAAATAAGATAAAATTATTATAGCTATGCATTGCATAGCAGCATTTCTTTCAATAATGGATTTCATGTATGATGCATGTCCCATAAGATTATAGTACCTTGTAACATGGTGGCCATCTCCATTTCTATAAGAATTTTTTGTGACATCAGCACAAGGGCAAAGCCATCCAATGATCTATTCCTCAGAATGTATTCTTATCTCGTGACTATGAGGGTTAGGAGCAAGCAACATTCAGCATTATGAACATATCAAGTTTCAACTCAGGCAATTTAGCAGGTTTCATGGATGAAGAAAGTTTCTAGGAAATTTGTTTTGTAGCCTGCGCCAGGTAAAGAAAGGGGGAGGAGAATGCTCAACTGGTAAAACACTGTGTCAGTTTCCTTGCTTTTAAGATGGGTATCTAGCATTGTGCGCACACACACACTTTTGTGTGTTTTCTGAGAGAAAAGAACATGGTGTTAGGTGGATGGGGGCAAGAAAGGATCTGGGAGGAGATGTGAGAGGTGAATTATTATGATGCAAAAATTTTATGTGAAAAAAATTTACATATATTTTTAAAAGGATGTTACACAAAGGTTTTCTTTTCTATTTGACCAAAGTAATACAAAGAATCTGGAGCATGGGACATTGATAATAGAAAAAAAGTTCATTTAAAATTAAAGAAGAAAAAGAAACAGATCAGTTCTGCTTTTAATAGATAGTCATAGACTTTTCTTAGTTTTTTTCCTATAAGAGCTTGGCATGGCAGGATTCATAAAAGGATTCCAAAAGGCAGTTATCATATGACAAACTGATGACTGACAGAACCATAAATGGGCAGTTGTGAAGTTTATGAAGGAAAAAAGATCAGGTCATGAAGGCTGACAGGTGCCAGATGCCTACACTAGGAGAGGAGAGAGAGAGAGAGACAGAGAGACAGAGAGAGACAGAGAGAGAGGGGGGAGAGAGGGGGAAAGAGAGAGGGAGAGAGAGAGAGAGAGAGAGAGAGAGAGAGAGAGAGAGAGAGGGAGGGAGGGAGGGAGGGAGGGAGGGAGGGAGGGAGGGAGGGAGGAAGAGAAGACTATTCCAGAAAACCCTAGTTTTGGAATGTTGAAATATGGGCCAGTAAGCCACACTGCAGGTCTATCTTTGTGTTTATGTTTTAGATTTCAAACTCTGGGCCTGTGAGAAAGTAAATAGGGAAGGGTTTTTAAGGCTTCCCCAGTTTACACTGAATTGTAATAGAAACGGTCCATAGTACTGGTCCTTCTGAGGACAAAACTTGGAACTACCTATGACGTACAAATGATCTGGATGAGACTTAAGTCAGGCTAGGGAATTAGGAATAGTAAGGGATGTGAAAAGTTTAATGGCTTTGGATAGTTGACGTTTAGAGATGTTGTATTTGGTACAAAAATATCTAACCATTCATTTTTGTATTATGTCAGTATATATGTGCCGAATACACACTGCATGCCAGCTACTGTAAGCTATTGAACTTAAATCAACATAAGATCCTCAGATGCTATGAACACGTGACCTGTCTTGAAGTTTTCAAATGCTGTCCAAGTAAGAGCAATTTGTGCTGAGTTTCAACGTGTGGATAAGAAAGACAAGTAGCAAACAAGCAGTAAAAAGCAAAATTGTAAGACTGGAGAGATGACTTGCTGGTCTTGAGGACCCAGGTTCAGTAACTGGCACACACATGGCAGCTCACAGATCTCTGTTTCTCCAGTTTCAGGTGATCTACTGCCCTCTTTTGCTTCTGTAAACACTGGGCATGCTGCAAATAGTGCACAGATGTGCATGCAGGCAAACACTCACATATATGAATACAAATATATGAATCTTTTAAAAAGCAAAAATGTGATATAAAGACATTCTTAGCAAAAGAAAGGAAATATACACAGATCCAAGAGCTGGCAGAAACATGATCTATTCCAGAAATAATGAGCACAGCAGTTGGAGACTAGTTTGCAATCAGAGGTCCAGTAGGAGCCAAGTCATGGGCCTCATAGACCATGTGGAAGATTTTGTCCCTTGCCTATGAATGATGGAAAACATTGGAAGATTTTAGGCAAAAGAGTCACAGACCTTTGCATTTTAAAATATTCTATGTTCTATCAGCTAAAACTTGGAATTCATTTTTCCCATAGAAATAACTAAATAAATGGTAGCTCTGGGAAGCCAGAATAATGCTATTAGTACAATGTATCCAGCTAAACAGCCTACTGAAAAGCTTGGCTTTGTTGCCAACCACCATTTATAACTTAGTTTCTATAAGAAAATGCATTCCAAATTCCAGACAACCTAATTACAAATGACATTTTAGGGGACAGCCTACAATCTACTTAGCCTTGTGAAAAGACTCCAACATTTTTTTCATATCGAAGGTTGTTAAGAAAGGTGAGTAACAGACTTCTAATTTTGAGATGCAGGAGGAACAAGCCGTATGCCCCCTTCTGCTCTCTGAAATTACCCCTCTGTAAAAAGAAGAAAGACCAGAAGAAAAGAAAATGCAGTACTAAGGTAAAAGCAAAAAGAATGCATTGTGCTGGGTGATAGCTATGAGCAAGGGCTGCAGTGTGACCATTAAGAGCATAGTTGGGAGCTGAAAGAAGACATCTATGGCCCTAGACTAGACCCTAACAAAGTCAGCAGGACACATCACAAGATTGGTATTTTACCCTAAGAAGCCAAGACCTTTGAGGTCGGTATCAGAGACCACATAGGGATGGAGCAACAATTTCATACAATTTGGCATAATAGAGAATTAAGGGGTTGACTGAATAAAGAGCTAAGAGTGAGACTGTAACTTACTTCAAGCTAGAAGCAATGGAATTTTATGGCATTGATCTATGCTGGATAAAATAACGAATGCATATACCCTGTACTTCGTATCATAAGGGATTTTGCTATGAAGTGGGGAACTTTTACAAGGATAGAATGCATCCCTGCCGCACTTCTGATGAAACCATCTTCAGTTAATACAAACAGAACTCTACTCGATGGTTGGTAATAATAATTACAATTAAAGAAACCAGTGCAGGTTCTACACAAGGACGATAAAATAAAATGCAGGAGGAAGTGGATGGAATACAAAAGCTGATTTGGAAATATTGCTGCTAATAGATGAAAGCTGGGTCCAAACTTATCCCTATTACCTAAGCAGTTACCTCTTTTCCAAAACAAAACAAAACAAGACAAAAAGAAAAGAAAACAACAAAACATGGTGAAGATTCAGCAGGCTAGAAAACGGGTTTGGCTTGTTTGGAGTTGGGAAAAGTGTAAGAACTTGAAGCACCAGATGGGCAGATGAGTCATTCTGAGAACACTACAATGGAGAACTGGGGATACCTCACATCCAAAAATCTCCAGTAACAGTGAGGAAAGGAGACACAGGTTAAAGCACTGAAAAATTTTTGGAAGAAAATTATAGATGTGGAAAACAAAAGAGATTTAGAATAGCCATAGTTATGTTCCCCAAAGAAGAAAAATAATCTGAACAAAGCAATGTAATATTCATGTAAAAAGTGCAATACTGAGTGGAATAGTCCAGAAGTACAGTCCCCATTAATAAATTTGATTAAATTATTAGAAAAAACTTCAACCAACAGTAGATAAATGGATTCAACATTTTGTGCCCAGCCTTTTTATTGTAACTTCTCCATTCAAAAAAGCACACAAGTGTGGGAATTATAATTGCAGAATTAGAAAAGTGGAAATTGCCCAATTTATTTCCAATGTGATCAACACTGAAAACCATGTATTCTTAAAACAACACCAAAGCAAAAAAGCACTGAAACAATTACCCAACCTCATAAATGGTAGAAAATGCCAAGTGTGCTTTTAAGTGAATTATTATGCCTGGGTAAAGAAGGAAATATTCACAGGACAAAATAAAAGAGAGCTGAGAGTTGAGTGTTAAGTGAACAGAAACCAGAGCCTAAGTTTCAGTATCAGGGGATTTAAGATGAAGGTCCCACCCTCAATGAAACACACACACTTTAAATGAAGTAGCCTTGGTGAACTACCAAATAGGCAAATATATCTTATGTATTTTTAAAGGAAGAAAAATGAAATGGTAGATCAAACAAATACCTAATGTGAGCAAGGCAATTTTTCCTCTTTTTTATTTAAATTAGAAATTGCTTGCCTCACATGTCAATCCCAGCTCCCTTTCCCTCCCCTCCTCTCCAGCCCCCCCCCAGCCCCCAAGCAATCCCCACTCTGCCTCCCAGGGAGGGTGAGGCACATCATAGGGGATCTGCAAAGTCTATCATATCATCCTGGGCAGGACATCCCTCCATGTGGAATGGACTCCCAAACTCCATTTGGATGCCAACAATAAATGCTGATCTAGTACCCGAGCCCCAGAGATTGCCGAGGCCTCCTCACTGACACTCATGTTCAGGGGATTGGATCAGTCCCATGCTGGCCTCTTAGTCATCAGTCTAGGGTCCATGAGCTCCCCCTTGTTCAGGTCAGCTGTTTCTGTGGATTTCACCTGAAGCAGAGGCAGACACTGCAGCTAAAAACTGAATTGAACTCCTGGAAACCAGTTGCAGAGAGGGAGGAGTAACAAGGCAATTAATAAAAAAAAAAGAATCACATATAATAGCTAAGATACTATAAACTTAGTGGACATGAAACTGAAAGAAATAAAGTGCATACAAGACTATTAATAACTAGTGAAGTGAAATTTAAAACTCATTTAAAATTTCTTACTTTTACTTTTAGTGACGTGTCTATGAATACCTTTGTGTGGTCTGTGCACTTGAGTGCAGATACCTATGAAGTCCTAAAGAGGGCATCAGATAACCTGGAGCTGGAGCCACAAGTGTTTGTGAGATGTCTGACATGGGTGTAAGGACTCAGGCACTATGCTGGCCTCCCCCTGTCACCTGGCAGAATGCACTCAGGCAGTACCCTGGTCAGCCTAGGTGCAAAGGACCCCTTTTAAAGAAGACCTCCACCCACTTACACTCCCTTTCTGCTCTCTCTTTTCTGCCCTCTCTTTACCCATCACTTTCTTGCTGTACCCCCTGGGCAAGCAGGACTTCTCCCATCTCACACTTCTCTTCTGTCCTCTGTCTGTCTCTTTATCCCTCCCCACTTCCCTTTCTAATAAAACTTCTCACTAAGCTCTGTCTGTCTGTATGTTTGTCCCTCTGCCTCAGTCCCCGTTGCCTGTCACAAAATCTGCCAAGGTTCCCCACAGGAATTATTCCTGACAATGAGTGCTGGGGCTACCTTCAGATCCTCTGCAAGAACCACTGAGTCATCTCCTCATCCCCATGAAGTAGAACTGAATAAGCTACAGAATACACTCAGGGAGACTAAAATGGAAAGTATATAAAAGGAGTATATGGACAGAGCAATATTGAAAAAGATACAGCTAAGAACCTTCTATAACTAATAGAAGACAATATTTCTCAATTTAAGAAACCCAGTTAATTTTAAGTAGGATGAATTAAAAATAATGAAAAGACACCTACACTTATTACAGAAAATTTCAAAGCATCTCAACGAATCTTTAAAAAAATTGGAAAAATGTGCAGCTCACTTTGCCATGGAATCACCAATTCAAATCAGAATCAGTTTCAGCAAGAATGCTGGAAAACAGCAAACAAGCCACAGAATGAACATGAACAGACAAAACAGCAAACCTTCACTCGGATACACAGTTGAGCATATGGATAAGAAGAAGCAGTCAGAACAATCAAAACATAAGAACTGACTTCCAAGAACCCATCACTCCTAACAGATTCAAAGGATGACTGAATCTACCTGATGTCTACCACAAAAGACAGGTATAAGGGCAGGAAATAATGGTGAATCAAGTAGCTCTCACAGACGATGTGAATTTCAATCAACTGTGTGAAAAATATTATAATGATATTATGATGTGTACTTGGGTATGTGCATCTACTGAAAAAAGAAGAAAATTACTGGTCAATAATATTCATGCAAGGTGGGGAGAGTTAATTGAATTTAAAGTGTCTTAATGTCCATGGATTTTTGAAAAATATTGATAATATTTGAACTCTAAATGAAATATATGCAGTGTAATATTAAAGAGAGTCATTTAGATTCATTTCCCAAAGCAGAGTGAGACATCAAGGAGAGGATTAGAAAATTACATAGTAGTTGAAGAATAAACAAAATAGCAAAATGAAATGATGAAGTGATACCGACTATTTCAGTACCTATATTGCGTATGTGTGCCCTTCTTCAAAACATAGTATGTATGCACTCATAAGTGGATATTAGACATAGAGCAAAAGATAACCAGCCTACAATCCACAACCTAAAACACGAATAAATAAAAGACCCAGAGACATATATTGGCGTTCAAGCTGAATATCAAGGAAGCAAAGCAGCCAGCCACTAGCTCTCACCTCTAGCTTAGGCTGTAAGGTCTGATCCTCACAGGAGCTCTTTACCAATCTCAAACTGCTTGCTGCCTCTCCTCAATGAGGCTGGAGAACCAATGCCTCATACTGACTACTGAAGACTCTGCTTTTCTCTTTTACATGCCTCTAGTGCTGGGATTAAAGGCATATGATCTGTTACTCTTTTAGACTTATTCAGTCTCTTGTATCTCTAGGTGGCCTTGAACTCAGAGAGATCAGTCTATCTCTTAATCCTGAGTCCTAGGATTAAATGTGCATTGCCACTGTCTGGTTTCTATAGCTTGAGGCTGGCTGACTTTGCTTTTCTGAATCCTCAGGCAAGCTTTAATAGATCATAAATAATATATCACTACAACAATCCCAGAGAAGCTAGGAACAAGGAAGACCCTAATAGAGACATACATGGACCCCCAGAAAAGGGGAAAGGGACAGGATCTCCTGAGTAAATTGGGAGCATGGGGGGAGGGGAGGGAGGAGGGAGGGAAAGAAGGGGAGTGGAGAGGAGAAGAGAACATGAGGGGTCGGGAAGGTTTACTTGGGGAAGGACAGAGAAGGAGAGCAAGGAAAGAGATACCTTGATAGAGGGAGCCGCTATGGGTTTAATGAGAAACCTGGCACCAGGGAAATTCTGAGGAATCCACAAGGATGACCCAAACTAAGAATCTAAGCATTAGTGGAGAGGTTACCTTAAATGCCCTTCCCCTATAATAAGATTGATGACTACCTTAAATACCATCATAGAACCTTTATCCAGTAGAATGTGAGCTCACAGACTCCAGACTGACAGCTGGGTAACCTGCATAAGACCGAACTAGGCTCCCTGAATGTGGCCACTTGAGGGGCTTGAACAGTCTATAGGGCCACTGGCAGTTGAACCAGTATTTATCCTAGTGTATGAACTGGCTTTTTGGAGCCCATTCCCTATGGAGAGATACCTTGCTCAGCCTAGATACAGGGAGGAGGGCCTAAGTCCTACCCCAAATGATGTGACAGGCTTTCCTGTTTCCCAATGGGAGGCCTCACCATCTGTGAGGAGTGGATACAGGGAAGGATGGGGAGATGGTGGAGAAAGTAGAAAGACTGGAGGGAGAGGGTGCTGGGATTTGTATGTAAAATAAGATTGGTTTTAATTTAAATTAAAAACTCAAAACAAAAAAATGAATTTCATATAAAGAGGAATATAAAATGACTGAAATCAGGAGTATCAAGAGAAATAAATAAATAACATCAGATAGTGAAAGCATGCCAGATGAAAATGAGAATATCCTGTTTCAAAAACTGTTAAAAAAATCAGGAAATGAGATACGAAAGGAAAATAAAACAGCATTAGAAAGTGTAGGGTTTAAGTCAAAGGACTTGAGAAATAACTACAAATTTAAGCAAACATTCTCAGAAATGAAGAATAGGCTGGAAGTAACACAAGAACAAATGAACACAAAGGATGGTGCCTGCAGAAAAGCAGGGAAAGAGGGATTACCATAGAAGGAGCAAAGCTTAAGTCAGAAAATGAGGAGGAAGTTGGAAAGTGAGCTGAGAAGACCATAGCTAAGCCACCATGTCCAAGGAAGAAACTGAAAGCAAAGGCAGGGATGCCACAGCATCCACCTAGGCAAGGAGACAGCTCTGTAGGTAGGATGCTTGCTGTGTAAATGTGAGAACCTACATTCTATCCCTGACACCATTTAAAAAGCCAGACATGACAATACTTGACTATAATCCCTGCACTTGAAATGGAAGAATCCTTAGGACTTCCTGGCATGCAAGTCTAGATAATCAATAAGCTTCAGGGAGAGACCTGTCCCAAGAAATAAGGTATAGAGTGATAAAGAAAGAGGCCTACTTCACATAGACCCATGCATGCACCCCTCTACCACCCCACACATAAACAATTCAAGAAAACTTTCTTGAAAAAAACATTAATCAAAATGATAAAATGAGAAGGCACTCCACATTGTAAGGGGGAGAGTGAAATCTAAAAGGGGTTAGCAGAGGGTAAGAAATAAAAAATACCTAATATTTTCTCATATGAAAATTTAAAAAATTATAGTTAACAATATATTGGCATTAAATACATACATGCACACATACATATACATGCACAAGTATGTGTATACACACACACATACTCTCACAATGGCAAGTAAAAAGATGGGCTATTAGGAAAGAGGAAGGTCCAAGTAAGGTTTAGAAACAGTTCATAATGAAATACATTATGTTGTATGTCAAGTAAAACTAAATTTTAAGACAAAGGAAGGACAAGGACATCATGCATATCTGAGAGCATTTATCTAAAACAGCCAATACTAGGTCATATTTCAGCATCATTTTGGAACTTATGATAAAATTATTCTTTCATAATTACAGGAAAAATGCCTTAGTCATGTATAAAAGAAAAATGAGATTATTATCAAGCTTTTGAATATAATGCTATATAGACAGAAGAAAGCAGAGTAATATATTGATAAAACTCAAATATAATATGATCTAAATTTTTTTTGAAGACTAAGCACAGACTTTATTTTCCCATACCCCACATGGTGCTAGTTTTTCTATCCAAAATGCATTTCACTATAACTAGCATTCAGTAGAATCTCAACACAGGCTGACGGCTCACATGCTTCTGAGTTTATGTGGGCTCTGGAGTTTACAAAGCACTGTACATGTGGTTCACAGACTGGCAGCATCTTGTCATCTGAGAATTTGACTAGAAATGCTGAATTCCAGGTGTGCTTAAGATCTGCTGAATGTGACTATCTGGTGTGGCATCCGTGACCTATATTTTTTATCATTTTTTTTATTTTAAATAGCTTGTTTTACATGTCAATCCCAGTTCCCTCTCCCTCCCCTCCTCCCGCACTCCCCTTCCCCCCCACCCTCCCACCCTATTGCCAAATCCTTCCACATAGGGGATATCAGAGTCTGTCATTTTACTCTGGGTAGGGTCCAGGCACTCCCCTAAGAGTCCAGGCTGAGAGAGCATCCCTCTTTGTGCTATAGGCACACGAAGACTGTTTGTATATCAGGGATAGACACTGATCCAGAGCTCAGGGCTCCATAGGTTGCCCAGGCCTTCTCGCTGGCATTCACATTTGGGGGGTCCAGATCAGTCCCATGCTGGCCTCCCCACTGTCAGTCTGGGGTCCAAGAGCTCTCCCCTGTTCAGATCAGCTGTCTCTGCTGGTTTTGCCAGCCCGTTCTTTGCCAATTTGCTCATCACTCCTCTCTCTCTGTCACTGGGTTTCTTGGATTCAGTTCAGTGATTAATTGTGTGTTTGCCTCTGCTTCCATCAGTCACAGGATGAAGGCTCCCGGATGGTTATAGACATCAAGTTCATTATCAGAAATGGGCATTCGAGGTGGTCTCTCCACTATTGCTTAGCTTGCCAATTGGTGTTATCCCGTTAGTTCACTCGAGGTCGCTCTGGTGCCTGATCTGTATTCGATCCTATGATTCCCTCTTCCCCCTATTCTACCCCCACCCCCTCAAATTCCTTTTCCCCCATGACCAACTCTCTTCCTCTTCACCCCCTCTCTTCTTCCCAGGTCCCACTCCCCCCCACCCCTTGCTGTGTTCCCCATCCATTCAGGGGTTCTTGTCTCCATCCTCTTCTCTTGGGTACTATGCATATATGCATATCTTTTAGGTTCTTTCCTGTTTCCCAGACTCTATCAGTGGAAGTGCAAACTGGCACTATCCTGATCCATGTCTAAAATCCATATATGAGTGAGTACATACCATGTTTGTCTTTTTGCGACTGGGTTACCTCACTCAGGATGGTTTCTTCCAGTGCTATCCATTTCCCTGCGAATTTCAAGATTCCATTGTTTTTTTCTGCTGAGTAATACTCCATTGTATAAATGTACCACATTTTCTCTATCCACTCTTCAGTTGAGGGGCATCTAGGTTGCTTCCAGGTTCTGGCTATTACAAATAATGCTGCTATGAACATAGTGGAGCAGATGCCCTTGTTGTATGAACTTGCCTCATTTGGATATATGCTTAAGAGTGGAATTGCTGGGTCTTGTGGTAGATTAATTCCCATTTTCCTGAGGAATCTCCATACTGATTTCCAAAGAGGCTGTATGAGTTGGCACTCCCACCAGCAGTGGAGGAGTGTTCCTCTCTCTCCACATCCTCTCCAGCATAAATTGTCTTCGGTGTTTTTGATTTTAGCCATTCTGACAGGAGTAAGATGCTGCTATGAACATAGTGGAGCAGATGCCCTTGTTGTATGAACTTGCCTCATTTGGATATATGCCTAAGAGTGGAATTGCTGGGTCTTGTGGTAGATTGATTCTCATTTTCCTGAGGAATCTCCATATTGATTTCCAAAGTGGGTGTACGAGTTGGCACTCCTACCAGCAGTGGAGGAGTGTTCCCCTCTCTCCACATCCTCTCCAGGATAAATTGTCTTAGGTGTTTTTGATTTAACCATTCTGACAGAAGTAAGACATCTCAGAGTTGTTTTGATTTGCATTTCCCTGATGGCTAAGGATGTTGAGCACTTTCTTAAGTGTCTCTTGGCCATTTTAGCCTCCTCTACTGAGAATTCTCTATTTAGCTCTGTACCCCACCTTTTAATTGGATCTTTTGGTGTTTTGGAGACTTGTTTCTTGAGTTCTTTGTAAATTTTGGAGATTAGCCCTCTGTCAGATGTAGGGTTAGTGAATATCTTTTCCCATTCTGTGGCCTGCCTTTTTGTCTTTTTGACTGTGTCCTTTGCCTTACAGAAGCTTTTTAGTTTCAGAAGGTCCCATTTGTTAATTGTCGATCTCAGTGCCTGTGCCACTGGTGTTATGTTTAGGAAGTGGTCTCCTGTACCAACTCGTTGAAGAGTATCTCCCACTTTCTCTTCTAAAAGTTTCAGTGTGGCTGGATTTATGTTGAGATCTTTGATCCATTTGGACTTAAGTTTTGCACAAGGCGATAAACATGGATCTATCTGCAGTCTTCTGCATACCAGTACCCAGTTATGCCAGCACCATTTTTTGAAGATGCTTTCTTTTTTCCATTGTACAGTTTTAGCTTCTTTGTCAAAAATCAAGTGTTCATAGGTGTGTGGGTTAAAATTGGGGCTTTCAATTCGGTTCCATTGGTCTACCTGCCTATTTTTGTGCCAATACCACGCTGTTTTCAGGACTATAGCTCTATAATAGAGCTTGAAGTCAGGTATGGTGATGCCTCCTGAAGTTCCTTTATTGTATAGGGATGTTTTAGCTATCCTGGGCCTTTTGTTTTTCCATATAAAGTTGATTAATGTTCTTTCCTGGTCCTTGAAGAATTGTGATGGAATTTTGATAGGGATTGCATTGAATCTGTAGACTGCTTTTGGCAAGATTGCCATTTTTATTATGTTGATCCTACCAATCCAAGAGCATGGGAGATCTTTCCATTTTCTGGTATCTTCTTTGATTTCTTTCTTTAAGGACAAAAAGTTCTTGATATACAGGTCTTTCACTTCCTTGGTTAACATGATCCCCAGATATATGATGCTGTTTTTGGCTATTGTAAAGGGTGATGTTTCTCTGATTTCTTTCTCAGTCACTTCATCATCTGTATATAATAGGGCCACTGATTTTTTTGAGTTTACTTTGTATCCTGCCACATTGCTGAAGGTGTTTATCAGCTCTAGGAGTAACCTTGCGGAGTTTTTTTGGATCACTTATGTAAACTATCATATCATCTGCAAATAGTGAAAGTTTGACTTCTTCTTTTCCTGTTTGTATCCCCTTTATCTCCTTTTGTTGTACAATATTGAAGAGATATGGAGAGAGTGGACAGCCTTGTCTTGTTCCTGACTTTAGAGGGATTGCTTTGAGTTTCTCTCCATTTAGTTTGATGTTAGCTGTTGGTTTACTGTATATTGCTTTTATTATATTCAGGTACATTCCTGTTATCCCTGATCTCTCTAGGACCTTTATCATGAAGGGGTGCTGGATTTTGTCAAAGGCTTTTTCAGCATCTAATGAGATGATCATGTGGTTTTTCTTTCGCAGATTGTTACTATGGTGGATTACATTGATAGATTTTCTAATGTTGAACCATCGCTGCATTCCTGGGATGAAGCCTACTTGATCATGGTGGATGATTTTTCTGATATGTTCTTGAACCCGGTTTGCGATTATTTTATTGAGTATATTTGCATCAATGTTCATGAGGGAAATTGGTCTACAGTTTTCTTTCTTAGTTGTGTCTTTGTGTGGCTTGGGTATCAAGGTAATTGTAGCCTCGTAGAAAGAGTTTGGCAGTGAGCCTCCTGCTTCTATTGTGTGGAATACTTTGAGGAGTATTGGAATTAGCTCTTCTTTGAATTTCTGGTAGAATTCTGCACTGAAGCCATCTGGGCCTGGGCTTTATTTATTTGGGAGACTTTTGATGACTGCTTCTATTTCATCAGGGGTTATAGGTCTGTTTAGATTGTTTATCTGTTCTTGATTTAGTTTTGGCAAGTGATATCTATCCAGGAAATTGTCCATTTCCTTTAAATTTTCAAATTTTGTAGAGTACAGATTTTCAAAGTAAGCCCTGATGATTCTCTGGATTTCCTCAGAGTCTGTTGTTATGTCCCCTTTTTCATCCCTGATTTTGTTAATTAGCATGCTCTCCCTCTGTCTTTTGGTTAGTTTGGACAGAGGTTTATCTATTTTGTTGATTTTCTCAAAGAACCAACTCTTTGTTCCATTGATTCTTCTCAGTGTTTTTCTGGTTTCTACTTGATTGATTTCAGCCCTCAATTTGATTATTTCCTGGCGTCTGCTCCTCCTGGGGGAGTTTGCTTCTTTTTGTTCTAGAACATTCAGCTGTGCTATTAATTCTCTAGTATGACTGTTCTCCAGTTTTTTCATGTGGGCACTTAGTGCTACAAACTTTCCTCTCAGCACTGCTTACAAAGTGTCCCATATGTTTGGGTATGTTGTGTCTTCATTCTCATTGAAATCGAGGAAGTCTTTAATTTCTTTTTTTATTTGTTCCTTTACTCAGGGATGGTGCAATTGTGCATTGTTCAATCTCCATGAGTTTGTAGGGTTTCTGCGATTTGTGTTATTGTTGAATTCTAATGTTAATGCATGGTGGTCTGATAAGATGCAGGGGGTTATTCCAATTTTTTGTATCTGTGGAGATTTGCTATGTTTCCTATTATGTGGTCAATTTTAGAGAAGGTTCCATGTGGTGCCGAGAAGAAGGTATATCCCTTTGTATTTGGGTGGAATGTTCTATAGATGTCTGTTAAACCCAGTTGGGTCATAACTTCTATTAGTTCTTTTGTTTCTTTGTTAAGTTTCTGTCTGGAGGTCCTGTCTAGCGGTGAGAGCGGAGTGTTGAAGTCTCCTACTATTAGTGTGTGAGATTTTATGTGCATTTTGAGCTTTAGTAATGTTTCTTTCACAAATGTAGGTGCCTTTGTATTTGGGGCGTAGATGTTTAAAATTGAGACTTCGTCTTGATGTATTTTTCCTTTGATGAATATGAAGTGTCCTTCTTCATCTCTTTTGATTGATTTTAATTTGAAGTCTAATTTGTTAGATATTAGGATTGCTACACCCGCTTGTTTCTTGGGACCGTTTGATTGGAAGATCTTTTCCCAACCCTTTACTCTGAGATAACGTCTGTCTTTGATGTTGAGATGTGTTTCTTGTATGCAGCAGAAGGAAGGGTTCTGTCTTCGTATCCATTCTGCTAGTCTGTGTCTTTTTATAGGCAAGTTGAGGCCATTGACATTGAGGGATATTAATGACCATTGATTGGTGATCCTTGCTTGTGCTTGATTTATTGTTAGTGAAGTTATTTTGTGTAGTTTCTCCTCCCTTTTTCTTTTGGTGTTTTGTAAAGTGTGATTATATATTGCCTGTGTCTTTGTGAATGTAGTTATCTTCCTTGGCTCTAGGTTTTCCTTCTAGCATTTTCTGTAGAGCTGGATTCATGGATACATATTGTTTAAATCTGGCTT
Organism: Mesocricetus auratus; assembly: GCF_017639785.1. Classification (NCBI taxonomy): domain Eukaryota; kingdom Metazoa; phylum Chordata; class Mammalia; order Rodentia; family Cricetidae; genus Mesocricetus; species Mesocricetus auratus. The sequence continues at coordinate 8,331,241 of NW_024429209.1, read as the reverse complement.
TGTCATGGAATATTTTGTTTTCTCCATCTATGGTAATTGAGAGCTTTGCTGGATATAGTAGTCTGGGCTGGCATCCTTGTTCCCTTAGCGTTTGTAGGACATCTGTCCAGGATCTTCTGGCTTTCATCGTTTCCATTGAGAAGTCAGGTGTAATTCGGATAGGTCTGCCTTTGTATGTTACTTGGCCTTTTTCTTTAGCTGCTCTTAATATTTTCTCTTTACTCTGTAGGTTTGATGTTTTGATTATTATATGGCGAGGTGACTTCTTTTTCTGGTCGAGCCTATTTGGTGTTCTGTAAGATTCTTGTACTTTCATAGGCATATCTTTCTTTAGGTTAGGGAAGTTTTCTTCTATGATTTTGTTGAATATGTTTTCTGTACCTTTAAGTTGAATTTCTTCACCTTCTTCTATACCTATTATTCTCAGGTTTGGCTTCTTCACGGTGTCCCATATTTCCTGGATATTTTGTGTTAAGGATTTGTTGGTTTTGAGATTTTCTTTGGTTGACGACTCTATATCCTCTAATGAGTCTTCAACACCTGAGATTCTCTCTTCTATCTCTTGTATTCTATTGGTGATACTTGCATCTGTAGTTCCTGATCGTTTACCCAGCTTTTCTATTTCCAGCATCCCTTCATTCTGTGTTTTCTTTATCGTTTCTATTTCAGCTTTCAATCCTTCAACTGTTTGAGTTGTTTCCTTCATTTTTTTGGTTGTTCTTTCTTGGTGCTCTTTAGATTCTTTGAGAGATTTGTTTATTTCTTGAATTTTTCCCCCATTTCATGGATTTTTTGTTTGTTTTTTCTTCTATTTCTTTAAGGGATTTCCTCGTTTCTTCTTTGAGGGTCTCCATCATCTTCATGAAATAATTTTTAAGGTCTGTCTCCTCTTCTTCGTCTATGTAGTGCTTTTCGGGTCTTGCTGGTGTTGGATCCCTGGATTCTGGTGGGGTCATGTTGGTGTTTCTATTGCTGAGTGATCTCTTATTCTGTCTTCTTCCCATCTCTTCTTTCAGTGGGTGCTGGTGGGGTCTTTCCGTCTCCACTGGTCTCCTTCCTTCCTGCAGCTGAAGCTGGGGATGCTGACACGGAGTTTGGGTCCTGGTAGGGCTGATGTCTTTCCTGAAGCTGGTCTCACTGGGGTTGGGGTCTTGGAATTGTTGACTTCTTTGCTGTGTGGGCAGGTCTCCTGAAGCTGTACTCGCTGGGGTTGGGGTCTTGGAAGGGCTGATGTCTTTCCTGAAGCTGGACTCACTGGGGTTGGGGTCTTGGAGGGGCTGATGTCTTTTCTGAAGCTGGACTCGCTGGGGTTGGGGTCTTGGAGGGGCTGATGTCTTTCCTGTGTGGGCGGGTCTTCTGGATGCAGGGAGTGGCCCCGAAGATCAAGGGGGATGGGGGAAGGGCGGGCGGTCCCCGCCGGAGACCCAATCTCACCTGAAGCTGGACTCGCTCATGATCTAACTTTTTACACATAAGAAAAGTAATGTTTATGCATACACTTACAAGCAAATTCATCTTCACATGCAAAAATATTAGAGATTATTCTCATGGGTTCTTCTTGAAGAATCTAGTCAACAATGATCTGTACTCAACCAACATGATTAGAGAGAGGCCGACACATGGCATGGCTCTATCCTTTGTCAAAATAGATTTACTACAATTATTAGAAGTGTGTGACAAAATGTATTATTTTAATAATGAAGTTAGTAGAGATATACATGGGCCCCAAGAAAAGGGGAAAGTGATAAGATCTCCTGAGTAAATTGGGAGCGTGGGGGGAGGGGAAGGACATTAGAAGATGGGTATATGAAAGGGAGGGAAATGTGATATTCTGTTTTATTCTTACCTTTTCCATATGTTGTATGAGGCAAACACTGTGGAGATATGAACAAACATCTACCTACTTACCCAAGAATTCACAAAGGTCGAGTTTAGTGAACTATGGGAAGCAGATGTAGTCCTGAGAGTGTGTGATTGACACGAGCAAGGCCAATTCAAGGGTCCCAATGCCTCAGACTCATGGAAATGATAAAGCCATCTCTGGTCCAAGTATGAGTACTGAGAAGTGATTGGCTTTTATCTAAAGCCATTTTATGCAGAAACTGTCAACTGCAGCTTCCTCCTCCTAGACGAATGTGATTTGAGATTGCTCCCCTACAGAGACCTTCCATGCAAAGTAGCTAACCAACCTCATCACATTCATATTGTATAGGCTCAATGCACTGAGTTTACTGGTTGCTGTTGGGGTGTCTCCATCAAAGCACATGGCTCACCTAATTCTAACTTTTTGTATGTGTGTATGTTGTTTCTTCATTCACTTATTGCCCCAGTCAAGTCAATCCCAAAGCTGTGTACATTGTGGCAGTGAAACAGTTTGTTTATTCGGGTTACTTAGAGAAATATGGGTGACCCAAAGGCAGCTGTTTCCTTGAAAAGCCCAGTCTGATCTGGATGAGAACTCTCCAAGAATGCAAACTTGGAGCTCTCTATAAGACTTGCAAATCACTCGGCTACTGAGAGTCTCTTCCGGGTAACTTGGATGCTGAGTCTCCTCTCTCAGTAGTTGTTTACTGCTTGCATTATTTGGGGGAGGGTGGTCTTGTGAATCTTTCTAATTTCAAGAAATTTCTGAGACTTGTAAGTTGTGCACCTCTTGAGCATCATGAAATTTATTCCTTCCTCCATGAAGGAATGGAGGAAATTGCTATACTACACTTAAGAACCAAGATTCTTGGTGAAAAATAAAAAGGAATAAAGAGGTAAGAACATTAATCTCTTATCGTTGAATCAGAATTGTTACTGTGAATTCGAGATATACTTTTCTCTGTACATGTCTGTGAGGTGGATGCGTTTGCACAGAAGTGCGTGTGTGTGGAGGCCAGAAGACAATTTTAGGAATTATTACTCACTTTTTGTATAACTTTTCAGGTGTTTGTTTCTTTGTTTGTTTTTTGCTTTTTGGGTTTTTTTTTAGATGGATCTGTCACTGTCCTAGAACTCACCAAGTACACTAGGCTGGCTACCAGATGAGCCTTAGGGATCCACCTACCTTCGCCCCTTCAGCACTGAAATTCCAAGTGGGAATCATCACACTTAGCATTTCTCATTCATGGGTTCTGTTGACTGAACTCAAGTCTTCATGATTTCAAGACAAGCACTTTGCTGACCAAATGATCTCCCTAACCAAAGAGACATTTGTCATACATTCATATGAAATTTCCCAGAATTAGCATGGAAATAATTCATGTTTCAGATTGGAATAAACAAATACGAGTAGATGCATGCATGGATACATAGATGACAGACAGAAAGACTGACAGACAGATACATGAATAAATTAATATACATTTATAACTTTGGGAGCTCTGCCTACTAAGAGGTCCTAGTATGACAACTGAGTCAAAATGAACATACTTAGCTTCCAAATCCTATTTTCCAAAGATTGACTTAATATTTTAAAATTATGAGTATATGTATATATCTGTGTAGGGGTGCATGCTTATATGTTGTGTCTCTGTAGAGACCAAAAGAGAGCATTAGAGACACTAAAGGTGGAGTTACAGGTGGTTTCAAGCAGCCTAAATTGGATTCTGGGAACTTGGTTCCTCTGAAAAGTGTACATATTCTTAACCACTGAGCTATCTCTCCAGCCCTAAGATCTTGATTTTTAAATGGTAGTCTCTCATAGAAGGAATGACCCCTTCCTACAGAAGTATTTGATCTCATGGCAGAAGAAAATAAATGAAAAATGAAACCATAGAAAGTGTATAGACTCGATGATGTTTTTCGATACAAAGGAATGCAGGGGGATAGAGATGAACCAGTCCAGAAAAGGAAGAAAGCATTATCTTTAAAAGCATACACACAACAACAGAAGCAACTCTACTGTGGCATTCTGGAATGTGCATTTTGAAGATAAAACTATAAATAAAAGCCAGAGGTATTTTTCATAAAAGGCAGGATTGTGATTACATTGAAAAGAATGAAAGACTATGATTACCATGCTTCCAGAGACTCCAGCAAATTTTATTTGTTGTCTTGAGTGTCAATATGCTTTACAGGCATTTCCTAAGATCTCTATTTTTTCAATTTCATTTTCTCTATTTGTCCTATGTTTTACAATAAATGTATTTGTTTGCTTATACCACATACTTTTAAATAGACAGATTCCAGACATAAGGATATAAAAAGGGCTAGAAGAGAAGAAATGAGAATATAATACATATTTCATGTATATAGTAGAACACTATAGGCAGAAACTGCTCCCAAAGTGAACTGGTGTAGTTAAGATAATATGAGACAAAAATACATTATGGTAAAATAATTACAAAGAATAAACATGGCATCGCATTATGATAAAAGGCTAAATTCGCTAAGAAGATATAATTCTAAACTTTTATGTACTGCATAGCACAGGTTAGAATACGTAAGACAAATCCTGACTATACTAGAAATGAAAATTCTAAATAACATATATTTAAAGGTGTCACACAACTTAGTCATTGTCAAACAGATCATATTAACTATTAATGAAGATATGAAAGTTTTAAATAACAAAATTTATAAGGTATAATAGGCAATCAAAATATACTATTTATAAATTATAATATATAGTTTTTAATCCCATATAGAAAATTTAAAATTATTAAAATATTGAATTAATTAATTTCAAAGCATGAATGCATATAACAATATTTATTTTTTTATCATCTGTAGTTACCAGACAGAAAATAGAAAAAAATAAAAGAGAATATAGCTCCATACAAGTTTTTAAGTTCTATATAAACTTTACTCATGGATTCAAATTGTAATTATAATAAAATATTATTCTCTATTATATTTAAATTTACTGTAATCATTTAGGTACAATTTTATTTTTATGTCAAGAGGGTTTTATGTAGAAACTCTTGTGTAAATATTCATTGAAACTTTATACATGAAAGCTCCAAACTGATGTCTCTAATATGTGAATGGCTAGATTAATTATGTTACTATATATATTTAGTGCTACTCAACAGTAACCAGGATACATACAATAACTTGGGTGAATCTCCAGAATATAAAGCTGAATAAAAAAAGATAGGTATTATTAAAATGTTATATATTGTAGGATTCCATTTATACATGTCTTAGTTTGGGTTTCTGTTGCTGTGAAGAGACACAATGACCATGGAAACTTGTATAAAGAAAAACATTTTATTCAGGTGGTAGTTTAGATTTCAGAGGTTCACTTCATTATCATCATGATGGAGAACATGGCAGCATCCAGGCATACATGGTGCTGGCTAAATCTCGATAACAAGACAACAGGAAATGGACTGTGGGTCACACTGAGAAAATATTGAGCAAAAGAGACCCCAAATCCCACCCTCACAATGACACACTTCCTCCAACAGAGCCACACCTACTCCATCAAGGCCACTAATCCTAATAGTACCACTCTCTTTGGGGGCCATTTTCTTTCAAGCCACCATAATACAGTAGTCCTGAAATGTTGGTTTCTTTGTTTTGGTAGAAAACAAATTAGTAGCTTCCTAAGTTACAAAGGGGATGTGGACTAGAGGGAAGTGAGCAGGGAAGGACAACCTGTGGGTTTTTTTATTTTTTTACTTTTATTTTTGTCATGATGGAAACCTTTTGCATCTTGACTCTACCAATGTTAATAACTTTATCTTGAAATCACACCACAGCTTTTCAAATTACTATAATGGGAAAACTCGATAAACAAGTATATATTGAGTCTCTGTAATGTTTCTTAGAGATGCATGCAAATCTGTATTTCTCTCCAAATAAAACCTGAAAGTGCAATAAAACATATAAACTTAAACATGCAAGATATAGCAAAAGTAAGATTCTAAATCTTTAATTATGATGTTTTAAAGGGCTAAATTATTTGTAAGTTCAATCTCTAAGTCACACTTGAAAACAGAAGTGTTCTTTGAGTTAAAATTTTGAAAATGAAGATAATGAACATAAATTCAAGAATTAATGAAACAGGCAAAAGTTCCAAAAGTTAAGATCCACAGTTCGAAAGGGAGAACTCTCTCTCTCTCTCTCTCTCTCTCTCTCTCTCTCTCTCTCTCTCTCTCTCTCTCAATAAAACCTTAAGCAATTCGGTATTACTGACAAGTAACCAATAGCAATGTCAACCGTCTATACTACAATAAAGAAGTCTATGGGAACTCAATAACCTATAACATCAATTGAAATAACTTATTCCTGGCAATGGAATTTCTATTTGTTATCCTCTGGTATGTAGTAGGGAAATCATTGTCCTTTTACAATTAAACTCTTTTCATATTTGTATATGCTTATCTTTCAGGAAGCTTCTATTGTAGTTGGTTTCCACATGACATTTTCAGCATGTCTTCAGTGCTAGCTATCCCTCCCTGTATTTTATCTTCTATCTTGCCCTCTCACCCTGACCCCATTTATTTCTCTGTTATTTTCCTTTCCTCCTTTGGAAGCCCAACCAGGTTCGTGAATCTTTCAGACTCCTTCCGAGAAGCTCCATTTTGCAGTACCTGGAAATGAGCACAGAGACCCACATCTGGCTAAGGTAGAGAGAGTAACAGACTGTAATGTGGTCAGGCCTCTCTCAGACACACATACCACAAGTGTCACCTCCCAGTGCTTATGAATCATCACAGTAAAGGGGGTGAAAATTTTATCAGAGCAAGAGGTAGTGCTGAATACAACTTAACAGTGTTTTCCAGATGCAGCAGGGCAATTGTGCATGTGAACTCAATGGTTGTGGCAGCATGCACAAAACCTGTACAAGGTCAAGCCAGACAAGATCTCAATATGGAAGGAGAGGTAGGTAGGAATGAACTCTCACCTCTAGCCAAAAAGCTATGAATATTTTATAGCTGTTCCAGGGAGATTTTGTTTTCTTTAGGTTGTGGTCCCATGTGGGTTGACCATGCTTGAGAGGATGGTCACATATCCAAGAGTACATGGGAAGCACAATTTTTACTTGTTGAGTTTTCAACAAATGAGAATACAAAGCTGGAGTTGATATGGAAATAGTAGGGGTGGGTCTGGAAGGAGTTGGGTGAGAAGAATGTATATGTGATCAAAACACAATGTATGAAATTATGAAATAGTTAATACAAATATTTTATATGATGTTGTCAAAAACACACATAAGAATTACACACACACAGAGAAAGAGAGAGAGAGAGAGAGAGAGAGAGAGAGAGAGAGAGAGAGAGAGAGAGAGAGAGAGAAAGTATAAAATGCTGTGGGAAGAAACCAGAGTTTTCAATGACTGCAGAAAAGTTAGTAGAAAAGAGATGCCAGAAAGTACAATAGTCAGGCAGACTATCTTTTCAAACATACATTCAATCATAATACCAAGCATTTCTAAAATAGGTATGTCACTATTACCATGCCTTAGGAAATCCAAGATAAATCTTAAAGCAAGGAAGGCACAACAGATACATAATCCTTAGGGCCAGTGGTGATGCAACCTCTCTCAGTATATGGAATTGTTAACCCCAAGCATCATACTATTAGAATTGATTTTGAACTAAATAAATCAAAAGTACTTAATAACTGGAAATTTCAGACTGTTTGCAAACACACATGATAATTTATGAAAATATATTATTCATATTGAACATATATTAGTCACAATCATTTCTCAACATACCTCCTTTGTAACACAGATATTATTGGACTATAAAATAATTGACATTAAATTAATAAAAAGATAATTTTTTGATGATCCTATTGTTTGAGAACTCAAATCTCTTGCATTATATAGTGATCAGAGAACAACTTTCAGTGAAAACAGAAATACTTAGAGTTCTGTGTTAATGAAAATATATATTGAAATATATGAAGTACAGTTAAGACAGAACTTAGGAGTAAATTTGATCAGAAAATATTTTTATATTAATGATGACTTATAGCTGAAACTTAATGGATTAATTATTTTACTTCAAAGATTGTAAAAGGGAAGAAACAATTAAAGGAGGGAATTAATTAAACAGAAGAAATGGCAAAATAAAAGTCCTAGAATAAAAGCTATACTAACTGACATCTCTATCAAGATTAAGTGAAAAAGATAATACAAGCAAACTGTATTTCACTAGAAAAGGGAAGTGTTTATAAATGTATCCATGATATAAAAGGTAATACTATTATTTCTGAGCTAATTATAATGAAAAGTATGTGAAATGACCACATTACAGATAAGTACAAAAACTAAATGAATTCCTGGCTTATATAAAATGTTTTCCTTAGACATATGCTTTGGATGATTGGACCCCAGATAATGGTGTGATTTTGGAAGATAATGAAATCTTTAGGAAGCCTAGTATGCTTGGAGGAAGTGAGTTACTGAGTCTGGGCCGTTGGGAGAATATTAACTCTGGATATTTCCTGCTGTTCCTTACTTCCTGTTATAATTGGGACTACTCACCCTCGCCAATACGGTCCTATCACCATGATGTTCTGCTCAAGTACAGGAGGTCAAGTAGTTATGGTCAGAACTTCCTGGAACTGTCAGACAACGCAAACTACTTCCTTACATTCTTTTTGCCATGTCACATCAAGACAAAAGTCACTAATAAAACATGGTGGTGCATGCATGTAATTCCTGTCAAGCTACAGGGTGGAAGACTGTGAATTTGACGCTAATCTGGACTACACAGTGAATTCTAGGATAGCCTGGCTTATACAGTGTGACTATGTCTCAGAAAAATAAAGAAAAAAACAGAAATAATATAAAGACAAATATATATACATACTCAATAAATAAATATAAACCGAGAAAATGTAAGTATAAATGTTTTATTATCCTTAAAATTACCTTATGATCAATAGTTATTAAATCTTGCCCTTCATATTACCTCCAAATACTCTAATAGGCAAGATTTACCTTGAAGCATCAGAAACTCTAGCCTTACATAAAATCTTACAAAGAAGATAAGTAATGGGAACTTTTCATGATCCATACGCTTAAAAAAGATAAAAATCTATGCCAAAAGTAGATAAAGACAATATGTAAAATGAAGCTATAATTTATTTCTCTCATGAATATTCAGAAATCAAAACTTTATTCACAAAAACTTGTGATCTTGTGATAACTCATCTTCTATGATGCAATCTTAGTGATCCATATGAATTTTCAGTAGGCTAGATAATTTGGGTAAATAGACTATTAAAGCCAGTATGAAAGTTTGCAAAGGTTTCCATAGGAAATATTAAAATATTAAACACAGAGAGGAGGCTGGGAGTCCAGGGAAGCGGCAGTTCTTCCAGCAGCATCAGGTAAACAGGCTGGCTTCCCGGCCTGTGCTCCAGTGCCTGCAGATCGCCTGGGACCTGCACAGAGCTCCCAATCCCGGCGGGAGCCAAGCACCCCAGACTCCGGATCTTCGCTCCCACCAACGAGACCAGGAAAGGAGAGGAGGCTGGGAGTCCAGGGAAGCGGTGGTTCTTCCAGCAGCATCAGGTAAACAGGCCGGCTTCCCGGCCTGTGCTCCAGTGCCTGCAGATCACCTGGGACCTGCACAGAGCTCCCAATCCTGGTGGGAGCCAAGCACCCAGACCCCAGATCTTCTCTCCCACCAACGAGACCAGGAAACCAGAGGACCCAGGGAGACCAGGGGAGTAGCTGTTCTGGATCAAGTACAACAGGACCCAGCATAGGGTCCAGGGGACCAGGTAAAGGATAAGCGCCCCAGATTCCTGTTCTTCTTCTCCACCCACGGGACCAGCATTCGGACAAGGAATAGAAGAACCACCAGATTATTGGACTTGCTAGCACCCACCAAAAGGGAACTCTGGTCCCCAGACCAGTAAGGAGCTCTTTCTGCACCCACTAGAAGAAGAGATGGGAAAGAGACAATACAAAAACACAGTCAGCAACAGAAAAACAAATATGACACCGCCAGATTCTAGAGACTCCACACCAGCAAGACCCCAACATTCCAATGCGGACGAAGCAGAAGAGAACGACCTTAAAAGCACTTTCATGAAAATGATAGAGGCCCTAAAAGAGGATATTGGAAAATCCCTCAAAGAAATGGAAGAAAAAACAAACCAAAAAATGCAAGAATTGGAAGAAAAAACAAACCAAAAAAGGCAGAAAATGGAAGAAGAGATGAAGCAAAAAATGCAAGAAATGGAAGAAAAAACAAAGCAAAAAATGCAAGAATTGGAAGAAGAATCATACCAAAAAAGGCAGGAAATGGAAGAAGAAACAAAGCAAAAAATGCAAGAAATGGTAGAAAAAACAAAGCAAAAAATGAAAAAAATGGAAGAAGAAACAAACCAAAAGAGGCAGGAAATGGAAGAAGAAACAAAGCACAAAATGCAAGAAATGGAACAAAAAACAAACCAAAAAATGCAAGAAATGGAAGAAAGAACAAACCAAAAAATTCATAAAAGGCAACAAACGGACGAACAGATAAACAGAAAATTGCAAGAAGCAATGCAAACACTGCAAGGGTTGAAAACTGAAATAGAGTCATTAAAAAAACACAATCTGAAGAAAGGCAGAAAATAGAAAAGCTGGACAAACAGACAGGCACTACCAATACAAGCATTACCAACAGAATAGAAGAGATGGAAGAGAGAATCTCAAGTGTTGAAGATACGCTAGGAGAAATGGATTTATCAACCAAAGAAAACCTTAAATCCAACAAATCCTTAACACAAAACATCCAGGAAATATGGGACACCATGAAAAGACCAAACCTAAGAATAATAGGTATAGAAGAAGGAGAAGAAATCCAGCTCAAAGGGGCAGAAGGCATATTCAACAAAATCATAGAAGAAAACTTTCCCAACCTTAAGAAAGACATGCCAATGAAGGTACAAGAAGCCTACAGAACACCAAATAGAGTGGACCACAAAAAAATCCCCTTGCCACATAATAATCAAGACCCCAAACATACAGAATAAAGAAAGAATATTAAGAGCAGCTAAGGAAAAAGGTCAAGTAACATATAAAGGCAGACCTATCAGAATTACACCTGATTTCTCCATGGAAACGCTGAAAGCCAGAAGGTCTTGGATAGATATTCTACCAACACTAAGAGACCATGGATGCCAGCCCAGACTACTATACCCGGCAAAGCTCTCAATCACTATAGACGGAGAAAACAAGATATTCCATGACAAAACTAGATTCAAGCAATATGTGTCCACTAACCCAGCCCTACAGAAAATTTTGGAAGGAAAACTCCAACCCAAGGAAGCTAACTACAACCAGAAAAACATAAGCATTAGAGAATCTCTCTCTACCAACAGCCAAAAGAACAAAGGGGTGAAACTCCACACATAATTCCACCAACAACAACCATCGCAAATCGAAGAAGGATGAGCAATCATTGGTCATTAATATCCCTCAATATTAATGGCCTTAACTCACCCATAAAAAGACACAGACTAGCAGATTGTATTCGAAGACAGAACCCTACCTTCTGCTGCATACAGGAAACACACCTCACCCTTAAAGACAGACATTACCTGAGAATTAAAGGTTGGGAAAAAATTTTTCAATCGAATGGACCCAAGAAACAAGCCGGGGTAGCAATTCTAATATCTAACAAACTAGACTTTAAAATAAAATCAATCAAAAGAGATGAAGGAGGTCATTACATACTCATCACAGGTGAAACCCACCAAGATGAAGTGTCTATCCTGAACATCTATGCCCCAAATACAAAGGCATCCACATTCGTTAAAGAAACATTATTAGAACTTAAATCTCATCTAAAGCCCCACACAGTTATAGTGGGAGATTTCAACACACCACTCTCACCACTAGACAGGAATACCAAACAGAAACTCAACAAAGAAGCAAAAGGGCTAATAGAAGTAATGACCCAACTGGGATTAACAGATATCTATAGAACATTTCATCCACATAAAAAAGAATATACCTTCTTCTCACCACCACATGGAACCTTCTCAAAAATCGACCACATACTTGGCAACATATCAAACCTCAGCAGCTACAAAAAAATTGGAATAACTCCATGCATCTTATCAGACCACCATGCTTTAAAATTAGAATTCAACAACAACACAAATTGCAGAAAACCTACAAACTCATGGAAATTGAATAATGCTCAACTGCACCATCCCTGGGTCAAAGAGGAAATAAAAAAAGAAATTAAAGACTTCCTCGAATTCAATGAGAATGAAGACACAACATACCCAAACCTATGGGACACTTTGAAAGCAGTGCTACGGTGGAAGTTCATAGCGCTAAATGCTCACATGAAGAAACAGGAGAACAGTTATACCAGAGAATTAACATCACAGCTGAAAACTCTATAACACAAAGAAGCACACTCCCCCAGGAGGAGTAGACGCCAGGAAATAATCAAATTGAGGGCTGCAATCAATAAAGTAGAAACCAGGAAAACAATACAAAGAATCAACGCAACGAAGAGTTGGTTCTTTGAGAAAATCAACAAGATAGACAAACCTTTGTCCAAACTTACCAAACAGCAGAGAGTGAACATGCAAATTAACAAAATTAGAAATGAAAAGGGGGACATAACAACAGACTCTGAGGAAATCCAGAGAATCATTAGGTCATACTTTGAATACCTGTACTCCACAAAATTCGAAAATTTAAAGGAAATGGATGACTTCCTGGACAGCTATCAATTGCCAAAACTAAATCAAGAACAGATAAGCAATTTAAATAGACCTATAACCCCTATGGAAATAGAAGCTGTCATCAAAAGTCTCCCAACCAAAAAAAGCCCAGGTCCAGATGGCCTCAGTGCAGAATTCTACCAGAAATTCAAAGAACAGCTTATACCAATTCTTCTCAAAGTGTTCCACACAATAGAAGCAGAAGGGTCTTTGCCAAACTCTTTCTATGAGGCTTCAATAACCTTGATCCCCAAGCCACACAAAGATACAACTAAGAAAGAGAACTTCAGACCAATATCCCTCATGAACATTGATGCAAAAATACTCAATAAAATACTGGCAAATCGGATCCAAGAACACATCAAAACAATCATTCACCACGATCAAGTAGGTTTCATCCCAGGAATGCAGGGATGGTTCAACATACAAAAATCCATCAACGTAATCCACCATATAAACAAGCTGAAAAACAAAAATCACATGATCATCTCACTAGATGCTGAAAAAGCCTTTGACAAAATCCAACACCCCTTCATGATAAAGGTCTTGGAGAGATCTGGGATAACAGGGGCATACTTAAACATAATAAAAGCTATATACAGTAAACCAACAGCCAACATCAAACTAAATGGACAGAAACTCAACGCAATTCCTCTAAAATCAGGAACAAAACAAGGCTGTCCACTCTCTCCATACCTTTTCAACATGGTACTTGAAGTTCTAGCTATTGCCATACGACAACAAAGGGGGATCAAGGGGATACAAATTGGGAAGGAAGAGGTCAAACTTTCACTGTTTGCAGACGATATGATAGTTTACATCAATGACCCAAAGAACTCTACCAGGGAACTCTTACAGCTGATTAACACCTTCAGCAAAGTGGCAGGCTACAAGATCAACTCAAGAAAATCAGTAGCCCTACTATATACAGATGATAAAAGGGCTGAAAGAGAAATCAGAGAAACATCACCCTTTACAATTGCCACAAACAACATAAAATACCTTGGGGTAACGCTAACCAAACAAGTGAAAGACCTGTATTGTAAGAACTTTGAATCTTTAAAGAAAGAAATTAAAGAAGCCCTCAGAAAATGGAAAGACCTCCCATGCTCTTGGATAGGTAGGATCAATGTAGTAAAAATGGCAATCCTGCCAAAAGCAATCTACAGATTCAATGCAATCCCCATTAAAATCCCAGCACAGTTCTTCACAGACCTTGAAAGAACAATAATAAATTTTGTATGGAAAAACAAAAGACCCAGGATAGCCAAAACAACCCTGTTCAACAAGGCAACGTCCGGAGGCATCACCATCCCTGACCTCAAGCTCTATTATAGAGCTATAGTCCTGAAAACAGCTTGGTATTGGCACAAAAATAGACAGGTAGACCAATGGAATCGAATTGAAAATCCGGGTATTAACCCACACACGTACGAACATCTGATCTTTGACAAAGAAGCTAAAAATATACAATGGAATAAAGAAAGCATCTTCAACAAATGGTGCTGGCATAATTGGAGACTGGCATGTAGAAGAATGCAGATCGACCCATGTCTATCGCCATGCACAAAACTTAAGTCCAAATGGATCAAAGACCTCAACATAAATCCAGCCACACTGAACCTCTTAGAAGAGAAAGTGGGTGGTACCCTTGAACGAATTGGTACAGGAGACAGCTTCCTGAACATAACACCAGTAGCACAGGCAGTAAGATCAACAATTAATAAATGGGACCTACTGAAACTGAGAAGCTTCTGTAAGGCAAAGGACACAGTCAGCAAGACAAAAAGGCAGCCCCCAGAATGGGAAAAAATATTCACTAATTCCATATCTGACAGAGGGTTGATCTCCAAAATTTACAAAGAACTCAAGAAGCAAGTCTCCAAAACACCAAAGGACCCTATTAAAAAGTGGGCTGCAGAACTAAATAGAGAGTTTTCAATAGAGGAGTCTAAAATGGCTGAGAGGCACTTGAGAAAGTGCTCAACATCCTTAGCCATCTGGGAAATGCAAATCAAAACAACTCTCAGATACCATCTCACCCCTGTCAGAATGGCTAAAATCAAAAACACCAATGACAATTTATGCTGGAGAGGATGTGGTGAAAGGGGGACACTCCTCCATTGCTGGTGGGAGTGCCAACTGGTTCAGCCACTTTGGAAATCAGTGTGGAGATTCCTCAGAAAAATGGGAATAAACCTACCACAAGACCCAGCAACTCCACTCTTAGGCATATATCCAAAAGATGGCCATTCATACAACAAAGATGTCTGTTCCACTATGTTCATAGCAGCTTTATTTGTAATTGCCAGAACATGGAAGCAACCTAGATGTCCCTCACCTGAAGAGTGGATAGAGAAAATGTGGTACATCTACACAATGGAGTACTATTCAGCAGAAAAAAATAATGGAATCATGAGATTCGCAGGCAAATGGATGACACTAGAAGAAACCATCCTGAGTGAGGTAACCCAGTCACAAAAAGAGAAACATGGCATGTACTCTCTCATACATGGATTTTAGACATAGATCTGGGGAGTGCCAGCCTACAATCCTAAGGCCAGAGAGTCTGGGAAACAGAAACTTTATTTAGTGGCTGATCGAAGAAGAGGCAGAATCCCTTGGTTAAGTACTGAGCTGAACTCAAGAAAGCCAGTAACAGAGAGGGAGGACTGATGATCAAAGGGATTAAGACTGGGCTGGTTTAACCCCCAGAAACAGCTGACCAGACAAAGGTTAACTCTTGAATCCCAGGCATTAGCCTGGGAAGCCAGCATGGGACTGATCAAGACCCCCTGAATCTGGGTGTCAGTGAAGAGGCCTAGGGAATCTATTGAGCATTGGGCAGCAGATCAGTACCCATGCCAAGTATACACACGGACTTTGGACTCCAATAGAACAATGTGAGGTGCACTCTCACCCTGAACTCTTGGGGAAGGGTCTAGGCCCTGCCCTATATGAAATGACACACTATGCACACCCCCATGGAGGGCCTCACCCTCCCTGGAGAAATGAGGGGATAACGGGGGGGGGGCACGGGAGGAAGGGAGGGAATGGGAGAGGGACCTGGAACTGACTTGTGAAGCAACCTTGTTTCTTATCTAAATTTAAACTGGAAAATAAAATTAAAAAAAATATTAAACACACGTTGTATTGGGTTCTATTTTGAGTTCTGTGTTGTACAAGAGAATCTTAAATTGGTATGACTTTAGTAAACTAAAACCATATGGCAGAGTCTGCTAAAGCTGAACAAATAAAAAATCTGTGTAGGAAGTAAGAGAATAAAACAGATTCAGCATGAATCTGCCTCACAAAAAGGCACCATGTCAGCAAATAACTAGATATAAAGTGATATAATCTGTGTAATCCTTTAGGTACAAAACCCTCAAAACTAATGTATAGTCAAAGCACTCTGCATCTGAGTGGTCATTGCTCTGTGGTTTCATTCTCTGCAGGGGCACATCCCTTGACAGGGATGTGTCTCCTTGTTGTAATCTGCATCCTGTGCTTCTTACATGATTCTTTACTCTTTGAATGTCTATAAAGCATTACATGTATGACTTGTGAATATTAGTGCACATTGCACTTCAATAAAAAGATCATTAGAAAAGTTAATTGAATTTTTCATGCCCCAGCTGCAAACAGAAAAGATATTACAATGGTAATAATTATAAAAACAAAGTACCAGGTGATAGACATGGATCTATCTGCAGTCTTCACAAAACTTAAGTACAAATAGATCAAAGACCTCAACATAAATTCAGGCACACTGAAACTCTTAGAAGAGAAAGTGGGAGATACTCTTCAACGAGTTGGTACAGGAGACCGCTTCCTGAACATACACCAGTAGCACAGACACTGAGATCGACAGTTAACAAATGGGACCTCTTGAAACTAAGAAGCTTCTGTAAGGCAAAGGACACAGTCAACAAGACAAAAAGGCAGTCCACAGAATGGGAAAAGGTATTCACTAACCCCACATCTGACAGAGGGCTGATCTCCAAAATTTACAAAGAACTCAAGAAGCAAGTCTCCAAAACACCAAAGGATCTAATTAAAAAGTGGGGTACAGAACTAAATAGAGAATTCTCAATAGGAGAGTCTAAAATGGCTAAGAGACACTTGAGAAAGTGCTCAACATCTTTAGCCATCAGGGAAATGCAAATCAAAACAACTCTGAGATATCTTTCTCCTGTCAGAATGGCTAAAGTCAAAAACACCTAAGACAATTTATGCTGGAGAGAATGTGGAGAGAGGGTAACACTCCTCCACTGCTGGTGGGAGTGCCAACTCGTACACCCACTTTGGAAATCAATATGGAGATTCCTCAGGAAAATGAGAATCAATCTACTACAAAACCCAGCAATTCCACTCTTAGGCATATATCCAAAAGATGCAAATTCATACAACAAGGACATCTGTTCCACTACGTTCATAGTAGCATTATTTGTAATAGCCAGAACCTGGAAGCAACCTAGATGCCCCTCAACTGCAGAGTGGATAGAGAAAATGTGGTACATTTACTCAATGGAGTACTACTCAGCAGAAAACAACAATGGAATCTTGACATTCACAGGTAAATGTATGGCACTAGAAGAAACCATCCTGTGTGAGGTAACCCAGTTACAAAAAGACAAACATGGTATGTACTCACTCATACATGGATTTTAGGCATGGATCAGGATAGTGCCAGTCTGCACTTCCTCTGACAGAGAGTCTGGGAAACAGGAAAGAGCCTAAGAGAGATATGCATGGTACCTCAGAGAAGAGGAATGAGGCAAGATCTCCTGAACAGATTGGGAACATGGCGAGAGGTGGGAAGAAGAGAGGGGGCGAAGAGGAAGAGAGAGTAGGTCATGGAGGAACAGGAATGTTGAGTGGGGGTTTAGAATAGGGGGGAGAACAGGATGAAAAATACCATAATAGAGGGAATCATAGGTTAGAAAAGAGATCTGGCACCAGTGAGACCTCTAGTGATTTAAAGGGATGACACCAACTGGCAAGCTAAGCAATATTGGAGAGACAACCTTAAATGCCCATTCCTGATAATGAACTTGAAATCTACCCTATATGCCATCCTAGAACCTTCATCCAATGACTGATGGAAGCAGAGGCAAACACCCATAGTTAAACACTGACCTGAACCCATGGAACCCAGTGACAGAGAGAGAGGAGAGATGAGCAATTTGGCAAGGAATGGGCTGGAGAAACCAGCAGAGACAGTTGATCTGAACAAGGGGGAGCTCTTGGACCCCAGACCGACAGCTGGGAGACCAGCATGGTAGTGATCCAGATCTCCTGAGTGTGAGAGTCAGTGAGGAGGCCTGGGCAACCTATCGGGCCCTGGGAAGTAGATAACTGTTTATCCCTGGCATACAAATGGACTTCGTGTGTTTATAACACAAAGAGGTCTGCTCTCTCAGCCTGGATTCTTAGGGGATTGCCTGGTTCCTACACTGAGTGAAGTGACAGACTCTGGATATACCCTATATGAAAGGAAGTGGGGATAGGGTGGGAGGCTGGGGGTGATGATGGAGGGTGTGGCAGGAGGGGAGGGAGAGGGAACTGGGATTGACATGTGAAGCAAGCTATTTAAAATTAAAGTAATAAAAAAGTTAAAAAATAAAAACAAAGTACCATTTCCTATGGTTAAAGAAACACAGATACATGATTCCTATGTAGACATTTTTGAAATTATATCAAAAGGCATTAAACACATTTCAGTAGATAGATGTTATATTAGATATAAAGATTTGAATAGCTCTGGATGTCAGTTCTTCCTAAATGAAATCTGTAGATTAAATGGCACCTAAAGTAAAAAGCATCCTCATGGAACCTAGAAGGTGTCTTCTCTAATTCGTGCAGAAGAGGATGTGCAGGAGGAGATATCAGACTCTGTGTTCAATACCCAGCACTACAAAGTTAGCTAAGTTAAAAGGTCAAAAAGGGTAAGGGAAGAGTTTGTCCCTTCACTAATAAATATACACTGAAAATTACAGAGATCAAGAATATGATTTTATTTCAAGGGTTAACAAACAAAGACAATGAAAACCAAAAATCAACCCACACATTCACAAAACTACTTGATAAAGTGCAATGCAATCAACCTATATATAGCCATGAAGTCGCTGACTGTTCACATAGAAAAATCATCAGGGATTCAGTCACTTCTCATGAAAAAAAATGATCTCTAATGAACTGACTTATGTACAAAGGGGAGAGATTCATAGTTTTTAAAACAGGGAGAAACTATTTTGACAATGGGTTAGAGACATTTTTAAAAAAATATTGACGATAAACACACACACACACACACACATAGTACATTTATTATTTGTGTACTTGCTGGAACAAAATATCTTACCAAAACAACTTTAGGAAGTTAATTTGGGCTCACAAAGTTACAGTCCATGGTGGTGGGGATGTCATGTCAGAAAGAGCTTGAAGTATTGGGTCATATGGTATCTAGAGTCAGGAAGCAGAGAGAGATGGATGCTGGTGTTCAGTTCACTGTTGTCTTTAACTAGGTCAGAACCCTGTGGATGATGATGTCCACAATTAGGATGAGTTTTAATACCTTAGTTAACCTAATGTTTAAACTTAATAATAGACATGACAAGAGAGATATGTCTCCTAAGTAATGCTAGCTCTTGTCAGATTGGCAATTAATAATAACCACATTATATTTATATTTATTAGAAGCCAGATCATCTGTGAAAAGAAATGGAAACAGGAAGGAGAAGATAGGAGAGAGACTATGATATTTTTAGATAAAAATATCTTCATGAAACATATCATTACATATAGTGAACATACACCAATTTAAAACAATTATATAAATAGTAATACAGATAAATTCAATTTTACTATCACTCCTAAAGTTTTGTTCTTCAATAAGAATCCCTTTTCATTTGAAAAAGATAGGCTGTATGCTAGTTAGAAACACTTGCTACATACAAAACTAATTTCTGTGAGTCAATTTTGAAAAGGCACTTACAAGGAAAAAACATTTGATAAACTGTGAATGATAGCAAGGATCTGAGAATAAATATAACAGTGTTGGGTGTAGATATTAAATACTGCATGATGTGACTTTGCAGTTTACCTGTAAAATATTAGAAGTTTGATATGGCGAGACATGGTTAAGGATGTGGGGTAATGGTGTGTGAGAGACATATAAATTGCAAAACAGCTGTAGGTAAAACTAGCACTTTATAATAAAGCTAAAGATAAACATCTGTCTTCTATGCTGGGCATTCTATTTTGGAGAAACTAACCAGATCAGTTCTCATTTGAGTATTTCATGGATTATGAACAAAAATGCTTTAACTTATTGTTTGTGCAAACAAAATATTAGAAACAATCCAGATGGCTCATCTGGAGCAAAGTGGATAAATAACTTGTGATAGTTACACTCAGTAGGACACTATACAACAGTGAAAATGGAAAAAAATCAAAATTGATAAGTTCCAAACTCTACTGAGAGAAAATTGTAAGTTAAGGTAGAAATCACTTACCAGGATTCTGATAAAATAAGGGTGAAGACAGCTCTTCCTTGTTCACATGTATAAGCACCAAATGATAAATACAGAAATTTCAAGTTGTGTTTGTCTATAGGAATGGAGGAAGATATGCATTAGGAGAAGGCTATGCCTGGACTTCCAAGGTGTTGACAGTGTTTTTCATAAACTCTTTATTATGGAAGTCCTTTTCATAGTTATTCTGCACATTCTATGCATACTATGTATGGTAGCTTATAGACATTTAAAATCATACTAATATGAAAGCATAACTTTTAAATGACACATTTGTGTAATACTTTGAAAATGTCAGTAGGCACAGTACATACTAACTGGAGAGCATACAGCAAAAGTGAAGCACTTGTGAACTCCATTTTTCCTCTTTTTCTTAATGTGTGTTACTTAAGAAACTAACCCAAGAAATTATTTGTCAACAGAATAAAATAAAGAAAATAGGTAAGCGAATGCATCCAGAATTTAGTGAAATTTTAAAACTTCAAAAATATAATGACCTCTTCTTCAAGTGTTAGAGTAACTTACAAAATGACTGCATCCAGAGAACGTAAGAAAACCTATGCAAAGTGATGTATGGGTTACGTTGCTAACTTTACAAAGCAAAAACACAGAGCAGTGTGCACAGTCAACTTCTATCTGTGTTTAAAAATCTCAAGGAGCATGTGAACACCTTATGTCAGGTTCTTAACTTCAACTTATAGAATGATAGAGCCCAACAATCCAACTTCTGGGTATTTTATAGTAAAAAGAAAAAAATGAAGGAAGGAATAAAAGAAGGAATGAACAAGGGAAATGAAGAAATGTCCTGAGTACAAAAAAAAATACATACAAATGCTGCATGCATAATAACCAAAAAAAGTAGACTTTGACTTGTTAATGTCAAAATGAAGCATATTAGGTTTACAGTGTAGAATACTATTCAACAATAAATGGATGGATGTTGATACCTATAACAACTGGGTCAACCACAAAGACATTATATTGAGTGAACAAAGTACAGTCTTCAGAGGATGCCTCTTATATGATTTTCCCACAAAGCAGAATTAGAGAGTAGATGACTTCCAGTTTTGGAATGGGAGACGCTGTGGCTGTGGGTAGAATTTATAAAATGGTGTAG
Source organism: Mesocricetus auratus (assembly GCF_017639785.1). NCBI lineage: Eukaryota > Metazoa > Chordata > Mammalia > Rodentia > Cricetidae > Mesocricetus > Mesocricetus auratus. The sequence goes on along the minus strand of NW_024429209.1, from coordinate 8,309,962 downwards.
TTATGCGGCATCCTGGTTATGGTGGTAGTCACATGAAATTTGCCTGTGTATTAAAATTCATAGAATAGAACCCGCAAAAATATTACCTTATAAAACTTAAAACTAGACAAACTTATGTTTTAGTACAGAATATCTCTAGAAAGTTGCACTTAAATTATTTTCTTTGTTGTCTCAACAGAGAAAACAGAACCAAGAGCTTGGATTCAAACAAGGGTTCGAGTAGAGCTTTGCCCTACATAGCCCTGGTACCTTCAAAATTTGTCTGTCATATTTAAACTCAATGGATAATCTTTAAAAAGCTACGAATACACTGCACAAAATTAAACTTTTTGTCTACAATTGGAGACCACAGGACTGGGCATACAGCCTAGTAGGTAGAGCCCCTTCTTATACTTCATAAAGTCCTATTTTTAAGCTCCAGAGCTGTCTGTGTGACTAATGAATTGTAAGCATCTCCTGGAGCCTGGTGGGGTCACCAATGGTTACACAACTGGAGGTCATGTTTCCTTCTGTCTTTGAATCTATTAGCAGCAAGTAGTCCAGCAATGATGAGTAGGGCCTCCCAGTCCTAGCTTTATTCATGCCGTATAGTTAATGGGCTCACTCTTATGTACACCCAGTGTGGATATCTGCATCTGTTGTGAGTTCACAGTTGCACTGTGTTGTGTCTAGAAGATGACATTTTGCAGCCCTTTCCCTATTTTTCAGCTCTTCGACTCCTTCTTTCCTTCTATCATATTTGCTGCACTTTGGTGGAAATGGCATAAATAAACATCTTGTTTCGGTCTGAGCAGTCATCTGTCACTAATTTTCAGTACATTGAGCAGACATGAGCCACTGCACTCAGCCATAACCAGGAAGAGAGGTTTCTCTGATTAATATGGAGAGTATAGCATTGGTTTATGGGTATAAACACAAATATTTAGAAGGTGATTTGATGGTATGTCAATTTAGACATACAACAATAAATATTCTTCAGTCTCTGTTCGGGTGAACAGAATCCTTGCCAAGGATTTTTTTAACAGTTTTATAGTAGTAGGATGGATTCTCTACTTTGGAGCAGATCTCAAAGTTTTCATAGAAACCTTGAGTTACTAATGTCATTAGGGGCAGGGGTGGATACATCCTATTTTCCAGGGAGGCACAGAGTCATTCAAAATAATATAGGCTCTTGCCAGTCCTCTTATTTGCCTACCAGAACTAGATGTTTTGACACTATTTCTGAAGACATCATGCATCTTGATTGCATGATATAAAGTAATCAAAGTAGAAGTGAGATGATGATGATGACTAGCTGTTACAATTTTGGAAAGTACTGTTCAATGTACTGGGAAAGAAATGTCATCAGCATACCTATAAACCATACAAACTACAAAACCAACCAGCCAGGCAAAATGCACCCACATGTGCAACAATGACATTACTGTTATGGTGATAACCAAACATTCTCTGCATATGTGTTTTAACTTAAGCAAGGTCCCAGTTATATACTGCAAAAGAAACAATGAATATTATGCTAACATGAAGACTATAAACAATTATCTCTAAGCAGCAAAAAGCACCAGGACTCCATCATTCTACACAATTATTGTCATTGCAGTAATCGTGCAAGCCATTTCTTCCTGGGGCATTTTGAAGGGCAGCAAGTATCAGAAGCAGACAACTATTGGATCCATTGACTTGTGGTTATGTTATTACGTGGAATGATGGTACTTTTACATCTAGTCTTTCAAGGTCTTTTGATGTCTTTTTTCTTGTGAAGGATACAATAAAACTGGAAGCATGCCTTTTTCCTTGATTCATGCTAACAAGATAGTATGTCTATTCACATTTTCACATTTTGATCCTATTAAAAGATATTCCTCTATTATGGACAGAACTCAGAAAATGGTGTAACACATCCAGGTAACACTGGTGACTCCTATATTCTTTCTATGCCTATGACCAGAGAACCCAGGCTAGTATGCCAAGATTGATTAGAATTTCTGAATCCTCCCTCCTGGAAGGAGTAGTTGAAAGCCACAATGTTTCCAACACTAATTATGCAAGAAACTCCTGTATGTAGATGATTAATCCATATTTTCAAAATAGACAGACAATCATAGTATTTTTCTACAACTTCAGTCTATAAAATGGCAGGTATAACAGGTTTCCTCATTGTACAAAGAGATAAACTTAGATTAAGAATGATTTTGCTTCAACTATATGATTAGATAGGGTCTGACTTATTTTCTCAAGTCTGAACTATGTGCCAGAGTGATGACCAGTGACTGTGATTAAAGGCCAGTCCTTACTAGACCCTGAGAAATGAATGTATGGAACAGTACTCCACAAGGCAGTTTGACTAGAAACAAATGAAGTCAAAGGACATATGTAAAGGGCAGACATAAAACTTGCAGTAGCCAAAGTTCCCAGCTCAGTGTCCAAGTCTGTTAAGTACTAATGGGCCTACAGCACCCAATAATGAGATCAGAAACATTACAACTGTATAGAGGGGCTTGGAGTATGAACTGTTCTAGGCAGCTGGTTTGGGCTGTGATTCCAACCCTGCTACTTAGTAGCTGTTGGGATGATAACTTGCTTACTCTCTCTCTGTGTGAACCTTACTTTTCTTATCATTAGCTAGAGACATTCAAAGTAGAGTAAATGAGTTAATATCTATTTGTAAAAATTACATAGCATGGTTCCTGATGCCCAGGAAAGCCTGGCAGGTAAAATTTCCTTTTAAGTGTATTTCTGGTCTTCAGATTCATGAAGAACCCCTGCTGTGCCATTTTGCAAATTAGACATTCAGCACAAAAAGTCTGTTACTAGCCACATCTCACACAGCTTGGGTTCAAACCCACTTTGGCTTGTCTGTGAGGCCAGCCCCCTTTTCTCACACTCTAATAATGTCCTTGCATGAAGTTTTCATTAGACTCATACTTTAGGATCCACCTTTGGACTTGGAAGATACTCCTAAAACAAAGCCTCACAAAAGAATGGTATTTTTAGAATTCTACCTTAGTCTTATTTTTCTTATTTTTCTTCCATAAACCTAAAAGACACAATTAAAAGGAAATGGGAAGACTATAAAACACACACACACACACATACACACACAAAGGGTAATTACTGATTTTATTAAAAACATCTATCATAGAGCCACACAACCATTGTTATTTCAAGCCTGGGAATACAATGCACACTATTAAGCCATTTGATGATTCAAGATAAAAGCATGATTAAATATGTTAATGAAAGTTCCAGCCTATATCAAGATGCATACTGCAGATCAACCTCAGACAGATCCGACTGCTGAGATGTTCCCTTTGTGAACTTTGTATTGAACCTGGCTTGAGTTGAGAGAGGGGGGGGAGGAAGGAGGGAGGGAGGGAGGGATGGAGGGAGGGAGGGTGTAGTTATGAAGGTAATGATATTCTGTGTGATCCTGGGCCAGGCTGGCTACCCTGGAATCCTGCCCTCTGGCTGCTGTTCAACCTCATTTCATTTGCTTCCCAGTGGAGTTAGAAACCAAGCCCCTGGAATTCTGTTACCAATTTCCTCTATTCTCATGTCTGGAGGGGCAGGAACCCACTGCAACCAGGAGGGATCCTCTATGTTAAGTCTCAATTGTTGGTCAAGTCCCATGTTGGCTTCTTCATACAGATATGTATTTTATTTTTCCTATTTTATCCTTCTCACTGACCTGTCTTTACATAGAGGTGGGCTCAGAAATGCTAAATCCTTTCGTGAGATAATCACACATGCAAAATACTTCTGTTCCTTTTCCAAGACAGTTTAGCCTTCTATGTCATCTTGGGTCAGATGTACCAAAGTGAGTGTAAGTGACAACTGTCTCACTAAAGTGGAAGCTTCGAGGAATAGTTTGTGTATTACCACATTCCCTATAATCTGTTTCTTCAACTTGAGTTCCCATGTAATTAGGGTTAGTAGAGCCCCATTTTAATCTGCCTGTGGACATGTAACACAAAGGAAATATTTGCTGTTTGGGACTAAGAAGGCGTGACTTGTTTTCAGTGGAGCATAATCTATCCTGTCCTGCACCTGGTCAGGTCTGAGCAACTTGTGCAGGCATGGGGATCTGGGATCTGGGATCTGGGACCTGGGATCTGGGATCTCTGAATAGCATTTTGTCTGTTTTCAAAGACCTCACTCTTTTTAATGTCCCTGGCTTTTTAAATGACACTTGATTATACTGCAGCATCTAGAACATCTTCCTTACTGTGCAAGGTTCAAAGAAAGGATACAAAATGTATCCAGCTAAATGCTTTGCATGGACTTTGAGGATCCCAGCAGCATAAGGTATAAATCCCTAGAGCTCAAGGTCAGAATAAGATGTATCAGTTCACTCTGTAATCTTGACTGGACTCATCTCAACTGGTTCCTCTGGTTTTCCCTCCCTCATGTATAATGGAAATTATACCATTAATTTCCAGAGTCACTGGCCTCTAATGAGCCTTCAAATCAAACAACATCTTCCTTGTTTTCTCAAACAAGGAAAGATATATTCTGGGATTATACAGATACTATGGAGCATTGTTCCTTACCTTAGTAGAGAAAAATGTTATGAGATATAATGGGTTGAAGGGGAGATAATCTGAACTGTAAATATGAGAGGAAAGAAGAAAATATATGAAGAATGATGCTAAACATTAGATTCAACTGGAAGGCATGAGTGTCATACATTTAGGTCAATAAATAAGGCCCACTCACCTGCAATAGAAAAAAAGAGAGATACCTTGCCCAGCCTAGACACAGGAGTGTGGGGGTAAAGAGGTTGTCTTGGTCCTGACTCAAGCAGATGATGGGACAGACTTAGTAGACTTCCTAGGGGAGGCCTTACCCTCTCTGAGGGAGGCGAGGCCAAAGTGTGGGGAGCAGGAGGAGAGAGGGAGGGAGAACTGGAATTGGAAGGTAAAAAAAAAAACCAAGAAGGCCCACAAATGAGCTGGTTTATATGCAAATTTCTTAGGGCTATGTTCAGGCAACATTGCAAGTGGATTCTCAGTTTTCTAGATCTGTGCCATCAACCACTAGGCTTACTGTTTTTAGTTGTATCCAAATCAGCAAAAATTTTTCTGAGCACACATTTCCCCTTATATGTACATACTTACTAGTACAAGTAAACATTACTGGATCATATGCATCTTGTATGTATTTTGTGTATCTAAACTGTGTAGCAAAGGAAAAATGTTTAAGAAGATGAATGTGTAAATAAAAACAGACGATATAAAATATTCTTCCCAGTCTCCCATCACCCAGCAAGTGTTGGAATATACATAATCCACAACTAGGGGGTCAGTGGCTTTGCATCATTCTTCCTAGAAGTGACTTTGTGACTACCAGTAATTCTTAACTATTTGTAAAGGGGCACCAAGGAGCTTTCAAATGCTTGTTTTTTATTAAGCTTTAAAGAACACAATGGATAAAGTAAGTCATTCATTAATCAAATTTCAGTGGAGAGCACAGCCAGAGGTCTGAGACACTATTTGCTTCCTTTTGTTTCCCAGTGTCACAGGTGACTGAGAATAACCAGTGTCCTTTACAGACTGAGCAAGAAGAATAGATCCTCCTTCTTGTTATTCAGAAAAGGTGTTAATTTGCACATTTAAAGCAGTACTTCCTGTTAATCATATCAAAGTCACACTCTTCCTGTGACCCTAAAAATCTGTCATCACAGCAAATAGCTGGAGCCAAACATATCAGAAATCTATTTAAATAATGAAGTCATGACTCTGTCAGGCATATTTGTGAAATGGAGGAACACCTTGATATATAGAACACTAATTTGGCGAGTGGTTTCTTTGAGTTAAAATAGGAAAGGAGAAAGGGATGAATCCCCATAAGTAGAAAGTTATTTCTTTGGTGCAAGAAGTGAGCATTTGTATTCTGAGAGATACTGTGTTTTGGACACTCTCTGCCAGACTCTCAAGACATATGATGTGGCGAGTGGTTACCTTTTGAATGTGTAAAATTGTAGACATTTTTGAATATTTGGTTCATATAGGTCTGAATAGTAAAGTAAACTGTTATGAACATTAAAAGGTTACAACTTTTAATTCAATCTTATGGTAGATAGGTTTAAAACTTCAAATTCGAAAATGTAAAAAGGGAAAGAAATGCATTAAAAAGCAACATGATAGTTTTCAAAGAGACATCTATAAAAGAAGAACATGGAGAATTTTGAAGAGTGGCAAAATATATTATGAAAATATCAACAGTAAAAATGATAAAACAATGTTAAGATTAGATAAAATAAGCAAAAAGAACAATGATACATTATTGTTTTACTAATACAGGATTTGATTTGTATTTCATTCATAAAAGCTCTAATTATTCTTGGAATTCTGACAGCTCTAAACCTATATGCACATAACAACATGAAATGTGCAAAAACATGTAGACCAAATTTGACAGAACTGTAGATATAATTTTAAATTGATCAGTGGGAGATTTTTAAAAATATTTTTCCTTCAATGAGGAAATGATAATTCTCAGTTTTGCTTCAAACAAACTTCTAGGAGTTGAGGAGATATGAGAGAATAAAATAGAATTCCTGGTTTTATGATGTGCATATACCCAAGGATGGAAAACACAATGAAAACATTTCATATGTCAGATATTGATAAGGCTAAGTAAGAGAAAGTTAAATGAATGTTGTGATGTAGAAAGTCATGGAGTAAGGGGTCTATTATTGAGTCCATTGTGAAGGAGGGCACTCCTTATAAAATAAAGTGACATACAGGAAGCCATACAGTCAACCAAAAGACACCAAATGAAGGAAAACATTTCAAACAGTAGAATCAGTCAGTGTGCTGAAACAGAGGATGTAGAGTTCTTGGACCACTCTATGTACAACAAAGAGATAGTATATGTACAGAGTATGTGAGAATTCCTGGAGAGCCTAGCAGACAGATGACTTTAACTTATAGATCAATGGTTGGATAATAAATAAAGAATAGAGATTCACTGGGAAGCATGTATTACCACATAACAACCATATAATTGATGAATATAAAATTATTTGCCTAATATTTTGTATGAATTCTGGTAAAAACACATGAACAGTTTTTTGAAAAAATAGTTAATCAATAAAGCAAACCTGAGATCTTCTGAGTTAGCCTCATACATTCTCTGACCAGAATGAAATTAAGTTAGAAATGAAAAGAAGATATGTAGTAAAAAGTTAACAACATTCGAAAATATAAAAGGACTTGTATAAAATATATAGGCCACTGAGTACATCATAAAGAAAATGTGTAAACTCTTAAGAATTGAATAACAAAAAATAATATGAGCAAAAGCCTAGGGATTTCTCTAAGTCCACACTTACAGAGAAGTTTGCAGTTTCAATTGCTCAAAATAACAAAGGGTATTTAAGTACTGAATGATGTCATCGTCCATCTTTAAAAGGGAAGGGTTCATGAATTAAAATGAAGAAGGAAGAGGAAATGACCAACCAGAGAAAACATTGATGAAATAAAAAGAAAAAATTACAGCAAGACCCAAAGCTCTTTGAAAAGATTTTTTTAAAACATCCTGGAGTATTAGCAATTATTTGGGGGAAAAAACAAGTTTTTTAAACACTCTTCTGGAAACTACAATTTGCTGCACCCACTTTGAGAGGCAATTTATAGTCACCTGAAGATGTGTGTAGCATGATATCCAGTGTTTTATAGTGTAGACCAGAAAAAAAACTGTATTTTTATTCTCAGGAGATACGCCCATGGCTTTCATAGCAGAAACTAGAACATTGCCACCAATGTGCTTCTATGTCAAGGGAATTGATAAATAAATTGTGGTTTATATGTATTTATATAGCATCATATTATAGGATGGTAAAATGAGCAAGCCAATACAAAATGGACAACCCTCACAGTGATGTTTGAATGAAAGCTATAAATAAGATAAAGGAAGAATATATATGCATTTCCATTTACTATGAGGTTCAAAGCATACACAAATGAACCTTATAGCTGTGGAGATGTATAATTAGAATGACACCTACCCACCTTCCTCCAGAGGTCGTAGATAGAGAGAAAAGATGTGAGAAGAGGAGTGCAAGTAGATTCCAATCGCCTTGTGTTTGTTCCATTTCTGAAGGTGTTCACTATAGATAATATTTAATGCTATTATTTTTTGCTGAATATACTTTAATATTCTATCACCTTACTAAGAATTAATTTTAATTGTGTCATTTTTCAAACAATTTTTTTCTCTTCCCAGTTCTTCCCAATGCCCTGCTACCCCTGGTGCCCACTTTCATGTTACAGTCTATACATAATTTATAACATCTTTTTGCATGTGATATAATTTCTCCTAAGTGACTGTTAGAAACAATTTATTGGGGCTGGAGAGATGGCTCAGCAATTAAGAACACTGATTGCTTATGCAGAGGGCTCAAATTTGATTCTCAGCAACCACATGATGACTCACAACTCTCTGTAACTCCATTTCCAGGCATCTGATACTCTCTTCTGTTCTCCATGGATACTAGGCATGCCTCAAGTGATTCATAGACATGTATACAGACAAAATGATATCCTTAAGAAGAAAGATGCAAAGATTCAGAAGCAAATTCCTTTGCTTCCCAAAGATTCTTAAACTAAAACAAGCATGTTACCTAAGGACAAAGAATGTTAATGCTATTTTCAAGTAGTTTTAAATGATTTCAGATTTCTAAAAGCAAGAAGTAACAATTTATAAACTACAAATGTAAAACAATATATTATGGCTGTAAAAGATGTAACTGACAATACTAACTCAAGAAGATATATAAAATGGATGTAATTTTTAAAAATTAAGTAACTGAAAAGATTCTTCTGAGAAAGGTAATTTAAATCCAAGTCAGCAAAATGTTCATAAATTTTTGTAAATTCTCCCAGTAATTATAAAACACAAGAATATTCCCCAATTCATCTGATAAGCCTTAGATGTCCTCCTAAGACTTCCTAGGACAAAACATCAAGGAAATTGCAGCCTATGTCACTGGAATTCAGCATTGTATATGCACACACATTAGGGAAAAAGCAGAGTAAAAAGGTGTGAGTTGGAATGACTACTGTCAAAAACTGACCAGGAATTAGTAAGATTGCTGTGTCAAAACAAGATAATGACTATTTTTTTTTAATTTATTTTTCAGTTTAAATTTAGATTAGAAACAAGGTTGCTTCACAAGTCAGTTCCAGGTTCCTCTCCCCTTCCCTTCCCTCCTCCCATGCCCTCCCCCCAACGCCCCCCCAATATCCCCTCATTTCCCCAGGGAGTGTGAGGCCCTCCATGGGGATGTCCATAGTCTGTCATTTCATACAGGGCAGGGCCTAGACCCTCCCCCCAAGAGTTCAGGGTGAGAGTGCATCTCACATTGTTGGATGGGAGTCCAAAGTCTGTGTGTATACTCGGGATGAATACTGATCTACTGCCCAAGGCTCAATAGATTACCTAGGCCTCCTCACTGACACCCACATTCAGGGGGTCTTGATCAGTCCCATGATGGACTCCCAGGCTGATGCCTAGGATTCAAGTGTTAACCTTTGTCAGGTCAGCTGTTTTTGGGGGGGTTAAACCAGCCCAGTCTTAATCCCTTTGGTCATCAGTCCTCCCTCTCTGTTACTGGCTTTCTTGAGTTCAGCTCAGTTCTTAACCACGGGAGTCTGCCTCTTCTTCCATCAGCCACTGAATGAAGTTTCTGTTTCCCAGACTCTCTGGCCATGGGATTGTAGGCTGGCACTCCCCAGATCTATGTCTAAGATCCATATATGAGAGTGTACATGCCATGTTTCTCTTTGTGTGACTGTGTTACCTCACTCAGGATGGTTTCTTCTAGTGTCATCCATTTGCCTGAAAATCTCAGGATTCCATTGTTTTTTTCTGCTGAATAGTACTCCATTGTGTAAATATACATTTTCTCTATCCACTCTTCGGTTGAGGGGCATCTAGGTTGCTTCCAAGTTCTGGCTATTACAAATAATGCTGCTATGAACATAGTGAAACAGACATCCTTGTTGTATGAATGGGCATCTTTTGGATATATGCCTAAGAGTGGTGTGTTGCACAATATGTAGCACAGCCTCTACTGTTGCTCTACAGTAGTCAGAATAAGAGCAAAGTGTGTCAGTATGCTTTGATAAAACTCTTCTTCAAGAAATATAGCCAGGCTGAATTTTGCCTAAGAGTTGTGGTTCATCTGTTCTCGACAAGGAGAGAATGAATCTAAGTGTGCAACTACCCCATACTTAAGTATACTACCTGTGGGCATATTCCCAAGAGACATCCACGATACCTTCAATAAGCTATACATAATAATGTGAGGTGATTTCATAGCAGTTCTTTACTTCTCTTTGTGTTTGTATGTGTGTGCATACATGTGTGTGATTACCCGTGTGTGTATATATGCAGATAATGTGTGTAGTGTATATGTGTGCATGTATGTGAGCACATGTGTGGTTCATGCATTTGTATGTGTGTGTGCATGCATGCATGTCTGTATGTTCATGTGAGGGAAGTGCAGCTGCAAATCCAGTGTGTGCCTACAAAGGCTGGAGGTTGATAGTTGGGTACCTTCTTCAATCGCTGTCCATCTTATGTATGGAGGGACAATATCTTTTTTATATATTATTTTTTATTTTATTATTTTAATTTAATTAGCTTGCTTTACTTGTCAATCACAGTTCCTTCTCCCTCCCCTCTTTCCGTACCCTCCCACCATCTCCCCCAGCCTCCCACCCTATTGCCACTTCCTTCCATGTAGGGGATATCTAGAGTCTGTCATTTCACTCAGGGCAGGGTCCAGGCACTCCCCTAAGAGTTCAGGCTGAGAGTGCATCCCTCTTTGTGTTATGGACACACGAAGTCCGTTTGTATGCCAGGGATAAACACTGATCCACTGCCCAGGGCCCCATAGGTTTTTTTTAACAGGGAGCTTGCCGATTCGGCTAGTCCAGCTAGCCAGCTTGCTTTGGGGAACCCTGTCTTCTAACTTCCAAGGGCTTTTATTGCAAAGAGCTGACATACTGATCTGGTGTTTGCCTGGGCTCTAGGAATCCAAAGTCTAAATGCCAAGCTCTTTATCCACTGAGCCACCTCCTTGGCCCAGGCAGCACTATTCTTAATGCGTAATAAGTTGAAATATGTGTAAGTGGACCTCAGCAGTAGAATGACTAAAGAAACTGAGGAATGTTCATACCAAGTAGTATTGTAGTCATTGAGAATGGAAATAGGAAAATTATTACATATTCACAAAAATATGAGGATGAAGAAAATGGGCAAAAAATTGCATGCTTATGATTCCAGAGATGAAAAACTCCAAAAGTAGGTAAAATATTGCTTGGAAGTGCCAGCTGGCATTTAAGTTCCCTTCTGTGAGTTAAGGGACTGAGTGCCATGTTGGAGCCTCAGAGGTTGTGTTTGTCCTGCTGACTACACAGCTGTATTTGCTATATGGAAGGACACTGAGGTATTTGCCTTTGATTTATAATATGCATGTGTAATAGCAACTAGAACTGAAGAAGTGAAAAGATTAATAGATGGAGACAAAGTTAGGTTCAATGAGGAAATACAAGGGCTGTCTAACGCTGGAAAATATGTTAATGTAATTACCACATTAATCAATCCAAATAGAAGAATCAAGCTGAATAGATGAATAGAATCTCTTACTAAAATTAAAAACCCATTGATAGTAAACTAAAAAGAATTTCATTAATCTTAAAAAAGAACTTTCTTAATCTGATAAGGAACATATTTAAAAATCAGACTAAGCACCATAAAAATGATGAAGTATAAAAGCATTGCACCAAGAAGCAAAGAAAAATGAGGAAGAAACACACCGTCCTGCTTCTTGCATGATACTGAAGATGTTGGTCACAGACAAGAATTTCTCTAAGGAAAATTGTTGTAAGGAAAGGAAAATAGCATGCCAGTCACTTGTGGCATGGTTATCTAGAGATAAAAATATGAATGAATATACTTACAATTGTAGTAAATTATGGGTAGTAAAAGACTACATCAGCTTCATTCAAAATTGCATTCCTGCATTCCTGCTGGCCTATTGAGCAGACATGGCCTTGACATGCAGAATGACACTGGCAAGTTTGTGGACCAGTACATGCTGTGGAAATGCTCCACAAGCAACCTTTATCATTGGTGCGAAGAACTACACATCTATCCAGATGAATGTGACTGAGGTAGACAGGGTCACAGACCAGTTTAATGGTTATTTGAAGATCTATGTGGGGCCATCTGCAGGATGGATGGGTCAGATGATTCTATCCTCCGACTGGATAAGGCTTATGGAATTGTCTCAAAGAATTTTTGGCCAGAAGAGATAGGGGAATATTTGTCATAAATAAAAGTTAGAAAGTAAAATAAATTGGATCGGTCTATAAATCACTTATAGCCCTATGGAGCAATTACAAAATTTAATTTAAAAGCATCAGAACAGCTATTACCATTTTATTCAAGACTAATTTACTTTTATTTATAGTATGCATGTGCTTGTATGTACACATTCATATGTGTGTACTCAGAGAACAGAAGAGAGTTGGCTAGCCTGAAATTGGAGTTAAGTTACAATAAGTTGTAATTTGTATACATATATTAGAAGAAAACCTATTTATTTGCATGAGAATATGAAACCCTAAGTTGGTGTCTAAGCTGTTAGGCTTGGGTACTTACAACTTGTCTCTTTCTACAAATTGCTCATGTAAAAATTGGTTTTAGAACTCAACTGCCTTTGTCAAGGGGGTAATGTCACCTATATAGCAAAACTAAAACACTTTGCATATAGTTATTGAAACACCACTTGAAAATGATGTAAATGTCTTTTGATAATTGCCAGAGAATTGTGTTTCTTTCCTCTTCCTGTTCATTCTTTTGACATGAAATTCAAAAAGAGCATGGAAAATAAGCAGAGATGTTTTAGACTTGGCTCTTCTACTTCAAGCCCTTGCTGCCCTTTCAAGTAACCTGGTTGACGACCTGAATAGGGACTGCTAATGGAACTGTCCTAAGATACAGAAAACACTGGTGAGAGGTGTGCCTGCCCAGGCACTGTTCTGGGCCTCATATGGATTTATCCATTGACTTGAGATGATTTGAGCAGAGAAAATATAGCATAGAAAATGTGTCATTTTCCTTGACTCTCTTTTGCTACTAAGTTTTCCAGAGCTGACATTTGCATCTTACCATCTTCATCTATAACTAGGGCAGCCCTGACGATGTTTAAGTGCTTGCCTACTCTTGCAACAGAGTTTAATACTCAGGGACCCATAGTGAAGACAACATCCATACTAGACTAGTAACCCCAGAATCTTCTGAAAGGGTAAATACTCTAGGATATCAGCAAGACTGGAACCACTTGCACTAAGGAAATAAGAAAAGTTTTAGGATGATATGGTGCTAAATTAAAGCCAACTTTGTTTTGTTAAGTAGAGAAGTAATTTAGCTGCATAAAAATTTGGAAATTACAGAGAATTTTTGAGTAGAGAAAAATATTATTTCATATATATGCCTTCTATCCATTCACCACGTATATATCCATTCATTCACATTTGGCTACCCATTATGTGACAACTGTGATTTTTAGATACCAGAGAAACAACAGAAAAATGCACAGTTTTTTCTCTTGTATATTGCATTTTTTCAGTCTAATCATATCAATCACATAAACATACTAACAAGAGAAATACCCTTTTGACAACAGCAGCCGTCCCAGCCAGGTGGTGGTTGAGACCCGCAAGCGCAAAGGCCTAAAGGAGGGCATACCGGCGCTGGACAACTTCCTGGACAAGCTGTAGGCGCGGCCGCCGCACCGTGCCCCCACCAGAAGACACCTTGGGACTGTCCCTGTACTGCTGCTCTGGAGGTGGCTGGGGCCACCCTGCCACCGCTGAGCGCTAACCTTAATGCCGATTCTATTTATTTCGGGATTCCAAGGCAGTGGAGTCGCCCTCTGCAGGCTGGACTGGCGGGCGATGGGGTGGGCAGACACAACTCTTATCATTTTCAGAGGGAAATGCCCAGATATCAAATAAATGCATTCAGAGGTTTAAAAAAAGATAAATAAATATAGTAGCTTATTGTGGTAGTGATATGATCAATATGGGGAAGGATTTTCATTTAGCTCATGAAATGTCTCTTTGATTGCCTATTACCACAACCTACAACACGGAGTTCACAATTGACATATGTATGGTACATAGTTTCCTGGGTGCCTGCTCAAACAACCATCTCTCCAACCCTGTGCTCTCACAGCCCCAACTTCATTATTCCTTATAATTAAGACTTCCCTGTGCATCCTCATAACATTTTGCACTGAGAAAACTTGTTTCCCTAATTTTCTCAAGGATCAATAAAAACAAATTAAAATAGAGGATTAGAGGTGTCTTTTTGCTACATTATTTTTCTGAGAACAAAAGATGTAGTGATATTATCATTATTTCTCTAGAGGTTCCCAACTGTAATATAAAGCCATTTAGTACACTTTCAGATGGTAATAACTCACTGCTTCTTTCCCCTTCCTCCAGGGAACCAGAGGGAGGAGAAAATGCAGGTAGGCAAAAGGATGGGATGAATGAGAGAAGCCACTGTCTCCATATTGTAAAAGACAGTAAGAGATGTATTAATTTGATAGTCAATTTCCTGAAAGTAAGGGGAAGTGATGGGCAGTGTGACTTGGAGCATGCAGCTCCTCAACAAATTGAGACATAAGATGGAAGATGGTAAGGAAGAAGAAATGAGCTTGGCAAAAGCCAAGGTTGCATTTGGCAATGTGCTGAGCATTTGCGGAACTAGAAAAGGGGAATGCTGTGTTTTAGCTTCCAGTAACTTGAAAGACACAGTTCCATCAGGTAAGACAGTGAAGACTTCTTTCAAGACCCCTAGGGAACAATCAAAGGACCAAAGGATGCTTGTATTTAGGAGGCAAACTATGTTCTCCTCTGACAAACACTGTGGCAATTCTGCATTTCAGTGTGGGAAAGTTAGTCCACCATTGTGATTATTACTGTAGGATTTGAATTATGATCACCAAGTTCATATCCTTACTGTATACCACTCTGAGCCTTTGTTTGTTCACCTGTGACACTAAAAGCTCAGTACCTACCCTATGGGGAGCTATGAGGATGAAATAAGATTATGGACATACAGGACTTAAACAGTAAGGGAATAGATACTATTGCAGATGATAAAAATAATGAATTTCCTGATCTAAACTGAGTCCCCCTCAGATATCCCACCCCTTTCATGGGTGAGTAAGCTTAATCCTACAGTCATTAAAAGCATTGATTTATTAGAAAATATCTGCACTTAAATGTCTTCTGTGCTGGTTCTTAGCTCTATAGCTTACTAATTGTGCTTCTAGACCTTCAACCATGTCACCCATAAAGTAGAGCATCACAGGTTGTAATTATAGTAAGTAAATATTCCGTGAACAAGATGCTTAGCTGAGTGCCTGGCGCATATTACTTAAAACTGTACAATCTGGACAGGTGTTTGCAAATTATGGTTGTTTTTTATGGTTATGATGTGAGATGGAAACAAGTTAATGACTGAACTGGGAGATAAGTCTATTGAAATAGAATAATATCAAGTAGGTAAAAAAGAGCAGATATGTTGAATATCTGAAAAGTATAATTATTAAACTCAATAATAGTAACTTAGAAGTTAGCGTTGAGTAATTTTGATAGATGGAAATCTAAAGCCAAACAACAAAGATATTTGAATATACACAGAACTGTCATGCAAATAGAGTATGTATTAACCTATATAAAAGAAAATTAAATATAAAGAATCTTTGTCACAAAGATCAAGTTCCCCAATAAATAATGCAATAAAATAGAAAGTTTATTACCAAAAATCAGTTTTTAGGCTCTTGTGGATCTGACAACTAAATCATATACTGCTAAATTATACTTAGGTGAAAGGAAAATCCCCATGAAATAATAGAATGAATAGTAATGATGGTTCAGAGAATGGCTGTGCTTGTAGAACAAATCCAAAGTCACAATACAGGGGAATGAAATTCTGAAGTAAGTTACCAGGTAACTGACTTTGAAAAGCAATGGTCTATAAATACAGATAGCAAAGCAAACAAGTAAACAAATGAAAACAAACCATGGGAGAAGAGGTTCCACATCCCCAGTTATTAGGACGATGCAAGCTAAATCAACAGTGAGGCATGACACAACTCTACACTCATCTGAATGGTTCACAGAAAAGCACCTATAATGTCAAATGCTAGTGAGGATATGGAGAAACTGAACCTCTCATGTGTTTCTCAAAGGGGGTAGGGGTAGGGGCATGCCAAATGGTATAGTCTCCGGAGGCTTCTCAGGAGCTAGTCTGATTTTTGGTTTTTACTTTAGTTTTTTCAGCTTTTAAGTACCTGAGCGCGCGCGCAGGAGTTGGTTTTCTCCTTCCACAATACAGGTCCTGGCAGTCAAACTCGGTCACTATGCCTGGCAGCAAGTGCCCTTACTCACTGAGCCTCTGACTGCCTGTAGTCTGTTTATTTTATGAGTGTGAAAGAGCTTGTTTTCCAACCCAGTGGCTGTATCTACAGATATTCATTACACAAACCTGAAACACCATCTTCACATAGAAGCTAGTACATAAGGAGACACACTGAAGTTATACATAGTAACCCCAAATTCAAAACTATCCAAGTGCCTTTCAATGGCTGGATTATTAAACAACAACATCTGTGAGGCAGCTGCCCCGTGGAGTACTACTAAGCAATAAGCATGTGCAAACTGTTGATATGTGACAACTTGGACGAGTCCCTGGGGAAAAGTTCTTCTGAGACAAAATATTAGATGTTATTTCTTTTATATAATTTCCTTCTAAACAAAGTTTATAGAGGTGATTGTCAGGTTACTGACTGGGAGAGGTTTCTATCTGGAAGGGAGGAAAGAGAGAGTGGCTTTAATAGGTGGTATAAATACCATCGTCAGTTCCTGCAGCCATAGCACACTTACACAGACCAGGTAATCTCTAAGGATGCAGATAAATTTCCCACAGTTACAGATGCTGCAGGTGGTCTTTGCTTCAAGGCAGTACCTTGTCACTTCTTTCTCTAAAGGGAGCAGGGCTGGGTCTCCAGGTAACTGGCAGGGGTGAAATTACCTTGGTGCTTTATATAAGACAATAACCATGACTCTTCCCAATCACCTCAAAAAGTGCATTTACAATGCTGTGATTGAGAACCAAATGTCAGCATGAGCTTCGCAGGCATCCCAAACATGCAGACCTTAGTGGTACAGAAATCCTGTGATGGTGCACCTCTGTATCTTGGTTATAGGACTCATCACAGGAAGGTGTAAGTGTTCTTATTACTTAAAATTAAACACAAGTATGCACAAGGATGTGAGTGTGGGGTCTGAATTCATAGTGTGGCTTGAGATAGGCATAATTCCCTGTATGCATTTTACATCAGATATTAACAGTCGGGAGGCTGGGTTACAGTTCTCAGGGAAGACTTTCCTACCTCTTATGATTCTATAGTCATTCTTTTTCCTGTTTTATATTTATTTTTATTATTTTTGAACAATCTTTTATTTTACATACCAATCCCAGTTCCCTCTCCCTCCCTTCCTCCCACTTCCCCCAACTTCTCCCCACCATATCCCCATCTACTCCTCAAAGAGGGTGAGGACTCTCATGGGGAATCATCAAAGTCTGTCACATCATTTGTGGTCAAGCCTCCCCCCCATAGCTAAGCTGAATAAGATATCCCTCCATAATGAGTGGACTCCAAAAAGCCAGTTTTGCACTGGGGAGAAATTCTGGTTCCACTACCAGTAACCCCATAGACTGCCCAACAACCCCAACTGTCACCCACATTCAGGGAGCCAACTTTAGTCTTATGCAGGTTCTCCAGCTGTCAGACTGGGGTCAGTGAGCTCCCACTTGCTTAGGTCAGATATTTCTGTGGGTTTCCCCAACATGGTCTTGACTTCTCTGTTCATATTATCACTCCAAACTCCCTATAACTGAACTTCACGAGTTTGGCCCAATGCTTAGCTATGGATCTCTGCATCTGCTTCCATCAGTTACTGGATAAAGGCTATATGATGGCAATTAAGGTAGTAATCAATCTGATTATAGGGGAAGGGCATTTAAGTTATCCTCTCCACTATTGCTTAGATTCTTATTTGGGGTCCTCTTTATGGATTTCTCAGAATTTCCCTAGTGCCAGGTTCCTAATTAACCACATAATGACTCCCTCTATCAAGGCATATCTTTCCTCACTCTCCTTATCCATCCTTCCCCCAATTCAGCCTTCCTGATCCCTCTTGTTCTCATCCCTACGCCCATTCTCCCCTCCTTTCTCTCCTCCTTCGCTCCCCCTCCCTCATGCAACCAGTTTACTCAGGAGATCTTGTCCCTTTCCCCTTTTCTGGGCATCCATGTATGTCTCTCTTAGGATCTTCCTTGTTTCCTTGGTTCTCTGGGGTTGTTGATTGTAGACTGAGTCCTTTGCTCTATGTATAATATCCACTTATGAGTGAGTACATACCATTTTTGTCTTTCTGTGTCTGGGTTACCTCACTCAGGATGGTTTCTTCTAGTTCCATCCATTTGCCTGCTAATTTCAAGATGTCATTGTTTTTTTTTCCTCTGAATAGTACTCCATTGTGTAAATGTACCAGATTTTCTTTATCCATCCTTTGGTTGAGGGGGATCTAGGTTTGTTCCAGGTTCTGGCTATTACAAATAATACTGCTATGAACATAATTGAGCAAATGTCCTTGTGGTACAATTGAGCATCCTTTGTGTATATGGCCAAGAGTGTTATTGCTGGGTCTTGAGTTAGACTGATTCCCAATATTCTGAGAAACCACCATACTGACTTCCAAAGAGGCTGTACAAGTTTGCATTCCCACCAGCAAAGGAGGAGTCTTTTCCTTTCTCTACATCCTCTGCAGCTAAGCTTTCATTCGTGTTTTTGATTTTAGTCATTCTGACAGGTATAAGAAGGCATCTCAAAGTTGTTTGATTTGCATTTCCCTGATGGACAAGGATGTTGAACATTTCTTTAGCTATTTGAGATTCCTCTCTTGATAACTCTCTGTTTAGATTTGTACCCCATTTTTAATTAGGTTATTTGGTATTTTGGTATCTAACTTTTTGAGTACTTTATATATTTTGGAGATAGCCCTCTGTCAAATGTGGGATTGGTGAAGATATTTTCCATTATGTAGGCTGTCATTTTGTCTTGTTGACTGTGTACTTTGCCTTACAGAGGCTTTTCAGTTTCAGGAGGTCACATTTATTAACTGTCAACCTCAGTGTCTGTGCTACTGGTGTTATGTCCAGGAAGTGATCTCCTGAGCCAGTGCATTCAAGGGTACTTTACACTTTCTCTTGTAAGAGGTTCAGTGTGACTGTATTTATGTTAAAGTCTTTGATCCATTTGAACATAAGTTTGTGCATAGAATAAATATGGATCTCTTTGCATTCTTCTGCATGTTGACATCCAGTTATGCCAGCACCATTTATTGAATATGCTTTCCTTTTTCTATTGTATAATTTTAGCTTCCTTGTAAAAAAAATCAGGTGTGTGGGTTAATATCAGTTCTTTGATTCAATTCCACTGGTCCACTTGTCTGTTTTTATGCCAATACCAAGCTGCTTTCATTACTATAGCTCTATAATAGAACTTGAAGTCAGGGATGGTGAATGCCTCCAGAAGTTCCATTATTGTGTAGGATTGTTTTGGCTATCCTGGGTTTTTCATTTTTCCATATGAAGTTGAGTATTGTTCTTTCAAGGTCTGTGACTAATTGTGCTGGAATTTTGATGGGGAATCGCAGTGAATCTGTAGATTGATTGTTGGTGAGATTGCTATTTTTACTATGTTGATTCTACCAACCTAAGAGCATGGGAGATCTTCCCATTTTCTGCTATCTTCTTTAATTTCTTTGCTTAAAGACTTAATGTTCTTGTCATACAGATCTTTCACTTGTTTGCCACATTATTGGAGATGTTTATCACCTGTAGGAGTTCCCTGATAAAATATTTCACATTTGTAGTCTATTTGTAAACTATCATATCACCTGAAAAAAGTGAAAGTTTGACTTCCTTTCCAATTTAAATCCCCTTGTTCTCTTTTGGTTGTCTTATTTCCCTATATAGAACTTCAAGTACAATATTGAATAGTAAGGGAGAGAGAGGACAGCCTTTTTCTGATTTTCATGGAATCGCTTTGAGTTTCTCTCCATTTATCTTCCCTGTTGGCTTATTGTGTACTTCCTTTATTATGTTCCTTGTATCCCTGCTCTCTCTGAGACATCTATCATGAAAGGGTGTTGGGTTTTGTTTAAGGCATTTTCTGCATCTAATGAGATAATCATGCTTGCTTTTTGTTTTCCGTTGACCATCCCTGCATCTCTGGGAATAAGCCTACTTGCTCATGGTGGATGCTTTTTCTGATGTGTTCTTGAATTTGTTCTGCCAGTATTTTATTGAGTATATTTGCATCAAAGTTCATGAGGGAGATTGGTCTGTAATTGTCTTCCTTAGTCATATCTTTGTGTGGTTTGTGTACCAGCATAACTGTTGTTTTGTGAAAAGAGTTTGGCAATGACCCTTATGTTTCTATTTTGTGTAACAATTTGAGAAGTATTGGTATTAGCTCTTCTTTGAATTTCTGGTAGAATTCTGCACTGAAGCCATCTGGCCCTGGGGATTTTTTTGGTTATGAGACTCTTGGTGACTGCTTCTATTTCCTTAGGGGTTATAGGTCATTTTAAACTGTTTATCAACTCTTGATTTAATTTTGGTATGTGGTACCTATCCAGAAAACTGTCCGTTTTCTTTAAATTTTTCAATTTTGTGGAGTACAGGTTTTTGAAGTATAACTGATGATTGCCTGAATTTACTTAGTATCTGTTGTTATACCCTCCTTTTCATTTCTTACTTTGTTAATTTGAATATTCTTTCTGACTTCTGGTTAGTTTGGATAAAGGTTTATCTATCTTGTTGATTTTCTCAAAGAACTAACTTTTTGCTTCATTGTTTTTTTTGTATTATTTTCTTTGTTTCTATTTTATTGATTTCAGCCCTCAATTTGATTATTTTCTGGCATTTACTCCTCCTGGGTGAGTTTGCTTCTTTTTGTTCTAGAACTTTCAGTTGTGCTGTTAAGTCACTAGTGTGAGAGTTCTACAGTTTCTTTATGTAAGCACTTAGTGTTATGAATTTTTCTCTTAACATTGCTTTTGTCGGGCATTAATTTTTGTTGAATTCTAGGAAGTCTTTAATTTCTTATTTTTATTTCCTCCTTGACCCAGGGGTGATTCAATTGAGCATTGTTCAATGCCCATGAGTTTGTAGGCTTTCTGCAATTTGTTTCATTGTTGAATTTTAACATTAAACCCTGGTGATCTGAATAACAGGAGGTTTTTCCATTTTTTTCTCTTTTGAGGTTTGCTTTGTTGCTGAGTATGTGTTCGGTTTTATAGAAGGTTCCATGAGTAGCTAAAAAGGTATATTCTTTTGACTTTGGGTGGAATGTTCTATAGATGTATGTTAAACCTAATTGCGTCATAACTTTTTGTTAGTTTCTTCATTTCTCTATTAAATTTTTGTCTGGTAATCCTGTCCTGTGGTAAGACTGGGGTGTTGAAGTCTCCCACTATCATTATGTGGGGTTTTACGTGTGACTTGAGCTTTAGTAATATTTCTTTTACCAATGTGGGCACATAGATGCTCAGAATTGAGAGTTCATCTTGATGGATTTTTCTGTGATGAATATGAAATGTCCTTCTTCATTTTTTTAATCAACTTTATGTTGAAGTCTGTTTTGTTGGATATTAGGATAGCTATACCAGCTTGCTTCTTAGGTCCATTTGATTGGCAAATCTTTTTCCAACCCTTTACTCTGACATAATGTCTGTTTTTGAAGTTGAAGTGTGTTTCTTGTATGCTGTAGAAGGATGGATTATGTCTTTGTATCCATTATGTTTGCCTGTGTCTTTATAGGTGAATTGATATTAAGAGATACTAATACCTGTTATTTTTGGTTTTGTTGGTGATGGTAGTATTACATGTGTGTTTCTATTTTGGGAATTTTAGCTAGTGTGTTAGTATGGGATTATCTATTGCCTATGTTATGTGGGTGTAGCTCTCTTCTTTGGGTTAGTGTTTTCTTTCTAGTTATTTCTGTAGGGCTGGGTTTGTATCATCTAAATCATGTTTTCTCCATCTATGGTGATTGAACGCTTTGCTGGGTATAATAGCCTGGACTGGTATTCATGGTCTCTTAGTGTCTTTAGAATGCCTATCAAGGACCTTCTGGATTTCAGAGTTTCCATTGAGAAGTCAGGTATAATTCTGATAGGTCTGCCTTTTATATGTTACTTGGCCTTTTTCCTTTGTAGCTCTTAATATTCTTTCTTAATCTATATGTTTTCTTCCATGATTTTGTTGAATATGTTTTCTGCACATTTGAGGTGGATTCTTCACTTTCTTCTATACCTATTATTCCTAGTTTTGGTCTTTTCATGGTGCCCCATGTTTCCTAGATAATTTCTGTTAGATATTTGTTGGACTTAAGATTTTCTTTGGTCGATGAATCTATTTCTCCTAGTGTATCTTCAATGTCTGAGATTCTCTCTTCCATCTCTTATATTCTGTTGGTTAATTTTGCATCTGTAGTTCCTGATCATTTACCAGATTTTCCATTTCTAGCATTTTCTGGGTTTGTGTTTTCTTTATTGCCTCTATTCCAGGTTTCGAGTCCTGAACTGTCTGAACTGCTTCCTTCACCTGTTTGTTCTTGGAGTTTCTTGCTTTAAGGGATTTATTGATTTCTTCCATTTTTTGTGTCTTTCCCTCCATTTACTTAAGGGAATTTTTTGGTCCCTCTTTAAGGGCCTCTATCAACTTCATAAAGTTATTTTATTGTCATTTTCTTCTGCTTGGTCTGCATTGGAATGTTCAGGTCTTACTGGCATAGAACCCTATTTTCTGGTGGTATCATATTGCTCTTTATATCATTGAATGTATTCTTTTTGTCTTTTTTAAATTTAAATTAGAAACATGCATGCTTCAAATGTCAATCCCAGATCCTCCCTTCTCCCTCCGCTAGACCCACCCCCACCCCAATCCCCACATCATTCCCCAGGAAGGGTGAGGCCCTCCTTGGGGGGATCTCCAGAGTCTGTCATTTCATCCTCCATGTGGAATGGGCTCCCAAAGTCCATTCCTATGCCATGGTGAACAGTAATCTACTACCCAAGGACCCAGAGATTTTTGAGGCCTCCTCACTTACACTACATTCATGGAGTCTGGATCAGTCCCCTGTTGGCTTCTTAGCCATCAGTCTAGGATTCAAGAGCTCCCCTTTGTCCTGTCAGCTGTCTTTGTGGGTTTCACCAGCACGGTCTTGACCTGTTTTCTCATCACTCCTCCATCTCTGTCACTGGATTTCTGGGGGTCAGTTCAGTGTTTAGCTGTGAGTATCTGTCTCTGCTTCCATCAGGTTCTTAGATGTCATATAAGGTAATCATCAACCTTATCATCAGGTAGTGGCAATTAATGTAGTCTCTCTGCTATTACTTAGTTTTCCAGTTGGTGTTATCCTTGTAGATCTCTGGAAATCTCAGTAGTGTCAGCTCTTTCCTTAAAGCTATAATGACTCCTACTATTGTGGTATATCTCATCCTGGTCTCCTCTTTTCTTACTCCAACTCAACCTTCCTGCTCCTGAGTGTCTTCTTCTACACTCCTCTTATCCCCCTCTCTTTCCTGGTTCCCTCTCCTCTCCCCCCATGTTTCCAATCTGCTCAGGAGAGCTTGCCTCTTTCCACTTCTCTGGGGTATAATGCATATCTCTTGGGAAACTCCCTGTTTACCAGACCCTCGGGCCTTGGGATTGTAAGCTAACACTCTTCTGATCCATGTCTAAAATCCATATATGAGTGAGTACATACAATGTTTGTATTTTTGTGACTGGGTTACCTCACTCAGGATTATTTCTTCTAGTACCATCCATTTGCCTGCAAATTTCAAGATTCCATTGTGTTTTTTTTTCCACTGAGTAGTATTCCATTGTGTAAATGTATCACATTTTCTCTATCCACTCTTCAGTTGTGAAGCATCTAGATTGCTTCCAGGATCTAGCTATTACAAATAATGCTGCTATGAACATAGTGGAACAGACATCCTTGTTATATGAATGGGTATCTTTTGGGTATATGCCTAAGAGTGGAATTGCTGGGTCTTGTGGTAGATCCCATTTTTCCTGAGGGATCTCCAGACTGATTTCCAAAATGGCTGTACAAGTTTGCACTCTCACCAGCAATGGATGAGTGTTCGCCTTTCTCCACATCCTCTCCAGCATAAGCTGTCATTGGTGTTTTTTATTTTAGACATTCTGACAGGAGTGAGATAGTATCTCAGGGTTGTTTTGATTTGCATTTCCCTAATGGCTAAGGATGTTGAGCATTTTCTTAAGTGTGTCTCAGACATTTTAGACTCCTCTATTGAGAATTCTCTATTTAGTTCAGTCCCCCACTTTTTCTTTTTTTTTCCCCCCTGAGTAGGGTTTCTCTGTAATGTTTTAGAGGCTGTCCTGGAACTAGCCCTTGTAGACCAGGCTGACCTCGAACTCACAGAGATCTGCCTGCTTCTGCCTCCCAAGTGCTGGGATTAAAGTCATGCGCCACCAACGCCCGGCTCAGTCCCCCACTTCTTAATTGGGTCCTTTGGTGTTTTGGAGAATAGCTTCTTGAGTCCTTTGTAAATTTTGGAGATCAGCCCTCTGTCAGATATGGGGTTAGTGAATATCTTTTCCCAATCTGTGGGTTGCCTTTTTGTCTTGCTGACTGTGTCCTTTGCCTTACAGAAGCTACTCAGTTTCAGGAGGTCCCATTTATTAATTGTCAATCTCAGTGTTTGTGCCACTGGTGTTATATCAGGAAGCAGTCTCCTGTACCAATTCTTACATTGTCTTTTACCCATAGCTTCCTCCAGTGGCTGCAGGTGGGTCCTATGCTTTCCAGGGGCTCTCTCTTTTTTCTTATTATTTATTTTTAAATTTAGATTTAAATTAGAAACAAAGTTGGTTCACAAGTCAGGTCCAGGTCTCTCTCTGTTTCCCTCCCCTCCTCCCATGCCCTCCTCCAACCCCCCCTCATATCCCCTCATTTCCCCAGGGAGGGTGAAGCCCTCCATGGGGGTGTCCTAGTCTGTCATTTCATCCAGGGCAGGGCCTAGACCCTCCCCCAAGAGTTCAGGGTGAGAGTGCATCTCACATTGTTGGTTGAGAGTCCAAAGTCCATTTGTATACCCGGGAAAAATACTGATCTACTGCCTGAGGCTCAATAGATTACCTAGGCCTCCTCACTGACACCCACATTCAGGGGGTCTTGATTAGCCCCATGCTGGATTTCCAGGCATCAGCCTAGGATTCAAGAGCTAACCCTTGTCAGGGGCTCTGTCTTTATCCACTTGGTGTAGCTGGGGCCTTGGCTTAGGTGGTTGCTCTGCCTATTTGTGCATTCAGGTCTGTGCTTCTGCTGGATGCTCACACAGCTCTGGGACTCTTCCAGGTGTAGGTAGGGCCAAAACTGCTGTGATTGCAGATGCTGTACAGTATATTTAGGGTGTGGGAAGGCTCCTCCCAGGTCTCTGGGGCTTTGCTGGTTTGTGGGAGGCATGGCATGTGTCTTCAGGAGCTAGGGCCTAAATAGTAGGGTCTTCCAGCTGGGAACCCAGACAGTCTCCTCTCCAGGTGGGGGCAGGGCCAAGACTCCAATGGTGGCAGATGTCCTGGGGAATGGCCTGCTGTGTAGTGAGGCTATTCCCAGGTCTCAGGGGCTTCTGTGGGCAGGGATAGGGCTCAGGATATGCCCCAAGGAATTAGGCCCTGCAGGGTAAGGTTCTCCAGCCAGGAACCCAGGTATTCACCTCTCCAAGTGGGATTGGGGCAAAGACTCTGATGATTACAGATGCCTAGGGGATTGCCTGGGGTATGGTGAGCCTGCTCCCAAGTCTAAAAATGAACTAAGCATTCAACTCAAGAACATCAGAAAAAGTCTAAATGAACAAGGAAAATATTAACTGAATAGAGGAAAATTAAAAATAATATATAATTGAGTTCTTTGAAAAGAATGCTTTTAAAAAAGCCAGTTGATGAAAGAAAGACATTGTAAACACAAATATTTTTAAAGTAAGAATATAATGAATCCTGTGCTGTTGAACTGAGAACTTTGAATACATATAATTATGGAAAAATTTAAAATGACAAACCTAGCATAAAGACAAAGAAAACAATTCAGTGGATCAGTGGAATTAAAGAAACTGAAATGATAGTCAAGCAATTCTCAAAAACACAAGGCCCCCAGCAAGAAGGTACAAGATCAAGCCAGTCAAAAGTTTCAGTGTGGATGGGGACACCTACCCCAAGTTCCTACATCCATCAGAGGAGCTCTTGTTAGTTGATGGATGCTGAGGAAAGGAGAGTTGTTCTTCCTTGTGGATTTGGCCACTGCCAGCTAGGTTGCTCATGTCTCAGTGAATGGCCACATGCTCATGTGCATATGGGCAGCACCAATAGGATTCACGTGTTTATTAACAGCAGCAATGACAACAACAATATCAAAAAGAACATGAAGTTGCAAGGTGTCAGTGAGGACGAAGTGAAACCACCGAACTGGACCACTCCATGGGTAGAAAGAAAAGGTATACTGATGATAAAACTTCCAAGGCTATATATTTGGGGGGGGGGCAGTGGTCTAGGAGCAGAGCAAACTGGAAGGAAAGCAACCAGATTTTACATTACAGTCAGTAGGGCCAGGGACTTGAGCTGACTGAGGCAGTTCTAATGATAAGAACTAAATGCCCTTGCCTTGGGTCAGTGCTTCTTAACCTGTGAGTTGCATGTGTCAGAAATCCTGTATATCGGATATTTACATCATGATTTATAACAGTAGCAAAATTACTGTGATGAAATTTTATGGTTGAGGGTCACCACAACATGAGGAACAGTATTATAGGGTCACGGTGTTAGGAAGGTGGAGAACAACTGACCTAGGTAGTTGACCTGAAAGGGAAGATTAAGGGAAGTTCCTGGCAGACTAAAGAACACTCATGGTAAACAGAGAACCCACCTTTAGACCTCTGTTTACCTGTCTAGAACACATCTGTCTAGGACTTTGTCACCAGTACTGCCTTTTTTTGGGGGGAGGGAGCTGCTTTGAACCTAACAGGAGGCAGTTGAAGTAGGGAGCACCAGGGGGAGTTGGAGGCAGGTAGTGGTGGATGGATATGATCAAAATACATATAAAATTTTAAAAACTTAAAAACTGGACCAGTTGTTCTGGCAGGAGTCGGTACAACAGGCCCTGCATCGGAGCCTGTGTTCCAGTGCCTGGGGATTGCTTGGGAACTGCACAGAGCTTCCAATCCTGGCAGGAGCCAAACACCCCAGACTCCAGGACTTCTCTCCCACCAAAGAGACCAGGAAACTAGTGGATCCAGGGAGATCATGGGACCAGCTATTCCAGCAAGACCAGGTACAACTGGCCCTGCATAGGGGCCTGTGTTCCAATGCCTGGGGATCGCCTGGGACCTGCACAGAGCTTCCAATCCCAGTGGGAGCCAAACACCCCAGACTCCAGGACTTCTCTCCCACCAACGAGACCAGGAAACCAGAGGAGCCAGCAAAAGGACCAGGGGACCAGGTGGGAGGCTAAGCACCCCAGATTCCTCATCTTCTTCTTAACCCACGGGACCAGAACAAGGACACGGAAGAGAAGAACTGTCAGATTATTGGACTTGCTAGCACCCACCAAAAGGTAAATCTGGTCCCCTAACCACCAGACCAGAAAGGGGCTCTTTCTGCACCCACTAGAAGAGATGGGAAAGAGACAATACAAAAACACACTCAGCAACAGAAAAACAAATATGACACCACCAGATCTAGAGACTCCACACCAGCAAAACTCCAACATTCCAATGCAAATGAAGCAGAAGAGAATGACCTTAAAAGCCCTTTCATGAAAATGATATAGGCCTGAAAAGAGGATATAGGAAAATCCCTCAAAGAAATGGATGAAAAAACAAACCAAAAAATGCAGGAAATGGAGGAAAAAAACAAACCAAAAATTGCAAGAAATGGAAGAAGAAACAAACCAAAAAAGTCAGGAAATGGAAGAACAAACAAACCAAAAATAACAAGAACTGGAAGAAAAAGCAAACCAAAAAATGCAAGAAATGGAAGAAAAAGTAAACCAAAAAATTCATAAAAGGCAACAAATGGATAAAAAGATAAACCAACACGGCGAGGGGTGGGAGGGAGTGGGACCTGGGAAGAATAGAGGGGGTAAAGAGGAAGGGAGTTGGTCATGGGGGAACAGGAAGTTGAGGGGGTGGGAGTAGAATAGGGGGAAGAGGGAATCATAGGATCGAAGACAGATCAGGCACCAGAGTGACTTCGAGTGATCTAAAGGTATAACATCAATTGGCAAGCTAAGCAATAGTGGAGGGACCACCTCGAATGCCCATTCCTGATAATGAACTTGATGTCTATAACCATCCGGGAGCCTTCATCCTGTGACTGATGGAAGCAGAGGCAAACACACAACTAATCACTGAACTGAACCCAAGAAACCCAGTGACAGAGAGAGAGGAGTGATGAGCAAATTGGCAAAGAATGGGCTGGCAAAACCAGCAGAAACAGCTGATCTGAACAGGGGAGTGCTCTTGGACCCCAGACCGACAGTGGGGAGACCAGCATGGGACTGATCTGGACCCCCCAAATGTGAGTGTCAGTGAGAAGGCCTGGGCAACCTATGGGGCCCTGAGCTGTGGATCAGTGTATATCCCTGGTATACAAACTGTCTTCATGTGCCTATAGCACAAAGAGAGATGCTCTCTCAGCCTGGACTCTTAGGGGAGTGCCTTGACCTACCAAGAGTAAAATGACAGACTCTAGATATCCCCTATGTGGAAGGATTTGGCAATAGGGTGGGAGGGAGGGGGGGAAGGGGAGTGCGGGAAGAGGGGAGGGAGAGGGAACTGGGGTTGACATGTAAAACAAGCTATTTAAAATTAAAATAAAAAATGATAAAAAAAGAAACAATGCAAACAGTGCAAGGCTTGAAAACTGAAATAGAGACAATTAAAAAAACACAATCTGAAGAAAAGTAGGAAATAGAAAAGCTGGGCAAACGGTCAGGTACTGCTGAAACAAGCATTACCAACAGAATACAAGAGATGGAAGAGAGAATCTCAGGCATTGAAGATACACTAGGAGAAATGGATTCATTAACCAAAGAAAATCTTAAGTCCAACAATTCCTTAACATAAAACATCCAGGAAATATGGGACACCATGAAAAGACCAAACCTAAGAATAATAGGTATAGAAGAAGGAGAAGAAAACAACCTCAAAGGGGCAGAAAACATATTCAACAAAATCATAGAAGAAAACTTTCCCAACCTTAAGAAAGACATGCCAAAGAAGGTACAAGAAGCTTACAGAACACCAAATAGAGTGGATCACAAAAAAACTCTCCTCGCCACATAATAATCAAGACCCCAAATATACCGAATAAAGAAAGAATATTAAGAGCAGCTAAGGAAAAAGGCCAAGTAACATATAAAGACAGACCTATCAGAATTACACCTGATTTCTCCATGGAAACTCTGAAAGCCAGAAGGTCCTGGATAGATATTCTACCAACACTAAGAGACCATGGATGCCAGCCCAGACTACTATACCCGGCAAAGCTCTCAATCACTATAGATGGAGAAATCAAGATATTCCATGACAAAACTAGATTCAAGCAATACATATCCACTAACCCAGCCCTACAGAAAGTTTTGGAAGGAAAATTCCAACCCAATGAAGTTAACTACAACCAGAAAAACATAGGCATTAGAGAATCCCTCTCTGCCAACAGCCAAAAGAACAGAGGGGTGGAATTCCACCAACAACAACTATTGCAAATCGAAGAATGATGAGCAATCAATGGTCATTAATATCCCTCAACATTAATGGCCTTAACTCACCCATAAAAAGACACAGACTAGCAGAATGGATTCGAAGACAGAACCCATCCTTCTGCTGCATACAAGAAACACACCTCACCCTCAAAGACAGACATTACCTGAGAGTTAAAATTTGGGAAACAATTTTCTAATCAAATGGAACCAAGAAACAAGCAGGGGTAGCAATCCTAATATCTAACAAATTAGACTTTAAAATAAAATCAATCAAAAGAGATGAAGGAGGTCATTACATACTCATCACAGGTGAAATACACCAAGATGAAGTGTCTATCCTGAACATCTATGCCCCAAATACAAAGGCATCCACATTCGTAAAAGAAACATTACTAAAACTTAAATCACATATAAAGCCCCACACACTTATAGTGGGAGATTTCAACACACCACTCTCACCACTAGACAGGAATACCAGGCAGAAACTCAACAAAGAAGCAAAGGGTCTAATAGAAGTAATGACCCAACTGAGATTAACAGATATATATAGAACATTTCATCCACATAAAAAGAATATACCTTCTTCTCATCACCACATGGAACCTTCTCAAAAATCGACCACATACTTGGCAACATATCAAACCTCAGCAGCTTCAAAAAAATTGGAATAACTCCATGTATCTTATCAGACCACCATGCTTTAAAATTACAATTCAACAACAACACAAATTGCAGAACACCTACAAATTTATGGAAATTGAATAATGCACAACTGCAGCATTCCTGGGTCAAAGAAGAAATAAAAAAAGAATAACTTCCTAGAATTCAATGAGAATGAAGACACTACATACCCAAACCTATGGGACACTTTGAAAGCAGTGCTACGGAGGAAGTTCATAGCACTAAGTGCCCACATGAAGAAACTGGAGAATAGTTATACTAGAGAATTAACAGCACAGCTGAAAGCTCTAGAACACAAAGAAGCAAACTCCCCAGGAGGAGTAGATGCCAGGAAATAATCAAATTGAGGGCTGAAATCAATAAAGTAGAAACCAGGAAAACAATACAAAGAATCAATGCAATGAAGAGTTGGTTCTTTGAGAAAATCAAGATAGACAAACCTTTGTCCAAACTTACCAAACAGCAGAGAGTGAACATGCACATTAACAAAATCAGAAATGAAAAGGGGGACATAACAACGGACTCTGAGGAAATTCAGAGAATCACCAGGTCATACCTTGAAAACCTGTACTCCACAAAATTCGAAAATTTAAAGGAAATGGACGACTTCCTGGATAGCTATTACTTGCCAAAATTAAATCAAGAAAAGATAAGCAATTTAAATAGACCTATAACTCCTATGGAAATAGAAGCAGTCATCAGAAGTCTCCCAACCAAAGAAAGCCCAGGTCCAGATGGCCTCAGTGCAGAATTCTACCAGAAATTCAAAGAACAGCTTATACCAATTCTTCTCAAAGTACTCCATGCAATAGAAGCAGAAGGGTCTTTGCCAAACTCTTTCTATGAGGCTTCAATAACCTTGATCCCCAAGCCACACAAAGACACAACTAAGAAAGAGAACTATAGACCAATATCCCTCATGAACATTGATGCAAAAATACGCAATAAAATACTGGCAAATCGCATCCAAGAACACATCAAAACAATCATTCCCCACGATAAAGTAGGTTTCTTCCCAGGGATGCAGGGATGGTTCAACATACGAAAATCCATCATATAAACAAGCTGAAAAACAAAAATCACATGATCATCTCACTAGATGCTGAAAAAGGTTTTGACAAAAATCCAACAACCCTTCATGATAAGGGTCTTGGAGAGGTCTGGGATAAAAGGAACATACTTAAATATAATAAAAGCTATATACAGTAAACCAACAGCCAACATCAAACTAAATGGACAGAAACTCAGTTCCTCTAAAATCAGGAACAATACAAGGCTGTCCACTATCTCCATAGCTTTTCAACATTGTACTTGAAGTTCTAGTCATTGCCATACGACAACAAAAGGGGATCAAGGGGATACAAATTGGGAAGGAAGAGGTCAAACTTTCACTGTTTGCAGATGATATGATAGTTTACATCAATGACCCAAAAAACTCTACCAGGGAACTCTTACAGCTGATTAACACCTTCAGCAAAGAGGCAGGCTATAAGATCAACTCAAGAAAATCAGTAGCCCTACTATATACAGATGATAAAAGGGCTGAAAAAGAAATCAGAGAAACATCACCCTTTATAATTGCCACAAACAACATAAAATACCTTGGGGTAACTCTAACCAAACAAGTGAAAGACCTGTATTGCAAGAACTTTGAATCTTTAAAGAAAGAAATTAAAGAAGCCCTCAAAAAATGGAAAGATCTCCCATGCTCTTGGATAGGTAGGATCAATGTAGTAACAATGGCAATCCTGCCAAAAGCAATCTACAGATTCAATGCAATCCCCATTAAAATCCCAGCACAATTCTTCACAGACCTTGAAAGTACAATAATAAATTTTGTATGGAAAAACAAAAGACCCAGGATAGCCAAAACAACCCTGCTCAACAAGGCAACATCCGGAGACATCACCATCCCTGACTTCAAGCTCTATTATAGAGCTATAGTCCTGAAAACAGCTTGGTATTGGCACAAAAATAGACAGGTAGACCAATGGAATAGAAATGAACACCCTGATATTAACCCACACACGTATAAACATCTGATCTTTGACAAAGAAGCTAAAAATATACAATGGAATAAAGAAAGCATCTTCAACAAATGGTGCTGGCATAACTGGATACTGGCATGTAGAAGAATGCAGATCGATCCATGTTTATCGCCATGCATAAAACTTAAGTCCAAATGGATCAAAGACCTCAACATAAATCCAGCCACACTGAACCTCTTAGAAGAGTAAGTAGGTGGTAACCTTGAACGAATTGGTACAGGAGATAGCTTCCTGAACATAACACCAGTAGCACAGACAGTGAGATCAACAATTAATAAATGGGACCTTCTGAAACTGAGAAGCTTCTGTAAGGCAAAGGACACAGTCTGCAAGACAAAAAGGCATCCCACAGAATGGGAAAAAATATTCACTAACCCCACATCTGACAGAGGGTTGATCTCCAAAATTTACAAAGAACTCAAAAGCAAGTCTCCAAAACACCAACGGATCCAATTAAAAATGGGCTGCAGAACTAAATAGAGAATTTTCAATAGAGGAGTCTAAAATGGCTGAGAGGCACTTGAGAAAGTGCTCAACATCCTTAGCCATCTGGGAAATGCAAATCAAAAGAACTCTGAGATACCATCTCACTCCTGTCAGAATGGCTAAAATCAAAAACACCAACGACAATTTATGCTGGAGAGGATGTGGTTAAAGGGGAATACTCCTCCATTGCTGGTGGGAGTGCCAACTTGTTCAGCTACTTTGGAAATCAGTATGGAGATTCCTCAGAAAAATGGGAATAAACCTACCACAAGACCCAGCAACTCTACTCTTAGGCATATATCCAAAAGATGCCCATTCATAAAACAAGGATGTCTGTTCCACTATGTTCATAGTAGCATTATTTGTAATAGCCAGAACTTTGAAGCAACCTAGTTGCCCCTCAGCCGAAGAGTGGATAGAGAAAATGTGGTATATTTACACAATGGAGTACTATTCAGCAGAAAAAACAATGGAATCCTGAGATTTGCAGGCAAATGGATGACACTAGAAGAAACCATCCTGAGTGAGATAACTCAGTCACAAAAAGAGAAACATGGCATGTACTCTCTCATATATGGATTTTAGACATAGATCTGGGGAGTGCTAACCTACAATCCCATGGCCAGAGAGTCTGGGAAACAGAACCTTCATTCAGTGCCTGATGGAAGAAGAGGCAGACTCACATGGCTAAGCACTGAGTTGAACTCAAGAAAGCCAGTAACAGAGAGGGAGGACTGATGACCAAAGGGATTAAGACTGGGCTGGTTTAACCCCCAGAAACAGCTGACCTGACAAGGGTTAACTCTTGAATCCCAGGCTGATGCCTGGGAATCCAGCATGGGACTGATCAAGACCCGCTGACTTGGGATGTCAGTTAGGAGGCCTAGGTAATCTATTGAACCTTGGGCAGTAGATCAGTATTCATCCCGAGTATACACATGGACTTTGGACTCCCATCCAACAATGTGAGATGCACTCTCACCCTGAACTCTTGGGGGAGGGTCTGGGCCCTGCCCTTGATGAAATGACCGACTATGGACACCCCCATGGAGGGCCTCACCCTCCCTGGGGAAATGAGGGGATAATAAGGGGGTTTGGGGGGAGGGCACGGGAAGAGGGGAGGGAAATGGTGAGGGACTTGGAACTGACTTGTGAAGCAACCTTGTTTCTAATCTAAATTTAAACTTACAAATAAATAATAAAAATTAAAAAACTTAAAAACCATCATTAAAAAAACAGCTATATGGGGCTGTCTCAAAAACAACAACTACATTATCAAAGACCACTGAGCTCATGTGACTGGTGAATAGTAGGTTCTAACAAGTCATCAGAAGAGATTCAATTTTAACTTAATGCTGATTTTCCTAAAAAATAAAACAACGGCCATTTGGTACCTTTTATGAAATTACTGCAACCTTAATTCTAAAATCAATAAAAATACAGGCATATTTTCTATGTTGATGTATAGAGAATATCTGAAACCAAATACAGTCAGTGGATCCAAGACTGCTTTCAAATATATTAATCATGTACATGGAAACATATCTCAGGACTGAGTTAATTTCAATAACAGCATAATTTATTACTTTAATATAAGTGATACAGATCATATGACTATTTGCATGAGACAAACATTTGATAAAACTTTGTGAATAGTTTATCATTATATTTTAAAAGTCTTTGGAAAACAGGAAGTATGACCTTTGAGTTAGACTCAAGCATATCTCTATGAGTTCAAGACCAAACTGTTCTACATAGAGTACTAAGACAGACCAGGTTACAGAGTGAGACCCTGTGGTGGCTTAAATGAGAGTTACCCAGTAGGATCATATATTTGCAGGGTTAGTCATCTGTAAGTAAACTGCTTAGAAGGATTAGGAGTTGTGGTCTTGTTGGAGGAGGTATGTCACTGAGAGTGGTGTTTGAGGTTTCAAAAGCCCACACCAGGCTCTATAATGGAACTACCAGCTACTTCTCTTATACTGTATCTACCTACAATCTAGCACCAATTCTGCCATGCTTCCTGCCTTGATGATAATGTACTAACACTATGAAACTATAAGCAAACCCCAAATAAATGTCTGTGTAAAAGTTGTCTTGGTTGTGGTGTCTCTTTACAGCAATAGAACACTAAGACAGACATTGTCTCAAAAACTAAGTAAGTTGGGTAGTGGTGGTGCACTCCTTTAATCCCAGCACTTGACAAAGATTAGAAAAGTAGGATAATACCAGTGGATGTCATGAGTGTGTTGGCATACAAACATTTTCACACAATTAGAATTTTGATGTCTGACAGCACTTTGTCCTATTAAGTTTAATTATCAGAAAGTACTTTCTCTTCTAGGACCTTATATATTGGAAAAAGGCTCATGCAAATTCTCATAGTGATGCACTGGAGAAAGTTCCCTGCAGCATAGTGTATGATAGTCATTATTGGGGAGCAGGTCCTTCAGTGGGGAGTAGATCGATGCAGTATGAGTATACAAACCCTGAAATCCTATGTAGTGGTTTGAAGTGGTTGACTAAGGACACATAGGGGCATGTCAAAGGAATAGTGCTGTACAGCAAAGCAAGAAAGAAGCTAGAATATATTCCAATTTACATAATTAAAATGCATGCATGCTAATCAATTGCATGCATTTTAAAAAATTCTTTCAAACAAGAATACATATGTAGAAATAACGTTTTTAAAGAGGAAAGGCAATGAAGGTGAATTGGAGAGGAAAATGCAGAAATATATAAATGCAGAACAATATTTGGGAATTGTATGGGTGTCTTTTGCTCTTGTAATGAGTCACTGCACATGCATCTATTTTTATGGTCAGAAGTTCAAAATAATTTTTCAAGGCTGTTCCTTTTGCAGAGTTTAGGTGAGAATCAATTTCCTTGCTTTTTCCAAGGAGGCTGCCTACATTCCTTGGCTTGGTGCTGCTTTCTCTATCTTCGGTACCAGTAGAGAGGCGTACTCTCTCTTCTTTCATTTTCTGTTTTTAAGAACTTTTAGATGCAGTAAGTCCATCTAGAAAGTTCTGGGGTAACCTACTATTTCAAGCTGTTCAACTTAATCATATCCAGTGTATTTCTTACATAGAAAGTAGCAAGTTCCAGGTGATACTAAAAGGACTATTTATTTCCAATCACAGGGGAGTTAGTACCAAGACAGAGGATGTTAGTCTATGTGAATGCATGTGATCGGAGCAGGCATTTGTGTGATGGGGCAATATAACTAACCTTACCAGTTTGTCAGCCAGTTCAGCCAGTTCACCTTGACATTGAGAAGGTCAGAGTAACTTCTGTGTCCCATTATTCCAGAGATTCATCACATAGTAGTCCAAAAAGGCAGAGTCTTGCATTTTGTAGATTCAGCAGAAACCTCTGGATTTCCAGACAACTGATGCAAAACCAGACTTTCCTTTCTCCAGAGGACCAATCTTGGACTGTGTGGTACTCTGGCTAGCCCTGTAACCAAAGGATAGACATGTATGATCTGCATGGTATGAGCTATTATTTGGCAAATAATGACTCGCATAGCTGTCTCCATCCATCCTCTTGTGGATATCAGCCCCACTCCTGTTGGGTTTGCAGTGTGACCTGCCTTGGCTGGTAGAGTCAATATCCACAGTTATGATATGAGGGAACTTTAGGAAACTGTACACATGTTGGCTTAATTATGGGAAATCTCTCAAATTAAAAACAGCCTGGGGCATTCTGTTCATGCAACCTAGGATGTGGAATAATTAGAACAAACTTGAAAACAGCTCAAAACTTCAAGCCAAGCTGAGCCCAGCCTGAATAATATAAGAACATGTAAGGAACTCAAGAATAAATACTTGGTTGTAAAGCAATGGCTTAGAAGTGATTTATTGCACAGCACTATGGTGTGTCAACACTACACCAATGTACATGTATAATTTCATTCAAACTGCACAGGAGATAAGGGTTAACCTATATATTCAGGGTTGGGAGTTCATAAATAAGGACTCATGGACAAGAGAAAGGTGTGAAAATGGTGAGCATTTAAGAAAGTCCTTGTGTAAATTTAGGTCTCATGAAAAGCAGGAAAAGCAGGGTCATAGAGGACTTTAAACTTGTCCTTGGTCTTCTGAGGCTACCCTCCACAACAGTTGAAAGTCAGCAAGAAAAAAGAGTCATTATCTTTGTCACTGTTCTATTGCTAGGAAGAGACGCCATAACTAAGGCAACTCTTATAAAAGAAAGACTTTAATTTGGGCTTGCTAACTGTTGCAGAGGGATAGTCCATCTTCAGAGCAGGAAGCATGGCAGCAGGCAGCAGGTTTGGGGCTGAGAGCTTTACTTGCTGATCAACAGGTAGGCAGGTCAAGAGAAAGATTTCTTTGGGCGTTTGGGCATTTGGGTGTTTGAAACCTCAAAGTCCACATCTAATGACACATCTTCTCCAAGACTGTACTTACTTCAACAAGGCCATACCTCCTAATCCTTCCCAAACAGTTCCACTAACAGGGACCAAGCATTTAAATATATGAACCTGTGGGGCCATACTCATTTAAACCACTACCATGATCATCTTTATAATTCTTATAGGACAAAAACTCTCATTTGGTGGCTTATATAAAATCTGTAAGATCATGCCAATTTATCACAACAGAGGGCCAGCCTTCATAATGTAGCTTCAGCCAGGAAACAAAATGTGTGCATTTTATCCCATTTATGAAGCCAGGAAGTGCTTCATAAATGATCAAGAGGGCATTAAAAGGGCTAAGGTGTCATTTGGCTCCAGCTTCTCTTTCCTCCTTGTCCTACCTGGATTCCCTCTGAGGTGTTTGACAAAGTCACTGGAATAGATAGCTTTACTTCATACCATTCATTTCCATTCTCTTTGGCTAGGTAGGTCCCAAGTGAGACTGGACAGAGAATAAGCTTCCTTTAACTGATAGTGGTTTTTATTTGAAAATGTTTCTACAGTTTAATGATACTCTTGTACATTTCAAAGAATAAAGCGTTGGACATCACAAAAAAGCTTGGTAGGCATTTCTGGGGTTGCTGACACAGCAGGGCTTGTCAAGGTCCAGCAGTCCTGAACAGTGTCTATAGATTAATGCAATTCCTTGTGAGATCAAGAGTGTCCCGGGGTGGAGAGTTCTCAGTTATGAGTTGTCAGAGATTTGAAAAACCCCAGATCTGAATATAAAAGTCAGACTATCTAACTGAAAAGAAAAGTAGTAGTTTTGGAGAGGGACCATCAAAGTCCAATTAGGAGCTATGACTCCTGCTTGTTGTACATAGTCTAGACACAATTTGATCTACAACAAGTCTTCTTAAATAGTGACAGCAATAGCTATATTGTAGATTCTTTTCAAAGTCCACTACTGGCATTATTCAGAGCCAAGAGAATGAAAATGTTTGAAATATTTAACATTTCACCTGAATCCAGCACAAGGTGGCTTTTGAATATCTAGAGTGTTTTTGTTTCATTTTCTTCCAACATTTCTTTCTTTCTTTTCTTTTCTTTTTTTTTTTTTTGACAATGGACAAACAGTCTGGCCATGGATTAAGGGTGAATTGAAATAAAACCTGGAAGATGTTATAGGCTTGGCTTCTCTTCCCCCACCCTCCCTAAATCTCCTTTTCTTTCTCTGGAATCTGAAACCATGTAATTTAGCAATTGCTTCTCTCTTTCAAACCCAATTTTCTCTGCCACAAAAGTAATTTTTAAACATTCTAAAGCTTTTATTTCCAGACTTCAGACCTGTGCCTGTGTCCAATGAATGTTTCCCAGCCTCTGAACGCTTGAACAGCTGATGTGTTGAGAGACATGTCTGGCTAGCCACCTTGTCCCAGGGCTCAGCAACAGAGCAGGAGGAGAGGTGAGGGAAACCTGGGATCTGAGACAGAGCTGGGAAGCACAGTCAATTGCCTAGGGTACCAGATTTGTGGGTGTGGACTACTCAGTCTACATGGGACACTGGTATGGGAAATGAACATGGAACATGCAGCTACTTCAGGGAGTGTAGATTTCTGTAGCAGTCAAGATAGAGTTAGGTTAGGAAGTGGTCATGTTGCCTGTTCCTAACTAGTATTCTTAAATATCAGAGTTCTCAACTGTGTGTACTGAGGACACCAAGAACCCCTAGGAAC
Organism: Mesocricetus auratus; assembly: GCF_017639785.1. NCBI lineage: Eukaryota > Metazoa > Chordata > Mammalia > Rodentia > Cricetidae > Mesocricetus > Mesocricetus auratus. The sequence continues at coordinate 8,270,677 of NW_024429209.1, read as the reverse complement.
CCCCAAAGGCATAAGGAGCTATTTCTAAATATGGAAAATACAGCAGCATCAAGTAGACACCATGCAAGCTGCTAACCTAAGGCAATCTCTAGTTTGGCACTAAACTATGTGGTCTGCATGCATTGCCCTGATACCATATCTTTACAAAGCCAGGCTTTGGCCATGTCTGAGATGAAATAAAATTACTGCATACAAATCAACTTGTGGCTTGCAACAGATCAAGCAATATCTGAACTGAACATATAGTTGAGAAGTTGTGTGGGGTGGGGCTACTCACAAAGAAATACATATTCATTAATGAGTAGTAAAATAATTTATCATCCTGTTGAGGTACTGGATAGTTATATGTCAACCTGATACAAGCTAAAGTCATCGGAGAGGAGGGAACCACAATTGAGAAAATGCCTCCATAAGATCTGGTTGACAGCAAGCATGTACAGTATTTTTAAAATTAGTAATTACTGGGGAGGGCCCAGATCATTGTGGGTGGTGTCATCCCTGGGCTGGTGGTCCTGGGTTCTATAAGAAGTAGGCTGAACAAGTTGTGATGAGCATGCCAGTAACAACATTCCTCCATGGCCTCTGAATCAGCTCCTACCACCATGTTCCTCCCCTATTTAAGATACTGTCCTGACTTCCTTCAGTGATGGACTGTGATATGGAAGTGTGAGCCAAACAAACTGTTTCCTCCCCAAGTGGTTTGTGTCATGTTGTTCCATCCGAGCAACAGAAACCTGGACTAAGACAATGTGTCTGTCTTGTTTTCTCAAATCATTCTTAAGATGCCAGGGTATAGGTACTTATTAGATTATATGAATTGACTAGTGAAGTTGCTGGGTGTTTCTTTGGCTTGGAAAGTACAAAATTATATTACCAAAACACCAAGGGCATCATGAACTGGGAAAGTTTGGGAATCTGTGTTTAACTGTGTATGAGGAATCATCTACTTTTAAAGCAGAAACAGTGAAAGGAGGCAATTAGACAAATGACATAAGTGTGGGCAGCAGTGATTGCTAGAGTCAGCAAGAAAGGGATGGGGATAAGATTGTGAAATCCTAAAAGACTGGAATAGTGAGTATTTTTCTGGCTGGTGCATCATGAAGCTCTGGTCTCTCTTCTCTCTGTCTCTGTCTGTCTCTGTCTCTCTCTCTCTCTGTGTGTATCTCTCTTTCTAGTTGAAAATTAGATTATTTTTAAAAATGAAGCTGGCTCTTTAACTATGGGGAAACTGCAACCTAGAATTAAATATTCTGATGAAAGCTCCCCCAGATAAATAACTTGCACTGGCTTATGCTCACAGGAATTGGAGGTAGCATCTTCCTCCTCCTCCTGCTCCTCTTCCACCTCCTCTTGCTCCTCCTCTTCCTACCAACCCCTGTTCCTTCTGTCTCCACCTATTGGCAAAAATAACATTGAACTCTGTGATTAAACAGAGATGTGATTTTTACAACCTCACTAGCAGCACTGTGAAAGTAAGGTATCAAAAGCGTGTTTGGAGTCTGGCATGGTAGTGCACACCTGCAATCCAGCACTTGGGATACCGAGGCAATACAATCAGGAGTTCAAAGTCATCATCAACTCCATAAGAAATTCAAGGCCAGCCTGGAATATCTGAGGCTCTGTCTCAATAAAACAAACAAAAACAAAACAAAATATACCTAGAGTCAAGAAACAATGCTTTAGTAGCCGGTTCAGAGCCATCAGGTTCCAGCTCTGAGGCTCTCACCCCAGTCCATCAATCACCTCTGGAGTCTGCTATATCTGAATCTTGGCTTCCTATCCTCATCTTATGGAGTAGAAGGAGACCAGTATATTTCAATCAATTCAGTCACACCATGAGGTCATGGACTCGGGTCAGACTTGCTGATTTTTAAACTAAGATCCAGAGTTGAGTAGAAGCTGAGATAGAAGTGCAAGTATAGGAGATAGAAGACTGGCAACTTGTAGTCCACACATCACCTCTGCATAGCAACCCTCCCTAGCTAGTGTGCTTTGCCTGGCATTTTATCTAGTTTGCCTCTGACCTGGGTTAACACAGTTACTATATTATTATAACATGACACATACTATTTCCCTTAGCATGTAATTTGGTCAGGTCATGTGTTTGATTGCCACTGTGGTTATCTGAGTCTGCCCTACCAAGGTTTAGTCTCAAGGAAGGCAGAGAGCATGCCACATTTTAAAAATGATTATGTCCCCAACACCTCATTTGCCACCCTGTTGCTACATACATATTCTAAATAAATCTCAGAGAAAAGTAAAACTTTTAAGTAAGTGGGGAGAAAAGATTAAATACATGTTTATAGGACTTAAAATCAAAGAAATAAAACTGTCGGCATTTGAGCATCCCAGGGCCCCTGTGTGGTTTTCTCTATAGTGTTCATTATCACATATCTTGCTACATTTGTCTGATATGATAGTCAATCCTCTTGCCTTTGATAGAATGCATGCTCCATAGGAACAGAAAGGCTATTTGGTCTGGTTTTACATCTAGTATAATCCTGGATATAAGGTAAGAGCTTAAAATATTTATTTGAAGTAAACATCTTCCTAGTATTTTTCTTTGGGAAAAGAATACTCTCATTGCACAGAGTGACGACTCTCATAACTGGTAATATTATTCCATGGTAAGTATGGTAGGAAGGGCCAAGCAAGGCATGTAGACTTGCTAGCACACCACTGCATGGGGTCACCTGTCTGGTAGGAGATAGGGGTGACAACTCCACTGCCCTGTCCTTATACTCTTCAGCATCTCAATGACCATTTGTCTATTTATTATTCTTCCTTGGATATTAAACACACTGTCCCCTCTACTTGGGCTTTAACTTTTTATTGCCCCACCAACATACTTTCCCATTTACCTGTTAATGTCTCTCTATCCTGTGCCCAAAGTCCCTTCCTTCAGAACAGTACTCTTCCTTTATAACAGACTCCATGCTATACTGTTCCTTATTTATTCTCAAATATGTAGGCCCTTGTCCACTACTATGTGATGAGTATATTATAGGTAAGTGATGCTTAATCCAGAACCAGGAGCCTATCTATGAGTCAAGACCAAGAACATTCCATTTAGGAGTACACAAGCGTTTGAGTCAAGAAATCTAAGCCTTAAAGAAAACTCCCAATACCATAGAGGCTTCTAATACATATCTTTGTAAATAACAACCATTTTGCCAATTGGCGTAATCAATATCAGAAATTGGTTGCATTCAGGAGCCTATTGACTAGCATAATAATTATTATACATTATTAAAGTTATTCAAAATATTTAGGCTAGTCAGTATTTTTATTTTGTTGGAGTACTGGAGACAAAAGTGAGAACCTTATGCATTCTAGGAAATCATTTTAACTCTGAGTTGTACTCTCAGTCCCCAAGTACCTTTTAAAACAGTCTTTAGACTTACAGAGTGAAAACCAAGATCTTTGCTTTTCAAACTTAAGCTGAGGCCTGTGCCATCACCCCTGAACAGTTCTGTGACTGAGTGAATTTAAAGGCCACTTGTTTTGACCCTTGTGTGTGAGTAGTCAAATGAAACCCACAATCGTGGATACCTGATCTAGACAAGGTATTATGGAAGCCTGGGCATACCCATTTACATGGGTTATCTGGCTAACTGCCATTACAAAAATAGGTATGACTAGACATAGTAGACCTTCAGGGTCTAAAATGTTTGATGTCTTGTCTTTTACTCAAAAGGAAAACGTTTTCTCACTTATGATACTATCTGCCTAAATGATCCTTTCATGCAAAATAGTACACAAATTGCATTAAAGGGCAGACTTCTGGGCCTTCCCTGAGCCATATGGAACACAATGACCTATTTTGTGCTTGCTGGCTAATACATGTTCATATAATAAATGTTCATCTGTGAGGTAGAATTGGGCTCAAGACTTGCCCTCATTATAACCTAATAGTACAGTTATGGAGGAATCATTAACCTAAACTCACCTCAAATTTCTTTGGTCACTTCAGTTTCTAAGAAAAGGAATGTCTGGGTTGTGTAAGACTCATGTTCATATTGGCTCAAGGGAGTCCCCAAAGTGAAACTATGCATTGCTGCTATGTGTTCCCAGGAGACTAGTACTTCCCCTGCTGAAGATACAGTTGGTTTTGTCACTCTCTCCTTTACAGATATCATGGATGTACCCTACTAGTATAAATTCTATTAAGATGAGAAATTATTTGTCTCATTCACCTTTATCCCCAATGTCCAGTCCATCTCAGAGATCTAAGATATTTTCATAGAAGTTAAAACCTACATATAGCAATATCTGAAGAGGCATCCTTGGGAGGTTGATAATGATAAATTACAGTTGGTTAAAACATAAGTCCAGAAGTCACCTATAGTACATACAAGGTCAAAAGCTGGCTCATGGTAATGTTCACCAGTTCTGTTTGACTTATTATCAGGCCATCTTGCCTTCCCTTCTGAACTTGGAAGATGCAACTGTGTCAAACACACAGTTGATCCATAGACTTCTTGATTCACTCATTGCCTTTGGAGACAGTCATCGTCCAAATCGGTGAATGAGGCACAGACCCGGATGGGAGAAGGGAATTGCCTCCACTGTCAACATATACTATTTAATTGAGGAATATGATGAAATCCAATGAATTACCTTCTCCAGGACATTGCCACAAGAGAGTAGTAAACAGCCCACCTCCTCAACTGACATCTACAGCATGTGATGGTTAGAATTATCAAAGCAGCTGTCATCAGAAACATGTCTGTGTTGTTATGGTCAACAAAACCCCAGCCACAAAACGTCAACAATAATAATAGTTAGTAAAAGAGTAGATGATTCTAGAAAGAAGACAGATTTTAGCTTTGCTCCTTTTACCTTCGTGTATCATTTCCATGCAGAAATTGCAAATTAATGGTCACATCGAACTATCTGTCAATGTATTACTGCTTTTGCAGTGTCAAATTATGTTGGCAATAATGTTTCCAACTGCCTAGGACTCCATTGCAATTTAATTTGAAAGGAACTCAAATTGTATCTCCAAATGGATAAAAAATTAATTTTACATTCACGCTATCCACCTCCACGTTTTCAGCCCCATGCCCCAAATTATCTCAATTTTTTGTTCAACTTTGAACAGTGTGTGTGTCCTAGCCTACTCCACATCCAAAGATGAATACATGGTAAATTCATGAACTAGAAATCTGTTTTCTGCTCATTTCTTTAATAAGATGTTCTGCTTCGATTAAGATCATTAGGAGAGTCGGCAGTTATTTCCTTTGACTTAAGCTGAGTCCATGCAGAACAAAACCAGGAGGCAAGTCTGACTTAACCACATGATTAACCTTAAAATTGGAACACAAAGAGACCTTTGGAACACCCTGTTGCTTATTGTTCTTTTCTTGTATTAGGAGCTTTGTTATTCTCTTTGGGTCAGGCATCATTGGCTTTTAGATTTACATGTCTATCTATTTAATTTGTCTTATCTGTCTAACCTATATATTAGCTCTGTATTCAAGTTATCATGTGACTAAGCCTCCTACAATTCAATGAGAGGTTGACATAAGACTCTAGGTGTGTTAAAAGGAATTCAAGGAAATCACAATGACCAAGGAAGTTCTTGGAAAATGTTACCAGCAAATGGTGGTGTTAGAGCTGGACTTTGAATATGTCGACTAGGGATTTGTCTCTGTAGGCAGCATCCCAAACACAGAGAACAGCAGGGGATGTCAAAGGACTTTGCATGCCATATTTCTCTTTAGGAGTATAGGGTTTGCTATATTAATAGTAGAAATAGAAGCAGAGGGATTTGGGGTAGAAGGTTCCAGTAGAAGTATGAGAAGCTAAGATGTTTTCTGAGGGCAATAGTTTCTTAAAGTGTAAGGGGTACACAAAAAATAGGATCCCCTGGAGCCAATTCCAAGTACATTATGGGCTGGTCATTTTGGTTTTTCCATGAGAATATCAGTTTTTAAAACAAGACATTCTGTGTATTATAGGTCATTACTCAATCATGGTTAAGTTCTAGGAGTTGCTCAGGAGCAGTCTCGTTGGACGCCTTTCAACATTCTATTTGACAGCTTCCTTACCTCTCCTACTAACCTAGTTTATTTTCTCTTGTTGTGATAAAACTCTGACTAAAAGCAACTTGTAGAGGAAAAAGTTTGCTTAGTTGACAGTTTCAGGTCACAATCCAACATTGAGAGAAGTCGTGTCATGAATTCAAGGCAGGAACTTGGAGACAGAATATATGGAGGGTCTCTGCCTGCTGACCTTTTCACTCTTGTGATCAACTAGATTTCTTAAGCAGCTCAGATTCACCTGTCTAGGCATAATGCTGTCCACTGCGGCCTATGCCCTCCCACATCCATCAAGACAGTCACTTATAGTCATGGTAACTTCAGTTTGATCTTGACAGTCTCTCATTTTAGACTTCCTCAATGAGTTGAGGCTATAACTATTTGACAACTGGAGATAGTCAAGGCTACCCAATCTAAACCTAAGATGTTTTTGTGTTGTCTTTCTCTAGGGTCTCAGCGTAACAGACTGAGACACTGGGAATTCAGTCCTGCTCCAAATAAGTGTCTTAAAATGTACACACACACACACACACACACACACACACACACACACACCTCTGTACCTAGCACATGCAAAATCCTAAATAAGCCCAGAATATAAGGACAAGTGCAGGCCTGTGACCTGTTTCCATTGTCCTTTGACACAACTCTGTTTCCCTCCTAAAGGACCTCAAATTCAAGTTCTCTCTGCTCCTCTTCTCAGCCATTCTTTGCCTCAACAGTGCTCACAAGAAGCGACAACCAAGGAAAGTAGGTCTCATAGCCCTGTAACGAGTTTGGAGCTATGGGGACAAGAAATTCTGGGTTTCAGTGACATGAATCATGGTCGGAAGGGAGATCAGGGACAGGTGGGCATAATGCACTGGCTCCTGAGCCCTTGTCCTAGGAAAAAGTCAGTCTGAAAAAATCCAATGTGGGGCTCAGAACAAGACTGAAGTGCAAAGGTGTTAGGATGAGAGCCACTTTTATTTTCCATGAGAGAATAACTTTCAGCAGCTCAGATAAGCCAGCATCTCTGTGACTTGTGTGCTGTCTTGGCCTGTAGGCTGTTACTGTAGAAGGTCACATGAACAGGACTCTATCTGGGAAAGAGACCAGAGGCTGTAGGCTTGGGTGTATTTACACGGGGGATATAAATTCAACAAACCAATCTCTAATGCACACACAAGACTTTCTTAGCAATTTTCAACTTGTTTGCACCAACCCAAATGTAAACCCAGGACATTACCCAAGGAAGGAAATTACTGGAGCACAATCTCAGTTTGGCAGGTGAGGCTTCTTGGGAAGTGGGGGTCACCACACTCAAAGCATGTGTGTTCCCATCCCACACTCAGAAAACTAGTTTCTCTTATGTAGGATTTCAGGTCATCTTCTTGGTTGAAAACAAAGCATAAAAGAAATGCGTGCCTGGGAGACCCTGCTGATGGGCTGGCGTGAACAGGGGAGGAGGGATGGAAACAAGTGATCAGAACTTAGTTTCCTAGAACAAACCACCATCTGGTCATCTCATAGGAAGTCCGCTTGACAGATCCTAGAAATGCTAGACAAACAGAAAATAGTTACTGGCAATCTGGGAGACAAATTATAAACAAGCAATTCCTGGGCAGTGTGACAAGTGCTAAGTATGATGGAAAGTGGTGTGTGGAGATCCGGCTACATTCCATTCACGGAGCCTAGTGACATATACCATAGAGTTGTTTGCTAAAGGATGACTCTAAAGCACTACCTACCTCAGAGCTCCTGCCTCATAGTCACCACCTCTGCTTTCTAGAATGTCAATTACCACAGTCACAAGACACTTCCAGCTGCATGTGTCTTACCTAGAGGGCCACTAGAGCCCCAACTTCCTGCACTTGAACTGAGATTTCCCTGAGCCTCTTAATATCCCTAGGCTGAGGGAACCCCTAAAATCATCACCCAAGGTCTCTGTAGCATATGGGCATGTTCAGAGTCCCATTTTCCTGGTGATCCTGTGAAGAGTCCTATTTGACTAAAGTGTGCATGCATGTCTTTGCCCTGTCTGGAGTCCAGTCATAGTAAATATTTTTGTGACAACTGAAGACCATGTTGGAGGTTGAGGAGTCACATAGGGAGGGGTCATATTTGTGGACTGCCCCCCAACAGACTACTATTTCATTACTCCCCTACCTCTCCTGATTTAACCACTCCCCCAAGACCCTGGTGTTTGTCTTCCTGTGGAGGCTTTAGTAGAGCTGCAAGCAAGGCCCTGGGAGTGCAGCTCTTATTCTTAAAACACTTCTGTACATATGACTAGCAATGGCTCAACTTAGTGGATTAGAAACAATTACAAAGTTTGGAAGGGGTTATTTATGTTGTATTGGGGAAACATGGGGCAAGTTGGAGGGGGAAATGGGAATAGATATGGTATTTTGTTGTATACATGTGTGAAATTCTCAAGAATAAGGACAAAAACTTTTAAAGGCTTCTTAGGGCATTTCTCCAAAAAAGGCAGTTCTGTGTAAGAGGAATCCCCACTGTTAGGGAAAGGCAATTTTCTCTCTTTACAGTTCATTTTATGCTCATTAAAAGCCCTCTGAGATTAGTGCAGTAATTTCCACTTTATAGATGAGGAGATGGAGGTACAGAGATGAAGTGCCCTTGGCCAAGGTCACTTAGCTACTGAGTGCCAGAGTCTGGCTTCCAGCCATGCTCCAACTCAATCATGTGTGCTTGAGAGAACCAGGGTCTATGCTTCTGGCCCAATATTCATACACTGGAGTGAAGTTCTTTGCTGAGTGACAGCCTTCCAGCACCTGCCCCCACCCCCGCCCCTTATACCCTGTGAAAAGAGGGAAGGCCTTGGAATAAAGCTACCTCTAAGAAAAGCATGACAGTTTTTGTACAAATCTCTGCACAGCTGGGTTGCAGAGTATAGTGAGCGGGAGTTGAAGATAGGCCAGTGTAGAGCTTAGCATTAAGTCCCAGCACTCCCTTCTAGTGGCAGATCCAAGACTCTTAAGGGCAAAGCAATTTTTGTGTTAGAATTTTTGTTTATCCCTAGCATTCTTCTAGGTCTCTCCCAAATTCCCAACAGCTGTGGCCTGCCTCATGTTTATGCTCCTATTCTGACCTATCTCCAGCTGGTGTCACAGTAGAGAAAAATCAAAGGTGTAGAGCACTCTCAGACTATAAATCTCAATACTGCCTCTCACTATGTGGCCCGAGGAAAATAATTTCATCTCTCAGAACTTTGGTTTTCTCTAGAGCAGGTCTTCTGATGCCTCTTCACCAGTTGTTGTGAGGCTGGTCGAGTCCAGCATGTATTCCTTCCATGGCTGTGGTATTCTGGTCCACTTTTTACCTCCCTTGCATACTAGACATGGGGTTATACACATTTTGCTGCTTGCTAGACTCGTTTCTTTATCCAAATTCCAGAACCCCTCCAGGCCTTGTCAAATGAGTTGGCAGTCCCGCCCTCCTATAGTCATGATTCAGGAAATAGAACAAGCACTTCAATGCTGTTCATTGGTGGTATTTTATTTGTACTTTTAGGCCATATTGGGCATCTCAAAAATTGTGTTCGACATGGAATGTTGTAGTATTTAAGATGCTTAATGAAACTGTATCCTTAGCCTTAACTGAGTATTAAATATCTGTGCTCTCACTTCCTAATGATGGAGTAGATGGCCCCATGAGGTGACTGTCTTCCTGGGGTTAAGTGTTGTTTCCCAGAGGAGGACTGTTAGAAAGGTACCACTTAGGGGTATTTTCCAGCAGAGTTCTGCAATCTTTACAGACAGAAAAAATCCTGCTGGACAGAAACTGGAGGGGATGCTAACATTTCCCAGGCAGGGCGTTCCCTCATCACTATGCCTGCAAAACTGTAGTCACTGCAACCTGGGCCACCCAGAGACACACAGCCAAGAAACATTAGCCATGCCTGGTCACAGCCCCTAACTGTGTGTGTGAGTCCCACACATTTTATCTTTCATTCCACATAGGTTCAGCATAATGGGGCCTGGGCAACTTGTCCGATGTCACTTTCACAAAGTCACTCATTTGCTTTGGGATTCTGCCTCTCTTTTGCACAAAGGACCCTGCAGCATGGATAACCAGGCTGAAGAATGAGTGTGACTTCCTCAGTTGAGGAGAGGCCAGAGCTACTGATTTAAGCAATATGCACATCTATGGAATGGACCATCCTCTTCTCTGACACACTTGTGAAGGGTGTGCCTAGGCAAAGCTCTGTTATTAGCTACACTTATCCCATGAGGTGAATTAGGAACCTCAATGGGCACCCAGATGCCCACCCATAGCTTTTCTTTTTGTGCCCTAATACAGAGGCAGCTGTACTATTAAAACTCTGGGAACTTGAGGACTGAGAGGTGACCATATCCTAGTCTATTGTGCTGCATAATGATGACACTGAGCACTGCCATTGACAAGACATTCAGGTTGTGTGTAGCATATGAAAGGAGATTATTACTCATTACTCTTCTTATATTATAAAACAAATAAACTCCCAGCTATTACGTATCGTGTGCTTATTAATTCCAGGTGAAACTGTAATGGCTTAGGATATTTCATCTGGATCCACCCTCTCCTGCAATGGGGTTAACTTCTATTATCACCAATTTAAAAATGAAGTAAACAGTAAACTCAAGCACATGACACAACTTGATAATGTCCTATAAGTAGTATGGAGTTAAGTGCTGATCAAAACCATACCTTCACTATTCTTGTTTGTTTTATTGAGTTTTTGTACAAAAATCATCTCTTTACTTCATGCAAGGTATAAATATCAATGCACAGATTATGGAGTAAGATGTGGTCCTTGTTACATATGGGGGTCTAGGACAAAGATTAGTGAATGAGGAGAGTGAGGAACAATGTTGGGGTACTGTGGACTGGGTAGAATGATGTTCATTGAGGAAGTGGAGGGGCCAGGAAGAAGAGTGAAGTATTGGGGCAAATGCTTAGCAACTATGTCCTATTATAGGTGAGGTTGGGAAGGAGAATTAAAAGGTCAAGTTCATGCTGCATTGTGGTCATGCAGATGGATTGAAGGATGAATGTCAGTCTGTCTGTGATGTAACCAAAGTTCCAAATTGTGCATCCGAATGGAGGAAAAGGAGGAAACCTCAGCTTTATGGAGAGAGATTGTAGCTGAGTTAAACACAGAAGACAGTCTAGAACTCCAATAGTCTTCTAAATCAGCACATCTCAGAAGTGTATGCACTTGGGAGCACCTGGAATCTCTGATGAAGTCCTACTTTTGTATTTTTATGGCTGGTACATTTCACTGGGAAAGAAATAGCTGAGGCCAGCCTGGTCTACAAAAGTACACAGAGAAACCCGTCTTGAAAAACCCAACCAAAAAACAAAAATAGCAACAATTTCACCCTATTTATTTTTGTTTTGTCTTAGATATATGCTCTTATATTAAAAAAAGAAATTGATTTAAAGAAAAATTTCATGTAAATTATGCTGCAGGTAGCAAAAGTCATGGGAGACTTGTAGGAAGATTGAAATATAATGGAAGAGTAACATCTACCCACTTCCTGTACTCTCCTCAAAACTCTTGTGTCTTATGTGTATTTTCCAGATCCTGTGCATGGCCCTCAGAATGTGGAGATTGTGGACATTCGTGCCAGGCAGCTGACCCTGCAGTGGGAGCCCTTTGGCTACGCAGTGACCCGCTGCCACAGCTACAACCTCACAGTGCAGTACCAGTACGTGTTCAACCAGCAGCAGTATGAGGCTGAGGAGGTGATCCAGACCTCTTCCCACTATACTCTGCGGGGTCTACGGCCCTTCATGACCATCAGACTGCGGCTACTGCTGTCCAACCCTGAGGGCCGGATGGAGAGTGAGGAGTTGGTGGTACAGACCGAGGAGGACGGTGAGTGAGGGAGACCAGTTTATGGGATGGAGAAGGTGAAATATGCTCAAGGGTCATGGCAGTAGGTGGTGAGGTGTGTGTGTGTGTGTGTGTGTGTGTGTGTGTGTGTGTGTACATGTGCATGAATTCATATAAAGGCTAGAGTTGAGTGTTGCAAGTGTCTTCTCCATTTTCTTTTCCACCTGACTTTTTGAGATATGGTCTCTCTTTGGGATTTTGGCCTCAATAATTTGGATAAACTGGCTAGTCATCAAGCCTCAAAGATCCTCCTACCTCAGCATTCATAGCACTGGGAATACAGGCATGCTTTGCCTCACACAGTTTTTATTTGGCTGCCGGGAATCTGAAACAGGTCCCCGAAGCAGTTTACTGATTGATCCAAGTCTTTCACCCTGCCCTCTGTCTTTAATCTTCCCACTATTCTCACGATCTCCACAGAAGGGCCTTGCAGACTATGCATAGTATAATTCCAGAGTGGTTATGTTTCCATGAGCAGTGACATAAATATATGTTCATGGTGACCCATACCTCCCCCATTCTCCCCTCATGTTCTGTCACTCTGTCTACCCAAGACTTAACTCTTCAGATGCCTCCTGGAAAGGGTATTTACCTTATTGTTTAAACATGTTGAGATTGAAAACCAAACAACCTGATTCTGCACGAATTAAAAGAAGAAAAAACATAGAAGAGCTTAAGGCTTAGTGTGCACATTGAATGAGTTCAAAGTTGATTATCCATCTGGATGTCCCACAAGTATCTCAAATACCATGTATTCCAAGATGAACTAATGTTCTCTTCTAGTCTGACTTATCTTTTCATGTTCTTCCTTTTGTTGAGCTACATCTGGGAGCCCAAGAGACTAGAAAATCAACCTAGGCATTTCTCCTCCTACCACACCTCCCCTCACCCCATCCTACCTACCCCCACCAGCCTCAATCCCTCCACACCTCCCACCCACCTCATTTCACCTCCCCCCACCACACCTCTACCCACTCCATCCCATCCAATCCACCCCATCCCACCTTGTTCCCCCTCCTCCACCCCACTCTGCCTCCTCCCCACCTCACTATACCCCCATCTCACCCTACAAGGCTCTACAGTCTGCTTCTTGCACTGCTTCATTGGATGTGCCTCCTACCTTGAGGACACTGGAATGTGGAGCTAGTTTTATGGAATGCATAACTACCTTCCTTTCTGTCCTTGCCAATGCTATTCCTTCTGTTTAGAATGACATCTCCTTTCATGTCTCAGGAAAGATTCCTCTATTGCTGTTCCAAGACTTTACTTAAATTTTACTTTCTCTATCAGTTTCCTTTGCCTCACATTTCTTGGTTGTTTCATCCCAGAATTCCAGTACAATACTCCACATAGTAGCTGTCTTATATGGGACAGAATTTGTGATTTCTGAAACATACCTAAGAAATACTTCTCTGTGTGCTTATTTTGTTTTTTTTCTTGGCTTGGTTAATTTCTGGCCCTATTAAATTCTCCAGAATCTGACTCAACCTATATTTCATGACAAAGGAAAGTTTAGGTAGGGATGACAATTAGACAAGGGAAGTGGAAGAAGCTATGTTTCAGCTTCTGGGCAGGTTCAAGGACAGCTCTCCAGGATGGGTCATGTGTCACAGAAGTTGCAAGCCAGGGGAAGGAGCTGCAGCTTGCCCTAGATCTAGATCCATTTTTTAAACATGAACAGCCCTACCTGCTGCCATATCCACCAGGGAGAATAGCACTCTTTGAGAAGGTAGACTCTCCAGGCCACTATGCTCTTTGTATGTTGGTTTTCTCACTTATAAAACAGACTTGATATTAATGCTACCTTGTAGTTTATTGTGAATACTAAAGGGGATGGTAGCAATAAGCTTTCAATAAGCAGTAAGTCACAGAAAAAACTCCTGACCAGAAAGCCTCTGGTACAGAGAACACAGCCAACCAGATGCAGTGGGACACATATCCACACTCTCACCAACCATTGCACTGATTGTAGAAAGTAAAATGTTCTCAGTGTACTTGGGTCCTGATTGGAGAAACAGGGTGGTGGGCAGAAAGTGGTCAATGGTTACTATTCCCAGGCTATCCCCTAGTGCTGGAACTCAGGAGTCTTTGTTGACACAGTATCATGATACAGCCAAGGAACAACTCAGAGAGAAACCCTTCTCAGGCATTCCCTCGGACCTTTGAACTGCACTATGAGAATGACCTCCACCTGCATCAGCAAGTCCCCAGGCCTAGCTTTAAGCTGTGCCTTGTCCTCTATCTTTCTCATTTTTACCATCCATAGAAAAATAAATAAACCACAAAGCCTTTATCAAAACAATGTGGGAACAGCAGTGCTTTGAAATTAAATTTTTAGTAAACATCATTAATAAAACATCAATTTGTGCTTCAGGAGATGTGTGGACATTATCATATTAAAGACACCAGCATATAAGACACCCTTCCTTGGTCTGTAGCTCTTCTGAGGCCATAGCTCAGAAACTGCTGGGAGGTCTCGGGGGGTGTGGAGACTCTTTGGCAGTTTGTATTTGTTTTTGTCTATTAATGCATTGTCCCAATATGTTGCTCAGGCTACTCTTAAACTCTTGGCTGAAGCCATCCTCCAGTCTTAGCCTCTAGAGTAGCTAGGACTAACGCATGTGTCAAGACTGCTGTGGACAATCCCTGTTTGTCAAAGCCAGATTCTCTTCTCAGAGGGAGAAAGCATTGGCTCCTTTTCTTAGAAACTCATTGAAAGTAAAGTACACTGAGGTTGAAGCTTGGCAGGGATGCCTGCCTGAAGCTCCCCTCCAGGAGCCAGAGATCAGTCTCCCAGATGGGACTCACTGACTTGGTGTTGCTCTCCTGCCCTCAAAACATGGAATTATTTTTTTGTCAGGGGGATTCAGGATCAATCATTTTAGCACCCCAGTGCCTTTGAAGGTACACAGAATAATTGCTAGAGAGAAACTTCTGGTCCCAGAGACACTGAACTTTATCAGGAAAACAGCTGTTAGAAAAAATTGAGTGGACTTTTACTGTGCCTTGTCCTACAATTATTTCAGATCTTCATGGTCATCACTCAACGTTAGCCAAACTACACCTAAGTGTGTGAACATCTAACATAGAAAGTCTTTGCAAGTGTAAACCACATAACATGAAGTTGGGGAGGGATAAGGAAGGGTGGAGTTAGATCTGAGAGAAGCTAGGGGGAGAACCAGGAATGCATATGATCAAAATATATTATTTGAATGTATAAAAAGTACAGCTTAAAAGTTAAGATATTTTCACATATATCCACAATATCATACAGCATCTAAGAAAGTTAGCATTACCTTAAAATGATTCAACATGGGCCATCAAGAAGGCTTAGTACAGTGGTTCTCGACCTGTGGACCACAACCCACTTGGGGGCCACATATCAGATATTATGTATATTTGTATTTATATCACAATTCATAAAAGTAGCAAAATTACAGCAACAAAATAATTTTATGGTTGGGGGGTCACCACAGTATAAGGAAGGGTCATAACATCAAGAGGTTGAGAGCCGCTGGCTTAGTGAATAAAGGCATTTCCATCAAGCTTCACAACCCGAGATCCACAAAGTAGAAGCAGAGAACTTACCCTGGATAGTTGTCCTCTGACCTTTACATCCATGCCATAGTGCATGCACATGCACAAGTACACAAATGTACACACCCCCACACATATACATGTGATCTATCTTTATATACTTATATATACAAAACAAGTAAATAATGCAATCAAAATAGCCCAAGGTACAGTTCATTTCCTATTTCTTCTAATGTTAAACTTAACTCTGCATGATGAAACCAGGATGCAAGATAATTTCCATTAAAACATTAAAAGGTAGTAGTGAGCATTTCTCATTGTATCTTTCCAAGGGTCACATATGGTGATGGTACATGTTGTTGATTATTATGGAAAACATGACATTATAAATATACATAAGACATACAAATGTATGCATGAGATATAAACACATATAAATATGTTTTCCTCTTTAAATGTTCCTCTTTTGTGACATTTTGAGATGGTGTAAGTGTCCTGTGGTCACCCCAAATCTTTACTCAATGATTTTAGCACTTATTCAAAATCCTTATCTAAATCAGTTGGTTACATTGATAACTTTAAAATCTGCCATCTTGTCTACACTTACTTATTTGCATGTTTCTTCATAGAAGAGATTTCTCTCATCTTACATGTGTCTATGATTCTTACAAATTCACAAAGCAGGTCTAACTCAGCAGACTAAGTTCCATCACCATCTTTATTTTTGAGTGATCAAGTTGTCTTGACCATGGCTAGAAAGAATCCCTTTGATCTGGCCCTTGGGTCCTTAAGATATGTCCTTTTTAGTCATTCTCTTTTCTGGCATGATACAATGTTCCAGATGGTCTGTAATGTTCCTGCTCCCAACACACTTCACTCAGCTAAAGATTTCTTTTTTTTTTTTTTTTTGGTTTTTTCGAGACAGGGTTTCTCTGTATTGTCTTGGAGGCTGTCCTGGAACTCACTTTGTAGACCAGGCTGGCCTCGAACTCACAGAGATCCACCTGCCTCTGCCTCCCGAGTGCTGGGACTAAAGGCGTGTGCCACCAACGCCCGGCCTCAGCTAAAGATTTCTGCTTGCTTCTGCAGGCAGGAGTCTCTGGGCTCTAAGATGGGTCTTAGGTTTGTTGAATGGAGCAGCAATGCCACTAGCTGCTTCACAAAGAAGAGCTGGGGAATATAACTCACCTGTTTTAAATCATAGGCCCATACTGATTGAAACGCAACACCTCCCAATACCTCTTCACAGTTCACACGTGTATTCCTACAGTGAAGAACCCAATTCTCTACATCCACCTGTCTATGCATTTGCACCATCCCAAATTCTACCAACCCACCAGCAATCAGTAAACCTCCTAAGGGAGCATTTTAACTTCTCTGCACTAAGCTCTGCCCTGCTTAGAATGTACAGTCAAATACTGTGTTCAAACATTCCAAGTTTCTATCTATATGATGTTAGTATCAATTTGATAGCCAATTAAAGTTCTTTTAATTTTAAGGTTTTCCTTCTTCTATGTTTTGAAAATTAAATGCTACTGCTTCCAACACGCAAGTCAATTGCTTCCTTAAAAACTTAAAGGTGTATGTTGCTAAAGATTTATTTTGAGAAACAACTGCCAAAATCTTTATCCTTTTATATTCTTCAGTTCACACCTGAAAGACAGATATGTTAAATATAAAACACTACATTTTGTTATTTATTTTCTATTTAGTGGTGTGTGTGTGTGTGTGTGTGTGTGTGTGTGTGTGTGTGTGTGTGTTTAGGACTGACTATTTGATATTGGGTAATCTACTCAGAGGTTCACCCCTGGGGGAGACTGATTCTCTCAGCAGCCATTGGTTGACTAGCTCCTAGGGGTAGAGCCATGTGAGATTTCTCATCCATGTTGGCATGCCAGTTGGTATTGTCACTATACTGAGATTTCATGGCTGCAGGTTCCTCTGACATATAGAAGACACTATTTTACATAAGGTGTCCTGGCTCTCTGGGTCTTACAATCTCTCTGCCCCTTCTGTCCTGTGTTCCCTGAACCTTAGGCATAGGGGTTATATGGTAGATATGTCAACTGTGGTTGGGTACCGCATGATCAGTTGTTTTCTGCTTTTGGACCAATTGTGTCTCCATCATCCACAAAAATAAAACTTCATCTATGAAGGACAAAAGCTACATTTAACTTTTTAATTATTCTTTCATTTCCATTTTATATGGTTTATTTAACACAAAAACAAAGAATGATTTTCCTCTTTCTCCTCCTCCTTCTACATTCTCTTTATCTTCTTTCTTCTTCTTCTCTCATCCTTTTTTCCGTCACTTGACCCTCCCCAATCCCATTGAGCCCAAGGCAACTATTTTACTCAAGGTCCCTTTGCCTTCTATTTAATATTTAAACTGTGGAATAATACATACTTCACTTGTGTTTATGTTCACTTTCTATATCCTAGAAAACATTCCATATCAAAATTATTCCTTCCTTTAATACTTCCATGGTGCTTATGGCTGTGTGGATAGATGTGCCAGAGTATCCAGGTATAGATATTTCAGTCATTTTCTATGACCTACTTTTTTTCATCTAGGTCATCTTGTGCCCCTACATTTCAGGTAACATATTTTCTGGTTGATTGGTTGCTTGTTTTTAAGAGGCACAGTGTAGTCATACTGCAGCAAATAGCTTTATTGTGTATGTTGTTAGGTGTTTGTCGAGATGTACTTTCAGGTAAATTCTTCACGGTAGGATTGCGGAAGTCAAAGGGTAAGTGCACAATCAATTAAATTCTCCTTCAGAGAAGGCCTATCATTTTTCACTTTCACAGGCAATGTGTACTGATTTAATCTTCACACCAAATATGAAAGAACAAGCAGTATTTTCTCTGTTGTATAATAAGGGAATGTAATTTTAACAATACATAAAATGTAATTGATTATAATAAGTAACAACATAAAATATATTAACATAATTGATATTTGATATGTTTAACCACACACATCTAATAGGTATATTATCCCATTGTGGCAAAACAGGCTTAAACTCAAATGCTTTCATGTAAGGAAAAGTGCCAAGGCTCCATGCCTTAATTTTGTGTGCAGTTCTTTTGAACCTTCTCACCTGGTTTCTCAGGTTCCAGTAAGCTGGAAGGAGGATGCACATTGCCAGGGTTAGGTACATCTACACTTGCCAGAGGGGCGTGTAAGGCCTGCTAAGAAGGAAAGTGTAACAGGAAATAGCAAGATGGATGCAATGCAGTGCAGAGTCAGATAGTAAGGATAAAAACTATGTACCTTAGGAGGTCCTTACAGCCTTATTTCACTTCAGTCTATTGCTATGTAATGATTGTAAAGATGCCCACACAGTATTGAGTGATAGCGAGAAATGCTACTATGTTTTCCATATGTCCACACTGAGTTAGGCTTTGTGCTCATGCTCTTGTTCTTGTAGTCTACTGCCAGACACCATGATGCAGGTGCTGTTGCCACTGTTGTGCAGGTGAGGGATTCATACATTTCCAAGTCTTATCTGTGTGGCCTCCCCTGACCATGTGTTATGAAAGCCTAGAGCTGGCTGAAGTCCCTCTAACACTCTTTGTGACTTTCTCTGTCTCTTTGTCATAGTTCACCTTTGTTCTTTAACTTCTTATCTGTTTCTCTAAAGGAATGGAATCTTGGTGAAAACAGAGACTTCATTTTTGTTTTGGTGGATGGATACCCCTGATGGATGTTTCCCAGTAAGAAGAAGAACACTGGTCTATAATGTGTCCTCATAAGCCAATGGCTGAATGGATGAGTTAATGAATGAGTATCTGACATTGAAGTTCATGTCCCTTTCATGATATCATGCTGTTCATGAATAGACATCCTCTTTTAAGTTGGGAGCTTGTGTGTGTCCTCTAGGTGCAATCAAAGCTTGCTTGCCCTGACTTGCTAAGTCTGACTGTTGGTAGCTCTTCTTGCCCCCACGTTCCTTAACACATTTGCTGCTTGAAATCAATCATGGTTGGAGAGTTCATATCATGGACATTAGAAAAGAAGTAATTCTTTTCTTCCTAGAGAACTTATGGTAACATATTTAGTAGCAAACCACTATTTTCCTCAACTAAAGGTTGTAGTTGATGTCTTCAGCTATAAAGATTCATCTAGAAGAATTAATTTCCCCCAATGAAACTGTAAAACATGAGTAGATTGTAATGTTTCTCCAACTTTTCTCTGTAAGACTCCCTTACACACACACTAGTGCTTGCTGAAGTCTTCACTTACTAGTTTGATTTTTTAAAATTAGTTCCGGTCCTCTTTATGAGGAACAGCCAATCAACCAAGCAGCCAGTGAGATCTCTGAAATGGAGGGGTGAAAACCAAACCATGGCTCTGAGCTTTCCAATGTACAAAATTTATGATTTCCATTAACGTCACCCAGTTCTCAATGGTGAAACCATTTTACATACATGCAATGCAAATGGAGAAGATAAAGGAAAAAAGGAGAGGAGAAGAGAACACGGGGCAGACAAGATGGAAAGGGGACAAAAAATGAGGGGAAGCAGACAAGGGATAGAGAAACTTCCTTTGACAACAATTTGTTCTCCTAAAAATCCCCCTTAAATTACCACCTGACTTTAAATCATAAGAAAACATCTGGTTTAATTACAGTGAATTTACATGAACCTACTGACAAGAAGCACAGTTAAAATTAACAATTTTAGTATGCTATTTTTAAGAGAATGAAATTATAAAGTAATTAACCTTTGTTGTAGAACTCTGTCAAAAGGATGGAAAGTTCCATGCTGTGACAGAAGAAGAAATGAAATTGTGGACAAGGAAAATGTGGGTTCATTAAAGAATTATACAGGATTTTTTAAAAACAGAATTGAGGCACAGGATTAGAAAATATTACAAACAAATCTCACCACACAACAGAGTCTTTTTAGAGAGAAAAAGGAGAGAGAGAGACCCAGTTTCATCAAATGAAAGTCACCTACATCATTGAAAAGGACATCCTGACCTACAGAAGCAGTAATGGGATGGGAGAGAAGAGCCCTGGCTTGGGGCTGAGACATCTTGACCATGGTTGTGACACCTGGCAAATGCAATCACCTTTCTGCCTCCAAAGTGCAAACCCACAAGGTGATGGGATAAATGACAACAGGCTCAGAAGGAGAAGGCTATGAGCTGCATTCAGCTCTCATTCTCATCTTGTTAGGACACTTTATTTAAGTTATACATATCCTAAGTATATGATCCACATGTGCACATGTAAGATGGGACCAAGAGTATCTGTAGGCTTCTAAAATATGTGGTATTAAGAAGGCAACAGTCAGTGCAGTGATGCATATTTGGTCAAGGAGAGAAAAAAAAACTGAGTGCTTATCCCTAAACAGGACACCTTCATCACCATTACTACCCCATTTATATCCTCCATCCTCAACAAGGCTCAGGGAATGTCAAGGAAGAGTCAGAAAGGACATGAGAACCAAAGGATGGGAAGGACAAATTTGACATGCTGTCTTCTGGCCATGATATGGCTGCGACACTCATGAATTCACAGCAGCTGTGGTTATCTGTACAAGACCAAGCCAGCTGACATTCTGACATTCATGAGGGATGTTGTGCTCTCCAGGCCACACCTCTTACTAAAGTGCTATTAGCAGTTGATAGCTGATGCCGGAAGGATGACAATTCTGTGAAGGTGTGGCAGCTTCTAGCTTTCCAATGGCTCTACACCCATATGGTGACAAGAAGGATGGGAAGAGGAGGAAGAGGAATGAGAGAAGGAGGCAGCAGCAGTGGCAGCACACGTGAAGTTGTGAGGGGTGTGCGTTAGGGAATTTGGAAGGAGCTGGATGGGAAAGTGGGGGGTGATCTTATTTCATTGTACACATGTACAAAACTCTTAAGAATAAAGAAAATATATGTTACAAATATATACTGCACAGATGTCTGCCCATAAAGCCATCAGCTGTGGTAAGTGGTGCAGAGCCAGCATCAGACAGAGAATATAACTCTTGACTGGAAAAAAGCCAGTCCAAGG
The DNA here is from genome assembly GCF_017639785.1 of Mesocricetus auratus. NCBI lineage: Eukaryota > Metazoa > Chordata > Mammalia > Rodentia > Cricetidae > Mesocricetus > Mesocricetus auratus. The sequence goes on along the minus strand of NW_024429209.1, from coordinate 8,249,201 downwards.
GTTTATGTATAATTTCTGCTTACTGTGACAAGGGATGACTTTGAAACAACTTCCAATTTTTAGTTAATCCAGATTACAAACGTCTCAACTTGACCATGACCTTTCCTCTTTCACTCCTTCAAGTTCTGTAGATACGAAACTTTAACTCCACTGAAATAGACCTTTCTCCTCTCTTCCTTACCTCCTTCCCCTCCCAGGGTACTGGCCAATCATTCTAGTCTCTGTCTTCCATCCTTTCTCAAATCCTAGCCTGGTCCTCATTTCCATATAGATGAAACACTGTTCCATGGAATCTTCACCTATCCAAGGCCTCTTTGTGTAACTGACCATATAGCACTCTTCCAGTTGCTCCAGCTGAAGTCAGGCACACCACTGGAGTGTGTCCTGAAAACTGTCCAGAAACAGCATTCTGTACCTGGTTAATTCATTCTTTCTACTGTCTACATAACAAGTATCCCCATCTTCAAACCTCTGTCACCTCCATACTGCTGTCACACTTACTTGATAACCTTGTGTACAATACTAAGGAGACTGAAGACATTAGATATTTCTTGACCCATGTAATGCCCACATGGTCAAACTTTCCTCTAGTTTCTAGGGATAAGAAAAACATTTGTTTTCTAAGTGAAAAACAATTTCTCTACTTAATGTGCCAAATCCTACTTCCCTTTGCCTAAGGAAGGTCATTACTCTAATGCTAGTCTACTGTCTACCCTACAGCAAAATCCTCCTGCATAACTGATTATTACACTTTACACAGAAGCTTTACTTTCATCATCTTTAAAAAGACAAAAGCAAGACAGCCCAGTCTTCCCTTCTCTTCCAGCTACTGTTCTATCCACTGTTTACCATATGACCACTTTCCTCTTCAGAGTTTCATGAACACACTGAACCAAAGCAGCTCAAATCTAGATCATTTTTCGAGTGATCTTCTGCAATCACCTGTTAACTTACTTTTTCTGTTATTGTGATAAGACACCATGATACAAGCAACTTAAGAAACAAGTGGTTTATTTTGGCTCACATTTGTAAATAACAATCCAACAGGGCAGAGAAGTCACAGCAGCAGGAGCTTGAGGCACCTGGCTACATTTCATCCACAATCAAGATGAGAGCATAGTGAATGAATCTGCTCTACTCATTTTCTCATTTTTTATATAGTCCAGAATCTTGGCCAAGGAATGATGCCACCAATAGTAGGCAAATCTTCCTATGACAATAAACCTAGTCAAGATGATCATCTATGGGCATATCCAGAGGCCTGCTTTCTAGGTGGTTCTTGAACTTATCAAGCTGTCAATTGTGATTAATCATCACTCCTCTGATCTTTTTTTATTCTGGAAATAACATTTTATTATGGATTATATTTCTGTATATAAAATCCTTCTCCATCACTGACAAATAAGAGATCTGAGACTAACTATAAAATTTACATATAAAACCTAATCACTATGGTATAGATACCTGGGACAAAATATCACAACATATTGTCTAGTCGCTCCTGTGATCTTAATGAATCCAACTATCATTATTCCAAGAGTCATGTCTTATTTAGCCAGCCATCACTACTGGGAATGGTTGGCTGTCACATCCTCCTTAAAACTCCCTTTTCCATTTAGTTTCCAGGTTATCACACATTTTCAGACATCCCTCTCCCATCAGGAACTCCCTTTCTCTGGTGTATTTCTTTTAAACACCTCATCTATACTGACTTGTACTTTTGCAACTCTTACTAGTTATTTCTGAACCAAAGGCTGGCTAGATCTAGGAAACAGGCTTTATAGACCACATAGATCTTTTTGGCAGTTATTTCATTCTGCTGTTGCAGCAGGAAAGTATCCAGAAACAATATATACATGATTGGGCCTGACGATTTTCCAATAAATTTTTATTTACAAAAGCAAGCAGCTGGTTGGATTTGTGTCAAGGGCCACAGATTGCTGACTGTGGGTCCATTTATTTACCTAATTATTCCTGATCCCTTGGCTTTAAAATCCACATACATGCTAATAATTTTTCTAATTGATGTTTCCGGGCCTGACCTCTCTTCAGCCCCCCAGAGTGATTTATTCACCTCCCAGCTCAACCTCCTCATTTGGATTTTTCTGGTCCTTTGGAATGAAATATCCTAAATAGGAAGAGATGGTCATTGCTCCACCAATATCAACCTCCTTCTCCCCACTGTCTTCTCTAGCTTAATTAGTATCAGTATGTTTTATTAGTGACTCATCACTTTTGTCAGAATGAGATCCTGGGATGCACAGCTCTAGGGAACCCCTTCACTATATGTTGTCTGAAATTGGTGATCCTGGCTCTGTACCAAGCAACAGTTTAGCTCACTCTCTACATCTGACTCATCAGCATAATCCCTGAGCTCTGCCTTCAATACAATAGCACCCAGACATTGAACAACCTATCCTGTTGCTTGGTTTACAACCTCTACTGCTGGTTTCACAGTTTCAGCTACTGTGTGGATTATGTAGGCTATTATTTAGATTTGCAGCTTCAACCCTGGGCTCTGCATGCTCTTCTCTACAATACAGCCAGAAAAAATTTTTTAAACAATGAAGAAAAACACTTCATCCTTCTGCTCTAAACCCTTCTGATCTTTATCATGCTATTGAGATAAACACTTCCATGGCATGTAATGTCCCAAAGTCTCTAAGAGTCCCAGTTCTGTTTGTTTGGACTTCATCTCCTTCTTCTGTCTCATTTCATTTCATTGACTTCAATTTTGCTAAGCATGCCCCTTCCTCAGGGCCTTTGCACTTGTCTCCTCCTCTGACTAGAATGGCCTTCTACCAAGTAAACAGCGCTATCTCTTTGACCCCTATCAGGTCTTCATTCCTGTTTAGAATTTAAGAGCTCTTCACAGGAAGTTTCATTTAAATGCAGAAGCCTCTTATATGATACTTTGTCTCTCTTCCCTGCTTCATGTATCCCTTTAGAAATTATCATCTGAAAAATTACATTTATATTTTATCTTTTATTATGTATATTTTCCCAAATAGAATGCACTCCACAGAGACAGGGTTTTTCTCTTTGTTTTGTTTACTGTTATAACACTTTGAACTTATAACAGTTCAAAATAGATAATATGCACATATAAATATGTTATCAAATCAATTAATTCTGAGCCCTAAGAGTCAAAATAAAATTTACAGCTATTTACCAAAGAAATCATAAAGACCATTGTTAGAGCTTTTAGCATCTTTGGTAAGCCATGAGAAGATATGCCTTCTGTGGCTAGCAATATGTTATCATTCCAGAAAAGACATTGAGGTAAAGACACATTGAAAATAAGCACAGTCATAATTGGGTCTGCAGAATTCAAAGTGTGAATTTTAGAGCAGCTCTTGGGGGAATGCAGTGGGATCCTGGGGAAGGACAACCACACAGGGCACTTACTTTATGACAGATACCTTGCTAAGCACATTATGGTGTTGAAATATTAAATTCTCGTGAAAAACTATGAAGAAGATGCTGATTTCATACCCTCCTTAAAGCAAGGAAAGTGTGGCCTAAAGGTGTCAAGTAACTTGCCCCTGGTTAGACAGCAAATGAATACAAACGAAACACAAACCCATGGTCTCAGCCATTTCCCAGCAGTACCTTATAGGACCAAGTGATGAAAATATGCATTTTGATTTAAAATGGTGATCTGATCACCTTTCTTAAGATGCCTTCCCAAAGAATAGAGACAGATATCTTTAAACTTACCATGAGTACCATAAGAGAATATAACACAGCTCTACTGGAAGGAGTTAATGGAGAGCTGCATAGAAAGTCAACCTCTGGACACTAAGGCTAAAGGCAGGGGTGGGCTACCAAGAATGCAACTCCAGATGCCAGGGCACAGTGCACAGGAAGAACATCTTACTCTAAGCTGATGTCCAGGGCACTATAAGGAAAGCAACTTGTTTATGTTTCCTGTGCTGTGATAAGCCACTCTGACAACAACTTAAGGAGGAAGAGTTTATCTTGACTTTACAGCTTCAGGAGCATAGCAGAGAAATCAAGGCACCGGGGACTTGAAACCACTGGTTTCATTGCTTCTGCAGCAAAAACAATGGATACCTGTACTCTTATTTACTTTCTCTTGCTTGTACATCTTACCAAGCTGAACATTGAGACTGACCATAGCAACATGGAAGGGACTTTAAGGGGAAGTTGTCATTGGAAGGAGACACTCCAGTTAGAGGAAACATAATTCTCTGCATGCTTCAGGCTGTTTCTCCCTAAACATCCAGAACATCTCTGTGGAGAATCTTCCTCCTACCTGGTTATTTCTCTAAATGCTCTGAGTACCATATCCTCATAAGACAAGTATAAATCCTTGTCTGGCCAAATAATGTAGGAGTGTGTTTTGTTCTTCCCTTTCTCTTTGAGTTAGAGAAACTCAAAACTGGGACTCAATCACTGGCAGAATGACCCACAAAGCCAAACCACCTGTACTCTCCCACCTCTAATAATACCTTTTACAGGTTTCATGAAGACAGGTTTCTGAACAGATGAAAAGGACTCCATTTTTATTAAGGAGGAAAGGATATGATACTGCAAAGCAAGGGTCCCCAGGAATTAGAGATAAAAGTCCTTTTTGTTGTTTTTATAAAGCAAATGATAGTATCCAGTCTTAAGAATAACTGTGTAAACACTGATATGGAATATGCCCCTAGAATGGAAATTAACATTGTAAAGCCATGATTTTCCCCACACTGATCTTTTAAAAGAGTTCAAAAGTATTTGTAAGATGTGTGGTTAAGGAATAAAGTCTATAAATAAAAGCAAGGTCATAGACTGAAGTTCACTAGAATTAAATTAATGAGATGCTTATTTGCTTTATCCATTTGTATAGAGTTAATTTCACACACACACACGCACACACACAAGTAAAATGATTTTAAAAGATACTAAGTATAACCTTATACTAACATTGGAAAATTAAGTGCAATGGAAAAATTTCTTAGAAATATATTTAAAACACAGTAAAGAGACAAATTTTTCATGCAGTGCTATAATATATTCAGAAATAGAATCAATGTCTTAAAATTTTTCAATGAAAAAATAGTTTAACAATTTAAAAGTTTAATGTGGTTGTACACATGTGCTCAGATCATCACTGTGGGAATTTGTAATCCCATGCTACTTACAACCATTCAGAAAGGGAAAATATCAAAACCTCCTTCCCCAATTCACAATGGAGCCATAACCTTGACTTCCAAGGCAGACAAATTTACAATGAGAGAAAGAAATTAGGTGCAGATATCCCAATCAAAATATAACTGAACAACCCAACAGCACATTTATGAATAGAAAAGTATATTTAAAGACACCAACATTGACTTAAACTTTGCAAAATCCATTTATATAATTCACTGCATTAATGTGCTAAGAGAGGGGAAGAAATGTATCATTACTCCAGTGGATTCAGCTAAAGCCCAGCATTTCAAAATAAAACTTCCTTGAATATGAGTAATAGAATGGACATTTTAACCTGCTAAATGATAACTACAAGGGACCTACAAACACCACATGCAAGGATAAAAGAATAGCATCATTATCTTTAAAATTAGAAAAACACATATATCTATCATTATTGCCATTAAATACTATATTGCTGACCCTAAAAGACAAAAATAAAATGAGCTTAAAGATTGGAAAGAGCAAGACTGTTATTAGCTACAGATGCTATGATTATTTACATAAATAACCCAAAGAAGTCTGAATACAAATATTAGAATCAAAGTTTATATATTTCCCAAGATATCCACATTGAGGAGCATATTCCATTTCTATTCACCTAACAAGCATGTGGTATTATTTTTAAGATACTATTCATAATTGCAATGAAAACATATGCAAAGAACATTAAAGGAGGCTCCCCAAAGAGGTACATTATACTTGGGATGGGAAATATAATATCATACAGCAAGACTAATATAAAAGGCAAATTACTTTCAAGAAATTACAAGGAAAAAACCCAAACATTTTAAGATACATATGCTGGTTCAAAAATGTGTTTCTGTTAAGAAAAGATGACTAGCTAAGACAGTCCTGAAGATGAAGTTCAATATTACATGGTTTGTGAGAAAAGTATACAGTGCTCTTAACCACTGAGTCATCCTCCATTCCCTGGTTTTCTATATATTGAAACAAATCATTATTCATTAAGAGAATGTGATGCTCATAAAGGGTTGGTTTACCAGAACAACTAAACTAAACAGAGCTCCAGACCCACATCTGTGTGGGAATGTGATAGAAGTTAAAAGGAGCATGGCCCATAAGTCAAGTAATTTATTTTAATAAATTTATTTAGTAAATTTATTTTAGGTTGCAAATGTGCATTTAATAAATGTCATTTTATCAAAGGCATAACTTCCAAACTTACCATGATACTGTAGAACCATGGAAGACAGAGAGTATTTCTTCATCATGACTGTTTTGTTTGAGTTTCTCAGAAGCTAATTCTACAATAAGGATTTCAATGGAAGAGTATTTAGGAGGTCACACTGAACATAGAGTGGGAGAGGCAGGGAAGGGAAGAATGAATCAGGCTGATACATATTAACCAAGAACTCCATCAAACACTGGATTTTAGAATGGTGCCTTTCAAAGTGTGGCCCAAAACACAGCCAGTGGCTCATTCATTCTTTCTCCATGACAGATGAGTATAAATCCATACAATGACTGTTTTAAAAATAGAAATTTTTATTTTCATTGGATTTTAAGTATCATTTTTACTTATTAATTTTGCTTTTCCTGTGATTCATGCTTAAAGCCATTGACTATAGCATCAGTCTACCATTGGTTGTAAACTGTCTTTATCATCTTCACTGTCAACACCACTACCACCCACACCAAACACCCAGACACACACATGCCACCAGCATTTCAGTGTGTGGTCACCATGTTTATTTCCATGGCCTTAGGTAAAGAGAAAGTGAGGTGTCTGAGAGTGGGCATTGCTCATGAGGCTGGAGGTGGGGCACGAACAGTGCTACTGTTTGCCTTTCTCTTGATCTCATACAATAATTGAAGGCCTCTGATAAATTCAACCATATTCAAATTAATAACTGATCTACATCCAAAAGCAAATATAAGACACACACCGAGAGATTTCCTGAGTTTTTTATGTGTGCTAGGCATGGAACCCAGGGCTCTGCCCTAAGCTGTAGCCCATCCCTCAAAGAGTTTTTTTTTAACTACGACATTTGTTTTATGAAATAAAGGAACCAGTAAATCAACACAAAGAGGAAAGACAGCCAATAAATATTAATAGATGCTCAGATTATTTAGTAAATAGGTAAGAACAGATAGAAATCTCTGTGGAGTGCCATTTGCACTCACTCGGTGGCCTAGACTTTCAATGCTGATAATGCCAAGTGTTTTTTAAGCCTATAGAAATATGGGAACTTATGGGACACTGAACAAGAGAGTCAAAAATTCTGTCACCACTTTGAAAAACAATTTGGTATTACTCAGGACATCTGTAGACTCATAAGCCCTTAGGTTCATCTATTCCAAAGTACACCTTGGCAGCTATGGATGCCCTGGGAGGAATGATCAATCTTCCCAGGATGGAGCTGAAAAGGAAGCTGTTCAAGCACCAGGGTGCTGTGATGACAAAGGGCTGACTAAGAGGCACCACCTCAAGAAGCAGCATCCAGAGCATCAGCCAAATTTAGCCTTTCTGGAAGAAAAGAAAACCACAACTGAAGCATGCCTGCCTGGCTCAGATTGGAAAGACTTGGAGGTTGAAGCCCCTCCAAAGTCTTCAGGACTAGTGAGCCACATCCCCAATGACAGATGATAAAATCCACAGAACGTAGATAGGTAGGACCCTGAAGATGAGAACTAAAGTCCAAATTTTTTCTACCAAAAGGTTCTCAACTGCTGCCAGAAGGCTTGAGTCTACCTTAATGAAGTTTGGTGTACATTCAAACAGATTTAAAATGCAGCATATTCATGTGAACCATACATAGGAGAGACACATTGGGAAAAACTCCATCTGAAGTAGAATGATAAGATAAATGTGGCAAAATGACAGTCATGAACTGAAGAGTAATAAGACACAGCTGATGGATCACCAGATGTCCTAGGATAATGAATGAAAGTCTTGGAACGCCTGATCTGTGTGTATGAAGGGAAGAAAGAAAACTAAATGACCTAATGTTCTGGGTCATGTGTTTATGTTGATAATTCCAAATAAGAATTTAGGGTGACTAACATGAAAGTCTATAGTGTCTGATATGTTGATGTTCATGGTAAAGGGGAAAGAAGGAGCCAGTGAGGAGAGGTATGGAGTGTAACACTTTGTTATTTATTTAATCACCATTTGATTGATTTGTAATCATTCTGTAAACACAGCCAAATTTTGTATGTTTATGTTGTACAAAGAAAAAGGTTTTAATATAATGCAAAACAAGAGGAAGAAAGTATTAAAATTATGAAAATGCAATTTGTAGGAAACAACAAAAACTGCGTAGTTTTAATGACGGGACACAAATAAAAAATTAACAAGGGAAGATTTAAGTAGTGTTACAGAGTATAAGGACCCATGGTTATAGAGTTGCCCTTTGCCTTCAAAAGAAGAGAAAAATGAAACTACAAGAACCAATGACATCTTGAAATTTGCAGGCAAATGGATAGGACTAGAAGAAACCATCCTGAGTGAAGTAACCCAGACAGAAAGAAAAGTGCGGTATGTGCTCACTCATAGGTGGATATTTGACATAAGACAAAGAGTTGCCAACCTACAATCTACAACCCCAGAGAATGTAGGAGCAAGGAAGACCCTAAAAGAGACATACATGGACCCCTGAGAAGGGGAAAGGACAAGATCTCTTGAGTAAATTGGGAGCATGAAGGGAGGGAGGAGATAGAGATAGGAGAAAGAGAAGGGGAAAAGGGGATGGGAGAGGAGAACACGAGGGAACAGGAAGGCTGAGTTGGGGGAAGAATAAAGGAGAGAAAAGAAAGATATACCTTAATAGAGGGAGCCATTGTAGGCTTAATGAGAAACCTGGCACTAGGGAAACTCCCAGGAATCCACAAGGATGACCCCAACTAAGAATCTAAGCAATAGTGTAGAGGTTCCTTAAATGCCCTTCTACTTTAATGAGATTGATGACTACCTTAAATGCCATCATAGAGCCTTCATCTAGTAGTTGATGGAAGCAGAAGCAGAGATTCACAGCTAAGCACTGAACTGAACTCCTGGAATCCAGTTGTAGAGAGGATGATAAACAAAGTGTTTAAGACCTTCTGGGGAAACCCACAGAAACAGCTGACCTGAGCAACTAAGAGCTCATGGACCCCAGACTGACAATTGGGGAACCAGCATAGGGCCAAGCAAGGCCCCCTGAATGTGGGTGTCAGTTGGGTAGCTTGGACAGCCTATGGGGCCACTGGTAGTGGAACAAGTATTTATCTCTAGTACACAAATGGAGTTTGGTAACCCATTCCCTATGGTGGGATGCTCTCTCAACCTAGGTACACAAGGGAGGGCCTAGGTCCTGTCCTAAATATGTGTCAGACTTTGATGATCCCCCATTGCAAGTCTCACCCTCCCTGAGGAGTGGATGGAGGAGTAGGGATAGGGGTATGATTTGGGGTAATGGGAGGATGGGAGGGAGAGGGAACTGGAATTGTTATATAAAATAAGAATTATCTTTAATTTAAATAAATTAGTTTAAAAAGAATCAATTCTGTTGTAATAGCTTTGAAATTTTATAAAATTATTTCTTTTTTTTTTTGGTTTTACAAGACAGGGTTTCTCTGTATTGTTTTGGAGGCTGTAGGTCCAGCCTGGCCTCTAACTCACAGAGATCCACCTGCCTCTGCCTCCCAAGTGCTGGGATTAAAGGCGTGCGCCACCACGCCCGGCCGTGAAATTTTATAAAATTATTTCTAAGTTCTTCTGTCTTTTTTTTGACAGCAGATCTCATGTATTCGTGGTTACTCACAAACCTGTTATGTAGACAAGGATGACTTTGAGCCTCTTGTCCTCTTACCTCTACCTCCTAGGCACTAAGATTACAAGTATATGATCTTCTTGAAGACTAAGGGGATAACTATACTCCAGAAACATGGAAAGGGAATAATAATGAAATAGAAGTGCTTGTTCTGCCAAGTATTAAAACATGTCATCCCAAACTATATGGAGATACTGTCATGCTAGGAGCTATGACTCAATGAAGGCTGAAAACATATGCCAGGCTATAAAATAACCCATCGTGGCAAGGCTGCATTTTAAATCACAGTGGAATGTTTTTGCTGGCCAAATAATTGTCCTGAGAACATTGTGAAGAATTATGAGTAAAATTTCTACTATGTACAATGTTGAAAATAAATTCCAAATGGATGACAGTATTAGATATAAAAAGAAAAAATAGCAGTCAATAAAAATATCATAAAATAATTACTCATTGGTGTTTTCTATTGGCCTGATCTGTGATGAGAAAGAGAATTTGTCAGCTAGAAAGACAAGGTAGTCTACTGATTCTATCTGAATTTCATCATCATAACCTCGAATCAGACAAATTCTCCTCCATCACCATCCCTCAAACTTTCTCACCAAGCTAACCCTCTGCTGCTCAACAGGGAGTCCCTCTTCCATGAGACAGACCCTCCTCATCTTCAGACAAACATTCAGATGAATCAGTAGAAACCCTATTTCTCCCTTCATTTAACTGTCTACTCATCAATGATTCAACTTTCTCAACTCTCCACAATTGCTTGCTCTCCTGGAAGAAAGATTATCCTCCAACTTTTCAAGAAATATGATGCAATTAGGATACTGAAATACCCCTGCCTAGGAAACTTCATCAGTTTGTCCTCTTTTCACCTCGCACAGTGACAAAGGGACTTCTCCCCAACCATTCCTGCTCTTGTCTTTTCAGAGAACTCCCAAGCCAGCCCCCTTTCTCCTTCCTACCCTTCAAACTTATGGTTCCTTTTGGATCATTTTTGACTAGCCTACCAATGTTCTAACCCTTCCCATCTTTGGAAATGTATTTTTTACCCCACATCTCATCTCTGTTGTTTTATAATTTTCCTTGCCCTTCATAAGTAAAAGTGTTTGTTCATCACACCTTATCCTCTCCTTTTTTATCTTCTCCAGCTAGGGTTCTACAACCAGTCCCTCTAAAGCATTACTACTCTGTTCACAAGTGTTGCTAAGCTAGATTCAATAGCAACTTCAAGGCCTTCTGAGTTGACCATTAAAACATATTACATCAGTGATAACCAGTCCCTTCCCAAATCCCTCTCTCCATAGCTGCTAGAGTTACAACTCAACTTTCTGTTTTCTGTTCTCAACTTTTCTGTTTCAATTTCCAAACATTGGCTTAGTCTTGTCTGTCCAATGACTATTCACATACTCTGGCTGGATGGTCTATATAAACTTCAAGTCTGAGAAAAGCTCAAGTCACCGAATTCCTTTCCCAAACCAGTCATTCTTTAAGATCCTTCCCTATATAAACAACAGCCTGATTTGTGAGTTATATTTAACAGTACTGGGAGCCTCCCTGACACATCCTATCATCTTTTCCTTCATCCATCACCATTCAATTCATGCTGGTTTAGCAAGACAGATATCTACAGTTCATTTTGCTTCTATACTCCTTGCCCTGCTGCAACTTAGCATCCTTTGTCTCCAAAATGACTACAGACTTCCTAACTGACTTTTCTCCTTCCATTCTTGACCTCAGAAAGCTGTCTACCACATTCTCAATACTCCCTGTCTTTACCCTAGGTACTTCTACATATCCATCAACACTAACTTACTTGCCACTCAATATCCTGGCTTGCTAGCTTAGCTTTTCTCTGTTCATTGTTCTCCTAGTGTCATATACCGTTAAATGAAATGATCTATGGGTATAGGTATTTAACACATGTCTACTCCCTGGATCATAAGCTTTAAGAGAATTTGGTCACATTTCTCTTTGTTATTTATATACCCCTAATGTCAATAGCAATCCCCTCATCACATTAATTAAGATATATTTGCAGAGAGGGAGAAGAACTTAGCAAGAAGCAATAAGAAGTTTGACTCATTTTAAAAGTTTCTACATACATAAAAGCTTTAAAAGGCAAGTCAAAATCTGGCATTTAAAAAGAAAAGAACAAAAATAACCAGGAAATGTAGGTGCCCACCTTTTTAATGATTATTTTTAAATTTAAATTAGAAAAAAACTTGTTTTGCGTGCCAATCCCAGTTTCCTCTCCCTCCTCTCCTCTCCTTCTCTTCACCTGGCCCTTATCCCATGCCCTTTCAGCTCCCCAGGGTGGGTGAGGCCTTCCATGGGGAATCTTCAAAGCCTGTCATATAATTTGGAGCAGGGCCCTTGGGTCTAGGCTGAGAGAGTATCCCTCTATGTGGAAAGGGCTCCCAAGTCCATCCACATGCCAGGGATAAACACTGATCTACTATCAGAGGCTCCATTGATTGCCCAGGGTTCCTGAGACCCATGTTCAGGGGGTCTAGATTAGTCCTATGCTGGTTTCCCAGCTATCAGTCTGTTTGGGTCAGCTGTTTCTGTGGGTTTTTCCAGCCAGGTCTTGACCCCTTTGCTTATTACTCCTCTCAATCTGCAACTTGATTCCAGGAGTTTAGCTCAGTGTTTAGCTGTGAGTGTCTGCTTATGCTTCCATCAGCTACTAGATGAAGGTTCTAGGATTGCATATCAGGTAGTCATCAAAATCATTATTGGGGAAGGGCATTTAAGGCAGCCTCTCCACTATTGCTTAGATTGTTAGTTGGGGTCATCCTTGTAGATCTCTGGATATTTCCCTAGTGACAGATTTAAATCTATAATGGCTTCCTCTATTATGGTATCTCTTTTCTTGCTCTCCTCTATTCTTCCCCAACTCAATCTTCCTGCTCCCTTATGTCCTCCTCTCCCCTCCTCTTCTCCCCTTCTCTTTCTCCTAACTCCCTCTCCCCTACCCCCATGCTCCCAATCTGATCAGGAGCTGTTGTCCCTTTCCCCTTCTCCAGGGGACCATGTATGCTTCTCTTAGGATCCTCCTTGTTTCCTAGCTTCTCTGGCAGTGTGGATTATAGGCTGGTAATCCTTTGATCTATGTCTAAAATCCACATATGAGTGAGTACATACCATGTTTGTCTTTTGGTGACTGGGTTACCTCACTCAGGATGGTTTCTTCTAGTCCCATCCATTTGCCTGCAGATTTCAAGATTCCATTGTTTTTTTCTACTGAGTAGTGCTCCATAGTGTAAATGTACCACATTTTCTTTATCCATTCTTCAGTTGAGGGGCATCTAGGTTGCTTCTAGGTTCTGGCTATTACAAATAATGCTGCTATGAACATAGTTAAACAGAATTCCTTGTTGTATGAATTGGCATCTTTTGGGTATATGCCTAAGAGTGGAATTGCTGGATCTTGTAGTAGACTGATCCCCATTTTCCTGAGGAACTGTCATATTTATTTCCAAAGTGGCTGTATACCTTTAATCCCAGTACTTGGAGAAGCAGAGGCAGGCAGATCTCTTTGAGTTTAAGGCCAACCTGATCTACAATGTGAATTCCAGGACAACCAGGAATATATAGAGAAACCCTGCCTTAAAAAAGAATAAAAATAAAAACTCTATTTGTAAACTATGCAAAAACGTGTGTCTTTACAAAGGGATTATAGTGACAATTCCATAAGACAAAGGTGAGCAAAACTAAAGACACATACAGGGAGATGAGCAAAGGGTGTAGAGAGTGTTCCTAAACGCATCAATGCAAATGACTAATTAAAAGTGAAAAGATGCTTTCCAGTGTTCTAAAAATGACATATATACTTAATTTTTTAAATAGTCAGTGTGGGCAGAAATCGGGCTTAGGCATATTCTTCTGTTAGGAGCCCAGACTTACACAGACTTTCTGGAGGCAATCTGGTAATATGTGTCAAAATCCCTAAAAATAAGATCTACTTAGGCCTAGTAAATTAATTGCCACAAATTTGTCTTGAGGACACAAGCAAAGTTGTGTGTAGTTTCTTATGTATGAGAATGCTTATCAAGAGAGCTGAAATTGTGAAATTTGCAAGAACCTGCATGGATCTGGAAAATATTATGTTAAATCAGGTGACCCAGGCACAGAGTTTCAAACATTACATGTTGTCTTTTGTATATAGCTCTGAGAGCATCTTACTTTTATGTGTGCATTTTTGTGAGAGTGATTTTTGGTCAGAGTCTTCCCCCTCCAAAGGGGCCCATGAGGGGGGAAATATGGGTTTTAACTAAGGAACTCAGGGCTGGGAACAGAACACACATAACATGAAGGTGAATGGGGGCACTGGAAGCATAAGGGCACAGGCAGGGATAGGGAAATGGGGGAAAGAGATTCAATAGCAAAGAACATATGAACATCTCATAAGGAAACCCGTACCTAGTATGATAATTGAAAAATAAATAATATTTTACCTAGTGTTATCCATAATCATGAAATATTTCAATCAGTTTTACACTCAATAAGAAGGGACAGTTGACCATATTATAGTCATATGCCTCCAAGTGGCCATTAAAATGTCTGATCTCAAAAGGAGCATGAGGATTTTAGGAATTTTAATGTCTATGATTTTCTAGTTATAAAAGAGATAAAATATGACATAGAATTGATTAATTTTGAAAAAGTAAATTCAAATTTTATATTAAAAATTATGTATCATTATATTTCCATACAATACTAGAAATCAATCTTTGGATTTTGATATGAGTGATTTTGTCCATCTTCTCTTAAGATTTTGTTTGTGTGTTTTTTTTTCTTTTTTTCTTTTCCCTCCTTTTGCCTTTTGTTGAAAATAGATTCTTTTTTCATACAATATATCCTGATTACAGTTTCCTTTCCTTCTACCCCTCTCAGCCCCTCCCATGCAGATATACTCCCTTTCTGTCTCTCATTAGAAAAGAACAGGTTTCTAAGAGATAACAAAAAATAAAGTAACATATAATAAGATCTAAAAATCTCATCAAAATTGGATAAGACAAATCAACAGAAGGAAGGATGACCAAGAGAAGGCACAAGAGTCAGAGACCCACTGGTTCACACTCAGGAGTCTCATAAAAACACTAAACTGAAGTAGTACTATATATTCAGAGGACTTGGTGCAGACTGGAAGATCTTTTTGTATATTCTTACTATCAAAAAATTATATGCATTGTGTCCATAATTCGAAACATATAAATGCATTTTAATTTGACAATGGGGAACTGATTGCAGCATATGGCTGAGGCTCTATCCATGATGATTAAGAGTATATGCTCTGTAGCTCAGAGACAGGTGTTCCACTCCCTCTCTACAACTTTGGAGTGGGATGACCTTGACCAGGTATTTCATCCTCGCAGCTTCACTTCCTTTATCAGCACGGAGATAACACACTAGGCAGAGCTGTTTTATAGTGTAAGTGAAATAATGCATGTAGAATTCTGAGCAAAGAGCGAGCACTTAGTGAGGGCACCTGCTTTTATAATGCTGAAGTATAAATAGATTTGGTAATGATTTACATGAATTCTTCATTCTCTAAGGGCTTATAAGTAGAAGTTTCAGGAATTGTTTACTTTCTGACTCAGCATCTTCCAGTCCATTGTGTGAGAATGCTGGAACCAGCCAGAAGATGCTGATGGAAAGACTAACCTATTACCGAAGCAGTCCCAGGAAAAGTGCGCTCATTAGGGCAAAAATATAAACATAGTCATACATTGAACTCTTCATCCAACAAACAAGCAGATATTAAGCATCTACCCTACAAGGGATTAAGAGACTCAGCAGCATGATGAGTCAGATGACTGCTTGGACCAAGATGATGTTCTAATTGGGTACATGGTTGCTGCTGGATCCAGGAATTAAGAAACCAATGAAACATTTTGTAAAGTTGGGGAAAACTTGGCAGGGCCATGAGACTGAATTATTAAATTGTTGGCAAACTCATTTTGCATGCATCAAACCGCAATCCTGAAGCAGACTGAAGCCGACTTACATCCCCTGTGCCTGATCAGATTGACGTCGTTAGTAGTCTTCCTTAATAAGTGAATGAGAAACTGCCAGTCATGAGTCAAAATCATCCCATTGGCTGATTTTGTATAGTTTTATTGAATACATCCATATTTGTTCATTTATAGATTATCCATGGCAATTTTTGTGCTACAATGGCAGAGTCAAGATAGTATCAGCCATCAGTCCTAACATATAATGCATTGTCCTGTATAGAAACTTTGATAGTCCATGTTCTTGGTCAGCAAAGATGGATAAATGATGTGGGAGGTTACATGAGGCTTTCAACATTTTTCTTCTATAGTTCCAGGAGCTGTTCCTCTTGAGTCCATCCAAGGCGGGCCCTTTGAAGAAAAGATCTACATCCAGTGGAAACCTCCCAATGAGACCAATGGGGTCATCACACTCTATGAGGTAAGGAGGCTCCTGGACCACTTCAGTTGGCTCAGCCTCATTCAATGAGTGAATACCTGTTCCATTGAGGGCATAGAGGTGAGTAAGATACAACTTGGGTACATAGTTGGGCTATTTTAATTATCCCAAAGATAAATCATGAATTGATATGCTCATGGTTAGGTAATCACTTCTGCAAATGGGTCAATAGCTCAAGGCAACAAATATAAAAGAGAAGACCCAGACCTGAAAGACAAAAGACAAAGTTCCTATGGGAAACCACAATGCTTATGGTGAATTGCCCTACATATATCAGTCCATGGGTTTTGGAGACACACCTATAGTTATTCTGTTTCAAGGATAAAAGATTCCGGAATTTTAACCTGTTCTGTGCCCAAAGTATATAATACCAGTAGTCAACTAGTAGTTCATAATACATTTGCCCATCAGCAAATCTTTCTCATATCAGATATGGAATAGACCATATTCAAGAGTAACACACCTACCAAGCAGACACCTAAAGACAGTAAACTAAGCTGTCTAGAAGTCTGATGCAGAACAAAAGCAAAACTATCTCCACAAATACTGATATCTAAGTCAAGAACCAGCATGTAGGTAAAATTTCATTTATGTATTCTGAAACACCATGATCTTCTAATTCACACTGGACAAAGTAGAAAAGCAGAGAGATAAAGATGAGGGATATGATGGAGAAGTTGAAAGCACTATGGCCTCATGTCCTAAAAGCTTGTCCATAATATCAAGATTCCCTTGGTAACCTCCTCTCTTCAGACCTGATTCCTCATCTATAAGATCAAAGTGCCAACCACTGCTTCAGGTGATAGCACATTTTGAAGAGATAAAAGGCACAGTTTCTCAGATTGAAATATGAACCCTGGTCCACAGAGGGGCTTACACCACATAGCATCCATGCAGAAACCTGCACCAGCAAAACATAGGCTTGGGGGTGCTGTGGGTGTTATACAGTATTTTTCAATAAAGGAAAAGGATTAACCTAATGAACCTATAAGCTTTCTAGGGACATGGATGGTCATAAGGCATATCTGAAGCAGGAGATTATTGCCATGAACAATAGAAAACACCTTGTCTTACTGGACACCTGGTATCAAAAGATCGATCGAATGTCTTCATTTTAGAAAGTTCAAGGAGCTTGGTGCAGTTCTCATGGTTAGCACTTGGAAGGAGGAATACAAGTACCCCAATGTCTATGTTACCCTTCCTGGGTAACAGAGAAAATCTTTTTTCCTGTGTTTATCATAAGAGGAGAAACATTCATATTGGCACAGTTGACTAGGTAAAATATGGTCAAAACATTGTCTGGGAAGAGAGAGAAACAAAATCCTACCGATTCACAATAATTCATAATTGTGTGCTTTCCATCATAGAGACTACAGTCAGAGAGACAGATAGAGGGAGGGAGAGAAGGAAGGAGGAAGGGAGGGAGAAACAGAGACAGGTAGACAGATAGACATAGAGACTTACTGTGCAGCAGAGTAAACATTCATGATTTAGTGAGCAATGGTACTATCATATGAAATTTCTCCATTCTAGGAGTATATGGATTCAAAATTCATGGACCAGCAACATTGAAAGACTTTAGAAACTGATATAAGCTATTTTAGCATCTCTTATTAACATTTAATTTAAAAAGATATGATTCTAAAGCTACAAAAGGATGTCATTTCAGAATAAAAGTCTCTGAAATTGAATGAAGTCAGCTTTATGAATACCTCATGGCAATTGTCTTATTTTTCTCGTTTGAAATGACAAAGCTTAGTCATAAAAAGGTTCTGTTCTTTATACTTACCTGCTCTTGGAAACCACTAGGTTCCACTGTTCTGAAAGTGTGCCTGTATCTCTGCACAGAGTTCTTTTTCAAGAACAGCATTAGTTTTTATACCAGAGGGCTATGCGTTGCTCTAGACTAAAAGCAATGCTTTGCCTTTCTGTGATTAGATAAAGAAATAGATGGACAGAGAAGGTGGTCGAAACACAGTTGTGAGTTAGACTTGTTGAATAACAACTCCTGAATTTGTAACAGGTGTGAGGTTCAGTCTCTGGAGCAGTAGACATAAAATAAGAGAAAGATGGAGAAGTTTACCTGGCTTACTTAGTTATGAACCCAGTGCCTTGTAGAGAATAAAAAAACCCGAATCCATTTCCATGATGGAATCTTAGAGATGGCTTTGTGGTGATATTTTCAAGTAACTCCTCAGACTTTGATTACAGAGAACCAGGGCCAGTAGATTGCTGCCAACTGACATTTCTGTGAGCCATCTGGGAACACACCAAAACTCTTAGGGGATACTGTTTTTGTGTGTTTGGCCCATTGTATTCTGTGTATAAGCATGACTGTGGTGGTGCATGTCACAAGCTAATGAGGCCCAAGCATGATAAGAATGTTAACTTGGAGGTCAAGCTCCTAGATCAGGATCCAAGTTCATCTCATTACGTGGTATGTGTACTGTAGCACATCAGATATTCTCCTAGGACAGCAAGCTTCTCAACTGGAAACAAAAACTAGAAAAAGTATGTTTATTTTATTTTCCAGTTTAAATTTAGATAAGAAACAAGGTTGCTTCACAAGTCAGTTCCAGGTCCCTCTCCCTTTCCCTCCCCTCCTCCCGTGCCCTCCCCCCAGCCCCCCCCCGTTATCCCCTCATTCCCCCAGGGAGGGTGAGGCCCTCCATGGGGGTGTCCATAGTCTGTCATTTCATATAGGGCAGGGCCTAGACCCTTCCCCAAGAGTTCAGGGTGAGAGTGCACCTCACATTGTTCTATGGGAGTCCAAAGTCTGTGTGTATACTTGGGATGGGTACTGATCTGTGCCCAAGGCTCAATAGATTACCTAGGCCTCCTCACTGACACCCAGATTCAGGGGGTCTTAATCAGTCCCATGCTGGATTCCCAGGCTGATGCCTGGGATTCAAGAGTTAACCTTTGTCTGGTCAGCTGTTTCTGGGGTTTAAACCAGCCCAGTCTTAATCCCTTTGGTCATCAGTCCTCCCTCTCTGTTACTGGCTTTCTTGAGTTCAGCTCAGGACTTAACCGAGGGAGTTAGAAAAAGTATTTATAAGAGCTCAAGTGTGGGGGGCTGGGTGAACTTACTCCCCCAAGTCCCGTGAATATCCCACTTCTAAGACACCAGATATAAGAGGAAGATTACCATACATAGGATAGGGAGGTCGTGTGTTATTTTTATTAAGGAGAAATCACATGAGAAGCTAAGAACTGAGGTCAGCACTCTGCTGGTCTCTGCACCTCGACTGAAACACAAGAGAACAAGTGACCCCTTCCTCCTTGCCCTTTATCTCTGCCTCTCCCCCCATACCTGTAAACACGCCCAAATGGGTGTGGTCAGTGCTGTGGGTACCTGAAATCTCTCCCTACAAGTATTAATGTAATCTACCAGATGAGGTTGCTGTAAGGTTCATATTAAATACAATATTAGCACAGTCTTTGGAATTTAGAAGTAATATTATCTATTAACATGTCATAAAAATAAAGAAGTTGAGGGAGAGAAATGTGATGTGTCAGTACTTCACCATCCAGGATGGCATATTCTTATCTCCTTAATTCAGGTGTAGCCTCTGAGACAACAGTGTGCTCCATGAAACAGCATTACCTGGGAACTTCAGAAATATAACACATCATGTCCCATCAGTGCTTCCTGTGTCAAAATTGCCCATGTAACTAGACCCCTGGCAGATTCATGTGGGCATTAACAATTGAGAAGTGCTTTCATAGACAATGTGGCATTTTAGAAAGTTTGTGCAAATGGCAGAGGACCATGCCCTCTTGAGCAGACAGAGAGGAAGAATTCCCTCCCCAATGAGCTCAAGCCAGCCTTGCCCCCATGAACAAACAGGGAACCTTGCTTTTAGAGACATCTATAACGAAATATGTGTTTATGAGGCAATTTACAAATTTAATTAGATGAGACTAATTTGCTTTTTTAAATTAGGATCTAGCTGTAATTTCAAGAGAGGAACCCATAAATTACAAATACTTCCTTCTAGCCTAAAAAAAAATAAAACCTAATATTTTGTTACAGAGGAAAAATAGGATGGCACAAATGGAAGAGAAATTTAGATTGTCTCTGCCTTTCTATATACAGCCCAACCTTGAGGCAGCAAAGTCAAAGCAAATGCATGTATGTACACAGAGAGAGGGGGGAGGGAGGGAGGAAGAGAGAGAGAGGGAGGGAGGGAGGGAGAGAGAGAGAGAGAGAGAGAGAGAGAGAGAGAGAGAGAGAGAGAGAGAGAGAGACTAGCTTTCCATTGTTGAAACCATGTATTTTAATCACAGTGAGTTTAAGCAGTGTTCCGATAAAAATTTCTTCCCCTTAAATCCACATCATACAACAACCTCTGGATTTGTACTTAAACAGTCTTGTACCTCCCCAAACCTGAGTGGCTTTCATTAAGTACCATCTGTCTTTGAACTTTGGTCTCTATTTTATAATCCAGATGTGTCAAACTGTGTCAGGCTTCAGCTGTGTAAGAATTGGTAGATAAACAAGTCCATATCAAACACGCAAAATAAAGGCTATAAACCCGTTTGTTGTTATTTTGCCTGTAACCTGACCAGAGTCTGGGAAAGCCAAGCAATGATGACAGGAGAACCTAGCTAGTGCAACAGCCCTGAGGTAGGAATGACTGGAATGTTTGACAAACAGAGGACCAAAATGGCCACAGTTTTGTGAGCATGGAGAAGAGCAATGAGACCCTATTTGACAGTATATGAGTAGAATATATAGGGTCTAAAGTTTGCCTTTTATCTTGAGAAGAATGGGAAACTCTAGAAGGAATTTAGACAGATAAAAGAATCGTGTGTGTGTGTGTGTGTGTGTGTGTGTGTGTGTGTGTGTGTGTGTGTATTTCTTTGCTTTCTGCAAATTTTTGCTTTTTTGGCTATGCTGGCTGACCAGTGAGCCCCAGACACAGTCTCTTCTTTGCAATGTTGGCATTACAGGCAGATACAGCTATGTCTTCCTCTATACAGAGATGCTAAGAATCCAACTCAGGTCCTTTTGCTTGCTCAACAAGTCCTCTTACCCATTGAGCCATCTCTCCAGCTGTGTGATTTATATTCTTAAAAGAACACATCACTCTTCTATGAACAGTTGACTCTGGGATACACAAGTGTCTTGTGAGCATGGAAAACACAGCAGGAAGCAAGAATACTTCCATTTTCTATGAAACTGTGATGAGGGTTCACTTATTTATTGCTCCTAGGTGAAATACATGAGGTTTGTTATTGCTTCCTTGTTTTTATTGCTGACAGGCCTCAATAGTTTCTATTCAGTCAGAAGTTCTTACCTCCATGAGCTTTTGAAGACTGGGCTGGATATCTCCTGGATTTTCATCCAATAATAGATATGAGTCTCACCACTTCTTCCTTTCACTATTTGCAGTGATGTGAAAATTCTACATAGGAACTCCTACACCTGATAAACCCCTTCAAAAAAGTGGCAGGATACAATATTAACTAAAAAAAAATAGTAGTCCTATTACATCCAGACGATAAATGGGCAGAGATTGAAATCAGAGAAACATTACCCTTTACAATAGCCACAAACAACATAAAATATCTTAGGGTAATGATAAACAAACAACTGAAATACCTGTATAGCAAGAACTTTGAGTCTTTAAAGAAATAAATTAAAGATGGCAGAAAATGAAAGATCTCCCATGCTCTAGGATAGGTAGGATCAACATAGTAAAAATGGCAATCTTGCCAAAAGCAATCTACAGTTTCAATGCAATCCCCATCAAAATGCCAGCACAATTCTTCACAGACCTTGAAAGAACAATAATCAGCTTTATATGGAAAAATAAAAGACCCAGGATAGCCAAAACAGCTCTGTACAATAAAGGAACTTCCAGAGGTATCACCATCCCTGACTTCGAGCTCTATTATAGAGATATAGTCCTGAAAACAGTTTGGTATTGGCATAAAAATAGATAGGTAGACCAATGGAATAGATTGAAAACCCTGATATTAACCCACATACCTATGAACACTTAGTTTTTGACAAAGAAACTAAAATTATACAATGGAAAAAAAAGCATTTTCAACAAATGGTGCTGGCATAACTGTATGCTGGCATGTAGAAGACTGCAGATAGATCCATGTCTATAACCATGCACAAAACTTAAGTCCAAATGGATCAAAGTTCTCAACATAAATCCAGCCACACTGAACCTCTTAGAAAAGAAAGTGGGAGGTACTCTTGAAAGAATTGATACAGGAGACCACTTACTGAACATAACACCATTAGCACAGACACTGAGATCAACAATTAATAAATGGGACCTCCTGAAACTCAGAAGCTTCTGTAAGGCAAAGGACACAGTCAACAAGACAAAAAGGCAGCCCATAGAATTGGAAAAGATATTCAGTAACCCCATATCTGACAGAGGGCTGATCTCCAAAATTTACAAAGAACTCAAGAAGCAAGTCTCCAAAACACCAAAGGATCCAATTAAAAAGTGGGCTACAGAACTAAACAGAGAATTCTCAAAAGAAGAGTCTAACATGGCTGAGAGACAAAAAAGAAAGCACTCAACATCCTTAACCATTAGGGAAATGCAAATCAAAATAACTCTGAGATACAATCTCACTCCTGTCAGAATGGCTAAAATCAAAAACACCAATGAGACTTTATGCTGGAGAGGATGTAGAGAAAGGGGAACACTCTTCCACTGCTGGTAGGAGTGCCAACTCATGCAGCCACTTTGGAAATCAGTATGGAGATTCCTCAGGAAAATGGGAATCAGGCTACTACAAGATCCAGCAATTCCACTCTTAGGCATATACCCGAAATATTCACATTCATACAATAAGGATATCTCTTCCACTATGTTCATAGCAGCATTATTTGTCATAGCCAGAACCTGGAAGCAACCTAGATACCCCTCAACTGAAGAATGGATAGATAAAATGTGGTACATTTATGCAATGGAGTACTATTCAGCGGGGGGGGTCAACAATTGAATCTTGAAATTTGCAGGCAAATAGATGACACTGCAAGAAACATCCTGAGTGAGGTAACCCAGTCATAAAAAGACAAATATGGTATGTACTCACTCATATATGGATTTTAGACATGAAGCAGAGGAGTACCAGCCTACAATTCCACCATGAGAGAGTCTGGGAAACAGGAAGGACCCTAAGAGAGATATACATGGTACCTCAGAGAAGGGGAATGAGACATGATTCCATGAGTGGACTAGAAGCATAGGGGGAAGGGACAAGGAGCTGGGGGGAAAAAGAAGGGGAGAGGATGTCATGGGGGAGCAGGAAGGTTGGGTTAGGAGAAGAATAGAGGATAGAGTTACCATAATAGAGGGAGTCATTATAGGTTTGAGGAGAGATCTGGCCCTACTGAGATTTCCAAAGATCTGCAAGGATGACACCAACTAGCAATTGAAGCAATAGTGGAGAGGCTACCTTAAATACTGTTCCCCAATAATGAGATTGACGACTACCTTGTATGCCATCCTAGAACCTTCATTTAGTGGCTGATGGAGGCAGAGGCAGACACTTACGGAGAAGCGCTGTACTGAACTCCTGGAAACCAGTTTCAGAGAGGGAGGAGTGGTGAGCATGGGGGTCATGACCAGGGTGGTGAAACCCACAGAAATAGCTGACCTGAACAAGGGGCAGTTCATGGACCCCTGACTGATGGCTGAAAGGCTAGCATGGGACTGTTCCATACCCCCTGAATGTGGGTGTCAGTGAGGAGCCCTTGGCAATCTATGTGGCCTTGGATAGTAGATCAGTATTTATCTCTGTTATCCAAATTTACTTTGGGAGCTCATTCAACATGGAGGGATGCTCTCTCAGCCTGAACACATGGGGGAGGGCCTAGGCCCTGCCCAGGATGATATGACAGACTTTGGAGATCCCCAATGATGTGCCTTACTCTCCCTGGGGAGCAGAGTAGGGATTGGGTGGGGGATTGGGAGATTGGTGGGGCATGGGGGAGGAAGGGATGGAGAGGGAGCTGGGATTGACATGTGAAGTAAGCTTTTTTCTAATTTAAATAAAAAAGAAGTAGTTAGGGAATTATAAGCTCATCTGGAAGTATCTGCCTCATGGAAGCATGACAGTCATTGCATGGAAGATGTGGCCATGTGCTATGGGTTGCCCCTTTCAATGGGCTCCAAAGACCTGAGTGTTTTCATCAACAGTGTAGAAGTCTTGCTATTCACACAGACAGTTTTTATGTCTGAGTGCAATTCCAAGGTTCATCGATCAGGGCTTAGATATGAAAGAAGGACAGTACAGCATCTTCCACCTGACTCAGTTTTAGGGACAACCAGAATTCCTCCAACCTAGACCATGACAATGGCAGACTGGGACTTCCAGCTAAAATGAGGTCAGTGAGGGCAAAAACTTGTCAAACAATTGTCTCAAAGTTCTTCAATAGAATCATTGAGATACAAGATGCTCAGAGTTCATGAAAAATAGCATCAATATGTGTTTTTGTTTCAGTTCAATTAATTGTGCTCATCTCTGCCCCAAAATAAAATTCACACCACGTGAGGGAATTGGGCCAGAAGATGTTACACTTGCAACTGGGTTAATGAAGTGTGAAAATATTTAAAATTCAGACATATGAAGCTTCCCAGTAAAGCCTTTCTGTTTAGCAGTCAAAATCACCAAGTTTCTAATTACAGTGTATAAATCTGAAAAGCTTAAAGGGAATGAGAAGACCCTAATGAGGCAGGAATGGGAGTCTTGATTATACTAGACTTGATTGACATTTATCTTGCAAGCTATTCTAGGTACCCAGCATTCAGAGTTAAATAAAACACAGACTTTGCCTCAATAAAACAAGGCAGCATTGCTGTGTGGGAACGCCTTTAAAAGGTATGATAGGTCGGAGAATTGTCAATATTTTTCCAGCACACAGATGGCTGCATTCAATCTGAACAGAAAGCAAGGGCTCCAGGAATCAACATAGTAGAATGCACTGCAAGAAAGCTGTGAGTTCTGAGCTTTGAATAGGATAGGAGCCAATAGTAACACTGATGGAGAGAGGTGACCAGCAGTGCGTAAGATCAGGGTTAAGGGCTCAAAGAAGAGACTACTGGATCTGGATGAATACACACACCACCTTCTGCTCTTAGCTTTACCACAGTGAGTACTCAGGTCTCATCAACACTGGGCTTTCATGTCTGTGGTCCACAGAGGCACAGTGGGAAGAACTCGATATGTTGGGTTGCAGATGGACAGGAGGTAGGAAGGGATCATCTGAATCATGACTAATACAATCCTAATCCTGAATGTGGGTAATTTAAGCCAGACCTATATTAATTAGGATACAAGATTTCCATAATGCAGACCACTATGGGGTATGGTAAGCCAGGCTGGTAACTAGGAAAAGAAACCTCTTGATTCTTTTTAATTGTTCATTCCAGAAATATGAGTTATCTGTTATCCCTGATGCTATACAGAGAATCTATCAAAAAGTCATCATTTCTCCTGCCCCAGTAGTCCCAGGTCAGGCCAAATGGCCCCATTTCTACCTGTCCTTTTCTGAGTGTCATCAAATGTGTGGACCACCTAGTGTTTCTTGTCTGAACCCCACCTATACCCCACTCCCAATGCACTGGCAGTTTCATCATGTCCGTCCTGTTCCTTGACCTCATCTGCATTTTAGGGCACTGAGTCATCTAGCTTCTGCTTGCCTCTCCTATCTGACCTTTTCCTATTAGTTGCTGTGTTCCAGCTCCTCCAACCTTCCATCATGTTCTTAAGCTCTCAAAGTCTCTTGCAGACTTCAGAACACCATCCTTCCTGCCTCCAGCTTCCTATCTTTTTTCCCTTTATAGGGTTTGTTCCTTCTGTTCTTTACTTCCAAGACGGTTTGCCCTCTACTTCCCTCTTTGTCCCAGACTGGTCTCTCCTGCTTCCTCTTTTAGTCACCTGCTTTTTAAAATGCTTTTCCACAGACCACACTCAATTTGTCTATGTATTGTTCTGTAGCCTTATTCAACCTCTTAGACTTTTAGCACCATGAGTTATGGGCCCTGGGATGATGAATTTTCTGTTATCTAGGTGACAATGTCTAGAAGTGGGGTCAAGAATTACATTGCATGCTTTTGTGGGGATATTTGGGGTGAGATTAGTTAGACAAGCATACTGTAAATAAAGCAGAATGACTTATATAATATGAATGGGGTCTTAGCCAATCAGGTGAAAATTTGGGCAGAGAAAAGGCTGAGCTGTGCTGAGTAAAAGGGATTCAGCCAGAAGACCTTCAGACTTGAACTTAAACACCAGGTTCTCTGGTGATCTGTCAGCCTTTAGTCTAATGACCAATGCAAGCCATTTTCATTTTCCATACGACTGTGCCTTGAACACCCAAAATAATAGCTTGTGAATAATATGCACTCAATAAATATTCTCTAAATGAATGTATGGAACTGTGCGTTATCTTATCATGAGGTATGATGAATGTTTGTCTAAGTAATTTAGTGGCTTTAAGCCTGGTTAAAGATTAGTATATTATCTCTTATCATTCCTCAATTTCACTTTGAGCCTAAAACTCTCCTAAGAAAGGAAACAACTTTTTTATTCACATTTTGAGCCATTGAAAAACATGTACGTAAATAAATAATGAAATAGTTATGCCAGTTAGTGAGTAGCTAGATGGGCTTCATCACTGTCCAAATAGCTAAGGCTGTCTTACAGAGGGTTCTAGCTACGTGATCTGAGTGTGTTTGTTTGCTTGTTAATTTTGAACCTATTGAAAGAAGTACAATTTGAAATAAACCCATTCTCTACTCTCCTATTAAGGATCTGCTAAGTAAACACAGCCTGTACAATTGCTTACTCCATTTTCCATCTTACTGGGATAGCCTCTACCTGCTTCTAATGAAGACACTGGGCCATGTTATTCCTTATTCATGGCTAGATACAAGTCCGTATGTTCTTAGAGACTTGAGTTTGAGAAGCCCTGTTTGGTCTTTCCCCCTCATGACTACTGAATGAATAGGCTACGGAGTATTGGCAGACACACAGGGAGACAGCATTGTATCAACGTCCCTTTATGTTTGATAATTGCCTGTTATAACTCAGATGCAGGAGTCCACCACAGGCTTCATTTATGACTCTTCCCCATCTCCTAGATAGCAAAAGTTGGTTCTATTGTTTTTTATAAGATCAAGAAAGATATGTATGTACACAAAAAATAATATTTGCCCAGAGAGGTCTTTCCTAAATCTTAAAAGCCAGAGCTCTGAGATGTCTAGAAGCCATTTTTTAAATTTCTGTGCTCATCACTCACTCTTCATAAGATGTTTCTTTCCTTCCAGAGACTGTAAAAATATAGGCATCTCTGGGTAGATGCCATAGACAGGGCAGGGTGTGTGAGTCTGACAGGCAGGAGGTGTTTTATTAGGAACAGCTCTGGATGAAAAGGCTGATTTCTGACACTCAGAGTCTTGAAGGAAGGAGGCATGTTCTGAGGTAAGTTGCATTGATGTAAGTAGGTCCACTGTCGATACCTGTCACCCCCCCCAACATATCAAGGATGCCTATATTTAGCCTCGGGTGCTCTTTTTTTCCCTGTTACAACATGGGGATTTGTGATAGAGCTGGGGGACATGATAGAAGACATCATCAGATGTATAGACGTGCTACCTAAGGTCAGAAAACTGTTCTCCTGGCAATAAGTTTTCCAGAAAAAAGACATGAGTCACTCAGTTCAGCTGTAAACAGCAGGTACCATTGCATGGGGATGCAGTGTAGACACGCAAACACACTTGTATTGGAATGTCAGTGTGTTTGTTGAAGAGTTTATATTGTGAGTTTATTCTGTGGCTTACTGGTGTGAGGATAAACACGTAGTCACATCTGATGAAGTGTCTGTGTGAAGTGTTTACCCTTATACCATATTCAGCTTCCAAAGTCCCTCCTCAGAATTGTTCCTGTTCACGGTGGAGAATTCTCTTGGGAGAACCTGTCATGTCATCTCAAGAGGCTCCCAGTTGCAACTCATGAACTTTTTTTGTGATAACATCATTTAGAAATTTGCTGAGGGAAAATTTTAGATTAAAGAAAAAAATCTCCAGAAGAGATGAAGGATGAACGTGAAGTTAGCTGTGTATTTGCTCAGTGTGGGCTCTTTCAAGCCCCTTATGTGGAACTGCATTTGAATGCACTGCATGGATCCAGAGCCTTTGTAGGGGACCCTCCTGTACAGTCACATGACCAGTGAGGGAACCCTTCCCCTGGTGGCCATGTCCTTTCAATACACCGCCCAGAGGCGGTGTTTAAGTTGCTGAGAATGTCTTTAAACAGCATAGCTTGATCTCTTTTCATGTCTGATGTTTTACCATTTCACTCCTGTGGAATTCTGCCAGATTGGGTGGCCAGTAAAGCATGAATGCACTGCTTTTAACTGGCTGCATGGTTTGTTTCTGTTTCAGTCAGGGTCCCTTAGTATTTAGTGCATAAATGAAGGCTATCTGGACAGGTGGTAGCTCTGAGCCCCTGAAGGCAGGAATTCAAACTTGCAATTGATTGCAGCTTATCTCTGTCATTGTTTAGGAAATAGCAGATGGCTTTGCTTTCCCTACCCCAACCCAATTGGCTCTTTTCTTTTTATTACTTTTTGCTTTACTCTTTTTTAAAAATCTTTATTTAAATTAGAAACATACTTGCTTCTCATGTCAATCCCAGTTCCATCCCCTCCCCTCCTTCCCCACCCCTACTAGCACCCCTCAGTCCCCCACTCAATCTACACTCCACTCACCAGGTTGGGTGAGGCCCTCCATGGGGGATCTCCAGAGTCTGTCATTTCATCTGAGACAGGACCTAGGCCCTCCCCCATGTGTCCAGACTGAGAGAGCATTCTTCTGTGTGGAATGGGCTCCCAAAGTCAGTTTGTATGTCAGGGATAAATACTGATACCCAAGGCCCCATAGATTGCCAAGGCCTTCTCACTGACACCCACATTCAGGAGGTCTGAATCAGTCCCATGCTGGCCTTTTAGCCATCAGTCTGGGGTCCATGAGCTCCCCCTTGTTCAGGTCAGCTATTTCTGTGGGTTTCACCAGCCCAGTCATGACATTCATGCTTATCACTCCTCCCTCTCTGAAACTGGCTTTCAGGAGTTTAGTTTAGTATTTAGCTGTGGGTGTCTGTGTGTGTTGTATTGAGTGTGTATCTAGAAAATGGGTAACATGTTAGAGTAAATGAATGTTTAACTAACCTCCCCAACAAAAGTCAAACAATTTTCTGAAGAACATTGTTTGCAAAATACAAGTACCATGATGATTTTTAGACACTATTTTAAATATTGTCATGCTCTTCTTGACCAGGTAAGTGTCAAATAGCATCTAGTTACTATCTTCCTGTAAAACCCCAGGATCATAAATTTCTACTCTTGCCCTTTGCCTTTCAATTAGATTGTGCCCTCCTGTCTCTAGCTGTGTGATGTATTTCAGAACATATTCTGATGCTTATCCACTTGGCTATACACATAGCTTGATAGTTTTAACCCCTGTAAGGTATCTTTTGAAAAACCCAAGTCTTTTAATATTAAATTTTCAGTCTTGGTTCATTTTGGTAAGAATCTGTCTGTTCTAACAAGTCGTTCTCTAACCCTAGTCCAGAAGAACTTTCCTGCATTTTTACCAGTATTTGTAAGTTTTTCTCATGAAATATATATTGTATCTGTTTGTAGTTATTTTTATATATGGTACAAGACGGAATACACAGAGTACTTATTCCAATATGGGATGAATACTTTAGTTGAGTCATCTCAGTAAGTCCATAGGTTTCCCTTGCTTTACTAACTGTAGATATAACTTGCTCCCAAATTCTTGGTATGTCTTATATATTTTTTATGATTTCTGTCTTCTGCTGGCCTCAATAACAACCACACATGTCCATAATTATTATAGTGTCATATTTAATCTGGATCTCTGATAGAGCACATCCCTCTGCTTCATCCTTCAGAAATATCTTGGTTATTCTTGCCCTGGGGGCTTTCATTTTAGAATCTACTCATCAAATTTAATGAAAACATCTGCTGCCATTTTGATTAGAATTGCATTGACTGTGTAAAACTATATGTGGGTAATTGACATCTTTACAATATTAAATTTATCTATATTTAGGTTTGCCTTAATATCCCCCCATAATTTTATTACCTTACTTATAGAAGTGTGCTGTGTTTCACATAAAATCAGCATGCCTACTTTGGACTGAAATAATTGTGTCTCTCAGTGTCATTTTCCTGTGTCTCCATGACCTTCTATCCTGCCTCGGGTTTATTATATACAGAAGTCTTTGTTGTCAGAAAGTCCATGTGCCTGCTCTTCCTTGACCAACTCATTTTACTGTATACCTTCTACCTTCTCAGAAAGGCCCCCTATAATTGCTCAAAAATGAGACTTTTTCCACACACCATTGTTTCTCATTACTATAAAACATGCCACAATTTATCATTATCATATATTTATTTGTGTCTCTTATATTATAAATGCTATGCTGTGAAGACAAGACCTTTATATATACTATTCACCATATGAAAGAATAGAATTCTTTATGTGGGACCCATTAAGTATAAATGTGATTTGTTAGTGCATGAGAATTAGAGTGGTTTCTTAAGGTGGCAAAAGTACAATCAGTGATATTCAAGCTTGTCATTACTTTGTTCTCAAACATGACCTAAAAGTCCATGTGAAATCTCAAGGGTCTGTATCAGACTCTGCAGTAATCTTTAATGGAATAGATGGCACCTCAATGACCAACAAGTTTGCCTTTAACTCATAAATTCAGTTTCTTAGCCACAAACTTGCTAAAGCTATGAGTCTTTACTAATACCTGCATTCCAAATCCTAGAATACTACCTGCTAAAAACAGACACACAGTAAATAACTCCTTGATAAATAAAACTACATTTCAAATTTGAATCAAATCTCCTTCTGTAGGATTGCTTAATGAGTGTGTTCATGTTTGTGTGTGTAAATGTGTGTGCAGGTATGCCAGGTATGCATGGAGGACAGAAGTTATGTGTGTTGTTTTGTAGCACTCTCCAGCATGGTGTGTGTGTGTGTGTGTGTGTGTGTGTGTGTGTGTGTGTGTGTGTTACAGTGTTTCTCAGTGAACCTGGAGCTCACTCATTGGCTAGACTGATTGGCCCAGCAGCTCTGGGGGATCTACCTGTCCTCATGTACTCTAGTACTAGGGTGCCACCTGTGTGCCACCATGCCCAGCAATAGGTACTAAAATCTTAATTTAAGGCCCTGTGCTTGCACAGAAGACATATTGCTGACTGGGTCATCTCCTCAGCCTTGACTGTTTAATATTTTTAAAGTATTTGTTCTCTAAGAATATTAATGATGTTCTAACATCACATTGTGAAATGTGGAGAGGGAGGAGAAAGACACCCCTATGCACATTCTCCTCCACACACCAGTATTTTATAAACAGGCTCATTTTCTTTCTGGACATCATGCATTCACAGCATCTCTGATATGTTGATGATCACATTTTTACTCTTCACCCTGTCCAACACATTTCCATTTATGTGTAATCCACTTTATCTCATTTAATGACTCTCTGACAACATAGACCATGTCTTACTTTGTAATCACTTTATTTGGGATGTGTCGATTGATCTTTCTAGAATGTAGAACAGAATGGGGGGACATAGAAGTGAACTTCTCTTTAAACAGCTGGTGAGGAGAGTCTGACTCCTGCTTTCCTTCCCCCTTTTATAGATTTGTCAGCAGCAAGCAGAAGGACTCATATGCCTCCCATTGATCGCAGAACTGTGCTCAAAATAATAGCTCTCTGTGTTCAATAGAAATAGATCTAAGGGAGGAGAATAAAATAATATGTCCAGATTGGGATGGAAATCTATAAGCTCAAGGTTAGATGACTGGGCATAGATGACTCCTGTTTAAAAACTTTCAGTTTGTTATTTCCTAACAGAAAGAGATGCATAGATGGCATAGATGTGTCCTCATTTCCCCTAATTCTTATTCCCATATAAATACCAATAATCTACCAGGGAACACTCTTTTACAGGAACTGCCATGGCCTCAGACCACCCCTCTTCATGTCAAGACGCCGGAGGTGGTTATTTCCAGTCAAGTGAGGTCAGCATTTAGGGGGCAGCCTGGTTTCAGAGTATTGGTGTGTGGCTAAATTACCAGTCAGCCTCACAGATTCTATTTTGTTTGTGCTTTTATTGTTGTTTTGTTATACTTTTTAGTTTTTTGTGTAATGTGTACTGGTGTTTTGCCTGCTTATATGTCTGTGTGACGTGTGTGTGCCTGATGACTGCAGAGGCCTGAAGAAGGCCTTTGATCTCCTGCCCCTGGAGTTACAGACAGTGTAAGCCTCGTCAGTTCTGGGAATTGAACCTGGGTCCTCTTGAAGGATAGCCAATTCTTTTAACTATTGAGCCATCTCTCCAGCCCTGTGCATCTGTTCTTGTAATAATTTGTGCATACCTTTTCAGTCTAAGCATATTTCAGTTTCAAGCACTTTTCACAATAGTTATAATCTTTATGGATGTTGCCATAACCCCTTCAAGGACCTAAGAATTATGGATCAGGAAAATGAAACTCAGGTAAATCTCCCCAGACACTGTAGTCTACCTGGCCTGTGGATGTCCCGTCTGCTGTACACTAAGGCAAGGTCTGCTCATGTCTGGATCAGAGTCACTCCTATCTGGTGATTGCAATCAGAATAGAGTGTTGATGTAATCAGAGGCATTAGAAATAAATTGGGCAACTGACTGGTTCTTGGTGATCAACCTACTCACATAAGGACCCAAGCCTGTGTGTGGAGGTGCAGAGAGTGTGTCAAGGCCAGTTATACTTCCATGTCCTCCTAGAAAGAACCATTCAGGGTACCTTGGGGCTGAATCCCTCCAGCTTCCAGGCATCAAGACTAACCCTAGCTGAAGCTTTCATTACTCCTTGACTCTAGGTAGCATCTGGTTGAGATTGTTCAGGAAGGCATAAGGAAGGTAAAAACTAAGAATGGAACGGGCAAGCCCTCTTCTCCCACAGCTGGTTTTTCTTCTTACTAAGGTGTGCTTCTGCTCTTCTTGGAGTCTTTGGGCAATGCTCCATGAACTCTGGCCCATGAAAACAGCCTGTCATTCCCAACATCAGTCACTGTAGTAGTCACTCTACTGATGTGATGAAATGCCCTGACAAAAACAACTAAAAGGATAAAGGGGCTTGGTTCACAGTTTAATGATGCTGTCCATCCTGGAAGGGAAGTCATAGCAGCAGGATCCCAAGGTGGATGGTCACACAGAGTGCACTGTGAGAAAGTAGAGCGTGATGGATGGTGCTGCCCAACTGGCTTTCCCATGTTTTTGTTCAGCCTGAGAACTCTGGCATGGTGCTGCCCTCAGTTACTGTAGCTCTTCCTACCCCAGTTTATCCAATCTGGAAATCCTCACAGGGATGCCTGCAGGCTTCTTTCCTAGGTCATTCTGGATCCCGTCACACTGGCAATAGTAAGCCCCACAGACATGTTGTCAGCTCAGAGTTCTCTTTGTCCCTTCTTGCCTTCTGGTCAGTGTGCTATCTGTAATACTGGCATACAGTTCTCAGTACTGAAGCTTATGTGTCTTGCTGTATAGAAGAAGGATATGGGTTATAGAGGCCTTCTGGAAGAAGAGGCTGGAAGGGGAAAATCCCTCCCTTGAACAAATTGTCTACAATCATCATGGCTGAAGATCAGGAAGATGAGCATATGTAGAAACCTTATGATGTCTTAAGGAACTGGTATGTGTATCCTTCTCAGTGTACTCAACTACACCCATATTCTGTAATCTTAGCCTCCCTCAGATAATTTTTATAACCATATTACAGAAAATTTAGATATTAGAGAAAAACACCTATAATTTCCACCCCACTACAATAATTTTGCCTTGTGTTTTACCTTTATTAATATGCATACATTTTACCTAACAATAATTACATAAAATTTGTTATTGTAATTTTTCATTAAGCATTTTATCACAATCATGATGCCTTTAAAGTACCATGGAAACAGCTTATCTTTTTTAATGACTGCATAATTGTCCATTGACTGTGCATTCCCTAATTTACTTTTCTATTCCTCTATTGTTTTCCCATATTTCAGATAAGACTATGATAAGCCACAGACTTATGGTAGTATTATATCATGATGAAAAAAACATGACCTTCAAATCAGATTAACCTGAATTCAAACCCTGTTTCTAACACTACCCAAATATCTTTAAGGCAAAATGAACTTCTTTGAAGTTAGTTTATTGGCTTAATTTATTAAAATAATATCTAGGCAAAGCAATTTTCAAATACACAGTGATGAAATATTATAAGAGTTAGATAGATTGCTCTCATAGCTGCCAAGCAACCATTCAATGTCATAGCTGGCTTTTTTCCTCCTGTGAGTAGTGTGTTTTCTGTATTGAACAACCTCTACCTCTCTCCCTCTCCCTCCCACCTCTCGCTGTCCTTCTCTTACACACACATACATAAAACTACAGGGTTGAATGAAATGAACTCTCTTTGTAACTCTGGTACATATTGCCAAGTTGTTCTCAAGTGGATTGCACCCTTGTGAGCATGTGTTTTGAGTCTTGTGTTGAGCTTTCATGCCAATCAAGGAGTCTGGGAAGCAGGCCTTTGGCAGCCCACCAGAGATTTATGTCAGCTTTCATGATACCCTCAGAGCAGGCTGATGCGTGAAGCGCTCATCACACATGTCAGCAGATCCATTTGCACTATCCAAGGACGTGCTAGGAACACTCTTGCCTCATCATCTCCTGTTCCCTCCCTCTTCCTTGTGCAAGGAAGCAGAAAGTAGAATGTCTGGCTCCCAGTAGTGTCCCAGTGGAACCTGACACCCTATGAAAACTCTGAGTTGAATAACTCCTAGCTATGTTACTACAGCATCTTTCATTAACTTCCCCTGTGCTACACCACTAGGCATGCCTGTCCATTGTCCTTCCAAGACGTCAGCAAACTCATCTGACGTCAGCAGCATCTGTAAAAGGAAATAGCTGCTTGCCTCCAAGAGTGGACCACCCTGTGTTCCTGAAAACTCATAAGACATGTGCTATCATTGGTCCCATCTCATATCTCATGAGAGTTGTGGTGTTCCTGTCCCAAGGTCATACTCATTTATATTATAATTTGGCAACTACAGTATTAAATAAACTAGCTTTCAGCCAAGATTTTCCATCACACCAGAATGACCTCATTTTTAGAACCATGTTCTTTCTGCTTTAGGATTCTCCTACTCTGTGGAGAGTCTTTCCTGATCTTTATACTTGCCCCTTCTGGGTCAGCACCAGAACAACAGTGCTTCCATGACTGATATGATCAAAATCAATTTGCTGAAATTGGATCATAAAGCCCACCCTTGATTCCAGTTACTCTTATGTTTCATCATGACTAAGGATGCCCACTATGGATGTTTCAGACCTTTCTAACTTCCCAGTTCCTTTCATTTCTTCATATACCCACATGTTTACATTACAACCATATCATATTCCCTACTACTCTTTTCTTAATATCTAGAGCAGCATAGATGTAGAATATATCTATGTCATGCTTCCTTTATTGTTTCCTCAGTTAAAAGATCATCTCAGGAATACTTTATACATGTGTATTAATGGGTCATTCCTTATTTTATAATAACTTTCTTATATTTTGAACTGTGTTTCTTAATGCCTGCATCAGTTGACAGCTCAGAATTCTGAGATTTCCCGGGAAAACACTCTGTTCAGTGTTGAGTCTCAGGGCCTATATGTGTTGAATCTTTCAAGGTCATCAGTTGTGCCCATGTCTTCTGTACCTGCTGTCCCCTGCAAAGAACTGAGTCACAGCTCCCACTGTGTTGCCTTCATTTCTTGCTTCTGTTCCTCTGGACCTGTTCCCAGCAGGACTTGGGAACCTTGTCTTTTCTGTTTCCTGCTTCCTCCCATTTGGAAAGGTCATAGATCTTCTCAAGGTTACTTTCCAGGTTCTGTCACCTGTCACTCTACTCTTCTCCCCCTCAATTTCCTCTCCCACTGAGCCTTCAAGTGGCCTATAGATTTTAAATGATGCTCAACTCAATTATCTACAGTCTTTCATTTGTTTCTGGAAGACCCCATTAAAGCACCATTATCATTACCAAGCACCACTCCCAGCACTTATCATCCTGTATTTGTTGAAACCTTATAGCCCTTCATTATAAGCATTATTTCCTATTTAAACCTGGTACTTGGACAGAGGGATTAAGTTACCTAAGATCTCAGGACTAGTGGGGCCAGAATGAGAGGAGGATGCTTCATGCCTGAGTGAATATTGCTTCATCATTATGGTTCAGTTGGTTCAGTTTGCAAATCTCTTTCCACTTAAACATTTTTGCAGTTCAACAGAGGTATTCAGCACTGTCCCTCCCCTTATGCAATTGAATGGCATGCTTGACCGGATGGCTTTGGGAGGGTTCTGGGACAAATTTCTGTCACAAATATTCACTGTCTGGCCTGTCAACATTAAAAGAAAATTGCAGAAGGCAAATAGGGATAATATTTTTTCATTACTGGGGAAAAGTTTCCCATTCCAAGTCAATTTTTAAAGATAAAAAAATCATTTACCCACATCTGCACAGCAGATATCAAAACAGGCAAGGCTCTGTGTGAACTGCAACCACAGCACTTCATAAGGTTTCTCATTTTCAATCAGTTATTTAAAAGAAAGCAAACTAGACACAACAAAGGAAAGCAGTCCTAGACAGCTTGAATGTCTCCTTCTCTCCCCCAATTGATCAATAACCCAGTCACCATGTTCCATCTGCAACTTACATTTGCATAGCACACATTGTTTATTTTTTTCTGTTCAAGGCAATGTTTTTCAAACAGGTGTCTTGAAACCCTCGTACAATGGGTACCTACACATTTGCACTTAGAAGTTGCTATGGCGTGATTTTTGTTTGTCCCCTCCCCAAAATTCATAAGTTGAAACATAATTCCCAAAATGGTGGTGATAAGAAGTGGGATCTTTGAAAGATTAAACAATAATTAAATGAATGAAGGGGCTTGCCCTTCATGATAGTATTATCCTTATAATAAGTATTCCTTATAAAATGGTTCTGGAGAAACTTGTTCACACTTAATGCCAATACAGACATAGCTAGAAAGCACTATCTATAAGGAGAAGAGCGCTGAATCTGCAGGGATTTGGTCTTCAGTGTTCCCAGCCCCCATAATTATGAGCAGAATATCTCTGCTATCTGTGATACCTAGTATATGGTAGTTAATCTAAGACAGAGGTTTATAAATTTTTCATCTGGAAAATACTCTTAAAATGAAATAAAATGTTTATTGTTTTTCTTATTCCTCAACTTCCACAGGTCTTTTAGCAAATTTTTGCCACGTAGTAAATGGCAAATAGACAGCTGTGGAAAGTGCAGAAGGGAAAACGAATGGCGAATAAGGGAGAACATTGTGATCCAGGCAAGGGCCTTCCAACCCAGACAGGCTTTCAAAGTTCCTGTGCATGCAAAGGCAGGTAGATCTGGTCTTTCCTGAGATCTACTCTATCAGAAACTGCTCAGTGGAAGCAGGAGATATAAATGCAGGGGAATCCCTATGCAGGTGTATTTAGAGCCACTAAGGGAAATCTCAATGGCCCGATGTTGTCCCCCTGTCTCAGATCTGCTTGGGTTTTCAGCCTCTCTTGAACTCTCACATCCATCACCTGTTACCATCTTCGGCCATTACGTCATCTTTTTCGAAGATCCACCCTTCATAAACAGAGCCTATCCAGCAAATTCGAACAACTTCCACTAGCCTGTCTGTCTTCCCATCCAGCATGTTTTCTGACCTCTGTGTTTTCTTTCTGGACACCTGCTTCCATGTCTTTGTTCTGCTAATTTCAACCACTTACTGCCACCACCTTCTCTTACCTCTGTCCCTTTATGCACATTAGTACAGTGATAATTTACCTTTGAGGCCTCCTCTCTTCATTAATGTCTGTTTCCGACCTCAGTAATTTCAATCATTCATTACTATTTTTCTTTGTGTTCTTTGTTAGGCTTTATTGCAGAGCACTTGACAAAAATTGTATCTATTTAAAGCATACAACTCACATGTGTACACACACACACACACACACACACACACACACACGTGCACTGTGAGGTAACTACCATAGCAAAACAAATCAGGATATACATCCTTTCACATAGTTATAAATTTTTGTATATGTAGTGAAAGATCAACTCTCTTAGGACATCTCAAGTATATAATATGATATTAGTAACTATTAGTTGTCATGTCCCTATTAAGTCTCCAGCATTTGTCCTTCTTGCATAATTGAAACTTCATGATCTGTCGCCTACATTTTCACATCTCCTCACCCCCAGCTTGGGGAATATTATGATAAATTTAGTAAGCCAGGTATGGAAAGATAAATACAGTGTGGTCTTGCTTATATGTGAAATCTAAAACAGCCCAGCTCATAAGGCGAAGGATAAAATGGCAAATTTCTGAGGTTTAGTGGCAGAGTGCTTACCTAGCATGAATGAGATTCTGGGTTTGATACCCAGTACTGGAAAGAAATTAGGTTTCCTGCCACCTCAAATTGGCTTTTGCAATTGCCTATGCAATATTCCAGAGAAAATACATCATTGTAATGACTGGATTACATTGTAGGGTGGTGTGTGTGTGTGTGTGTGTGTGTGTGTGTGTGTGACTAAACCTCTAAAAAAGCCTGTAATTCATCAGTGTTTCTCCAACAAGTAGACTATTCTTAGCACACTGAAATACTCATGAGTGCATGACAAATGTGCGATGTTACTCAGCTCTCTCCTCCCTCTCTCAAGTCAATATAGAACTAGAGCAGTACGTTGCAAAGAACTATGGGTAAGGGAAAATAGCTCTTTTGAGTTTCTTTTTACACATGATTTCCTCATGTTTGTCTCTTTGCCCAGACCCACACTCTTCCATGTACACATCAGAGACACACACATCTCCTTAATTTAGAATTCTATCTGGAACCAGCTCCTTGTATAATACCTTTTTATGCTGTTCTGGACTGCATTCTACATTCTTAAGGTGAAAGACGTTGCAAAGAACTGTTTTATATTTATGTTCTTACCTGAATTAAAAAAAACTATGGCTGCATGGCAAAGTCTATTTCACGAAGCCTTGAGCACTACACTTGGTGTGATCTGATGCCTCTTATATCTGTCCCTAGAGACGCTGACTTCCAACGATACAAATTAATCACACCAGCATCAGCTACATGTTTTAATGAGTAACCAACCCAAATTAGACATGATACTTTGCTGCATTAGGATTTAGATACAGAGCCTTCTTTCCCTTGATCCCCTGCAAATCCTCTCAGGCAAGTATCGTTCAGTCGCAGAGTGAAATGGAGGTAAAGGCTGTCATTTACAAGCCCTGTTTTCTTCTGCCTAGGACTTTGGAGTCCACTGGTGGTATGCTTATCTTCAGATCCACAGGAGTCACAGCATAACAATAGCCTTGATAAAACCTTGAATCTGCTATCCAGGCTTTGTTAAGTTTCTTTCGGCAAACTGAGAATATGGTTTTGTTCAGGAAAAGTACACCTGTGATATTAGGCTCCAGCTGAGGCAGGCAATGTTTTCTTTGCTGAGGCTTAGAAAACCTCCAGTATCCAAAGTCACAGTAGCAACAAAATGTTTTCAGGGGCAAAGAGATCAAGATTCTTTGACGCTGGTTACTTGTGCATCTCAGTAACTGTGGTTTAGGTTGTTCTTGCAGATGCTAAATGAGCTGAGATTGATGGAGTCCTGTTGAGTGGGAGCTTTGCACAGACTTTAAATTCATCTTAACAAGTTAGCCATTTGTATTGATAAAATATAATAACAACAGAAAATGAAAACAATTCCAGTTACTCAGACTCTCACATTTTTCTTTTTTCAATTCCTTCTATTCCTTGTCTACAGGCATATGAAATTTTTATGTACTTGTAATTATTGCATCTTTATAATTTTAAATGTACTTCCCTTACTTAAATTATACCAGAGTTATATTATTAGCATTTTAATGGCCACATAATGTACCATCAAGCTCACTACATACTTTATTTAACCATCCCCTGTAACATTCACATAGTCTCCAGTATTTTCCCCCTTATAAATGAGATTTCCATGGACATCTCCAGGAATTTTCTTTGTTCCATTATCAAATTATTTCCTTTAAAGAACTTTCCAATGTTATTATTCTGGTGTCAAAGAACATAATCATTTGGTATTTATCTAGGTTGTTCTGTGCCTTTAATTATTGCATGACATTAAACCAACCCTGATAAAGGGTAGTACCTTCATCAGGAATGTGGGTAAGGCTAGTGGATACTTGGGCACAAAGTAATGTCTGAGGGTGAAAGTTGGGTCCACACTGAGGATGTGGTAGAAGGAGCAATGGATGAAGAGCCGTATAAAAAGAGCAAACTCAGGCTGGAGAGGTGGCTTGGTGGTTAAGAGCACTGGTTACTCTTCCAGAGATCCTAAGTTCCATTCCCAGCAACCACATGGTGGCTTACAACCATCCATAATTATATCTGGTGACCTCTTCTGGCATGCAGGTGTATTTGCAGGAGGAACCCAGTATACATTGTAAATAAATAAATTTTTAAAAGAGAGAGAGAGAACTCATTCTAATTTTGCTGTTAGCCATGAGCAATACTGAACTCCCTCTTCTGTCCCTGTGTCTTTGCTTGTAAGAAGAAACAGAGACTGGATGTTTTGATGCATTATGGAAAGGAAGGGCCAGACATCACAAGTTCTCTTTTTATATGCTTTCCTTTCTTTAACACATACTTGAGCTTGTGTGTTCACACACATATAATTGGATTTGGTATTGACTCTAAATTCATCATTATCTCCTCTGTAGACTCTTAATTACATCTACAAGGATGCCTTTTCCTGACCAGGTCCTATTCATAGACTCCTTTGAGAAGGTGTATGTCTGCTGGGGGGAGAACTTGGCGGAATAAATGTGTTCATAATAGGAGGGCAGGATGCAACTCGTTTTCCAACAACATGGGAAGTGATTAGGCCCCTATATCTGTGTGGATTTATGCAGGATTTCCTAACTCCAAGGGGAACTTGGAGATGACTAAACAGTATGTCTGCTCCAACAGGAGCATATGCTTGAGCTGATTTTGACCCATTTGTGGAGCTATGCACTACCTGGAGGAGTATTAGAGCAGTCAGGCTCTATACCAGGCAGCAGAGCAATGTTCTCCACCACCAACACCCTTGATCCCTCACTATCCAAGGCCCAGAAACAACACTTTCCCACAAGAGACCTAAAAACTCTCAGCAAGTCCTGGAAGTAGAATGACCCCCAAAGTCTTAGCCCCTCTCGATCCAGAAAAACATGTCAGGGAGAGATCAGTTTAAAAACACAAAGCACTGTCAGTTTCCTGTGGCATGTACTTCTCTGGGCACAGACTAGAGTATCCTTCAAAACTTGGATGATGGAAGGAGATTTTTGCTCCTCAGAGCACTAAGCCCACTTGCTGAGGCTCCTCAGCAGTTCCAGCAAGGGGAGTCAAATCCCTCTGTAAGATAAATATGATGTAGAAAGAGGGAGGAACAACTAAGTTCCAGCAGTGCTCATAGGGGATAAGGAGACAGGAGACTATTTTCCTAGTGTCCCTTATGTGTTCACGCTGTCTCTGTCTCTGCCTCTGTCTGTCTGTCTCTCTGTCTGTCTGTCTATCTGTCTGTCTGTCTATCGCAAAAGCATGTATTTTGTTAGTAATTAAAGCAAAGAAGTATTTGCATATGGGTAAAGGAATGTAAATATTTTAGATGAAACACAAGGACTCAGAGCTTCATCTGAGCAGAAACCAGCTCAGTGTTCTTGGCTGAGATAAACCCAAACTGTTGCTTCATTGATATTTGGATGGTAATATTAAAGTTTTCACATAAATATATTCACACAAGGGCTTCTGCTTTGGTGTCAAAGTTATGCCCATTGGTAACCAAGTTATCTTTAATAACTAAAACACCCATCACACACACAATCTCTAAACATGTATTAGCTTGCATGGGCTCCCTTCCCAAAGCAGTACAAGCTGGATGGCTTTCTAATAGACAAACGTGTTCTCCCAACTCTGTAGACTGCCGTCCCCAAGTCAAGGCATTGCCTGATTCCTCTGAGAGTACTAGGGAGAATGTATATCATGCTTTCTTTTTTCTTAATAGATTAGCACTCATAAAATTATGGTTATTTATTTGTTTAGTGTATACATGTGTATACATGTGTCATAGTACATATGAAGAAGTCAGAGGACAAGATGTAGAAGCTGATTACCTCCTTAACCATGTGGATCCCCAGAAACTCGGGTTATCAGATTTGGTGGCAAGTGCCTTTTCCCTCTGTGCCATCTTGCCAGATTAGTAATTTTTAAATATATTTTTATTGTTTTTAGAATTTCATACATGTGTGTATATGTATGTAATATATATTTTGATTGTAGCCACCTTCCACCTCTCCCTATAATTCCTCTTAGATCTACACCTACTCTTTCACCCTCTTCCAACTTCATGTCTTCTCATTTTGTTTTTTATAACCCACTGCTAGCTTTTTAAAATATGTTCCCTTTGTTCAAAAGAAATAGGAAAATATATATAAATATATTTTCTTTTATTATTTTAATTTTAAATAGCTGGCTTCACATGTCAATCCCAGTTCCCTCTCCCTTCCCTCCTTCCGCACCCCCCACCATCCCCCCCAGCCTCCAACACTATCGTCACTTCCTTCTACATAGAGGATATCTAGAGTCTGTCATTTCACTCAGGGCAGGGTCTAGGCACTCCACTAAGAGTCCAGGCTGAGAGAGCATCCTTGTTTTGTGTTATGGACACACGAAGTCCATTTGTATGCCAAGGGTAAACACTCATCCACTGCCCATGGCCCCATAGGTTGCCCAGGCCTCCTCACTGACTCTTACACTCATGGGGTCTGGATCAGTCCCATGCTGGTCTCCCAGCTGTCAGTCTGGGGTCCAAGAGCTCTCCCCTGTTCAGATCAGCTGTCTCTGCTGGTTTTGCCAGCCCATTCTTTGCCAATTTGCTCATCGCTACTCTCTCTCTGTCACTGGATTCCATGGGTTCAGTTCAGTGTTTAACTGTGGGTGTTTGCCTCTGCTTCCATCAGTCACTGGATGAAGGCTACAGAATGGTTATAGACATCAAGTTCATAATCAGGAATGGCCATTCAAGGTGGTCTCTCCACTATTTCTTAGCTTGCCAGTTGGTGTCATCCTTTTAGCTCACTAGAGGTCACACTGGTGCCTGATCTGTCTTCTAACCTATGATTCCCTCTTCCCCCTATTCTACCACCCCCACTCAACCTTCCTGTTCCCCCATGACCTATACTCTCTTCCTCTTCTCCCCCTCTCTTTTTCCCAGCTCCCACTCCCCTCTACCACTTGCCATGTTCCCCATCTGTTCAGAAGATCTTGCCTCATTCCTTTTCTCTGGGGTACCATGCATATCTCTTAAGTTCTTTCCTGTTTCCTAGACTCTCTGTCAATGGAAGTGCAGACTGGCACTATCCTGATCCATGTCTAAAATCCATATATGAGTGAGTACATACCATGTTTGTCTTTTTGTGACTGGGTTACCTCACTCAGGATGGTTTCTTCTAGTGCCATCCACTTACCTGCAAATTTCAAGATTCCATTGTTTTTTTTTCTGCTGAGTAATACTCCATTGTGTAAATTTACCACATTTTCTCTATCCACTCTTCAGTTGAGGGGTATCTAGGTTGCTTCCAGGTTCTGGCTATTACAAATAATGCTGCTATGAACATAGTGGAACAAATGTCCTTATTGTATGAATTTGCTTCTTTTGGATATATGCCTAAGAGTGGAATTGCTGGGTCTTGTGGTAGATTGATTCCCATTTTCCTGAGGAATCTCCATCCTGATTTTCAAAGTAGGTGTACAAGTTGACACTCCCACCAGCAGTGGAGGAGAAATAGGAATATATATATATATATATATATATATATATATATGTATATACATACATATATATATATGTCTGAATCAGATATTACCTGTAACATACTC
This sequence comes from Mesocricetus auratus, assembly GCF_017639785.1. Classification (NCBI taxonomy): domain Eukaryota; kingdom Metazoa; phylum Chordata; class Mammalia; order Rodentia; family Cricetidae; genus Mesocricetus; species Mesocricetus auratus. The sequence goes on along the minus strand of NW_024429209.1, from coordinate 8,204,680 downwards.
ACTATGATAAAAAGAATCAATGTCAATTCCTTAACTTCTGTTATTACCAGTCTTTGCATTCTTTGACTTGTAGCCACATCACCCCAGTTTCTATGTTCATCTTCACGTCTCTCTCCCATGCATCCATATCTTTTATGCCTATTCTCTTCATTTCAGAGCTACTTGTATTGAGTGAGGGACACCCCTGATGGCCTCATTTCAACTTTACTACCTAGAAAGCCCTCACTCCCAAAGCACTTAGTTCAACCTACAGTGAAATCCCACTCTAGCTAAGCCCTTCAGGCTCAATGTAAGGTTTTGTCCTATCAGACAACTGTGTGTAAATATTCAGAACAACTTCCTATCTCCTCAAGCTCCCTTATGTCTATCCACACACTTATTACTGCTGCCTTCTGGCCAAGGCATAGCTACTCATCAGTGACATGTTACACAGTACTACCTGGGTTTGCTTTTTGTCCTTTTAAAGTTATGAACCCATCCTTCACACAAAGCTTGGGCAACAGGGGAGCAGTCAGCATCTTGGGCACACACCCTAAGGAAGCCAATACATTTTCTTGGGGCGTCATGGACCCCAGACTGCCCTCCACCTGCTTATCTACCCATCTCTGTTGGTCCCTGACTGATGCTTTACTGCCAGAAGGACTGGGAAGATAATAGGTAATTGCATTCACACAAAAGCTAAAAATAAATTGACAAGATTCATTCTAAGGGGCTGGGAAAGAGGAAGAATGAAGGAAGAGGGGATAGGGGAGAAAAGACAGAAGGGAAGGAGTCCTCCACAGACTGGTTCCCCAACCTCCAGTTCTAGAATTTGTATCCAAATCAAGTGTGGATGGGTGAAAGGGCATGGAGAGGAGTAACAGTGGTGTGGGAGAGGAGCAACGTTCTGAAAGAAGGAGATGGTTTGCTTCTGACTGATGCCAAGACAATTAAAGTTCTGTTTTACCCCAAAATTCTAACTCATGCTGTTCTAGCAACTACAGGTACCTTGGAGGTCCCTGCTCAAGCAAATTAGGTGCATATGCACCTGATCTTGGGCATTGTTCCACTCCTGGTGAATGGGCTTTACTGCATCTTTACACCTATTGGGTTAGACTGAGCTACATATGGTAGTTCCAGGGCTCACACAGTACATGTACACATAAAGGCCATCACAGTAAAAAACAGGATGATCATAGACATCAGATTCTTTTCCTGTAGGCTCCCTTCATGGGAAGACAAGTCATTCATTCATTAACATGTTTCATTTCTTCAGCATTTGGTCAACACCTCCTTTCTACACCAAACTGTCCCAGGTAGCTGGGATATATCAGTTCATCAATTAGACATCAAATTCTCTCACCCAGGAGTTCATGCATCACTGATAATAAGAGGCAGCTCTTAGGAAGGATTGGTGAATTGGTGAGCTTTTTTCAAAGGCAAGGAAGGCAGATCAGTGGAGCTTGAATGGTCTCCACGTATGCCATTCTAAAATTAGATGGGGCTGTCCTGTAGTCAAGGCAGTTCCTCCCATGATGAAGCTGGGTATATGCTATGGGCTAGAATTATAGAATGGTCAGTCCTAGCTTAAATCCATCTGGCTTCATTGAATGATAATATAGTCTGAGATCCTGGGACCTTCTTATCAATCTTGGTAATATGCATTGTCTCTGTTCTCTACTTATTTAGACATTGATTCTGAGGGTAAGCTGATGGCCATATAGTCGTCTTTCATTTATCAAATGTAAACTGCATATTGATTACTAAGTTCATTCACCAGTGTATTTCTTAATCATTTGTACCTTGTTTCTGGAAAGATTTCAAACTTCCATTCTTCACTGTAAGGATAGAATCCTAACAAAAAAAGTTGAAGGTGATATGTTCTGTAGTCCTTAGTGTGTATCTACTCCAGACTCCTCTAATTGTCAGTGCTGTCATTTAAATCAGAACCTTCCAATAGAAAATATCTGTGAGCTATGTTTTTGACTTAAAAGTATCCAGTGTCTACATTAAAACAAAAACTAACAAATAAAGACAATTTAATTTTTATCATATTTCACTTAACATATCAAATAATATCAGTTATATGTCATTAATATAAAAATGTTGATGAGAAATTTTATATGCTAAGATTTAAAAACACAGTGCACATTTTACACCCATAGAACATTTGAACAGAAAATAACTGCACTTTGGATGATTTGTGGGAACATTTGAATGTCCTCATTTGTACAATGTTAACACAAATGTCTGCTCTAGTTTCATGAGGGCAAAATGATGTTTTGTATAAAGACCATGGGGACCCTTTAAGGGATCAATACACATCTAGATTTTCCTACTTTTGTATTATTTAACCATGGGAATGTCAATAAAGGGCCTGTGTTAGCCTCAAAATATAAATAGATGAGTTGTTCATTGCTTTTATTAGCTTATGTTTCCCCTGTAATGTTTTACCTTAATGTTTCCATAAAATGTTACTCTCTGTGATGAGTCAAATTATTCTCCCTTCTTAAAAGATATGGAAAAAACTTCACCCTGACACTGGTGGGCCCTTCTTAATTTGAAGAGTCCTTATGGATATAATGAAATCATAATTATATCATGCTGCTGTATTATAGAGTAGGTTGGCCCCCAAGAGGATAGCCTACATCCTTATAAGAATAGGGAGATTTGGATGCCAAGACAGATACATTGGGGAAGAAACATGTAACAAGAGAAGGAGAGCTATGAGTGGTGCCTTGGAGAGGCAAGGGACGTCAAAGATTGCTGGCAACCATCAGGCATGAGAAGAGGCAAAGCAGAATCCCCCTCTCTAGTCTTCATAAAGAGCCTGTACTTATATACACTTATATTTCAGAGTTCTAGAATCCAGAAATGTAGTATGAGTAATAAAATACCAGAGGCAGATATTGGGGTTTAATCTGAAGATCAGAAAAGCAAGGCAGCCAAGTCAGTAGCTCTTTTCTCTATCAAGAGCTGGGGAGATCCTGATCCCACTGTGGCTGGAGATGAATTGCCTAATACTAACTACTAAATGTCCTGCTCCTATCTTATATACCTTTATAGTGCTGGAATTTAAGGCATGAGCTCTGTTTCTCTTTTAGACTGATTCATTCTCCTGTAGTCCTGTGGGGCTTGAACTCACAGAGATACATCTGCCTCTGTCTCCTGAGTCCTGGGATTAAAGGTGTGTGCCACTGCCCAGCTTCTATGTCTGTGGCTAGCTTTAAATTCTGATCTTCAGTGGATTTATTAGATGATAAGCAATATATCACTACACAGAACCTCCAAAAATAAATCTGTTGGTTGACAGCATCTGTATGTGATCGTTTGTTATGGTGACCAAGGAAATGGCTAAGTTCTTGGCTTACTGCTGGCCTCCCTCTCCTGGCACTTATTCCTCATATCTCTCACTCCACTGGTCTTTTGCTTCCATCATTTCTTGTCACTGTGCTACTCCAGGTTACCCATGCTCTGTATTCCATGAAAACCAGGCTAGTCTGCAGACTTCTTGTCCCTAGCTTATCAGTAGGAGATGTCAGACTAGGGAAGCTACTCAGTCTATAAGATTCTGAGCTTCATGTGACATCCAGCCATGGAGTATGTTTCTGGACTTCAATATAGTCTTTGGCAAGAGACTAAACTTTTTTCAGAAGTATACCTAATGGGTGGTTTTGTCAAAGAGATCTCTAAGTCTTCATGCATGAGCCTCACAAAATGATCAGGTGGCTTATTCAAAAGGAAGGGGAGGAATAAAGCCCAGTCTCCTTTGTGTTTTTGAAGGGTATAGAAAACAGGGAAGAGGAAGGGATCTCCATGAAGTAGGTAGATCAATTATCAGCAGGAAAGATAAGATCCCAAAGGACCAGAGGGTGTCAGGACAGGAGTGTGACTACCCTCCCTACTGTTGCCTCACACCCAATGGCTAATAAGAATGCAAGCAGGAATTGGAGCTTCATTTCAAAGTAAACTGAAATCATTGTACAGCATTCTGTCCGTCAGTAGCAAGTGTTCAGCCCTCTCCCAGGGCAGTTTGGTAGAACTTCCAGGCAAAGTCTTGGCCACCTTTTCTCTTTTTGCAGGAGTAGGTGAAGTGACCTTTTCACTATCGCACAAGCATCACCCATGAGGACATCTCTAAGATTATATCAAAGGAAGAAGAAACATAATCCCACCACCTAATAAATACAGCTGCTAGAAACCGCATGGAAGAAGCATGTTATTCACAGCTATTATAGTGTAGATTTGATCTGATAACACACTTGCCTTAGCTTGGTGTTGTGTCAAAATCCCCTTGATTCACATTGCTATTCTCTATCTTATTTGGTGACTAAAATATTTCATCATGTTGACAGACCCTAATCTCCTTACCCATTCCTCTTTTATTGGATACAGTTTCCCTAACACAGATAATGCTAGTGTCTCTGTAAGTAGTGGATCAAGAGCTGACAGAGCTGAAGCATCCACAGTTAGCCTGAATTATGCATAGGACCAGGATTCCTTCCATTTAATTTCAGGGCAGGGGTAGCTCTCACACATGGGGAATCAGAGGGATTTTTTAAAATGTAAATACTGGCATTTGATAGGATTGAGTAGTGTATTAGTTGCTGTAACAAATAATTACTCACCTAGTGGCTTAAAACAAGATTTAGTTCTAACACCTTTAGAAGTCAGAGCCCAAATCCAGATATCAGTGGTTTTTTTTTCTAGACTATGCTTTGTGACTTCCTTATAGTACCTAGTCCTGCCTTTAACCTTTACCTTCTCTTGACTTGTGAATAAATCATTCCAACTTCTGTCTCCATCACCATCTTGCCTCCATTCTGGAGGTTTCTTTTCTCCCACGTAAAAATGCTTGGCATTGGATTAAGGCTCACCTGCACTGAGACAGAAATCTGTAACTTACTAGATACTCTCATGTGGTTATTTTCTTAGATAAGTGGTGGAGAAGTCTGTGAAGTCGTAATAGAAATCCTATTGTGCTTATTCTATTCCTACAATAAATTCAAAGATTAACTTAGAAAGAATTGATACTTTTACCAGATTGAGTTTCTTATACCTTCATAAAATCTTCTCTGTTTCTGAGTAGAATTTGGTACTTTTATTCACATTGTTTCTTCACACAGGTACTTCCCATTTCTTGTTAAGCTTATACCTAGATTATTTTTTCTGATAATTTTTTATTTATAAAATTTTCTTTGCACAACATTTTCAAACTGATTGCTATTTCCATTGCATTTCTTGTTTATTTTGTGAAGCTATTAGCTTTTTATATTAATTTTGAAACCAGCCACTTTGGCAAATGCTTCCATTTCTTTTCTAATATGTTTTACAGCTGATTCACCATGGCTGACTTGCAAACAATAATGATTTTTTTAACCTCCTTTCTAACAATAAGAATGCCTTTTATATCAACCTCTGGTTTAATTGCTCTGGCAATTATATCTGGAATAGAGGACATTTCCTCTTGTCTTGAATCTCATAGAAAATGCTTGGATTATTTCAACATTAAGCATAAGGGAAGATTTAAATATGAGATAGCTTTTTCTTTTATCATGTTAAAAACTAGTAATTTATTTCCATTTTACCAAACCTTTTATCGGGTATGGATGCTGGATTTCTTTAAAAGCTTTTTTTTTAAAAAAAAGGTATCTATTGATATTCATCCAGCAAATATTTGGTGGATAGCGGGGGCAGGAATAAAGTCTCTACCCTTATGGCAAGTGATGGTGCTTGGCTGATGGGGAGAAAATTTTCAAAGAACACAGTCCACCTGAGAAAGCTGTTTCTCAGAGGGGATGCCATCTGCAGAGCAGGTTGGCATGCCGTGCCTTGTGGAGTCTGGGAAATACATCCAGCAATGAGATCAGAATTGATAAGGAGATTGTCTCTTTAACGTTACAATGTAATGAAAGGTGGATACACATTACCTGGCACCCAACCATCTCACACAACCAAAATAAGTCTCCACAAATTACCATACAATGTTATTCTATTAAATTGCTCAGTTAAGCAGAATTTAATTTTGAACTTTTATATCCATATACTTACGTTTGTCTGAGAACTTTTTGAGCCAGTTTGTACAAATGTCTGCTTAGCCTGTTGAACTAACTTCACAGGGTTCCTAATTTGTCCCATCCTGTGCCCTGGCACCATTCCACAAATGTAGGAATCACATGGGTTTTTTATTTTAAAGGACTGAAACTATATCTTCAGAAAAAGTTGATATGAAACTTTGAAGGGCTCTCAGGTGATTTGACTTTCTCATGTGTTTGGGTTTATTTTGTGATTTATTTGGGCTTTCCATTTGTTTTCAGGAACATTTATTAGTTCATGACTGTTTTTTTTTCTTGGACATTCATTCAGGTTTTTAAAAAGAATAGTGATAAGGTCGAAGAAGTTCTATTGTGCCCCATCACTTTAACCTCATCTTTCTTCCTTATTATTTGCTTCTGTTTCATAAATAATTTTGTAGGTATGTATTAAATTAGCTTTTTAAAACTATTGTTAAAATAAAATTTGCCTTTCATAAGAGAATGGTTTACTATGGGAGATGGTCATCCCCCTTCTCAGTATAAAGTTGAAGACTGTCTACCAACACCAAGATAAAAAGCATTTCTGACATTCATAGAGGCTTCCTGTGACTTTTGTAAACAACCCCTCCCTCTTTCTAGCCCCAAAACCATGACTCTGATTTCTGTCCTGAAAGTTTTGCTCTTCCTAGAATTTCATGAATGACATCCCTTGATACATAGCTTTTCGAATGTTTCCCTCCTGAAGCATGGTAGTCTCAGAGTTTATCAAGGTTAATAAATGTGTCCATGATGTATTGCTTATCTGCTAAGTGGTTTTCCATTGTTCACATGTACCACAGTTATTTATTCATGGATGAATTCATTAGTTAACTATGAATTTTACTGGTATGAATAGTAGTAAAAAAGTCTTTGAGTGGCCATCTATGTTTTATTTCTCTTGGATGAACAACCACAGTTGGGCTTCCTGGGTCACCTATAATAATATATGTTGAACTTGATAGGAATCTGCCAAATTGTTTATCCTAAGCAGTTTGTCAATTCATACCCCTAGTAGCTGCACACAAGAGTTCTGGTGGCTTCCTGTGCTGCTCCCTGCCCACTTTGATTGTATGTGACTGGGTCAGGGATCCTTGAGATCTCATTTTGGCCTCCCTAGTGACTGACAGTGTTAGAGCTGTTTCATATGCTAATCTTTTATATACAATTTATTTATTTTTATTTAAATTAGAAACAGTCTTATTTTACATATCAATCCCAGTTCCCTCTCCCTCCCCATGTCCCCCATCCACTCCCCAGGGTGAGTGAGGCCTTCCATGGGAGTTCATCAAAGTCTGTTACATCTTTTGGGGCAGAGCCTTAGCCCCCTCCCCCCATATATTTAGGCTGAGATAGTATCCCTCCATGGGGAATGGGCTCCCAAAGTCCATTTGGGCACTAGGAATAGATACTGGTTGCACCACAAGAGGCCCCATAGACTGCCTAGGCCTCCTAACTGTCACCGAAGTTCAAAGGATCTGGTTCGGTCCTATGCCGGTTCCCCAGCTGTCTGTCTTTGGTCGATGATCTCCCACTTGTTCAGGTTAGCTGTGTCTGTTCCCCAACACGGTCTTGACCCCTTTGCTCATTACTACTCCCTCTCTACAACTGAATTCCAGGAGTTTGGATCAGTGCTTAACTGTGGATCTCTCAATCATGTGTTTTTGCTACATGTCCTTTGAAGAATTTGGTTGGATCTTATACCTGTTTTTAAGCTTGGAAGTTAAATCTTCTTCATAATACTTAATTCTGTTGTTATTGCTATTACTAATAAGATTTTATATATTTGATCATATTCTTTCCCCTCACCCAGCCCTGAGATATTTTCTTCTATCTCTTCCTACTCACCCAACTAACTTCATGCTTCTCTCTCTCTCTCTCTCTCTCTCTCTCTCTCTCTCTCTCTCTCTCTCTCTCTCTCTCTCTCTCTCTCTCTCCCTTTCTCTGTCCTCTCAATCTCTCTCAAAAAACAAAACAAACAGGAAGCAGAAAATAATGAGTAGTCTGTTTTATTTTGACCAACTACTTTTGGACATGGGGTCTACTCTGGACTGTGGTTGATAGACCCATTGACACTCTATTGGAGAAATGATTTTTCCTTTCCCAGAACCTATCAGTTGCAAATAGTGTTTTGGTCAAGGGTGGGGCCTTGTGTCCACTTCTTCTTTGTCCTGGGAATTTTGTCTAGTTTGAACTTGTGCAGATCTTGTGCATGCTGTCCCAGTCTCTGTGAGTTTATATGTGTGCCATCCTTGTTATTTTCAGAAGACACTGTTTCCTTCTTATGTCCTTCACCCCCTCTGGCTCTTACAATCTTCCCAAGACTTCTTCCTCATAGATTCCTGTGCTTTGAGGGAAGAAGTTTGATAAAGTCATCCCATTTAGGTATGAGTTCTTCAAAGTCCCTCTCTGCTCATTGCCAGTTGTGGGATTCTGCATTAATTATCTCTACTAGAAGAAGAAGCTTCCCAGATGAGAGCTGAGTGGTGATCCTTTGATCTCTGGTTATTTCAAGATGTCATTGCTTTGATTCATTTAGTAGAATAAAAGTGTTTGACTTCCCATAGTCCCATGACTTCTCCAGTCTCAGGTTCTTGGTCACTTTAGTAGTGTCAAGTATGGGTTCCATCTCATGGAATGGAGTGAAGCCTTAAATCCAATCAAAAGGTGGTGGGTTACTGAATTCTTTTTATAAATCATTAATGTATATTCATTATACAGACTGGTGACTTTTATTGTGACATTTTCATGCTAATTTTTATTAATTTTTAAATTAAATATTAGTTGGTATACAAGAGAATGGATTGCATTATGACAGTGTCATACATGTGTGCAATTCTGCTTTATTCTTCTTTGTCCACTTCTCTTCTCTGCCCCCTTTTCCCAGCCCCTTCCTCTTCTCAAATGAGCCATTCTGTCACACTGTAAAATCCCATTACTACCTCTCACCTCTCTTCTCTGAACTCTATGTGTCAGAAAGTTCAGATGCCCCCAAACTGTTTTTGGGTATGTCAGAGACATTTTCATGCAAATATATCGCGTACTTTCACCTTATTCAGTCACTATTAACCTGGCCTGTTCCACGCCCCCCACTCCTGTTGGTTCTTCCTTCTTCACATACAGCCACTTTCTTCTTTATTTATATGCAATGTCCTTAAGTGACCAGGAGATTTGTTGTTTGTTGGTTATTATGTGTGAGTGCTATCAAATGTACTAGCATACAGCCCTCAGCTGTCCCCTTCCGTCTAATGGTCTGGTCATTTCTGGTTATGGCCCCTATAGTACTATTCATATGAATGCTTTTTACCTTCCCTCTTTCCTTTCTTCATCAATCTGACTTGAAACCTGCCAGTCCTTGTTAATTTCCCAAGTAATCAACTCTTGGCCATTTTTATTCCATAATTTTTCTACATTGTCTCTAATTTCTATTTCTGTTCTTTTGTATTTATTTCTCTTTGCCTCCTTTTAAATTTTTCAAACTTCTCCTGAAAGCTTCTTAAAGGTATAGATGTCCTCTCTCCTCTCTCTGTCTCTGTCTCTGTCTCTGTCTCTGTCTCTCTCTCTCTCTCTGTGTGTGTGTGTGTGTGTGTGTGTGTCTCCTCAGACTTGGAGCCTTGCATATGCTATCCAAGAGCTCTATTATAACTCCTCCATCCCTCAATTTTGTTTTAGTTTTGCAATATTTGTATTATACAATGTTTCCCTTTAGATTCCTCTTGGCCTATATCCCATATTGGACAAAGTTAAACCTGCTACATTTTCATTTCCAAACAATTGTGTCTGTTGTCATCTCCCTAGTATCTTTGTCTTTGTCTATGGATTTTAAGTAGCATTTCTATGAAAATTTAAAATACTTATAGACTTCCAGATGTATCTCTTTTGGTGGTTTTTAGTTTAAAAACATTGCAGGCTGAAAGCACATCAAAATTTAGATACATGAAATTTGGATTATAATTCTGTGTAGGGTTTCTCTTGGTGACTTTGCTCAGTGAAAAGATGCCCATTTCACCATCAACTGGTGAGGTCACCTAAAATTAATGTGGTACAATTGCTTTACAGTTTTGCTCTGATCTTCTCAAATGTTAGGATTTTTCTCTATCAAATTTCAATGCAATTGTGGCTTTGGAGATTTCTGTTCTCTGCTTTGCTTTCCACACTTTCGATGCTGGGTTTTTATGTAGCAAATTACTACATGAACTTAAATACTTTATATCCCTATTCATCTTACCAGTTGTTAGTTCCTGCATACTATTGCATGCACAGAGGTTCTGTTTTAACAACCTTGGATATTACTTTTAATTTATTCTTTCATAACTTCTCCTTTCTCTTCCTGCTTACATATAATTTTGTTATACATTTTCTATCAATGTATGAGTTACATGTTCACAATAATTTATCTTCACTCTTTTGCTGTATTGAGGCAATGAAATATGCAGTTTGGCAATATTTCTTACATTTTGATGAAACATAATAGTTATTCTTTTCTAAAATGTATGGAACAAACTGTGATTTTGCTTTCTTTGAATCAAATTTTGGTTGTATTTGTTTGTGTGTTTCTACTTTTACAATTGTTTTTCTAAACTTACCAAGTGTCAGTCAGATGTTTTCTGGTCTGTTTTTAGAATTAAATATCGTTTATTTAAACGCAAGTAGGAGTATCATAATGGCAGCTGCAAACAATAGAAGAAAATTTATTATCATATTTTAATAACACTTTACTTACAAAAATAAAGGAAGGCCAGCTTTGACCCCTGGGACATGCTAAACACTGAAATAAAGAAATCAATTATGTTCTAAATTGAATCTTTTGCTCTCTTCTGTTTCCTTTATTGTTTTATTCTTAAGCTAAATAAGAAAAAAATAAAATATTACCACAGCATTGTGATTTTTAAAAAACAGTATTATCATTTCATACTTTACTATGTTATATAAGGACACTTTCACATAAGTATATGTTATGTCTTGAATGATTCCACAGTTTCAGAGTATTTATCTCATTTTTCCAGTTCCATGACTTCCAGTATCCTTTTAATGCCTTTACAGTATAATAAATAGTTGAAGCCTCAGTGTATATAAGTAACATTTTCATGTGACCTTAACTCTTGATTTTAGCTCAACATTTCATTGTATAGTTATAGTTCAATTTCAGACCAACAATAGTTGAAGTTTACTAGCTTTATCGGTGGTAAGGTCTGAATGTGTCTCCGCATACTCAAATGTTGATGCTTAGTCATTGATCTGACTTGAGGGATGGGGCCTTCAAGGTAAGTCATGAAGTTTTACTATCTCACGAGTCAGACCAGTACTTCTGAAAGTGATGGGAAGGAGATTTTTTTTTTGCTGCTGCTTTTATGAGATGACATAATAAAAAGACATACTGGGAATGAAAGACTACACCTCACCCAAGGCATACCACCTACATCATGGGCTTCCCAGGTCTACTCCTAGGAGGACATGCATTTGTACTGCTTGTCAGTCACCCAGTTTCCAGTCTTGTGCTACAGCAGCAAGGTAGATGGAGGTGATCACACAGATCTTATTTTTACTTACTATGTCATTATCCCATTGAAAGGTCAATTGATCTTTAATACAGTCTATTCTATTGTGGGGCTTAGGGGATCAAACCAAGGGCCTCGTGAATTTAACCGAGTATCATATCCCTGAGTCACATCCCTAACTCTGTTACTGCTTTTAGTTCTATTATCACTTAATGTATAGGTGGTAAATAATGTGTTCTCTTTTTAATTTAAGAAAATATGCTTTCCATTTTACATAGCAACCCCAGTTCCCCCTCCTTCCCTGTATCCTGCCCCCTGACTCCTGCCCTTCCCAATCCCTCCCTTTCCACTCCTAAGGTGGGGGGTAAGGCCTTTCTTCCTTGGGGAACTAACAAAATCTGGCATACCAAGTTGAGGCTGAACCAAGGCCTTCCCCCTGTAACAAGGCTAAACAAGGTATCCCAACATGCCAGTTCATGCACCTGTGATAGGTCCTGTTGCTATTGACAGGGACCCCCTTACTGACAATGTATTCTTAACATGAAACAAGGACTTCAAAATACATTTACACAAAGGACCCAGGTTCCCATAAAAAGAAAGGGGACCTCTTACTTTTATTCCTTCAAGATTCTCTACATATATTTCCTAATCTTCCATCACAATGTTTATTTTTTCTTAAGTGTCTCAATAAAACATCATCTTATATATTAATAAATCTTCCTAAAATAAAAATGCCTATGGGTTCCACTGAGTTAATTCCATTGTAGTCACTTGCTATGTAATCATCGAATCCTAAAATTTCTATTATGTTCCACTAAATTATTACTATTGTTACTTCTTCTTGGGGAATTGATATACTTCTATTGTCACTTTAAAGAGAAATGTTATCTCTATCTACTTTTCATAGTTTTCTGGGTAGTCTTACAAATAGAGTCTTCAACACTGACTTTAAAAATCACTTGGAAGTTAATCTTATGAATGAAAGTCATGAAGATTCTGAATGAAATTCTTATCCATGAAGGTATTGGCTTTGTAAATATAGATATGTTTACAATTTTAAGTCTTCTCACTCAAATATGTGGGAATTTCTTTTTTTTTGTATTTTAAAACAATTTTGCATACCAGTCCCAGTTCCCAGTCCCTTCCCTTCCTCCTGCTCCCCTCACTTTCCCTCCATCCCATCCCCCCATCATTCCTCAGAGAGGGTAAGGCTTCCCATGGGGAGTCAATGAAATCTAGACCAAGACCCCTCACCTATATCTAGGCTGAGCAAAGTAATTCTCCAAAACAAATGTGTTAAGAGAAGCTTTTTCCTTTAGAAGGAGCCGTTCCGCCAGCCTAGTTCCAGAGCCGCTTTCCCGCCAGCCTGGTTCTAGAGCCACATCAGTCCCAAATAAACGCACAGGAGGCTATATGAATTATGAAACTGTTGGCCTTGCTTGTTTCTTACTGGCTAGCTCTGACTTAAGTAATTACCCCATAATTGTTAATCTAAGTATGTCTCTTACCGGAGAGGTTTCCGGGCTTCCTACCCCAATGGCGTTACATCTCGAACTCTCTTGTGTTTCTCCTTCCCAGAATCCTCCTGGACTCCTAGCCCCACCTATCTAGATTCCTATAGGCTCAACAGTACTTTATTGACAAATAACAGGCAAATAACAGGACTTCCCCAACACAAATGGACTCCAAAAAGCCAGTTCAAACACTAGGGATAAGTCCTAGGTCCCACTGCTAGTGGTCCCACAGACTGCCCAAGCCACACAACTGTCACTCACATTCAGAGGGCCTAGTTTGGTACTATGCAGGTATGCTGAGGTTTCCAGGGATGGGTGCATTTGGAGCCTGAGTGGGACTTGTAGATTTCAGGGTACAATTGGGGGGTGTCACAATTCCTGATTCTTATTTTGTATTATTGCTGTTGATTTTCGGTTTACATCAATTCTAGCCAATAAAAATTTATATATAAATTCCAATAGCTTCATACGTTTTCCCAAACTTTCTAAGTTTATAATCACACCATTTTCCAATACATGTGTCTGTTCTGTTTTTGTATTTTCCTGAGGATTTTACTTATTGCTTAAAGCACTGTTTTAAGCCACCAAAGTAATACCAAATAGAAGTAGAAATGATGGCCACTCATGCTTGTCTTATACATGATCTTAAAACAGATAGCTTCGGTATTCAAAACCTTAACATGACATTTACTGAAGATTTTTTATCCTTAGTACCCATCAATTCCTATTTTAGTTAAAGTTTTCATTAAGCATGTTTACTGAATTTTATCAAGTATATCTTGGCAAATAAATCAAAGGAGACTTCTTTGAACAATAACCAAGGCATCTTAACTCAAATTGGCTTAGGCTTTTTATGTGGGACATATTGGCTGAAGGCCAACTTGATAGAAGGTCTCAAACTACATCACCAGGATCTGATGATCTGATAACTCTTATAGACTGTCACTACAGCAACCTGAGGGGCTACAGCAGTTCTAAAACCCATGCAATTCATTACAAATCCAGTGGTTCTTATGATTCCTGAAAATGCCATTGCATTTCACTGATCCTAACACTGTCCTGGGCTCATCCCTGAATACAAAATGCCCTTGTAAACGGAGGATATCATATGCTGGTTGGCTTCTATGTAGATCACAAGCCCAACCCTAAGTTGGATAGAGCACCTTTTGTCTATATTTGCTGAGAGGAGAGGGACACGTACATCCCCAGACAAAAAGCTTTGCCATCAGTTACCAGAATGAGGGAAGAGGGTAGCTCAGTGGCATGTCATTCCAGGATGTACTGATTCAACTATATGGCTTTGCTTATTATTCTCTGGTTGTAATACAAGTGCCTTAATATATTTGCTGATTGTGAATCATTCGTGGAGCTATTCTCACTTAGTCATGGTTTATCCCTTTGATGTACTGACTGAGGCTGTTTGTTTAATATTTTCCATCTGTTTCATAAACAGAATTGATCTTTCATCTGATTTTTTGTTTTGTTTGTGTCGTATCTTGGCATTAATATCATCTTGGATACATAAATGCATGAAGAAGCTTATTTTAAATGGTTTGAGAGGATTTACACATTATCCACCTACCAATAGTTACAGTTACTTTTTTTAAAAGAAACATTTCAAGTCAGTTGGAAAAACAGGACATAGATTTGGTGGAGATTTTATAAAAGTTATTTCAATAAACCATTCTATGGTTTTCATCTTCTTGGTTGAATTTTATTTATTTCTGTTTTGTCTTAGGGAAAACATTACACTCTAATTTCCAAATCTGTTGCTGTGGTGTCATACATAAAAATCTCTTTGAAATTATAAATGTATTTTAATCTCTTTCCTACTTGTGGTTACATTGTCCTTTTCTTTTTAATATTGCATATATCACTCTTTGTCTTTGTTTCAGCAAAGGTGCATTTTTTTTCCTCAAAGGGCAGCTTTATGTTTTATTTGCCTCTATATTATTTATGTGTTATTATTTTATTTTCAGTTTGTGTAGCCTGCAGGTTTTATTTTCTTATCTTTCCTTAATATGTAAAGTTGAGATGCTTGGGTCATATTGCTCTGAATCTATCTATTGTTGACCCTAAGTCTTTGGACATGAAAATGTCTCTCGTTTTCTACATTCCTTTTTAGATAGTTCACCATTTCCACCAGCATCTCCTGCAAGATCTAGGGTTGTGTATTTAAATAAAGTGTCTTCAAGTGCAAAAAATTGAAGTTGCCTTTCTAGGCAGCAAGTCTCTGAGATCTAAGCAAAGACAATAAATGCAGGATGGGCTCTGTTGTCATAAAAGGGCACAAGAGAAACATCACTGGTCTGTCTTAATAATGACAGGTGCATTACAGCAGACAAGCAACACTCATAAGAAGAGGCCAGAAAGAAAGATGTGTATATGCATATCGTCATAGTCGGTAACTACATTGTCCTAACTGTGGTCATCTGAAATACTGAGACTGACAATCTCAGTTACTGATAGAGCTGAGATCTTGAGAAATTTCATGTCATCAAATACAGACATAGGAAGAATATCCTTTATATTTTTAAGGATAATTTGAGCCTGGTGTTATGGCACATGCCTATAGTCCTAGTTTTTTGTGTATATCTGTGGTACCCGGAAAAGTTTATAAAGTCCAACTTTTAAAACACACTTTTTTTATAAAACCAACCACATTATAACAACTTAAAATTGTGAATATAGAAGAAAATCTTGTGTCTTGGTGACAGAAACTATGTATGGATGAACTGAAAGCACTAAGAGGAGGGGATAGCACAGGAGAATATATAGATGGCCACCTTGGATAATCAAACTAAGACTTTAACTTCTTAGATATATTTCCTAAATTCTGTATCTTGCATACAAAAAACTAAAACAAACATTTTATCATGGTTGTAGCTAAGTATTTTCATTATCCTTGGACTCAAATGATCGAGTCATCTTTCTAATACCCACACGTGCATGAATAAACAGAGAAACACACACACTCACACACACACACACACACACACACATACACACACACACACACACACACACACACACGGCCCTTTTGAGCCAAAGCACAGGCATCATTAGTAACAGATGATGAGAAAACACGAAAACACTTAGGTTTCTAAGATCAAGTGCCTTATAACCCATGACATATTTTGTTGCAATGTTTGCATTGTTAGAAACCAGATTTGTGACTTCTCTTTCTTCTTGTGTGCTTGAACCCTACTACTTTATAAATGCCGTATATAATTGGATATAGGTCATTGGGTCAGAATAGATCCTGCTCTGAACTGGGTTGATACTGAAGTCTTTGGCTTTTGCTCCAAGTTTCCCTTTTTCTGTTTGTAATGCTCTGTCTTCCAGAGGCAAATAGGATGTCTTTCTGAAAATGAGCATGTAAATCTCTGTGTTTTTCACAAATATGCTGGTTGCATGCTTGTCTCCTGCCTCTTGAGCCCAATTATCTGAAAATAGACCCTCATCTGTTTTGGCTGAGACATGGATGGTTGTAAATAATAGAAACCCATTCTACCTGGCTTAATCAAGAGACAAGATTTGCTGGAAAGCACAGGGATGGCTCACCAGTATCAAGCCAGAGAGGCTGTGGGAAAACCAGCGTTAACACGAGTAACTGATACACTGGTTCAATGCCTCACATTCATGGTCCTTCTGGCCTCTTTGTATTTCTGTTTCATTCGGTCCTCGGTTCTCTTTTTTTCTGTCTTCTACTGGATGTGTCCATTTTCTGGAATAATGTTCACTTCTATATTCCATGATCTTATAACCATCCTTTGCCAATTTAGAATGAGATCATCCCAGTTCTAAATTCCCAGGACAAATGATATGACTGTTCCAAGACAAGACATGTGTTCATCAGCTGTGACAGTGACAGCTATGACAGTAATCTGCTGTCTTCAAGGCAGTGCTGGGCATTTGCATTACAGCATGTAAGCCCCATAATGGCAGTATAGTACTAACTGCTGTTCTCAAAATGGTTAAGGCTTGGTGAGACTTGTCTAAGTTCCTGTGCCATATTTGATTCAACTAACTCTGATTGGCTGCCTCTGTATTATCTGTGTGTATACATACACACATGCCTGTGGTTCTCTTACCTATAAATAAAGCATAGTTGAGAAATAGCACATTCTGTTCAAATGATCATTATTACAGTAAGGGGAATTAGGCAGAAACATTTGAAAACTTCGTACTACTGTGTAAATATTACACTCTTGCAGCCTTCTCCATTTATCCAGTTCCCTACTACCCTGCCAGGGTTTATGTATGTATGGGCTTGATTCTGCTGAACTTTCTTATATATTGTTCTATCAGGGAATATTCAGAAGTGATGGTGGGTAGAATGAGGGAACAGAGGAAGAAATCATTAATTTCCTGAGAAATTAAACCCATGATACATTAAAATGCCAAGCCTGATAGTGTTTTTAAGTAAAGGTTAGTTTACTTAGTATTTTAACATTCATATTTGAGTAATTTAGTCAGCCAATCTGCTTTTCTAAACTACTTCTGCTCTTAGATTCCTGTCCTGGTAAAAAGCAGATACTGTATTCCTGAGCCAGAAAATGGGGAGGGGGAAGGGAGAGTCTTTGGCTTCACAATATTCCTCATGTCCCACATCCACCTCCTTACCAAATATCACTCCCTTATAGTGTCATCTTTTCAAAACCTAACTAAGCCTTGCTTCTGCTACAGGAATAGCCTAGTAGAGTTGTTATGAACTTCCTCAGATTTGCATTCCATCATATCACTCTACCTGCTCAAAATTCCTCAGTAGTTCCCTTCTCTCTGGCCCAAATTCTTAGTAAGACTTTCAGGGCACCTTTTTCTATTTCCATCCTAGATTGTATCAGCTTCCTTGCCATATCTTTAATATACCATAAGCATCCAAACACAATTTCTTTGTAAGGATACCCCTTTCTACAGTCTTTCTGCTTGACCAGTATCCCTTATCCAATAATATTTGGTCTCTTGATGTACTCTTTGGCTCACTCTGAAGGAGGTAGTCCTGTCATCATCTAGGCTTCATATCTTGTGAATATCTTTCTGAAATCTCTCTCAAACACAGCAGGGATTTAAATACCATCTGCTCTCCTGGCAGAACACCTCCAGGGCAGAAATTGTAGCAGTCATAATTGTATCCTGAGAATCTTGCATAGACCCAGGAAAAGAGGACTCTTTGATACAAAAAAAAACTGAATAAATGAATGAATCAATCAGCTATGCCTGTCTGCATTCATGCTTACTAAGGAGAGGGGAGCCATATAGGAGTTCCTTATGGTTTGAGTGATGTTCCCAAATAAAATTCCAGATTTTTACCTAAGATGGAAGTGATCTGTTGTACTCTGTAGTCTCTTCAATAAAGAGAGCCATGTGCTCCAACCCCAGACATGCTATGGCTATGGCTCACTTCATATAGAGGAAACATGACTGGCTTTAAGACCCTGCTGCTTGTTGGTGGGCACATTCCAAAGTGAGCAGAGACTGTTTTCTTGTCTATCTGTAATGACCATCTGGATTCAATTGTTAATGCTCAATCCTATTTGTTGCTAAGGCAACCCAGTTATAGGCCATCCTCACTTTACCAAAGGTGATATTGCCAGAGTCATCTTATAAGTCAGATTTAGAAAGACACAATAGATTTTTTCCTGGGTGAAAAGTGATGTTAATGGTGACTAGAACCCAGAGAATTGTATTTTAACTCATATTGTTGCGCTACTTGTGCAAAATGAGTCAGTAAATATATCCCATGATACCCAGCTCACAGCAGTATCTTGGAACAATCTGGTCATGAGAGAAAAATCAGCCTCTTTCCAATATTCTTCAAAACTGATTTGAGCCTCAGGATATCCTCTATTTAGACCCTAATTTCCAAAAGTTGTTTGAATGTCTGGATTACCCAGGAAGGGTTTATTAGGACCCATCAGTCTAGTCCTAGACATACCAAAATCAGAACCTTTTGTGGGCTCCAGAACTATGTAAACTTAAGAAGCCCCCACCCTGGTGATTCCATTATTATTTGTGTATTGTTACTGAAAATTCTTCAGTAGTTCTCCCACTATCTTCTCCCTTCCTTGGCACTGGGTTTTTTTTTAACCTATCTACTCTTTCTACTCTTTGCTCTTTTGGGGGATGCAACACCCATTTCCCAAATAAGTCACACATGGATGGAGGCTTATTTTTATTTATAAATGCCTGGCTTTAGCTTGGCTTGTTGCTAACCATCTTTTCTTAACTTAAAATATCCCAGTGGGGAGGCCAGAATGGGACTGATCTGGACCCCCCAAATGTGAGTGTCAGTGAGAAGGCCTGGACAACCTATGGGGCTCTGAGCTGTGGATCAGTGTCTATTCCTGGTATACAATCTGTCTTCATGTGCCTATAGCACAAAGAGAGATGCTCTCTCAGCCTGGACTCTTAGGGGAGTGCCTTGACCCTACCAAGAGTAAAATGATAGACTCTAGACATCCCCTATGTGGAAGTATGTGGCAATAGGGTGGGAGGGAGGGTGGAAGGGGAGTGCGGGAGGAGGGGAGGGAGAGGGAACTGGGATTGACATGTAAAACAAGCTATTTAAAATAAAAAAAACTAAAAAAAAATATCCCATCTACCTTTCACCTCTGGGCTTTTATATTTCTGTATTTCTATATACCTTACTTCCACTCTTACTCCCTGCTGGCTGAGTGCCTGGGTGACTGTCCTCTAGCATCCTCCTCTCCTTGTTCTATCTTATTCTTTCTCCCTCTGTAAAGAGAAGCTTTTCCCTTGAGAGGAGCCTTCCCGCCAGCCCGGTTCTAGAGCCGCATCAGTCCCAAATAAACACTCAGGAGGCGATATTAATTATGAAGCTGTTGGCCTTGCTTGTTTCTTATTGGCTAGCTCTGACTTAAGTAATTACCCCATAATTGTTAATCTAAGTATGTTTCTTACCGGAGAATAGTTCCGGGCTTCCTACCCCATGGCGTTACATCTTGACTCTCTGTGTTTCTCCTTCCCAGAGTCCTCCTGGACTCCTAGTCCCTCCTATCTTGGTTCCCTATTGGCTCAACAGTGCTTTATTGACATAAGACTTCCCCAACATCCCTCCTTTTCTCATCCCAGATTTCTCCTCCTGTTTATTTTCTCTGCCTGCCAACTCTGCCTGTCATTTCTCCTGCCATGCTATTGACCATTCAGTTCTTTATTAGGTCATCAGGCATTTTAGACAGGCAAAGTAACACAGCTTCAAAGAGTTAAACAAATGCAACATAAAAGAATGCAACACCTCTTTGCATTGTTAAAACTAATGTTTACAGCACAATTGTAACACACCTTAAAATAATTTCCCACAACATCTGGGGATGCCTTCCCACAACACTACCAAGATCAAAGCTGTAGTTCTGTAGTCAATTACCTCTCATGGTGCCATAGTTTCTACTGCTCAAAAACTGATCTCAGTGTATTTGAAAGGTGCTGAGGTCTAGACTAGAGCTGCTGATGCTCTCAGGAACAGCCTCTTCCATCTCCACCAAGGGAGAAGGCTGACAACCCAAACACAGAGATCAACGCTGCCATGGTTACCAGCTCCATTATCAACATCATGGGATTCATTTAAAAATAACTAAAATAGCACTGTTTCTTCCTTGTTCTTATTACATTTGGACTAAGGCATGTGTCTCTAAGGTAATCTACATATAAGACTCTCCATCCTTCTGAAGGAATGCCTCCCCAGATACTAACAGACTACGTATTATGTCACTGGGATGATGAAACTTATTTTTATAATAAACTACAATAATGCAGTAATGAACCACTGAACATAACAACGTCCTAATAGAGCCATGCTGGCAGTCCCCAGAAAATTCCAGGCATATCTAAAGAGGGACCTAATTTAGGTTCAAACGGGGATCCTGATAAGGTCTTCGGCAGTGAGGTAAAAGTAGTTAATAATTTACTATGGTTATTGTTATCAGATTGCTAGATTACTCACAGAGTAAAAATGCCCCATTATCACTCTTCAGAGAGAGAAAGTGTTTCTTCTTCCCTTAAGTCTGTACTATCCTAGAAATTCTTTGACCAACAGGACAGGCTAGGAAGGCCTTTTCTTTTTTTTTTTTTTGCTTTTTTTTTAACTTCCAACCAAAGTTTCCCTTCCCTCCCCTCCCCTTAATCCCTCCCTCCTCTATTATCCTTCCCCCTCCTCCACTGTTTCTCTTCAGATACAGGTAGACATCCTATGGATATCAGTCAGCCAAGGTGTATCAAGTTACAGTGAGACTAGGCTCCTCTTCTTCTATTAAGATGGATAAGGTTACCTAATGTTTGCCTAATGTTTAGCTGTGGGTCTCTGCATCTGTTCCCATTAGTTGCTGGGTGAAGCCTCTCTGATGACAGTTGGGCTAGAGACCAATCTATGAGAATAGCAGAATATCATTAGGATTCATTTCTTTGACCTTTTTCCAGTTTCATTTTGGTTCTACCACAGGTTTCTGGGGTATTCAACCTCTGGGTCCTGGCCCTCACAGGTGAGCTCCCTCTTAGGGTATAGGTTTCCAGCTGGACCAGTCATTAGTTGGTCACTCCATACTTCCCATGCCCTAGCACTAGGTCATTTTGATCCCTAAGTCAATTTGGAGAGAAACTGAGTCTTTTTTTTCTAGTGTGTATGGTTTGTCAAAGCTTTCTAAGCAACAGTCACTGTCTACATTCATATAGGAATGAGGTTGTCTCAGAACTTCCAGTCTCAGGCTAGCCTTCAGGTGACAGTTGTCTGAGTGATCCCAAGCAATTCTATCACAATACACTTGGTTTACAGAATGATAAATCACTATCGTTTCAAGCCACTAAATATTAGAGTACTGATTGATAATCTGATCTGGTCTTAAAATACATAAATGGAAAATTATCACCCACAATCTTTCTGTGCAGGGATAATTATTATTATTAAAGTTGACTTTCTTCCAGAATTTTAATATTCAAATCAAGACATATGCAAAGAGGCTTTGTTCTTGTTGACATACTATTGGAATTCTATTGTACATGCTATGTGAAAACCTGTATTTTCCTTTTAATAATATGCTCATCACTTTCATGTCTCATAAATAATCTTTATATCATTTTAATGACTACATAATACTCCATCATTTTATTTTATGTAATTTATTTAGCCAGTGCCTGTTACTAGGTCAATTGGACTATTATATTTAGTACTGTGATTCACATAAATCTTTGTACAATAAATGATAATCTTTAGTAATATATTATGGATACTGCTGCTTAAGGGTTTTTGTATTAGAATAAAGCAAACAAAACATTTTAATTTCACTTCATTTTTATTAACCATGAGTTTAATGAGAGTTTTACACTTCTGTTGGCTATTTGTTTATCTAGTGTTTTATTAAGAAATGGCCCTTATGTATATTTACTTACTTTTTAAACACTTTATTGTGGAACACACACACAACACACTGTGGCAGGATATCACAGAACACTGATATTCAAACTAGATAAAAGTGGGTCACTTACCACCTCAATTCTTTTCTAGCTATTGGGCACGAGTATATTACCTACATTTTTCAAGCCTTACTTTCCTTACATGAGGAGCTAGTATCTATTTCCTTAGATTGTGACTTTGATGATTTAAGAAATCAACAATATTACTGATGCAAACTAAGTGTTCCAATAAATACTGTCCTTTACATGTGCTTGCATTACAAAGCCAGGCTATATTATAGCTGCATTTTAAAAAGATTTATGCAATTTATGTGAGTGTGTCAGTATGGGTATGTGCATATTAGCCCATGGAGATTAATGAGATATGGAGGAAATTTTGCTTTGGTCTTTGGAAACATTTGCTTGCCTGCAAAAGGATATCTTAAGGAGGAATGTCATCCTATTCCAATGTGGTGTGGGAAAGCATGGCACCTATCTCACAAGAAGGGCAGCTTGCTTAAGGGAACACAAGCCTTGACAGCAGAGAAATCTAGGTCCATGATAGCATTTCATCTGTGTCTATGTATGGGGGTATGCAAGGCATGGTGGGTGCATGAGTAGTGGCCAAATGACAACATAAGGGAGGTATCTTTACCCACTGAACCATTTTTTTTTTGGTTTTACAAGACAGGGTTTCTCTGTATTGTTTTGGAGGCTGTTGGTCCAGCCTGGCCTTGAACTCACAGAGATCTGCCTGCCTCTGCCTCCCGAGTGCTGGGATTAAAGGCGTGCGCCACCACCACCCGGCCCCACGGAACCATTTTACCAACCTCATTTTTAAAACATTATCATGAGTTGCATGGTGATTCATGCTTGTAATAAGAGCACTTCAGAGCACTTGTGGCAGGAGGTTTGATGTGAGTTTGAAGCTAAACTAGTTTATATGTGAGTTCTATGGTAGTCTGAGCTACAGAGGATGTATCATATGTTTTGTTGTGAGCCTAGCCTTTAACGGCTGAGCCATCTCTCCAGCCCGAGTCCCTGTCTCAAAATTCAAAATTAATTAAATATGTAAAATGAAAAATCCTGGTCTCAAGAGCAAGATAATGAATAATTACTTGTTAAATTAGGTAAAGATAGAGCTATAGAAAAACAAACCAGGCAATTAGGGAAAGGCATGGTAACTGTCTCTATGGAGGAGTTTTGTTTTTGTTTTGTTTTCATTTATTCATCTATTGGTTTTTGTTTTGGTTTGACTTTGTTTTGTTTGCAGCAGACTTTCCTATGGCCCAGGATGACTTTGAACTTCTGATCTTCCTGTCTCTATCTTCCAAGTGCTGAGATTACTTACAAGCATGAGCCATCAAAACGATTTTTGCTTGTATCTTATTGGCTGGAATTTTGTCAAATGGCCACATGTAAACCAGTCACCAATGAGACAGTAATGTAGAGGTTAGCTGAGGTACTTCATTGCTTATCCTGTAGATTAGTATGAGGTTCCATTGCTGTGTGTCTGGGATATAGAGAAGGAGAAGTGTTCACCTGTGTAGGTTTTTTTTTCCAGAAGAGAAAATGGGTAAACAAGACAGATAAATGCAGATCTGCCAATGAGATACATAATTGTGTAGACTTTGAAGGTAGATTATCAAATTTCTTACTCATTTCTTCTGTCCTCATTTCAACTTTGTTTAATACAATTTAGAGATTATAATGTTATCTTAGAATTAAACATTTTTACTCTGCTTATCATAAATTTGGGTAAAATCCTTATAGTTGATCTGTGGGTTCTAGGCAAAGCTGAAGTCTTCAGTCGGGATTCCATTGATCTGTACCATGTTTGACTCTCAAGCACTTGGGAATCAAATCAGTCTGGATAGAATATGACTTGGTATGTTCTTCAAAACTGCCATGCAATGCAAAAATTATACAATACAAACCTAATGTCTCAAGGGAGAAATGGCGTTAGAGACAGCATGCAGAAACTTTTAGTGGCTAAATCCCCTCCTCTAAAAGAAAGAAAGAATGCTAATAAAAGAGTCACAGTTTTGAATATGTTAAATATTTTTAAATGAACACATTTGCACAATGCAGCATTTTAAGTTGAAAGATGCTTGAGATTTGCTTGTAAATGTGAATGTTGAGTTACTGTTCCAGAGTGAGTGTGAGGTAGTGGAAGAAATATAACCTATAACACCAGGCAGGCCAGAACCTGAGAAGCAACTGAGCCAAGGAAGTTTGTATACATTCCTCTATTTCTATAGATGGTGACCCTCCAGATGTTTTCTCCAGTCACTAGTGCTACATTCCCACAGAATGGCACACACTCAACTTTGAATGTTATATCCTAAATCTGTGTTATAACAAAGAGAAATGGCAGAATGAGCTTTATTAGAAGAATCTACAAATCATATGGAAGGGATGTGGTCAGCCTTGAAACGAGAGAGCCATTAAGGGAAGTAGAACATCCTATCAGAGATAGCATGATGGAATCGTGAAGAAACTTCTTCTCCTATCCAATACCTGGCTTCTTGTCACATATAATCACAAGGTACAGAATTTTTCCTACTCACCTCGTCATACAACCACACCAGTAGTATACTTACTAGAAGACAGAAATACCTTCATCTCTGAAGAATGGACACAAAGAAGAAACTAGAGGTCTTTCTAAGTCCTCACATCATAGATAATTATTGTGTGCCATGTCCTTGTCCAATCTTCATCTGCATAATTGTCCATTCTTCATCAAATCTAAGCATAAGTTATACAGGCTTCTACATCTTTACATTTATGTTTATGTGTATAGAACTATGTGAGTTAATGTCCCCATCAGTGCAAGTGCCTATGTCATTATTTTTGGGGGTTGGCTGTCTAAAGAAAGTCTGACAAGAAAATTTAACTGCGAATAATCACACAAATAGATTCTTACAAAATGATAATGGGTGCTTTGACTTTGGAATTAAACTTTCAAAAAACCATCAACATGAGGGGTCCTATTTGGTTTGAGAATCAAGGAGAGCTCTCTCTGCCATGGCACTATTAACATTTGTACCGTGTGCCTTTTGAAGTGGGATTACTTGCTCTACATTCCTTGTCAGTTATTGGCAGCATCCCTGAAGTCCACCTATTAGATGTCCCCCTCCAATTGTGACAAGCAAAATTATCTGCAGAGATTTCTAAAGTTCCACATGTTCCCTGCAAACATAGTCTCTCCCAGTAAAGAACTACATGCTATCCTAAAAAGTTCCCAGATAAACAGTGTTGAGGGCATTTCTAGAAGAGGGAACTATGAACTGGTAAGAGTTTTGTTGACATTTAATTCTAAATGATAAACTTCAAAAAATATTAAAGCTACATAAAAAATTACCCAAAGTATAACTTCATGTCAAATCTTACCTGGATGCCAAATCTTAAGCAGATATTCATCCTCTGGAGCTTGTCTGCTTGTCCTGAATAAAGTGTCTTCCCAAAGTCAGCAAAGAAAACACAGACCTAGCCTGAAGCTGTCTTCCCAGATGTATTTAAACTTATTGAATCACTGGGCTTGTTAAAGTTGCTTGCCCTTCAGCCTGCTGGTTTATATGACTGCCCTGAGCAGGGTACTATCACCCAGAAATAAATGACCTCACTTTTATTAGAAAGATATTTATAGGTACTGCTTAGACTCTATGTGATTATGTTTAATGTGTTGACAGTAGGCTGGGGGTAGTGTCAAATAATTTGCACCAAGAGTTGCCTTATTTCAAATTTTGAACACACAAGAATTAGCTTGTGTGCTCATAATCTTAAAATCTTGAGTCAAAACAAACAAACGTACAAACCAAAAGACACAAACCTTAGAGGACCTAGAATGGAATACAAACAATGCTAGGTCAAAGATAGCATTCACTCTCAGGTCTGGGACATACAAACCAGCATCACTTCTCTCATTTGTAAAGGACATGAAAATTTTCCCTTGAAGGGATGTTAGGAAGATGTATAAGGTAACATCAATGGTGGGTACGGTGAGTGTCCAAGCAAGCATGACAGGTCCCTCTTCCAGGTAAATAATTCAGTTTAACTCCTCCAAGCCTCCTCCTCACCCCAAAGCACTCGTCATCGTCTACCTCTGGGGGAACTTCAGAGTCCCTCAATTTTACCTCCTTGTTTTAGTTAGACTCATAAAATTTCATTGTGGACTCTTATAGTAATTTTCCAATTAAGTAATTGTGACCAGAGACAAAATTCTAACTGTGTCACTCTCTTAGTAAAATCTTTTGTTACTCCCAAAGTCTTATAGCAGAGCAACATTCCAGCTCCAAGGGAAGAGTCCGCTTTTCTTCCCAGTCTCATTGCACTTGTGCTCCAGCCATGCTTAAACTCAAAGAGTACTCTCTCTCCATCTCTGTCCATGCTGTGCCATGACATTGTGTCTTTTCATTTGTATATGTCCCTG
This sequence comes from Mesocricetus auratus, assembly GCF_017639785.1. NCBI lineage: Eukaryota > Metazoa > Chordata > Mammalia > Rodentia > Cricetidae > Mesocricetus > Mesocricetus auratus. The sequence continues at coordinate 8,177,781 of NW_024429209.1, read as the reverse complement.
CTAGCCATCCGCCTGGCCCTTGGCAGACATCCTTCTATTCTCTGTAACTTTTTGTTTTGCTACTTTTAGATGCTTCATGTAATGGAGTCATGCATGTGTCCTTGTGTGGCTGAATTATTTCACCTACCATGTGTGAGCATGGACATGTGTGTAAAATGACAGCCTTATATGTGTGGCACAGAGTACACTTGTATGTTTTGTTTGCTTGTTTTAGGAATGAAGGTAGCTGTTTATTTTACTGATATTGAGATAAGAACACTTAATATACTATCTACCTCTTTAATGTGTTTTAAATACACAATGCCACACTATAAACTGAAGGCACAATGTTGCAATGATTCTAGGACTTACTATCCTATAGCACTGAAACATTAAACAATAAACTAGTTGCAAAATTGTCTTTTCATTTCACATTCTTCCTCCCAGCCTTGGCAATCATCATTCTATCTTTACATCTTTTACTTTTACTGCTTAGATGCTTCATATAAATGCATGTGTCCTTATGTGGCTGGATTATTTCACCTACCAGAATGGTTTCTGAGCTCGTGTATACTATTATGAATGGCAGGTATTTCTCATTTTAATGGAAAATAATATGGATTAAAGATTTAAGTGTAATAATATAGACTAAATATTCATTACACCTGAAGCTATGAAATTGGAGTGACGTATAGAGGATAAGGTCCATAGCAGGAGTGTCTTGGATGTGATTTTTAAAAAAGCCCAGAAATTACAAAAGTGGCATTAGAAGAATAGGACTATGGCCAACTAAAAAGCTTTTTTAACAACAAAGGAAACAGTCATCAGAATGAGGAGACCACACAAAGAATAAGAAAAAATGTATTTGTAAATCGTGTATCTGATAAGGTGTTCATATTCAAAATTTAGAAGGGATTTATACAACTCAAAAGCAAAAACATGTTGAATGTGAGCAAAGAATTTAAATAGATATTTTTTCAAACAGACAAACAAATGGTCCAGAGGTGTAGGAAATGATGAATGTCACTAATCATAGGGGAAATTCGCATTGAAACTTAACCGGATAGGAAGGAAATCATCCAAATAAACAAGCAACCCCCAAAGACAGTAAGTGTTGGCAAGAATGTGGGGGAACTGGAACTCTGTATACTGCCTCAGAAAGTCTAAAATGCTGCCCAAACTGGGTAGCAGTATGGTGTTTACCAAAATAATTAGACATATGTCCCAGTAATGCCACTTCTTGATACATATTTTTATAAAATTGATATCAATATCTTAAGGAGAATTATATTTAGGATTGTCTTAATTGCAGTGCTATCCATACTACTATTCAAGATATGGAGTGACCCAATGACTATCAATGCATTAATGAGAAATCATAATGCAAATATCCGTCATGCTATTTTAGAAGCTTCCTGACTCAGAAACACGATCTCACCTTGTCTACCCCTGAGCATCCCACTGATTCATCCTGAAGGACTGGCTACTTGCCAGAGCATAGCCTGACCTCCCTTATGCCTCCTTCCCTCTTCTCATTACCTCTTTGTTCTGACACCTTTGTACACGTTTCTATTAGTTTGTGTGACATATCATTGGCATAAATATTTGTTTATGGGTCTGTCTGCTCCACAGGAATGTGAATTGCTAGGAAGCAAGAACTATAGCTTATTAATCTTGTCTTTCCAGCTATTACCACTGACCCTGCACCACCCCATGTTCCATAAGTATTTGATGAATGAGTCCACATTCAGTTTGAATTCCCATAGTGATGAAGCATGCAGCAGTGCAGAGCAACCACCTGATTTTGATTGTGTCCTATGTCAAATTCAAATAGATAAATCTTTCATCTTTGTTGTCCTATATACTTCCTTATGCATTCCACCCAAATCCCTCATCAAATCTATAGCAACTTGATCACTAGAATGTAACAGACATTATATAACAAAAGTTTCCCATTTTAGAAGAATTCTTTCTAGAGCTAACTCCATGATGCTTGGTGGGTTCTGACAATATGGTTATGTGCGACCTTATCCTAAATCCAACATTGTAGTAAGAAGAGGATAATATATATGCTTACATTTATTCCTGAATATTCCTGTTATGGTACCAGTATTAGCTGGAACACTAAAGGGTCAGAATCATATGGATGCTGTAAAAATGGTCCTGGTAAATCTCCCTGGACCCCAGTCTATTAGCAATGACAAGCTCAGCCCAAAGTCCATCAAAACTTCAATTTTATCAAAGTCCCCTCTATAGATGCCATTTTATGTGCTATTAAACAGAACAATGCAGCTCACCAGTAAAATCATCTACAATAACAGCCCATTAAAAGCTTTCCTTAATATGGAACTTTCTAATTAATATAAATGGAGTGCAAAGCTTGGGAAGACAAGTTGATTCTAATGTTCAGAAAGTAGGTAAAATAGGAAAGGGTCTGATTTTTCATTAGCTATGTATTAGAGAGTCTAATGAAATCTTTATGGCTTGGATATATTACCCAAAAGTCACAATTGCTTTGTTTCCTGACTCATTTCACTGCCACCTTTCTCTAAAAATTTTGCTCTGTTATGCATTAAATTTGAGAAAATGGAATTTTCTTCCACACAAAGAAGCATGGGTTTTGTGTCCAAATACTCCTGAGGTTCTCAGAATATTCAAGACAGAAAGAGGCAGAAGAGTATGATCCTTAGCTGCCAAATGTCCAAGTTCGAAACAAAGCCACAGAGAGCTGGATGCTAATTGTCATTTACTTCTTCTCCTCCATGTCTTCCTTTAATTCTGTCTCCCACATTTATTTTTGCTTCCTGTCCCTCCACTCCTTCATTCTTCCTCTTTCCCTACCCCTTCCCTTCTCTTGTTCTCTGTGAAACATGTATTAAAGAGTGTACCATTCAGCTTAAGCTAGTGTCAACTTGGCAAGCCTAGAATGATCAGGAAAATATGAAAAACGGATCATCTTTTGAACCATTATCTTTACAAGGCTGTTTTGTGGATGTTATCTTTGAGGGATTGCCTTGAGCAATGTAGGAAGGCCAGTGCAGTGTAGGCTGTATAATTTCCCTGGCCTGAGTTGTGTAAGAAAGCTAGCCAAGCATGAGCCAGTAAGCAAACTACTAAGTCAGCAAATACCATTTCTCCATGGTTGCAGCCTCCAGGTTCTCACGTTGAGCTCCTGTCCTGACTTCCCTCAATAATGGTTTGTGACCTGGAGGTATAAAAGCCAAATCAGGCCTGTCTGCCCTCAGGCTGCTTTAGGTCAGAGTGTTTTATCTCAGCAATAGAAATCAGACTAGAACAGCTAGTCCATGTTATAATGATGGCCAAACCCCCAAATTGTAAATGTTTAAGTTTTCGAAATGTATCTTTTGCTCATACTATGGGGCAAGGCAGCAATTTCTTACCTAAACGACCTTCCCATAACAGAGCACTGACAACCAGAGCCACTCAAGATTCAAGCTGACTGAGCTTCCTATGGAAGAGTGAAAAAGAATTTGATGAGTCAGGCTATAGTCCCTTAAGTGTCAACATGAATGCACCGGCCATTTCTGCTCACATTCCATTGCCCAAAGCAAGTCATCTGCCCATGCCTAACTTCAAAGAAGTCATGCTAGTCCATCCTACAGTGAGCCTAAAAGGTCTCCTGAGAAGCAGCTAATGTAATATTCCATAATTCCGAAGTGAATTAGAAACATGCCCTGCTGTTTGTTGAGGAGCTCAGGGTCCAGTTGGAGAACCAGAACAAATACCAGACAGCGATGGATAAAGCCTGGAAAAAGCTAAGAGCCCTAGGAACAAGTGGGCCTATTCCAGCTCCCTGTGCTGGTCTTCTTCTAGGGTTTGTCATCATTGTTGTGTGACACCTGCCCTTTCTCACTGGGGTGCAGTGTCCAGTGGGGAAACACACAGTGCTCTACCCACAAGTACTGAAACAGGTGGATTGCAGTACTCTCCCCACAGACACCTGTGTGTCACAGCACTCTCCCCACAGACACCTGTGTGTCACAGTACTCTACCCACAGACACCTGTGTGTCACAATACTCTAACCACAGACACCTGTGCATCACAGTACTCTACTCACAGACTCCTGTGTGTCACAGTACTCTACACAGAGACACCTGTGTGTCACAGTACTCTGCCCACAGACACCTGTGCGTCACAGTACTCTACCCACAGACACCTGTGTGTCACAGTACTCTGCCCACAGACACCTGTGCATCACAGTACTCTACCCACAGACACCTGTGTGTCACAGTACTCTACCCACAGACACCTGTGCATCACAGTACTCTACCCACAGACACCTGTGCGTCACAGTACTCTACACAGAGACACCTGTGTGTCACAGTACTCTGCCTACAGACACCTGTGTGTCACAGTACTCTACACAGAGACTCCTGTGTGTCACAGTACTCTACACAGAGACACCTGTGTGTCACAGTACTCTACCCACAGACACCTGTGCGTCACAGTACTCTACACAGAGACACCTGTGTGTCACAGTACTCTATAAACAGACACCTGTGTGTCACAATACTCTACCCACAGACACCTGTGTGTCATAGTACTCTACACAGAGACACCTGTGTTTCACAGTACTCTCCCCACAGACACCTGTGTATCACAGTACTCTACCCACAGACACCTGTGTGTCATAGTACTCTACACAGAGACACCTGTGTGTCACAGTACTCTCCCCACAGACACCTGTGTGTCACAGTACTCTACCCACAGACACCTGAGCGTCACAGTACTCTACACAGAGACACCTGTGTGTCACAGTACTCTACCCACAGGCATCTGCGCGTCACAGTACTCTATAAACAGACACCTGTGCATCACAGTACTCTACCCACAGACACCTGTGTGTCACAGTACTCTATAAACAGACACCTGTGTGTCACAGTACTCTACTAACAGACACCTGCGGGTCACAGTACTCTACCCACAGGTTCTGACAGCTGTGCATCACACTACTCTACTCACAGGTACTGACAGCTGAGCAGATCTACAGAATTATGAGAAGGAGAACTGTGGCCAGCCAGCCCAGACAGGGCTCCTTTCCGAGGAGCAAAGGCACAAGGAAGGTCAGAGTGCAAAGCTAATCCTGATCTTTGCCTGGTTTATCAAATGGTATCTGTTACATCTGAATGCCCAAGAAGTAAACCTTGGTTAGAGACAGCTCTGTATCCTGTGGAATGGACACAGTGATTTAGAACAGTGAGTGGCTATAAGAAGTTGGAGTGTGAGACAGGGAAACAGAAGCAGGAATACAGCAGAGGCCTATACTGAAGTTCAACGTCTGCCTCAGTCAACCTTATGCAGAAGCCCAGAGCCTCTCTACTGCTTTGGGTCCAAATTCTTAGTGAACTACTGACCATACCCACTGATCTTGTAGCCTTGAGAGAGTTGGTGCTGGAACCCAGAGGAATAGAGAAGGAGAGTAATCCTTGGCTTTGGTTGCTTTCTATGGATTAGCAGACATTATATACTCTACATACCTCTGTAATGGGACTTCTTTTAAAGCACAAAGAGTATGTTCTGCCTGGTTTTACAATCACACTCCAATCAGTTTTCCAGAACTGTGAAATTTATTATCCTGTGGGTAAGGCACAGGGGCACTTCAATTCTTTGTTGGGCTCCGCATGCTGATTCAAGGAGACTTTAGCTTTTCCATCTATCCCCAAGAGGAAAGGAGTTCAAATTGCCCTGAAAGTACAATTCGGTGATATCAAGCCTTAACCAATATCATAACTAGGGCCAACAGCAACATTAGTTCCTCATAAGCCACATAAAGAAGAGATGTAGAGAGAAGGGTGGAGGAATGGAATGAGAGATAAGGAGAGACCAAGTGTTATGCATCTATCCACTTGGGTGGAATTCACAATGAAATTCTTCTAGAAGTCATATATATACCGTTGATAGGAGTCATATTTACACACACATATATGTATATTACATTATATAATAAAGATCTAGATATACACACACATATGTATTGTAATGATCTGTATTGACTATTGTGAGATAGAACTGCTTTAAGTGTTTTTTATTAAATATCTTGACCTTGACATATCTTATAAGGTAGATTCCTCAGTGCCTGAAGCCTAAAGATAAAGAAACTAAGCCCTGAGGTTTTGTAAAAGGTTAGAGAGATGGTAAGTGGTGGGGCTGAGATTTAGATTCAGCCAGTCTGAACCTTGAGGCTACTCCTGGGCTAGCACAGCACAGCCACCAGTCTTCTCCTCTTCTCAGTCAATGGCAAGTATTATCTGGCTGAAATTACAGCTTCTTGTATGCCACATTAAGGTCGTATGTCCCAAGACCCTACAGAGCTGGCTTCGGAGTCAGAAAATAAAGGATTGCATTAGATAGTATTACTGGTGTCAAAGCCAGGTGGGGCTCTTGCAGACCCAATAGAGGGGACTCTCTTGTCAGTTGTCATCAGTTAGAGAGTAGTGCATCGGGGTCTCCAACAGTATGGTCCCTTCTCCTCCCTGATTGGCCTCCCCTTATTATCTAGTAGCTACACAACTTCTGATCCCCATACCGCTCGCTATGCCTATACTACAACAGAGCCTATAGTGTTATAACTGTTACCAGTAAACAGCACTGTACCCTCTACTTCATGATGGCATCTTCTTCCTCTACATTCACTCCCCCAGAGTCATCAAAATTTCATGTCTTAGCCATGCCTTCCTTGGGTGTTACCTACAGATGACAAATCGAGACTTACAGCTATGGCATGTCTACAGTGACGAGGCTGATAAATGATATGACAGAAGCATAGGTCTAGGTCACTCATTTTAAGGCTAGTGCTACTTCCAGATTGATCCAAAGGGCTCAGAGTTTACCAGCAATCAGATATGGCTGTGCCAGGTATCAGCCGTTAAGGAGCAGTATCAAAATCATGTGGGGATGATTGAGAACTGCAGGACTCTAGGCCCAGCCCACAGACCTGCTGACTTGAAGTCTGAGTCTGTTGTACATTAAAACTTACAGAGCATTGCTTTGGACTATGTTCGTAAAGCTACCACAATGTACAATCTGTAGATCCCTATAAGAAGCGGATACATCCTATTCACAATTAGATCAAGGCAAGTACCTCCAAACCCTGAGCAAGAACAAAGTGCTTGCTACTGTCTAAGAGCAAAAGAAAGGTGTTGTGGATCCAGGTAGAGGGTGTCAGGTGGATCAGGATGTGTAGCTTTCATTCATAAACCCAAAGCAGTGTTTGTTTGCATTCTAACTAACTTGGTCGGAGAAGCATATACAAGCATGCATGCATACATAAATGTGTTGGAGTATGAAGAGGGGCAGTACGGAGGGGTCACTACTTGGGTTTCTCTGTCCTTCAGCATGAGTGGTTTGTTTCAGCCACACTAAACTTCAGCATTGGTGGAGTTAGCATGTGCCTGAGTTCAGAGATCATCTGGACAGCACTCCCTGGCTTTCCATTTCACTGAGTCGGCTCTATACAGTGCACAACCCCCTTGGCCCTGAGCGCTTCCAGCACAGGCTGCTTCAGCATGGGGACATGTGGGGCTTTGCTAAGCATGAGTGCTGTGGTACAGGTGGCATTCATCCCAGTTATCAGGGGAAGGCGGTAATTGCAAAGCGAAGTCGGAGTCAGGCAGCCGACAGCCTCGCTCCCTCTCCTGCTATGTATCTTCTCTTTACATGGCTCCAGACTATCGCCAGCTTGTTCGCGCTTTAAAATGGAAAATGTGATAATGTCAGTCTCTGGTTTCATTCCAGGGTTGCATCCCTGCAGCCTCTGCCACGAAGCTTGAGCCTTTTATTCGAGCTTTTCAAGGCACCGAGTCATCTCACCCCAGCTCACCACGCTCTCACTTGTCACCCCACCAGATTCCACAGTTCAGAGTGTGCTTGGGGTTGGGTCTAGGAGCCTTGTCTCACCTTGTTCCTTCTCTCTGGAGTTCTCAGAGATTCCTAACTCCCACTTCAAGCCATGAGTAATGTTAATGTCTGCTGAGCTGGACGGTGGTGATGCCTGCCTTTAATTCGTGTACTTGGGAGGCAGAGGCAGGCAGATCTCTGTGAGTTAGAGGTCAGTCTGATCTGCAGAGTGAGTGCCAGGACAGCCAGGGCTATATCTCAGGACGTGTGTGTGTGTGTGTGTGTGTGTGTGTGTGTGTGTGTGTGTGTGTGTGTGTGTATCATCAAAGGCTGGGCTCCTAATTCTTTATCAGATTTCCCTTCAGGAGGGGCTGCCAAAAGGTGAGGATTCCTGGGGACCAAGGGGAGCCAAGTTGAGAGGAAAACTTCTCCAGAGAGTTTACCATGTTTGCAGCCAGGGTATCTTGGCATATCTGTTCCAGACAGTCAACTGGGCTGTCTGGTGGTCAGGACCAGAGCCAGAGACAAATCTGCATAATAGAGCTATTGATCACTGTCATCAGGTGCAGCTGGCTGTGACTTGGAGAGAATGTATTTTTTTCAGAGATGTTCTCTTGGGGAAACTATTCCTTAATAGGAGGCACTTAAGAGTGGCAAGGGTCGGTCAGTGTGAGAAGGTTCTTTCCTGCTCAAGTTTCTCAGTTTTTGTGCTGAATGAACTTTAAAATCTTTCAGCTTCTGCTGTTGGAACTTAGGATTGCTGTTTGCCCCTGCACAGTGGGAGTTTGCCCATCTTGTATCTGGAAAGCCCTGTTTCTTCTCACTGCTGTTCACCACAATTTTCTACTGTGATTGGGGATGCAATTTCTCCCGTTTATTATGATAGTTTGATGTTGGAAAAATTCAGCCTTTGCATTCTGCAACTACTGTAATTGTCTTTCATGTTTTTCCCTAAAGGATTTTGCTATGGTGGCTGAGTAGATGGCAGGGCTAAACTGCCTGGTATGCAGGAATGAGGACTTGAGTTTATAGCCCTAGAGACCACACAAAAGCCAGGCGCAGGGCTAGTAAGACATAAGACGGAGCAGAGAAAGGATGAGCTGCCAACTCTGCTGACTTGGGTTCAATCCCCAGAATTTACATGGTAGAAGGAGAGAACTAACTCTTAAAAACTGTATTCTGACATCAGGTGTCCCATACAGCTTATGTGTGTGCACACAGACTGCCACTACAACCTCAACACTAAATATGGATGTGAAAAAAATTAACATTAGGCACAAGAGTGTGTATCTGTCATCCCAGCACTGGGGGAGAGGAGCAAAAACAGGTGGATACCTGAAGCTCATTGGCCAGCATCCTAGCTAACCTCAAGCTACCGTTTCAGTGAGATCCTTTGTTTCGGCCATTAAAGGGGAGAATTATCCAGAAAGATAGCCAGCCTCAACCTCTGCCCTCCACATACATGTCCTTGCACACATGTACACACACACACACACACACACACACACACACATTCATGATCTTTATATCCCCACTGGATTATTTATTTATTACCCATGCTTGTTTTGTTCTGAACCCTTATATGTTGAAAGCAATTTTGAATAATAATGGTCTGGGCAGTTACGCCCTTTGTTTCTGACTCTCATGGCATTCTCCTGGTTCATTCACCACATTATAACCTGAATTTTCACCATGGTGCACACGGTTCATTTCCCTTTCATTTAAACATCTATTGGCTCTTGACTCCATGTGCACCTGTTTACCCCCATCTTAATTCATTTGTGTTACTGTGGCAAAAAACACGGGCTGAGTAATTGTAAAGGGGACATTGAGTTCTAAAGTTCTAAGAAATTAGGAAGGCCATGGCAATGGTAACAACAGGGTAAGTGTACGATAGAGGCCAAGTTCTTTCTTCCAAGGTGGGTCCTTTTGTCTTTAGATGGCAGACAGCAGAAGGGCTGGCAGGTCTGCACCAGTTTCCTCCAGCCCCTTTATAAAGTACAAATCCATCTGCAGGAATGGAGTGCTTATGATACCATCACTGCCCCAAAGATGCTATGACTTAATACTCAACAGGGTTAGGCTTCAGCATGAGCCTTGGAGGGATACTTCAAACTAAAGTGCCACAGGTCTCCCCAAGAGACTGGAGCCTCTATGTGAGCTCTGCATTACATCACCCAGCACATGCAGGTATTCAGTAAATGACTGTTCAAATCATATACGTTTTTACCTTCCCAGTATGAAAGTCTTAGTTTCTATTCTTACTTAGTATTATATACTATTATAGTATCTTATAAAGATACTAATTTCTCTTAAGAAATTTATATTTGACTTTGCCAAATACAGTTAATGTCGTCGCAGATGAATTTTGAGTCACAGATGATATGAATTCTGGGCTACAGAGATGACTCCATAGTTAAGAGCACTGATTGCCCTTCCAGAAGATCCAGGTTCAATCCCAAACACCCACAAGGGTGAATCACAACTCTGGTCCCAGAGGATTTGATGCCCTCCTCTGGCCTCCATTGGTACTGCACACACTTGCTACATAGATAAACATTTAGGGCAAACAGCCTACATATAGCATTAAGAAAGAAATAAGATGAATCCCATGGTAGAATCTTATTTGTAAGGATGTTCAACTTCCCCAAATAGATTCTCCTTTTGCAGTAGAAGTATGTTATCTTATTCCTTTAGGATCGCTACATTGGCCTGTGCTTGTTTGAACTCAACTGGATTCATTTTCTTCTTGTGATTCTGCTTTTATGTCAGACTTTCTGTTTCTGACGTCATGTGGGAGACTTCCAGCTATGGGGTCAGTTCTCTGCACTCACAAAAGAGATTTACAGCCCCATCCACAATTCACAAAACTGTCCATTTGGCAAAACTCTCTATCATTTTAACTTTTGAGATTTATTTTTATCCAGTGAGTATGTTTTGCCTGCATTATGTCTGTGCAGCATGTGCATGCAGTGCCTGCAGACGCCAGAAGAGGGAGTCAGATGCCCTGAAACTGGAGTTACAGAAGGTTGTGAACTTCTATGTGGACACTTGGTATGAGCCTGGGTCCCCTGAAAGAAAAGCCAGTGTTAACTACTGAGCCATCTCTACAGCCCCTCTGTTATCATTTTTAATTTCCCTTACTGTTAGAATAATATACCAGGATACTTAATTGAAACATACTCATATTTGATTCCTAGTGAGTTTGAGTCTGACTTCACCCATTGGTGGTATACATCTTTGTAAACTTCTCATTTCTTTCTATTGGCAGGATCACTCATTTTACTGATTAATAAGAACTTTTTCCATGTTAAGGACATTGACTTTTTCTGCTATATGTATTCATATATTTTCCATTTTGCTACTTTTCTTTTAATGTAATTTGGCTGTAGGTTTTAAAATTAAAACATGATTGAAATTCAGTTACTCTGTATTTCAAGATACATTTACTTTATTGACTTGAATGAGCAAAAGTACATCGTAGAGATCAAACAAGCAACATCCTTTATTTACTAATTACTTTGTGAACTAATATTGCATTGGACTACTTGATTGAGTGTCCCCCTTTTTTATAGACCAACCAGCCTTTACTCTGTCCTCAGAAACTGCAGGCCCTGCCTTTATAAGGTTTGTGAGGGGAGAAATGTCACTGAGAGGATGTCTATGAGGCAGTGATGTTGGAAGGAAGCTGTAGGAGTTCCCTGGGGCAGATGGTGTTGTCCATCCCCTTCCCAGGCGGCTGCCTTCTTCAGATGTAAGAGGGTAGGTTAAGGCAGTTGAGACTTGCAAAATACAAAATGAAGGAGTTTCTAACTTGTGAGAACATTCTCTTTGCTTCCTGGGCTTTTTTCTCCACCCCAAATCTTACCCTGGGAGAAAAAAGCTCCTCCCTAAAATGACATTAGACCTTCTCTTTTGAGGGGAGCTGATGTCTTTCCCAGAAGTCTCCTGTTAGAATCACTCTGTCCTCAACTCTAAATTTTCCTTGGGCCTTGCATGGTTTTTGATGTGAAGTGGTCTTGTTGGTATCTGTGGCTATAATGCCTAGAACAAGCTTCACTGTGATGTTTCCATCCTGGAGTGCATGAATGTAGGACAAACAGTGCAGTGAATGCTAGGCATGTAATCAGGCCACCTATATGGCAAGCATCCTTCTCACTCCCTAGTGTGTTGGCCCCAAAGCTTTCTTGTCTTCCTTGTACATGGTATAACACTATTCTGCTCACCATACAGGGCAGTCCCAATGGGCAAGGCAAGTCTGCAATTTGCAAATGACAAAACCATACACATGTGCCTGTGATTTCTATTATTGCAACTGAAGATTAATATTGGCATCAAAATTTTTATTTTAAGTCAGAGGTTGCTGCCGTTGACTACTGTATGTATTACAGCTGTGGAAGTATTAGTCCTGCAGACAGATCACTTGGTGATGCTTCAACCAAGAAGGAATGTTTTCTAGTCCCCTTGAGTCTCTATCAGCGATAGAATCCTGTCAGTTTACAAAAAAATCTAAATATTTAGGAAACCTAAGCTCCCACGTGAAAACAAGGATTAAAATGAATATTTATGATCCAGTAGGTCTGTAACTGTCTTGGACATCATCCCTTTGCTGACACCTACAAGCCTGCCACAGTTTGGACAGAAGCCAGAGCCCAGCCTGGCAACATATCACTAGCTCTGTGACCTTGACAAAGTCATTCACCCCCTCTGACTCTGTATTCTCAGCAGTATAATTGGAAGGATAATGCTAATTTCACAGTGCTTTCTCCTCATATTAAATAATTTGTTGTATGTTTGGGAGTATAGGATGATACCAAGTACACAATAGATGCTCAATATAGTATGAATATTGTGTGTTCCTTGACCAAGACTTTTTGCCACAAAGGGTGTGTTGCCTTAATGCATTTGGGCTACAACAGCTTAGTAAAAACTAGACAGCTTGTAGGCAGTAGAAATTTATTTCTCATAGCCAAGATCAAGACACAGATAGACTCAGCATCTAGAAGTGACATCTTCTTGCTGTGTCCACACACGAAGGAAGAGGCAAGGTACCTTTGTGGTGCCTCCTTTATAAGGTGATAAGGACCCTCATGACCCAATAACTCTCTAGGATCATGCTTCCTAAGATCACACTGTGAACCCTCAAGGGACTTCCCTAGTGACACACCTCCTCCAACAAGGCTACACCTCCTAGTCCTTCCCAAACTGTTCCAACAACTGCATTCATATATATGAGCCTACAGGTGCCATTCTCATCAAACCACTCCACTTCCCTAAGAATATAAGATGGACTAAACGTCAAACATTCAAGGATGATTCTCTTGAGATCTTGGCTCTTCCCAATTTTCAGAGACACTTGGGCAGTCAATAGTTCTGGAGTTGAAGGAAACAAAGTTGAAGAGAATCCAAGCCTTGATAAGTTTCCACAGAGGTTGTTCACATTGGCCTATGATCATGTCTCCTCAACTTCATATATAACACCTTACTTCCACAGCGTGCCTGTCCTTCGCTCTACCATCATGGAGTCTAGCTCTCCGCCACCACAATACACATTAAATGCCTTGGTTGTGGTGTTTTAGCATACCAGTAGAAAAAGAGCTAAGGCTGGAAGCAAAGGGCTGCTGGAGTCTGCTGAAACAGAACCCTTCAGCTGATACCTCTCACCCTTCAAGCTACCTGAATCTGCCTGTACTAAACTTCCATGAGTCACAGAGTTTTAATAAATATCACAATGATGATGTTTAGCTAACTTACATGCTGACTCAGAAAAGACTGTCTCTTATAAATTACCCAGTGTTGTGCCAGATTCACCTGGACAGCCAAGGAAGTAAAAAGGGATAGCAACAGCCATGTTAGACTATATGGGACCTACAGGCTGTAGTATAGATGGTTGGGTTCTTTTTCCTAACAGCCAATGAAAATCATTGGAGAACTTCAATGTTTTAGCAACAATAAGGGTAAATTATATTTATTAAATCCTAACTGTGTCTGGACACTATCCTGAGGGTTTTACATGTATTATTTCCAGTATTACTCGGACATACTATATCTCTCATGATAGATTGAGGTACCCCAAACTAAGCATCTTGCCCAAAATGTCAACACTTGTAAAATAATGATTTTCACAGTCTTCGACACAGTAAGAAACTGACTCCTGCAGTTTTAAAAGGGGTCAGTATTGTTCTTGATCAGCAAGGCCAAGCACCCCGTCTCTTGATGGAGTTGTTCACTTCACCCCTCTGAGTTCGACAGATGTACCTCAGTTCTGGTTTCTGAGGCTAAGGAGAACTGACATGTGGTAGAGGCGTGGGTCTCAGTCCCCAACTCTTATCTGGGGCGACAAGGTAGAGAAGCCCTTATCAGCCCACACAGCTGCATCCTGGGATATGTTCCCCAGGGAATGACATGACAGTGAAATGAAGACATCAGCATTCAGTTCCATTGCCTATGCACATGACACTGCCTTGTGGAGTGCCAGGTGCCCACAAGAGTTAATGTTTCAGAGCCTGCACTTTGGATATATCCATGGCTCCTAACAGGTAGACTAGATAACTTGGATGAGGAAGAATGAATCATGGACATAGGATGTTTGGCTGGCCTAAATGTAGAGATAGTCACTGAGCTAGAGACACCAATGTCATTTGTATGCTTTCTGAGTGAAGGGGGAAAAGATCAAAGATTTAAGTGAGATGATTATTTAGGTGAGATGTTTCTGTTAAGGAAATACATTTTTGAAGAAATATAAAATTTACTAAAAATATTTCAGATTGGCATTCCAGAAAATTCTGAGCAATGCATGAAAATGATTGGACATTCTGAAATCATAGCAAGAAAATCCAATTCCTGGGTTGCTGTGTATATATTTTCTCTCTCTTTTTAATTGTATCTTCTTCCTGTCTCTTTTGACCTATCTGCTGCTTCCTCTGTTGGCACACTGGCTTTATTTCTCTTTGCTTAGCTGTGGGTTTTCCTGGCACCTGTTTCTAAGGCTCTGTGTCTTCAGCCTGCAGTGAGATAATCCTGGCTGCTACCACTACTACTGGCTCTTCGAAATCCAACACATTACATTGTGTCCAGACATCAGTGTGCATGTGTGCGTAGATGGCCATTGACTCCAATCACCAAAATGACAAAGGTATTTGAGGGAGTTGGGAAGTAACTTTCAGTGTAGGAGATTGGAATGAATGGTGCAGTGAAACTCTCCAGGGTATCCCAATTTAGAGTTCCAGCTGTTGGTTATTTGAGACTTTCTTCTTTAGAGGCAAAAATCTGATAGCAAAAAAGCTTGTTATTAGATAAAAGGACAGTATTGGAAAGGCAGGAACTAGCACAGCCCCTCACCAAGTCTCATTTGAATGAGATAGACTGGGTGTGTGGTGAGCCACTGAGGTACTTAGACCTCTGGAACTAACAGCGAACCCAGCAAGGCAGTGATAAGGCAAGAAGCTAGTGTGAACAGGAGTGTTTCTATGTTCATATTCAGAAAAATCTGGACTGTTCCTCCTACTATATCAAATGTATTTCACAAAAATTTTGATATTTTTCAATGAAAGAATCTTCATCTGAATCAATGGAATGCTTCTTTCCACCACCCCCACAAAACACCCTGGGCCTTTGAGTTGCACACATTCAACATGCTGGGTAATGAATCTTGGGGTTGTTTTCACACCTAGGTGGCTTCTGAGTTTGATAGCAGCCTGCAGTTCCAGATGTTAATCACATGAAGAGGTCCCATTGCTTCAGATGCTCTTCTGACAGTAAACCTTGTCTATGATGGTGCTCCACTGGACCTCAAACCTGTACCTGTCTCTGGGAGACAAAACCTTACGGTGGCACAAGCATCTCTGAGAATGCTTGCTGAAGAGAGCCCCACTCCTAGCAATGCTTTCCTCGAAGTGTTCAAACTCCACACACACATACACCCTCCTAGGCTTCAGTTTTGCATAGCCATGTTGAGGAAGTGATAGTTATCTTCTTGGACATCTCCTCAATGTTCTGAATTTGTGTGATCATTTTTCTCCCCATGACCATATCCTAATTCCACATTCCTAGAAAGCTGATGAGCCAAGCATACCAGTGGTCAGTTCCCAGTGTACCAGTAGGCTCTGCAACATCCTCCAGGCTCAGAGGGTATTAGGAAGGAAGGTTCATTGCACCAGCCTTGTCTTCCCTGGTATCCAGGGCCAAAGTGATGGGAAAGAGTCCCAGGATTCTGTATCTACTGTGTGAATTGTAGCGGTCAGTTTTTGGATCAGCAGTTACCTTTAAAAACAAATAGTATAGCCCTAACAGCTGGTTCTCACCATGGATTCTGTCCCAGTGATTGTCAGTGACTCCAGTTGATGTCTGATGTCTTCGTCTACCAGCTTGTACATTTTAGTATACACACACACATACACACACACAAACACACACACACACACATGCACAAAACACACCACACATACACACACATGAGAGAGAGAGAGAGACAGAGAGACAGAGAAAGACAGAGAGAGAGAATCCCAAGGTCATCTTCCTTTCTAGTTTGTGGTTTTGTTTTTCCTGACATTGGCTGAATAATGAGGCATGACTCTACAGAGCCAAGCAAATCCACTTTGAGGATTTCACTCGCCAATCTCCAGCTTAGGACCCTGAGTTTTTACAATCAGTTAGGCTGATGTGGGCTGTACAGTTAGTGGAATGGCTGGAGATGCTGAGAGTGGAAACCAGCTTTGTCTGACATGGCACATGCATTCTGACAGCGCTGGCCAAAGGCAGAATTGCAGGCTAAAAGGGAAAGAGCTCTGTGTCTCTGACAGAATTTGGATGATTCATGGATGACCTCTGGCATTGCCTCTGGGATCATGTCTCCTCAGGACAGATGGAAGAAATGGACAGAGGTGACAGTTGTGACAACACATTAGAGGTCCTTGGGAGCCACCATGGCAGAAGTAGATCCCGTTGGCCAATAAGAGGGTAAAATGAGAAGAGAAGAAACTGCCAGAATCTCTCAAGAGATGATGCATCAGACTTACATGCCTGTCTCAAGAGTGCACTGACTTTCAATAGAGGAAGAGCACCGCTTTGCTCATAGTTGGCAACCTCCACATTCTGGAGGAGCATGGGGCTTGGGGCAAGGAGGAGTTTAGAGCACACAGTGTGTCTACAGAGGAAACAAGCCTGTGTAGCTGAGTTCTGCAATGGGTACCCAGGAGAGGAAAGCGGGTGGGGCTTGGGCTGGGTGCCCTGGGACCTGGGATACTCCACAAAGGTATCCTTTATCTTTTTGTCATAAATTAGGATTCTAGAAAAAGAGGACAGCATGGATGATATTATCCACAAGGTCTTATTGCTCTAGATTGAGCTATGGCTCTACTAAAGGTTATAGTAACTAGGTTTCTTTATGAGAGCTGTGTGAAAATCCCCTGGAACAGCATAGAGGGCACAGACAAATGCCAGGTACTCCTGGCAATTGCCTGCATTGAGAGGAGGCCAAAGGGCAGTTTACAAGTGCAGGCAGCAGCAGTACCCTGATATTAGACCCAGCACCACTGGATGCTCTCCCATGAGAGCTGCATCATTTAGTCTACACACTAATACTCAATATGTAGATGACAATGGGAGGCTCTGATGTTACTGATCAAGTACTCTAGATAATTGCTAGCAAGGGTATTGTTCTTATCCCAAGGAGTGAAAATGGATTGTTGTAATAGCAATGGCAAATGATTAAAAACATCTTCCTCTTCAAATGTGTATGCCTAACACACATGCCAGGGATGTCCAATCCAAGGCCCACTGGCCAGTTGTGTATGTGTCTTTGTGCATATGTCAGTGCTTTCATACATGATCAGGTATACATGTAGCAGCCTGAGATAAACCTTTCATGTTACCCTCAGGTGACACCCACCTTGCTTTTGAGACAGGGTTTCTCACTGGCCTGGGGCTTGCCAATTCAGCTAGGCTGACTGGCCAGTGAGCCCAAGAGATCTCTACCTCCCCAGAGATGGGATCACAAACACATGCCACTGTGCTTGGCTTTCATTTTTAATGACTTTTCTGGGAGACAACTCAGGGCCTCCTGCTTGTGCCTAAAACTTCTTACTTATCACATGAGCCATGTCCTCAACTTTGTCAATGGCATTTTTACAACTTAATTCCTTTGTCCTTAAAAGGAGCAGTAGCTGGCAACAGTGTGACACAGTAACAAAGGGTTTGTGCCCCATGCAGCTGTACAGAAGGGTGTATGGGGCAGTCACGTGAATAGAACCCATATACAGCTATGCAGTTTCGTTGTGGTGCTGTGTTGAAATGCTTTAACCAAAACCACCTTGGAATGGAAAAGTATTTTTTTACTTACATTCCCAAGGTACAATCCATCCTTGAGAGAAGTAAAAGCATAAATGGAAGACAGGAACCTGGAGGCAGGAACCATGGAGGAACACAGAATGCTGCAGTCTCTGGCTCACTCATGGACTCACACTGAGTTAACTTTCTTTTTTTATTTAAATGAGAAACAAACTTGCTTCACAAGTCAATTCCAGTTCCCTCTCCCACCCCTCCTCCCCTGCCACCCACTCTGCTCTCCAGGGAGAGTGAGGTCCTCCATGGGGGATCTCCAAAGTGTGTTATATCATCCCAGGCAGGGCCTAGGCCCTCCCCCATGTGTCCAGGCTGAGAGAGCATCCCTCCATGTGGAATGAGCTCCCAAAGTCCATTCATATGCCAGGTATAAATACTGATCTACTACCCGAGGCCCCACAGATTGCCAAGGCCTCCTCACTGACATGCAAATTTAGGGGTTCTGGATCAGTCCCATGCTGGCCTCTCAGCCATCAGTCTTGGGCTCATGAGCTCATTCTTGTTCAGTTCAGCTCTTTCTGTGGGTTTCACCAGCCTGGTCTTGACCCATTTGCTCATCACCCCTCCCTCTCTGCAATTGGGTCCCAGGAGTTCAGTTCAGTGTTTAGCTGTGGATGTCTGCCTCTGCTTCCATCAGTCACTGTATGAAGGTTCTAGGATGGCATATAATGTAGTCATCAATCTCATTATTGGGGAAGGGCTTTTAAGGCAGCCTCTCTACTATTGCTTAGATTGCCAGTTGGTGTCATCTTGTACATCTCTGGAAATCTCACTAGTGCCAGATCTCTCCTTAAACCTATAATGACTCCCTCTATTATGGTATCTCTCATCCTGCTCTCTATTCTTCCCTCAACTCAACCTTCCTGCTCCCGCATGTCCTCCTCTCCCAGAAAATATGGAATACTGTGATAGCTAACTTTCTTATACAGCCCAGAACTGGCTACCTTTGGATAGTGCCACCCACAGTGGGCTGGGTCCTCCTGAAAAAATAATAATGAAGACAATTGTCCACAGACATGCCCATGTGGATTTGGATAATTCCTCAATTGAAGGTTTCTTCTTAAGTGACTCTAGGCTGTGTCAAGTTGACAGTTCATGGTGTGTGTGTGTGTGTGTGTGTGTGTGTGTGTGTGTGTGTGTGTGATTAAAATCATAGAAGTCCAACCAAAGAAAAAAGTCTAAATAAATGATTTGGGGGATGATAAGGGAAAGAGAAAGGAAGAAATCTGAGAAAGTGCAACAACTTGGCCTAGACCTTACTGTCTAGAGCTATAGAAGTGTGGTAGTGTGTGTGAAGGAAGAATAAAGCACAACAAGTGTGGAGGAAGAGCAGAGTGGACACTGCCCCTGTAATAATTTTGTGTTGACTACACTTGGAAACAGCAACAGTGTGGCTGCCTTGAACTACATAAAGCATATGACCCAGTTCAATTTCATCAACCTTTTTCTCCTTGTTCTTCACGTAGTTCCTAGAAGACACAAAGATCACAGATGTGCCCCGTATTCTGCCTCTAGTGGGTAGCGTTACTCTAAAGGGGCATCTGTGTAAGAGGTGCACTAGAGTCTCTGGTCTCATGCTGTGTAATGCTTTACCATCCATCTTCCAGCTACATCTCCAGAAGAGCCCACTCACCCGTGGCCTTAACTATGTCTCGTAGTCACTCTGATCTCAGCATTCTTCTCCTACACCTACTGTCCTCTGAGCACTTTGTAAATAGGAAGGTTCCTGCAGGCTGGGAGTCTGAAGCCAGATAGGAGGTAGGTTCCTCAAAGCTTGCTTCACGAGAGGTGATAGTCCCGAGGGTGATGCCACCTACTGTGTGTCTGTTTGCTCCTATGATGGCACCACAGGACTAGACTAAAAAGAGATCTAACTGGGTTCATAGCAGTTCACGGAGGCTGAACTGACAACCAGGGAGTCTACATGGGACTCACCTAGGCCCTCTGCATATATGTTACAGTTGTGTAACTTGGTCTTCTTATGGGACTCCTAACAGTGGGAGCAGGGGCTATCTCTGACTATGGCTGGCTTTGGGGACCCTAGTTCTCATACTGCTTCACCTTGTCTAGTGTTAATACAGGGAGAGGTGCTTAGTCTCATTGCAACTTGATATGCCATATTTTTTTGTTGCTGTTGTTGTTTTGTTTTTGATAGATATTCCAGACCTGCAAAAATGGAGAAGGAATGGATTGCGGGGTGGGGACAGATAAGGCATAGAGCAAGGGTATGGTAGGAGAGAAGAGAGAGGGAACTATGGCCAGGATGTAAAATAAATGAATAAATAAATTAGTTAGATAGACAGAGAGAAAGCTGGAGTGGTGTGTGGCCCATGCCTTTAATTGCTGCCACTTGGGAGGCAGAGGCAGGTGGATTACTGTGAGTTCAAGGCCAGCCTGGTCTACAAAGTGAGTTCCAGGACAGCCAGTGTGGTTATACAGAGAAATCCTGTCCTAAAAAACTAGAGAGAGAGAAGGGGGAGAGAAGGGGGAGAGAGGGACCCTCCAACAAGAGAGCAGAAGGCTAGAGAGAATGCTAGAAAAATGATCATGTTGACCAAGGAAGGAAAAAAGCGAAAGCTCCCATTTCTTCTAGGAAGGAAGAGAATTATTTCTCCAAATAGACTCTTACAAGACCCTCCCATGATAAATGGTAACTAATAATCCTCTCTTACAAATGCAGTACTGCTGCATGGAATTGGTGCCTGGATCTGTGATAGGGGCACCTTTTTATTCCTTTCTTAATGCCTTAATGTCATTGGTGAGAGAAATCAATTCTGTTTTAATTTCGTGAGAAAAATGCTGAATGAAAGAAAAATAATATAAAATGAAACTTCACAGTTCAGGCCTCCACCAGCCCTCCTCCAAACATATGATCATGTGATCAATGGATTACTTTTCACAAACCTGCTCCCCTGCCTTCACCCCAGACAAAGGAGACAGGAAGTTCCATGCTGGTGAGAGGAATTCCTGAGAGAGCTAAGGAAATTCAGCAGAGCTTTGAAACCTTAACTTGCCTAGTTGTATAAAGTCACTTCCACCTAACCCCCCTTAATGTTGGCTTCTGTGTATCTACCTTCCTAACCCGGAGCTCTGCTTAATCTTATTATGAAATCCACTATCACTTTTCAGTCAAAGATACCTCGGCAAACAGGGTATTTTCTAGTTTTCTGGGCCTGGAGGGCCAGGTGAAAATAAATGTCCTCTGCATTAATGTTGTTGGAATGTGTGGGTCTAATGACTTATGGTAGTTTGAGTTTATGGTAGTGTAAAAAGGTGTCCTGGTTTAGCCATTCCAACTTGAACTTTGAATAGCGTGCCGGTCATCTACATGACAAGGGGACCATGACTAAAACAAAAAAAAATTAGTAAAGATAATCTATGATGTTTGGTAGGTGAGGCACATCAAATACACTTTTCAACTTGATTATATTGGATATAACTCTACCTGAAGTTGAGGTCCTTTAGTGATTAGGAGTTGAGGATCCAGCCTTTGCCTATGGCTCAATGATTTCATGATTTTATAAAGGTGAACCCACTTCTTATTCATGTCCTAAACCCAAAGAGAAACACCAGTGAGATGCTCACACATTTTATTTCTTATCTTTAAAAAATACCTTATTTAAGAATTACTGAGTACCAGCAGTCTGCCAAGCAGATATGAACCCACCCTGGGGATGTTTAATAGTTTGGTTTAGTGATAAAGTATCTCCCAGAGGCTTCTTTGCTTGAACATTTGTTCCCAAGCTAGTGACAATGTTGGGGAGGTATGAAACCTTTAGAACGTAGTTTCCAGATGGTAGAGGTAGGCCACTGTAGGGTGAGCCTTGAGTGTTATAGTCCAGCCCATATTTAGTTCTATAACTATCTCAGCTTTTTGGTCTGTGGAGCTGTACCACTGACCCCTGCTGCTATCAACCAAGCTGTGTCAGCCATCATGTCTTCACCACCATGAGGGACTTCGACTCCTGAACCATGAGACAAAATAAATGCCTCATGTTTCTCCTGCCAGGTGTTTGATCACTGCAGTGTAAATGTCATTAATGCATTAGGCAAGTCCCTCTTGCAGTTGACTCTCTTACCTCAAAAACTGGTCACACCAGCTGGGTGAAGGTCTGCAGTCAGACTTGGTGATGGGATGGAAAATGGAGGACATTAATTGTATAATTTCTCCACTTCAAACCCCAATTGTACTCTCTTGAGCTTTTCTGTCTCTGTGTTCTTGTCCTTATTTAGTCAGTGAACCTTCTGCACTACTGTTCTGTGCTGGGAAGGGCGCTTGGCAGTCAGCAGAAGTGAGAGAATGGGCATCTGTCCCCACTGGAGGGTGCCCCAAGGCTGTCCCTGCCAATAAGGCTGTCGGTGTGACTGCAAGGTTCCAAAGAACTGGTATGCTCAAAGCCAACTGGAGAGGAATTCACCCCACGCCTCAGCAGTCTAACCAGATTCAGCTTA
This sequence comes from Mesocricetus auratus, assembly GCF_017639785.1. Taxonomy (NCBI): domain Eukaryota; kingdom Metazoa; phylum Chordata; class Mammalia; order Rodentia; family Cricetidae; genus Mesocricetus; species Mesocricetus auratus. The sequence continues at coordinate 8,155,151 of NW_024429209.1, read as the reverse complement.
GCAAAACTGAAATTGACTGAGTGAGAAGTTGGAAAGCAAGCCACTTACGTCCCAAAACCTAAGTAGTATTGCTTCGCTGGCTCAAAGCCACTAGGAGTATTGCTAGACAGACTCATTAAACAAGAAGGTTTCTGTGAAAATGACATCATAGCACCCCAGATACCCCAGTGTGAGATTAAAAGCTGAAAGGAGGTTTAAGCTTCATATTATTAAGTGGCATTATGACAGTTTAGGAGAAAGGAGCTTTGCAGCCATCTGAGTTGATGGTAGTCCTGCTATGGGATTGTCTGTGTGGAAATATAAGAACTCTCTTCCTGCATAGGGCAGAGGATGGGGAGTGGGAAGCAGGAAGTAGGGCAGAGCTTGGGACTGGAGGAACAATTATTGATAGTGGGAGCAGTTTTGGACAGGAACTCGTGCTCTTGAAACCTGCCTGGAAGCTGAGTGGTGACAATGATTTAGAGAGGGGAGTGCATAGCATGTACAACCATGTTAGTTCCTGTCTCTTTCCTGACTAATCAGCCTTGTGGCTTTGGCTGTTGGATCATAAATACAAACCATCCTGGGACATCTCCAGAAAAGTCTCACTGTATAGCCAGGCTAGTCCCCAACTATCTATCCTTATGCCTCTGCTTCGCAAGTGATAGGATTACAGGTATGCACCATCATACATGGTTTTAGCATTTTATTTTGAAATAATTTTATATACTCACAGAGAAATTTTACAAAATTGATACAGGCACATACACACACACACACACACACACACACACACACACATACACACACACACCACCTGATAGAGAGTTTCTACCCTGTATCCAAGTTTTCCTTAAGTCAACATCTACAAAAGCATGGCATACTTAACACAAGTAACAAGTGACAATTCCACTCTGTATTCCATGAAGTAGAGTTCAGACTTTGGGGATCATTTTCCTACCTATGACCTTTTCTTCCCCTCAAACAGGTCCCCCCATGATATTGAGTTGACATGTTTCCTCTTTCTTTACAATAGTAACTCTTTTCTCTAACCAATTTTTCTTTCCCCTTTAATCCCCTCTCTCCTCTCCTTTCCCTCCTCAGCCAAACCAATTACTCTAAGACCCATCTTTCCTAAGCACTTGCCTGTGTTTTTTTGAAACTGTGTCTGCCTCACCTGCCTTTCTCCTGCCCCCAAATTTTAGCACAGAGCCCAACAGGAAGTGAGTCCCGAGTACCTGGCAACTTCAGTAGAAGCCTGGATGGTCTCTGGCTGGTCACAGAAACTCCAGTCCTCATGCACTTCCCCTGGATCTGCAGACTTCCACACTCCAGGACTAAGTAGCAAGAGCACCAATCACAATAGCTTTTCTGTTGTTATACTAGTCCTCAGATGTCTAGGAAAAGGGGGCACTGTTGCCAGGATGCCACTGGCAGGTGCCCTGCAGACAGCTGTGTGTTCCACTGCTCTTCCAGAGGGATGCATTCCTATTTATATTTAAGTTGTCTGGAAACCAAAGGACCAACACTGTCCTTTCTAGCAAGAGGGATTGCCTTGAGCTGGCCTCCTTCTGCAGCCTGTATCTCTGAGGCCCCCTGGGTTGCCATGTCTATGTGCAGAACATATTCACAGTAGGTCTGAAGAAGAAAATGACCTGTTGTGCTGGGCTTGAAGGGAAGCACTTACGCCTTTATGTAGTGAAAGGGCCGCTTCCTCCTACCCTGTGATCTTGCTAAAAGTGGTCTATAAAGACTTCCAGAGTGTGAGCAGGAAGCCCTGTAGGCAGGCAGAGCCTGCTGGGAAGGATAATTTAGGGGCCCGACCCTTTCTTCCAGAGAGGAGGCTTCTGGAGCCTTTAGCCAGTAGGACACAGGTAGACACTCAGTTCATATGGCATCCTACCAGACAGGCTGTTATACTTAATCAACTTTAGTTTGTTTTCATTCTAATTTGTTGTTGTCTTAAATCCTCGCCTTGCTTTTGACAGTGACCCATAAGCAAATTTGATGTTTTCCACTTAACCATCTATAAATATGTAACCAGGGTTTAACTAGCTTGCTACTTCTTACTGTGTTCTCTCAGTTTAGAGTTATCTCTTTAGTAGTCATTCTTAGTTTTGTGTCTCGTGCCACAAAGTGGCCCCCATATTCACACATATCATTGGAGAGGTGGGACTGTAGGGAGGCAGCCACAGTGAAGGACAGCCATGTTCTGTCCCAGCTGTGACTACGGCCAGATCCCACTCACAGGCTGTCTCACCCTAGCCCACACTTCACCATGTCCTCTCTTGGCCTCAGTTTCCCCAGCAGAAGAAAAATGGGCAGCCATAAAGATTCTATGCCATTTCTTTTTAGGATTAAATTGTTTTTTTATATGAACACACCCCCTTTCCTAAGTACTCGGAGTAAAATACGTACTTCAAAATTTTTGTATTTTTCTTATGCTTTCCAGTCATGAGCCTTGTTCAGGTGATTCTTACCTACTTTACTTAGCTCCTCTCTTAGCCTTATGCTCCCTCTTTCCCTCAGAACAAAGGTTTCCCCGACCCTTCTCTCAGAACAAGGCTTACTGATTAGCCTCACCCTGACAGAAGCATCTGGAGCAGGGTCTTTCCTGGTGGGGCCCTTTTGAAAGACTACTGTATTTCTTGTCTCTTCCACTCAGCTCTGGTAAAAGAACACCCCATTCTTCCCAGGATGCCCCTGCGTCCATGGAAGCTACTCAAATTAATATCCATGCTTTCCCCTTGAAGGACCAGAGGCTTGGAGAAGGATAAGCAAGCTGATCCAGTTACACAGCTCATATGACCACTAGTTTTCACAAGCAAGTTGAGGAAATGTTGAACAAAGATGAGAAAATCCTTGCTGAGTCAGCATCTCCTTGCAATCACAAGGACCTAAGTTTGGTCCCTAGAACCCATCCAAAAAACTAGGCTTGATGGTATGTGCTTGTATGCTTGTAATTCTCAGCAGAATCAGGCAGACACCCTAGAGCTTGCTGGAGAGCCAGACTAACTTAATGAGAGAGTTCAAGGCCAATAAGAAACCTGCCTCAAAAGTAACAATGGTGGTGTCAAAGGCACTCCAGCGTGTCCCCTAATTGCCACACACATATGCATGCGCATATTCATGAGTCCACACATATGTATACACACAAACATGTAGAACTGCCTATACACATGAACACACCTGATGAACAGAAACACATACATATACACAGAGATGAGCTTCAAGTGTAGCTCAGGGGTTAGGAACCCCTTTCTATAAAAGGTCAGAGGGCATGTTTTAGAGTGTGTGGACCATAGGGTCTCTTTCTGCTCCTTAATTCTGCTTATTTACTGTGAAAGCAGCCACCTGAAACACAAATGAGGGCTGTGCCTGTGTCCTAATAAGAATTTATTTGCATAATAAGCAGGTGATTTGTGGATTTGAATCATGGTCTATGTTCTATCAATCACTGGGCTGCTACCAGACAGACACAGAACAGGAGGATTGGGGGACACTTATTGATAAAACCATTGTATGATTAATATAAAGTTAATGAGTCAAGAGAGAAATGACATGTCTGTCTTTGAGACTATAAGGCAAGGATAACTGGGAGCCACAGAAGGTATTCATGCAAAGTGTCCCCTTCAGTGAGGCCTAAAGATGAGGAGTCATGGCTTAAGGAAGCATGGGAAGGAAGAAGTGTTCCAAGATGACCCATTAGCCTGTGCAAATGTCCTGTGGTTAAAGGGACTATGATTTTGTTAAGTAGTGAAATCAGGCTGTCAGGCCAAGGGGGAATCAGAGAAGTCAGCCCAGATCCTAAACTGGCTAAGTCCAAGGGATATGGAGGTCCTGGGAACCAAGGAAAACCAAATTGCTTATGACAAGATAAGTGAGATTTATAGTTGTCAATTCCACTGTTCCCAGCCAAGGAAAAGAACAGCCCCTATCATTTTGTTGCAGCCAGATCCAGTCTCCAGATTTTGGAACTCAAGTGTATCTGGGCTTTGTTTCTCAGTAGGTCTTCATTTTCAGCTTGCCATTCTACTAAATGTTCTCTTTGCCCACCTCCAGAGAGCACCTTCTCCATTGGTGGCTATGGCTCCAGCACATTTTCTCACCTTTCTGCTTCCCCTCCCCAGCCTGACCCCCCACTAACTTTGTAAAACCTGCAAGTTAAATTTTTCAAAGACTGTTTCTGACAAAGCAGTGGGAATTAGATTTGGCGAAGCCCTTCATAAAAAATTGAAGACATGCTATATTAACATACATTGATTTATTCATAGTGTTTCATTACAAGTAAGTGAGGATCCTGTAATACCACGAAAGGTTAGGAGAGCGGGGGAGCATGGTATATTATATTGACAGCTCCGTAGAAATTGAGTCGCTTTTGGATTGAATTTGGGGCTCAGGAAAGAGCTGGGTAGTAAATAAGGCATGAGCTTTTGCTCTCAGTGTTTGTATATCAGCGGTGTTGCCACCAGCTCAGGCAGGGTCACTGGGACTGGTTTTTAAGAAAATGCAAAGGTATATCCTCTCCCCTGGTGCACTGGGGTCCATGGCTCCAGGCACACCTCAGAGCATCTCCCTCTTCTGTTGCTAGGAAACAGGAGTCCAGTTGTACACTTTCCTCCACTTGCCCTCTGCTCTATAGTCACCCTGAACTTCTCTCTGTGTGAGCCTTTTCCCACCTCAGGCCCTTGCCTAGCCTATTGTCTCTACATGGAAGCTGCAGGGCCTTTTCCTCTGCTCTGACTCCATTTTACCTTCAGGTTTAGATCTTTTCTCTCCCAATTCCTTTCCCTGAGAATTGCATCTTGGTTCAGTATTGCTCCAATGTGGCCTCTGAGCTAATGATTTGATGCTGAGCAAATGATTGAGAAATGTAAAAGACACCAGTTTAAAAACTAAACAAGATAACAACAACAAAAAATGGGTACAGGAGACAGAAAGTAAGGCAGAGCAAACACACACAAACTTTTTATTATAATTATTTTATTTTTTATTTTGTTTGTATATGTGCCTGTGAAGATCAGAAAATAGAGCAAGTCCAGCTAAATCCCCAGATTATCTTGGAACCTAGGGAATTAATGCAGTCTCTGAGAGTGCCCTAATCAGGAAAGCATGGAGAATTGGGGACCTTCAGTGTTTGCCTCTGAGCTTTGGATGGAAAGAGGGTCCCATCTGAACACCCTAAAGCCACTAGTCACATGTAAATGGATGTGCATGTGTAGACTCTGCTTATGAAAACCTAAGTTATTGGCACCTGGAGTTTCTTTTCCTGGTCTGATTCTACTCCGAACCAAGTCTGGTCTTTCCCAGTAAACACATGGCACCATTGCTACATCACTACCGCCTCATACAGGAAATCACTCTGCCTTAACATGTTTGCCACCTATGCCAGGTATAAGAAGTCATCCACTTTCTTAATAAAGAGCATGTGCCTCCTCTTTGGCCTGGTTTGGCTGTTCTAGAAGCATGGAGCATTTTTGTTTAAATGCTTATGATTGTGTGTGTGGGTATGTGGGTGGGGTTTAGGTGGGTGGTGTATAGATGTTATACTATACATATGGAGGTCACAAGACAACTTTTGAGAGTTGGTTCTCTTTTTTGACCTAGTTGAGGAAGGGTCTCTTGTTTGGCTGCTGCATTACATACTCCTAGCTGACTGGTTGGTGAGCTTCTCGTCTGTACTTCCCCACTTGCCATAGGAGTACTAGAATGTAGATGCATATCACCACAGCCATTTTTAATGGGGGCTGCAGTCATCAAACTTGTCTTGTATGGCAAACACTTTTGCCTACTGAGTCATCTAGTTAGGCCTTAGCAAAATATTTCTTAATAGAACAAAGTAGACTTTTAAAAAGCAAATTAAAGAATGCTATATATCAAAGCAGCAGTTATCTGCTTGAGACCTGCTCAAGATCAAATCAGTCAAATGTCTAGCATGGTGGGGTGGGGCTCATGAGTTACTGACAGTTGTTGACTTCTGGAGAGGGGGACATGGTTTTCTTTATAGGTATGGCCTTTGGAAGGTCAGCTATGCTCCAATGGGTATCCCCATACCTATGAGGATGGTCACTATAAACTGGATTCAGTAGGATATTGAGAAGAGCAAATAGAGCTTGAGGGGCGTCTCAGTGGATAAGAGCACTTGCTGCTCTTTCAGAGGACCTGAGTTCAATTCTCCGCACCCACACCAGGCAGCTCACAATTGACTGTGACTCCAGAGTCAGAGAACCGAAAGCTCTTTTCTAGTGGCTGTGGGTACCAGGTGTGCACATGTTACCCATATTTACATACAAGCAAGTACTCATGAATATAAAATAAACATAAATAAATGTTTTTCACAATGTTGGGAGGACTTGAGGCGGTTGGGAGGGATCTGGGAGGAGTTAGGGGAATATCAGGTATTAAATACTTTGTATGCAATTAATAAAAATATTATGTTAGAATGATCCTATGTAGGTTACTTTAACAGCTATGTGATTCAGGCTTTGGCACTCACACTGTCAGCCATGGAGGACAACACACAACAGAGATACCATTTGTTATGTTATTGCAGGGCAAATACAGAAATAAATCGAGGAAGACATCAGGACTTAAATACGCTAGCATTACTGTGACATCTACCTTGTGACCAGTGAACAAAAACAAATTAGGATTTGATTGCTGTCAACTCATGAAGTGGGTGCCATGGAACATGTTCATCACATTAACATTTGTCTGCAGTAGATAGGAAAGCTCAACACTGTGTCCCTATCACAGATAGTTTAAAAAGTGCTAATTTAATGCAAGTTGTTTCCAGTTGAGCATCTCATGAAAATAACCATCCTGATTCCTCTAATAAGAAGTGAGAAAACACTCCTGGTGTGTAGGATAGAATACATGGTCTGCATTCTTTTCCATGTGTGAGGCATGCAGGTATGTGTTTATGCATGTTATCCTGGGTATGGGTGTGTGTGTACATATGGAGGTCTTAACTTCATCCTGGGAATCATTTTTAATCATCTCTCACCTTATTCCTTAAGGCAGGTTCTCTGCATCAAACTCAGAGCCTCACAACATAGGCAGTGTCACTCCAGGAAGTACAAGGGTGTCATTATGCCCATGTGACATTTACATGGATTCTGGGGATCTGAAATCCAAACCCTTTGCTTTCTACCTGGCATTTACTTGGATTCTGAGGATCTGAACTCTATAGCTATCTTACTTATGTGGCAAATTCATTAACCACAGAGCAATCCCTTAGCCCATGGTCTGCATTTTTAACAAGGGAGCTACTGTACTTTGGAAAGTGGCTAGTCCAATTGAGTTACACTTAATCCCAGATACATACATACTAGATCTCTAAGACTTGAAATGAATTATAGAATGTGATCTCATTAAATATTTTGGTATTGATAGCAGACTGAAATGATAGTATAATAGATGCATTAGGTATGAGATATATTAGTAAGATAAATTTGCTTTATTTTTTGCACAGTATATTTTTAGTAATAAGATTCCTTCTTTGGCAACTTTATACATGCACATAATATTTTCTTATTACTGTCCTCCCTCATTCTCTCATCTTTTCCCCACCCCTACAAGCTCCTGACGTCCCTACAGATCTCTTCCTCAAATCCATGGCTTTTGTTTTGTATTCCCTGCATTTTAACTGGGCCATCCATGTAATCCTGGGTTCAGAGCACTCATTTGAACCTGGTGGACTCACCAGCAGGTTCACCACTAGATACTCTGTCTTCCCCTCACACAGTCTTTTAGTTGCCAGTACTTCAGCAGTAAGTGATAAGGCCCCATGAGCTCCTCCCTGCTCCATAGATAACTGTTGGCTGGGTCATCTTCTGTAGGCCCAGTGACAGTAATGACAGCAGATATGAATTCATGATTTCCATGACAGTGTTATGCTGAAAGAATGTGTTCTGTAGCCTTGTTTCTACCTGTGGGCATGTACAGTATTTCCACCCCACTTCTATGATGATCTCTGTGATAACCTCCTTAGGATGTGATTTGAGTATCTTGTTTGGAGCTAAGCCTTCAACCGACATTCATTCTCAGCATCCTGTCCAGCCACAAGTTCTGCATTCTCCTATATTTACTGCAAAGATGGGCTTCCCTAATTTGAGATAAGAGTATCCTTTGTGGGTATAAACATAGATGTGTAGAAGACAGCTTGATGTGATACCTGTTTAGTTAAGAAACAGGATAGTAGGTTTATCCGCTGGTGCCTAAGACCTCTTCAGTCACAAATGTTTGACTAGGATTACAGTATCAGCAATGCAGTGTCTCATGGAGTGGGTCTTAAATCCAAGCAGAGAGTTTTTGTTATTCATATAACATCCATACCATTATTGCACCAGTAGGCACATGTTGCTGACACATTGGTAATGTAGTTCATAGAGTTCTCATCTGGGTAAAATCTTTACTCCCTGCAGCAGCCTATATAGCACTGTTTGACAAAGCCATGAAAAGTAACCAACTATCCATGGGAGACATCTGTCATCAAGTTCTTATGTTTTTTAAACTGGATTACAAGGTAGCAAAGATAGAAAGTTTTTAGGTAACTTTTCATATCCCCTTCATTTTAGTTAACTCCTCCCTATCTTCTCTCATCTCCCCATCTTCAATCCTTCATCCTGTCTAAACCTTTCCACCTCCAGCGACCTCCCTAGCCACCCTCATTTTACCTTTGTGATACTGTCACCCTTTCATTGGGGTAGTTACCCATAACTGTAGTCTTTCTAAACTCTGCAAGCTGGGGGCATACTCTGTTGTGTTAGACATGTCTAATCTACAGGCTTGTCACTAGAAAGGTCAGGGCTGTGCTTGTCTGTACTGTCCCAAGCAGCTCCATAACATGTTGCATAGCTTGCCTCCCTTGCCTTCCTGCTCCTGCTAGTCCTCACCAGTGAGCTTCCTCAGTTTCTGAATAGGGCATTTATGTACTTGCTTATCACTTTGTCACACAGATTAACTACAAGGCTGTTGGCTCACTGGATCCAAGTGCTGATCTGTCCAGCCAGAGGGGGAAAGTGTTCAAACTCCGGAATGAAACCCACCACCTCTTTGTGGGTCTGTACCCAGGGACCACCTACTCCTTCACCATCAAGGCCAGCACAGCCAAGGGCTTCGGACCACCTGTCACCACTAGGATTGCCACCAAGATCTCAGGTATCTCTTTTAGAAAGAGAAAGGGGGGTTATTTTCCTGTCTCCTGCAGCCTTTGTCATTTCCTGGAGTAAAAAAAGATACAGCTGACTGTCACTGATGACAATGGAACAATTTTAGACAATGACATCACTATTGGGTTGAAGAAAGTCAACCGATAAACTTTCTGAAGCTCACCAAATAACATGCCCTAAGGTGGAATAAGAGAGAGAGCCGGAGAGTGGGGGAAGGGACATATAAAAGTTGGTTTGAAAATTTATTTTCCAGATAGAACACTTCCCAGTATAAGACACCCACAGTACTTCTTCTCCTGAAATATCTGAATGAATGAATGAATGAATGAATGACTAAGCTGCAGGAGCCCAAGACTGTAAACCATCTCTGCCAGGAGGATGCAGCACACCACCTTAAGGCCAAACCATTGCAGAATGCTTGTTTACAGTGTCCATATTTTGGAATATCTATTTAATCTGGTCTGCTGCATATGTATTTTCATGCGATTTTGCAGAAGCCATGATTTTTTGTAGTTTAATGTTTCCACTTATCCTCATCCCATAAGTATTTCCCACACTGCTGCATTGCTTTCATTATAATGTCTGTCAACTGGATGGACGTAATTTAATTAAACAGTCCCTTGTGGTTGAATATATTTGGTGTTTCTACATTTTTATAAAATAGCGCTTCAATAAACATGTTACAAAATAAAGTTTAAATCGTTGATTGGAATTATAACTCTAGGATTAAATTCAGAAATTGAAAAAAAGCATTAAAGGAGATGTGGGTTTTAATAGCTCATAATACAAATGGCTAAATTACCCTTTCAAAGGATTAGATTTAGTCACACTCCTGTGGGGGGAAAGGGTCTTATGAAAAAAGATGGAACTAATTCATCTTTTCTTTAATTTGCATCTGAATGTGTTTAAGGAGGTTTACTCTGTTTCCATCTATATTAAGTACTTATATGTCCTGCATATTCCGTTATATCTGCATGGAAGAAGTGCTTTTTGATGAGGCTTATGCCTACCATCACTTCAGACTGTTGCACCTGGAGAGAAGCTGCAGGTGGAAGTCAAGGCTTCCCACGCAAGGTCCCTGATACAACAGGTTCTCACTCACTACCTCTGTTCGGTTAGACTAGGTTAACAAGGGGACATGTTGCGGAACATTTGGTGCCTGTGCCCCTCAAGTTCCATTTCTCTCTCTTGCCCAGCTCCATCAATGCCTGAATACGATGCAGATACACCACTCAATGAAACGGACACGACCATCACAGTGATGCTCAAACCTGCTCAGTCTCGGGGAGCCCCTGTCAGGTGAGGAGCTATCATTTGTGGCTTTCTTCCTCTATACCTCACACAGATCCAGGTGAATCACATGACTCGCAATGCGCCTGGATGAGGTAAGCCAGAAGCCAGATTGTCCAGAAGGTGCATGGTCAGCAACTCAGCTCAACTCAGAGGCGAGTGCTGAGAAAGAAAGGGTCTTCTCTCCCCACAGTGAACCACAATTCAGAGTGGGCATCCTGGTAGGAACCTGGAAAGGTAATGGGGAGAACTTTCTGGAGCATAATTAGGGAAAATGTAGTTAGTGGATGGAAAACCTAGACACAGTAATCTTTGCAAGATCACCTGACTCAGATATACTGCATTCTTCAAAGAATCCACTCACATATTTCAAATAGGATGATCCCCATGGGCTGATTCAATCCAGAGATAGGAAGTGTTAGAATCCCACAGGGATCATATTGCTTATTTCAATGAGAATTTGTTGAGGCCCCAATGGGCACCCAGGCACCAAGACCATATCATTAGTTAGGTTGATTTATGCAAGTTCATAGTTATCAGGATGGGCTGGCATTTATTCTAAACAAGATCCCCTTTGTACAAGGCAACTATATTGGCTGCTGGCTTTGCTCAAAACTCCAGGTCTCAGGACCTCAGTCCATTGAGATGAGTAGAACATTAGGTATAACTTCCAGATTGGCTCAGTTCAGTCCAAAAAGCATGTGGCAGGTACCTTATATACAGTGGATGGGATGTAGGGGCTGGAAACAACAATGATTCACTCAGCACACATCTTCATTAGTTTAAATGCTTGGGATAATGATATCAAACTAGAGATAAGTTCAAAGGAAGCTGACCTACTGTAGTTAAAGACACAGGCATAGGGCATAGTTACAATGTTGTGCAACCTTATGGAAAACTTCACAGGGGCTTAGAAATACTCAGAGAAAACTCCCAGAGAAGGCAACACCCAGTTGTATAAGGTTTGACTCATTACAAGTGTCCAGTATGTACCAGGGTGGCTTGTAAAAAAGGAAATAGCCATGCCTAGTGAAGTTTGCTGTAACATAAAGAGCAAAGACAGAATAGCTAGATGGAAAGAAAAGGGTGTATTGAAAGGCTTGGGCTGATTTGAGGATCATAGGGATCAGTCAGCGATTGGCTTTAGCAACATCACCTTTCATGCCTTCTTGGGACTGGGAGACCATACTAGAAGGAGGATCTTGAGATACATAGTCCAGATCTTCATTTTCAACTCCCATTCAACTCCACCCAAAATTATAGTGGTGGGGCCAACAGAATGAACCAACAAAAATGCGGAAATTCTTGCCTCATCTGAAACTGGGTAAAGGCCCTCTTTACTAGGTACAGGGAATATGGCCCTATGACAGGTTGAGATGATGGTGATTCCTGTAAAGCTCCCCCGAACCCCAGTTTGAAGATATGCAAACAGACAAACAGAAGTCAATAAGGTGACTTGGACTATGAAAAAAATGGGCCAGGCAAGACAAGATGGAGGCCCAGTTCTGACCATAGAGACACATTCATTTTACTGAACCATACCATCTTGCTAGGAGAATGGTACGCATGTCATTTTCATCCTTAAAAATTAAAGGAAATGTCACTACTCAAAGGGGAAATGGTTGGTGTCTAGAAATCTCAGGTTGCTTTCCTTCTCAAGGCCCTAGTTCACCGAGAGTGGGTGTACCCTCAGTTTCTGGAATTATTTTGACCAGAGCCTGGGCATTTGCCAAGAAGGCCAATTTGCCAAGATGAAGCAATGGCAAGGAGAAGGCCTTTCAGGACAACTGCCGAGAGATCAGAAACACTACTATATATTTCAGTTACAGTAACCACATTCCATCTGAGTATGAGTCTTGGTCATGAAGATATGCATCTTAGAAGCATCTGGTCACAATAAATATTTATTGAGCACTTGCTGCGTACCAGGAAGTAGGCTAAGCAATTTGAGTATAGCATGAAACAAGAAAGGCTCACTCTGCCTTCTTGAGGCTTATCTTGCAAGTGTGTCAAAGAACAGATTGGGAGGTAGGGCAATAAGCAAATAAGTAGACAAATTGAGGGGTGGGGTGAGCTGACTGTCCAGACTGAGAGGAAGTAAGGGCATGATGGAGAGGTAAGCTGCTTGTGAGAAGACTGGCATTGAGCTGCTCTGTAGGCTAGGAACTGGGAGCCGGAAAGAAAAGTAACCTGGATATTCAACAACCTGGGACCCAAAGACTTGCTTCAGGCATTTGACCAATGGTATCATCATATTTTAAAATAGAAAAGGTATTCTAATGCCTGGTAGCACAGTGTGATAAATGTAGTAGGCAGCAATTTATAACATGCTTCACATAACTAGAAAAAAGTCAACATTCCCAACCCATGGAAGCCCAATTATACTAAATCAGCCATGATATATGGTATGTTCAAGCATCAAATTACTGTTTTTGCCTAGTAAATGAATGCAGATATCATATGTCAATTTAAAAATAACCACATTTAAGAAAATAATTCGATCTGGAAAGATGGCTCAGCAGGTAAAGGTACCTGGCACCAAACACAATGGTCTGAGTTCAATACCTGGGGCCAACATGGTGGATAGAAAGACCTGCACAAAAATTGTCTCCTGACCTTTAAATTTATGTGTTCCTTCTTCCCCTACAAATCAACAAATCTAAATGTATAAAAAGACTTTACTATTGATAATGTTTTTACTTCTGTGCATGGTGTGACTCTAAGTGTTCTGGTGGGTAAATTAGTTGGGAAATACCATCTCTATATTAGTGAGAGATATTGAAGCCTGAGATGTTAAATGATTGGTTCACAGTTGTGGCAGGTAAAGTCAGTTGTTTAGTTAATATTCTCATTGCTGTGACACTTTAAAGGGTTTATTTGGGGTCACAGTTCAAGAGTGTAGTCCATCATGGCAGGGAAGTCATGATTACAGGGCACTGTTGCATCCCCAACTAGGAATCAGTGAGTGATGAATTCTTCCTCACTCAGTCCAAGACTATGACCTGTGGAACTGTGATGACCACATAGGTTTTTTCACCTCAGTTAACACGTTCTTGAAACCTCTCACTGAGGCCAAGGTTTGTCACTGGGTCATTCTAGATCCTGTCAGATTGACAACTTGCATTATTATCTACTAGTTGAACATAGACCAGGCTCTGAGGTCACTGCTACTTGGTAGTTCTGGCTTCCACTCCTACTGCTTCAGGGGAATCTGGAAGGACTTTTGAGGGGGTGGTATATAGTGACATTTTTGACAGCTGAGGGATGACATTTTGGGGAGTCCTCTAACTCTGGATAATGTGGGCCCAGCCTGTAACCTGTTCCTCTATGTATTTACCTAGCTAATTCTCAGAGATTCAAACCTAAGCCTTGGCCTCCAGGCCTCTAGGCAGGCTTTTTCTTCCTCCAACCCACAGGGCTTAACCACTAACAGAGCCAAATTTCAGCCTCCCACTCTTGGGAAGCCTCCCAAGTTTGACTTCTTCTAGTAGGGCTGAGAATTCAGAGAGCGAGAAGGAGGGGAGCATTGAGGAGCCAACTGCAGAGGTTCCTGTACCCTCACCCTCCAGCCAAATCACCTCGGCAGCTTGGCCTATTTTTCTAATACTGCACAATGGAGATTTATTGCTTTTGTATTGCTCTCCTCGGGCCTTCAAAGATTTATTGGTTTTTAAGTGACAGAATCCCAGAATTGCTTAAAAGATCAATCAAATGGTGACTAGAATCTAATATTCAGCTCTGACTCAAACACACTGAGCCTTCTTCCCCCACACCCCACCTGTCACACTGATGTATCTGTGGTAACCTTCATAAGAAAGTAACTTGGCCATGAATTAATCACCCATAATGCAGTCCCTGCAGTGAGAATGGGGGCTCTGTAACAAAATCTGTGGGAGATGCTCCCCAGATACAGCAGACTTTTCTTGCAAGTATCCTTTTCCATTCTCTCTTCTCTCATCCTTTTAGTGACCTGCATTGTTCCTTGATTTTCAGATCAACCCTGGATGGAGGCAGTGCTTATCCAGCCCTGTTCTTCTGGTCAGCAAGAATGTCCTTGCTGATATGTCTGTCAAGAGCATCTCTATCCCAGGTCCATCCCCCACCAAGCCACTGAAGTGTGCCCAGGAAAGCACAAATTGGATCAAGTTAGCTTCCCTGCTTAAAATTCTTAAATGGGTCACTAGTTTTCTATTGCATTAAGTTGAAGCTTCTTAGCATGAAATTCAAGGCCTGTCAGCATCTGCCCTTAACCTTATTTCTAGTTTCATTTAAATTCACTCTGCCCCTTTACCAGATTTTACTCAAAAGTGACCCGTGTGATTCCTTCATGACTCCTCCCTGAGCTTTTAACTCTATTATGCATGAATTTGTAAGCTTTCTTTGTTTTGAATTTTTGTCTGTGATTTTCTTGTTTTAGATTCTTTTGCTTTTGGCCCAAAGAGACTTGAAGGCTTAGCACAATTGTGTCTCCTTCACATGGAATAATGTATAGCCCATACTTGATGCATACAAACAAACAAACAAAAGACCAAAGCAAAGCAAACCAAAGAAAACCCAACAAGTAGTTGCTAAAGTGTATGATTTTTTTAATTCAGCAAATTAAAAAATTTGTCATGGCCACCTTGTAGTAGGCTAAGACTGTGTGTTTTCTTCAGCTTCCTTCTATTCCAGAACAGATTGTTATCAGATAGATCTTTCTCTGACAATGAAAATGTTCATCTTTGTGAGCTGTCTGGTAGGATCTCTACTGACCACATGTGACTATCAAGCACATGGTACATTCCTGCCATAACAGAGGAACTGACTTATGGTGGTCACTTTTGATCAGTGTGATATTTCAACACAGGTGCAGCACACACAGATCAAAGCCAAACTGCCTTTATCTACCCTTCACATGCACCTCCAACCTCTAGTTACCACTGTTCTGCATTCTGAGCCTTTTGTCTGTATGGTGTGTGTCCAGACACTCAGGTGAAGTCCATAACAATGTAGGTGGCTTGGGAGCCCAATATGCTCAAGGATTGGGTGGAACCTAATAGGTGACACAATAGTATTCTGGGTACTTCTCAGGGGCCATCTACAAGATTAGTTAGGAACTGTGACATGTTATTATGGCTTCTGGAGGCAGTGCATAGTTTCAGCCTGTAAAATCAGAGTCTTGTACAAGACTCAACACCAGAAGTCAGTGTATCCTGCCAGTGTCTTCCAAAGGTCATAGTAAGTTATGTCAATTCCCTGATGAGAGTCCACAGGTCCCATGCTATTGACAGGAGCATCTAGTTAGGACTGCACGTTCTGAATTGCACAGTGATTAACTATAGTACAAATCAGAAGCCCAGCCAACTTTTAGAGCAAAGAAGAAACTTTACTGGGAAGAAAAGCAAACGATTGCCAAATTTCCTCCAGGATTCCTTTAATAATGGCAAAGCCCTGAGTGGAAACACACAGAGCAACCACAGAAGGGTTTTGCTGGTCCGTGGAGCTGCAGCGAGCAAAATTGGAATCATTACCGTCTGATTCTCAGATACCAGCATATGATTGTGTCCAATTAGGAAGAAGAAATGAAAATTTGGAGGATTTATTAGCATGGGGCAGCCTGAGGAGTTTGTGAGTCCCAGTTCTCATGGAGACAGATGAGAAACAGCAATTGTAATCATTCTCTAAGCCTTGTTTGTTTTGTTCAGTCCCCATGGTTCTCTGGGCCACCTTTGCTGGGGCCTAAATATGAGGAACTCTATGAACTCCACTTTGCAGGGAACATGTGGTGGAGATGAGAGGTATTTCCTATAACCTGCAAGAAGATTCAGCTCTGTAAGTAACTAACAAGGCTTGTATCCATGCCCAAAAGCATGCTGGGAGCACATCACACGGGGTTAGGGAATATGAGGAGCCAGATACAAGAAGCAATGGAAACAAGGAATAATAGGATGCATGCTGTTACATTTTATCTTCTTACAGCCTAAATATGACACTAAAAGAGCATGCCACTTTAATTAAAGAGATATGGAACTTCCTAGAACCACCCGAGGAGACAAGCACAGAACTACAGGCAGACAGATAAGTCAGTCTTGCTGTAAAAACAAATAAACAAAAAGCCAAAGTGTGCAAAGCTACAGGTGTGTTGATTCGCTTCACTATAGTAACCTTTTTAGCATCTCTCATCTACCTTATTATCTCTGTATCTATCATCTATCTCAAGGTATTATGCATGACTTGGGTATACATAATAAAGTTTATCTGTTTAAGACAAGAAAGATTATTCAGGCAAATACCTAGGAAGATAGGTGACACTTAAATAGAGTGGCTTTCATTCACTTAGGCTGACCCTATCTGCGTTGCACCACTCCCTTTATAAACCATTCCACACACCTCCAACCTCACCTGCAGCCCAGAAGTGCAGCTTACCACGAAATGGCCCTGGTGTTTGGATTTGGGATTATATCACTCAGGCTCAAACCAAAGAAAAAAGCAGGTGTTTGGAGAAGAATGTTTTAAATGGAGCAGTCGATGGAACATGAAGAGTGAGAATGTTCTATTTTGGACTGTCTGCCATCTGGGGAGATGGAGACTGGAGCTGTTACTGCCATGAGGGAAAGGCGAGTGTGGTTGCCATGTTCACCTCCTACCACAGCGGCTATTTAAACTCTAGACGTCTGTGGTGCTGGAGAGGTGTCTGAGCAGAGGTTTGCATTTGGAAACTCCAGCATCTATGTGGTATCTGAGGATCCAGAGGGAAGAATGACCTCATTCAAGGCATTCAAGGAGAGTGTAGAGATGAGTAGCAGGACCAAGCTCTATGACACCCTACCAAAGGGCCACTCAGAGGATGGAGGACAGGCATGTGAAGAAGTAGAAAGAAACCCAGGTCAATAATTTTATTCATACTGACTATATTTTAACTTCCTTTGTAAAACAAGTTAAAGAACCAGCAATTATAAGGAAAAAAAACAGAAGAAATGGCCAACATTATTACTTTAACCTCTAAGAGAAAATAGGAAACACGGTAGAGAGCTGGCTCAGTGGTTGAATGTGTACTGTTCATGCAAAGAACTGGAGTTTGATTGGAGCACCCATATCAGGCAGTTAATAACTGATGGTAACTCCAAATCCAGAGGGATCTGACACCTGTACCATTCATGGGCACCTGCACTCATATGATCATACCCACACACATGCATACACACATGTAGAGTTTTTCTTTTTATGGAAAGGAAATGAACCTGAACCTGCGCCATCAAGCCCAAGCTTGCTTTATAAATAACATAAAGGTAAGGGCCCTTGTGGACAGCCAATTCACAGCAGCATCCACATTGGGTAGCTCTCAACTGCTTGTAACTCCAGCTCCTGGAGGTCCAGCACCCTCTTCTGGCCTCCACAAGCACCCCATGAAACTGTACACACACACACATACACACATTGAAATATAATAAAATATGTTTTAAAAATATAAATATAGATGTGCATGTAGAAGAGATACTGATGTCTGGCAGGCCTCACTGTTGTCAAAGAATCTGAGTAAAGGGAAGAGGCAGGAGAAAAAGGCAGGGAATGATAGTCCAGGAATAATATGCTAGAAGATAGGTCATAATGATAGATAACCCCTGCGGGACAACATGATTATAAGATACCAGATGACGAAAACCAACTGTGGTCCTGGACTCTGCATGGAGGTCTCTAAAGTTAGGTATATCAGGGAGCAATAGACCAAAGAAAGGGTGGGAGGGCTGTCTGAGTAGACAGCAGGGAAACTCAGGAACCACTGTAAGAGCAGTAATGTCTTCTCCACATTCTCATTATTTCTCTCACTTTTATTCCCCGCTGGCTTCTACTTTTCATACTGTTCTGGGCCCCAGGTCAGCAACCATAGTATCCAGGGAGGCTTGTTCTTCTGCAAAAACCATTATGCACAATGTCTGCTTCAGCTGCCTTGAGCTGGACAGAGAGCTGCCTCCTCTCAGTAGCAGTAAAAGAGATTATCCTGAAAACCTTGTGTTTTTAGTAGTAAAAGAATAACATAAAGATTTCAGTCTTAAAATAGATTAATGTATATGTGTCTAGGAAGGAGAATTTATGCTTATCCCAACCCTTAACATACAACCCACCCTTTTGTGGCCTGGCTACAGCTGCTTAGGTTTTGCTGTTTGGTCAATGTATTTCCACATAGGTATTGACTCTGAAAGAAATTTTTCTTCCTTTTTTTATTTAAATTAGAAACGAGCTTGCTTCACATATCAATCCCAGCTCCCTCTCCCTTCCCTCCTCCCCCACCAGGCCCTCTAGTCCCCCACCCAGTCTCCACTCTGATCCCCAGGAAGGGTGAAGCCCTCCATGGAGGATCTCCAGAGTCTGTCATTTCATCCAGGGCAGGGCCTAGGCCCTCCCCCAAGAGTCCAGACTGGGGGATGGGCAGCCAAAGTCCATGTGTATGCCAGGGATAAAGCTTGCTATAAAGCTTGTTATAAAGAAAGTGTCCATTTTGAGAATAGAAAGTAAGAGTCCAAATAAGAGAAGGACTCAAGATCATGACATTAGACCTGAATTGTCTAATACTGTAGCACCACCTATATGCAGCTATTTAAATGTATGGAATAAAACATTAGCTCATTCATTACATTAGCCACATTTAAAATATCCAGTGTCCATGGGTAGCTATTGGATACAATGTTGAACAGTATTTCTGTCATAGTAGAAAATCTTATCTTGTACTGTTCTGGACCCTACAAGGGTTGATGAAAAGAGATCCTGGTTTCAAAGAGATTATTGATGCAAGTATTTGAGAACAGAAATAAAATCCAGTGATACTTCCACAAGAGACAAAAGAATGATGGATATTTAGATAGAGGTATAGAACATTAAATCCCTGGAGAAGAATGAGCCTTGTCATTGGGTTACTTGCTACTGAGACCCTGGCCTAATGAACTAGAGCTCCAGAATACCATTGTGCCATCTTCCCCAGGGATAACATATACCTAGGAACACTGTTAAAATGGTTACTTCCCATACTGTTCAAACTGCTGTAAAACATACCGTTTCCTGGAGAGCTAGTTCACCTACAAATGTGTGACTATGTCCAGGGATAAAAAGATGGGGCCCAGGCTGGGCAGTGGTGACACACGCCTTTAATCCCAGTACTCGGGAGGCAGAGGCAGGCGGATCTCTGTGAGTTCGAGGCCGAGCTGGACCGACAACCTCCAAAACAATACAGAGAAACCCTGTCTCATAAAACCAAAAAAAAAAAAAAAAGATGGGGCCCAAGGATCTGCCATTAGAATATATTCCCAGGTGACACTGGTCCTGCTGGTCCACACTTGAGAACTAGTGATTTGGCCAATAGGATGCCCAGGTGGGAAAAGGAGGCTAAGGTGCATATACAGATAAGCAGGTAGTTCTCTATGGTGCTGATATTTGCTCCTGAGCATAATGTAGGAAGCAGTTGTTTTATATTCTACCGGGATACCACCCTTGCTAATTCTGTAGATTTTAGAGCCCCGTCTCTTTTCGACGATGTGTTTCAGCATTCAGATAACAGTGTTAGCTCATAAAGAGCTGATCAGGAATCTCTGCCAGTGTATCCCTCTATTCCTGTCCACATGGGGGCTAAAATCACACCCCTATTTCCTGATGATGATGACAATGACTGGTCTCTGAAATAATTTACGTTGTGTTGGTGCATTCTGATGGTGTATCTGAATATATTGCCTCTATGCAGATGTTGGCGCGTAGGTAGGAGATGGCTGTGAAGCTGAACACCAGAATCTGAACAAATCTGTATTCTTTTGTAGAAGGCTAGAGCAGCCTGGGAGAAACAAATCCATTTCCAACTTTCGCTCTATAAAAAGTCCTATATTTTCTTAGATCAGACAAAATACATTGAGTGCCAAAATGCTGTTGCAGTGTGGGTGCGTCACTCAGCTGGGTTGGAATCTGTATGCATTGTCCCCCCGGGCCAGTTTTGATTATGTTCTTTTTCCTTTTATTGCAGTCAGCAAATCTGAATTTGCTATTGTGGGGAGAGCAGGAAGATGAGGGGAAAAGAAGGTTTTTAACCTTCAGAAAGTTCAGAGGTTCAGTCTGAATAAGCACAAAAACTTTCAGTGTGCCTCAAAATTCCTTGAATTGGCAAAACTGCTCAGAATCCCAAGAGAACTACCTTGCATACAGGATTTGGGCCCTGCTTTGTGGTCAAAAAGCAGAGCTGGAATTATGAGTAGGAGAGCCAGAGAGAGAGAAAAGGAATAGATACGGGGGCAGGCTTAGTACCAGAGTATTGTTCAGTTTCTTCATTTCAAAGCCATTTGCTTCCCACAGCCCACAGGTAACATCTCCTCTGCCAGTGCACCCTGCTCCTGCTTAATTGAATTTAGTTCCCAAGGATAATTGTCTAAAACAGTTCCCAGTAGTGCAATGTTTGTAAATTCATGGAAGGAATGGAAAGATTGGAATACAGGTGTATACACATGGGCCAGATGTTCAAAGGCAATGCATGTTCTTTGACAAGCTCACATGTCCAAAGTCAAGAGACTTCTCTTTGGCCTCTATGGCTTTCAAGTGGCTCCTTTAAAAGTGGTACTGTCTCCCCATCAGGGACCTGTGGAGCTGTGAATGTGAAGGAAAACAATCACTTTCATTCAGGTTTGGAGCAATGTGTTTCCCAGGCTTAATTATACCACAGGTATATAAATTACAGAAACATGTTAATGCTCCCATGATTAAAATTATAGAGTGCCTAATTGAAAAAGCATAAACTGAATTGAAGAATTCCTAATTATAGTTTGCTTTGAGGTGTTAATTTCCTCCATAACGAATGCATAATTTCTTGGAACCTAAAAGGTGGTCTCTGCATTGGCACCTAGGCTCCAGGAGGATGGGAAAGGGCTGTCATTGCTCATATTGCGGGAAGTTCATCTAGGAGGCTTGACTAGGGTCTAGACCCCAGGAGAACCTTGTTAAGGAGATTGAAAATAATATTAAGCTGCTAGAAACCTTATGCCAAAGTTCTACCTGGCAGGACAGGGATGAGCAGACTTAGGGTAAGAAATATTTCTGTCTCCTAATCTTGTTCCTGTTGGTTTTGGTGAAAGTTTGGGTCTACACATTTTGGTATAGGATTCTCAGTATTTCCAAGGGATTCACTAAAAATAAAATAAGAAAAAAATGTGGGTTGTAAGGATTTAACTCTATTGGTAAAGTGCTTGTTGCACAAGCATGCAGACCTGAGTTCATATCCCTAGCACCAACATAAGAAGACAGATCTAATGACACACTCCTATATCCCTAGTGATGTGTAGGCAGAGACAGAGGGATTCATGATGCTAGCTGACAGCCAGTCTCACTGAATCCCTGAGCCTCCACTTCAGTGAGAGAGTGTGACTCAAAAAAAAAAAAAAGAAAGGAAGGGATGGAGAGAGGAAGAGAGAGAGACAGAGAGACAGAGAGAGAGAGAGAGAGAGAGAGAGAGAGAGAGAGAGAGAGAGAGAGAGAGAGAGAGAGAACATAAAAGTGACAGTGAAAGACATCCAGTGTTGACCTCTGGCTTCTGTAGGCATATACACACATATGCACATATACCCATGAACATGTACACACACACACACACACACACACACACACACTACAACTGTTCAAGCCCCACTCAAAACCTAATAAATCAGAAATTCTGAAGGTTGACCTGTAATTTAGCAAGACTTCCAGAACATTCTATAATGCATATCAGAATTTGAAATCCAGTTTCAGGAGCATGTCACAGACAATCAGCTACACCTTGCTGGGTTCTATTGTGTACCTTCTCTGGATAAGAACTGGTTGATAATGTCCCAGACATCCTTTTATTTTATCTTTATAACCTTTCTACGAAGGAGAAAAAGGTGCCACTCATCTCCTTAGGTGTTGAGGGGCTTCTAGGACCACACATGTTCCAATGTGACACATAGTGAGCATTTCCCAGTGTTGTCACATAGTTTACATCAGCATCTTATTGATTAGGTGGAGAAGGTACCACAGATGACAATGAAAAAAAAACTTGGCAAACACTGACTCTGAGTATATATACACACAGAGAAGGCTTCTAAATCCCTCTTATCTTTGTTATCAATGGCATCAGCTGTCTAAACAGTGGTGTGAAGGTGAAGTACAAGAGACACAGCTCAAGAAGAAGCTTCAAGTTTGGAGGTTAAAATAAATCTCTGTAGACAGTGACCCACCCAGCAGGGATTCATCCCTTTAGGGACTCTGAAGTGCAGAGGACTTAGTATAAAAACCACTATGTAGAAATGCTAATTCTAATGTTTCTACCAAACTTCTGTTATTCAGTCTAAATACACAAGGGACATTATGTGTGTGTGTGAGAGAGGGGGCGGAGAGAGAGAGACAGAGAGAGAGAGAGAGAGACAGACAGACAGACAGAGATACAGAGAGAGAGACAGAGACAGAAATAGTGTGTATGAGATGTGTGTGTGAATGAGCATGTGTGTGTGTGTATGAATGCGTGTGTGAGTGTATGTATGTGAGTTGGGGGGCAGTCAATCTGTAGCCATCTGAAATAATAAATATATATGGCTGGCTTATAACATTGTTTTTGGTATTTGCATAATTTTTAGCCATTCACATATAGTTGAGATTTGGGTCATTTCCAATTATTTGTTGTTATAAATGACTCAGTTATAATAGATTTAGTAATTCCCTAGGAGTGGAATTAATAGAATAAATAAAATGAAACAAGGTACAACATGTGTATTTTATTTTTATTTTTGGTTTTTCGAGACAGGGTTTCTCTGTGTAGCTTTGGAGAACACGTCTATTCTAATATGCAGGTACTGACAGTCTGTCCATATGCATTAAGCTTTTCATTCTTTAATTTAAAAACTCAAACTAATATGTACACATAGTTAGAAAATAAAATAATAAAAGCTTTCTTTGCCCCATGGTTTACAAACCCTCCCTTTTCCGCACCATAGGTGACTGCTCTTTAACTCTTATCCATTTCTTCCAGGAATTAGTAAACCACTACACAATGTCCACAATGTCTTATTTTAAGATTATTAACTACAGATATTATCTGTTTACTCCCTGCTATGATAGATAAGAATTCAGCTGTCCTATATCATTTAATATCTCTCTCCCTTCCATCTTCCCAGTGAAGTTATTCCCCTATATTTTTAAATATAACTATATACATAATAGCTAATTTTGTAATTCCATCAAAGCAGGTCACTTCAGAGCCAAGTCATATACTATTTTTAATATAGCATCATGTAATTTACTTAAAGCTTACTTAGTGCCAGGAGGTAAGTCATTTACATATGTTAACTCCCTCGGTTAATTCTTATCACAACTCTATAAAATAAGACCTGGGAGGGAGGTTGGAAAAATAGTTCAGCTGGAAAAGCACTTGCTTTGCAAGTAGAAGGAATGAAATTCTGGTGCATGGTACTATGTAAGAGCTGGGTTGGCTTGGTGTGGCCAGCCTATAGTTAAACAAACAGAAAGGAGAGAGGGAAAATTCCCAAGCTCTATCTCAAACCATGAACTCTGGGTTTAGTGAGAGACACCTTTTAATATATGACACGGAAAGGAATCAGGGAAGACTCAGGTTTAACCTTGAGACTTCAGATGTACATACACGTGTGCATGCAGGCACACATACACACACACATACACTCAGAGGGGGGGGAGAGAGAGACCTATGTACACATGCAGAAAAAACACCCCCTCCTATTTTACAGTTGTTGGGAGGAGGTTCTGAAGTACAGATAGGTTAATTAATTTCTTCAAGACTGTGAAGCTGGTGTAAAACTTAATAGTCTTTCTGAACACTTGCTAGCTTTCACCACTGTGTTACACTCCCTCTTACTACTCTTCTACTCTTGTGTACCTGACTTTTTGTTTGTCTAACTCATCATGAACTGTAAAATTGTCTTTGCTAGTTAGACATTATTTTTCTACCAACAGAAAGTCATCATTTCAGTGTGCTTGATTTTAGTCAATCTATATATAGTCCCCAAAACAATAAACGAATGCTTCTTTTTTTAAAGGATCATTTAGTTATATTTTTTAGAAAATTATGGATCATTTCATTTGCATCTTTGTATAATTCACTCAGATTTCCATTGAAAGAATATTTGTTTTGTTCTGGTATTTTTTTCCTAGGGAGCTTCACTTCTTATTTATAACACTCAAATTATCAGGATATTATTTTGATCTGGGGGGCAGAGAGCTTTCCCGACTCTCATCTTATTTCTATTACTTGTGGAGTTGTAGTTTTCCTACTTGAGTCTAAGGCTCATGTTGAAAGGACTTCTCACAAAACCAGTTAGCTCAGAAGCAACACAGAAAGTAAGGTGGGGAAAGTTGACAGACATCAAGTGCTCTGTTTGGCAAGCAGAATTATTCAAATTCTGAAAATAAGGAGCCCCTAACCTCTCTGGCCTGAAAGGTCAGAGAAGCATCCTTGGTTCCCCATGACAACAGTTTGAGGAACTAAAGGACAGGCTTTTCAACACCCCTGTTTCATTTAGCACATTTTTCTTCTAGACTCCAAGATGAGCATCTCCTTCCAAAATATGTAGCACAAATTAACTTTTTTGCTGGCATATCACTCTCCAATTTGATTTTCATTCTCCTTCATGCTCAACACCTCTCTCTGACCTCATTTAGTATTTTGGACTTGTGCTTAAACCTCTCCTTGGTGCTCTCTTGCCTGGCCTTTTCCCTTGTGGATTTATATGCTTTTCATTGGTCACTCTCATTTTAATGAGAGGGAAGTACAGTACACTAAATCTACTTTTAAATAGAAGCCTCGTTACAAATTGTCTAATCCACTGCTCACAGTAGTAATGGACCCAGCCGTTGTTGTCCTACATTTTTACAAATGACAGGTTAAGAAGGCCAAACAGTCACTAAGATTCAGAGCCAAAGTTCAAATTCAATGCCCATTCCAGAGCCTATGCTATTTTTACGACTGGGTCATAAAGCTACTAATGAAACTTGAAAGGCATTGACGGATTTCTTTTTTCCCAATTTGATGGATTACTGAGCAAAGAAACTATCATGATTTAGTCATGCCAATTCAATCATAGCTCCATGAAAAGGCTGTTGTAATTTGTGTTTTAATTTTGTTATTTAATGCATTTGCAATTTCCACAGGAACATGCTGCTGTTTTGCATTTCTTGGCTTATTGGCAAGATAGATATTTCATATACACTTACATTGTTGACATTTCTTGTCTTTTCCTGGCAGTGGTTTTAAACAAAGTTTGCTTTAATAATGTCTAGCAAAATTGTGTGGTGTTTTATTGTATCTGGAGGTAGAGGCACCATCTAGTTAATTAATGAGGAATTAATTAATAATTAATGAATGATCAATGCTGACAATTTAACAGAGCAACACCCCCAAACACAAGATAATCTAACCCCAAATGGCAAAGAACACTGAAACATTCTAAATTGTGGGTATTGTGGTAGTGTTTTAAGATTAAAATATAATGGTTTTTGTCAGAACCACTCATTCCTTTGGGTTGAAAATTCTTTAAACTTTTAAAAATCAGTAAAGGTCCAAAGAGCCTTTGTTTATGTGGGTTTTCTCAGTCAATATTTACCTTATTATAAATTACAGTTAAAAGTTGACATACTTTAATTCATATGAAAGTAATACTAAATCAAGCCAGATGTGATAATACATCCTGTAAATCCAACACTCTCAAGAAAAAGGTCATCCAAAGCAAGTTTGAACCAATAAGATAAAAAGTAATGATCAGCCCATTACCAGTTAATATCATTGATATGTTTTTTTATTTTCAGAGTAATAAGGCTAAGGCGGTACAGTCTCATATTTTGCAAATAATTTTAATGTCTGACTTGATAGAAGATAACTGGATATCCATTTCTGTATTCAATTAACCTTGAATTGTTAGGGTTTAAACACAAAGAAAATATAACATCTAATACATGCATAGTTGGAAACAAAGAAGTATTTTAATAGCCACTTAGGATAATTATGGATTTTTTGTATTGCACTCAACTCAGAAGGCTAGTTTCCTAATGCTAAGTTGTAATGAAACTATATTTTTTGTGCAAAAGCTATATTTTCAAACTTTCCTCACTTAGTTAAATTAAAATATGTCTGTCTTTCACACACTTTGAATGGACCTTTTGTCCTCAAATGATTTTGTAATATCATACACTGGTCATTTGAAAACTTCTCAGTTTTGAAAACCTTCCAAATGTTATAATTTGCCTCATCACAGCAGATCAAATTGTGTATTTGCTATCACCACAAATCTTGTGTAGGTACCAGAAACTTTCAAGTTCACAGTGACAGATACAAGTTTTCCAAATTCTAATTTTCACTTGAAAGCTCAATTATGTCTTTGTAACAAATGGTGTCAGTTGTTCTTAAAGTGACAGGTAGACTTCATTTATTTTGGAGAAAATGTTTATCAATTTGTCAATCACTCTCACAAGAAAATAAATGGTACCTGGGAGAGTTCATGGAGCCTAGGAGTTTGAGTCCGGCCAGAGCAGCATAGTGAAATCACATCTCAAAAATAAATAAAATAATAAATTATTAATAATTAATTTTAAAAGAACCTCAAGAAAAATATGGCTAGTTTGATATGCAGCGTAATTACAGAAATATTTTTCTTAGACTTCAATAAGTAGAAGATGTAATTTATGCACATGCTACCCATTGACTCGTGGGAATATTAGTTGACACTCAAGGAATTACACTTAACAAAGCAAATACTTCTCTTGCCCCATCAAAGATCTTTGTAGACTATAGTATAAAAAGAGTTAGACACCATATTCTTGGCCCATGCTAAAGGAATCATGACTATTCTTCTCTGTGTGATAACACAAAGAAAAGACAAAGAATAGCTACATTAGAGTTGTTCTAATGTTTGTCAAGAAAAACAATCATTTGAGTCTCTACTAAAAGAAAATTTATTTGGGAATAGCAAAAAAAATGGAATTTCTACCTGGGATATATATATATAGCCTCTAGGGGATAGGAAAAACACAGGACAAGTTGGGGGTTAATGGGGAAAGAAAAATTCTCATGACTAGTATTTGGGTGATCTGTAATTATCTGTGACTACACTTAATAGATCTTAAATGTTTAAGTAAAAGTAGTCTTAAAGTTCTTGGAGGTGTTTCATTTGATTGAGTCTAAGAAGTCGTCCTTGGAGATTCATCTATGACATGTTATGTTGTGTTTTCCCTTCAAATATCCTTTAGTGGGGTGTTAAGAGAATGACTCCATTTAGCATAATTTTCATGCTACTAAATCACTGAGTGGGTCTCCAGGATTCTTAAGGGTGAGAGTATATCATAGATTACATCTGAGGAACTTCTGAGGTAGATTCAGGGTAGATTTTTACAAGAAATTTCTGGAACTTAGTGTTTCTCCACTGTGCTCTGGGGATCCACAGCAGTGCTCCAGAACCTACAGGCTTTTCTGCTCTTGGTTGTCTGCCTGGCACCTACCATTTTCTATATGCATGGGATTTCCACTGCATTGCATTCCTGCAAATAACTCCAACAGTGGGTTGTATTTTCATATAGGAAGCAGGTTTTAATTGGTGGTATACTTCTTTTCTAGCATTTATTTGCCCTGTCTGGCTCTACTATGCAAGCTACTGTGATTAATTTAAAGCTTAATTAGTAATTGTTCTTTTTACCTCTTGCAGCTTTATAGACCACACCTTCCCTTTGATAATTGATTTTGGAAAACTTTAAAAAAAAGACTCACTTGGAGGGCCTCACAGTTTTCCTTCTCCAAAGTGTCTTAGTTGCAAATGCAGACATCCCAGGCATGCAATTGATTATAATTAAAAATAATGCCTGTAATTTCCTCCCAGAAAGCATCACTGTAGGTTTTAATCACGATGTCTGGAGCCAGAATACCTATCACATTGGAACTTACCTTGTTATATTGGTTTCTTTTTGTTTACTCTTCTTGCCGCATGAGGTGACTATAGAAACAAGAGAGAACATAGCAGAAGGGTGACAGGATTGCTTCCTGTGATTTCTGAATAAGAAGGTAGTACTGGGAGACCTAGCAAGTGGGAAGCAACAACACAACTCTAATTGTTTATTAAGGCAATATAAGATTCAGGAAGGAAGATTTGCCCCTCCAGTGTTTTTGGTTTCACTCACTTCTCTTCTGTTTAATGTGCAAATGAATTGACCTGAGATTTATTAAAATCAATGGCTGTTCAGTAAAACTGTGATAGGACCTGAGATGTTGAGCCCCAGCATATTCTGAAGTGATGATGATGCTGCAGGACTATGGACCACTGACCAACCATGCCCTTGGCATTCTGCCTCAACTAGCTGTTGCCAATCAACACTGTTTGCATTGAACAAACTTTACTAGTTTTTTTTACTTTAATTTTAAATAACTTGCTTCACATGTCAATCCCAGCTCCCTCTTCCTCCCTTCCTCCAACACCTCCCCACCAGATGTCCTTGTATGAATGTGCATCTCTTGGATATATGCCTAAGAGTGAAATTGCTGGGTCTGGTGGTATATTGATTCCCATTTTCATGAGGAATCTCCATACTGATTTTCAAAGTAGGTGTACAAGTTGGCACTCCCACCAGCAGCGGAGGAGTGTTCACCTCTCTCCACATCCTCTCCAGCATAAATTGTCATGGGTGTTTTTTATTTTAGCCATTCTGACAGGAGAAAGATGGTTTGATTTGCATTTCCCTTAAGGCTAAGGATGTAGATCACTTTCTTAAGTGTCTCTCAGCCATTTTAGACTCCCCTATTAAGAATTCTCTATTTAGTTCTGTACCCCACCTTTTAATTTGGTGTTTTGGAGACTTGCTTCTTGAGTACATTGTAAATTTTGGAGATCAGCCCTCTGTCAGATATGGGGTTAGTGAATATCTTGTCCCATTCTGTGGACTGCCTTTTTGTCTTGGTAACTGTGTCCTTTGCCTTACAGAAGCTTCTTAGTTTCAGAAGGTTCCATTTGTTAATTGTCATTCTCAGTGTCTGTGCTACTGGTGTTATGTTCAGGAAGTAGTCTCCTGTACCAATTTGTTGAAGAGTGTCTCCCACTTTCTCTTCTAAGAGATTCAGTGTGTTTGGATTTATGTTGATGTCTTTGATCCATTTGGACTTAAGTTTTGTGCAAGGTGATAGACATGGATCTATCTGCAGTCTTCTGCATGCCAATATCCAGTTATGCCAGCACTATTTGTTGAAGATGCTTTCTTTTTTCCATTGTATAATTTTAGCTTCAAGTCATAGTTGTGTGGGTTAAAATCAGGGTTTTAAATTCGATTCCATTGGTCTACCTGTCTATTTTTGTGCCAATACCAAGCTGTTTTCAGGACCATAGCTCTGTAATAGAGCTTGAAGTCAGGGGTGGTGATGCGTCCTGAAGTTCTTTATTGTATAGGGTTGTTTTGGCTATCCTGGGTCTTTTGTTTTTCCATATAAAGTTGATTATTGTTCTTTCATGGTCTGTGAAGAATTGTGCCAGAATTTTGATAGGGATTGCACTGAATCTGTAGATTGCTTTTGGCAAGATTGCCATTTTTATTATGTTGATCCTACCAATCCAAAAGCATGGGCAAACTTTACTAGTTAAGTCTGCATAAACTTTAAGTTTGAGGCTAACGAGTATCTGACAGTAGTGAATAGGGCCATGGGTCAGTAGTCATTCAAAACCTAGCTCTCTGTGTTATTGGAGTCTTAACTGAAATTGTACTTTACATGTTGTCTGAGAAAACAACAAATCTGGAGTCAGATAGGGACAGGGTAACTTCGGTAAATACTAAAGAGTATAGCCAAGTAAGGTGCAAGTATATTGGTCAGAAAGGATGTTACATCATTAAAACATAGAAATCCTCCTCCATTAATTAAAACTATGATAGTGGAGTGCCACCCGGGCCCTACTGCCCTGGGCAGCCAGATGGAACCAGAGCACCACTCAACCTTTGCAGTCCTTGATGGTGCCACTGCAATAAAGAAATGTGATGGAGAGGTGTTAACGATAGAAAAGCGGAGTGGTACGTGTGCTAAGGAGAGAGACAGAACTGAAGACCTGATAGTGGTGAGAGGTGAGAGAAGAGGGCTAAGGTCTACATACTGGCATTGCCCAGTGGGGCCTGCAATGGATGGTGTACTATAGCCTGGAGCTTATGCAGATGCAGACTCAGGCCTGGAACCTACATCAGGCTGGGGGCATTCTCTGGCTCTGGATAATGGCTGAGGTCTGAGATGAGTTGGACTTCCTCAAAGTACCACCACAACCAGTGATGCCGCTGGAGACCATTGGTGTCAGTGGTCCATGCTGCTGTCCACGATCATAATGAAGTCTGAGATCCATGTGGACAAATGCAGTCTGTGCTGCTGCCTGATGCCTTGGTGAGCCACACTGTTGTGAGTGGCATGTGTGACCACCTGAGGCCATGTTGTTGTCAATGGTCCTGTTATGGCAGGGCCTTGTTGATGTCTGTGACTGTGTTACCACTGAAGCCCATGTGGATGCTGGTGGTTGGGGCTGCTGCCTGAAGATATGTTAATATCCATGGGTATGAGAGATCTGACTCCACCCCTCACTGGCCCACAGCACCGTGACAGGTGGTGGGCTAGGTTCCTGAGAGCTACCCCTGCCCCATGACAGCCACTGAACCGCTCTCTCCAGCTGATGACTTCTGCTGCCAATGCAGGTAGAGAAAGTCTCATCCTCCTTTGGGAGACTGTCCACTAGGAATTTGATCATGTTCCTAAGGACATATGAAAAACACAAGATGGACTTTGTTTTCCATTGGGGGCCATGGGGGACACAGGGGAAGGGAGCAGACATAGGAAGACTGAGAAGTGAGCACAATTGGGGTATATGATGTGAGATTCCTGAACAATCAATAAAATTTTAAAGTGATATTGTATGTTTCATGTTTCTAAATACCTTAAATGCTCATCTAATACTGAAATAGTCCATGCAACTTCATCTTAGTTCTAATGAGTTACTTGCTTTATTTACAAAATTTAAAAATTCGGTTTATTTTTAAGTTGTTTTCAATTGTAATAGAATTAAATCTCCTTACCCCTCCCTTTCCTCTTTCCAGATCCTCCCAAACACCTTCCCACAAGTCCCTCCCATGCTCACCACTCTCAAGTTGATAGCCTCTTTTTCTTTTATTATTATTATTGCTAAAGGTATTTATATATGTATATGTGTTCACAAAGATATGTACATGAAACCTGCTGAGTCTGTTTTCATTGTTAATGTGTATGTGATGTTTATGTATACATGATTGCAGGGTTAGGGTTAGGGCTGGACACTACACTGGTTAGCCAGTGAGGGAACTGATTCCTGGGGGAGGATATCTTCTTCCTCCCGGTAGCCATTAGTTGTTTGTGGTACTTTGTCTAGGGGTGGGGCCTTGCAAAAAGTCCCCCTTCCACATTAACATGGCTACTGATGTTGCCAAAAACTATGTGTGGTCATTCTATTAGTGTTGAACATCACAAAAGCCATTACCTTTTAAATGTATTTTGGATTATCCAAATAGCATATTTTTCTTCATATCACTTACTCCACATCCTTTCCAGACAGACCTGCTAACATGCAATATTGCCTTTGTGTATGTGTGTGACTATGTAGGAGCATGCGTGTGCATGTACTTGAGGGTGTATCTCTTCATGAGTGTGTGTGATTGTATGTCTGGGGAGTATGTGAGAGCTTATCTGTGCATGAGTGTATGTCATGTATATATTTATATGTGGCTATCTTAGTGAGGGGATGTGTATATGTGCATATGTCTATACCCAGTGGTAATCTTTATTTTCCTATGCTGTTCTATTAAATCTGCCCTCAGTTGATCCTTAACAAGCATTCATCTTAATTATACCTTTACTAAACATTTTAACATCTAGCACTAACTAATGATTCTTACTCAAGATATTCGTAGCTATCTTAGACCATTTAAGTTTCCATATGAATTTTAAAAATCAATCATATTCCATAAATAGTCCTCAAGTGAGTTGGCTTAGCTTGTATTAAAACTATTTTCCTTAATCTAAAATTATGTTATGTTTATATGAGCATTTCCATACTGAAAAAGGACATGAATATTTTGAGTCTTCATTCTTTCAATGAAAAACTCATAGTTTCTATTACATATATCCTATCCACAGCTATTTTGTTTTAATTGTTGCCAACATTAAGTTTGTCCATTTCTTACTCCTATTTCCCCCATTAAATTTGCTAACCTCTTTTGAGCTAGTATGTAGGGAAATACAGCTTCCCCTCCTCTCTCCTTTGTGTGTGTGTGTGTGTGTGTGTGTGTGTGTGTGTGCGTGTGTGTGTGTTAGATCCCCTTTACTAAAAATCTCTTGGGATATTCTTTAATTAAATTTTATTATCTTGGTCTACCAGCTAATAATCACATCAGCTATGAATAATGATGATTTCCTGTCTCTTATTCTCGTTGAAACAGCTCTTATTTTCGTTTCATGTTTTCCCACGCTGGGTGGAGCTTCAGAAAAGCACTGCCAAATACGCTGATGGCTAACCTTTTCTCCACCTCCCAATCTCAGCAAAGGCCTCTTCTGTGCAGTGGTAGTTGTGCCTTTGCATCAGAGCATTTGTAAAAACTTAATAAGGAAAACTATTTCTGTCCTGCAGTTTGTCTTTGTCACTCATTAGAAATCAGAAATGGTGTTTAAGTTTTATAAAATGCCTTTCAGCATCTACTCATGATCATATTGGTTTTCTCCTTGAGTATTGTGATATTTACCAAGATGTTCTATTGATCAATCTATTGTGTATTCCTGAGATATCAGTGACCTGCTTATAGGGTGCCAGTTGGAGGAGTGAGTCTCAGTGTCAGATGTCTTCTCTCTTTTTCTGCCTTGTGTAATTGTTTAGAGATGGGATTTATCAGTTCCTAAAAGATTGAAAGGACTCATTGGAAAAGCCATCTGGCTCTTGTATTGTTTATCCTAATTTCTTTTTATAGAATGCTTAATTAATTTTTGTCATTGTGTTTTGTTTAATAACAAGCCTTTTCAGATGCCAAAGTCAGGTTTAGTTCCCTACCCCACAAGCACTGAACATTCATTGTTCTATTTCTAAATAGTGTGAAATTATGGGTTGAGTTTGCTATTTGATATGAGATTTACTTTGGAAAGTTCTTTCCCCCACTCTAGTTGGAAGCTTTTATTAGCTTATCATCTTGACTTAAAAATTTCTCACTCTTGCCCATTTTATATAAAGAGAATATAGCCAATATTCTTATTTACTGAAATGATATGTATGTGTGTCCTTATCGTTTTTCTCTCTCCATACCTACTGTAATCTTACAATTATTGAACTTTTTCTGCTCTGTTGTATTTTGAGGTATGGCTCCTTGATATTTGTTATTTTGCTTCTTCTTCTTGAATTCAGGTGTTTCAAGTGAGAAATAAACATATTGTATGGGCTATTTATATTGCTATGCTTAAAATGACTTTTTCAGCCAGGTTTGATGGCACTTGGGAGATGCATCTAGGATGATCAGGAATGGCTGTTCTGGGGAGATGACTCCTTTGTGGACAGTGCTTGCCCCACAGGTATGAGGACCTGATTTCAGTATCCATCACTGACATAAGAAAGTCACGTATAATTGTTCCACCTGTGCCTGAAGCACTGGAGAGGAAGAAGAGGCATATACGTGGAGTTTGCCTCCTGGAAAACTAGCCAAATCCATGAGCTCCAAGTTCAGTGAGAGACCTTGCCTCACAAACTAGGGTACAAAGTGATTGAGGAAGATGCCAGATTTGACCTTTGGCCTATCCCCAAATATGCACAGATGAACACACACACATGCACACACAAAACATTGAGCTTATCTCCACCCAGGATCATCTTCCCCTTTACTTTCATACCTGTAAGAGTGTTTTGAGGGAAACCACAACCTTCCCTCAGGTTTGTCACCAGAGATCACTTTACTGTATTCATCTTTCTTGTCTCAAGTGGATGTTGAAGTGTTTGGAGGCAAACTGTAGCAATCATGACACTTGAAAGCCTTCAGTGTGTATACACAGAAAGGAGAGGGCAGTCCCTTATACACACCATGAAGTCTTCACTCTCAGGGAATTGTAACTTGCCATAATATTAGCATCTAAAACTATATTGAATATTCCCAATTCCCTCAATTAAATTGTCCTTTAAAGTTTTAAAATTTTAATCTGGGACCCAATCATGCAGGACACATAGTATTTTGTTGGCATGGACATCTTGACACTTTTCAGTAAATAAATTATTAATGTGGAATCTCATGTGTGATGAGGTCTGAAAGTTGGTGTAGTTTTAAAATCATAATTATGAAAATTCCACCAGTTTGTTTTTCAATACAATTTTCCCTTTTCTTACTAATTGGTAGTGTTTTTAATTCTATATATAACCCCACCCACCATACACATACATACATATTTCTCAATTTCACTTTAACCTGTATTTCAGTACCCATGGTTTAATTATTGTAATACTATCTTATGTTTTAATAAACAGCAGCAGTTTTTTTCACGACCATCTTCCCCGCCTCCCTTTTTTTTTAGAAGAAAAAAAGAACTATATTTGGTATTTTAAAGAAACAAGTAAAAGTACTGGAATTGCCAAATTAGGGTCATCTGCATTTTAGGGCTTAGGATATCTGGCCTATTCTTTATAAATTGCCTTTTCCAAGGAAAGTGATGCATCATTTTGGCTAGATCATGATGGGAGATGATAGACAGTGAGGTTAAGCAGGGATTTCTAAGAAGTTGTAGTTTGTGATGACCTTCAAGTAAAGCTTTGGGAGCAGAAAGGAAGAAGGAAGGAACAAGATTGCATAATTCCAAAGGAAGAGAGGGTGCAAAGACCTTGACATAGGAGCATGCCTGTGGAT
The DNA here is from genome assembly GCF_017639785.1 of Mesocricetus auratus. Lineage (NCBI taxonomy): Eukaryota > Metazoa > Chordata > Mammalia > Rodentia > Cricetidae > Mesocricetus > Mesocricetus auratus. The sequence continues at coordinate 8,119,821 of NW_024429209.1, read as the reverse complement.
CCAAGAAACAGTACAGACTGGTACAATTGAAGAACTGAAAAGGTAAAGTTAGAGCTCTTAGCAGTGACCTTGTATATACTGCACCAACTTCTCTTTCACCCTAATTAAGGTGGAAGACAAAGAACAGTGGCAGTCATGACCCTTGTCATGTTTCTGAGGATTCTGGATAGACACTATCTTGAGACTATATTGACAGGAGCACTAATGGAAGTAGGGGGGTGATTAGAAGTGACAACAATAATCTAATCCAGAGTTACTGGGAGTTAGTTTAGAGATGCAGTTGTAGAGACGAGGAAAGATGGTGGGATTTGTGATACACTGATGGAAAGCCACAGGGATGTTGAGTGGATAAGGCATTGTAAAAGAAAGAGAAACTGTACTTGAAAGAAAATGCATAAGGGAAATGACAGAGCCTTCTACATTTGATTTAAACTGGCATAACTACAGTGTTCAGTAAGGACTGGGCATGCCTCTTCCACCTTTGGAAGATGGGGAAAAGAATTTCGGGCCCCATCCAATAAGCAGGAAACCATATCTGTGAAATTGTCACAGTTCCTCTAAGATTTTTTTAAGAGAATATTTTTCTTCCTCTAAATTCTTATACAAAATCCACTTTTATGAATTTTACCAGTGCGGTTCAATCACAGGTGAAGAGTTTGAATAGAATATCAAACATATATCTGTTGTCTAATGAAGTGGCATGGTAATCACATGCTCACCAATGGCAAGTGGCTCCAGCCAACCAATATAGAGGGCTTTCTAGAAAACATTTTCTAGACCATTATCACATCTAGTTGTTTCTCAGAACCCTTCCTGGCAGACTTTGTCTTTCTGCCTTCAATCATCATAGTGAAAGCAGTTTTAGTATTTGTTTAACCCATCTTGATTCTGAGTCCTTAAGACAGGGAATTCAGGGTGCTCTCCAATTTATATCTGATATACTATAGCTAATCAATAAATATCTGATAAATTATATTAATAAAAGACAGGCAGATGTTACAATTGTTCACAGAGCTAGTCAGAAACTAAGAGATGTCCCCCCATGGAGAGACACTGTACCAAATTCCCCAATGTTCTCTAAGTGCTGTTTTGACTAGACAAATAGAGAATAAAGCCTAGAATTACCAGTCTTGAAATAAAGGTTGCCTAACTAAGACATATTGTAAATTTCAGCTCTGTAGTTCCAAGTGACCTTTAATGTGGAGAATGAAATTGCAAAGGTAGATTCTGTTGGGGATTAAAGAACTCAACTTGTTTCTTAGCCCATCTTGTTCAGTAACACAAATCATTTATCATGGCATTTTTGCATTAAACTTTGTACATGGTTGAAGCTAAAGTATAGTTTGGAAGGGAGAAAGAACATCTGGGATAACTCATTGCATTTTTTATTTAACAGCCTTATGGTGGTCTAATTTATATTCCATAAAATTTACCCATTCTAAGTGTATAATTCAGTGACTTCCAATGTATTAACACAGCGGGTAACTGTCACCCCCAAACCATCTTAGAATGTTTCCATTTGATCATAAGACCCCTTGTCTTATGATAAATATAAACTTGATCCCCCCGTCCCAAAAAATAACTGGTCTGATTTCTGTCCCTATAAATTTGTCTTTTATTGGCATTCCTTGTGAATGAAATCACACATTAGGCATCCTTTGCATAAGGCTTCTCCTATTCAGTATAGTGCTTATGAGCTCCTTCTATGTAAAATATGTCAAGGGAATTCTGTTGTTGTTGCTATAAACAACACTACATGATATGGCTACATTCACCACACATACCATTGATCCATTTGCTAAGTGGTGGGTATGTAGATTGTTTTATTTATATTGTCATGTTACTGTGAACAGTTACATGCTTTTTTGTGCACTTATGTGTCTTCATTTCTCATGGAAAGATATCTAGGGACACTGTCTGGATAATGGTAGTTTGATGTTGACTTTTAAATGATTTCTAGACTTGTTTCCCAAATGGTTATGCCATGTATGATGGCCCTAGCTTTTCCACCCTAGCTAACAGTAGTCTGTCCTTTGACCAATAGCATTCTAATGGTAGGATAGAGTAGCTTATCATCATTATCTTGATTTGTAATTCCTTATATGATTAATGATGTTTGTTATCTTTTCATTAGCTTATTAGTTACTTGTATTTCAAGTCTTTTTGCATTTTTCAGTGGGGTTGTTGGCCTTTTTATTGAGTGGTAATTGATCACTATGTTGGTATACATATGTCTTATCCTTCATATGGGTTAGAAATATTTTCTCTAATATTTGTTTTAACTGTGATAAACAAATTGTGTTTTAACTGATATAATAGTGTTTCTCATCCCAGTTTTAAAGTAATGTAATCACAACAGTTTATCTTTTTCGCCAGTAACAAATCATTGTCTCAGTGTTACATTTATATATTCTTCCCCTAGTCCAAGGTCATGAATATTTCTCTTTTATCCTGGAAGTTTAATTGTATTAGCTCATCCACTTAGGTTTATAATCCATTTTCTGTTAGTTCTTGTGGACAGTGTAAATTTAAATTTTTGCAATGGATATTCAATTGACCTAGCCTCATTTGCTGAAAAGACCATCTTATTACTGTTGAATTGTGCTTGTCAGGAATCAATGGATCCTAAATGTGGAATTTATTTCAGAGCTATCAATTCTCTTTCACTGATCTATATGTATACCCTTCTGCCAACATCTAATAGTATTGATTTTCATAATTTATAAAATCAGGAACTGTAAGCTCTGCAGTATTGTTATGAATTTTTCAAATAGTTTTGTCTGTTATGACCACTGCATTTGGTCATGTATATATATTTGGTTCACTTATTAGATATATAAAGTCTCTGATGATTCTTATGTTACTTGGTTTTCTATTTCTGTGATAAAATACCTAAAATAAACAGCTCAGAGGAGGAAAAGTTTAGTACTGTTCATAGTTTTAGGAGGTTTTGTTAGTCTTTATGTTAGTCTTTAGGCATTTGTACTGGCCTGCCTTTGGAGTTCTGAAAGGACGTGCCCTCAGCTGCTGCCACTAAGAGCATCACCTGTGCCTATTCATTATGTTCCCTTTTAAAAGGGTCTTGCCCACCTCCCATCCCTCTCTCTCTTTCGTTCTTTACTTCTATTATGTGTCTGTTTCTCTCTCTCTTTCTCTCTGTCCCCCTATCTCTCTCTCCTGCTGCTCCTGTCCCCAGGGGTCACTGTCCCCCCTCCCCTTCCCCTTTTTACAATCTTCTACCCTTAATAAAAACCCCTCTGGTTTGACTTCTGTTGCAATGGTGTCTTTCTCTCTAGAGCGTTTGTTTTTTTAATTAGAACAATTTTAGTCCATGGTCACTTGGCACCTTTGCTTCTGAGCCTCTGGTGAAGCTGATGGCAGATGGCAGAGGACAAGTGTTAGGCTAAAGGATCAGAAGGCAAAGAAAGCAGGAAAGGCCTGGGACAAGATGTTCCTTTTCAGGACACACCGTCAGTGTTTTATTTCCTTCACTAGGTCTCAAGTTTCCACCATCTCCAAATAACACAGTCAGATTACTAATCCACCAATAGATCAGTTCTTCTAATATGGCAGATCCACTATCCTTCCCAAAATCTTACTGCAATACTTCACTGGAGACCATCCTTCAACACTTGAGCCTTCGGGGGCCATTTCAGATCTGAGCAGTGTAATTCTGATGGACAGAATTGTAATCTTAACAGTATTGACAGTTTAATACATGAACATGAAATCTCTTTCCATTTACCTGTATATTTTTTAATTTTTTTACTTTTAAGTATCTAAGTATTTCATATATTTTGTTGTTTTTTTCCTTAGTGTAATAATGTTTTTTTTTATTTGTTTGTTTGTTTGGATTTTTTGAGACAGGATTTCTCTGTGTAGCTTTGTAGATCAAGCTAGGCTCAAACTCACAGATATCCTCCTGCATCTACCTCCCAAGTGCTGGGATCAAAGGCATGCACCACCACCTCCTAGCTAGTAGTGTTATGTTATGAATAGAAATGTTTGCTTAATTTCATTGGCAGAATGCTTTTCTCCAGTGATGAAATTATCTTCTATTTTTATATATTGCAGTTGAATATTTTGATTTGTTGAAATCATTTATTAGTTCTAGTTGGTATGTATGTGTATATAAAACCCTTAATTCTCCATATACAAAATCATATCATCTCAAATAAAGAGTTTTCCTTCTTGCTTTCTAGACTTGGTTTTACCAATTAATTAAGATAATTACAGGTTAAATTTGTCCTATTTTACTAACTAAACTCTCCACTCTAAGTTGATCAGACATCCTTATTTTCGAAGAAAAGCATTCAGTCTTTTGCCCTCGAGTGTGATGCTAACGTTAAATGTTTTGTGGATGGCATTTATCAAATTGAAAATTTCTTTTCTATTCCTTTTTCCTTTCTGTGATATTTTATCATAAATATGTATCATATTTTATCATTTTCTGCAACTGTTGAGATGATTATGAGATTTCTGACCTTTATTCTGTTAATGTGTTATACTGCATTCTTTAAAGTTCCAGTATTAAACCAACTGGCATTGCTGAAATAAACTTCATTAAGCCACAATATAAAATATTTTTTACATAGTACTAGGATCTATTTACTAATATTTGGCCAAATATTCATTATCCGCAATAATGCTGCCATTGTCTCTTATTGTAATATTGTTTTGGTTTTGATATTAGGACTCATTCATAGGAGTTGTACTGCTCTGATAGTTACTTTAGATTGTCATCATGATTGGATTGAGAAGTAGCTATTAGATTAAGGAAGCATGCCTCTGAGTATGCCAAGTGGTGATGTTCCCATGGAGGATTAATTGGGGGCGGCATGCCTTCCTGGAATGTAAGGACAGTATGCTATAGGCTGAGAGTCTAGATGGAATAAAAGAGAAAACAGGAGAAAACCAGCTGCTACATGCATTCTCTCTCTCTGATTCCTAATTGCCATGATGTGAGCTGCTCTGTTCCACGATGCCTTCTCAGTCATGGATGTCTAACATTTCTAAAACCATGACCCAATGTATTAATCATGTGTTCCTAACTTGTTTCTCTCAAGATTTGTCATAGTAGCAAATGTCAGAGTAACAAGGATTCATTCACTCTTCTATTTTTTACATAGACTTGTTCAAATTTGAACTTCTGCTTAAATATTCCTAAATATAATCGCTATATGACCAGTTGGTCTCCTACTCCTGCCAACATACCTGCTTCCATACCTGCTTCTCTTTGACACATTCAAGTTTCTAGTACTAAGCAAAATTCAAGGTGTTGGAACACACATGATGTGGCAGTTGATCTTATAATTAAACTGGCTGTCTATTGCCTAGTGGTGGGTGGGTCTTATACATAGGGTGGATATACTAGATAAAGGAAACATTCATCTTTTAAGTGGACTGGATAGGGACAGTGCAAAATTGTGCTAATTAGGGTGCTGCATGGATTATTTATTTCTAGAATTTTGATTTAATATTTTCAGACTACAGGCAAAACCATCAATAAGGGAAACTAGTAAGTGTAATCTAATGAAGTTGACTGTAAGACGGATGTCTATAAAAGAGTTTCCACTGTTGAATTTCAGTGTAAGTCAGAGGTTGTTCATTCAGGAAAAAAGAGAAGATAAAAGATTCACCAACATTTTCCTAAATAATTGTGTTTTAGTAATTGACTAAGGGAAACCCATTTTCTTTTTCTTTCACTTCCCCAAATGTATAAAATGTTATTGTGTTCTTCTCAACACAAATAATTATTCTAAAAGGCAAAGTATTTGGTGTAATAAGGCAAACAATTTCATTGTGACGGAATGCTATGATTAAGACTGAGGCTTCTGGAATCTGACTCTATTCAAATGGTAGCTCAAGCTCAAACGGTGCCATCTCTCTAAGAGACATTGACCATTTATGCTTCTGTTTCTTTATTTTATCAAATGGAAATGATAATATCTACCTGGCAGAGTTTCTGTGAAGACCAAATTAGATAATAGCCAGAACACACATATGTGAAATTTAATAATTGCTCACTAAAAGTTTTCTGCAGATGAAGCCATATTTTCATCACCTGGCACTGAGAACTAGAAAAAGAATGTTGACAGAGACCCATGGTATACAAAGGAAGAAGAAAATCACTCTCATTCTAGTAAAAGGAAGTTCCTCAGAGAGAGTGGCATTTTGTCTGGGGCTTTCTTGACTGCATGAGTAATTGTCAACATGCAGAAGGGTCAGGGGAACACTGTGTGTAGATGGGAATGACATATTGAAACCTATGTGAGAAGCAAAATGTGGTGGCAATCTCCAGTAATCTCAGGTCTCAGGGACCTGCTCCTGAAGGATTCTGAGTTGCAGGCCACCCTAGGGTAAGTGGTGTGATTCTCTCAAAGAAAAAAGAGAGAGAGAACAAAACATGATGGAAGGGATGGCAAAACAAGGATTGATCTTAAAATTAATTTAACTTTTTGAGTTTGATTTTTTGTTATGCAAGTTTATTTTTCTTTGTTTGATTTTTAAGAAAAGGTCTTATGTAGCCTATGCTGGCCTCAAACCTCAAACATAGCTGATGCTTGCCTTGCATTGACCCTTCTGTCTAGGCCTCCTAAGCACCTAGATTTCAGGTTTGAGCTGCCAAACCTAACAATTCATTTCTTTTAGAAATATTTGGAGCCGGGCGTTGGTGGCGCACGCCTTTAATCCCAGCACTCGGGAGGCAGGGGCAGGCGGATCTCTGTGAGTTCGAGGCCAGCCTGGTCTACAAAGTGAGTTCCAGGACAGCCTCCAAAGCTACAGAGAAACCCTGTCTCGAAAAAAACCAAAAAAAAAAAAAAAAGAAATATTTGGTTGACATGTTTTATGCTAGCAGGGTCTTAAAGAGGATGGAGGAGACAGCAAGTCTCAAATCGAGTAGGTTCACAATCTATGTGGTTACAGGAATCAAACTGTAAAGAGACCATCAGACAAGAGGTTTCATTTGTGATAAAACTTATAGAGGAAATAAAACAGGACAATGACCCAAGGTTTGGTGGACAAAGAGTAGTAGTTGTGAATTAATGTTTTAGTAAACTTGGAATGCCCAATTTTGGTAATTTTAAGTGAATGATAATTCTAGAGGGGATCCTCCTACTGGGTATAAAAATGCAAATGCTGGAATCACCTGAGATTTGGCTTCATAGCTATATACTAGAAGCACTTTGAAAGTTTAATATTGATGCTGACATCCCACACTTATAGATTCTGGTTCAGTTTGCCTGGGGTAGGGTCAAGGAATAATTATTTTAAGCCTATAGATGATTATAATGTGAAGCCATGGGTGAGAGCTACTGAACAAAGCAACCTCTTAAGAATCTGAGGTGACCTTCCCTTGCCCTTTCTTGGACACTGATTTTTTATAGTTATCCTGTGACTCTATTGTATGGAACTGGAAACAAAATCTTGCCAAACTATAACTCTGATTTCACCCAAGTATCAGTGTTACCAGATGTTCAGGTGTATAGACCTACTTCCTGAGTTTCCTTATCTTCAGAAAAAAATACCAAAAACTGAAATTGGAAAAAGTAGATTTATTTCAGCATGACCAGATCAGGGTGAGAAGGAAATTAGTCATAACATTGCTATAGCCATATTACTGTTTATGGAAACCATTATAAAAGAGGCAGAAAGTATGAGATATAGCTGAGAGACAGTTTCACCAACCCTTACCTAGAAAAAGATAGCAAGGCCCCAGGTCTTTTCCACTGTCTCCATTCTCTGTTTCAGAGATGACTTTGTATTCAAGACCACATTCAAGGCTGATTTCAGGGGCTAGTTGGCTAGCAAATTTATTTAGCACTTTGTTAAAAAAATCAGTAGAGAGCTATTGAGAAAGACATTTGATGTCAAATTCTAACCTCTACAGACATGTAAATAATGTGCAAGTGCATATACATGAACACTTGGGATGTTCATATAAGAGGCTCAAGAATTTAAAGTCATTCTCCACCCACTGGACCTATGCACCCCAGTTTCCTGGTCTTCTCCACCTATGGGACCAGGCAATTCTGGGCCTGTTTCTGGGCCCCCATTCCAGTGCCTGGAGACTGCCACTAAGGCTCCCCTCCCAGTGGGAGCCTACACACCCCAGACTGCTGGTCTTCTTCTCCACCCAAGAAACAAAGCAAAAAACACAAGAAACAATTCAAACAGTACAAGGGTTGAAAACTGAAATAGAGGCAATAACAAAAACAAAGTCTGAAGGATGGCTGGAAATAGAAAGGCTGGGCAAATGGTCAAGCCCTACAGATGCAAGCATAACCAACATAATACAAGAGATGGAAGAAAGAATCTCAAGTGTTAAAGACACACTAGGAGAAATAGGTCCATCGACCAAAGAAAATCTTAAGTCCAACAAATCCCTAACACAAAATATCCAGGAAATAGGGGACACCATGAAAAGAACAAACCTAATTAAAGAAGGTGAAGAAAAGCACTTCAAAGGGGCAGAAAATATATTCAACAAAATTATAGAAGAAAACTTTCCTAACCTAAAGAAAAACTTGCCAATGAAGGTACAAGAAGCTTACAGAACACCAAATAAAGTGGACCACAAAAAGTCCCCTTGCCACATAATAATCAAGACCCCAAAATACAGAATGAAAAAAGAATATTAAGAGCAGCTAAGGAAAGAGGTCAAGTAACATATAAGACAAACCTTTCTGAATTACACCTGACTTCTGCATGGAAACTTCTGCATGGATAGACATTCTACCAACACTAAGGGACCACAGATGCCAGCCTAGACTACTATACCCAGCAAAGCTTTCAATCACTGTAGATGGAGAAAACAAGATATTCCATTACAAAACCAGATTCAAACAATACATATCCACTAACCCAGCCTTATAGAAACTTCTGGAAGGAAAACTCCAACCCAAGGAAGTTAACTATAACCAGAAAAACATAGGTAGTAGGTAATCCCACCTTATCAACAGCCAACGGTAAAAAGGGGTGGAAATCAACATATAATTCCACCACCAAAAACCATTCCAAAACAAGAATGAGCAGTCAATGGTCATTAATATCTCTCAATATTAATGGTCTTAAATCACACATAAAAAGACAGAGGCTAACAAAATGGATTCAAAGTCAGAACCCATCCTTCTACTATATACAAGAAACACACCTCAATCTCAAAGACAGACATTACCTTAGACCTAAGGGTTGGGAAAAGATTTTCCAATAAAACGGACCCAAGAAGCAAGCAGGGGTAGCAATCCTAATATCTAACGAATTAGACATTAAAATAAAATCAACCAAAAGAGATGAAGGAGAGCATTTCATACTCACCACAAGAGAAATCCACCAAACTGAAGTTTCGATTCTGAACATCTATGCCCCAAATACAAAGGCATCCATATTGGTAAAAGAAACATTACTAAAACTCAAATCACATATAAAGCCCCATGCACTTATAGTGGGAGACATCAACACCCCACTCTCACCACTAGACAGGAATACCAGACAGAACTTAACAAAGAAGCAAAGGAACTAATAGAACATATGACCCAATTGGGATTAACAGACATCTATAGAACATTCCATCCAAATAATAAAAGAATATACCTTCTCAGCGCCACATGAAACCTTCTCAAAAATTGAACACATACTTGGCAACATATCAAATCTCAACAGGTACAAAAAAATTGGAATAGCTCCATGCTCCTTATCAGACCACAATACATTAAAATTAGAGTTCAACAACAACACAAATTGCCAAACTCATGGAAATTGAATAATATGCAATTGTACCATTCCTGGGTCAAAGAAGAAATAAAAAAAAGAAATTAAAGATTCCTAGAATTAAATGAGATACCCAAACTTATGGAACACTTTGAAAGCAGTGCTAAGAGGGAAGTTCATAGTATTAACTGCCCACATGAATAAACTGGAAACCAGTCACACTAGAGAATTAACAGCACAGCTGAAAGCTCTAGAACACAAAGAAGCAAACTCCCCCAGGAGAAGTAAATGTCAGCAAATAATCAAATTGAGGACTGAAATCAATAAAGTAGAAACTAGGAAAACAATACAAACCATCAATGTAACAAAGAGGTTGTTCTTTGAGAAACTCAACAAGCTAGACAAACCTTTTTCCAAGCTTATGAAAGAGTAGAATGTGAACATGCAAATTAACAAAATCAGAAATGAAAAGTGGCATATAACAGCGGAAGTGAGGAAATCCAGAGTATCAGCAGGTCATACTTTGAAAAATTGTACTCCACAATATTTGAAATTTAAAGGAAATGGACAATTTTCTTGATAGCTATCACTTGCCAAAATTAAATCAAGAACAGATAAGCAATTTAAATAGACCTATAACCCCTATAGAAATAGAAGCAGTCATCAAAAGTCCCACAACCAAAAAAATCCCAGGTCCAGATGGCCTCAGTGCAGAATTCTACCAGAAATTCAAAAAACAGCTTATACCAATGCTTCTCAAAGTATCTCCGCAATAGAAATAGAAGGGTCTTTGCCAAACTCTTTTTTTTATACGAGACAGGGTTTCTCTGTATTGTTTTGGAGGCTGTCAGTCCAGCCTGGTCTTGAACTCACAGAGATCCTCCTGCCTCTGCCTCCCAAGTGCTGGGATTAAAGGCTGCTCCACCACCGCCCGGCACCAAACTCTTTTTAGGAGGCTTCAATAACCTTGATACCCAAGCCACACAAAGACACAACTAAGAAAGAGAATTTCAGATCAATATCCCTCATGAACATTGATGCAAAAATACTCAATAAAATACTGGCAAATCGGATCCAGGAACACATCGAAATGATCATTCACGACGATCAAGTAGCTTTCATCCCAGAGATGCATAGATGGTTCAACACACAAAAATCCATCAATGTAATCCACTATATAAACAATCTAAGAAACAAAAATCACATGATCATCTCACCAGATGCTGAAAAAGTCTTTGACAAAATCCAACACCCCTTCATGATAATGGTCTTGGAGAGATTCAGAATTACAGGAACATACCTAAACATAATAAAAGCCATATAAAGCAAACCAACAGACAACATCACACTAAATTAACAGACACTCAACATGATTTCTCTAAAATCAGGAACAAGACAAGGCTGACCACTCTCTTCATATCTCTTCAATATTGTACTTAAAGTTCTAGCTAGAGCAATATGACAACAAAAGGAGATCAAGGGGATACAAATTGGAAAGGAAGAGGTCAACTTTCACTATTTGCAGATGATATGATAGTTTACATAAGTTACCTGAAAAACTCTACCAGGGAACTCCTACAGCTGATAAATACCTTGAGCAATGTGGAGGATACAAGATCAACTCAAGAAAATCAGTAGCCCTACTATACTCAGATGATAAAAGGGATGAGAAAGAAATCAGAAAAACATCCCCCTTTACAATTGCCAAAACAACATAAAATACCTTTGATTAGCCCTAACCAAACAAGTGAAACACCTGTATCGCAAGAACATTGAGTCTATAAAGAAAAAAATTAAAGAAGACACCAGAAAAATGAAAGATCTCCCATGCTCTTGGATAGGTAGGATCAACGTAGTAAAAATGGCAATCCCGCCAAAAGCAACCTACAAATTCAATGCAATCCCCATTAAAATCCCAACACAATTCTTCACCGACTTTGAAAGAACAATAATCAACTTTATATAGAAAAACAGAAGACCCAGGATAGTCAAAACAACCCTATTCAATAAAGCAACGTCTGGAGGCATCTCCATCCCTGATTTCAAGCTCTATTATAGAGCTATAGTCCTGAAAACAGCTTGGTATTGGCACAAAAATAGACAGGTAGACCAATGTAATTGAATTGAACACCCTGATATTAACCCCTACATGTATGAACATCTGATCTTTGACAAAGAAGCTAAAAATATACAATGGAAAAAAGAAAGCATCTTCAACAAATGGTGCTGGCATAACTGGATGCTGGCATGTAGAAGATTGCAGATAGATCCATGTTTATCAGCATGCACAAAACTGAAGTACAAATTGATCAAGACCTCAAAATATATCTAGTCATACTGAACCTGTTAGAAGAGAAAACGAGAGGTACGCTTGAAGGAATTGGTACAGGAAACAACTTCCTGAACATAACACCAGTAGCACAGACACTGAGGTCAACAATTAATACTTTGGACCTCCTGAAATTGAGAAGTTTCTATAAAGTAAAGGACATAGTCAACAAGACAAAAAGGCAGCCCACAGAATGGGAAAAGATTCATTAACCCCACATCTGACAGAGGGCTTATCTCTAAAATATACAAAGAACTCAAGAAGCAAGTCTCCAAAACACCAAAGGATCTAAATAAAAGTGGACTATCGAACTAAATATAGAATTCTCATTAGAGAAATCTAAAATGGCTGAGAGTCACTTAAGAAAGTGCTCAATATCCCTAGCCATCTGGGAAATGCAAATCAAAACAACTCTGAGACACCATCTTACTTCTGTCAGAATGGCTAAAATCAAAAACATCAATGACAGTTTATGCTGGAGGGGGTGTGGAGAAAGGGGAATACTCTTCCACTGCTGGTGGGAGTGCTGACTTGTACAGCCACTATGGAAATCAGTATGGAGATTCCTCATGATAATGGTAATCAGCCTACCACAAGACCTAGCAATTCCACTCTTAGGCATATATCCAAAAGATGCACATTCATACAATATGGACATCTGTTCCACCATGTTTATAGCAGCATTATTTGTAATAGCTAAAACCTGAAAACAACCTAGATGTTCCTCAACTGAACAGTGGTTAGTGAAAATGTGGCACATTTACACAATGGAATACAATTCAGAGGAAAAAAAGCAATGGAATCTTGAAATTTGCAGGCAAATGGATGGCACTAGAAAAACTATCCTGAGTGAGGTAACCCAGTCACAAAAAGAGAAACATGGTATGTATTCACTCATATATGGATTTTAGACATGGATCAGGGGAATGCCAGCCTACAATCCCACTGTCAGAGAACCTTCAACCAATGACTGATGGAAACAGAGGCAGACACCCACAGCTAAACACTGAGCTGAACTCAAGGAACCCAGTTGACAGAGAGGGAGGGCTGATGAGCAGAGGGGTTAAGACTGGGCTGATTTAACCCACAGAATCAGCTGACCTGAACAAGCAGGAGCTCTTGAATCCCAGACCAATGGCTGGAAATCCAGCATGGGACTGATCCAGATTCCCTGAATGTGGGGAGGCCTTGGCAATCTATGGGGCCTTGGGTAGTACATCAGTATTTATCCCTGGCATACAAATGGAATTTGCTGACTATCCCACAATGATAGATGCTCTCTCAGCCTGGATTCTTGGGGGAGGGACTAAGCCCTGCCCTGGATGAAGTGACAGGCTATCGATACCCCCCATGAAGGGCCTCACCCTCCATGATAAAAGGAGTGGGGATTGGGGGAAGGAGAGGAAGAGGGACCTGGGATTGATATGTGAAGCAACTGGTTTGTAATTTAAATTTAAAAATAAAAAAGACATAAAAAAGAATTTAAAGTCATCCTTAGTTATGTACTGAGTTTAAGGCCAACTTAAACTACAGAAAACCCTGCCTCAAAAAAAAAGGAAGGGAGGAAGGAAAGAAGGAAGTGGGAAAGGGATAAAGAGGAGAGAAAAGGAATGGAGAAGAGAGGAGAGGAGAAGAATAAATCACAGTGCCACCCTGTCCAGGCTTTAGCCTGTTCTCTCAGCATTGGATCACTGTGTCGCTTACACCATATGGACACCATTTAAAAGCACCCTGTAGGGCACAGAGTTGTTCTCCATAGATTCATCATGCCCCTTTCCTATGCTGTGCCAGTAACCCAGGTGCTATGTGCATTGATATATTGATTCTCAGGTGTGACCTGCTTTTGAGGGTGGTTAGTAGGCACTAGGGACTCATTGACTGATCCACATAAATGGTTGGGAATCCCTAAGAAAGTCCAGAGCTGAAAACAGATTGCCCTTGACTTGGGATTTCAGGATTTCACTTGATAGCACGGCCCTGATTGTCTTACCCACTTTTCTCTCCTGCTTCCCTCCCTTACCGTTTTCTCTTGGAACCATTTTTATAACACACCATTTGACTTGGAGTCAGTCCCTGGAGGAATATGCACTCACACATCTTTTTCTGGGAGAGCACAAACCAAAATGTGCACCTGCCTAGAGTTGGGCAATGTTCACCTGGGAACTGAAGCCTACTCTCCATCTGTTAGCTGAATCCACATCTCAAATTGGTATTACATCTGTCTGTAGGCATCTGCCCCACATACAGAAAAGAAGCCCTGGATTTAACAATAGAAAGTTGGCTGGCTTGTCAGAGGAATCAAGTGCAAGAGATGTGAATCATTATCTAAAGTATTTGCTTTGATATCAGAGACAGCAGGGTGACCAAGTGGCCAGGTTTCCCAAAGCCTCTGGAGGTGTCTGAGGAAGTCATCCATGGACACAGAAGGCCTTGGGACCTGGGACCTGGTACCAGAGTGGAATGCCCTTACCTTCAATGGGAGGTGATACTAAAGCTGAAGTCACACACTCTTAGGGGCATCATAGCAGCTACCTTAGAGTAAAGGTGGAGCTGGGGCACAGCATGACCTGTGGGGCCCTCATGGAGACTTCCAGGGCAAGCCATATAAAGAAACATCACAAATGCCCATCTTCTCATTAGAAGAGACAGAAGTCAACACAGTTGGGAAACTGCATGAGTGAATACACCTTGAGCTAGTTTCCATTCTTCTTTTATTAAGGCACTAGGATTTTCATATTAAAATGTCCCTCCTACAAACAACCATGTGTAGTGTATTGCAACCTTCTCCTCTAGGACTGGGGATATAATTTTGGAGCAGATTATTCTCGTTTAGGTATGCACTTATCATTACCAGAGAAACGAAAGGAGTAAGTTTTTGATAGGTTTATTTCTAAGAGAATGGTGAGAATAAAGTTTCTGGAGGAAACAGAAACAATGCACATGCTCCTGTCTCTCTCCTCCGCCACTCCTCTGTGTGCCACCGTGCTCTCCTCTCTCCCTTGGCTGTGGGGAGGAGCTGGATGCACAGGAAGGCAGGCTCATCTGACAAAAAGGCTTTTGGCTCTCTGGTGACACTTGCAGTTTATATCTGAATGGATAAGCTGCAGATGCGGTGGGCCTGTGGGAACTGCTGAATCTGCTTCGGCACAATAATTCCAGTCATATGTGTACCATATGTTGACTCCACAGCTTAACCTCCAAAATGCCCTTATTCTCTCCCTCTTTGTGATTTCATATGAGGTGGGATACAAACTAAGCAGTTTAGGCCACCAACTTTAAAAACTTCTCAGGTTGCCCTTTGTGAATTATGTTGGTTTGGGGGAAAGAAGCATCTTTTTAAAGGAACTGAGCTGTGAAGGAGGTCCGAGCTGATTTTGCTGAACTGACACACATAGATCACTTAACCTCTCAAGTTTACCCTCATCCCTTCAACCTGATTATTACATATCTGCTTGTCAATTCAACCAAACTTAACAGCCAGATAAGAGATGATGGGACTATGCCTGTGTAAATGCTATGCTTTCTCCCAACAACCTTGCTCAACCAAGTGTCTAAAACGCAGCCATGATCTGTTTTCTTGACTCATCACAGTTACACTCTCAAGCCCTGGGTTCTTCTTGATCCAGTCCATCACAGCAAAGTTAAGGATACAGAACTCACAGAATCAACTTACCTGGGCTCACAGGGGCTCACAGGGGCTCACAGGGGCTCACAGAAACTAGACTAAACTGACAACCAGGGAACTTGCATGGGACTGACCTAGGCACTCTAATTACGTTACAGTTGTGTAACTTGGTCTTCTTATGAGACTCCTAACAGTGGGAGCTGGGGCTGTCTCTGACTCTGCTGTCTACTTTTCTGACCTTTTCCTTCTACCAAATTGCCATGTCCAGTCTTTTTTTTTTTTTTTTTTTTTGGTTTTTATGAGACAGGGTTTCTCTGTATTGTTTTGGAGGCTATCGGTCCAGCCCGGCCTCGAACTCACAGAGATCTGCCTGCCTCTGCCTCCCGAGTGCTGGGATTAAAGGCGTGTGCCACCACTGCCCGGCGCCATGTCCAGTCTTAATAGAAGAGGAAATACTTAGTCTCACTGCAACTTGATATACCATAACTGGCGGTATACATCTTTTTCTGAAAAGAAACAGAGGAGGAGTCCTAAATGGAGGGAGGAACAAGAGGAGGTTGGGGAAGGACTTGGAGGAGAAGAAAAGGGGAAACTGCCATCAGTATGTAAAAACAAAAAACATAAATAAATAAATGTGTGTGAGAGAGAGGAGAGAGAGAGAGAGAGAGAGAGAGAGAGAGAGAGAGAGAGAGAATTTGTGTTTAAGAAGACAGCTCAAGAATCTCCAAAAGCTTTGCATTCTTAAATGACTAACCAAGGATGTTGAAGGGATCCAATCAATGTAGGATAAGAAAGTTAGCTAAGAAACCAAGACAAAGGTCTCATGTTGTGAAGAACAGAGGAGGTGAGGAACGATTAGATTTTAGGAAAAAGCAGGGACCCTTTCAAGTCCTAGAAGTGTCTGTTTGGCATTGATCAGGAGGATAGAAGGGCTGAATGGAAGTCCAGCCACCTAATTCAGTACACAACATCGTTAGATTCTATTTTAGGTTCAGGAGGAATCGTAAGAGACTGTATGCATCCTCTTTCTGTGTCCTTAATGATCAGAGCCCCTTGAATAAAGGACCCTCAATTAGTTAGGCAGATGCAAAGATTTACTTAAAACTGTTGTTAGATAAAGAACAATGTGGGTCTTATCAATTCCTTGCATTCGCCCCTCTACTCCTGTTCATGTTTTCTAGGTATAGGTCTTAGTTAACTGATAAACATAAGGGTTTTCATTCAAGAAAAACTACACATAAGGTTGGAGTGAGTTTAAATCATAGTTATGCATAGACTACCTTCCACTGGCTTTATGGACATAGAAGGCGCTCATACATGCACAGTCATGTGGAAATCTTAAGCCACTATGCATGCTCAGGGGTCATTCACACTTCTTTTGAAACCCAAATACTTACCTGCATTTATCTGTGTGTTGCCTTATTTTTTATTGATTAATTCATTGATCTGCATGTGCATAATATGTGATGGCAGTGTCAGAGGACAACTCCCAGGAGTCAGTTTCCATCTTTACAGGGGTTCCAAAGCTCAGATTCAACTCAACAGGCATACTATTGAGTGCTCTAACCCCCTGAACCATTTCATAAGCTCTGGACATTACTTTCATTTAGAGTGAGACACTCAAGGGCTGCAGCCCCTCTTTTGGGCATTGTGATGCTCAGCTGTAGAATGTGATTTCTGTAACAATGACAACATTCACTCCTGTCACTCATATGCACTCTGGGCTGTTAGGCTCTCCTTCAGAGGTGTTATGCACTCACATGCATTCCTTCCTTATTTGCATGAGTGAGCATCCTGATGTTCAGAGAAAATCAAGGAATGTCTGACCCATCAATGATGCTACAGGTTTTTTAGAGGAGTTCCTTCACAGCCTTCATTCAACTTAATGAAATAGTCCTGGCTTTGTATTTTACCCAAACTATGCTTTGTAATCTGGTGTCCTTGGATGGATAATCTAAACAGAGGGTTGAAGCCTATGCTAATCTATTTACATAAAGCATGTGCTAAGTATATTAAGTTTAAACAATGAGCACAATCTATAACCACATCATTAATTCACATAAATGTTTTCATACTCTTTGGACAATCCATCTTCTGTCTTAGATCATGAATGTTAAAATGCAATAGAACCCTTCTAAAAGGTGCTCAAGAGAGAGATACACTGAGCATTCTATACTGAGCATTCCAAGGATACGGGGTTTTTACCCAATTCACAAATTTTTGAGTGACTTCCACAAAGACAATCTACATACTTGGCATATGGTTGATATTCAATAAAGGCTGTCATCTCTATGCACACACTGGCACCTCCTTATAGTCTTAGTCGAAGGGGATGATATGAGATTACTTGGCATACTCTCCTGGGAATCACTGTTAACCCTGATTAGAGTTTCTGCATCCATCCAGATTTCGCTTCATGCTGACTTTCAACTTTAATTCAATCCACTTTGATTCATTTCAAAAAAAGTTCATTGATCACTTAGAGTCAGGCTTGTTCCTGAGCACTGTGTGCATGTGTATGATGGGGAAGAGGATAGAGTGATTCAGAGATAACTAAGCCACACTTTTGTCAAGGATACAATTGAGCCAGCAAGTCACATGTCCCATCTTATGCATTTGCAGAATCAACCAGACAATGAAGAATGAGTTGGGAATAATTCATTCTGGACAGATCTAGACAGGCTTCATGGAGTAAATATAAGAAAGACATCAGTATTATTGGAAGTCTTTTATAGGCAGAGGTGGTTAGCATTGGTGAGTGTTTCAAATAGAGGAAGGACAAGCTGGTGATGGAGAAGGTCAGTCATAGGATACTTATATAGTAGCTGAATATCTAGAGCTGTTGGGATTAGTGGGAATCAGGAGATGATCACCTGAAAGGAAAGCAAAAGCCAAGGAGTTATACAAGCACGATGAATGCTAATGATCTTAACTGTCCACCAAGGGACTCATCTACTTCTTGTCTTTCTTTTCCAGTGTTTACCAGCTAGTTGTTAAGGAGGAGCGTCTTCAGAAGTCCCGGAGAGCAGCTGACATCATCGAGTGTTTCTCTGTACCCGTGAGCTACCGAAATGCTTCCAACCTTGATTCTCTCCACTACTTTGCTGCTGAGCTGAAGCCCTCCAACCTGCCTGTCACCCAGCCATTTACAGTGGGAGACAACAAGACTTACAATGGCTACTGGAACCCTCCCCTCTCCCCGTTGAAGAGCTACAGCATCTACTTCCAGGCACTCAGCAAAGCAAACGGAGTAAGTAGGCCATTACTTGCCTGGTTTGTATTTCCTCTTCTCAAGTGTGAAGTCTGTGAGACTTTACAGAAGAGTTTCGTGAACTGAGGCCCAAAACAAAGTCCAGACCTCATGTCTTTTAAGATTTGGAAATAAGTTTGACTTTTTAATTGCTTGATTTTTGTTCAATTTTTGGTTTTGTTTTTAGTGCCACATTGCCTCTTAGTTTGCATATTACTGATGGCTGATTTGATGCTTAAGAGTAAAGTTGGCGAGTTGCAATAGATACTGTACAGTCACAAGACCTAAAGCATTTATTTGTATGTCTTCTATGGAAAACGTTTGTAAACTTATATTGGAGTATGGAAAAGGTGCTACACTTGAAAGAAATCATGTGGCCTGAGTGAAGATTCCTTTATCTGTAGTACTGATGCCTATCAGTGTCTGGATGCAGGAGGAATGTGTTTCAGTTCACCTTTACAATCATTCCTCTTATCATGGCCATGAGTCACATTCAAAAAAATTTTTTTATCTTAAAAACAAAGTGACTGTTTTTGTCTCAAGTGTTTCCTTCGTCTGGTAGTTGTATCAATCAATATCACACATTCACAAGCCTGGAAAAATCACGAAGGCCATCTATCACTTTTCCATTTATCCCCACCCACCCCTGAGTATTATACATTTCAGTTACCTTTACCACATTATGATCAACGTTTATCAGTGCTTAGTTTTGATTTGCAGTCAATGACAGAGAACTTACTTTGCCCATTTGGGAGTAGCAATGTGGGGATTGTGACTCTAAAAAAACTTTGCAATATAATTATTTAATATTATTTGATGGTAGCTTTTCCCCAGTGTTCTTCAATTATACTTTTGGGGGCTTTATAGAGCCAATACAGTCACCTTTAGGGTATTTATTTCTACTGCATACAATCTTTACCACAACGCACTTACTCATTCTTAAACCATTCCCATACGTTCATCTTGTCTGCTAATACTTCTTATGCTAGTATTTTCCCATTCAGGTTACTTTCATGGACATATCCCATGCTTTCATAATTTACTCATCAAGCATATGATGACCACTATCATGTGTGAATCCCTGTGGTTCATATTACAGTTAGTAGGTGCCCTCCAAGAGATTATAGATACAGGAGGAAGCCTGAAGTATGCCACATCATGTAATGTGTCTGCAGAAGTGACAGCTCATTGCAAATAAGGACTGAGACCAAAGCGAGATTAGTGTCATGTACATAGTACAGTTTAGTTTGTCAGTGACAATCACTGCCTGAGGGGGAAAAACCCTGGACTGAGGAACTAATTAACATTTAGAGTGTCCACATGCCCATTTAAATTCCATTTTGATATTTCAGTTCTGCATTTATTACTGGTTCAAGCAACACTCCTCACTGAGAGTATAAAGCTACAAAGAGAAACTTTCCAGACTGCCTTCCACCTGTTCATCTGGGCCCTATTCTGCAAGAAGCATTCTGGTGTATTGAGCATGAAGACACAAACATGGGCCAAAGCATCTGGGGACCCATCTTGCTTTTAGATCTCTGAATCCCATGCTGGCCTGTGCACTGCTTCAGCACAGCTCTCTGATAAGATATGGCTTTCTCGGCTCTCAGCGCATAGGGAGAAATAGGGTTGTGTTTCCTGTCTGCTAACAGGATGAGATGCCTATGCCCCGTCTCATGTTACTGTATCCCCACACACATACTGCTCAGAGAGCTAGCAATACACCAAGACTACTGGAGACTAATTATCCCAGGTGCTTTTCTAACCCAAGAATGATTGGCTGTTAAAGGGATATCAGTTGACACCAAACATCTAGTGGATGGTTTTCTCCCTAAATATCACAGCATAGCCCCTTCTCTGGAAGACATGGGGTTTTGATACATAGAAAAATTAAAACAGGTACTCAAGCTGAATTTGCCCTAGAGGCAGTTTGAAGAGGAACAATGCCATGAATTACCTGTGCCTTCCATTCCACATCATCTGTTCTACCTTTGTGGAATTATAATTCTAGCCAAGATATACAGCAGGAAGAGAATTGGATGCATGCTTATGGGCTCACAGAAACACAGAAAGGAAAAGCAGTCAGATGTGGGCACTCAGACTGAATTTTTCTGACAAAAAGGCACACATTGCTTAAAATTACTGTCTTTAGCATTAAGTTGTACCAGAAAAATAAATTGAGCAAAAAGGTCATAGGAATAGAACAGCTATTCCCTCACTAACAAATCTCTGTCTGGCTCATTTCCTACTCTGTGTATCATAGAGGCCAAGAGACAATGCAGTTAAACCAGGAGGGCTTTGGAGGGTGATCAGCCACAATCTCCAACCAGCCACAGTCATTGTTCTTGGGCAGATACAACAGAAAGACTACACCTTGGTACACAGAGCCACCTCCATGCCCTGCTTCTAATAAATCATTCAAAGAACAATTGACTAGCAATGAATCAAAACAAAGAATCCAAGAATAGAGAAGAATGGAATAAAAGACCCACAGTGAGCAGGAAACTAATTAGACACTGAATTGATGCTAAATAACCATTCCAAATACTCTGCAAAACAAAAGGTTAATGTAAAAAAATTACTTAAAGAGGAGATATACAATGTAAAAATTAACAATTGTGATTTGGGTCCAAAATTCACTGTCATGTAAGCAAGAAACTGAAAAAGGGTTGGAGACTGAACTATGTGAGCAAAACCCTCTAATTTTCCCATGTAAGACAAAAGCAAAAAAAAAAAAACATTTTACTCTAGATACTGGGAATTTTTGAAGTATGAAGTATAGCTTTGAAACATATAGATGGCTTTCTAATAATAGCAAATAAAATATGAACAATATACAATGAAACACAGTAAAGACAAGGGAAATTATAAAGAAACATGAAAATCAGCAACTTGAATGAAGGAAGAAACCATTATACTTTGTGATGTAAACATACGGTAATGTTATCCCTTTATAAAAGGGATACTTGATAAAGTATAAAACAGAACTCAGTAGGCCTGCATCCTTGCAATGTTTAAAGCAAAGGATGGGCCAATGTCTTGTGGAACGAAAGCAAATTGGGAGGGAGGCATGGATAGGCACTTGTTAAGGAATGGTTGTGGGCCAGGCTGAATAATTTACTATCAACCTATATCATTCCTCCATATCCTACCTGCAAGCTTTGCTCAGGACAGGGTGAGAGAATTTAGAATCCAGGAATCTCCATTCTGTGGATATTAGGATAGTTTATCAGCTTAGCAGATGATGGTAAATCAGTCTTTAAAGTCAGACTGCCTGCATGCAAAACCCTGGTGGCTGTGTGACTTTAATTAAGCTATTAAACACATTAGATATGGTTGATTAATTAAAAGAACATCTATCAAGCACACACCATTTGTCACAAAGGCAAAAAAAATAAATTTCTGAAATCTGCAGTGAGCAGACAAAATGCTGCCTGCATAATGTTTACTTTCTAAAGGGGAAGAAACCAAAATAAATAAGAAAAATAACTTACCAAGTGATAAATTACCAGTTGAGAAGTGTGAATTTATTCATCAAGTGCTGACTGGGGATAAAGACAGTTTGTAAGTTTTATAGGAGTATATGAGTGGCACATGTTTTCCCAGATCCATGTATGCTATAGAAAATTTGAACATGGCAGTACATAAGATTTTTCTTCGGGTATTTGCATGAAATTTGAGTTATCCTCTAGTATTTAAGTTGAAATTTTGCCTGATTAGTTGTCTTGTGTTTACCTCTTGATAATAAAAGACATTTAAAGTTATGTCACCATAGTCGGAGTTTCCATTTGTTGTAGAGTGGGAGTTGTGCTTCTAAGTCATTTCATCATAGAATGTCATTGCCTAGGCTTCTTGTGAATCAATCCATATTGTAACCATATGATTTAGATATAGATATATAATGATGCTTTAGAGTTGGATAGAGTTTGTAGTGTCATTTAGTCTAGACCAGAAGAAGAGAAGAAGAAGGAAACATCCAATGAAGCCTTCTCAGCGGGGTGTCCCCATGATTACTGCAATTCAATGGAATGAAATTTGGTCAATTCCTTCATGGCACAGGAAAATGATTAGAACATTTTTTCTTACATAACGACCAGTCATTTCTTCCTACCTTTTATCTCCTAATCACTTTGATTGCCTTGAACAAATCTTTTTCTGTCAGCCTTTCAGAGAAGGTAATGTGTAGCACCCACTACCCATCCTTGGCCTTGGAATGCAGCGTACAGCTCCCCGACCCTTACATTTCATCACAGTTTCTTTGTTATCTGACATTAGGTGTCTCTCTTCCAAAGATTTCTTTTAAAGAGGTTTCCCAAACCAACACAATGTCTCAATACATTTTAATTACTTCTATCTTGATCATTTCCTAAGAAATTATCATACATTTCAAGAATTATTTCTCACTTTGAAGCCTTGATACAGGCTGAATCTCTCTTTTACTGTCTGTACACTCTCGATTTTAGGCTAGGTTTCAATGTCCAATCCTCCAAGAATTGCTCAGTCAGGTTACTTAGAGGCCCACACCAGTATTAATAGGTTAGTGTCCTAATTTCTTTCATGATTCTGGATAGTTTAAATTCACATATATTTTTGTATATCGTATGCCTTTCCAGGTACACTGAAAGCACCCAGATTGAAGAACTCTGTCTCAGCTTTTGTTGCTATGCTGCTGCTGTTTCTGTCTTATTCAGTTGTTCTTATGTTTTGGAATTTTGTTTGGATTTTTTTGTGCTGTATTTCCTATGTTGTGTTTAATCTTAAACCTAGAGTAGGCACTCAAAGTAATTTAATTAGTTGATTAATTAATACAGTATAAATTATTTCTTAATATACCTGAATCTCAGTTTCCCCATTTATAAACTGAATTGGTAATTCATGTTTAATAGTCATTTCATGGGATGGCTAAGAAAAAAAGATCTTGATAATAAAAGGCATTTAAAGTTATTTCACTATAGTCAGAATTTCCATTTGTTGTAGACTGAGATTTGTGATACTAAGCCATTTCTTCATGGACAGACGTACCTAAAGGACATTCCTTCCACTCTGGTGGTTAAACTTTCTACCCAGGTGTCTCATTTCCCAAGCTCTAGGAGCCTGGATAGCCTTGATTTCCTCCAGACCCTCCTAACAACACCCAGAGTGGCTCTCTCAGTGATAAACAGCTGGTGGGTAACAGTTTCATTGTTTATTCTCTCACTTTCTTAGAACTAAGAATCTCTGCTGAATCTCTGGTTCTCTGCATCCCCACTACCATTATCCATGATTGTGAAGTGAAAGGACCATAATTAGGGTTGGATAGAAAACAAATGCAGCAAATTCATGCAAATATCTATTAGAAGCCATGTTATGTTGGGTGATGCCTGTGTGCCTGTTCTGTTTACTTAGGGAAAACTCTTTCCTTGCCATATCCTTTCTGTCATAGAGGGTGCATTTAACCTGGATGATGACTCTGCAGAATGCTGAGCTGAATAAGAGAAGCAGGAGGCAAGAGAGTACTTGTTCTCTTTTTCTTCCTCTTCCAGCACTTGAACTCAATTGCCTCTTGAGAGCAGTGGGAAGCCAGATGCTGTGTTGAATGGATCACCATGTTTGTGGTATAATCACATAATAATAGTTGGGATCATCTAGGTAGGGCTGGGTTAGGGGGCAATTCTATGCCTCTAAATGAATTGGAAGAGATTATATTTAGCTGTATCCAAGTGCTGTGAAAAGAATGTTTGCATGTGGATGTGTTTTTGAGACTTGGTGGGATAGAAAGCACTGAGTGTTGAACATCAGGCAGACTTGGCTTTGAATTATGGTTCTTCTTAACTCTCTGAAGATACATTGTATGGTTAATGATCTAATCTCAAAATTTTGGTGGAGAGGAAACGATACAGTGTACATTTAAAGCAAAATGTTGCATCACAGTTATAGTGCTCTTCCCTTTTGCTGTTTTTTTCTTTGATGAGGGAGGGATGGGTACAACATCTTTCTTTGGTATACCCCAGTCTATTCCATAACCGCCACATAGAAGGTCGTCCCTTCCTAATTCCAGGCAACTCCTGGACTCTTGCCTGCATCGAGCTACTTTTCTGGACTAATGCATGATCTGTTCCAGACTTCCTTCTTATTTTAAATTGCTTTCTTGGTCCATGATTTCCAGCCTGACATCTAACCCATTGAATAGTTTACTTTTTTGGTTTGTGTGTTTTCCACCTCATATTATGGTTCATTTGTTAGTGATTATCAAAATGTCATATACAAAATCTCAGATGGACCATTGTATGAGCAAGACTAGAGTTCAAATAGCTTAGAGTTTATCATTAAGAAATCCATATGGCAGAATGTTGAATGTCCTATTAGGCTGTTTATTTAAAAAACAATCTATGTTAGTTAAGGTAAACTAGTAGTTCTATAATACTGAGCAATAAACTCTCAGTGGATAACTGGAAATTATGCTTTACAATTCTGCTTCGTATTCAAAATGAGCCAGCAAGGGGTTAGAAAAAGGCTCAGTAGCTAAGAGCACTGGCTGCTGTTGTGTAGGACCTAAGATCAGTCCTATGCACTCACATGGTTCCACACAGCCATCTGTAACTCCAGTTATAGGGATCTTGATACCCTCTTATAACTTCCATAGCATTGTTCACATGTGTTACTCATATATTTGTACAAGGAAACATACACATAAAATGAAAATAAGTAAATCTTTGAAAATATGTCATCAGAAGAATGTGCTTCTCACAGGCACTGAGGGGCTCAGAATGGTGGGTTGTCTATATCAATACAATTTTCAAGTTCAGGAAAGAGAAATTATGTAGTGAGTAGGCATTGCCTCTAGAAGTTTCCACACAAACACATAGCACTTTGAAGAGCAGTAGGCTAATCACGTGATAACATACCTTCAAAAGGAATGAACCAGTATCTGTTTAGTATGTGACACAAAGGAAAACTGGAGTATGTAAGTTTATCTTTAGCGACTCTTATACATCACAATAATGTCTAAGATTTGTCCACAAATTCTCATATACCCAGACCCACTCTGAGAGCAGCTGGCTGTTCAGTTACCATGATAAATATTGAGCGAGGGCTTTCCATTATCAAGCACCTTCCATGCCTCAGACGTGAACTAAGATGATTGTATCTCTACCACATCCTCACTGGGTCTCACAAAGTAGCTCTATGTCTTGGATGGATGGATGGATGGATGGATGGATGGATGGATGGATGCTGCCAGAATATTCCATGGAATCTTACTTTTAATGATATCATCCTATGAAGAAATCTTGGCTTCAGTGTTTCTCTCTAATCTCCTGGGAGATCGGGTAAAGGGATACCTGGTCATCACCGTGCATTTTCCTTCTAGGAAAAGTAGTAATTCTTCCCAGTGTTGTCATCTAGCGCCATTGACAGGCCTCGGGAAACTGATGGTGATCTGCCACACCCACCAGTACCTGAGCCAAGTAACAGAAAGAACATTTGAACTAAAGACCTCATAATAATCCTTTTGCTGACACACTGCCATAATCCAGCATCAGGTACATATTTATGGCTTTTATTAACTCAGCAGCAGCCCTCTGGAGGTTAAATGGGAACCCAATTAGACACTGGGAATCTAGATTTATTGCAGCAAACTGAAAATCATCCATTTGATAAGTGCTGCTACCCGGCACGTGTCTGTCTCTAGAGTCAAGGCTTCATTCCCAGTTTGTCTGCCCATGTCTTCTATCTTCTACTAGATCTGAGTGGATTTTGTTTACCAGGGCACCCTCTACATTCTCGGGCATCACTACCTCCAAGACTCCCTTCTGTCCTTTGAATGTTATCACATCAACTTCTGTTAGTGCCCTTCGGGGGGTTCCAACGTCTCTCCTCAGGTAAGAAAAAAATTCCCCTCGTGTCACCTTGTACAAATATCAAGATGAGTTCTCCCAGGTTGCTAATTTATTTTCACATTCACTTACAGTTCATACAGATTTTATTATCATCATATGAGGCCTGAGGGAGCAAGAACTTTTTCTTTCCCATGCAAATATACTTTAAATCCATTTGGAGATGGAGATGAAGGTTACCCAAATGTTGACAGCTGATAATCTTGTCATCTGTGCCTCCAGGCTTCAATACTCAGACCCAGCATCCAATACATCTCATGGAAATTGCAGTCAAACCTTTCCTGTAGGAAGGAATATACTTCCATTGAGTCCTTCAAAGTATGAGATGTGGGAAGCCTTGTCTAACTGCCCCTTAATAATTAAAATGTAGTAAAAGCTTTGAACTTGGAGAAATAAATTCCTGCATTTAAGAATGCAACTTGAATAAAAGCTGTACAAGAATACATCTTGGTTGTAGCATTTATTATATACATGAGTGAAAATTTAAATGGCAAAACTGGGTTTTCTCATCTGTCAAAGTGAATGAGATGTACTCTCCACAGCTCATAGGGTTCATGAAAGAAGTAACCAATAGGTGATAATTCCTTGTGAACACCCAAAGAACTTTCATATCAAGATACAGGTACCAATTTGAAAATTGAAAATTCAGTGTGTGTGTGAATTGTGTTGATTCAGCATACATCTAGATGAAATAAATGTTTTAGGACTCTCAAGATGGTTCAGTGGGTAATAGTACCTGCCACTAAGCCTGATGACCTAGGTACAATCCACAGGATGCATGCACAAAATAAAGTAAATTAAAATGTACATGGATGTTTTTATATGTGTGTATATATGGATACATGTATGTATAAATGAGTATATATGTATTCATAGTTTTAGACACTTTAAGTTAGCTTAGGAATCTTACAACAGAAGAAAGAAAATCCTTGAGTCAAGGTATAGTGTAGAAGATAATAAATCATCCCTACTGCTTGAACTCATGGGAAACCAGAGCTCAAGGATTCATGTTTTTCATAAGATACAATAAGGAGAATTTTCATGTATATGCCTACATGAGAGACCTGGAGGAGACACTGGCTGGTGTCATAAGACTTTTTTCCCTCAAACACTCAATTAGTCTTTTCTATATCAATTTAGTGAAGTCTGAGGTTACAGTATTAGAATTTAATGGAGCCATTTGCACTCAAAGATTCTGTTTCTTGTGCTATAAAATGGTATTCATTCTACTAATTAATGCTATTAAATAAGATTAATGGATTTCCAGGTTTGTCTCTTTTCAGCATTTCTGATGTGCATTCTAAGCATGGACTTGCATAGATTGCCCACAATCGGCTGTGTGACCTTAGAAAATGACATACGCTCTCCAAGTGGCTTGTGTAGAAACTATTGATGCTCCAAGTGTCAGCTCTGTGAGAATGTTTGTAGATCTTAAACAAGATACATGAAGAATGGTGTTGGTGTTTGGCATATGATGGCTTACTGTCAGACATAATTATTAGACTGCCACAGATGTCATTTGAGGGACAGAGGGTAGGAGTACACTAACAAAAGGCTAAACAAAATCTGTGGGAACATTCAGTTTTAAATTCATCAATCAAATTTGAATAGATTATGAGCACAATACGAGAGGAGTGTATGCAGGACACAAAACCAGGTGGGGCCAGAATGTGCAAAGACACCATCCGGGCATCAGGCTCAAGAGAAAGAAAGAAGGGAGATTGCAAAGGGAAGATTGCTTGCTGTATTTAGAGACTAATGGAGACTTCAGGAGGCTGAACATTTTATATTACGGCTTTCACTTTTACAAACTCAAAATTTCGTTTATTAGGTGACAAAGTAAAAAGATTGAAATGAAACAAACATGTAAGAGACTGGAGAAACAATGGATAATATGTGGTTTTCTTTTTCGAGTTTCTGTTTATTCTCTGAGAATTTCATGCAATATGCATTTTATCATATTCTTTCCTTTCACTAGATCCTCCCAGATTCTGTCTTTCCCTTCCCACACCCAAATTCATGTTCTTTCTACATAAAAATTAAATAAAAGAAACATGAGGGGTAGGAGGAAGGGGGGGAAATCCATGAGGTCCATTTTTTTGGCCATTTATTCCTGTGCATGGCCCTGGATGTGGTTGATATACCCAGGGTCACTCCTTTGAAGAAAATTGGTTTTCCCTCTCCCAGCAGGTATCAAATGCAATAGCTTCTTGGCTAGAGGTGGGACTCTGTTTCTACTTCCCCTCCTCTGTGCTTTGATTTTTGCCTGGCTAGAGCTTCTGCAAGTCTTGTGCATGCTGTCACAGTCTCTGTAAGTTCATATGTGCATCTGCCCCATTGTGCCTGGAAAACACCATCTTCTTCAAGTTGCCCGTCACCCCTGGCTGGCTCTTGTGCACACACCTTCTTCCATGCAAATCCTTAACCCTAGAGTTAGGCCGGAGCACCCCCAAATCCCTAGTTTCTGCATAGTGTGGATCTTTTTATGCTAATTATCATCAGTGCAAGAAGCAGCTTCTCTGGTGAGGCTTTAGGGATGTACAAATCTATGGGTGAAGCGGCGTGTCATTTATTGCTGTGTTCACTTAGCAAAATTTTTTAAAGATCTGTTGTTCTACCCTCTCCAAATTTCATTCTCAGCCTTCCTTTACTCAGTGAAGTTCATCCTGCCCAAGGCTTTTCCACCCCCTTTCCATGTCCAGTCATTACCAAATCCTATTTGTGCTTTACTTTAAACTCTTCTGTAATCCGTGTCTTATCAGCTCCAATACCACCATTGTAGCAGATGTCCTTACATCTCAACTGGAAAACCAACAAATCCCTAGATTTTTTTTATTCCTACAACCATGTTTTCTTACCTTAGGAACACTCTCCAACCACACAGCTGTAAGTATCTTCATTTCACATGAGCAAGGCAAGACTCTGAGAATCCACACATTCCAGAATCAAGAATGAACTGTTGTTTTGACATGGTCCCATACAAACTTCAGGATGTCATCTGCATTTACTTCCTTTCAATCTGAGTCTCCGCTCCACAAAGTGTAGAGAAATGTTGCTGAACCAAAGGCAACAAGAATCCCTTAAAATTGCCCCAAGTACCCTGTCATACTCTTTTCTCTTTCTCCTAGTAGACATGGCCAGCCTTGCTCCATTGGGCTGTCTTGAAACACCTGCTAGCCTTGCAGTTAACATCCATAACTAATGAGAAAATGTACTAATAACCATTATCATAATAAATTGTCCTTTGATTACATCTGTCACCTGAGAATTTCGAAGACTTTACAAACATCAATTAGTAATTCCAGCTCCCTAGACTGCCTTCAGAGAGAGATCATTAAGGTCAAGCATGTGTGCAGGGAACCATGAAGGGCAGCTCCAGCTTTAGCTGCTTCAGATCTAGGGGTCTCTGACTCTTGATGGGAAGCTTAAGCCCTTCTTCATGATGCCCAGAGAAAGCACATTTCTGATGTCACAATTAGGCAATAACTTTTACAACCAATACATAGCCCCAAGTTCCTATTGCTGAGGAATGAGAACTATGAACTATTACAGCCTCAGAAGGCAGTTTATAGATGCCCAATTCCCTTCTTGTGGGAGAAAAAAAGCAGATGCAAACTGTTTCTCCCAACCCCTACTCCACACACACATTTACTCTTTAAAGTGTTTCTTCCTTTGTCATATAAAGACCCCAACTGTGTACAGCGATTTGATGGTGATGACAATGGTCCAACAGGCATTTACTAAGAGCTTTCTTTGAGTCAGTGAGTGATGAATGAGATACAACCCTGTCCTCAGGGAGCTCACAGTCCAGTAGAGAAGACGTCCATGAAAACAAATGTGTGCAATAAACTGTTCCAGGAATCACAGCATCAGAAAGCCCAGTATGCAGCCTCAAGGTGGATGGGAAGATCTGCAGAAGAGCACCATTTAAACTGACTGTTGAAGCCTAAGTGGATGTTTCCCAGGCAGGAAATGAGTTAGGAGAAGGTATGTCATATATATTCAGCAAATGAACCAAAGTCCAAAGATGGAAGGACTCCCTGCTACTTTTGTGAAAATTTAATGAGGTTATCTGTGGGACTTGGAGAGAAGCCAAGGGGCAGAGACTAGACAGTGGGGGCCTGAGGACAACATGGCGCATTGTGGGACTGGAGTAAGATCTGTGTACCTTAGAGGGAATGCTAAGAAGGAACTGGAGAAGTCAGTGGTGGTGCCTGCGTAGGGCAGATTTTTAAATTCTGAACATTGCTTAAAAGGAGAAACATGGACACACCTATACACACACACACACACACACACACATGCTTATTTATTTGAGAAACATATTCTGTGTGTGAGTGTTTGTGTGTGTGTGTGTGTGTGTGTGTGTGTGTGTGTGTGTGTGTGTGTGTGTGTGTGTGTGTGTGGTGTTTGAAGCATATCTTCAAAGTAAGTTGCTAGGAAATAGAGGGTCAGTTCCAATGTTCTAGTGATTGACTGCTGTGTATTTCTGGTACTTGTTGCTAAATCTCCTTCCCTGTTGGCTGATTCAGTTACCGTTTTCCTTTTTCTGTCTGTCTGTGTCTGTGTCTGTGTCTGTCTGTCTGTCTCTCTGTCTCTGTCTCTGTCTCTGTCTGTCTCTGTCTATCTGTCTGTCTGTCTGTCTGTCTGTCTGCCTGTCTCTCTCTCTCTCTCTCTCTCTCTCTCTCTTTCTCTCTTTGATATGAGCCTGGTAACAAGACAGTAAACAGCATTTCTCATGGTCTCTGCTTCAGTTCCTGCCTCCAGGTCTCCAGGTTGCTGCCTTGAGTTCTTCATTTGACTTTCCTGGATGACAGTCTGTAAACTTTAATCTAAATAAACCCTGTCCCCTGCAGGTCAATTTTACTAACATGTTTATTACAGTCACAGAAGGAAAATTATAACACATGTATAAGTCTAGTGTTGGTGTCCAGTGTCTTTCTCGATCACATTCCACTGTATTGATTGAGTCAGTGAGAGCATGGAGCTTGCTGACTTGGGCTGGTCTAGCCAAGAATCCCTTGTTCTCCTCTTCTCAGATGCTGGGGTTACAAGTGGTCTGACAAACTTGCCTCATTTTTATACTGGTTCTAGAGATCTTCAGCCATCATGCTTATAGAATAACCACTTTATCCACTGAGCCATCTCTCTGTCCCCAATTGCCATTTTACCCATCATCCCGTAGGACCATTTGTTTGGCAGCCTTGACAAAAGTTCACAGAGTCAAATTTTCATGTATACCAAATTTTATATAAAATGTTTCTCAATATAGCACTTACTTGCCTTCTTTTTGCTACAAGTTAAATTGATATCATCTGTATCTGAGACATTTTTAAATACTTTCTGAGTTTCTTGTTTATACCATTTGCCCAGTTTCAGAGTGTTTTACACCTTTTCTCAATCAGTTTCCAAGTTATTTATACATCACAAATGTGAACTCTTCCTCTGGGTGATGTTGCAAGTTTCTCAGTTTGTTACTCATCTTTTGACTTGACTTAAAGTGTTTTTGTCACAACAAATAAAAATGCAGTCCAATACATCATTTTGGTTTGTTTTCTAGCATTCAACACCAAGCCATAGCTAAAAATCCTGTTATATCCAGACACAAATGAATCCACCTGTGGTTGCTTCTAAGTCTTATGTAGAATTTTGTTAATATTTAGATTTCTGGTGACTGGTGCTTATTTGGGGACACAATGTAACATAATATATTATTTACTCTTCTCATTATTGTGATCAAACATCTGACAAAAAAGATTAAGGGAAGAACTATTTATTTGTGCTTGTAAGTTAAAGGGATACAGAACATGATGGAAAATAATGGTGGGGGGAGGGGGAGGGTTGAAACAGCTGTCCACATTGCAGCCACCATTAAGAACCAGAGCTTATGTGTCTGTAATGGTCTCCACCTGTTGCAAAGAGTAGTTTCCTTGATGGAACGAGAATGAAGAGGAACTAGACTCATCTGTGGGTATAAGGACAAATATTTAGAAAACCACAACCAATCAAAATGTATAGCTGTGCAGCTCAATCCCAATGGCTGCATCTATAAAACACTCTGCCACCTAAGGCTCAGGGGGCATTGCTAAAGAGAAGGCAGAAAGATTTTAAGAGCCAGAGAATAAGGGAGTTTGCTATAAGATTATGTTTGCTAGTAATGTCAGATGCTACACTCATAAATTCTTCTTACCAACATGATCACCTAAGCATGAGTTGAACAAGGACGCATCAATAAACATGCCAAAGTGGACTGAGAAAAGCCCCAAGCCCTCATCACTATATAAAGAACTATGGACAAGTAAGGTAGACTGAAAGCCTATCCTAATGTTTTCAAATATTCTGCCAATGTATTTCTATAGCAGTTTCAGAGTATTGTGTCTGCCATTTTGGTCTTTGATCAGTTGAGTTGGCTTCTATATGGGGTGACAGCTAACAGTCAAGGTTCAGCCTTTACATAGGAATTCCAGTTTTCTCAACACTATTCATTGAAATAACAGCCATCTCTACAATGCATGGTTTGGGTGAGTTTGTCTAGATTGAGGCAGTTGCAGCTGTGTTTATTTCTAGGCTCTTAATTGGGTACATTAAGGCATGCATCCATTTTTGTGCTGGTGTCATGCTGTTTCGTTATGAGGCTTCTATAGTATGACTTCAAAGCCAGTGTTGTGAGGCCTCTAACTTACTCATTTTCCTTAGACTGTTTTGATCATTTGAATCTTTCTCACCTCCACTTGAACTTTAAGAATTTTCCCTGGATATATGAAGAATGGCACTGATTTTTTTATGAGAACTACATTGACTCTACAAAGTGATGTGAATCATAAAGACAGTTTAATGATTTTAATTTTTCTGCCGGGCAGTGTTGGCGCACGCCTTTAATCCCAGCACTCGGGAGGCAGAGGCAGGCAGATCTCTGTGAGTTCGAGGCTGGGCTGGACTGACAGCCTCCAAAACAATACAGAGAAACCCTGTCTCATAAAAAAAAAGATTTTAATTTTTCCAACCCATGAACATAGGAAGTCTTTTTTCTTTTCTTTTTCTTTATTATTTTCTGCTGGTTCAATTTCATCTGTTTTGTTACAGCCATAGTAAATGTCTTTTACTTCCTTGGCTAAATTATTTCTGTGTTTTTAAAGTGCTTTCTAAGGTGATTGCCCTTTTGTATTTGTGGGATTCTTTCTCAGCAAGCTAGTGACCAGTTTAGAAAATGTTCCCAGTTTCTGTGTTGGCTTTGTGTTTCTTCTCTTTAATCTATGTATTATTTCTAGTAGTCTTTTGCAAATGGATAACTTGACATTTCCTCTTCCTATTTGTATACGTTGTATTTCATTCATCTGATTTCTCTAGCTGAAACTTCTAGTGTAACATTGAATAGGAGTGATGAAGACAATCCCAGAAGGCATGTAATCCTAGGTACATAAGAGGCTAAAGGGAGATTACAAGTTCAAGACCCAAGTTAACTACAATATGAGTTTAAGACCAATTTGGTCAACTTAGAAAAATTCTGTCACAAATTTTTGAAATTTGAACAAAAAAGAAGGTAATGTAGCTCTGTGGTAAAGTACTTGCCTAGCTTATCAGAGATGCAGTTTCAACCCACAGTACTTGAAAGAATGAAATATTATGAGAATAGATACTCTTTAATTATTCAGTACCTTAGAGGAAATACATTCTTCTTTGTTCTGACCAAGTATGATATTGGTTATGAGTTTATTATATTTATATTTTATTATGTTGAAGAGCCAAATTCTATACCTATTTTTAGGCATTGTGGGATAAAAGAATGTTGGATTTCTCAAATGCCTTTAGTTTGTACATTTATTTTTGTTTCTTTGAAGTTAGCATAGGATGTTTTGTCCTTGATGGTATTGTTGTGTATATCATTTGTATGATTGAACCATCCTTGCATTCCTATAATAAATCCAAATTAACACTGGAGGCCATCATTTTCAATTGCTATTGGATTCAGTTTACCACTGTTTTGTTGAAAATATTTTAATCTAAGTTCATTCAAGATGCTGATGAATGGTTTTCTTTCTTCTTTTCTTGTAGAATAATCAAAATCAAAATGAGCAAAGAAACATCAGCATTAAACTACACTACAGAGTGAATGGGCCCTTTATAGGTCATTTTGGCCAATAAATACACAATACACATTATTCTTATTATCACACAGGAATTATTTGATATTTTCCCCTACTCCTTAAATGATTTTTGACTTAAAAGTTTTGTTATGCTCTGTCCTCCATTTAATATTACGAGTTAACTTCCCCAGAGTTCTATATATTCATTCAGTATATAGACTCAGGCTTATTTTACTTCCAGGAGCCTCTTGGATTAATATTTACCTGTCCAAAGTTTTTTCTGGATAATAGGGGAATTCTGTGTATGCATATGTGATATGTTTTTCGTATCACATATGAAGTTTTATTTCATTTCCATAGTCATTGTTTTGTTCTGTTTTGTCTTCAAATGCTTATTAAATTTCTCTTTTTGGGATCCATGTAATTAATCATCCTTTCTGGGGGTGGTTTTGTTTCTTTTCTTTTTTTTTTTTTACTTTCTTATGAGTTAAGTACCTATCTTTGCACTTTCTCCCTCTGATTTCTGTAACATTTATACCTTAACCTGTCTATTTTGTAAACCAAAGATTTTTTTCCAGAATATTCAGTTCATTGTAAAGTGTTTTGTTACCTCTGTTTTCTCCCATTGCCTGTTTGTTTTTCTGGTGGGAACACTTCCATCACATGCATGTGTGTACTGTGTTATTTATTCAGGGTGTTATCCTGTAGATTTAAAGTGTCTTCCTAAATTTACAATTCACAAATACTCTGACCTGTCATGAGAGTGCAATGTAATATTCAAAAGATAATGTATTTATTCTATCTGTTTAAGGGGCACGAGTGTGAGTACAAGTGGGGGTCAGAGGACAATTTTCAAGAATCTCTTTTCTCCTTCTGCCATGTTGGGTCATAGAATCAAATCAGGTTATCTGCCTTCTAGATAGTCTCTGTGTTTATTTTGCACCATCGATGGTGAGTTTTTATTGTCATTTGTTTACCTTTGAGATCTTTTGCCCTCTGTAATATGTTGACAGTCATAGGTACATTTCATTCCTGTTTGTCTCTTACCATGTTGCCAATAGAGACTATGATGTACTTATAATATTATGTTAGTTAATTTTGTTGAGGTTGTGTAGATTTGGCTGATTAATTTCATTTTCCTGTATTGTTTCTAAAAATATGCCAGAATAATTGATGTTATATAGTTACTGATTTATTCAACTATTCACAGCCAATAGGGATGTATGCTCATTTGGTTGTAGGAGGAGACAACATAACCAGAACAATCAATGATAAGATCTAAGTTTTTTGTTTTGTTTTTTAAATAACTGAATAACAAATTGATGAGAAGAACTGTAATTAAGACCAGTGGCAGATTATGTAGGAGTAGAAGTGGTATGGATAGAAAGAATTCTTTTCGCCGGGCATTGGTGGCGCATGCCTTTAACCCAGCACTGCGGAGGCAGAGGCAGGCAGATCTCTGTGAGTTCGAGGCCAGCCTGATCTACAGAGCGAGTTCCAGGACAGCCTCAAAAACAATATAGAGAAACCTTGTCTTGAAAAACAAAAACAAAAAGAAAAGAAAAGAAAGAATTCTTTTCAAGGTCTGCACATTTTATTATAAATATCTCAAGTCTACAGATACGTGAGGCGTAATATCAAGAGTAACAGCGTGAGAAACAAATTTGAGAGTCAGGAAGATTGAACATTCAAAGATTCTTGGTCAAGCAAAGGATAAATACCTAGCAAAAAAAAAAGCAACAAGGAAAAGACAGGCAGGTAGAAAACATGACATGCACAATAACCCAGAAGTCAAGAGCATAAAAGGGGTCAGAAAAGAGTGATGGGGTGCAGCTAATGAGGACAGGTCAAGGAAGATGGAGTTGGAACAGCTGCAATTAAAGCTGAGCTTCAGCTGCTCTTCCCTGGCCTTAATGAGAGCCTCTGACTGAAGGGGGTACAAAGAGAATGTGAGCTGAAGCAATAGAATCACTTGGGGAAGATGTTCAAGTAATATTTGAGAGCTTAAATTTGGCTACAAGTTTGTGAATAGGCTAACATGTGAATTAGGAGTTCCCTCCCTTAGAATTGTATCCCCAGTTCTGCCTATTGCAAATAGCATAGCCTGATGTTATCCGGGAACATCTTAAAAGGTGTCAATGGACAGTGCCCACTTAGCAGAATGTGTCACTATGACTCTCCCTCTGCAACCCAAGACTTCGCCTTGGTGACT
Source organism: Mesocricetus auratus (assembly GCF_017639785.1). Lineage (NCBI taxonomy): Eukaryota > Metazoa > Chordata > Mammalia > Rodentia > Cricetidae > Mesocricetus > Mesocricetus auratus. The sequence goes on along the minus strand of NW_024429209.1, from coordinate 8,082,736 downwards.
AAGGGTTCATAAGCACTAGAACACATGCCTGGTAGTACCTAAGTAGAGTAGTACTCTGGCCAATTAATAGTACCAATTAAAATGCATCCTTTAAGAATTTTCCACAGATGAGTCTCCCTCATTGTCTTGCAATGGTTCTGGGTCTCCCAAAAGTCCATATGCTTCCCTTTGTTGTCTCTGACTTTCTGACTCCTCTCAGGTTCCTATGTCAAATAAAAAGAGATTTCATTTAATTGAAAACTGCTTAGCCTGCCTGTTTGTTCTTTCCCATATTTGTGTGCCTACATATGATTTAAATAACAGCAAAACAGGTGAAAGGCAAAGGGGCGTTTGGTTACTGACAACCAGAAAAGAAGGCCACTTGCTTAAAGGCTACTTTGTATTTCAGCCTGGCTTGCCATCTGTGTAACCTTAGAAAATGTCATTTACTCTTGTCTTCTAAAAACAGGGGGAGGGTTATTGTAGTGTTCATAACCTAGTTGAAGAATGAAAAGATGTAAAATATGCAGAGTTTTGGTGCTTGAAGAGTAGAATTATTTTCTAAATGTCCTTAGCACTTTTTTCATGGACTTTATCCCACAGAAAACAATGACCAGCTTAAGAATCAGGGGATTTGGGTTGTGGGAATGCTGGACTGAAGATGCAGTGATTGTCAGAGCCAGAAATTCTGTTATACATAAGTATGGAGTGAGAAACCCTGTTATACATATGTTATACATAAGTATGTAATATTGTAATAGAGTAGCTCTAGAGTCAAACAGAGCCAAGATGTGCATTGCATTCTAAGGGTTAGGGGAGGCTGCAGGACCACTGTAGGACTCCTGGTAGTCCAACCTACCACCACTCATCTCTTGGTTAGTGTCCTGCACCAACTTCTGTCCTCTATCCCATTTACTTATTACCCTTAGTCTGTTCCCCTATACAACCATTTTGACAGGTTAAAAATATAAACTGAAATTTGCATTCTTCCTGTTTATACAACTCTCTTGCTTTTAAAGTATAGAGCAAAGTGCTATAAAATAGCTTCCTCTCACACAATGGCCTAAGTAATTCATTATGATTATAGCCACTCCAGACTTCTTCATGTCTTCACTGAACGAACACTTGGCACATCTGTTCTTGAGTGTGGACAACCCTCCTTGACACTTCATATGTCTGACTCCTACTTCTCTTCCAGATGTCAGACTGAACATTCTTTCAGAGCTGCAAAGCACCTCCCTTCCCTCCCACAGTCCACTCTGTTTTCTTTACATATACACAGCACCTAACACCTTTTGCTCCTATTGTTTATGACTACTTGCAAATAAATATTTACTTGTGGAGACATTCATTTAATGCTTATCTTCATCCCAGGTGTGACTACAAAGGCAAAAGTCATGTCAACTTTGTTCATCATTGTAGTTGTGATGCCCAGAATAAAGTCAGACACATAGTGATCATTCAGTAAGTGTCTGTTGAAGACCTGACCTAGTAATAATGAACAAAGGGTTAGGTATGTTGTCAGGTTTGAGTCTTAGAGGAAATGTAAGGTGTAAGCCAGAGTAGTTAAAAAAAACTGTAGCAAGACTGCAGACTGAAGGTCAAGTCCTATTTGACTAACTGAGGGATTCAGTATTAGAGAAGATAAAGACACAAGATAAAACTGAGAAAAGTATTTAAACTATGAGGTCAGAGTTAAACCTTCATTATAGTACCAGGAATCTAACAGGGTAATACAGTAAGAACTGCAAGAATTATCCACTTCCCAAAGCTTCTTGATCAGAGGGATGATATATCTTAACTCTGTGCCTTCTGAATAGAAGTCATGGGCACATTTGGATGCTGTGTGCACTTGCACTGAGATCTTAGGCATCTAACAATTGTGATAACTGTTAAAGGATGGATTAATGTATTATTGGGTAAGTCAGACATGGCTTATGATGACAGGCATTCATAGACATAATGTGTAAAAACTGATTTTTCAAATCTATGGCAAGAAGGAAGACATGATCAAGGTTTAAAAGATAAGAAAGTAATGTGTGTTGCTCCAATATAGATTATGGACCCAGAGTAAGGTATGATAGAGATAGAACAAAAAAATACTATACACTCCAAGTTCTTACATAGTCTGAGCACAGAGAAAATACTTTATTCATGTTAATCTGATTGGGACTCTAGACATATGCACACTGGTCAAACCTCCCATGTAATAGAATTTACAGTGTCCAGCCTGGCTCTGGTTTACTTGCTGACAATCCAATCAACAGGAAGGTCAAGGGAGTGACTCAGAGCTTTGTAATTCTTCACCTAATTCTAACCAACAAAGACAGATTGCTTATGGAATTAAAACTGTCAGGAACTTAGGAAAAAGTGAACATGTCAGCTTCATGTTGTAAAAATCAGGAAGACTTAGTGTAAGCAGATATGCACTCTACCTTATAGAAACAAACTTTGCCAAGTGCAAAGATGAAGGTGTGGAGTGAGGAAACGACTTGGTTTTCAGGCTTGAAAGCAGAAAGGGAAAGATGATTCTAAGTCAAGTTAGGAAGTTTCACAAATAATACAGGGAGCAAAAGTGGGTGATGGAACAAACCCTTGTAGCTGCCCAAGTTTCCCACCCATGTGAACACACATTTTAAACCCACAGAGGGCAGGTTAATCGCTTTTGCCAAAAGGAAGTGCTGAGAAGGAGCTGGGAAGGTATATCTAATATGTTGGTGGCATTGGGTCTTTTTAGATTTGGATGATTGTCATAAATGTGTGTTTACTTGATGATAAAATTGTCAGGCTGTATCTAGGATGCATTTTTGTGTGTCATATCTAATTAATAGTGCATCAATTACACTTCCTTCAGGACTTCTCTTCATACTTGGAACTACCCATAAGTTAGAAGAACAATAGTGGTTTGCTTACTCATTTAATTTTTTCTTGTTAAAATTTTTATTTTTCATGTATGACTGTTTTGCATGCATATGTGTATGTGCATTACATATATGTCTGGTGTCCTCTAGAGCCAGAAGGGAGCACTGGATCCCTTGGAACTGTAGTTAAGGTTGTTGTGTACTCTTGTGCAGGTGATGGAAACTTAACCTAGGTCCTCTGCAAGGACAGTAAGTCCTTTTAACAACTGAGACTTCACTCCAGCCCCTCACAATATTTCTTATACTTATTGTATTATGTAATTACATGTCCCTCACAATCACTTTAGCTGTAAATACTTCTTCATGTTCTTCTATAGGGATGTGCCACCACTCCCTTCACTGCGATTGCATAGCTGGACTTCTCTGAGTTTGCACTCTAGAGCCAACGTGTTTAATCAGAACGTCATTTTCTATGTTCAAAATTATTCTGTGAAAGCACCATCTTAGATGTGAAAAGATTTAAAGTTAAGTACAGTCAGTCTCCTGCCTGCATCTACAGATGCAGAATCATGCATTTGGAGGACAGACTTTAGGAACTTGCACATCTGTGGGCTTGATATCCGTGGGTGTTATGGACACCATATAGTTTGGATACCGAAGGATGACGGCAACAATTTTGGCTTCATCAAATCTTTGCCCACTGTTATAAGCAGCTACCATATAAAAACCAGTCAATTTTCTTATCCAATGTTTTCCAAATCTTTTTCCTTTATACTGAGATATTGTTGATGAGCTTTTGACTCATATCTTTACACCTCTCCCACTCTTTGGTTGACCAGAGGTGGTCAGTGTGCTGATCAAGGTGATACCACCATTTGGAGGACTTCAGTTTTCTGAAGGTCACATTTTCTCAAACTATCTCAGGCCCTTTAAACAAAGCACAGAACTGAAAACTTGCAGGAATTTAAGGACCTTCCTCTCTCTACCAATATGAAAAGCAAACTATTATTTTGTTCACTTTAACATCATGTGCACACTTTAACTTATTTTTGACTTCAGCCTTTTTGATATTATTTCTCTTTTTTATGTGCCTTTTGGTCATTTTCTCTCTGTCTTCTGGATGTGTTCTTTAATTAAAAAATAACCTTTTCTTTGAAATGTAACAAGGTTCAATTTTCATATGTAATCCTAAAAGGAATACTTCAAATATTTGAACCATTATTTGTTCAACTGTTTAACATTTATAATTGTCACCCTATAAAATGCAGTTATTTATAATGAGCATTCTTTCTGCCAGCCTGGTCCCAGAGCCTCATCAGCCCCAAATGAACACGCAGGATGCTTTATTAATTATGAAGCTATTGGCTGTTTGCTATGGTTTCTTATTGGCTAACTCTGACTTAATTATTTACTCATAACTGCTAATCTGAGTATTTCCATGAGGTCTTCTCTTATAGGAGAAAGGGTCTGGACCTCTCATGTCCTACATGGTAACAGTGCCCCCATTTCCCAGAATCCTCCACCTCTCCTAGTTCCACCTATCTTGCTTCCCTATTTGCCAACAGTGCTTTAAAACATATACACAGAAGACCATTCCCCATCAGTTATTATTTACAGGAACATTTTCATAATGAAAAAGGAAATACTCATTTCAAAGAACAAATGAGGCCAACCCAACCTTCCTTCTTTAAGAGATACCTCAGGCTGATAGGTTAGGCAAACGCAGTAGGCAGACAAACTATATCTGCAATGAACTTGACCAGCAACTTGAACCTCTACTGTGCAGAAGTTACAAACATGAGCACTTAAGCTATTTAAGAATTCTGAATGCTTGAGCAGTCAGGAGAACTGATAACTAGTTAGTTGAAAGATTCTGGTGCGTAAGTGAATGTTAGTCAGGATAAGAGCTTGTAGTGTATACCACAGGGCTCCTCCACTGCCATTCTCCTGGTTACTACTGGCTAATCATTTAGATGAAATGTTGGAAAATGCTTTCTAAAAATTTGTAAGTGATAGAAATAGGATGCGTTATTAGAATTGGATAAAGAAGATAGAATCCATAGTGATAGATATGATTCTGTACTTTGACTATCTTATTAGAAGCTCAATATAAGTAATGAAAATAGTGATAGTCTAGATAAAGATATATAAAGACAAAGCCTCATAAAGACTCTGCCCCCATTCGTTTTTTTGTTTTTTGTTCTTTTTGGTTTTACAAGACAGGGTTTCTCTGTATCGTTTTGGAGGCTGTCAGTCCAGCCTGGCCTCGAACTCACAGAGATCCACCTGCCTCTGCCTCCCAAGTGCTGGGATTAAAGGCATGTGCCACCACTGCCCTGCTCTGCCCCCCATTCTTATCGCATACTGGGAGACACAAAAGAGAAGTTATCCCAGAATGAGTCACAAAGGGTACTCAGAAGACTTGAACCCTTCTTATCTTTGGAGGGGGCTGTTGCTGACAAAGAACATTTATGATCTGACAAATCTTTGAGTATCACAGCACTTTCTCTCTGCAAGCAAAGGTAAGCTTTCTGTGCAGTCAGGAGCTAGATCTCGGATGCAGGACTTAATTATAGGAAATTGTACTTGAGCTAATAAAGGAGACAAGTTGTAGCATTCAGGGCCATGCAAAGATGGAATAGACTCTGTCAGCCACATTGCCATTTCTTCTGTGCTTCTGGGTATAAGCTATGGAAGTTTCCATTTTCTTTCTTCACAGAAAGAAACTGGGTGTGGTCATATCATTAGTTCTAGCCAATGAAACTTCTAAAATAAAGCATTCAATTTCTAGAGTTTGCCTTCTCAGAATTTGTTCACTTTGGGTTAAAATGGACTGATCTGCTGCCTTTATCTCTCAGAGTACTAAATAAGTGATTTACATGCCACACCACTCCCATCCTTCAGATCTAGCCATACACCTATGCTGGACTGGTAGTCTGAGTAGAGAATAACGCTTTGCCATTTCTATCCATGGGAGGATGTAGGGTTGATTACTGCAATGCAATCTTTCTAACCAGATGGACCCAAATACCTACAAGAAAGTGTAGATCCTATAATAGGCTCTGGGTTCTTGACAGATATTTGGTTTGGCATCTCACACCTTTGCATTCCTTGTTTTTACTTTCTTTGCTACATTGACTTCAAACTGTAATTTAGTCAGATGAGATCTCCACCAGTTCCAGGACCTCCTGGAAAATGAGTTCCTGTAAAGCAAGCTAAGATGGTTCTCCTTATTAGCACATTTTGCTGTAACTTCACAGCATGGCAGCAATGTCACAGATTTATGAAACCTTTTCTCTTGGGAAACAGCTAGCTAATAGTTCACCCAGTAAAGATTTATATACGGACTACCCAGATAGACAGACACATATGAACATGTGCACACACACACACACACACACACACACACACAGAGACAAGGAGAGGGAGAGAAAGAGAGAGAGAGAGAGAGAGAGAGAGAGAGAGAGAGAGAGAGAGAGAGAACATAAGAGTACCCAGTAGAGATTTAGTTCCATAGACCATGAAATGCACCAAAGATCTCAGAACCAAAGTAACTTTTAGAACGTGAACTTTGTGGTTTGATTCATAAAAAATTTCACCCAGACTTCATTCAGTGAAGTCTTCATTCAGTCTGTCCAGGTATATGCATTCCTGCTTATAACAAAGTTTCCTAAGGAATGCTTGATTCCATCTGCTAGTTCACATGTGAGAACAAAGCACCATGTAAACTATCACATAACCACTGAATATTGCTAAGCTTTCTGGGTACTAGAATATTTATAAAGTAGTTCTGTCTAGTGAAAAGGTTGATGAGGTAGTAGGTGCCATGAAACAAACAGAACAACATATGTTCTAAGTGTGAGAGGAAATAAAGAGCTAAAAATAAAAAGTGATCCCAATAGGGGGAAAATGGAAAGGACAAATTTTAAATTATAATTAAATACTTGTACATGCATATGTATATGTACAAATCCCTAAGTAGTTTATACAATAATGCTTATATAGTCAACAATCAATTAACTGCTGTCTCATTCTCTTTTTTTCCCCAGGAAACAAAAATCAACTGTGTGCGTCTGGCTACAAAAGGTATGTTGATCTGTCCTTGTCTGACTGTTCTCCAGCAATATAAGCTTTGCTCCTTGTGTTCCCACAAGGGCAGTTTATGGAACAATCTCTAACCAAAGGGAAAGAATTATTTGGGGGGTCATTTGCATTACCATGTATCACCATAGAATATGTTCATAACATAGAGCTTAAAAAATAATAATAACACCCAACATATTTATTTAAATGGATGGATTTTACAATGAATGTAAATTACCTGAAAATTGATTCTGTATATGCACATGTATACATCCATTGTATTTGTGTCTATGTTTGTTTCTTTAAGCTTTTCTATTAAACCTGTAGCTGAGCTTTTCTACTTTATTCAGTGAGTGCATGGCTTTCAAGTATGAGGTGATTAGTATTGGTGCCTTTAAAATGAGAAAGCAGACACTGCATTGTTATGTCCTTCGCATTTCAACACTTATCCCCCAAAACACTAAGGCAGCATTGTTCAGGCTCATCACTTTTGTTTCCCTAATTATAATTGAATTGCCTGGCTCTTTCAATTGGTACATGTTTCTGTTTATTACTTTAAAAAAAACAAAATCAATGAATGGTTTGTTATCATTTAACCTATTACAAGGTTGAATGGTTAGAAATCAGGTTTATCTTTTTGTTACAGAATTGATATTTTCGACAAGAACTTCCCCCACCAATACACTCGAAACAAAATTGGTCTCTGTTCTTTGCATTTATTCACAGCATACACAATTTCACAGTTTACTTCCAAGGGTATAACATTTATAAATATAATTATACATATCATCATAAATATAATCAACAAAGGCAATGATGACTCAGGTTTACATATGTACATATGTGAATGTCTGTACATGTGTGAGAACACAGGAGTCACATACATATGGGTAGGAGAGACAGTGAGTAAGAGTATATAAAGAGAGACATGGAGAAAGAAGGAAGTAGGGTGGGGTAGAAATACAGCTATCAAAGCCTGCTCCAAGACCTCTTAGAACTTTTCTAAATTCTAAGAATTCAGCTGCATATTTAGAAGCCAAAGGGATGGTACAGGAAGAAGATGGAACACTAGGACCCTAGTTGATAAGAAGCCCCCTTAGCTGGCATGTTCCTAACTTGTTCCCTCTGAGGAACTCAAAGGATTCTGTGGCAAGAGATAAAATAGCCTTCTCGTGGCAGGGAGAACTAATGGCCTACAGACAAAAGTGACACAAATCACAGGCCTCGGCAGGCATTGCCCCTGAAATAAACAGATAATGTAGAAGGAAGAATGTCATCAATTGGGTAGCACTGGGGCTCTACACAGAAATCAGGAAGCTGTGTGTCTGTAGCATCCCACTTAAATAGGCAGCCAGAGAGGAGTAAGAAACACAGAGAAAATCCCTTTGCTATGGTAATACCCCAAGACTTCCCAGTATTTTTTCACTCTACACAAGGAGTGTGAAAGATGATTGCTCTCCCTGCTATAGGTTCTAGAGACGCACTGAGACATAGACTCCTTCAAAGATTCCTTTGCTAGGTATGTTTTTCCTGAGAACTGTGAACATATGACTTGAGAGGCAACAGGGACACAGGGGAGTGATGGGACAATATATAAGGCTGTACATTACCCCCAGTCTCAGGACCATAGTCCTCAGATGTATAGAAGGTTATTATACTGGTTTTTCCAAACACACATTGCTGGTCAGATGGAGAATAGCAATGGTGTTGGAAGAGCCAGAATAGACATGTGTAACTGTGTCTCCTCTTGTGTAACCTTAGGTTAGAGTCTTTTATTAGTAGCACAGGTAAAGTATTAGTGTGTGAAATGGTAGAGATGCATGGATGAGTGTGTGCATTACTAGCTGATTAAGCCTAGGAAATGCTTTTTGGGGCATTTGCAGCATCCAAATCTGGTTTCTGTAGTACATTGAGATTCAACACTTCCTCCTCCAAACCAGAGACTCCCTTACCATTTGGGAGAAGGGCAGAGAACTATCTAACATAAAATTCCAACCTATCATTGTTCAGGGAGCCATCCCTTATCAATACAGTTCCAGGGGAGAAGGATTCTTGAGAAATATAACACTAGGGCTAAGAGAAGGAAATTCATGCTTGGTCAGTGTCTGCTCCATAAAAGTCACAACATTTGGAACATCCAATAGTCAATCAAAAGTAAATATTATCTGAATCCATGTAGTGCCCATAAGGCACTGAAATGAAAGAAAGATATGTGACCCCCTCATTCTTTTTACTGCCTAGGTCAAACTTCTTTTTGGTGGGATTTTACTATAGATAACTTTTTTTCAAAGAGTGAAAGTCAATGCTGGGAATTCCACAAGAATCAGGCATTTATAAAGTCCCAGAAATATGTCATCACTATCTCTTGAAGTATCTTCACTTTTCAACCACTTTGGCATCTTTCTTGAGGGTCTGCTGATAGGAATTTCATATCTGGAAAAAATCACATGCGGGATACAGGCCAGCACTTTGGTGATAAAGTAACTTGCTGCTGTCTTGTTCATGACCTTGGGTTCTCTAGCGTTATCCATGTTCATCTGTATGAAGCCCATAGAGCAAGACAATTATCATGTATTTCAGCCCTAAGTACTCATTTGGGGTCATTCTGAATTGACCCTAAACCCATTACCTGTTATGCTATATACTTAGTAGCTCTAATTTGTGTCCCCTGTGATCTCTAGAAGCAGAACCTGAGGCAAGGCTTTAGAGGCATGTTCCAGTGCTCTGTTCATGGAGGGCTCCTCAAAAGAAATCTGTATCTGGTAAATGAGAATGGGATGGACTGAGCAAGAACCTTTTCCAGAAAGAGTCAAACTAAGACTAGATCTACAGTGTATACACATTTCTCTGAAGTTGTCTTAGATTATAGTAAGAAGACACCCTAGTCTTCACCAGACTTTGACTCCTTCCTCCACCACAGTCTCTCAGATAGTTACACAAGAAGTAACAAAGGTGAACCTTAGAGTAGACTCAGGAGAAAGTTCTGGTTGTAAGCTCTTAGTCACACTCTGAGGCTGCACCAACCTGAAATGAGGAACTGAGTGCCAAGTCAATATTTCTACTGCCTATAACTCCAACAACATTATCCCATCATTTAGAGGGGCAGCACAATAAGTTGTTCCAAGTGTGAGAAATTCCAGAACATTCCAAATTCCTTTACAGAGTACAGTCCAGTCCTGGTAATAGGCCTACTCAGAGCTGTGGAGAGAAAACCAGCAATAGCAGGTAAATAAACATTGTTTTAGTTTAGAAACAGAAAATTCAGACTTTGAAAGGAAGGCAGTAAAAAACAGGATGCAAAGATGATCAATTTAAATTTAGTTTCTTGTGTTTTTATTTTTTTTAATTTGAGAGATACAGGAGATAGTGTAGAACTACTAAATAGAGCTGATCTTTGAAAGATTGGGGATGGGCTCAATTTGAGCAGTATATGGGAAATGAAAGATAAACATACTTAAAAGCCCTATTGTAGAAGTTCTTTTATTGTAGAAGAAGGGGTGGAAAGAATGTAAGAGCTGAAAAATGGGGATAAGGGCCGTGACATGCAATCTGGCTAAGAGACAGTCATTACAATCAGGGAACCACAGCAGCTGGTTGTGCTTTCAGTGGGTCTAAACAAGAATGAATCCATCAGTATTCAGGAGTGAATGGAGGAGGATGGTGGGATAGCTAATTCTCACTGCAGAACTCTGGGTTGCTACTGATAAGCCAAGGGAAAGGAGAGCTATTGAGTTTTATTGTGTAGTCCCATTTCGATCCACCAGGCTCCAATGGACAGTTCCAATCCAGTGAACACACACATGGCCCTGGTAAAACTAAATGGGTCATAAAATCAACCCAAATGACATGAATCTTAGAAGGGAACTCATTGAGGAAGGGACGTGAGATGGAAGAGAGATAAGAAGGTACAGGCTGAGTGATTGATCAAGATGTATTTCTTCACATGTATGAAATAGTCAAAGGACTAACTTAATTTTAAGTGGTTCTTGGCATTCCTAGGCAGTATGTGGGAACCTGGAATGAGATACTTAGAACTCAGAGGTGCTGAGGTTCAAATAAGAGATAAAACATGGACGAAGCATCAGCCTAGATGGTAGAAGACAATCTCAGTTGTAGCTGCTGAAGAAGATGTCCAAATAGCTGAATGTATGCCCTTAGGTTGGGGCAGAGGAAGCCAGGTAGAAAATAATCTCTGACCATATTACTCTGTTACAGAACTGTACCAGACAGTAACATTGTCAGAATCTGATGGGCCCTCTTTGTATCCTGAACTGTATGCTGGTCCCCACCAGTCTTTCTGCCGTTATATGACCCCTGATTACCCTTTATCCTCATCCAGGCTTCTCCCCTCTTACCCACTGCACTCCAACACATAGTCTTTGTTCAATTATTTTTTGGAACTACATTTTATTTATTCAGTGGCCTGTAGGGTGGGGCTAATATGTGTCACAGAACATGTATGGAGATCAGAGGACTACTTGAAGGAGTTTATGCTCTCCATCTACTGTGTGAGTTCTGAGAATCAAACTCAAGTTGCTGGACTTTATAGCAAATAGTCAAAGGACAAAACAAGCCCCTTTACCCACGAGGTTGTCCTAGTTTTTAAAGTACTATTTATTTATTTATATATTTATTTAGGTGCATATGTGCATGACACATGTGTGAGAGTCAGAGAACAATTTAAAGGGCCAATTCTCAAATACCTTTACCTTTTGTTTCAGATATGATCTCTCATTGTCCTGAAAGTTTTTCATATAGGCCAGGCTAGCTTTTCCCACAATCACCTAAGGATCTACCTATCTCTATCTTTTACATCACCAGCACTGGGGTACATATGCACATCATATATTATAGGGATGTGAACTCAAGACTTCATTCTTGCAAGGCAAGCACATTACCAAGTGAGCTTTTCCTTGAGCTCTTCTTTTATTTCTTAAATGATATGAAGTTACTTCCAACCCCAGGGCCTTTTTACATCATGAGCCACCATATGTATCTGACCACCATATGTGTCAGCTAAATATATAGACATCTTTTAAGTCTCAGCTTGACTCTCCTTGCTAAAGAGGCCATCCTGACCACCAAAGTAACATATATTCACACAATTTTCACTTTGGTTGTAGTACTCATTTCAAGTTGCAAACATGCATGCCCTTGTCTGCTTGTTTAATATTTACCATCTTGCTGGATGACAAGTGGCATGAGTGTCTATTTTGATGATCACTTAGCACACATTGATACTCAGTAAAATTTATTGACCAAATATGAGGATGCTTTGTTGGATTAGTGGACAGACAGATGGAGAGATACGTCTGGGAATGAATGGATCAATGGATAGCTGATCCTAGATTATTATTTTTATTATTTAGCTGATCAATGTGTAGAGGGATTCTAGGTTAATATTTTTCCTTGCCCACTTTTGTTAAGTGTAAGCTATATATCAGGTCTGTGCTCTCAGAAATACAGAAGCTAGAAGTAAGAAGAAACAGAGGACTAACTGTGTGACCTACAACTCCAGCTAACCAAAAAGCAGGCCAGTCCCTGCTTAGAGCTCTTGTGGATAAGAATTTTACTACTCCCTCAAGGTTGTTCTTTCTACTTTTGACACACCAGTTGCCAGGAGTTCCTCTGGACACTTCAATTGAAAGAGCACTGTGCTTTAGCTTTTATAATTCCCACTGATCAATCCTTGAGACCACATAATCTTATCTTTCCTCCTTTTAGAAATAAAAGTGACTTCCTCTGACCTGTCTTCCTGATCTCTTGCTCAAATAGGGTCAAGCATGTATACAGTTGTCTGTCTTCTGGCAGTTAGTTGTAGCCACACTGGCTACCAGCAGTGGCAGTCCCACCATTGGCACCAGCCTTTAGGAGAATGCAGCTGGCTCTGTAGACTCCTGCTGGGTGCGCAGGAGTGGCAGTCAGAAAAATCAGCTTTGATTTTATTTGCAACCTGAGCCGAGTCATTGAGACAAAATAAATCCGGAAACCCATAAAGCCATTTGCAGAGTTGCTTTGCAAAAGACAGCCACAGTTTTAATCTAGTAAACACTCTAACGATCCCATTAAAACAACCCCCTTGGAGTAGGTGCTGAAAATGAAGCCTCAGAATAATGAAGCATGAGATACGGGTCCAGTGTCACCAACAGCTACATCTTGTTCATTAAGGGTGGACTAAAACCATTGTCCAAGGACAACAGGCAAGAGGCATGGACAATGGCCTTTTGTAAATGTGCCATCTTTTGGCAAGTCTAAGCCTGAAGTGAGCCATTTCATCCAGCATTTCTCTCTCCTCTTTGCACAATGGATCCTCACTCCTACAGGAACTGACAGGAACAATAAATAGCCCTTCTTTAGAGAGATGCTCTCATTTTTCAGATTCTAAGACTGGTACCTCATGGGGACAGGAGTGTGATATGTCCATGGCTCCTCTATCCACAGAACAAACCATATGTGGTACAAGAACCCAGGAGAGATGAAAAAAATGGTCTTTCCTACGTGGGAAATTGCTAGCCACACTGACAAGCCTCTTGCATATCTTGGAGAATTTTGCTTGAAATCATGAAACTCAGAAAGACCCGGCTTCAAATCTATCTCCAACTTTAGTGACTTAGGCTGAGACAAGTAACTTACCATTACAGAGGCTATTACATCACTTTTAATGCAGGTATCACTAATTCTTTGTATCACTCACCCAAGCATTTGATGGATGATAGACAAGAAACTTCCATCCTTCCTTTGACTGTACAGGTCTTGACTAGATGTGCAGTCCTACACAGATCTTGGGACTCTGTAGAAGCCCCAGACTCTAGTCATTTCTCATGGAATTTTATATATTCAACATGTGTCAGATAGACTCACATTAGAATCAAAGTGGAGAAGCTGAAAGACAGCAGAGATAATGCTGCCCTTAGGCTTTAGCACTTGACATCTAACGATCATATGCTTAGATAAAAATCATGCACAGAATTAATGTATATGTATATGTATACACACACACACATGTGCATGCACGTGCGTGTGCGCAGGATTTTCCCCATTCATTTATTAGCCTTTGAAATAGCACTGTTCTTTTCTCCAAACCTGTTCAGCAGTATCAGAAGAAACCCAAGAACAAAGCACTCCAAAACCTAGTTACGGTAGCTGAAAAGAGACATAATAAAATATCAGTTATGAAAGGGAAATTTGGAGTTATACAGTCCAGTGAGAAAATTTTGGTTGTACTTCAATCTTCTAAACTCTTTAAACTGTAGAAAAAGTATCTGAAGGTGTGAGTTTGAAGGGTTGACAGATAGCACTGCTATTCTTCCCTAGCTGAGACTAAGGGATGAATATTCTGGGCTTGGGGTTGTATAATAAAACAAAGTCTCCTTGACCTTTACCACCCTTTGCCCTGCCCTGTTTCCATCTATATCCTAAAATGTCAATGGAATAATATAGCTTTCTCTGAGCATTATATTAGAGGATGAAATATTACATCATAAAGGACACCAAAAAATAAAGTTAAGGTCTTGAAAAATCCTAACCAATTCTTTAATATTTTTTCTTGATGCAACATCTGGAATATTTCTTAGGTCTTTTTTTGTGTTTTCCTTTCCTCTTCCTCCCTAGACTAGCTAAGATTTCATTCTTCTATATACATCTTCTCCACACCCCACTGAAGATTTATCTGCTGCAGACATATGATACCTTGATTAGATTGATCTCACATCTGCACTTCCAAGGGACTTGTGTCTCTTAAAGGAAAAAAACTACCATTTAGAGCTAGGAGGCAAGGATGAAGAAATTTTAAAATAGACTAAAGAGATAGGTTAGAGATAAAAATAATTTAAACCCCATCAATGGGCTCTCAAATAGGTGAAGGGGGTTCCAAAATTTAAGCACCTATATGTTCCATTATTGTGTGACTTTTCTTGATGAGATGTGAGCCAGTATCTGTTCACCTCAGATAGGGTATCAATGATAGATCAAAGAAATGATTCAACACAAACTTAGCTTAGAGAGCCAGTGAGGTGGGGTTTTTTTTGTTTGTTGGTTGGTTTGTTTTCTTTTTTCAGTAACCAACAGAAATAGGACTGCATCACTAGCATGGATACTAACTCATAAAAACTGTGTGCCTGAAGCTGTCTATGTGATGTGGGTGTGACTCTGTTGATCAGAGTCTCCTCTCCCGAGCAATTGTTAAAGATCATACAATCTTGGAGGGTAGCCCTGTGGATCTTGTTTGATGAACTTCCTAAAATTTACAATTTTCATTTACTTCATGAATGTTAACTAGTCTTCCTCTAGGAGGAAAACTTTCAGTTGAGGGGACTAGCTACACATTAGCCAGTCACAGGACTGTTTGTGTAGATATTTGGTGATGTGAGATAACAATGTGTTGAAAGAACTAAAACATGGCCCTCATCAGGTGCTAAATAAATGTTGGCTATTTTGTTATTTCCACTCAAGAAATCAACCCATATAAGCTCAGAAGTATAAAAACCTTCAGGTCTCCAGGAATGCTTCTTAGAGCTGACTCCCTATCACTATTGATTTTTTTCCTGTCATAGATTGGCTAAGATATTCCATAGACCACCAGTAGGATTGCTTGTCTTCTATTTGTTAACCCTTCTTCATACCCCTTCCCCACTAATGAGTGATAAGTTTATTTTCATCTTGGCTTTGTATCTCTTCACAGGTATTTAAGATCTGAAAAACTGTAATAGAAATGAGGTGACTCAAGGAACTCTCAGCTCTTTTTACTTCCTTACTTTCACTAAATAAATAGTTTTTCTTCAAGATTGTCTTCTCCAGGGTCAGCTATATCCCAGTATTATCTTTCAATACTCGACATTCATTGCTTTGGAATAGAAAAAAGTTCTGGAGTCTTTTTTCTTTACAGGGTCTCAAATTTTCATTCATGGTTGGTTGTGTAAGTAACATACCAAGCATATCCAATGCAAATCAATATGAGTCACAAACACTCCAGTTTTTAAAGAAGCAGATGATGCAGGAGAAAGAAGACATTTCCACCTCTTCTTCAATTGTATTAGTCAGGATCGGGCAGGCTTTGCTGCAATAACAATTTGTAACAAAATCTCAGTAGACTAAATATCTCACTTAGACATGACTAATGTTTCCACTCCATGTCCTTGGTACATGATATAGCCTAACTTGAAGGTGGCTTGGCCTCTTCTATACATCACAGAAGGAAAATGGCCCTGGTGGACAGTATTATTTCCAGTTCCTTGTATGGCATGTACTCCCATTTCCATTTCTATGCTCTACTAAGATTCATAATCCACACCTTACCTCTGCTTCTCCACTCACTAAAAGAGCACCTGTCCATTCCCATGTTCTTATACTTCCTAGCTGAGCATTGCCCCAGAGTTTTACCCCTGAAAGGTAAAATGAGAGGGCCTCCTCCAGGCTCTTCCAGCTAAACTAAGACTTGTGCTGTTTGCCTTAAAATCATTACCTTTACATTTTGCAAAGAGAGCCTGACTTAGAAGTATATGCCATTTTTCCAAGTGACATGCCTGGTAAATGAAAAAATACTGAGCCAGAGTTTTATGTATCCAGTTAGCTTTTATTATTTGTTTATTAAGTAAAATTTCATATTGATTCTTATTCTCTGGAGGTTGCGATGTTCATCTTTGGGTTTACACAGTATTAGGCCAGCAAAGGTACTTTCTGCTCTGAATCTCAATCCAGCATCCACAGACTGACAGGAGCAATGCCACTTATTTCCCTGACCTAATATAAGAACCTACCAAAGTAGTGCATACCAAGTGCTCTGGGCAGTACCTGACTTACAATAAATACCCAGCAAATGGTAGACACAGGAAGAGCTAACACATATACCAATATAGTGTAAGAAGGCTAAGATGAATATTTGCCTGGAATTTCATTGGAACAAGGAGGCGAATTCAAAACAAACAAAAAAACCATAGTACAGGCTTTCTCAGAGTGTATAGATACAAAGCCAAGCTTTGAAACAAGAGTGAATATGATCACAGAGGATGATATAAGGGTTGGAATGAAGGTTTTCAAGTCAAAGAAGTAGATGTGCAAATCATCAAAGGAAGGATAGTCACCATACATTGTAATTGAGGTAGTTAGGAGTCATCCTGAGGTGAAAACCTACTAGGGTTGGAAAGATGCCTCAGCAGTTAAACAAGACCATTGTTCTCTTACTGAGTCCCAGCACCTACATCATGTCACTCACAACTGCTTTCAACTTCAGAGCCTAAGTGGTCTGATGCCTCTGGCCTCCAACATACCTGCACTGATACACACATACTCCCCATATAAACATGTAATAAAAATAATAAAAAGAAATATTTAAAAAGAGAATCAGAAGTGCCATGTAAAGCCATGCAGCACTAAATATAGCCCCATGAGGGTTCTCTCTCCCTCTCCTCCTCTCCCATTCCTCACTCCCCCTCCTTCTCACTCCCCCTCCCCCATCTCATCCATTATCTCTCTCCAGTGAGAGTCCTGGCTGGGAGTGCTTAAGCTAACTCCTTTCTCAGCAGGGTACCCTAGCTGTAGCCTCCACAGTGACTGGAGATGAACTGAAGCAGGAACCAGGCTACAGAAAGGACAGTCAAGAAACCACAGAAGCAGGTCATGTAGAAATATGAATCTTGTCTTCCTCCAGCCTTTTGTTTCTTTTTCTGACATGTGAGGTCAGCAGCACCTTGTCTTACCTGCCTCATAGAGCTGGGAGGAAAATAGACTAATAGAAAATAGTCACTTAAAACAATGGTTAGCAGATTTTCCTATAAAAGACAAGGTAATGAATATTTTCAATTTGTAGGCCTCAAGTTCTTTCTCCTACCTATAAACTTTGTCATCAAAGCACAAAAGCAATTGTAGAGATGCATAGGAGGACATTTGTATGAAAATAAAACCCTGGGAATGAAAGATTTGAATGTATGAAATTTTCATATATGTTGTAGTTTCATCTATTTGCTGTGATAAAACACTATGGACAAAAGCAAGTAGGGGCAGGAGTTTGTTTCAACTTAGAGGTTATAGTTCATCATTGTGGAAAGTCAAAGTGGGACCTTGAAGTAGAAACCATGGAAGAACACTGCTTGCTAACAGGCTCACAGGTTCATGCTTAGTTGGCGTTTGGATACAGTCCAGCACCACCTGCCTAGGAAATGATGCTGCCCACAGAGTGTTGAGCCCTCCTTCATCTGTAACAATCAAGACAACCCTCACAGACATGCCCATAGGCTGTTCTGATCAGAACAAATGCTCAACTCAGACTCCCTTCTCAGTTAACTCCAGGTTATGCCAAGTTGACAGTTAAAGCTAATAAGAACAGCATAGTGCAAAATATTAGTCATATTTTTCCTGAACTATAGAGTTTTTGTCTTGCCTAGTTCCACAGCTGTTTAACTCCAAATAAACACAGAGAAACATATTAATTACAAACTGTTTGGCCAATGGCTTAGGCTTCTTACTGGCTAGCTCTCTCTTAGTTATTAACCCATAACTATTAAACTATGTATTTCCACATGGCCTTATTCTACTGGAGAATGCCCAGTGCATCCTATCTTCCCAATAGCTACATGGTGTCTCCTTAGTAGCTTCTGTTTGCATCCTCTCCCCAGAATTCTCCTCATCTGGTAGCCCCGCCTATACTTCCTGCATGGCTACTGGACAATTAGTGTTTTATTCATCAACCAGTAAGAGAAACATATATACAAAACATCCTCCATCACTGAACCACTGAAAAACCTAAGAACCATTCTTACCATATACCCATATAGGAAATAGCATAGATACCAGAGTTGGCTCGCAAACTCACCACTGACTTAGAAAGTACTTTGGAAAGGACAAAACTTCACATGTCTTTCAGAATGATGCTATTATCACTGTGCATAGGTGGTTAGCCTTTACAGTTGTCAATTGACCATTCATTGGTCAAACTTCCTTCTTGTATCATTTTGTAAATAATGTATTTTTTGTATATCATTTGGTCTGGGATAATCTATCACTCTCACCATTTTGAATAAAGATCTTGTACAGTTTTGCTGATAAGTGAATAGGGAACATCTTAGTCTGTGACTGAGGGTGTACCTCATGATGGGATTTTTGTGTCATTTTCTTTAGACAATTGGAGAGACAGGGGCATTAAAACTGGGCAAACCAGGCTTTGAATATAGCCTCTGCTAGTTACTGTTTTTGTGACCTTGACAAAGTTGTAAGATTTCTAAGTCACCATTTCTTCATAAATTCAGTTATTTACTCAACAAATATTCACTGAGTACTTACTATGTGCCAGGTGCGATAGAGGGCCACAGAAACATATTAATCAATGAGATACAGCATCTACCTTCAAGGAGACTACAGTTAAGGAGAAAGCATCCACTCATAATAGAGGGAGGTTGCTGCAATGAGAAGGGAATATCAGGATGTTATGGGAAAACAAGGGAGACACATCGCTCTAAATGCAAGACCCTTGAGGGGAGATCCAAGCCAATTACTAAAGGGTTAGCATTTGTCTTCCAGAGGAAGAAGCAAGAGGGAATACATGCCATATGAATGACTAGCCCAGGCATGGTCTAGGGACAAGGTAGCAGGGGCTGTTCATCATAGGAATGCAGGCAGCTGAGCAGAGAATAAGGTGATAGGAGGGGAGAGGAATTAGTATGGCAAGGAAAGCTGGGAACTCGTTGCTGATGTTCTGAGAGCTGTGTCAAGAGGGTTGATATTTACCTTTGAAGACAGTGAGGATGATAATATGTTTCACTCAGTAGAGACTCAGTAGGAGGGGAGAAAGACCAGAAGCAGTGAATCCATATAAGACTGTTTAAATATTCCAAATGCAATGTAAGGATGGCTGGGGAACATGGGAATTAACTTGGCGAGAAGAGGGCATCTTGAAGAATTTTTCTAAAGTAGATTCAATAAGAGCTGATGACGAGTTATAAATGGGAAGTCACATAAAATAAGAATAGAAGGTAGACACCCTTACTAATAGGGGTGAAGGTAGTGATCCAGGTTTCTATACAGAAATACTGTGTGAGTAGTGGCACTATTTACAAAGACTAGAAAGACTTAGGGTGATGCATTTTGGCTGGAGAAGTAACAGGTTCATTTGTAATACCACTGACTTTTCTAATTATCCTATTTCTTAGGAATACTGAACATGAAGTACTTGATAGAGTACCTGAAATGTTGTGCTTGCTTGATAAATGGTGACTCTTACTCTTGTATCATTTAAAAAAATCTATTTCGGACCCCTGTTTTGGTAAATCATGATGTTCTTTTGTTGTTTAGTACAAGTTCTTTAGAGACAGAAGAATTGCAGTCTTGCTCATTGTACCACATGTGTTCATGTGTGTTTCTTTCTCTCCTTCTCTTCTGCATGCTGCCTGGGGATTGGCTTCCTTGTGGTCAGCACCAATGGGCAGCGCCCAGGTGACCCCGGGGACTCCACTCTGCCTCCTCACCACAGGTGATCACCAGAGCCCTGGGCAGGAGGGAGGGAATGGTCCATGGCTCATGCTCTGTGGGTTCTCCAGGCCAAGTGCACCAGAGATGAACCGACAGTTCCTTCACCACATCCTCCCACCCAGCTGCCTGCCACCCACCCACTCATCCATCTTACCACCATTCTCTCCACCTACTTTTTCACGCATCCCTCTGTTCATTCACCCATCCACCCATTCTACATACTATGTACCAGGCATTGTTCTAAGTATTGAGGAAGACAATAACAGGTAAAAATGACAAGTTCTGATACCTTAGCTAATTGATAAAAAGACTACAAAAATAAAGGTGCAATTCTCACTAATGCTAAGGAGAGGTGCGTGTGACACACACACACACACACCTGGGACTAAGGAAGTCAATCACAGGAGAAATGGTAACTGAGTTGTCATCCAAGGGTGGGAGAGAGTTGACCTAACAGGCCATTCTTAAGGAATGAGTAGGTTTGACCACAACCTCAGCTCTACCATTGGTCCTGGTACAGTCTTTAGATGTGACTGGCCCCACATTTCCTTTCTGTTAAGAAGGAGTAATAATACTTGCCTCTTTTGGGACACTGTTAGCATTATGAACTCTACATATTCAGATTCCTCTGAAATTGCAGTTTAAGACTAAACAAGATAATAAATGTCAAAGAAGCTGGAATAGACCTGCCCAACCTAGTGTAAGTATTTGTTTGCTGTAAATGACAGTCTTTTCCCTCAAACACAGCATTAGGAGAGTTCATATCACATAATTAGACGCTATTATTCAAAAGATATAGAGCCCATCCATCAAAATCCAATGCCTATTCAGAACATGGAAAACACAGATAACCTGCTAACCACGCCTCTCCTTCCTTGAGTCCCCTTCTGACCAATGGAAAGCTTGAGAGATTTCACATATTTACCCACAGACTTTATCAAAGTTCTTGCCTGTCCCAATCACTGACTGGTCTGTTAATAGTGTTGGGAAATCACATGTAGGAGGCAAGGATAACATGAACCCTTTCATCTGTTCCATGCCCTTCCCAAACTCAAATGCATCACTTGACCCTGTGAAGAAGGGGATTCTGGTGCAAATTATCCATTGAGAGATATGCTCAGACATAAAGGAGATAGATACAGGACAGGACAGGACAGGACAGGACAGGACAAAGGACAATGTGTGGCTTGTATTAAACATGCCTGGGGGCTGGGGTGTCTCGAGAATATGGTTGTTCCATAGGTTGGCCCCATGTGTTAATCACCATGGGTTGTCATGAGTGTGCACAGCCTTCTAGAGAAATTGATATCTTCTCTAGAGTAGATGTCTCAGAGCCATTTACAGCCAGTGCCTACAAAAGCTGGGGAGTAAATATACCAATCAAATAAAGGAGATTTAGGCAGAGCCGCAGTAGCATCCCCTGTGACCCTGTGTTGGCCCTGCTATTTGTATTTCCATATAAATAACCATGTTTCAATGTGTCTGTCTCTCATCTTAGCCAACCCTTGATTATAGAAACTTAACTTACTGGATAGGCTTATTTTTACCTGGGAAGCCAAGTATAATGTTTATTTCACACTGTCATATTAATAACCTCAAGGGATGCCCTACATACTGGCAGCACATAGTAGGTCTTCATAAAATATCAGTTCCCATCCTTCTCTCAAACAAGCCCACCAGACTCACCCTTCCTCAAGAGAAGCAAAAGTCACAGATAGACACATGAGACCATGCAGAAAGACAATGAGAGGAAAGTGACTCTCGCCACTGTCCCCAAACTGGATTTATGGACAAACAGTGCCTCCCTGGAATGTGTATAAGCAATTCCATTTATGCTGACCATTGTTCTCTGGGCTCTATTCGAGTCAAACAGTGAGATGATGTTTTCTTTAAACAGAGCCAATCCCATATCGGGCACATTTGTTCTTACCTCTCGCCTTTTGAGGCATCTGAATGTTCCTCCTCTGACAGGTTTATTTTATTGTATTACATTTATTCCCACCCATTTCCCAGCTTCGTTTGATGGGTGAGGTGCCTGTGAGGTTTTTTTTCTCAGAGCAGGCTGTCCCTTTCAATGGGTGCTTTTGTTAATGCTCATTCCCTGGTGGCAATAATAGCTGATGTAAATAATAACTGCCTGGGGCTGAGTGATGGGGATATTGGGCTATAAGTTCAGGTTGTTTTCATAGCTGCTCCAGAATGGAGCTATGCATAGCCATGTGATGTAGCATGGATGGCCTAACCTTGGTGATGAGTGGAGGATGATTTCAGCTCTCAACTCTGCCGATTTCTGGTCTGGTAATCCAAGTAACTACTCATTGTTGAGCTTGAGCTCCTCACGTGGAGAAATAGGATTAATCATGCCCACTACCAGGGTTAATAAAAAGAACTGTTATCAGTGCTTGAGTGTCTCTGCCCAGCTAATGCTTCAGGTGTCCTTGAACCACTAGGCTTCCCTTCAAGGAATCCTGCTCTAGACCAAGGCTTCTGACCTTGGTAGGGTTGACATCTGGGCCTGGATTGTTCTCAGTGGCTGCAGTCCAAATGCATACTGTGGAATGTTTAGAGAATCCCTATTCTCTACCCATGAGATGCCATTAACATGTCAACCCAATTGTCACAACCTAATATATCCAGACATTCTCAGATGTCCCCTAAGGAACAAAATAACCCTCTGCAAATGGCTTTTTAAAAGCTTTGAGCGTCACTGTTCAATAGAAATATAATTTGATTGGTGGATATAATTTCTAAATTTTGAAGTTCCATTATGAAAATAAAAGAAACTTGAAATTAATTTGAATAATGTAACTTATTTCATCTAACATGCTCCAAATACCATTTAATAAGTAATCAATATTTTACAGAAGTATTAAACGGAAGATATTTCACATACTTGTTTTTATACTGTCTGACATCTGATTTTTTTTTACATTTGGAGTGTGTCTCAGTTCAGATGCTATGTTTTAAACAGTTAGAATGGAAATAATATTAAAGTGATGAAATTTGAGGGCAGGAAAGATGGCTTAGTCAGTAAAGATCCTGCCATGCAAGCATAAGAACTTGAATTTGTATCCCTGGAACTGGGATAACAACCTGTTTGGAGGAGCTCACCCCCATAATCTCAGCAGCAAGAGGCAGAGTTAGATAGGTTCCTGAGGCGCAATGTCCAACTAAACTTACTGAATCTAGAAACTTCAGATTCTAAAGAGACCCTGCCTCAAAAAAATAAATAAAATTAATCGTGATTGAGGAAAACACCAACATCAACCTCCAGCCTCTACATTAAACAAACCCACATAAGTATATCCTTTCACACACATGTACACATACATGACACCAGTGGGTACATTCACACCACATACATCTCACACACGCGCACACACACACACACACACACACACACACACACACACACACTGAGGCGTGCACATGCGCACACATACACACACAGACAAAAATAATATGCAACAAGTAAATATGTTTTTCATTATCTCCATTTTAAAATCTAAACTAACCTTAAAATTCAGTTCCTTGATCCTATTTAAAGTGTAGGATGATATGTGCCCATGGTTTAGTACCATTTGGGACAGTATACATGGACAGATGAAATGTGCCTTTATCTTCTTGGTCCCTGCTAAGGGAGAAAAGAAGCAAATGGAGTCCAGGTTCTGTAATTATTCATTTCCTTTTGTGCTACACCCCAAGGGATGTTTCTCCATGTTTGGCAATGTGTTCATCATGCATGTGGGGCTATATTCAGCAGAGACCTGAGAAGCTTCCATGGAGAAAAATGAGGCAACACCTTTCTTGGACAAGACTGCACATTTTTCTCTAGAAGGTTGACCGGAGGCTACAGGGGACAACTGACCAGTCAATTAACTTTTCACCTGTGAGAACTCAATCCAGTACAGCCCCACCAGTGCAGAAAGAATGCTTCCTCTCTCTACCCTTCTCTACTTCAGCCAGGCCTCTGCCTCTAGACCCAACTGGGCCATGGCAGTATTCAGCCACAGGCCAAAGTGGAGGAATTAAAGGCTATCTCCAATAGTATTTTGCTCTCACTGCCTTGGCCATGCTCAGTGCCCATTGTTAATTTATCCACAAGAAGGACTTTAGCCCAAGCCTTCTCCTGAAGCCCAAAATATATTTGTTAAAACTGGGGAACCATGAGAAGATCACCCCAATTTTATGAAGCCCAGATTCCTCATTATGAAGTTGGAAGTCATGCAGTTGAGTTCTGGTCTGGCTGGTTCAGTAACAATGAGGTACAGCTAGAGAAATGGATGTAGTCCTAGCCCAGGCTGGGGCTGAGAAGGTGCTGGTTCGACCTCCCTTGGTGTTCGTTTCTTTTCTGTTTACCTCAACTAAAGCTATTCCTATTATTTCTTCATTGGGGCCTTGCTCAGCTACTATGACAACTCAAAGCAAGAGATGAGGACAAAGAGCTAAGGAGGCACAACATTAAGATGCCTTTGAATTCACACCCCTCTGTTCAACCAGTTTCTTAGTTGCTGTCAGCATCAACCAGGACTGTGCCTGTAGTCTTAAGGTCAGAAACCCCAGTAGCAGGTCAGGAATACTGAATGCAGTGGGCTTTCTTTGGCTTTGCTCTCAGGCCATACGTGTGACTCCAGAATTTGTTGCCCTGAACCAGATACTGTCTTTATCTGTGGCCCATTAAAGTATGACAAGAAATGAGCTGTATTTTCTATTACCTACCTCTCAACTGAATCAGTAAACTTTGTCCATATGAGGCATACAGAACTGTTCTCTTCCAGTAGCACTCAAATGCTTATTCTGCCTTCAAAACAGCAGTTAGTTGGGGGGACCTCTATGGCTGAGGTTTTCATGACACCATTTTACCTCCTGGGAAATTCTTTTTAGGCCAAGGAGAAAGCAAACCATAGTCTTGGACTCAAACCACCATCAAATTCAAATTCAGAAGCCTAGTGTTATCCATCACCCCTCTTTCTCCATCTTTTGTGGTTGTTATGGGTTTTTTTTTCCCCATACTCTTATGGGGTAACGCCACCCAACTCCCAATAAATGCATGGAGACTTATTCTTTCTTATGAATGCCAGGCCTTAGCTTGTCTTATGTGTAGCTGGCTTTTCTTAGATTATCCCATCTACATTTTGCCTCTGGGCGTTTTCCTTTCTGTATTTCTGCACATCGTTTCTTTCCTTCTTATTCCATATCTGCCTGTGGGTTGGGTGGCTGGCACCTGACCTCGACCTCCTCTCCTTTTCTTGCTCCTCCCTCTTCTCATTCTTTCCTTCCATTTATTCTCTCTGCCTGCCAGCTCTGTCTATCCTTTCTCCTGTCTAGCTATTGGGCATTCAGCTCTTTATTAGATCAATCAGGTGTTTTAGGCAGGCAAAGAAACACTGCTTCATAGAGTTAAACAAATGCTACATAAAAGAATTCAGCACATCTTTATATCATTAAACAAACGTTCCCCAGCATAAACAAATATAACACATGTTTAATGGATATTCCACAACAATCTTTGATATCTAACCCGCCAGCACATCTGACTGACGCTGCCTCTGGGGTGTCTCATGGATCTCTCTCCTTCCTATGTGCAGAAGAGTCCAATCATGATTAACATGAGCCCAAAGCTTCCCCTACACTATGGGATAGACAGCCTGTCTCTGCCTTCTCCATTACTCTAACTTTGTTTCCTCCTTTGTCCTCTTTATCTCTTCCATACTGATCACATAAGTACTTGACTTTCTCACCTCCTGCTTTGCTTTGCTGGGATGCTTTCCTTCTGTGATCTGGCTTTCTAAACCTGTAGGAATTCTGCAAAGCCTGTTATCTCATGCTGAATCTATAGGAAATGGCCAGCTGCCTCCAGCCCTGAGGTCTCTGCTTCAACTTGGCACAACCCATAGCATAAGCTTCTCTGGGAGCTTCTTGGATTCTGTCAACTTTTTCCTTGTTCTCAGCAAATGTACAGTGGTTTTGCTCTTAGCCTCATTAATGCACAGTGAGATTAAAAGGTAAGAGGTTAATGCTGATAGAGCATGTACCAGATACAGAGCACTGTGTCTGTCCTCCTGTTCTTCCTTCTGTCTCTATGGAGTGAAGGTTCATACATCTTATCCAACATGTTTTTTTTTCAATTTTATGAGGATCATTGTGAGTCCCTGGGCAATGATTTTTCAGCCTACTAAGAAATCTATATGACCTTATATACCAAGTTTAAAAAATGTGCTAGGCCTGGTGCTGAGCCTAATATCTGCCCTATCTTTGCATGGGTCTGGTTTAGAGAAGTCATGTATCATCATAGTCATGGGGAGAGACTTGCATCAGTCATTCTTACAACTCTGGGCCTGCTTCTATTCTCATCAGCCCACCACCTCTAATAATAAAAGCGCTGTATTCCTACCCATCCTTTAGGTGAACGGGATACATATGTTTTAATCCAAAAACCCACTGACTCAGTGTTTCCATTTTTAAATGCCACGATTCAAAGGCTAGAAGAATGAAAGCATGTTCATGGTGGATTTGGCTGGAATCTCAACAATTGCTGCCCTGCTCCTTGCTGGTTTATTACCCTCGCTTGGGTTTGCTGAGCTAATCTGAATTCCATGCTGCATGTTTTCTGGCTTCTCTCTCTGATCCTTCTCACACTTCCTCTAATCCTTGCTATAGATTTCTCCCTCCCTTTGGGGTACCTTCTCTCTTTTCCAGGCCCTCTGATACCTACCAAAAACTGCAGGTTGCAGAGGCGTGATTTTGACTAAGCTGCCCCAGCTGAGCAGATCTTTTCTTTGTCTTTTTTCCCACTTCCTGCCCCTCTGAGTCAGGTAACACAACCATCCCTTGAGCGAACACTTTGTCTAGAGTTGTTTAGAAAAAAGGAACTTGCTTTTGAACAAGAACCCTGGGGAACCAGGTACTATTCATGCAGAAAGCCAGGCCATGCTGACCATGCCGAAGCCCTACATTCTCTTCAGACTGTGTCTGAGAAAGAAGTTCTTTTGTGGGCTATGACGTAAGGCAGTGTCTACCCTTTACTTAGTGAATTTCTAAGATCCCCATCTTGTCTTCATCCCATTGCTGGGCTGTATATTAGAATCATAACTCAACAAAGTTGTATGCCAAATTGTGTCTCCCAACAGATATGTTGAAGTGGCACCCCTCAGTAACTGGAAACATATATTTATGCAACACAAAATGTCCCCACAATGTGATTAGTTAAAGTGAAGTCAGAAAGTAGACCTTAAGTTAGTATGACAGAAGAGGTAAGCATCACATGAAGACACACATAGGAAGAACAGGGCAATAAAAGTGACAGAGGTTAGAATAGTCCATCTTCAAGGAATGGAATGCCAGGACTAAAGACCAGTAGCTAAGAAGAAATGAGGAAGGGTCTTCCTGATCTTTGGGAAATATGGCTTTGGTGGCATTGATTTTTTAGACTTCTAGTCTCTGGAAGTGTAAGAATCCACAGATGTTGTTTTAGGCCAGCACATTGTTATCACAGCTATGGAAGTTCATACGCTTGCCAACATCATGCACTTAAGCTTGGGACAGTAGTCTGTGGTTGAACCTCAAGTGCTATGCCTTCACTGTTGAGAGACCTCCACTGTGAAGAGATCATAACTAAGAATCATCATCTGAGAACACGTCTGTGACATACTCATATTGCTTCTGGTGTAACTTCATTTGTTAAATTATACATTTGAGCTAAACTAGTCTGCGGCTCTGACCCTTTCCATTCTGCTGTAGTTTCTACCTTCCATGTGTGGCTCTGATTTTTACCTTGCTGGCATAGTTTCTGTCTTCCATGTGTCATTAGTCATGGGATTTGCTGTTGGCCTTCCCCTGCCTCAGCCTTTGCTTTATAGTCAAGGTGTAGGACAGTTGTTTTCCATGCCTTGAGGTTATAAAGCCTACATACTATTGGCTTTTTTACTCTGTCCTACACTGATCCTAGGAGAGCTTCACTTGTTGCACAATTGCCCTGGGCCCATGCTCAACTGCATAGCAAGAATTATAACCAGATCACTGTGGCCACGTGTTTTCTCATTCCAGCTTCCTCAGAAAATCTAAAGGGACTATTGCTTTGCTGTGGGGCATCCTAAAGTGTGTGTGTTCTCTTCTACATCTGTTCTTCTCACTGTATTCTTAATCTCCAGTGCAGACTGTGGGTTTACCTGTTGGTAACAGTTAAGTATCTTTGAACCCCATGGACTCCAGCCTCAGTACTCAGATTTTTACAAGCAAGAGGCAGTGTTTGTAGACCTAAAGGGCACCAGCATGGGGAGAAGAAAGAGGGGATGCTAGATTGTGGCAGGGTTGCCTAAAATGTGAGTCACACCACTGACAACATGCGGAAATCAAGTGTGTAGTCTAGTTTTCAATAAACAGAACTGTGCATGCAGTCTTCTGAGACATGCTTCTGCCTGAGTATCTAGTATATTATACCTTCCCACTTTACAAGTTCCTTTTCTGTTAAGAATGAGCTCTATGATGGCAGGACTATTTCTTCATTAACTCTTATGTTTAGTACCTCATAGTATCTACCGTCATTGCAATAACTGATCTCTCAGGTCAGGCCATGTCCTGGGAATGTCTAGAACCTCCCCTCTGTGGCTGAGGGTTGAATTAGTGAATATAATCCATGTGGAGGTCACTTGAGCACTGTAAGTTCATGACCCCCACCTAAATTTTGTTTCTGATCAAGGTCAAAGCATGTATCTAGACATCATTTGACCTCTATCCATGGATAGAGACTGACAGATCCTAAATATAAGCCAAGGGCTGATGCCTAACCCCTGCTTTGGATTTGGCCCCACTTTATTACATCCAAGTTGTTAACCTTGACTGTGACTTAACCTTTGTGAACCTAGTTCACAAAGTGCATCTTCTTCCTGGTTTTGGACACAGCTTTGTACCCAATTGTAATTTAGCTTAAAGTCTTGTTCTGACAGCAGATAAAAATCCTTTCTCTAAATTGGTTCCTGGATCCTGGCAACATATGTAGGCTAGACCTCTCCAGGGCACAAAAAAGTGAAGTCATCTGGAGATATAAGGTATTTCCAGCCCATTCTCTACTAGGGGTGTGTCAACCATACCTATGTATAGAATCCACTGCATATGACTACTTTTAAGAAAGTCAGGTGCTAAATTTTAATACATGAAAAATATTTTGTGATAGAGGCATTTTCTTACATCCAGAACAGAGTCTCTGTAAGGATCTCATTGCACTACTCATAGAGCCATTCACAACCATGTTAGAACTTGATCGGCAGAAAATATTCACTGCGAAAAACAAAGTCTACCTAGCAACACGGAGTTGGGAGATGCATGGGATGAAGCCAAATCAGCATTGGGGGAACAATTTATTTGAGTGGCTACAGGGCTTTCAAACAATCAATTAAAGTGATTCTCATCTCACAGGGTGCTAACCTCCATTTAAAACTGAAAATGAGGGCACCTCTGTCAGCAACATTTAGCAGATTTAGATGTATGGGTGATGACGAAGTCACTTTTAACCTCTCAGGACTAGGTAATTTGGAGGGAATGTGGGGTATTAGAAATGTGTATCTTTACACCTAAGTCAAGACTTATTAAATTACTTTCTACAGCAAGGGTAGAGCTATCCGAGAAAAACCCATGTCTCTGTGGTATTTTCCAGCTACCTGACATTGACTCCAAGTTAAATCTTGGCTAAACGCAATTACTGTCATATGATGAATTGAGGCAATTTATTTATTACTTGCAAAACATCCTAGGTGATGTCACTTGAAAGAAGAATAGAATAATCCTTCTTAAGTACTCCATTATCAACCCAATCCACTCAGTGAGGAGGTTCTGTTCTGTGGTGTGGGGGAGGCAGTCAGCAATTTAAAAAAATCAGACACCAACCCCAAAGAATGGGTATTGAAAACAACAGAGAAAGCACTCACCTAAACTTGAGCAAAACATGACTCTCTGTGGAATTAAAATGAGGTGCTTTAGTTGCTAAATATCAAGGAAGGTTTTAGCAAGCAAGCCCAGAGTTTAATAATAAAACTAAGCTCAGAGTATTAGGGACTTTAAAATGGTGGTTGATATACAAGGGAAGTGAAAAGAATAGAAGTTAAGTTGAAAAGGTCAAGTTTAAATATCACTTGAGCAAAGCCGGTATAATTTAGCTCATATAACAAGATTCACATGACATGTTCATCAATCGCTTGGATATTAGAATAAGGTATGCTGGCTGGAGGGCACAAAGAGGGAATCTTCAAGTGGAGGTAGGTATGAAGTGGAATTGCTTGCTGTAGCAGGTGGCAGACCCATCAGGGACAGATATAAATACCTATGGCAGGTAGTTATACAAAGTTAGTTTTATCTAGCTGGTTGAAATAAGATTCTTGATCTCCCTAATACTGGTCTCCTTCTACCTTCTAGGTATCTGAGGGAAAACAGCCAGTTTGGGGCTAAACAACCTCTCCCCCAGTTAGTCAAGAAGTGGCAGGATAGCATGGCAGTTTAATGAGAAGAAATCCGGCATCAGACTTGCAGGCTTTGCAGGCTGTGCTGCCAGCTGCTGTTATACAGTCTCTCTGAGCTTCGGTTTCGCCATCTTTGAAATGACTCTGAGAGCAGAACCAGCTTCAGAGTTTCAGTAAGGATTGAAGGGGCTACTAGAGGTAACAGGCTGGAAACATGGCTGTAGCTTAAACCATGCCACACAGTTTATAGTTAATTATATTGGT
The DNA here is from genome assembly GCF_017639785.1 of Mesocricetus auratus. Taxonomy (NCBI): domain Eukaryota; kingdom Metazoa; phylum Chordata; class Mammalia; order Rodentia; family Cricetidae; genus Mesocricetus; species Mesocricetus auratus. The sequence goes on along the minus strand of NW_024429209.1, from coordinate 8,051,640 downwards.
GTTTTACATGTGGTCATGAATCCTATTCCTATCGACTCTTATGTTGCCATATTCTGGAAAACCCCAGGTTAACACATAGCTGTCATACAGGCCAGTCATGATTTATCCACTGCGGCTCTGGCTTGGCTGAACTGAAGACACAGTATGAGGCATTCACCAGATTTATATGTGCTGGTAACTTTCAAAAGCCACACAGAGTACAGTCTAGGACCATGTACTCATAGAGAACCCGTGTTGGTCCTTTGCCCATCTTATCTATACCTGTTCTTCTACATCGTCATGTCCTGCTTGGACATCCAGGTATTCCCTGCAGGCTTCCTCTCCTGGGCTACCATACCAGTGACTTCTTGGCTTGTCCAATGGAGACCCTAGTTAGAGATGGAAGAGAAAAGGCCAGGAGAAGCTCCCCCATTCAACTTCAGCCCTTCCTTCATCAGAGTGTGTGTCTGTCCCATGAGTCCAATTCCCCCAGAGGTATGCAGTTCTGTCTCTTGCTGGGTAATCTTGCCCTCTGGCTTATGGCTGATTCACTACTTCCTGTTTCTCCTGTCTGGGATTTGTAGTCAGCATCCTGATAACTTTACTCACAACTCCCCAACATCTTCTGATCCTAGGTACCAACTCCCTAGTACAGTGGCTCCCTTTTAAAGGCCTGGAGCTGCTTCCCTTTTCATGGTTGGCTGCTGACTGATATGGAGCCTGTACTGATTTCTAATTATCATCCCTTTACTTTATGAGTAGTAAGGGTTGGGGGAACCTGATTTAATCATCTAGTCTTTAATTTTTTTCCTGTATCAACATCACACTCACTAGCAGGGGAAAAATATCTGAAATACACATCTTTTTCATTAAAAAAAAGTCAGCAGTAGCATTTGTTTCTCCCCAGGCTTCCAGCTCCCCTCCTGTTCACTACAATTTCTACCCTCAAAGGCTGCCAAAGTAGTTCATGATCACAATTACAAATACTTTGAATGCTTTGGGATGCAATTTGTAAAGTCTAGAGGCTTGAATCTAATGAAGTAGCCAGATGCTCTCCCACCAACTTGTTTCCTATCTTGGACTTCAATTCCATCTTAAAATAACCTATCATTTAGAGAATTCGCTTCCAGCCAAGTCAAGCGCATATATAGTGCATACCTGACTTTAGCAGAGCCGGGAAGTTACCCAGCTTCCTTATCTGTTCCCTGTTGTCTCCACTTGGCAAAACATCCATAATCAGGGATGCCTGCTATGCTTAAAACCTTCCCTGGCATAGAGGTAGCTGCTCAGAGTGAGGGTTTCAAAGGTTTTTCGATGCTGGGTGCCAGATACACGCAAAGCCAAAGTAAAGACAGAGAAACTCTTCAACAAAAGAAGTCATTAAGTAGACAGGGGTAAACTGCCAGCACAGTAAGATTTTTAAGATTTGTGTGAGATAAGCCACACTGGGGATAATATGCCTTGGATAGCTGAGAGGCCACTCTGTGTTTTAAAGAGGGCAGTTTTTAGGAACTGCATCCCCAAGAGCCAACCTCCTTTCTTTACCATCAGTAATGATCACCAGCATGGGTTACACAGCCACTGGAATTTCCTTGGGTTTTATCAATTGCAATTAGACGTTCTTCATCTGTGACTTCTATTTTTTGTTGTATATCTTAACAGAGAAAATTCTGTGCAGTACAGCTATGCAGTTGGGCCCAATGCCAGGGAGAGTGCTTTGAGTGTGAATTATTAATCCCTTGTTGCCAAATTACATTACTGTTGCCATTAAGTTATCCAGATGTAAGCCTGGTATGGGCCCTGACTATATGAGCTGTCCAGTGCATCACTCTGGGGATGGGGACTTTGCCTAGCTTTATGCTAAGGACTTGGATGAAGCCAGGTAGCAGACTGCAAGGAGGTATGGCTCCAGCCTCTAGTTCCCAAAGCTAACTGACACTCTGAAACCAGTTCCCAAATGGTAACATGAGGACACCGAATTCATGCAGTCCTTCAGAGTTTGTCATGCAACTACTGATCCTGAGGAAGTCTTGTGATTTTAGGATTATCTCAATTTTTACAAATGAGAATATTAAATCACATTGTGTTTCATTAATTTGGTCAAAGTCACCCAACTAGTTAGCAATGGTGTAGAGTTGCAAAGTCAAGGATTTCTGTTTGACATTCATTGCTTTGGGTCAGTATCATAAAACCACAGCATTTCAATATCAAATGAAGCACCAAGGTCATGTAGTCCTTTCTGCTCGATAAGGTACACACTGTGCCCCTTGGAAAGCTCCTTTCACCATGGGTGACATGTTCTCTGCCTCTGTGAGTAACCTGGGAAAAGGCAGAACAGGATAGAAGTCCCAGAGCTACAAAAATGACGGGAGAATTTCTCACCAAGTGAAGTTAAGGGGCACCCAAGTTAAGATGGGGAAGCCATGTCAACTGATACTGAAAGAAAGATAAGAGTCTAACAAATATGCTGACTTTAAGAGGGTGATGGCTTCATTATTCAGGAATGCAAGGAAGTTAGAACAGGTGAGAAAGTAGGAGCCAGTAAACACAGAAAGGCTACCTCTTCAATGGGTCTTGGGACTGAGGACTGATTTAATGCTGTGACTACTTGGTGATGGAGCTCTGCCCTCTTTAGGTAAGGAATTCCTTGTTAAAATCTAGATGAAGTGGTTGCATAATAGCATGATAGAAACAGAGTATTAGGCTCCATTGGGTAACTCTTCCCCATTGAAAGGTTTCACATGTGGTTTCCTAATCTACTAGTCACTTCTACTCTCTGATCTTTTAAATTAAAGATACTAAACATGTTCCATCTTCTACAATGACTTGATAGGTGACCAGAAAGCAAGAACTGGATCTCATTAGAATAGACTCTCTAGATAGAAATGTTCTGAACCCAACTAATGCACCTGTACCAGGTGACTGATATGCAAATTTTGCCATGCTCTTGAGCCACACAGGGATTTTGTTACAATGTAACAGTGGCTTCCACATAGAGCCTGTGAGTCTGAAATTTTAATAAGCTCCTAGGTGATGCTGCTATCCTGATTGTCGAATCACTGTCTAAGTATCAAGCTTCTTGGTTTATCTTACCTCTGGGACTCTCTCTCAGGTGGTTGAATGTATAACTAGGCAATTTCATCAGAGAGTTCTGAAGAGTACAGGGTAGCATCGACCAACACTGCCCTTGCCAACCGAGGACTTAGGAATCCCTGGGGAAAATCAGAATGAGAAAGTTGTTTTGTAACATTGGGGAAAGCAGGAGGGAAACACAATTGCCCTGGCCTCACATAGGGATGTGAAATTAAGGGTGGCAAGATGCCTCTAAGAAACTAAGCACTGTATCTTAGGTACTGAGTTGATATATTCAAGAATAGGTAGCTAGAAAACATAAAGTCTGTTGTGGATTGGGGACTAAAGCTAGGAGGGAATAAGACTCTAAGTCAGTGGTTCCCTACGACCCTTTAATGTTGTGGTGACCCCCAGCCATAAGGTTATTTTTATTGCTGCTTCCTAACTGTAGTTTTGCTACTATTGTGAACTGTAATATAAATATCTGTGTTTTTCGATGGTCTGATGAGAGACTCGTTCGACCCCAAAGGCATTGCAACCCACAGGTTGAGGACCACTGCTCTCAGCTTTGATGAAAGAGTAAAGGGAAAAACCAAGTTACTGCTACTTTGAGAAAACTAATGTAGCCTTTGGGAGTTCTCAGAGCTCTGAAGGCACAGCTGGCAGGGGTTCAAGGTCAGTCCTGGAGCCTCATGTTGGAGACAGCTGAATTAGTAAGCTGAGTTCACAAGATTGTTTTTGATGACCACATCACACAGGGGACTCAAAGAGAGACTTAAAGCTTATCTAATTGGAAAGCTTATCACCTGGTGCCTCATTGCCAATTCTGATTTACTTGGATTGTGTTCAGTTTGGGTCCTGTGGAAGCCAAGGGTGAAGGGGATGAAGCCAAATCCCTGAGTCCCTTTCCTTCCTTCCAGTACCAGACTAAAAAACAGAAGTCATCAGAGGCAGAGACTGAGTCTATTAGGGACTGGAATTGATGGTAAGCAACTCTCTGGAGGATTCCCAGTTATTCCTCTTGGAATATCCTTCTTTGGGTTTCTGGGGCACTAAGTCAGATAGGCAGCCTTTGACTTCCCAGCCTTGGTAGCGGCACCTGTGGAATGATGGCCATCCTGGTAGGCAGCCCTGTGAGAAGCCCGTGGCGTTTTGCTTCCCTGTAACTCTGAACTCAGCTCTCATTCTTATCATCAAGCATCTACAGTGCCAGCCGTGAGCACATAACACTGATTCCCAACAGAAATGTCACTACTTCCCATGTCCCTATCCTTCTGTTCTACCTCTTAGATCATGTAGGGATCTTGGCTTATCTTTTCTCCAGAGTCATTCTCTCCATATGTCTATCACCATTGAATTACCAATGCCATTAATTTATGAACAGGAAAGCAAATCCCTAGTAACTACTGAAAATTGTCTTAAAGAATAAGTGAAAGTTGAATTTTCTGCATGTTCTTATAGTTGTGTCTAAGCCTGAATGGACCAGGAAAGCATAGTTGCCCCTGATAACATCACTGTGCAGTCCATGCTTTCATCTCTGAGGCCTGAGTTTTTCTCAAGTACGGGGCTGTCACGTTTTACAAGACTGCCCAGAATCTGGATGCTTTTCTGCGACCCTCAAGTGAGTACTATTGGTTGGTCATGGTCACTGATAAGGGGGCTTCTATCAAAAACATCTTGGACTTTGGGTAAAGGCTTCCTAACACTTAACTAAGACCTTCACTTCCTTGGAGCATGGCACCTGATCCTACCCTGGAAACTGTATGGGACAGCTGATCATGCCCTGTTTCTGGATATCCATCTTCTATTGGTTCTAGGACACCATACTCAGTTTTTCTTTCCCTATCTAGATGCTCATATTTTGTATGCAGGTTTGTATACCTCTTCCCACTCCAAGGACACTACTGAGCTACAAGTCTTTCACCCAAGCCTGCTTCTCCTTTTACTTGTCATTCCCTTCCTAAGTAATCTCATTAACACTCGTGCTACAAATAACATCTGTGGATATTTAAGAATTGATCTTTTTATCTATAGCTCAGACTTTTCCCCCAGAATTCTAGACTCGTACTTATAGCTGCCTAAATTCAAATTTCTCTAAATTCAAGCATTGTTTTCACTCTAGTTTTTCTTTTTGCATAGTTTCTTGAAGCCATAAATTCCACTATCATCTACCATATCATATAAACCAAAATCTGTGGCCACCCTTGTAATTTTTTTCTCCTTTATTCCCCTCACTCCATCTATCAACAATTTCACTATATTTGTTTCAGGTAATTATCACTTTATTACATCTCTGAATCTTCACTGCTATTTCTTGAGTCTGTGACTATCATCTTCTACCGGGGTGCCTACAAAAATCCGCAAACTCATTTCTCCAAGCTACTCTGGCTCCACAATGAGGCTGAGATGGTATGCTGGAAACATAAATCTGACCCCATCATTGCTCCATGAACAGTTTTAGATGGCTGTCTGTTTTGTTTGAGCTAAAGAACAAAACCATCATTATAACCTACAGTGCCATGTGTGAACTGGCTCTTGCTTCCCTCTCCAGAATCTTTTTTAGACTTCTTTTTTTTTGCTTTTTGGCCCCTTAAACACTACATTTCTACCATGGACCCAGTTCCTTGCCAGTCACACTGCCTAACGTAGGGTGTTGTACTGCTCCTGTATGCTTCCTTTGTCTACCTAGAGGCCTGGAGCTCACCCTACTGACCATTTCCTCCCAGAAGTGACTAACTTCCCTGTTATGCTTTTTCCAAGGGACCATGTGCCTCTCTGTCCAAACCTTTAACAAAGCAGAAAGTTGCTGTCTTAGGGTTTCTATTGCTGTGAAGAGACATCATGACCATATCAACTCTTATAAAAGGAAAAAACATTAAATTGGGGTGGCTTACAGTTTCAGAGGTTTAGCCCATTATCATCATGGATCAACATGGTGGCATGCAGACAAACATGGTACTGGAGACACAGCTGAGATTCCTACATCTTGACTTGCAGACAAAAGAAAATTATCTGTGTCACTGAACATGGCTTGAGAATATATGAGACCTCAAAGTCTGCCTCCACAATGATGCATTTCCTTCAACAGGACCATACCTACTCCCACAAGGCCACCTATCCTAATAATGCCACACCCTTTGGAGCTCATTTTCTTTCAAACCACCACAGTTGCCATTACTAATTATTGATTTATTAAGTATATACCCATAGTTACAAATACCAGTGATTGGAAACTCTCTGAAGATAGGGACTGTGACTGTTTTGCTCACCACGATGTTTCCAGATGTCTGCCACTAGTGGATGTTTGCAAATACTTACCTAAGGAGTGGGTGTGAAACTTATTAGACCAGTAACAACAGAGATCTTACAAAAGAAGAGACTCTCAGGGCATCTCAGCCTTAAGCTCCCAGCCTCTAGAACAGGACCTTGGAACAGGTACTTAGTAAAGTTTAAATCCACCAATGATTCAATGTTCTAGAGCCAACCTTTCCTGTAATTCTGAATTTAAAACCTGCCCCTATTGGGGACCTTTGTTGTTTGAGGTGAACTCTTTCCTTTGGCCTTGGTATATTACAGACTAGCTTTTTCTTAGAAATCCTACCTTCAATCTCATAAATAGAGGCTGCTTACGAGCCACTCATAAATACCCTCACTCTGCAACATCAGATTCCCCTAACTAAAGATGTGCTGTCTATCCCTGAATGTACCAGCAAATCATTGGGCTGCAAAATGGGGGAACCTGTCACACAAGCCTGGGGAGAAGTGAGTTGGTCTTGCCTTTATGTGGTGGAAGCAATAAATAAAATATATCACCTTTAACCATTTCTAGGAAAAGTTTATGACTGCTTCAGAGACTATAGCTTGGACCCAGGATTTGGACACCCAGGAGCTAAAGACATGTTACTGAATGAATAAATAAGTCATTCTGGCCTGTGTACTTTTGTATCATTCCAAAATTATTACCACACCATCTAGACACGGGCATTGCAACAATGAAAAAGACACAACACCTACACTTAAAGGTTCCCATTCCCACCAAGGACACCCTGCTAAGTAAACCAACTTGCTAAAGTTAACTAAAGTTTGAGGAAAGTGCCTGGAGAGAATATGCACTGTATACTCATAAGCAAAAAAAAAAATTGAAAAGTGTCAGTTTTCCTGCAGGCCTGCTCTTAAACAGAAGTGAGTTTGGGGAATCAGATTTGAAGTTTTATGTTAAAAAACAACCCTTCAATTTGATGGTCAGCTAAGTTCTATGAATACTTTACTAAAAGCAAGAGAAAACTCAATTTTGTTCCATGAGGACAAATGTGTGCAGGCAGAGACATCATCCCTTTAGCCAAATACCAAACAACCACACACATTTAGTGAGCCCGCATTATGAGTCAGAATCTGTGCTAACATAGAAAACAAAGATAAAAGACTCCTAATGCTACCTACGAGGAGCTTGCAGACCAGTGGAAAAGACAGATGTGAAAACAAGCAACTAATAATATCAGTACATTGTGGTAAGAGCTATTGTGAGGTATGTGCAAAGTGTTATAAAGTGTTATCAGAATTTAGAGGAGAGAGAAACTCTGCCAGAGGCTCATGAGGCCACAGAAGGTATATTGGCTGATGAAGGATGAACTGGTGCTGATGTTGCAGAAAAGCAGAGATGAGTTTAGGGAAAGGTGCTTCTGACATTAAACTGCCTCACACACACACATAAAAAGTGATTCTAATGGGGAAATAAAGACAGCAAGAGAAAATTGTCCTTGGATGCTGGTAGCCCATGGACTACCTGCCCTCCAGATTGCCTGAGACAGGAACTTGCCTTATATCCTTAGTAAATGCTCGGAGAAGCTGGCTCTGCCTTCCTTTGCTTATTTACTTTTGCTATGGAGCAAAACAATTGTTTGAAGATGAGGGATAAGGAGCTAGGTGCTTCAGGAGCTGAATTTAATGTTTCTCACCATTATGGCCTAGATCTGGGATCACCAAACCCGGAGGATCTTACTCCTGATATTAATATCTCCCATGTGACTTCTGGCAAGTCCTTTTGTTTTTTTCGGTTTTTTGCTTTTTATTTTTTCTCCCATATATAAAATGGGAAAAACAATGTCTGTCTTTGGGCCTGTTTGTGAGGACTGGCCAAGTTAGAGCCCTGAGTCACCCACATAGGCCTAAAGACATAATAAGTTCATACTTTCCGTTACCAGAGACTGAGTCAACAAGTTAGCATATAGTATTACATAATTGCATATATTGAAATTCATCATGTTTTCTGAACCCAAGGCAATTCCTTTTAATCTACTATTTTTTCCTCTACTATGGACTTCTTAAAAGGAATAAAACAAAAAAGATCCCTAAGGTCACAGTGATTTTAATTGTGTTAACATGAAGCTATTATTTGCATTACATAATCTGAAGCATAATACTAAGAACCCAAGAACTGAATGGTGAGCCAAGGTTTGAACTCCCATAGCAAAGCAACAAAATGAATAAAATCTTATGTTCCCACAGGGCAAGTATGAGAAATTCTTTTGATTGCTTAGATGTCAGTTTCTTCCTCTCTAAGAGGACATCACCTCTTAAGGAATTAATCCAAAAATGGGGATTATGTGGAACAATGTATTTGAAGCTATCAGCATAGTGCCTGGCACATAGTTAGCCTTAATTAACACACACTGTTATCACCATCACCATTGCCTGGTTACCTGTAGGCCTTTTAACATCTTCTTCCTTCCCCTTTCCTCTCAAGGTGCTTCCAGCCAGAATTCTAACACTGTGGAGCCAGAGAAGCAGGTAGACAACACAGTGAAGATGGCAGGTGTGATCGCTGGCCTCCTCATGTTCATCATTATTCTTCTGGGTGTGATGCTGACCATCAAAAGGAGGTGAGACTTGATGTTGCCTAGAAGATCCTGCTGACCCCATGACCCCATCACTACCATGTGGCCAGGCCATTTTTTTGTGTCAATTACTGTTAAGTAGAAGTTTTCCGATAGGACCCTTGAGTTTCTTGTGCTATTGTTTGAGAGATATGTGCTGCCTCCTTGGCAAGTGGCTTTGAGAAGGCTACCTTTTAAGGTGGTCAGTGATCCCTATTGCTCCCTTGTTGTGCCATGGAGTCTGGTTATGATGAAGTAAGTCTTCTCGGAATTAACTACTTTGTATGATTTTTGATGCTCTCAAATGGTTGGGGAACTCCAGAAACACAGATGAACACAGTAAAATAATACTTCATCTTTTCTTACCTGCATTTCCCCAACATCCACTGGTCAAGAGTAGCCTATTATGCTTCCTCAAAGCTTCCAAAGGAGTGAGACTCTTAGAGATTGTCCTACTTGAGATGCCTTCCTGTGCCATGTCTCACCAAATCTTCTCAACTGGCTATTAGCGCTTGTTTTCTTGCGTACCTGTGGGCAACTAATACAGTTTTCCTTATGTTGTATGTATTTTCTTTCAAATCGCACTGCTGATGAAAGCAAGGGTACCAATACTTCCTTTCTTGTCAAGAACCAAGCACCCATACTCATCCTCTGCTTAAGATAATAGTCATGGGATTGAAGATAATAAAAGGGAATTAAAATAAGGATAGAAAATGGAAAGTCTGTAGTAACAGCAATATCATTAAGGACCATTATATATTCCCCAAGGTCCTCTGACCATCTCTGTTTAGCCTTTACTTGTCATTGTATTGACACACTTAACTTCCCATATCTGTGCCTGCAGTTTCACAGACAGTACACTCATGCCTCCATCTTCCCACTTTCCAGCCAAAACTAAGAAAGAATCAGCCATATTATAGTGACATCTGTTACAACCCCATCTTTCCACAATGCAAACAGTAGTTTACATTAGTCTTTAAAGTTATTCCTGACCCTGAAGCTCAAGGTTTTTTAGCTGTAGCATTCAGGACAACAACAATGATAAGGACCAGGGAATTTTTACCATCTTCAAATTGGTAGACACTTTGAAATTTGTTTTCCTCCAGAATAAAGAAAATGAATGCCCCAAAAACAGTGAAGAAAAAAATTGAAAAGCAGTGTCCTTATTTCCAGTCACAGATGACTCAGAAGTGCTGGTGTTACCATTATATATGCAGCCAGCCCTTTCTCAGTCACGAAGCCACCAGTGTGTACCTGTCTGTCCCTCTCTCATGGTAAAACTTCATTCATCCAGCCTTCTTCCTTACTAGGATATCTTCTTGTGGGGACTTGGCCTTTTATTTACATATTTTATCTAATGCAGCCATTTCTCTTCTCAAGGAACCAGTAGAATAGCTTTAGAGTTAAGGTTCTCAACCATCTATTAATTTTCCCACTGGAAAAAAAACAACTAGAATGAAAGGAAAGTACCAGGTTATTATCAGAGATACAGAGACTTCAGAGAGCTATAACATCTCCTTGTCATCCCATCATCATTTATAAAACATGGCCATACTCTATGTCCCAGGGCCTAGTCAATCAGCCACTGTTATTTGAGGTAGAGATACACTTTGAGTTCTGTTGCGGAAGTCCTGTGTATATGTCAATAAATTACTGCTGGCCAATAGGAATCTAGATAGGTGGGGCTAGGAATCCAAGAGGATTCTGGGAAGGAGAAACACAAGAGAGTCAACATGTAGCTGCCATGGGGTAGGAGCCAGGAACTATTCTCCGGTAAGAGACATACTTAGATTAACAATTATGGGGTAATTACTTAAAGCAGAGCTAGCCAGTAAGAGACAAGCAAGGCCAACAGCTTCATAACTAATATAGCCTCCTGTGTGTTTATTTGGGGACTACAATGCGGCAGAGCCCAGGCGGCTGGCAGGGGGGATAAACCAAAGCGGCTAGCAAAGAAAAAGCTGCCCTTAACATAATGGTGTCAGAAATGGGATCATGAATTTCCACGCAAAATAACAAATGCTTTAAAGGAATTTTAGAAACAGAAGAACGGAGAGAAGCACAGATTTTGGTAGCAGCATTTTTCTCAGGTGTGCTCTGTTTTGCTAGCGACAAGCTGAGATACATGCGGCTCGCTTATGGGAGTCTTCCTGACTCGGCATAAAAGGAAAAAAAAACAACAAGGTTGTTTTAAGAGACTCTACTAACAATTGAAAAGTTGTACATACAGCTGGAAGTGGCAGCTTTTGCTGGAGGTCAGCATGGACTGAGGCGGTAAGCTGCAGTCACGCTTACGCCCGCCATCTTGACGAAAAAAAAAAACCCGGCAGTTTAAAACAGCCGAGGTTTTACAGATAAGACACGTGGCCAGAAAAACATAAAGATTTACAGTAAAGTCAGACTTGGAGGCAGAGTTCTCTGGAAGTGGTAAGCATATTGTACATCTAAGATCATTCACAGGTTTCTTAGCCTTGCAGGTGGGTTAGAGGCAGAGTTGAGTCTCGGGTTGTCTACATGGAAAAAGTGGCCAATTAGATGGAACTGAATATCTTGAAATTGTCTGATTCTTTGCCACCAATTTGTAAATCAGATATGTTCTTTCAGTTTTGCTCTTTCTAAAGCCTGGCTTAACCTACATTACCATTGACTGTGAGCTTGTGAAAAAATTTCACTTCCTTCTCAGTAGCTATTTCTGAAATGTGTGATTTTTCTGGGAGGGAGAAAAGGAATGGTTTTCTGTTTCTAGGGTGAGAACACATAGAAATTGAGCCTTCCGTGTAGTTTTAACCTTTTCCGGGGGTATCTTTATTATATCTCATGTATATAAAACTGTCAGACACAACTAACAGGTGTCACATGGTCACCATTTCATCCCCCAAAGCAAAATTTAGACCTTGTGGCAATGTACATCTTAGAGATGCTGATCTGTATGTGCACACGCAGTATGTGGACATGCTTCTATTGGTTGATAACAATAATTCACAGATGGAGAGAAGAGAGATAGGAAGACGGGTAAAGGAGAGGAAAAATAGGAAGAGAGGGAAGAGAAAGGAAGAGAGGAGAAGTAAGGTAGGGGAGGGGAATAAAGAAGCATGGTCCTGCTTCTTTCTATTAATCCACAACATTTTCCTATGTCTAGAGATGCCTCAAAGACAATGAAGTCCACAATGAACTCATTCTCTCTGTGGAATTTTTCTGACTCCAGACCTGTTTATAAATATGGGAACATTACTCAATTCAGTCCTTTACTAACCTGTTCCTAGCCAAAATACTAACCATAGCAACTTGAAGGGAGAAGTTGAAAAGAACAGCAAATGAACCCAGTTCAAGGTCCCTGTGTCAGGATCCTTTCAGAGTATCACTGTCACCTGCCATTCCTGGGTCCAGGGCTTCTCAGAGGTCAACTACCTGTGCCATTAAATATGCCCTTCACTGGTTTGAGCTTGGCAAGATCCTCCCCCTGTCCTCCATAGTCATGAATGCAGTGACTAGTTTGTTTTTTCCTACTCCCTGTACATCTAAGACTTGAGTTGAGTCCATCAGATCTTTCCAGGCTATAGCCACAGGTGTTTCTATTAACACAGATGTTCTAGGACTCTTCCTCTTGGGGGGTGCACCATCACTGATGGTAAAGCTCTCCTCTCACTCTCCAAACAATCTATCATCTTGCTAGAAGTTTCTTTTTTGTAATATAACTATTAGCAGGGAGAATGCACTTGAAGTGCAAAGGATACAAGGAAGGATTTAATGGAGAAATTCATTTACATTTAGATGACTCAAGAAAAGAGAAAGGAAGGAAATAGGAAGGAAAAAATCAACACAACCTGATGAATATTTTGTAATCTTAACTTGTACTTGTTTTACAATGGAGAGGAGGGTCTTCAGAGATAAAAGTCAAATAGTGATGTCAATGGAGATTTAAATAAGTTTCCTTTATGGCTTCCAAAGGACTCAAGTTAAAGTTGAGAATTAGTTTTGAAGCATTATTAACCAATCTTCTTCAATTGTGGAGCTATATAAAATATGGGTGTTATGAAATGTAGACTCTGAGCCCTTCCCTGTGGTTTTAGCCATGCTCACTACAAAATATTCATCTGTAATTTCTCTTTTGTTCCTGGATCTATCGATTATATCAAGACTTCAGACTTTTTCCTAATGGATGCTCAAAGACATACACCATGCCATTATATAGTAACACATACCCTTTATGTCCTGAGCTCCTGACGATAAGCCCTCATTACCAATGCCTCTCTACAGCCTGGAGTTCATTTTACCCTTTCCTTTCTTACTCTGCAGTCATGAGACTGTCTCCTCCAAAGAAATAGGCAAGCAAGATGTTGTGAGGCAGCCTAGATTGCCCCTTAGCCTGATACCATAGAGCACTGGATACTTTAAATGCAGAATGAGATAGAAAAACCAAATGTTTGTGCCTTAACCAGTACATCTTGATGGTTGATGCTGTCATTAGTCACTCCCATATAAGAACCTCTACAAATTAGTGTTTTGGGGGTTGTACTTTTCCATGTATATTCCCCCAAGTTTTATGCAGTTTGGGGTCCTACTGCTTTGTAATTCACTTCCAGGAGTATGAGAATGAAGTTTGTTATAGTTTTCTTCTGTTGCTGTGATAAATAACAGTCTAACCAAAAGCAGCTTAGGGAAGGAAAAGGTTTATTTCTATCTACAGGTTACAGTCCATCATTGAGGGCAGTCAGGGCTCTACAGGATTGCTAAGGGCAATCAGGTTATAGTCCATCACTAAGGGCAGTCAGGGCAGAAAATCAAACAGGTCCTTGAAGACATGGTTTCTTAACAAAACCACAAACTGAGAATCAAAACAATAAGATACAACATGTCAAAACTGAACAAAGAAGTCCACAAAACAAAAGACATGGAGTTCATTTTGTGTTGCAGCCAAATTTTATGGGGACTGTTCAGGCATTGCTCTATATACCTACATAAAGAATTACAATGTCTGATATCAACAGGAACACTCATCACACACTGTACCAAACCCATTCCAAAACTGTCACCAATGTGCTAACAACAGTTCTGCAAATAACACTCACACACTGACCTAATTTCCTCACTTTCTGCTTAAACTGCTGAGTCTTCTGGGTGTCACCCTTCTAAAGATCGTAATTGCATAGATCTGTTTATGCTCCTGTTCTGTTTATTTTATAAGTGGGGAGTGAAGTTCAAAGGGGTTATACGAGTTGGGCAAGGTGCTAGGATAAATTTAGGAATAAATCCAGACTGTGATTCCAGAGTCCAAGATGCTAATTTTCACCAGTGCTGAAAGACTAACAGAAATCAAACAAATCATAGAGGCCCAGGTTCAGATACCACTTTCCAACTCTTGATTTTGCTCTACTCTGTCTTTGGGCTTATGTTTCCAAAGATGAAATATTTTGAAATATTTCTTTGCCTACAAGATTCTTATCACTGTCAAAGTTTCACCCCCTTGTTCTTCCAAATATAACTACCAAGTGTGACATCCTACCTAACAAGGTCTTCCCACAAACCAATCCCAGCAGGAGAGCCCAGTGACAGTCCCTTACATGCAGCCCCTATGCTGCCTACACCCTCTTCCTCTGTATATTCAAGACAACCTAGTAGTGATTATTTTGCTGACCTGAAGATGGAAGTGGCTCTTGAGGGTAAGGGGCTTCTCTTTCAGGCCTCCCTCATGTGAGTTTCCTTGCACTGTATCATATACCCTTGAGCATCCACTAGGTATTTCAAAGTCAAAGTAAAAATCATTGTCTATCTGTCAACCAGATCCCAATCTTCTATCCCCAGCTCATTGATAGGTGCTGCTTTTTATCCTATTTATCAAGCACATGAGGTTTTTATCACCTTGAATTCTTCTAAGCCTACATCTTTGCGTTTTTATGGTCAGACATTCTCACTGTTCTTGGCTTCTCCCAGGGTAGACCTCTAATGTATGTGTCTCTTCACTAGCTTCTCTCACTATGATCACTTTAACCCATCTCTCCGTAGGACCCAGAATAATGCTTTAAATTTCAGTGCATTCTCTCTAGCCTGTTGTCTAAAGCATCAATGACTCATGGGGTGAGGGTGAAAGACACAAGTTCAACTCCTTTGGAAAATTGCTTCATGAAGCTCTGCCCCCATGGTCACTGTGATTTTTCAGGTCCTGTATCATTACCCTGACTCCTGTAGTTGTATTTGCGAGCTTCATTCCTATTCAGTGCCCGTGTTTCTCACGTGACCATATACTACCTATATAAAGGTCAAACTATGGTCACCTGTCCTGTAACCCTTGTCTTCCTGGACTCACACAGTCTGGATGTCCTCTGTGAAGGTCCACTTCATGTTCTGATTCAAAATTGTCATCTGTATTCATACTTTATCTCCTCCAGTGGATTACTAGCTATGTATTTTGATTCCTCCTTTTCTCATACATGCCTTGCAGATACTGGGGCTTTTCTACAAAATAAATAAATAAATAATAGACTGAGTGGAATATCCCAGTGAAATTAAAGCAGATGAAGGCCAGTACTAGTTCTTAACAAGTACATTATCATTCAGAATGTAGATTCAAAAGTGAGCACCTAGCATCAATGGTGTACCAAGTCCTAATACACATGAGGTAACTCTGGAGGACACTGTTGAAAATATCCATGAACTGTGCCATCAAAGATCACATAGTTTAGAAAGAAATCTAAAGAAAAACAGAAGAGTGAAACAATCAGAAAACCTAAGTCCTTTTAGACCAGCTAAAAAATATAGGGCATATTATTGGGTTATAGTGTGTGTGTGTGTGTGTGTGTGTGTGTCTCCAGACAACTGACACACAAAGAGTGTTAGAAAATTGCCCCAAATCACATGACTCTGTGTTTCTGTGACAGATTACTGTGCCTCATACTTAGGCAATCTGATGTTGAAGTACTTTCTCTTAAATAATACTATCTTACCTAGATTAAATATAAAACAGGCCCTACTAAATTGAATTGCTGAATTTTGTGGCACTGTTTTAAAACAGTCATTGAGGAGAGAAGAAAACAAATGGCATGTACCATTTTGTCCCCACCCTGTACTAAATGACTTATCAGGCTCAGAGAAGCAACATCCCCCCACACACCCTTCTGTTTGTGTTGTCTTGAGCCCCTACCCAACTGGGAAGTATGGAAGTCTGTTTCCAATTGCTCACATGTAAGTCACCTATTGATTTTGCGTCTCAATCACCCTTCACATTTGCCTCTTTTTCCCCATCCCATGATCATTGTGAGGAAAGTCCCCCATATCTCTTGTCTTGACTCTTGTTCTATCTTCTACAGCCACTATCCTTTTCCCTTTCAACTTTCTCTTTATGCTGCTCTGAGGATCCTCCATCGAGAATAAATATCTATCCATATGGCTTTGTGGGATTCCCTATGACCTTTAGGATGGAGACAAAGTTCCTTTGCAATATCATGACATTTGTACTTTACATACCACCCACTCAGTGCATAAAACAGTTCCAAATACCTGAAAATGCCCACTCACAATCTGGCTCCTCTGATTTTATATTCAAGCATTGCAGTTTCTGGTCTACCTTTTCTGTTTTCTCTCTCCACCTCCAGTTGTGTGGTCCCACATTTCTATGTTGTCATATCCTATCAGAATCTCACTATGGAATAAAATAATAATACAATTCTTGGTAATGTGGGCTCTTGAAGGAAGACTTCCCAGATACTAATACCCACCAGCCACTTACCCACTGTGTGAATCTGGGAGAGTTACTTCTTTGAACCTCATTGTCCTTGTCTGTTAATTATGGATAATAATGTCTCATAGGGTTAGTGTTAGGACCAGATGAGGTGATCTACATGATTTACTGAGAATAGTATCTGGTATATACCCTATTGTTTTAAAAGTAGCTATCTTTTAACTTTTTGTTTTCATTTTTATTCTTCGAGAGTTTCACACAATGTATTTTGCCCATATGCAGTCTTTCCTCCATACTCATCTCACATCCAAAATCCCTTCCATACCTATCCTTTAAAAACAAATACATCAAGTGTAGTTGATGCTGCTCATATACCCTTGGATGTGTGGCCTTCCATGGAAGCATGTTAATCTGCTCAGGGATTAAACCCTTAAAGAAAACTGACTTTCCTCTCACATGTATCAGTTGCCAATGGCTCCTTAGCTAAGGTTTTGATTTTGTGCCCACCTCCTCTTTTCATGCCTGGTTTAAGACTGGATTGAGCTTTCACAGGTCTTGTGCTTACTGTGTCATCTGTTGTGCCTGCTGTTTCCTTCTAGCCATCTACTCTCATCTTACAATATTCCAATCCCTCTGCCCCCTCTTCTGCAATGGTCTTACACTACTATCTAGTGCACAAGTGATTACCTTCTATTTAAGTGGTAGCTATAATTATTGCCTCCTCTATAATTTTCTTGCCTGGCTTTAATTTTAGACCAGGTGGGCTGGATTAGAATCTCATTTGTCTATTCATAGTACTTGGCATAGACAGATGTATTAGTAGACTCTCAGGAAATTTTTTAAATTAATAATTAAATGATGTTTGAGTAGATGATGAATGTGCTGTTGGATGGATGGAAGGCTAAGTCAGTGGATGAATAGATGAATAGGTGGGTTAATCCCTTGGTATATAGATAGAGGAATGAATTATTAGGTGGATGGATAGAAGAAGGATGGATGGGTGGATGGATGGATGGGTAGATGGATGGATGAATGGATGGATGGATGAGTTTATGGCCTAGATATATGGGTAAATGACCAAATGTGTGGTTAGATAGACAAGTTAGCACTGTTAAAATGATATAGAGCAAAGAGAATCTCTACCTGAAGTCAGTGTTGTCAGCCAGCTAAAAGGCGATTCTGCAGTATGTGATTTATTAAGTTTGGGATACTGTTTCTTTCCCTTCCTAAGCACAGCTGTCTTTGTGTTCAGGATTTTTGGTTTTCAGGCAATCTGTTATCTGCAATATCACTGTATCCTTGTAAATTCAGACCTTCAGTAAATCTTCTTCAAGGTTTAGAGAATACATGCATGTAATCTGTGTTGTGGTTACAGAGCAAATATCAGTGACTTTGCAGCTTGGTTGAGAAAAGACTGCCCCTCATTAGACCACTGCCATTCTAGGAGTTTCATTGACAATAGCTCAGAGACAGCACTGGTTTTGGCGACCTCCAAGATAACTCAAAAAAACAGGCAGTGTTTGTTTACATGGGAAGCAGGAAACACGTTGTTAGGAGGGGGAGCCCAGAAGAGGTCAGCCTTGAAAGTTGAGATCAGAAAATTCAGTGGATCAGAATACTGAGCCAAGCCTGCTGCCCAAGAGGATGTAGCTGCCAGTAGAGAAGCCCAGGTCAGGACAGACATGTTCCTACTTCTCCATAGGTACACAAAATCTTTGGCCAAGTGAAGAGCGCCCTCTTAGAGCCTTGCATTCCTAAATTGAAAGTAATGGTTACAATGTATACTCTCATATAGAAGACTCAAAGAGCTGAGGCAGGGGCATCATCAGGTCTGGTCCACTTTTGGCTTCCTGTTTTATGTCCTCAAGCCATGTAGACTACATGGTGGTTAAGAACTTGACCTTTGGAGAAATGATGCCATCAAATCTGAGTGCTGGTTCTGTCATCTTCACCCCATTTGCCTCAGTTTACTCTTCTATGAAGTGAAGATGGTAGTATTTACCTCTTTGGACAGTTGTAAGGGAATATATCAGCTAATCTGTGATAAGGACATAGAAAAGTGCTGGTACCTAGGAAGTGCTATCTATATATTCTATTCATTTTACTATTATTATTATTATTATTATTATTATTATTATTATTATTATTTTGGTTTTTACAAGACAGGGTTTCTCTGTACTGTTTTGGAGGCTATCGGTCCAGCCCTGCCTCGAACTCACAGAGATCCGCCTGCCTCTGCCTCCCGAGTACTAGGATTAAAGGCGTGCACCACCACTGCCCGGCTATTCATTTTATTATTATTGATAACAA
The DNA here is from genome assembly GCF_017639785.1 of Mesocricetus auratus. Taxonomy (NCBI): domain Eukaryota; kingdom Metazoa; phylum Chordata; class Mammalia; order Rodentia; family Cricetidae; genus Mesocricetus; species Mesocricetus auratus. The sequence goes on along the minus strand of NW_024429209.1, from coordinate 8,032,731 downwards.
TTTTCATTGTCCTACAAAGTATATGCATTGTCCTGGCGATGTCGACGAGGTGGGAGATAAACCACATTTCATCTATCCCTAGCATATTCCAAATTACAGATTAGTATTAATTAATATTAATTTAGATTTGTAGGGAGAGATCTTACTAGGCACCCGTGGCACTCACCACACCCTTTTGGGTGTGGCCACAGGTGCATACGGGGCATGTGGGATATAGGCCTGAGGAGAGGCAAGCAAGCTCCATCGGGGTTCTGGTTGGATCTCGGAGAGCAGCTGAGATTGGATGCTCAGAACACTGCCTGGGTTATCAGTTTCTCATGTGTTTTCTCCTCAATAAAATTAACCTACTTCACCCCTATCCCATGTATCCCATCTTCTTCCAACTTAGATTAATGTACTTTTTTGAAAAATATTTATATATAATGTCATAACTTATTTGGATATAATCTAAATAAAGTCATCTAATGCAAATTACCATACAGTCATGGTTGCTCTTAGGAATAGGTAGTCATTGCTTCCAATGTTTCAGATAGAGAAATTGGAACAAGGAGCTATTTAATTACTTGTTCCAGACCATGCAGCTGTAAATGATGGTACTGGCATGCTCAACCTTCTTGTTTTTCTGTGACCCAAAAGCTATTTGAAGTGTCTGTCATGTGTGGCAACAACTTAGTAATAGGAATCAAGAAGCAGGTTGGGGTGGAACGAGCCAGCTTATCTAAAACATCACAGTGAAAGAGCTGAAATTAGAACACTAGCCTCTTTCTTCTCATGTTGCCAAAAATATGTAAAAGGGTTAATCTAGTTCTATTGCTTTAACAAAGTGCCCGAGTCAGGGGAACTTATAAAGAAAACACACTTGCTTGTCATAGTTCTGGATAAATCCAACTGCACGCTGCCAACATCTGCTCAACTTCTGAGAAGGGCCTTCTTGCTGCAGTATCACATGGTGGGAGAGCATCAGTCAATGAGCAGACTGAGTATGTCTCCCTCTCCTTTTAAAGCCACCAGTTTCATTATGCCCCATCCTGCCCTGACCCTGATGTTCTTCTCTGGTCTCAATCACATCCAGACGACCTCTGATAGCATCAGCATATGAACTGGGGCCCAAGTTGTGCCATCAGCTTCCAGGGAGACATTCAAGCCATGGCAAGAGATGTTTAGACCCTGAGCTTTTTGCCTTTAAATAATAGCATTTTCTGGCACTGCACCCATCATAGGTGAAGCAGAAGAATTATCGGTAGCAACTTGTGCAACTGGTGAATGGGAATTTGATGACTCACATAAATTTATCCAATTTCTGTCCATCACAGATCTGTGTCTTCCCCTTTAATTCTCCCTGAGCAATTGGGGTTGGGGGAGGAGGTCACTGGGTCAGGCTATACTCAGTTCATTTCCTCCAGCTCAGCCTACCGAGAAAAAGTGTTTTCTTTATGTTTTCTTAGTACTCACTTTTCTTCTGGACTTTAAGGGTTATTGGGTTGGGCTTGATAACCCTGCCTTGAGGTCTTTAGCTACTTCTGACTTGAAAGGTGGAAATCCTGAGCTCTGAATATGTGTTGACACCTCTGTGATCTGAATATACATTCACACCCCTGTTGTTCTAAGACTGGGTCTTCCTGTGACAAGCAACTGGGATAATAATTACAACTATTCAAATTATTCAAGAAGGAAGGGAACTATTCTTGCTAACTCTGGAGGATATTTGGGAACCTGAACTTCCTAGCAATCATTCCCAATCCTCAAGTGCATCTCTTACTGTCAGTGTAGATAAAACCAATGTGAAATGAAAGCATCCCTATTTATTTTCTTACAACACAAGATAAGTTACAACAAGGGAAATATAATGGACATGCATAAAGGTTTGTGATTGCTTAGAAGACAAGAGCTAGTAGAGACATTAGAAAAAGCCTAAAGGGAGTGATTTTTCAAGCTTCCTTTTGAAAGCTCGAATTCTTGCCCATATAAAATGTTATATGACATAAAATTGATACAAATTTAGGTACCCTGGCTTTGGTGAATATTAGAGAGCCAGCAGACCCACTTTCATGATATCTTCCCTCCCTGTGAACGCTCTGAAGAACTCCTGGCATCCTCAAATACAATGAGGGATTCATTAGCAGTAGATGAGAACCTTAAGGCAGAGTTCATTCAAGTTGGGATCTGTTGAGGCTGAGGGTTATAATTCTTCCTTCTCAGTACCACATTATTTCATGATGATGTTAAAGTTTGTCCCAGTCCTACTATGTGACAAACAACCCCCAAACCCTAATAATGCAAAGAATTACTATTTTTTATTCTGTCTAGGTCTTCACTTTGGGTAGGGAATAAAGGAAACATATTTCTGTTCTGTGATGCGTGTAGTCTCAGCAGAGATAATTTGTGTGAACTCTAGTGTGGGCTGGAAGGACTGGAAAGTGCCTGGAAATTTCTTTCCCTTTGTGTAATCCCAGAACTTCTCCATGTGATCTCTCCGGTGTGGCAGCTCTGGGGAAGTTGAATTACTTACATGGACACTCAGGCATCCAACAGAGAGGTACAGCAAAAAGGGACTTCAGAGCATCTTTCTTTCTAAAACCTACCTTAGAAATCCCAGAATACAATCTTACTACATTCTACTTGTCATCCAGGGTCATCTATGACTCATTACTGGGTGTCAGATAATACACATGAGCCTGGAAATGTGGATGGCTGGGGAGCTAGCAAGGATGCTTCTTCTCAGTTGTTTCCCTGTTTGGGGCATGACTTCTTACAGAATAGATGCGATCTTTTGTGAAATAGTTAAGATGAAAGGTGCTACTGTGTCTGTTATTGCTCGGATCTTAGGAACACTGGAATGTGAAAGTTTGGTAGTATATTTCTAGGGTGGTACAGAAAGCTACCCAAAATCATCAAAAGTCCATAATTATAAGGAAGTTTGTTTTATCTGTCCATAAAGAAGAACTTTTAAACAGCCCGCAAGAAACTTTGCTTCCTCTGCATAAGGCAAGGACCTCACCAGTGTCAGAGGTGAGGTCTCTCTCTTCTTCCACAACTAATAGCAGCTGATGTGTAAGAAAATGCTTTTCCTTGAGTTTAGGGTTACTAAAATGATGTGCATTTCTAAGAATCATGATTTCATATAAACCTAATTCTTCTTTGTTTGTCTTTTCTTTCCCCTCCCCCCTTTTGGACATTTCCTTCATCTGACTGCCCATCAATATATAGAAGAAATGCTTATTCCTACTCCTATTACTTGTAAGTATCGAGCCGGTGTTAACTGCTTTGTGCTCTGTAAGGGAGGCTGTAGCATGCATTTCCTCCTGCACCAACTGATTGATTGTCCGTTGGCCTCTCATATCTACTTCTGTCTAGTCATCTGTAGTCTGGATTTGTATGGATGCTTTTCCGTTTGAAATTGCACTGTCATTGTTCGTGTCTATTCTGTTCCTGTCATCCTGATTTTGTCCTTGTACCTTTGGAGGTGTGAGGGGCTAGTTCTCCTTTGTGAGTGTCAATTTCTAATGAGCAGCACCTCAGTTCCAGAAAGAGGGGAAGGTAAGACAGAGTCATAGATCCCAGGAACTTCTGAGTACCTTTGTGCCTCTTCTGAGAAGTAGTAGTCTTGAGGTCCCAAGGGATAGAAAAGAGTCTGTTGACTCTTTCTGCTATACTAGGGAGACTCCAGGGAGCCCTGACTTTATCCAAATGCAGTCTCAAGGATGACAGAAACATCGTAGGTCTTGGCTTTAAGCTGAAATTCCCTGTTTGGCATTTAACATTAGTTATATCACTTCATCAGTACATTTTGCTCGCAGTTAATGGTGACTGCTGACTTTTTACCCTTACTAAATAAAGGCGATTTTGCTACTAAATCAGAGCTTTTCAAAACATACAGACAAAGGAGAGGAATTTTATATAATAGATCCTTGATGATGAAAAGTTGGAAAAATTACTGACATACTTCCATATTCCCAGTATGCATCTCTGGTTTGGAAAATGAGGTTCAGAGAGAATTAGGAGAACTCATCACATACTCAAACTGCGTAAGAATAGGAGTAGAGCTCAGAATGCCAGGATCTTTTTGTTAAATTTTTTATTTTAATTTTAAATAACTTGTTTTACATTTTTACATGTCAATCCCAGTTCCCTCTCCCTCCCCTCCTCCAGCACCCCCCTTGCCCCCCAGCCTCCCACCCTATTGCCAATTCCTTCTACATAGGGGATATCTAGAGTCTGTCATTTCACTCAGGGTAGGATCCAGGCACTCCCCTAAGAGTCCAGGCTGAGAGAGCATCCCTCTTTGTGCTAGAATGCCAGGATCTTAGCAAACAACATTGCTGTCCATTCTAGGACTCCCCTTACCCTTGGCAGACACAGCCTTGTGAGAAAGTCCTGCATCTCAATTGCCTTCTGATGAAACCTCCATAGAGTGAGCTAGAACCAGAAAGTGGCTTCCCCACCCATTCAGCACAGTAGTGCCAAGCTGTGGGCACAGAAGATAATACCACCACCATCATTCATGTAGTGACCAATGTTTTCCACCACTACTACTGAAGGTACTAGAACATCCACCTCACTTATTCATTCAGCAAACACACAATGATTATGCACACTGTATTCCAGTTAAAGTAGATGGAGAAATACAAAGGACCTTAAGCCTCATCTTTGTGGTGTTCTTGTCTATCTGAGAAATCAGCATGGACAAATAATGAAATACTAGAAGAAAGTTATGTATAGGTACATAGTATAGGGACACTAAGTAAGTATGAGCTCATTAATGTGGGTGGGTATGCCTGCCAGTGAATTTAGGGTTAGATTTACCCAATGCTGGCGAAATGAACATTTTTTTGGTCTGAATGCACTTACAAACATGTGGACATATAACACAATGCAGCTGCTATGATGGAACAAAAAGGAGCTTTAGGATTCATGTGGTACTGTGTTCAAGTCTTACATCAATTGTTTTATGGCCTTGAGAATGTTTCTAGATTCTGAGTCTCATTTTTCTGAATACTAAATGGAAACTGTACATAATTCATAAAGTAACCTTGCAGAGAGAACAAGATGAGTTGGTGGAGTGTTTCTGCTCATGAAATTGTAGTTTTCTTCCTATTCCCTTTCATAAAGTGGAGGGGTTTGTGAAAATAATGATGGCCCCTGGGAGTTACACTAATCTTACCAGGGTTCTTATGGAATCCCTATTCCACAGTGGGTGTGGACACACAGGAACTAGCACAAATTCTGTGTATCTTGCTCAGTCTGTAGGTTAGCCAGTCTGTATAGTGTGTCTAGACACAAACTCTATGCTCTGCACTGTGCCAGAAACTGTGACAAAATCAAAGAAGAGCAGGTAGAAGTATTGGAGACAGGTAGGTGTTCAGATACTTATAGCTCAATTGTAATGACAAACGACAGCCTTTCAACAGGTGTGGACATGAATCTCTGGGTAATAGTCCCTGGAACACGAAACTCACAAGACCTAGGACAGGAAACTCATGCTAGTTCTGGAAAGCATATGCATGTGCATGGGATATGATGTTTCTGTGAGAATATTCATAAATTTATACTCATCAGTCCCAAAGCACCATATATGTCCTATATTGTATATCATTGGAGAGAAGATTCTGAAATATTTTGGCTTCTTGAGAGATATTGTAGGTAGTTCAATTTTTCTCTAGAGCATTGTCTTTCCATATTCAGCCTCCAGAAAATACTTGACCAGAGATAAACCACTTAAGTACCAAAGAGCCTGAACAGACAAAGCACACGTAATCATCCCGAGTAGGAGAAACTACTAGCACTTGTCAGGCACCTTGCACATACATTACTGGTACTTAGCCCTCATCAAAGTGTAGTTTGACAGGCAAGTCATTCTAAAGTCACTCAACAATGAATGTGAGGGAGACAGGATTGTACTGGAAAGAGAAACATCTGGGGAAAGGAGAAATGGTTGGGAACAAAGGAAATAACTATGACTATAGATATGTTTAGTCTGAGGAATCTGGTAAAATTCCTTAGTAAAAATGTCCCAGACATGGCTGATAGAAGCAGAGGCAGACTCCCACAGCTAAACATTGAGCTGAATTCAAGGAATCCAGTGACATGAGAGGGAGGAGTGATGAGCAAAGGGGTTAAGACTGGGCTGGTTTAACCCCCAGAAACAGCTGACCTGACAAGGGTTAGCTCTTGAATCCCAGGCTGATTCCTGGGAATCCAGCATGGGACTGATCCAGACCCCTTGGATGTGGGTATCAGTGAGAAGGTGAAGGTAATCTACTGGGCCTTGGGTAGTAGATCAGTATTTATCCCGGGTATACAAATGGACTTTGGGTGCCCATCCAACAATAAGAGATGCACTCTCACCCTGGACTCTCGGGGAAGGTCTAGCCCCTGCTCTGGATGAAATGATAGACTATGGACACCCCCATGGAGGGCCTCACCCTCCCTGGGGGAAATGAGGGGATATCAGAGGAGTTGGTGGGAGAGCATGGGAGGAGGGGAGGGAAAGAGAGAGGGACCTGGAATTGACATGTGAAACAACCTTGTTTCTAATTTAAATTTAAATTTAAAAATAAAAAAGAAATGTCCCAGATAAACTTAGGAGTAGAGCATAGTATTTAGACAGGATAGTGGTGTTTGGAACCACATCTGAGGATGGTGGAGGAGAATATGGGGTAGGACAATTAAGACTAAAGAAATAATAGTAGGAAAATAGAGAGTGAAGGGCTGAGGTTCCCAAACTGATCATGTTTAATCTATAGGCAGAGACTTGAAGGGGAGGTGCAGGATGTCAAAGCAGATAGATGATAGAAGGGACAAGTAGAAATGATTACCTACAGAAGATGCTACAGAAGACGGAGGTAGAAAGTGAGGGGAAAGCCTGGTCCTTCCAACACCAGGAGTCACTTCTGAGAGTTATGGGGTAAATGGAGGGCATGGAAGAGGCTGAAGATTCTGGAGGTTAGGGAGCCATGGAAATTGAGGTTTGGAGGCAAATTGTTTGGAGACAATGATTGACCTAGAAGAAAGAAAGAAAGATGGGTCTCGACCATTGAACTGAAAACATGCATGGGCATGGAAAAAAAAGAACAGAAAAAAATGGGTCGGCAAGATGACTCACTAATAAAAATTGTTCACTCACAAGAACCCAAGATTATTCCCCAGAATCCACAGTGAGAGGAGAGAATCCACTCCTGAAGTTGTCCTCTGACCTCTATATGCATGGTACAGTATGCACACATCTGCACTCTCTCACATACTACTAATAAATCAAAAGTTAAGAAAATATCAGAAAAAAACAAAAGACATACAGTGATACTATCCATGCTTCTCAGATCTAAGTATTAAGGTAGATCCTGAGTGGAAGCCTTGAATACTTGTTACTCAGGGCACAGACCAGCAACCTCATCAATAGGAGTGGCTTGTAGCAAATGCAGCATCTAGGACACCAGACTAATATCCTGAATTAGAACCTGAACTATGACAATGTCCTTTTTTAGATAGTGTTCACATTACACTTTAAGAAGCAATGATTAAACCAGAAGCCCAGTTGTCCCCTCCATAACAAATAAAAGAGAAATAAGATAATACTCACCTCATAGAAGTATAAAACACACTCTCTCTAAAATACCCCATAAGGGGAATGGTTTGTCTAATCAAATTTTACAATGAAACCAATGCTAATGCATATAACAAATACTAATAAAGTGCCTACTGTGTGCCAGTCTCCTGTCTAGGAATTTAGGAGCAGTACAAACAAACGAAGAAAGAAACATATTCACTCGTGTAGAAATGCTTAGTAGGAGGGACAGAAAACATCCTATATCATAAAAATAGGATGAATAAAAGCTAAGACAAAAATAAATGAAACAAAGACATATGATAATATACAAACTTCTCTACATCAAACTTCTCTACATCAAAGCAAAACACTTAAAGTACTCACTCTCATTGAAAAGATAGACACATAAGATGAAAGTCTGCAAGCATTATCTAGAAGGGACTAAAGAATAAAAATTTTGGCATTCTATTTGAAGGTTGTAAACAATCATAGACAATGTGTGCATGAATGAGTGTGACTATCTTCCAATAGAAGCCACTAATACAAAATCCAAAGCATCAGGCAACTGGGCCATAGTTTGACAATCCCTGTCCTAGACTTGTGAAATTAGGGGAGGGTGAGATTCACTCTGCTTTTTTGAGTTCCTACTATGTGCAACATCTAACACTAGGTGTTGACCATGCAAAGGTAAATTTCCCACATCATCTACCAACTAACAAAGGGTGAAAATGAAAGAAACTTCCAGTTGCCCCCTACTACATGTCCAGCTTATCTAATGTTTAGAACAAACCTTGTGAGACATCAATCACTGTGTTGACTTTATTTAGATGTCAGAACTCAGACTTGAAGACATGTTTGTAACTCATAGACAAAAAGCAAAGCAATGGGACAAGAAGTTGAACTCACATGAACTACAAGCTCTCTCCATTCTTCTCACAAAACCCCATTCTTGGAGAAATGGAATGTCTAGAACACATGCTTAGGGTGCCTTTGCCTAGTTCCAAATGCAAGTCTATCTACCTAGACAGCCTTTGAGGAGAGTCAGAGCTGAATGCACTAGGCTGCTATCGGAGGCAACCAGGGGCTTAGTGTGAAGTTGGTCAAAACTACTTATGACCAGAATGAAGAAGGTGACAGTATAAGCAGAACTGGAATTTGGAGGCTCATGACACAAGAGAATTTAGAATATCACACACACACACACACACACACACACACACACACACACACACACACACAGGAGAATGATAAAAGTTCAGATATCACACCTTCATACCTAGATCAGAAAACCTGACTTGCCTCTCCTACCAGTTTTCACCTTAAAAAATCATGGGACCACTGTGAGCCTTCATCAGAAAGATGGTGACATGACAATGACTTCCCAGCATAATGAAAAAGTACATATGCATTACCAAGAGATAATCAAAATCAGTAGGTGTTTTCTAAATGGAAGCTCTTACTCCTTCCATTCTGAGCTGACATAAATGCTCTGTGGGGTTCATGTTTGCCTTCCTATATTAAAGCAGTTCTCAGCAACTTTAGCTGTTCACTGTTTGCCTTTGGATAGGATATTAAGAGCTGGCATGTGTCCACAGGTTAATTTACCTCTGTGTATGTGATAGGCATGGTAATTATTCTGAACAGAGACATTTTAGCCAAGTAAGTCTTTAAAGAAAAACTAAGAATTTACCCATTGTAGTGGTCAAAAGGGAGCAGTTACCTGAATTACTGAGTCTTGGACATGTACTTGTGCAAGTGTCAAAAAGGTGCAAGACGGCCACCTGGCTGACCTGTCTCAAGTACTATGTGGGACTCCTATAATTTTCTTATATGTATTCTTCCCCTCCCCCAATTTCAGTGAATCCATGTGCTGTATATTTTTGCAAGGTCTGGATCAAATGCTGCCTCCTCCAAAATACCTTCCCTGATTGTCTGAACCTTCAGGAACACCCCACCACAAACACACACACACACACACACACACACACACACACACACACACACACACACTTCTCTGTACTCCTGCTGCACTAACTTTGTGTAAGGATGAAGGGCATATGCATCTTCAGTTTCTGTTTGGGGGGGTATCTCTATGGTCTCTGTTACTCCTAGAACACACTGTGAACAAGAATTAAGGAACAAAATAAAATCTATCAATGTAACAGCTAAAGTTAAAATAGGTGGCATCATTTTTTTAAATTATCACAGAAACTATACTTTCCTTATTTTTCTAACTCTAAGGCAACCTTTGTTCCTATGTTTGCATCTGTGTATGTTAGACATATAGCTTCATTTATCTGAGTCTTGGTTTCCTACTATGTCAAATAGGGTTTTAAAACACAAAGATGTCTTATAAAGAGTCAATGGATAAAGGGTGAAATACCTAGCTCTTGGTAGGGCCTTAACTAAGATATAAGAGGTCAGGTTCTTCTCTGAGATGTCTATTGCTATCCACACCCTGCCTGTTACCAACCAGGTATCCTTGCACAATTATTTAAGGAGGCAATTACAAATGATTATATCAAGACATGCTCAAAAATCATTTTCTGTAATTCATCATTCCCTTTGAATTAAGACAAAGGAAAAAACAGGGATAGAAGAAAGTCATTCAGGACAATCAATACCAATTACCCAGAGTGGACAGAAAACATGTTGACAAGGGAACAGCTAGGGCGTAATCACAGTCTAAGGCCAAGCCATCCCAAAGGAGACTAGTCTCCCCCAAGGCGTCATCAAGTAGGCAAGACAGTATCAGTACTCTCTTTCCTGATGCATAGGCCCTATGCCAGATAACTTCAGTCTCTTTGAAACTGTAGCCTGAAGTCTGGATTATGGGTGAGGAATGTTGACAGTTGAACTCATGGCCTCACACATGCTAGGCAAGGGTGTTGCCACTGAGTATCCCCACACTACCATATCACTTCTTAATTTTAAGTCAGTGTTTCATTAAGTTGTTAGAGCTGCCTTTGAACTTATAATCCCCCTGCCTCTACATCCCGAGTAGTTAGAATTATAGCCCTATGACCCTAAATCCTCCCTGACTTGGAAATTTCTTGGTAAAAATCATCTATCTTAGGGTTTCTTATGTTATGAAGAGACCCCTTGACTATGGCAACACTTATAAGGGAAACATTTAATTGTGGTGGCTCACTTAGCTTCAGAGATTGGGTCCATCATTATCATGACCAGAGAATGGTGATACGGGCACAGATGTGGTGCTGGAGGAGTAACTACATCTGGCAGGCAATTGGAAGCCAACTCAGATATTGGGTGGTATCCTGAGGAAACCTCAAAACCTGCCCCCACAATGTTACAACAAGGCTATGCTCACTCCAACAAAGTCATACCTCCTAATAGTGCCACTCCCTATGAGATTATGGGAGCCACTTACATTCAAACTACCACATTCCACTCTCTGGCCCAGTAAGCTTATATAACAATATCATAATGCAAAATGCATTTAATCCAACTTCAGAAGACCTATAGTCTATCACAGTCTCAACAATGTTTAAAAGTCACAAGGTCAAAGTCCCTTCTGAGAGTTATACAGTCTCTTACCTATAATTCCCTATAAAATCAAAATAAAAAGGTAGATCACATACTTCTAACATATAAAGGCACAGGATATACATTACCATTCCAAAACTCAGGGAAGCGATCATAGTCAGGAAATATTGGACCAAAGCAAGACTAAAAACCAGCTGGGCAAACTCCAGACTCTCATCTCCATGTCTGATGTCAAAGTGCTCTTCAGATTCCAACTCTATTCAACTTTCTTACCTGCAACGCATTTCTTTCTCTTGGGCTGGTTCTATTCCCTGCTAGCAGGTGTCCTCAGCAGGTATCCCATGGATTTTGCATCTTTAACATCTTAGATTCTCCAGGACAATCCAGGCTTCAACTTCACAGCTGCATGCAATGGCCTCTGTAAGCCTCCACTTAGGGACATCACTGACATATGTCTGGTCTCAGTGGCTTTCTTTAGGTATAGAGGCAAATTCTATAACCCATTTCTCCTATCCTTAATTCTACAGTCAGAGCCACATGACCAAAGCTGCCAAGTACTCCTGCTTACTGGGGCTGGAAGATGCCTGCATTGTTCAATTATATCTTCACCAGCTTTCTGTCTTTTACTGCCAAAGCTTGGCTGTCCTGAAGCTTGCTCTGTAGACTACACTGGCCTCAAACTCAGAAATTTGCCAGCCTCAGCCAGTGCTTGGATTAAAGGTGTGTCCCACCACACCAGGCTCTAAGCTTTTCTTTGGTTTCTTCACACAGGTTGGAAACTTAGCTGGGTATGATCTTGCCCTGAGGTCACTACTCCTTATATTCCATTTCTTAATCCTTTTATCTCCTTAAACACAGGGATTAGCTCCATTCTACTTCCTAGTACTCTTTTTCTTCTCAAAATTTACTTTTTGTAATTTATCCTGCTCAGCTTGCTCCTTTTCATTATAAATCTCAGTGGAGTTACCACTAATAACCACATGACAGAATCTATCTAGGTTGTTTTGAGATTTCTTCTGCCAACTGAGTTAATCCAAAGCTCTTCACTTGAGCCTCAGGCAAACTCCTTAGACAGCGGCAGTCACTTTCTTCACCAAGATCAGTTTCTAAGCCACATACCAATGTTCTTCTCCTCTGAAACCTCTTAATCCCCACAGTTTATCAAATCACGTTCAGCACCACTGTCTTCCATGTTCTGACTAATATGACCCATTAAGTAGTGTTTAAGTCATTCCAGTACCTTTCTAACCCAAACTCCCAAAGTCCATATTACTCCAAACAAAACATGGTTGGGTCTATCACAGCAATGCCCCAGTCCTTGGTACCAACTTCTGTATCAGTTAGGGTTTCTGTTGCTGTGAAGAGATACCATGACCATGGCAACTCTTATAAAGGAAACATTTTATTGGTATAGTCCACTTAGAGTTTCAGAGGGTCAGTCCATTATCATCATGATGGGGAGCTGGAGGAATAGTTGTGTGTACTTCATCTTGCAGGCTACAGGAATTCGACTGAAACACTGGTGACACACTTCTTCTACAAAGGCCATCCCCACTCCAACAAAGCCACACCTCTTAATAGTGCTGCTCCCTATGAGATTATGGGGGCCAAGTACATCAAACTACCACAGCATCTTAGATTAGTATTTTTGTGTGATGACTTTGAGAAAACTCTCCAGACATCTTCAGCACTCAGATGGATGTGTCCCTTCCATTGTATTGCACCTTTGTCCCTGCAGTGTTCTTCGTAGAATACTCCCCACCTTGTGTGCCTAGAAAGTCTAATATGTTAAACAAGAAGCATAATTCTCTTATTGAGGTCTTTTCCAGTTTCTACAGATTACATCTTTATGACACCCATCTCTCATTCATTCACATATGACTTCACCCATGATCTGTTTAGGTCATACTATGCTTGGAACAGCTGCATGCTATCTCCTACTATACAGTGGCTGTTCATAATCCATTTTTCATTACACTACAGCTAGCTCAGTAAGCATAGCAATTCAAGCATTTTAATAAGTGAGTGTCTGTGGTGGATATCACTCCATGTTTGTTTTATCTCTATTGAGTTATATTATTTCATTCTGTATAAGTTGGTTAATATCCATTTTTATTTATTTTGGCATATGTTGATGGTAGGCTTTCAGATCACTATGGTTTTGTAGTTTTATATTGAATTCATGCTAGAAACATTGTATTCAAAGTTGCATGTCAAATTATAAATGCATGAAATTAATGAATGCTGTCACAGTGAGATAGATATAAATGCAATGGGCTGGGTCATGTGTACAGATAGATTTGGGGAGGGATTGCCATTGAAGAATGCTTTATTGTTTACTCTATTGGATTAGAGGCAAACCATATCAGTCATGAATACCAAACAGAACCAATCTATAAGCCAGAGCTCTGTCACTTTAATCAGGGAAAATACAAGGGACTATTTCTCCTCCAAAGATAAGAAAAGATGTTTATTCCATACTTTGAAGTTTACACATAAGCTTAAGCTTCCATACCAAGCAGGTATTAATGATGCCTTGAAGCTTAGAAACATCTGGCTATGATTGTTGAGTGTTTCTGCTCTAAAGTGCATTTGAATGTTAGAAAGACGGTAAAGGAACCTGTGTGGGCTATCTGCTGATGGAGAGGAGTGACTGAAGTGGGCATAGAGAGGATGCTCTAAAAAACTAAGTCCCTTTCTAGAAGGAAGGACTTAGTCACCCCCAATAGAGGCTGGTGATCTTCCATTTTCAGGAGTTTATGTTTGACATTGCCTCTCCCGGTGGTACACAGTAGTCAACATGGGGTTATCAAAGCCACTCGGGCTCCAAAACTTTCCATGGGGTTCCTGTCGAAAGCCATTACTGTGACTACATCTCTCTTCATTTCCTTCCACTCTCTCCTTTCTCTGCATTTTCCCTCTGATACAGGTGAAGCCTTTCAATCTCCCTGAGTCTCAACAAAAAACAGTCTGTGACACTCCCATTGGCTTATCTGTAATTTGTGCACTAGAGACAAGTGGGTTTGAGTATGTTCTGTGATGTTCCCTAGAGTATGTTCTCTTCATAGCCTATGGGCACTTTGTGTAACAGCCAATTAAGATAATTACTTTCTTGCTTGTTGATTAGATCAACTCTAAAGAACCCTTCCTTAGATAGATTTCGTCACGGACATTTGCTGTTTATGCTGGCATGAAGACCATGGGGTCATTCCTATATAGCCCAACCTGAAAGAGTTCCAAGTATATCTCAGAGAAGACTACAGCAATACTGTTTAGTTGACACAACTCCATTAAACTGCCATTGTCTGAAGTACTCAGCCACAGTGACACTTAGCAATGTGTCTCCAGGGTAGAGGCAGGTTTTCTTCTGAAAAACCTAGCTTCTGCATGCATGCTCAATGTAAGGCTTCTTCTTGCAGGCAGGACCTTAGCAAACATAGAACTATGGGATGCACACACTGAAAATGCCTTTGTCACTATTTCAGCAGAGTACTTTTAATGGAAGGAAGTACTTTAGTTAAGCCCTGTGATCCTGCCGCTGATGATAATGATTACATCTTGTTTGTGTGTAATGCTTTATCTCTTCCGAAGTGCTTTCCCACTTATTACCCACTTGTCTGGTGGGGCTTGGAGTTATTTAGGAAGATATTATTAAAGAGATGATGAAGCTGAGCAGAAAAGAGCCCTGGGCATTCTGGCCCTGCCATTTAGATAAGTCTCTTAATTCCATCTCAGGTTCCGTTTCTCATCTGTAAAATGGGAGTCATAATACTGTAATTTCAAATCAACTTTGGAAGGTTAGGCTCTCTTTCATATGCATGTAATGAGGTATTACTTTCTTTTTTTGTTTTTATATTTTGAGGATTCCACATGACTGCTGTGTTTATACGATTTTTACCTCTCTACTTTTTCTCTTCAACTCCTCCATTTCCCCTCTCTTCCCTCAAAAAGTTATGACCTCTTCATTGTTAATTATTATTGGTACATGTGCATATGCATGTGTGTGTGTGTGTGTGTATGTATGTTAATGAATGGTTGAGTTCATTTAGTGTTTCTGGAATATATAAGTTTTTAGGGTTGACAACTTGGGATTGGACAACTGATCAAGGGCTAATCTCTGAAGAAAACAATTTTCCCTCTCTCAGCAACCATAAATTGCCTGTAACTCTTCATCTAGGGCTTGTCCAAGTTGGCATTGTGACTGGTCTTGTCATTGTATAGGTCTTGTTAGGCAACCATGTTGTTGAGATTTCATGAGTGTGGTTTCTCTGTCACATAGAAAAGATACTATCTACCAAGCAATTTCTTTGTATGAATTGCAGAACTGAGTTTTGAGTAATTAGAAAAATAAACCTTCTTTTGAGGAATTTGCAAGTTTAAAAGGACATGGCCATGTCAACAACAAGTAGTTGTAAAATAATGTGCTCAATGATAGAGGAGTACTAAAGACATAAAGAGGAGGCAGTTATTGATAGCTGTAAAGAAAGATCTTGTGAGTTAAATGGCCCAACAATTTTCTGGGAATCAAATATGCATGAGATGTTTCCTTTCTTACTTGTTTACTTTTTAAATTCAAATAGAATTATATCACTTTCTTCCTTTTCTTTCTCCCTACAGCTTCTCGCATATACCTGCCCTCCAAATCCTCCCACACCTCCCCACTGTTATATTGATAACTTCTTTTTCTTTGATTATTATTATTGCATACATATGTATGTATGTATATATATGTGTGTATGCACAAATATATAAATGCAATCTTGTGTAAATGGAGTTCTAATTGGTCTAAGTAATAAAAACCCTGAGTAATTATAGAGGAAAATGCTGAGAGATCAGAGAGAAGTAGTAACAAACCACTACTACGCCTTTACCTCCTTAGAATCTCAGCAGACAAGAGAGCAAGTTCCTGTTTCTCCCTGATTATAGTTTCTTTCTGCCCAGCTACCTCACTTCCTGTCTATCTGTACAGTCCTCCAGACCTCTATGGTTAGCTAGTGACAAGCTCCATCCTTCAGACAGGCTTTATTCATACAAGCAAGATATCACCACACCTGGTAATTCCAAATTATTTTGTATGTATATGGTTTCAGGGTTGATCAGTTTGTATTGAATAACCATTTATGGGGTTCATCCCTGGGAGAGGCCAGTTGTCCTTCTCCAAGCAGTTATTAGTTGTCTGTAGTTCTTTGTCTAGGAGTGGAATTCCATGAAAATTTCCCCTTTATGCATTAACATGTCTTTTGATATTTCCATTAATCCAGTCCTATTTATGTAGCTATTTCTAGGAGACACTGTTTCATGGCAGATTTCCTAGTATTCTGGCTCTTACAATTACTTTCTCCTTGACCATTGTCATCTTAAAATACATGCACAAAAATCTCACTTTTATTTTTCACAGTTAGTTTTGTGGCATCCTTGGGATAAAAAAAGACTTTACAAGGAAAATAAAAAGATAAAAAATAAATGGACATGAAAGGGAAATAAAAGGACAGAGGAAAATTTGCATCCTAGTTTTACTACTTAGTAGCTGTGAATCCCAAAGCCTGGGGGTTTCATTTTCTCATCTGTCAGTGGTGCTGATAGTTCTTGAATCACTGAACTATATAAGACATTAAGTAGCAAAGTACATATACAAGGTGTATATGTATTTTATGTATGTATATTATCCTTAGAAAATAGTAGATATGGAGAATCCAGCTGTTGATGGGTGTATCCAAGAATAATATTCAGGGAGGGAGGGAGGGAGGAAAGGAGGAAGGAAGGAAGGAAGGAAGGAAGGAAGGAAGGAAGGAAGGAAGGAAGAAAGAAAGAAAGAAATGAGAGCTGAGATGTTTTCTAAAGCAAGTTTTTATACCAGTGGCTTTGAAGCCCTGTACAAACATTCTAAGAGCGTGGGGAGAGTTGGGTAAGTTACAAGCACACAGATTGTTAAGTAGGAGCATGGAAAACGTAGTACCACCAAAACACTGTTGTTAATGGGAGACTTGAATTCTTGTAAAATGTGAAAATACAATTTTATTAAGCCTATAAACCAAATTGAGCCTCAAAACTAAAGAAGGATTGCTTTGTTTCAGAAAAGACCTTAACAACAATGTACTTTTAAAGAAACAGAGTAAAGTCAAGAGAATATTTGTAGTTTATTCTTCTTTCCTAATGCCATTTATCATCTGGGTATCAACAGGATAAGAGGAGACCCTCTTGAAAAAAATCTAAGCTCAGATCTTATGAAAATAGGATTCTATGCCATTCTTTTTATTCCTTTATATTTTCTCTAAACACAAAAACTGCAGTGGAGGAGTGAGACTTAAGGTACTGTTTTATTTTGCTTGTTTGTTTTTAATAGGAGATCCATGGTGGATACTTTGACCATATTACTGTGAATCTGTTTCCCAACCCTTGGCAAGGAGAAACATGCTCAGTATACTATACTACTGTAATCTCATCTATTGTCATTTAAAGTTGTTAAATAGTGGTTTTGTTTGAACTAATGAGGAAAATAATAGCCATACTAGACACAGTACCATTGTAAAAGGCACATGGTGCAGGTTTGAGTTCAGCTCCTGGAAGTTGCCATTTCCCTTTGACCCTCATCCTTCCTTCTTTCAATTATCCCTCTCTCCCTCCCTCTCTTCCTTCTATGTAAAACTAATTAATAAATGACTGATAGACAGATATTTGGGTTCAAGCTGAAGATCAGGGAAGCAAAGCAACTGGCCACTAGCTTCTTACTTCTACCTCAAGCTGAATGGTTGATCTGTCTCCATAAGCTTTCACCAAGCCTCAGACTGTAACCTTTCCTCAGCACAGCTGGAGAATGAGTGCTTCATACTGACTACTGAAGTCCCTGCTTCTATCTTTTATAGTCTTCTAGTGTTGAGATTGAAGGTATGATATATAGTTCTCTTTTAGACTGATTCTGTTTTGTGTAGATCTAGGTGGCCTTGAACTCACAGAGATCGTCTATCTCTTAATCCTGAGTTCCAGGATTAAAGGTGTGTGCCACCACCTCTGAGTTTCTGGCTGCTGGGATTAAAGGTGCGTATTACCACTGCCTGATCTCTATAGCTTGAGACTGACTTTGCTTTTGAAATCCTCAGTCACCCTTTAATAAACCGTAAATAATGTATCACAATAGTTCTTGATTTTCTTCCTTTATTTTGATACAGGTTCTTTCTTTGTTGCCTAAGCTGACTTAGAGCTTTACCACCATCTAGCCTAACCTCTTTCCTCATCTGTGAATCAGGAATAGCAATCTCAAATTAGAATTACAGTGCAGACTTATAGGAACAGCATGAGATAATGTTATACAGGCACAGAATTGAGGTCCCTATTAAAATATTTTAAAGTTAACAGACACAGAAGAGCAAAGTGTAAACATATGGGGAGAGAACCATATGATATAGAGCTTGTGCATCTTGCATGTTGTTTGAGTCGGTATAAACATGCCCATCCACTTACAAATGGATAAGGGAAATGTAGAACACATGCTCATCATTTGTTGTGCACTAAGTGCAACATATCTACACATATATGTATATATGTGTGTATACATATATATGTGTGTGATTATTGTATTTATGTATATAATAATTTATGTATACTTCTATTTTAAAGATTTATTTTATTTATTTATGTATCTCTCTCTTTCTCTCTCTCTCTCTGTGTATGTGTGTGTGTGTGTGTGTGTGTGTGTGCACATACACACCTTAGAAGGCCAGGAAATAGTGCCAGATTCTCTGGAGCTGAGGCTACAGGTGGGGGTAAGCCACCTGATATGGGTGCTACAAACCAAACTTGGGTCCTCTGCAAGAGCATTGGGTGCTCTTCACAGCTGAGCCATCTCTTCTGCCCCATTATGTCTACTATTACTTTGTGATTTACAAATGATTTTCAAATGCATGTTTCATAGAATCTTTATATTAACACAAAAAGAAAACTCCATTTCGAATTTAAAGAAGGAAGGCTCAGAAAACTGGCCGGGGCAAGGGCTATCTGTGGAAGAGAACAAAGAGATGCTGTTGCTGGCGCCATGGTCTTATGGTGCACTGTGAGATGCATGTGCCAAAATTCCCAAAAGAGACTATTCTACATGGCAAGAAAACTAACAAAAACTGCAGCCTCTGCCCCACAGAGCTATTTAGAAGCAAGAGTCCAAGGGGAACATGCAATGAATATGGTCCAAAGTAGGGTCTGACTTGAAAGTGTATAACCATTATATCCAGATTATAATAGGAAAAAATATAGTCAAACAGAAAACCCTATAACAAATATTTTATCCCTTTAAATATATTCTCTGTATGAATGAAACAAGAAATAAAACAAAGAAGTCACTCATCTTCTTATAATTGGTATGATATTTATAATCCGCACTGGAGAAATAAGGACAGAGATTAAGAGAACAGAGGGTAGAGATTGTTTTGTGATTATTTTATAAACAGGCCCCTTGAGTCCCACTTTTAAATGCAATCTCTTAACACGTCTTTGTTTATAATGTCCCATAAAAGGGCTATGCCATGGAGAGATTTCATTTAAATTCATCTGTAACAAACACAGAAGTAACTAGTTATAGAGTAATCAAATGATGATGAACTTATTCAACATAATATGTCCCAGGTGATCTTTTCTGGGCGGTTGAGGCTTGATGAATTTGTCTTCCTTCTTTTAAAATAAATACATGGTGGTGATTCCACTTGTCAAAAAAAAAGTGATGCTGACTCTTGACTGGGGTTGCATGAATCTTCACATTGAGTTCTTTATGTCATCAAGTCTTCCAGCCTAGAAATGCTGTATGCCTCTTCATTTGGGTGGGTCTTCCTCCATTCTCTTTTAGAAGAAAATGGATGTACTAACCACACTGCAAAGGGCAGTAGCCTGGGAAGTCACAAGAGAACTTAAATGTATCTCAACCTTGTCTTGAACTCACTCACTGTCAGCCTGGGTTTAAACTCACACTGTAGTCAGCCTGGTGTTGAACTCACTCTGTAGTCAGTCTGGGCTTGAACTCATCATGTAGACAGCCTGGTCCTGAACTCTAATCTCCTGCTTCAGCTTCTCAAATGCTAGGACTACTGACCAGGCTAATACACCTAGCTTCTTGTTTTTGTTTTCTTTTTAATCATCTTTTTCATAGTATTTGATTTGTAGTCCTTTGTGTGATCTGTGGATATATGCATGACTATCTCCTTCTTTCCATGCCATTGCAAATGGCACTAAGGTTTTAAAATTGCTGTTCTCATTGTTCATTGCTAATATATAGACATGAAACTTATTTCCATATTTTGAAAAGCAATTAATTATTCCAATCGATTTAACCTTGAAAAGAGAAATAAAAAGAAGTCTTAAGTGGAAAAACAACTTACTTCCATACAAAGTAATTTTTCACAAAAGAATGATTGGCAAACCCAAGACAGATGTTTATCAGAGTGCCTAGGATGTGCCCAAATTAAGTTCCCACATTTATTCCTGATCGCAGTCTGTGTTGTCCTGCAAGCCAGGCCCCATTCACTGAGCAGCGGTTGCAATAATTACGACTGAAGGGTGGTTAAGATGTCAAGCTCTGGTCTCTATAGATCTGGCTTTGGATCATGATCCCACCATGGATTAGACATATACTTGTTATAATCCCTCACCTTCCCAGATCTTCATTTTCCTTCTATATAGGTTGTTATCAGATCTCAGGGTCTGGCACCGAATAAATAGATCAAGAGCCCCCGTTCTTATTATTTATTTGCAAGAATAAAGATGCTAGGGAAACCCAATGAGCATTCTAATGCTGATGAGTTAACAATGGGGCAGGCTAACTGTCAGGTGGTGAGCCTCTCTTTGCTATGGAATGAAGCACTCCCTATCTAGGATAGCAGAAGGTACCCCAGGCTTTGCTTCTGGTCTGTTGAGTATCATAAGCCTCCCTCCTTGACCCTAGAGGCAGGGCCAGATCACAGGTCTCTTCAGTTCCCAACACATTTGACCCACAGACAGAAAGAGCTTAGAAACAGTAGGCAGAAATAGGTTTTTTTTCTTTAAAAACCAAATGCAGACCAGACTTATCTTTCCATCAACTGCAGTTTATGATTGCACATTAAACTCAATTGCTTTCTCTGGAGGCTGGTGCTGGGACCTATCATCTCTAGCCCAGTGCCATCCATTCTTGCTTTCCCCAGGAGTGCAGACAGACAAGCCGCCTTCTTGGTGTACACTAATTAATTTATCTCATGCTTGTGATTTTACGGCGCTTAAGTGCTGGAGCATTTCTGTTTATTCTTCTCCCTGCAAAGCACCTCACCACGCATAAAGACCATGAATCTCCATTGCAATCCGCCGTCTGTCTTGGGCTGGAGAACAGCCTGCTGGCTGCCTGATGTCTTGCTGGCACTGTCTCTTACAGCCAAAGTAACACATCCATTAATTTATCCTTAATGACATTTTGACATACCAATCAGTTCATCAGATGTTCCTTTTGCAAGGCTTCTCCTGAACGGCAGGGCCAGGGTGCCAGGCCACTCTTGATGCATAATGCATGAGACCAGCACACTGCTCAGTGCCTTTAACAGACAGGCATGTCTGCCACCCTAAGACTGCATGTTCATAATGGCCCCTGCTCCCTGAATGATCTACACCAATGCATTCAGAGCTGTTGGCTCTTGCACTTTGTGGCTTGCTGTACCTCAAGAACTGGACAGGGAAGTAAGAAGGTCCTATGTTCAAAAACACACTTGTGACAATGCTGTTTGGGGGAAATAAGGTCAGCACCTCTTTGCCACACTCATTGGGCTCAGAGATGCTTGAGTTCCAGTAATCCAAATGGATCTGTGGGAGTCCTAACATCCTGCATTTCATCGGTATCGTGCTACTGCTTAGAAAAAAATCACAAAGATGCTATGATAATAACGAATATCAAAATGGAATGGAAAATTATCCTTAATGCCTTCACTCTACCTTCAGCCATCCACACACAGATATACTTCCTCATGGTTGTAATCACAATGTAGACATGATTTTATTTTTTGGTATTTTAACTTAATGTAATCCATTTAGCATTTTTCCATGTTGCTACATAGTTTTCATCTCTAATGGCACTCCATCATTTTAATAGTTGCATAATATTCCATCCAGGGGATGTATTATAATTTACCGAGCTGCCTCCCTATTGTTAGACATTTACGAGGCTGTAACTGATTGTGTGCTATTAAACTGAAGCGCCCAGAGGAGGTGAAGGAGACAGCAGGCTCTGCAGACTGAAGAAATGGGCTCCAAACACACCTGTTCCCTTTACCTGTTTTATGAGTTTAGCATTAACCCTCCTGGGCCCAGGATTTCTCATCAATAAAACAAAAAGAAATAACCACCGCTTTATGGTAGCGTTATGAAACTTCAAGCTGTTTTCAAGGTACCGACCACATGGTAGAGTCTATGAAAAATTAAAGTATTCCATTTAAACATATGTACTACAGGTAGGAGAAATTTCCCACTCTGACCCCAAGAATATGTGGCAGATCTTTTCCGTTTTGAAAATGGGGTTTCACCGTGTAGTGCATACTGCCTTTCAAATTGGAAGTCTCCTGCCTTAGTCTCCTAAGTGCTGGCATTATAAGTATGTGCTAGCATGTCAAACCAGAGACATTTTTCTTATGTTGCATGGAGGAGGGGAATAATAGGTGAAGATAGAAAAAAAGTAGCTTCCTTGGTTCCCTGGAATGCTCCTGTTGGGGAGAAGATAAAAACAAAGCTCATGTTATGCCAAAGGATAACATACTCCATGCTTGTGAGAGGGTGATGGTGATGATGGTGAGAGTTATAATTTGCATTTGTGAACATGCATGTGTGTATGAGGTTGTATGTGCATGCATGTGGGAGTCAGAAGATCTGTTATCCTTCAGGTGCCATCCACTTTACATAGTTTGTTTCATTCTTGAGATTATAATAATGACATTATTTCTCCCTTTCCTGGTCTCTCATTGGCCTGGAACTCACCTAGTAGGCTAGACTGGTTGGCCAAAAATTGCCAAACATCTCTCTGTCTCTGCCTCCCAGCTCTGAGACTGCAAGCATGGGACACTCTGATGACTTTCTTTTATTAACTGGTTAAGGAGGATTAAATTCCAGTCTTCCTGCTTGCAAGGCAAGCACTTTATCAACTGAACTGTCACCTCAGCCACTAGTGATTGCTTTTAGTCTGTACAGTAATATATCTCAGTATTCTACAGACAAAGAAAGTAAGTCTCATTACCTCACAGAGATGGAGACTTTATCATGATTACACAGACAGTTGCAACCTAGGCAGGCCAGGGCTAAGGTCAATAGTATTTCCATGGCACTAAAATTGGAAGGGCTGCCTGCCTAGCCTGGGACTTTCAGAGCTCTGTGACTTGAAAGCATCCAGGGTAACACCCAGTATCTGAACCACGGATTCTGCTCTCACTTTCCTATGAAGTGATCCATCCCTCCTCATTGCTTATTATCCAACAAACATCTTGTATAGGGATCACTTGTCAGGTAACAGATCCACGTATAAATACTTCCAAATTTATTATCACAGTGTCTAGCCTGAAGCAGTAAGAAAATTCACAATCTTCTGCATTGAGGAGATGCCATGACAGATGAGGAGACTGAGTTATAGGGAAGCGAGAAACTACCTAAGACTGCAGAGCTAATAAATGATCAACTATGGCTTGAGCCTCAGCAGAGTCCATGTTCCTCTCACTAGATGCTATTCCAGGGTTCTGGAACAGTGTGTCCATACGCACATATGAAAGTGTCCCTTATGTATGTCGTATGCCCTCCATACTGAATCAGTGCCAGCACAGGAGCATGTCCAGTGGGGTCTTACTGCACCTTAGGTAAAAGAAGAGCCATTTCAGGTGTGAGAAAAGGAGTGGAAGGCATGATCAGAGAAAAGAAGATAGACAAGCAGAGGCACAGACAGAGAGAGCAAGGCAGAGGGGTGGAGGTTGATAGGCGGTGGCCATGGTCCCTTAAGTATTTAAACCATAATAAGATCTGTGGCAACTGTTGCTACTTTGCCACCTTGGGAAGGTAGAGAAGCTCCCATACAAGGAGTGGGATGACCCCACCATCTCAGAATAGGTACCTAACAGAGGCAATGAGTGGACAGGATGCTCAATGAGTGAATGTGCACTCTCACAGACCTGCGCATGTGTGGAAGTGTGTTTGCTGAGAAGGGAGCTTTGATTGAGCATGATGCAACAGAAAAGTCAGAGAGATCATCCAGAAACTTGAGTGCACAGGTTTGAATCTCTGCTCTGCCTCTGGAAAACTGGGGTATTTTTATGCAAATCCTTTCAAGTCTCTGCCCTGTTCCTTCATCTGTGAAGTGGTGGCAGTGCTGCCACTAACAACATAGTTTTCAGAATTAAAGCCCCTGGTAAGCTGTGCCTACAGTCCCTGAACAGTGCCTGGAGTGAAGGAAGTACAGTACAAATATTTGTTAAATTTGTGTGAAATGTATCTTATATATCCTATTAGAGTTACGTTAGTTTCTTAAGACTGCTATAACAAAGTACCACATGCCAAGTGGCTTAAAACAACTAGAATTTCTCTTCTGGGATGGGGAGATGTTCAACTAAATAAAGTTTCTATTGTGCAAGCATAAGGCCCTGAGTTTGATCCCCAGAACCCACATAAAAGAGAGGGACATGGTTATATGCACTTGTACTCCTAGCACTGCAGTGTAAGCATAGTAAGCAAGCTCCAGGCCAATGAGACACCCAGCCTCAAAAACAACAACAACAACAACAAAAAACCAAGTTGGTCAGTTCTTGAGAGAGAAAGTTGTGGCTTCTGTTTCAATACATATTGAACACATGTGCACCCACATACACACATAGAAATTAAACAAAATAAAATAGTACTTAATGATGAATTTTCATCTTTGGTGTTCCTTGTCTGGAAGCTACCTGACTCCAGTCTTTGCCTTTGTTATCATGTAGAACAAGTAGCTTGCTCACATAGCTAGTCTGATAAGGAAGTGGATTCTGATGCCAAACTGTCTGCCACCACCATCTGTATGTTAACCACTTCAACATCCCAGCTAGGTACATGAGAAGATGTCTTAATATCCTGTAAAGCCTGCACACACACATGTCCTCAGTTCATACCATTGACTCTGATTGGTGGAGCTCAACCTCTACCCCAGTTAGGAGAATTCCCAGTTAGTAGAGTTTGGATGAAGGGTTTTTGCTGTATTTGTAAGAGACTGGGACTGTATGCAACGTGACCTGAATCTGCATTTTAAAATTTCATTTGTGCTTTCACAATTCATGTATAGCACACTTTTTACATATATAGTGTACTCTGTCCTTACACCATTGTCTTCTCTTACTTCCTTTGCCTCCTGCCAAACCACTACTTTGTTTCACTAAGTCCCCCACCTACTACTTCCATGGACTCTAAAAAAGTCTTTTGTAGCTGGGGAGTGGTGCAAGCCTTTAATCCCAACACTTGGGTAGCAGAGGCAGGAGGAACTCTGTGAGGTCAACAGGCTCCAAAGCTACAGAGGAACCCTGTCTCAAAAAACTAAAATAATAATAATAATAATAAAGTCTTTTTGCCCTGTTGCTGTAAATTAGTCTGCCTTGCATGAACATAAGTAGGGAATTATTTACTTAAGAAAGAACAATTTAACACCCCTAGGTAATAGGACCCCCTGGCTCCCAGTACTCATTAAATGCATCTTGCTTCTCAGAGAGGAATGGGGTCTCATGAGCTCTACCTCCTTGCATTTTGAAGGACTCAGTATTGGGCAGGTCACGTGTGGGTAACCACAGTTGCTGTGTGTTCATGTGTGCTACATCCATGTCATGTTCAGAAGGTAGCATTCCTTCCTACCTTCTGGCTCTTACATTCTTTCTGTCCTTCTTCAGTGATGTTCTCTAAGTCTTGGAGAGGGCAAAATAAATGTCTCACTTAGGGATGAATACTCAGTCATTGTTTATTCTCATCACTTTGATCAGTTATGAGTCTCTGCATTAACTGGTACCCATTTAAACTTCCCTGACCAAGACTAGAAGCACTAATCTATGCATATAAGTGGAAGTGTTTAGAAAACAAAGCACTAATCTATGTATGTAAATAGAAGTGTTAAGAGCACAACTGGACACCTTGTGCACTTAGGAAATCAACAATAGTATGTCACCCTGTAGCCTATGACCTTCTCATGGACTTGTGACCAGGTTTTACAGTGCCAGGCATGAATTACCTCTTAGGAGCAAACCTCAAATCCAACCCAGAAACTGTCAGTTAGCCCTCTATCAGTCATCACTATGGCACCAGTGGATACATATTTCTCAGTAGGTGAGTATTGCGGCTCATAGGGCTCACAGCTGGGTAAAACTCTTGATAGCTTTTATCCTCTGGCAGCTGGCTTTTCCTTCTGGCGTTATATGAAAGCTAACCAGCAGGAAAGAAACTTCAAGCTTACTTCCAGTTTGATTTCTCAATGTCCTGCAATCAAAATGTGTGGTTTCCTCAGCATAGGGGTATTGTCATCTAATTTGCATTTCTAATCCTATCCCTAGAAGAGTAGGAACAGGTGTGTGTGTTTTCAGGCAGAAAACAGGACTACATCCTATGGCTCCTACCTATGTATTGTGTGCCTTGACTAAGAACCCTCTATCCAGGCCTTTTTAAGTGGAAGTCTCTTCTGTGAAATGGGAGACTAGTATAGTTCTCTTCCTGTTATTATGGGCAATCATTGGTATGGAATCAGTCATGTGGTATATAGCTTTACACTCTGGCTTCAAGGTTAAGTCTCTTTGAGTTACCAAGATATTCTACCCAGAGTTGCTAGTAAAGGCTGTGCCAGAGGCAAAGCCCTCTGGGAAGGAAAAAAGTGCCTGGTCAATGTCTACACAGGAGAATGTACATGACTAGTCAGTGTCTGCCCAGGAGAGTATCCATGACTGGTCAGTGTCTGCCCAGGAGACTATGCATGGCTGGTCAGTGTCTGCCCAGGAGAGTGTCCATAGCTGGTCAGTGTCTGCCAAGGAGAATATATATATACTTGTTAACATCCAATAAAAATCCTTAGATGGATCTCTCAAGATATCTAATAATAAGTTGGATCCTACTTTTCCAAGACAAGAAGAGACTGAGGGATTTTGTGAATGTCAATGATGGAATCCCTCATTGCCTCTTTTCCTAGAAACTATCCAGTCTGTACTTAAACTCTTCTAGCTGTGGAGATCCTCATACCCAAATCCTGAATGGGAAAGGACTCTCATCTGTTTTTATTTCTTCTGTTTTGTTTTCATCACCATATCCTGTCTTCAGCCACATATATAAAGGAACTGCACATTAACTGCTTGTGCAACAAACTCATGAGCAAAGGGGAAGAAAATAATTTTAGGAAAGAAATGGAGATGTCTACAAGAGGAGAGATAGCTTTTTAAGGCCTTAGAAGGTTGAAATTACTGTCCTGAAACATTCTCTTGCTCTAGAAATGACCAGCAGAGGAATCAAGAGGCCTTTATGTTCTCTCTTTTCTTCAGCTTGTGGTACCCCCTGCTGGTGAAAACTTTTGACCCAACTGGCAAGAATTGCAAAACTGATAGAGAAATACTTTCAAATTCAGAAAAGTCACAAGTACTCCAGTGTTAGAGGCCTTGAAGGACAATACCATGCGTCATATGACTATTTTATGATGTTTGTCTGTTTTTATGTTGTTGTTGTTTTGTTTTTAATGGTTCTGTGACTTGGCATACTCTGTGGTATCCAGAGTTTTTAAAAAATATAGAAAAAAATATAGACTTCTGTGAACACTACTTCTGCAAATATTCCAAGAACAAATTGCTGAGTTATCTACCAAAAGTATCCCAAGGTACTTACTTTCCAAGGCCCAAACTGATATCGTGCAGGGTGCTCCTTCTCATTGGCTGCTCTTATCTACTTTTGAAGTGACTATAATTTGTACTCAGAGCAGGATAACAATCTTTTGTACACTTCAAATCATAGACTTTTAAATAGAAATTTGTGCAACAAATTTATTGAGCATGGGCTATGTGCCAGATACTCAGCAAGAAATTGGAGTAGGTACAAGGAGTCAAAAGCCCTTCTCCCAAGAGGTGCTTACCCTAGTGGGTGAGAGTTGAATGACTGTCACAAGAATGGATGAGTGCTTAGCTGACATGGCGTCAAACCCTTTCCTGGCCTCCTGCCAGAATCAAACCAAGTATTAACTCTCTCATAGCACCAAATATTTCTTCTTAGCATTCCTCATCTCTGTGATTTTATATTTCTGCGCTTACCTATTTAATGCATATCTTGGTCATTTGTCTCTGGGCTTGTAGAGGGTCAAGGTGAAGAAGACACAGCTTTCTTCCATTTAACAGAGCCTGATACATGTATGTGCTCAAATATTTGTTCAAAGAATGAGACAGCATGAGAGGAGAAAATTACAGATCTGTTAGTAAAGCGGCAAGAAGCCCCAGAGGATGTCTGACATTGGAATGACTTTCATCTTTGAAAGATGAAGAGAGGTTCCCAATGGAGAATACGTACACATCAAGGCCAGGGGTATTGAGCATCATGGGATGGGGAAAGAGTTGCTGTTTACTAGGAAGTGTGAATAGAAGGCTTAAGCTGAGGCGTATGCCATAGTTTGAATATTTTTGGAATTTTCAGATTTGGGTTTTCTCCAGAGGGAAAAAAATGGGAACAATAAATTAAATTCTATGATAATGGCAAAAAATATCCAATTTTCCTGTTACTAGGATTGTTTTAATTCTTAAGTTTCGAATGCCATCTGTGACTTTGTGTTTTCTTTTCTTCTATGTCTCTTCTATTTCCACCTTTAGGGCTGTTTACCCATTGCCAAACACTCACATAGAACACCCATCGCCAAAGCAAGCCAGAAGCTTCAACTGTGGGCTCATCCAAACCTATGATGGTTTGGAGGAGCCCCACCCCTCCCACAAAAGACTATATGTTAAGGGTTGGGGCCAAGAGTACAGTGTTGTGGGTGCTTTGGAACGTTAACGACTTAGTGAAAAGTTACTGAGGAAAAATTTCAGACCTCCACCTATCTAAATCATTGTGTTTCCCAGCTCCTGTCTTGAGCAGCTTGCTCTGCCATGTACATATAAAATTTTCATTCCTTGTTAGAGGGTAAAAAGAGAGAGGGGTCAGCAAGTCAGTGACTTCTAAGCAACCTTTCTCTTTAGAAGTTCATTGTCTCTGGTAATGTTTTATGTAAACCTGGCTAACATAGGGATCATATAGCTGATGTTCACATCTTAGTTTTTAAATTTGTGAATACCTCCATGTTTTGGAAAGGCTGTTTTTCTTTTCGTGTGTGTGTGTGTATTTGGTTCTACCCAAATCTTTCTATAAAATGTCATTTTTTTAATAAGCAGTGAAACCTCTTTTGGATGTTAGTATTCCTTTGGAAGTCAGTGATTTGTGTTGAAGACAACTCTCTATGTATTATTTACCCTGAATGGAATGAGATTGG
Organism: Mesocricetus auratus; assembly: GCF_017639785.1. Taxonomy (NCBI): domain Eukaryota; kingdom Metazoa; phylum Chordata; class Mammalia; order Rodentia; family Cricetidae; genus Mesocricetus; species Mesocricetus auratus. The sequence goes on along the minus strand of NW_024429209.1, from coordinate 8,003,215 downwards.
CTGGAAGTTATGCCTCCAAGGAAATAGCAAAGCTCTGATTCATACTCATTTGCTCATTTGTAGTTTTCAAGTTAATTCTCTTATCAGATTTCCTTTTATTTCCTACTGGGCCAAAGTGAGCAAGTTTGGATGGAGACAAAATATCTGCTGTATTTCAAATTTATGATTAAGAAGGTCACATATACATTTTTAAACAGACTCCTTTTTGATAATGAATGAAGAATAAAGTTTTTAAATGTCATCAGCTACAAAACTATTCATTTTCATTTTTGTTACTATTCTTTGCCTGTTGATTGCCTGATGATGGTGAGAGAGAGTGAGGCTGAACCGGGTTGTATTTCTTGTCTTTCCTTTGACCACCTGGAGTAGTTTTACTAGTACAACAGTCTGCCTCTGGCCAAACCATTAATGACTAAAAAAAATGTGTTTCTTTTCTTGAGTGCAATTCCTTCCCCAGGCCAATTGTTAAGAATAAATAAATGAAGAATTCCACTTTAGGAATTCACATTTTGGCAAAATGAGGAATATAAAAGCTAGACTCTTCTCTGTGCAGATTCACGTAGTCCTTATCTCTGCTATGCTTTCTACTGCTGGGGTGTGCTCTGCAGGAACTCCATCAGAGAGTTTCTTTGACATCTGTAGCTTTTAATTGGGTCCAGCTAATTCTATAGGAAGTCAGAGGATGGGGAACGCAGAGTTGGGGTATTGTGACCCATGATTTACTCTCTGTGTACTCATCTAGGACTGACCACAACCTTCAAGAGAAAACTTCTGCCCATCTGGCCTTCTCTTTTCAACTATATCCTGAGGGGTTCCAATTATGACTTCCTCTGCTTGTCCCTCTGCACCCCTAGGTGGGAAGTAAGGTGTCTTGTCTCTGTGTTATATCATCTTTCTGACCCATGAACTTTTTTCAATAGTCTTTTTATAAATAAATGGAAGATACTCTGCCATTCTATATGTAGTCTACATTATATTCAATGTGTAGTCTACACCTACACATTGGACCAGCATTCTTAGGAACAGGCTGTCAATTGGGAGTTGGATCCAGATAAACTGTTCTAATATACTTCTACATCTAGATTTATCCTTTCCTGTAGTGCTTTTTACAGCAGAGAGATCATTAACTCTTGGAATGACCTATCCATGGTTAGGAGCATTGTTCCTATGTTACATTTAATTTCACCTCTTGGGGATGCCTGTTCTTTCTGCACTGAGACAAGAATAACAAAGGCTAAAGATCATAGCAGGTTCTATGACGACTAGAGCAATGTACCTAGAGAAACCTATCCTAAATATGTATTTAGTCAACAGATTTTCGTCTGCTAGGAACATAATGACCATATTTAGATGTATGTGTAAACCCATAGGGACCACCACATGCAAGAATGGTCATCATATTTTTATCATTTATGAAATGCCTAGCCCCATCAGTTGAAATTTAGGTGAAATGGATTTTTCAATCCATAAAAGAAGAAGTCTTTGACCTTTTCATTCCCCAGTGAGGAATCAGTGGCTGTCACTTGATACAATTCAAAGACAGAATTCCACTGTGTGACTGCCAGGAAGGGTGGTGAGACATTAGAATGTGGTTGGATGAGTCAACAGAGATTTAATAGTAACATCCATGTGCTCACTATCCTATAAGTGCCAGGCACTGTGCTCTGTGTATTGTACGTGCTATCCCATTTAATCCTTATGACTACATGAGGCTAATCCTGTTATTCACTGCAATGTGTTGAAAAGCTCAGCATAGATAGAGATCAATAAACCTGCCCCAGGCAGCAGAGGGAGGCTATGAACTCATGTCTTCCTAGAGCCAAAGGGAGTGTAGCCTCAATGGTTGATGTCAGGACAACTAAGGGACCTTGGAAGCTATCTATTGGTCCTGAATCTGGGCCTCTTGGTGCTGTCTTACAGGTGATTCATATTTACACCAAACCTTAAGAAATGCCCCTCTACACTGTTATTGTTATGAGTGCCTCTCTGGTTCTCTGGGACTGTTGCTTCTATAGGAATGTCTATGAATCAACTCCAGCTTTTTCTTTCTTTGAGCTAAAAGACTAACCTTTACCCTCACTAACCACAAACCCCACTTTAGTCTATGGCTATGTGTTAGATTCTTCATTAGTACATCCCTGAGAAAGGCTTGACTGTGTCTCTTATGAAATATCTAAACTCTACTGGTTAAAATTCAAGTAAGATGGATCTATAAGTCCATAAAAGAAGCCTTTAACCTTTTAGTTCCCTAGGGAGGAATGAAAAAGCTGTTACTTAGTATAATTCAAAGATAAACAGCATTATGCATTGGGACTGTTGGGGAGGGTGTTTAGAGGTACAAAAGCAGAGGAGCAGCCTGACCTTTCCTCCCTCCAAAAAGAAAATGGAGGAGGCATCATAGAGCCTCATTGATTTCTCATTATAAGCTTAAATTTATAAAATGCTCATTGTTATGGAAAAAACTACTAAATGAAAATGATTTCTAGTTTCAGGAGGGCTTGTGTTTACTTGACCCTGACATTGGAGAGCCTGCCTTACCTCTGTTTCTGTTGAATGGACTAAATATGATGTTGAGAATGGGGGATGGGCAAAGAAAGCACCCTAACTTCCCAGTCCTCTAATGCAACTAGAACCATCTGACTGTGATTTTTCCCTTGCACATGTCCCAAAGGAAGCTGGCTAAGAAGCAGAAGGAGACACAGAGTGGAGCCCAAAGGGAGATGGGCCCAGTGGCCTCAACTGACAAGCCTGCCACCAAGCTCAGCACCACCCGCAATGATGAAGGCTTCTCCTCCAGTTCTCAGGATGTTAATGGATTCAGTAAGTCGAGTCAACTAAGGTTAATGGAGTATCAGTGGTCAGTTTTGGTTCAGGTACCTCTCCTATGGATCATTCATAATGACTAAGTCCAGTAAACTATGGTATCAGAATGCTTTCCTGGGATATCAGAGAGGATGGGTCTTCTCCCTGGCAAAGCTTTGGGGTAGCCTAACCTGTTGTAAAGAGACTGTTCAATAATATGGGACTGGGAGGGGCTCAGCCAATGAACATGCCACATGAGCATGAAGAACTGAGTTTGGATCTACAGCACCCATAGAAAATGTTAGTCTGGCTGGCATGTACCAATAAGCTCAACACTGGGAAGATGGAGATGGGAAGACTCCCTAGGGCTTGCTATTTAGCCAGTCTAACCTAACCAGTAAGCACCAAGTCCAGTGAGAGTCCCTGTCGCAAAAAAGAAGGTAGGGAGTGATTGGGGTAGATACAAGACAGCAACTGCTGATGTCCACATGAATGCACAAACACACGGCATACCCATAAACCACACATAGAGAGATGGGGAGGGAAGGATGTAGGAGGGAGGAAGGGAGAGAGAGAGAGAGAGAGAGAGAGAGAGAGAGAGAGAGAGAGAGAGAGAGAGAGAGAGAGAATCTATGCTTACGCAGACGGAATGGGAACAAGTCATCTTAAATAGAGACAGGTAGTTAAAAATAATAACAGTACAAAGGAGGAGGAGGATTGTGACCTTAAGGCAAAAAGCATCCTGTACTGAATTTAGTGACTGACAATTTTCAAAATTATTTCACATTTTACTGTGAAAGCTAGATGAGTCATGGAATGTTTCTGTCTCTGTCCCTAATATTTAAGTAGCAATCTCTAAAATCCCAAGTTTTCTGGGTCCCATATACATAGTGGACGCTGTGCCTCCTGAGCCTAGATAATTCTGTTTGGTCAAGACTATCCTCATCTTCATGCAGACTTAATAAGGCATCCTTGGCTAACATAAGTAGTTTAGATTCCACAGCTGACTCATCCAAAGGAGAGCTCCAAAGCTGGGTAGGTATAAGCCTAGGTTGGTGGCCAGGCTTGAGAAAGCTGCCTTTTATTCTAATATTTCACCCATGCTATAAACTAGTTCTTCCCTGGATTTAATAATAAAATAATAACTTTTCACTAAATATCTTATACATTACAGACAGAATGAACCACAATTTGTTAAGATCACTTTAGATATGGTCTGTCTAGAGGACGTGGAGTGATGAGAATATGAAAGAATAAAGGAAACCGATAGATAATGTCACACAATCTATGATGCAAACACTCTCATTTCATTTCCACCATAATCCCATGAGATACTTAGTGTTACAGATCCTATTTGTAGGCAAGATATGTTTGTTTCAGCTTCCCAGAATCACATAGATCATTTCTCATGGATTTAAGGCCCCCAAGCTGGAATGCAGCATATAACTTGAAAGGTTTTCCAACAAAATCTCTTTGTGGATGAGAGATAGAGCAGGGATTGAGGGCAGTGGATTTTTAACATCATCCAGACAGATACCATGCTTAGGAACACACAACCTTGAGGAAGTCAATGATTTTCAAATGTAGGTGAGCTGTATTTGGTGGGCAAACGTTAGTTTAAACCCACCCTCTCCCTAGAAAAAGCTGAGAAAAAGGAGTACAAGTGTCTTTTACCTGTATTCACTAACTGGTAACATTTTTCAACACTGACATCGGGTTGCACTTTCTCTCACTAAACCCAATCTTCTGAGCTATTTAGAAACTAAATTTAAGTTTTTTGGACATTTGGGTATATGGTTCCTGTGATATAAAACAGCTCTTCAACACACCACAATAAAATTAACTCTTTAAGAAGTGTGGCCTTGATGCAATGACAGCAAAGATGCTTATCCACAGTTAAAAGTCCTTTGAGTCCCCATAATATTTTGGTTCCTTCACTGTAAATCAGGATCCAGACAAGGCACTCACATTCCATTTGGATTGTTCTCTCTGTCAGTTTCCCTATAATCTCTTGGATTTATTTTCTCAGGAATCTGACAACTTTCAGAAGTCTAAGGGGGTTGTTCTATACGTGGTTCTCCTGCCAGAGCTGTCTGCTTGACCATCAGATTTCATTTAGGTTAATCATTTTGGAAAAAGATACACAACATAGTGGTATTGTTTATTGCTCTAAACTTTATCAACAGCCACATGATATCACTCTGCCCCTACTGACAATGCTAAGTTTGAGTGTTACTTAAGGTTGGATTTTTGCAACAAAAATCTAAAAAGATACTGATGATCTTATGAATAAATACTTAATTTTTGCTGCTTCTTCCTCTGAGATAAGAGGCAATCTGTGATCTGCTTCATCCTACACACAGCCCTTTCCTGCCTTAATCTGGGTGAATTACCTGGATTCATTTATTTCCTAGGGATTCAGAAAGGGGAGCAGACAGAGAACTGGAAAGGCACAGGAGGGCAGACTAAGAAGTGGGCTTAGCAAGTCCTTGAAAATAATGTGGTCCTGAGTTGTACTGAGGTATCTCTGGTGCTTCTACTTTGAGCATTGCAAGGTTTTCTTTAAACTGTACCTCCTGGTACTTATCCATGCCAAACCTCTTCTGTGTAGCCCCACCTCCTGTGCAAACATTTTTCTTATTAAAAAGACACCCTGGAAAGACATCAGATGCCAAAAGATTATGGTCCAAGAAGCTTGACAGTCACTGTGACCCACAATTGCAGGTATTTAATCTCAAGTTTCATAGTCACATGGGAAAACAACCTAGGTCACACTGATTTCTTAGATTTCAAAGAAAAATATCACCACTGTTTTCACTATGGAGAAAAGTTAAACCTCAAAATAAAAATGCTAAAGGCTAGGGTGGATTTTTCACTAAAGAGAAAGAAAGGGGAAGAACATTCAGTGGAATCTGATGAGGCATTTTAAAGATCAAGGATAGTCTTCCCAAACAATTCAATGTGTCAAATGTCCATATTTTACATTTGTATTACATGCATATGTAAAATCATGTGTAATCCTATGTACCAGTGTATACATATTTATTTTAATGATATCCCTGTTTAAAAGACAGAAAAAAACAACTTTCAATTGACTGGTTATATTAAATTATTATGAAATCTTGCATTTGTTTGAATCACTGAATATTTTAGAATTCCTTCTATGCATCTAGTGTCTAGGACTGCGGCTATAAACACACTCTAGGGAATTTTTTGAATGCCCTAAAATGCATCAGGTAACTTTTAAAAATGCCCTATGGAACCACTAGGATAAGATTTGAAGGAGAAAATGTAAGTAATGCTTACACTGGAGATGTAGAAATTGCTTCTAAAATCACCCTGATGTATGTAAAATTGAATCTATTTTCGTGACATTAGGGAAGTGGCTGTCTGGCTTCTGAATCGGCATCTTTAAGAACGACTGAGATTATGTGCAAATTTTGAGACAGCATTGAGAGAGAGAGAGGGCAGGAGAACAGTTGTTACATTGGGTAAGATTGTAGAAGGGCATGCTTTGGGCAATTATTTCATTATTGAGCAGGTGGGCCCTAGCTGTATTCAAATTCTGCCTCCTCCTGCTTAGGTCTGTTTTCTGGCCTTATCTATTGCCAGTGACTGCTACATTTGGCAACACCTATTCAGTCAAGCCTCCCAATACTGTATAGGAATAATGATCTCTAGGGCAGCAGGGTGACAGGGCTCTGTTAGATATAGGCTGTTATTTGGAGTTCTTAGGCATTCTTTTAAAAGCAGTACATGAAACATTTCAAGGACAAACAATGTGCATTGTTTTCCATTTAAAGAAAAGCTGGCTTTTATTAGGTAATCTGATTGTGATCTTGGCTGTCTTGAGTACTTGGATTTTTTTTTTCCTGTGATCTTCAGCTCACTGGGATTGCTTTCTGGGTCTTTCTTCAAGCACTCACCTTATATATCATTCTTACTTCTGCTTCTTTATTTCCTGTATTTGCATGTCTTCTCCTGGCTCATGTCTAGACTAAGTAAAATGCTTGAAAACAAATCACAGTTGTATCCCTATGACACGTGAGCTCGACTATTTGCCTTTCTCATACTGCATTTAGGCCTCCTTGTTCACTGGCTACAGTTGACCGCGCTCCCATGGAGCTAGAGTTACAGGAGATTGTAAACCACCTAACTTGGGCACTGAAAACCAAACTCTGGCCCTTTGAAAGAAGAACAAGCAAGAGCTTTTAACCACTGAGCCATCTCTCCAGCTTCCAGATAAATATTTCTACTTTTGCAACCCATTTCAACAGAAGACCCTCATTTTCATGTTGTAGATAACTTATAGGTTTAATATGTTGTCTCTTCTACATGTGGGAAAACTGGGGTACAGAGTACATGGTCTTTGACATAATTGGGACACATTTTTCTGTGTACTGGTTAAAGTTTATCCACTCAGTATTGTCAAGAATTTAGGAAAATACCCAACTAGAACACCCATAATAAAACGATAGTAAAAAATTAAAATCAGAAAATTATAAAAACAATAAAGTCAAGTCAATGCAGCTTTATAATACATCATAATTTAATCTAAATATGCAGGCTAGATCATATTGAAATCACCAGACACTGTAACATTAAGTAAGTGTTCTGCTAAGTCAGGAGCAGTTTGAGAAAAATAGTTATAAATTAGGAACTCACAGATAAACATTGTGTCCTATTTTATTTGTGTGTGTGTATGTGCATGTGTGTGTGTGTGTGTGTGTGTGTGTGTGAATATGCATGTCGATATATATTTGTGTACAGGTGCCTGCATCATATGTCTCTCAACTTCATGGTAGCAAACACTCAAAGAGGAGAAAAATTCCGGGGAGTACCTACTATGTACTAGATCTTTTGCTTTTTTGTAAATTCTTCTCAAACTTCCTCAGAATTATATGATTTCTATATTACCTCCATTTTGAAAATGAGAGAACCAAGTTTATGGCAGCTAAAGTAAACAAGCCCAAAATTATGTAGCACAGAAATACTAGAGGTGAGATTAGGAGCCAACTGGAGCTATTCACCTTCAAACCAGAGCCATTAATTGTAGCTTGGCAATTGTCAGTTTCACTGAGTGAGCCCTTGGTAATGTCAGAGACAGACAGCACTATTCTCTAGTGATGGGGCGGGCAAATTTTCTTCCATGTGAGCAAATGCTGGTGCCACCCCTCTGATGAACACAGAAGGTCTATTTCTGGGTGCTGCCATGAAGCCAATTTGATTGTCAGGAAGTGCTGGGCTCTGATGAGCATCTAAGTCCAGCCTTGCAGCAACCCTGTCCTGACCATATGTTTATTAGTGAACCCGCTTGACAGTAAACTTATACATTCATATATGGAAACATCTTCCTAAAATTCTTTAAAGAATTGTCAAAGAAATCTGGATCCAAAAGCACACATTCTCCTTTGCAAACTGGACATCTTTGTCTTTAATCTTTTTCAATCCCTCTACCGTGAAGCTGGGTAGAAAAGAAAAGATACAAAGGCAAAATAGCCCTGCAGAGTGGGAGGACAGTGCCTCCTCCCATCTCGCTATTCATCCAAACTCCTGCTGCAGATGCAACTGCCCAGTAGACACTCTCACAAACAGGTTCTGTGGGAATTGTCCCTCTAGGAGATTCCTAGGAAAGCAAGACTCTGTATCGGTGGTCTCATCCTCATTATTGCTGAGCTGGAGCAATCTGCAAGAAGATACAGAAATAAATGAACAGGGATGGCTTCTGGCCCCTGGCTCACCACAGGGCAGGAAAAGAGGTCTACACAATGAACATCTTTGTTGTATGACTTTGTGCTAAAGCAACCTGCACAAAGAACTCCAGGACTCTTCCCCTGTCTTTGTGACCAAAATATACCTAGGAGTACATTTCAAAAACAAACATGCATTGTTTTCCATTTAAAGAAACACTGCCTTTTCTTTAGTAATCTTATTTTGATCTTACTGTCTTGCATATTGATAATTTTTCCTCTGTGATTTTTTTTGTTCCTTTTTCTGGGTGTTTCTTTAGGCGCTGTCTTGTATATTGTGTTTATGTCTTCTTCATCTTATGTATTCATGTGTCATCTTCTCCTGGCTCATTTCAGTCCAAACAGAAATGCTTCAGGTGCTGTTTTCTTTTGATGATGAGAGTAGCCCCTGCAGCCTGAGGCATGTCCCTGTCACTCAACAGACAGAACTCATAAAAGGGTTTCTTTGGGCTTAAGTCAGGAAATGTTCAAGTTTGATTCCCTCATAGGATGGTGGAGCAGAGATGGGGCAGGCAGAAGGAATCACCAGGCAAAATGCAAGCTGATTTATTTTAGGAATATATTGTGTAACTGGCATTGGGAAGATAGATCAGAACTTTAACATGTACCAGGGGATGGAGGGGATTGTGAGGAATTCCTTGAGAAGGTGAGTCAGCTACAGAAATGAGTCTTGGTATTCTCTGGCGTAATTGTAGACTTGGTGGTACATGAGGTTGATGATGGTTCCCTCCATTGGGGGCCTATCTGAGTCTGTTATTTTGCTGAATAGTGTCCTATATTGTATCTAGTTCCAAACAGCATGGCTAGGTAGAATTTTTACCCTAGTGTTATAAATATCACCATTATAGCCTAAAGTCCAAAACATGCTTTCTGGATCCTTTGTGACTTTTTATAAAAATACTCTCAGGCCACTGTCCAAGTCTCTGACTACCAGATACTCACTGACAATTTATTTATATGAACAAATTAGAATTCATACTAAGATCTCTCTAATTCCAGATCCTTAAACTTTTCTCAGAGTGAATTTCCTCTTCTATGAACCTGAAATCTGTCACTATAATTTCAACTCATTTATATTTTTCTTCACCTATGTACCAATCAGTAGCCCAGCGCTGGCTTTGTCTGCCCTCTGGTGTTGGATAGGGTAATGGAGTCAATTTTTCTCTACCTCTGGCACCCACCCCCACCCCATCTATTAAACTGTTAGACTGGATTTTCCTGTGCACCCAGGTATTTCTTACATGCTAAATAGTTCCTCTTCAGTTATCAGACTTCAGTAAAATGCTAGTCCCTGTTTTCAGTCTGCTCAAAACCTTTTTTGGCCCTTCAATTTATTTGACCCATAGTTATAGAGTTCCCAAGATAACCATGGCACTCTATTCCAGGTTAGGACTTCAGAGAGCTGACATCACTCGCACTCTCAATTCCAAACTGGCATTCAGAATATACTGTTTATGTTTTAATTACTGTCCAAGTATCTGTCCCGTGACTGCCTACTATAGATACCATTGTTTCAGTCAGGGCTGGCACAATCAGCCTGTGAGAAAATGACTTTCAAGCCCCTAAGGAGAAGTGATTTGATGTCTTATTTATGCCAAGTCCGCCAAGTTATATGTTACTTCCAACTGTGTCACCACTGACATCATTTACTCTTCCAAGTCTGGAGCCTCAAAAAGGAAATTTTTTGTTTATATTTATGGTTGTAGTTATCCTTGTTCAATAATTAATGATATTGTGGCTGGTAAGAGGCTTAGATGTTAAAAATACTTGCTGCTCTTGAAGAGGACATGGGTTCAGTTCCAAATATCCACATTGTGACTCACTGTCTTCTATGGGGTTCAGTGCCTTCTTCTGGCCTCTGTGGGCACCAGATACACAGTACACAGAAATGCATGGAGGTAAAATACTCATAAACATAAAATAAGAATAAATAAATCTTTTAAAAGTAGTTAATGATGTCCTCATTTCAATGCAGAATACTTAATTCATATTTATTAACATCATTAGCATATTAAGAAGATTAGATAAATATTGTAAATTGATGATTTAAAGATGAGGAAACCAAGACTTAAAAATAGAAGTAAATGGAGCTTTAAATGTCAGAGTTAGACCTAAAATCTATGTCTGTCTGACACCTCTGTCCCCATAGATAGCTGAAACCATTCCTTTACACTGCCTTATAGAAGATTGGCATTATTATTGCTATTTTATAGGTCAAGAAACTCAAGCCTATTCTACCTGTATAGTAGTCCGCTTAGCTGTATAGAGTTTGGGTTTGGATAATTTTGGCATGAGATGTTTTTACTTATTTGCAAGTTTATAAATAAAAGAAAAGAAAGTCAGGTCCACAGACACTGCATCATCCATTTAAAGTGGTGTGTCCCAAAGCCCACTCTCCAAATAAACACAATCAGAGGGCTAGTGCTTTGGGACAAACATGTTCAATGTGCAGGTAATTCCAATGAAGTTCAAGTTTAAAAATCATCAGCTCAAGGTACAGCCAAGGTCTGTCAAACTCCAGGGCTCTTGTGCCTCATTTGCTAAGTTGTCTCTGACATTAAGAGAGTCACAGGCTCACTGGGTGGGAAGGCTCCCAACTGCTTCTTTCCCTGGAGTGGCTGTTTCAAAAGGACATTGCTGTCAGAAGTAGTTGACTTGAAAGCTGCTAGCATGTGTCAATACAAGTAAGGATCTGCCTGTCAAGGGTTCTCTCTCAACCATATGGGATTTTCCTCTCCTTTTACCTGGAAAAGTCAGTATGGAAGGAGTGGAAATTTCCAAGGTGAAACAATAATGTGTCAAGCAACAGAAAACCAAGAGCTCAACAGAGCTTCACTCAGAGGAATGCAAAAAAGAAGTGCAAAAATTCTGTTTGCAGGAACAATTATCTTTTCTGGTTGCTCTGGGATTAAATTGAATCTGGGAGAAGAATTGAATGTTACAAGCTTGCCACCTCCAGTTTTATTGAATATTTTACAGAGATTATTGAATATTTTGCAATCATTCTCTTGACTGACAGATAAAGGACACGCTTATTAAACTCCTGGAAACCCATAGTTGTGTGGAATTGTTTGCTCTTTGGAAGAGAGAAATGGGAATGTAAGTGGCCCTTAAGAAAGTGGACAAATTGTCCATCACAAGCACTGTGGAGTTAGCTTGTGGCAAATTGCTCAAAAGAATTTTGAACAAAAATGGATGTAGCCCAATACACAGTAAAAATTAAGAAGTGCCTTCAATATACTATCTGATGCAGCCTTCTCTTATTAGAGGTGGAGAATTTGGTCCTGGTGGGGGGGGGTAAAGAAGTCACTAATGGAATTAGGAGTAGTTTAGGAGCTGTGACCATTCTAGCTCTTGTTCAATAGTTTCCCTCAAAGGGTTGAAACGCTGTTTGTACTGTATAATCATTAGTGGTTTGTCTTCTAGTAGTTTCTGCATACATCCTCCTGTCCCCAATCTGATTTCTGCGCAAATAGAACCTTCTCAAATTGAATTATCCTTTTCATCTCCTCATTATGGGAACAGCTGAGGTGTTCCTTTAAATATTCATTGAATGCAGACTATAGGGGAAATATTATAAGGATTGTAAAGATAAATAAGACATGCTCTCTGCCTTCAAGGATATTACTCTCCTCCATGAGGAGACTTATAAGTGGATCTGTTTCAATAAATATGGTAAGTGATAGAGGAAAGGCATGTATAGTGTCCCAGGAACACCAATCAGAGTCGCAGCAGGTAATTAACTCTGTCTAACTGAGTTAGCAACTGCTCATTTAAAGGCCATGCAAGAGAAGACTTGTCCCAGGTGAAAGGTACAACAGATTGGATGTGTCTAGAGCATCACAGACTCAGAGACAGAGTCCAGTGCACTCTGCTGAAAGTACATGGCGTGAGATGAGACTGTCCTGGTAGTTGGAACTTACTAAGGAAAAGGCCTCCCATCTATGACCAAGTTAAATTCATATTCCAGGAATGCTAACCTATATAAAAGCCGAATGACCTTGTGCCAGGTGCCCTTGGTTTGTGCTGAATCTTGGCCTCACGGGCTCCTTGAGTCCTACAGCTTCATCTTTGCATTGTGGGAATAGGGACAACATTTTTGCCATCGACAGACCTTCACTGTCACTGGGAGCTGGTGCAGCCATTCCTTCCCAATAGCTTTTCAAAAGGACATCAGCAAAGCAACAAAAGCTGAAGGTGCTGCTGGCAATTTATGCTCAGCCACTGCATCTCCAGAAGAAAATAGAATAGTCCTCCACACTTCACAGGTGGTCCTGAATTGTAACAGGGCACTTAGAAAGTGCTTCTTAGAGTAATCAGGGATAAAGAAAAGATGCTGGAAATGTAAATATGTAGTTGCTAGGTAGCAGAATAAACGAAGTCTCAGAGACTTTTTTTATCTCCTCAGCTCTAAGCTACAGCCTGGATAAGTGAAAAACACAGATAATTCTACTATCTAACACTTTGTGAGTAATTGCTGGACAAGGAGCTCAGACTGACTCATTTCCCATAATATTGCAAGCCGTTGTCATGCCCATTAAAGAAACTAAGACTCTGAGAGTTGAAGTAACTTACTTGATCAAGGTCATGTAGGTCCCAAGGAAAGCATGCCTGGGTTTGAAGCAAAGGCTTATGGGATTGACCTGTCAGCAGCCTCTTCTTCTAGTAACAATTCCTTTACTTGGCTTTCCTACTCTCCTTGTTTCTTCCTCTTTTTCTACAGCCATTTCCTCTCTTTCTTCTATACTGGGTGCTCTTTTATTTTCTCAACCTCCAACCACTGAGGTACTTGGGTCTTAGTCCTGAAGCTCATCTTTCCTGTTTTATTCTCACTCCAGGTGGGCTGGTGATAATGCTAAGATGATAAACCAAGGAACAGGCCAGACTGGAAACAGATTTTGGTTGGAGTGGGTGGTACTTAAATCTCAGCCATTAAGTTTGAGGTACTAGTGAGTCACTGCAGAGGTATCGAGTAGGCAGCTGATTCTGGGTTTTTGAAATCCATCAGAAAATGACCTGGAGACACAAATTTTGACTCTGTCTTATACACAAGGTAATTAAAGCCCCTACTATAAATAAATAGAGAAACTGAGGATCAACTGCCTCTGATTCTTATAATCTTCCACCCCCCCCTTCTGCAATGATCTCTGAGACTTGGGAGGAGAAATGTGCTATAGATGTCTAATTTAGATTTGAGCATTCCACTCTCTTTCATTCTTTACACCTTAACCAGTTGTAGGTCTCTGTATTAATGACCATCTACTACCAAAAGAAGCTTCTCTGATAAGGATTAAGAGATGCACTAATTGAGAGAATGAGGGGAGGGGAGAGGAGAGTGATGGGGGAAGTCCTTCTGTTTATGTTTGTTTTGTTGGTTGATAAATAAGGTACTGTTGGCCAATAGGGAAGCAAGATAGGTGGGACTAGGAGTCGATGAGGATTTTGGGATCCATAGTCAAGAGCAGAGAGTCACCATGTGAACCCGGAAAGAGAGGATGCATCAGGATGACATCCTCGGAAAGTTAAGTCCTTATAGAAATATATATATATATATATATATATATATATATATATATATATATATATTAGTAGTCACGGGTTAATACTTAAGATAGAACTAGCCAATGAGAAGCCCTGGACATTGGCGGACAGCATTGTAACTAATAGAGTTCCTGTGTATTATTCAAGGTTGACGCAGCTCTGGGGCCAGTCTGGCAGAAAGAATCTCATTACAGGAGAGGGAGTTATAAGAAAGAGAAGGGAAAAAGGAGGGGAGAGGAGGACATGAGAGAGCAGGAAGATTGAGTCAGGGGACGAATAGAGGAGAGCAAGAAAAGAGATACCATAATAGAAGGAGCCATTATAGGTTTGAAGAGAAATCTGGCACTAGGGAAATGTCCGGAGATCTACAAGGTTGACCCCAGCTAACAATCTATAAGCAATAGTCCAGAGACTTCTCTGATAATTAGATTGATGACTACCTTATGCCATCCTAGAGCCTTTATCCAGTAGCTGATGGAAGCAGAAGCCAACACCCACAGCTAAACACTGAGCTGAACTCTGGAATCCTGTTGCAGAGGGAGGAGTAATAGACAAAAGGGTCAAGACCAGGCTGGAGAAACCCACAGAAACAGATGACCTGAACAAGGGGGGAGCTCATGGACCCTAGACTGATAGCTGGGAAACCAGCATAAGACTGTTCCAGACCCCCTGAACGAGGATGTCAGTTTGGAGGTCTGGTTAATCTATGGGGACTCTGGTATCAGATCAATAATTATCCCTAGTACAGGAGCAGAATTTGGGAACCCACTCCACATAGAGGGATACTCTCTCATCCTAGACACATGGGGGAGGATCTAGACCCTGCTCCAAATGGTATGACAGACTTTGAAGATCCCTCATGGAAGGCCTCACCCTCCCTGGGGAGCAGAAAGAAGATGGTATAGGGGGTTGGTAGGGGGCGGGGGAGGAGGGGAGGGAGAAGGAACTGGGACTGACATGTAAAAGAAGCTTGTTTCTAATTTAAATTTTAAAAAGGGGAAAAAGAGATACATTAATCAATAGGTATACTGGTTAGTTATAATTTAGTTTAAATCTATGTCTATTTAGCAGAATAATAGTTATAGGCTCTCCCCTAGGTCATAGCCCTGTCCTACCCCAGGTTCTGTCCCTGATAATGGTGCCACTTAGGAGTTTAAACTTATGGAGTGGACCATAAATCAATAAAAAATGGATAATTACTCGCATGGCATTCATGCCATTATTGCATAATTAGGCATATCTTGCCAGGCCAGTAATTGTTGTAGATCAAAGAATTCACAGCTGGGTAAAACTAGTAATTACTTTATTCTGGCATCGTGAATAGTACCTTCTGACACTATAAAAACTATTACATAGGAATGTGGCTTCTGTGTCAATACCAGCTAAATTTTTCTATGTTCTGTGACTCACATGTGTGGTGTCTTCAGTGAAAGATTTTTATTGTCAAGCTCTGAAGGGTAACCAGAAACACTAACAACATCTTATAATATTTGTGGTTTTGGGGGACCTCTCTGTCCAACAAACCATTCATTTTATTAAGGTTTTTATTAGGGTTTCTGTCACCCTGTTATTGGGTAACTCTATAGTCTTTTGATGTGTGTGTTGGGTGTGTGTGTGTGTGTGTGTGTGTGTGTGTGTGTGTGTGTGTGTGTGTGTGTGTGTGTGTGTGTGTGTGTGTGTGTGTGTGTGTGTGTGTGTGTGTGTTGGGTGTGTGTGTGTGTGTGTGTGTGTGTGTGTGTGTGTGTGTGTGTGTGTGTGTTCTACAGCAGTAAGGTTCTATGTGTCTTCTTTGAAAGGTCTTTATTGTTAGTTACACCCCCGTACACCCTCTTCTACCCTGCCTCCCAGATTTGGTGGCTCACACCTACAGTTCCCACAGCACTGGGAAAATGAAGGAACAGGATCAAAAGTTCAAGACTAGCCTCACTATATAGCAGAGTTGAGACCAACCTGACCCATATGGGATCCTTGTTCAGAAAACTAAAATGAAACCAATTAAAATAAAGGGCAGCTTATTCTGAATTTGAGGAAATGACTCCATGAGATCCAGTGGTAAAGCATTTTCTCAGTTGGTGATCAACTGTGGAGAGGCCAGGCCATGGTGAGTGGTACCATCCTTGGGCTGATCATTCTGGGTTCTATAAGGAAGCAGGCAGAGCAGGCCATGGTAAGGATGCCAGTAAGCAGCACCACCACCACCCATGACCTGTGCCTTGGTTCTTGCCTCCAGGTTCCTGCCCTGCTTGAGTTTCTGTGCTGACTTCCTTCAGTGATGAGCAACAGTGTGGAAGTGGAAGGCACATTAACCCCTTCCTCCCCAACTTGCTTTTCAGTCATGGTGTTTTGTTGCAGCAATAAAAAACCTAACTAAGACAATACAAATAAATACTAAATAATCTCTATATCCATACTTGTCTTCTCTACTTAATTTTTTCCTATAACAACCAAGGATATTTTTTAACTAAACATTAGGATAAGGACCAAAGGTAACATGCTGAAATTTTAAAGTATTCACACCTCCCAAGCTGTCACATTTACTGCCCTTTTCTGCGAACTTCAGCTGTGCTGTCTTTTCTCACAGGACTTTATTTATGCCATTTCTCTATATAGACTGTGGTGGACTAACTATATCTCACAGGCCAAATCTAGCCTAAGGTATCTATTAATGTAAATAAAGTTTTATTAGAGTATAGTCATTCCTTTTTGAATATTTATTTTTTAAAGCAAATTGCAGCTTTCTTTAGATTTATTTTATTTGTGTATTTATGTATACTTTGTCTGCATGTACATCTACACACCAGAATACAGTATCAGACAGTTTCGAGCTGCCATGTGGGTGCTGGGAATTGAACTCAAGACCTTTGGAAGAGTCATAAGTGCTCTTAATCACTGAGCCATCTCTCTGACCCCACCTGTTTGCATACTTCTATAACCACTTTTGTACTGTGATAATGTACTTAGTTATTTGCCACTTGACCCACAGAGTCTAAAATAATTACTCCCTGGCCCATCACAAAAACAAGTTCCAGCCCCTACTTGATTATTTTAGCTCTCAATACAGTGTTTATTTTTTTATCTTCTAATCCCTTTATCCAACTTCTTCCCTTTTATCGGTAGTATAACTAAGATATATTTCCTAATTTTTCCCCTCAAGGCTGACTGCAGTTTTTAGACACATTTTTCTAAGAATACAGGGAAAATAATTTACAGTTTATTTTCCCCAATCCTCAACATGTAGTACATTGTCACAGAACAGAAACTCAAAACTTTTTATAACAAGGGAATGGATAGATACATAAGGATTGGGAAGAGAAACACTATCTGCTCAGAAAATTAAAAGGAATGTTTGGCATACATGGTGCCACAGATGGTTGTACTATTTTCAACGTCTATCAGTGGCTACAGGTGGAGGGATAGGTGAAAGGATGTGCCTTTGCCAGTCAGATGTCACCCACATCTTAGTCCCCCTTGTGCATTAATCACCAACCTCAGGATTCCAATCCTCAAGACAATTTTACACATTCATTTTCATGGTTCCTGGAATTCTGGGACTTGTTAGTCAAATGAGCCTTTGAAACCTAGCCACTAGATCTGACAATAAAGGAATATGCTCTAATCACCCCACCAATTCCTTGAGCAGTAAGGGGAATAAATGAGAGATGTTTCGGGTGCATACAAATAGGCAAATCTGTTTGGCTGCTTCCTGGTTGTGCTAAGGAAAGAAGGCAACAGAAATAGCAAAGCAACATTTGTAACACAGATTTGGTTCTCACCTGGCTGGTTGGCTGCACATGTAGACATGGAGATATGGCTTATTTGAGGGTGTGCTGTTGATAATGGGTACCTGTTATGTAGATCTGATCTATGTAGCCGTGGAGTGCCAGCTTCCCCTCTTGCTCTGGGAGCCACAGGCTTTCTACAATTAGTGAAACGCACTAGCTAAAAAGGAAGATCTTTGGGCCGTGTTGATTTTCTAGGTAATGAGAGATATTTCTAGATGAGTTGAGATATCTCAGTGAGATGCATACCTGCAGGGAATGTGAATAGGTTCTATTGGTTAAGGACAACATGGTAGAGGAATTGGATTTTACAGATTACCAGAGTCAATCAAGGCAGAAAAGGAGAAGCCAGCGACCACTCTATTTATCACATCAAAATTTGATAGCATGAGAAATAGCAGCCGCTATGTTTTGTTCACACATTAGTGGGCAAGGAGTTTGGACAGAGTACAGGGAATATTTGTTTCTGCTTGATGATGCTAGGATGTCCTGAGTGGCTGGTAATGGCTATGACAAGCCCACCTTGGGCCATATGTCTAGCACTTCAGTTCTTTTTCAGGTAGCATCTACTGGGGATGAAATGGCCAAATGACTCCGTTGTTTGCATGTCTGATTCCTGTGATGAAATGACTCAAACATCTGGAGCAAGCTAATATTGTTCTTTCCTCGTGCGTTTGACAGGCTTTCTTACAGCATGGAAGGCTCAGGGCAATCAGAGATGTCTTCTATCATCACCAGCTTCCCCCAGAGAGTGTATTTCAGGAAAGTCAGGAAGAATGCCAATTACCTTTAAAATGAGGTCTATGTGCTAGCATCACTTCTGCTGCCTGTCATCATTGGGAGCAGTCATAGGCCAGCTTAACTTGAAGAGACTTGAGGGGCAGACTCCATTGCTCTGCAAGAAAAATGGCATATGTATACAGGAAGGGAAAGAAACAATGTAGTTGGAAGTCTCTTGTCCCATCTGCAAGTTACCAAATAATCACTCTAAGGCTTAATATTAATTATAATGATTTGGCCAATGTCCCAGACATATTACTAACTAGCACTCACAATTCAATTAATCCATTTTCATTATTCTATATTTTACTGAGGCTTATGGCTTGTTACCTCACATCTTGCTCCCCTGGTGGCTGCATGGCATCTCTCTGACTCTGCCTTCTATTTCTCCGTAACTCTGTTTTGATTTTGCACCTTGCTATATTCTGCCTGGCCATTGGCCAAAACGGCCTTATTCATGATCCAATGAAAGCAACACATATTTGTAGCACACAGAAGGACTTCCCCCATCAAATCAATGGTATTAATCGCCATCTACTGCTTCTTTGATGAGGATTGAGACGTGCACTAAACTAGGGATATAACAACTAATCATTAGGAGTTGGTTTAATACCATGCCCCTTTAGTAACAGGCTCTCCCCTAACCATGGGTTCTTTGCCCTAAGAAATTACCAATTAGCACAGAGACCCAAACTTGTCAGAGAATAAGAGACTTTGAAATGCTCATCCCTAAATGGGAATTCTGCAGTGCATACACACTTCCCAGTTAGGATTGTAGGAGGCAGAGGCAGTGAATGACTACAAGAAAGCTGTTTCTCAGACACTACAGGGCAGTAGCATATGTGAACTCATAGAAGTTGTGACAGCATGCACAACACCTGCACAAGCTCAAGACAGACAAAATCCTAGCATATTGGGAGGGAAGGGAAGTAGTTACTAAGTTCCACCTCTATCTGAGGAGCTATTAGTAAGTGATAGCTTCTGAGAAGTGGGGGGAGTCAGTTTTTTTTAAGGATGTGGCACTCAGTAGGATAACCTTACTCCAGTAGATGGCCACTTATCCTAGAGTATAGAACCAGAACAAATTGGACTTGATGAGTTAAAGAAAATAAAAAGAGGATGTGAAGTTAGAAGTATATAGGATAAGGGGAAAGAGAAAGGGTGAATATGATAAAAACCCAATGAGTTTCTTAATTATAGTTTCTATTGCTGTGAAAAGACACTATAACCACAGCAACTCTTATAAAGGAAAGCATTTAATTGAAGTGGCTCACTTAGAGTTCCAGAGGTTCAGTCCATTATCATCATGGTAGAGAGCATGGTGGCATGCAGGTAGACATGGTGCTGAGTAGGGGCTGAGAGTCCTACATCTTGCAGGCAACAGAAAGTTTGATCTGGAGCAAAAGAGACCTCAAAGTTTGCCCCCACAAAGACATACTTCCTCAAACAAGACAACACCCACTCTAACAATGCCACACCTCCTAATAATGCCACTCCCTATGAAATTACAGGGGCCAATTACATTCAAACTATGAATTGTCCCCAAAATTACTAAAAATATGTACTTTCAAAGACTCAATGGTAACCATTTTAGGGACAAATTGGCACACTATTCTAAAGGGAGAAAATGAATGCACAGGGGCAAAGAAATATGTCAATGTCTGCTTTGCCTAAAAGTCAGTATGACTAGTATAGATAGTTTACAATTTCCCACTTTCAATTTTTGTTAGCAGTAACTCTACTGTTACCAATAGTTTGGCAAGATAGTTTGTCAAGATATCTACAGATTTTCTGACTCTAGAAAAGTCTTCTTCTCTCTTATATAATTCCTTATAAGGGTAAACATATACTTTTAAAGAACAGCCCATTGCTGGTTAGATTGTTCAGCAGGTAAAAGTGCTTGGCACCAAACATGATGACCTAAGTTCTATTCCTGGGAATCACAGGATGGAACAAGAGAACCAATTCCAACAAGTTGTCTTCTAAGCTCCACCTGTCTCCTCTTCCTCCTCCTCCTCCTCCTCTTTCTCCTCCTCCTCCTCCCCCACACACACATACACACACACAAATGTGATTTAAAATTTGAAAAACGAGAGTCTAAAAACATTATCTTTTCCCAAAGCTTTTGACAGAATGCAGAGAGTGTGAAACGTGTTTGTTTCTATGTTTGTAGTCCTTACCCCTCCCACCCTCGAAGCCAAGTTATCCCTGGCATTTTTTAAGTAATCTCATTCAATTAGGCACACAGTTATGAGTGGTTTGGCCTCTTGTGGTACTTAAACTATTAGCTCATTGGTATTAAGTGGCAGTAGATGAACATAGGCAAGTGAACCACAAGCTGGGTCTTAAAGAATATGAAAGTGTTGAAATACATTGATTTCTGCAAGGAGTTAAGGTAGATGTTAAAAATGGAGAGAAAGGATTGCCATCAATTTTGTAAAGGTCATCATCCTGGTGACTGTGAGACAAATGTGCTAGAGATGGAGTTGATAAAACTAAGCCAGGTAAGTCTTGTTTTTCCAAGGAAAACAGGCATCTAGGAGAGTAACAGCATAGAATACTGAGGCATGCAGGGAATTTTGTTACACACACACACACACACACACACACGCACGCACACACGCACGCACGCACGCACGCACACACGGAGAATTAACAACCACTACAAAAAATTGGAATGACCAGCTCTTTGAAATGAAGGGCTAGGGGGTTGTACTTCAGTATCACATTCCTAAAACTGTTTTTAAGCCCTGGGTATTGATTTGATCTTCTAGCTTGCTTCATATTTTCTTAGTCAATCAATATTTTGAGAGCTTGATACCTGGAAGTATTTGGACATGTTTGATTTTGCAATGAGTGTCATTATTCAGATAATAACTCATTGGGGCAGTTCAGCTTTTCCTAGGTGAAAACCCCTTTTCATCTTCAGGGTCTTTGATCTGGGTTAGATGAAATTCCTTCTGATCTGTAGATGTGACAGAGGCTTAGAAAGTAAGGGAGTCATTCCAGACTAGCAGTCACTCCTGTCCCTACTGCAGAGGGGGTCCCAGTGGCAAGTCTTCAACCAGCTGTGGCCCATCACATACATCTATGTGCAGATCTAGTCTCTGGCCATTGTCCACTATAAGCTTATCATTCTGTCCTTTCACTATCCTTTCAAACTGATATATCAGCACAGGTTTATCTAACAACTCAATGTCATTGCTATGCTTTACTTATAAAAATAGACACTTAACTAGCCTGTTCTGAGGTTTAAAAATATAAATTTCACCATGTGGGTTCAACCAGACCTTTCCACCCCAAACAACAACTCCCCTTTGCTCTTGGAGTAGTTTAAATGTACCTCATAGTCTATAGAGATCAAAAATGAGCTGATTTCTGTTCACATCTTTATAGTTTCTCTCTCCCTCTCTGTTTCTCTCTCTCTCTCTCCTCTCTCTGTTTCTCTCTATCTCTATCTGTGTGTGTGTGTGTGTGTGTGTGTTTCTGCCTCTCTCTCACACATACATTATCTGTGTAGTTACACGCATAAGCATGCAGGTTATGTGTGTGCATGTGGGAGGGTACACATGCATGTATATACACACATATGGAGACCAGAGGTCAATACCATGTGCTGCTGTTTCTGTCCACCTTGTTCACTGATTGGCTAGACTGATTGCCCAGTGAGCTCCTGGGATCTGCCCATCTCCTCTACCCTCACCCTCAATATTTGAGCTGCATATGTATGTCACAATGCACAGCTCTTCTATGTGGGTGCTAAGGATCTAAACTCGGGTCATCATTATTGCATGGCAGATAATTTACTAACAGAGGAACCTCCTTGCCACTTCCACCTTATATTTTGAGGTAGGACCTCCCACTGAACCCATTGCTTACCAGTTTGCCAAGAGCTGGCTGGTCAGAAAGCTCCAGGGATCCTTCTGCCTTCACTTCCCCTGTGCTGAGATTACAGGCATGTGACACCTCACCCATAATGTTTTCTGTGGATGCATGGGATCAAACTCAGGTCCTAGTGCTTGTGTGACAAGTAATTTTCTAGCCAACCATTTTCTGAGACCTGTTGACATCTTTAATTTCTTGTCTGACCACTGTCTGTTTTGCTTAATGCAGCCCAGAAATATTAACTTTCTCCCCATTCTTTGAAAATATTAAGCACTTTCAACATCAGGGCTTCAACAATTATGTTGCTGCCTTCTAAAATAGTCTTCTTCTTTCACTTTTTCAGCCATCATTCCTTCTTCAGGTTGGTGATTAAATGACAATTTTGGAGGAATTTCTTGAATATCTAATCTAAACAATTTTCACTTCTTTATTTATAATTTTTAACTTTGACTAAAATTTAATTACATTGCTTTCCCTCATCCCTTTCCTCCCTCCAATCCTTCTATTATCACTGCCTCCAGTCCCTCCTACTTCCTCTCAAAGAGATGTTTTTTCTTTTTTTTAACTTGATTGATACTGTTACGCACATGTGTGTGTGTGTGTGCATGTGCGCGTGCGCACGCACGCTCATAAATATATAAATAAAATCCACTGAGTCTGCTTGGTGTTGCTGGTGGGTATATGATTTCAGGGCCAACCATTTTTTTTGGTCAATAGGAGCTCTAAGCAGTTATTAGTTTCTTGTAGTTCTTTCTATAAATGTAGGACCCTCTGAGACTTCCCCTTCCAAGTTAGCATATCTATTGTTCAGGTCTTGTTTAGGCAACCATATTGTTGAAGAATAATGAGTATAGCTTCCTTCTCATATCTAGGAGACAAAATCTCACAGCAGACTTCCTGGTCCTCTGGCTCTTACTGCCATCACACTCCTCTTCTGTGTTGTCTCCTGAAATTTAAGTGAAGAAGTTGTCTTATAATATCCATTGGGACAAGACTCCCCATAGTCAGTTGGCCTATGCGTTATGAAAGTTGTGATTTTCTGTAATGATTTTACGTTTGCTTCAAAGAAAAGCTTCTTTGATTTGGGGTGAGAGCCACACTTATCTGTGAGTATAAGATTTAGAATGCAGTTAGGGATTTTACTGGTTTTAGAACGTTAGTTCTCCTTTAAGATCCATGACATCACTAGCCCTTGTAGATAGCTAGATTTCTAGTACCAAGCATGATTTCCTTTCTGTTGCAATAATCTTAAGTTCAGTTAGACAGCTGTTGATTATCACCCAGACATAATTGCTGCTATTGCACCTTTAGGGATATCTTGCCATACTGGTCATTATTGTGTTTAATAGGCATCACAGTTGGATGATGATACTGTGTACTTTGTCTCTCAGTGTGTATCAGAAATGCCATGTGTGAAAATTCTTGATTATTTGATGTATTTTGTGGCTAATAAAAGCATCTCTACCAGCCTGTAAAATCACAGCTTATAGATCATTCACTTCTGTTTTGGCAGACATTGCATTCTTGGAGATTACAATGTCTCTTGATATAGAATGAATCCTAGATAATTAAGTGTTGAATGAATCACTTGTTAATTTTGTAGTCAAGATGGGCCATGATAGTTCACTTTTAATTATTCATTCGATCAACTATTCTTATGAATTGCTAAAATATATGAAGAATTGGTGACTTTCTAGTAAAGTTACATGTAGGTTTTAATCCCATATTGGAGAAAGAAAGACCAGAGAAGCCATTGTACTGGTCTGGAAAGGGTATGTGGTGTGTTATGTGTGTCATTTCTTAGAAAGCTGTAATCCTGGTATCTTTGTCTTTGTCATAAATTCTAAAGGTCCCATTCCAAATGATCATTTCCTGGGACCCCATCACATAGAAACACTCTTCAGAAACACTCTGTGGACACTACTGCCTTCTACTTGTGATGTCTCCCTCTGTCTTTTACATGGTTTTAAATTTCTAATCACAGATTTTGTCTTCAGTTTTACGCCTTTATTAATCTTCTCAATGTCTGTAATAATCTGAAAATTCTTCTTCTCTTTGTGTATTAAGCAACATACTTCATTGTCTTTTAACTCATGGTATAAAAGATGCCAACATTTATTGAATCCTAACTATATGCCAAGGACTATGCCAACTGTGTATTATGTTCTACCATATATTTTTGTTAATCTGTGAGGTGGTGATTATTAATGGAAGTAAGTTTCTTTGACAAGGGTAGAGACCGAGATTCAGACAGACTACGTAACTTCTTTAGTGCCACACAGCTATCAAGTGACAAAGTTGGTTTGATTGTGTATGTGACTTTACTATGATAATGACCACTTTTCCGAATAGTGAGAAATAGTCACACACTTTCTGGGCTGCTGAAATAATGGCCCGCTTAGGACAGTGACATCTTCAAATCCCAAGATAGTCTATTCCTTACTCGATTTTTAAGAGTCCACTAAACTTTTCAGGATGGTGTTGACATTATCATTCAACAATGTTTCTTGAGTACCTGTTCACTATATGATAGTGTGTTACAGTTCTTCTACCACATAAGTGAATAAACAGAACTAGAAAACTGCTTTCTGGGTCTTTTGAAGGCCACATTTCAATAGTGGCAGAAATTAGAGACAAATGAGTAACAGACAATTAAAGATGAGTAAATTATGTGACCATATAGAAATGATAAATGCTCTGAAACAATGGGGCAGGCTGAGTGGGTTTAGGGTCACAAGTCGTCAAGGGTTTTGGTTTTGCAGCAGATGGGATTGACCAAAGTCTTTAGGAAGATAGGAGATGTGTCAGAAAATCCTCCCTACTAGAGGATTCCAACACATGTGTGCCTGATTTGTTGGAGGAAAAACAAGGAACCCAAGATCCTGTCTTAGCTTTGATGGTCTAGAGAATCAGGTTTTAATGATGAGTAGCCCCCACTGTTCATTATTGTGTGAACTTATTTGTGCAAATAGTGGAACATTTGAGAAATATGGACTTCTCTAAATTCAGATATTTACAAAACACCCTATTGTGAAGGTATTGAACTCATGATTCTTCCAAAGAGCAACAAATGCACTGAGACAGAAAGCAAGTCACCCAGGGTAGGATTCTAGTGACTCCCCTGACTTTCTCCTCTCCTTAGAATCTGACATTTCTACTCCAGTCAGACTCATTCTTTTGGTCCTGCTTGGCAGCCATCCCAGTGTAACACTGTTAAGGATGCTTGCTGGCTGGCATAGCCACTTCTATCACTGTTTTCTGAACTTGTTTTTCTTTTCAGCTGACCAGGGATGTTGTAAGGGTTTAATCACAATCCCAAGGCATTTATTTAGCATGGAAATTTATTAGGCAAGCTGTTGTTTAGCAAATTCATCACATTACACTTTTTACTTAGCAGAATCACTTCATTAGTCCTTTATTGCAAGAATTGGCTGTCAATTATGTGGTTAACTCATTTACTTAAGAAATGAATTTTTTTATCTGGGCAAAGCAATTCAAAGTACATTGTTAACTCTTTAACGATTAAAGATTGCTGTCAATACCAATTCAACCAATTCATGTCATCAGGAAAATTACACCATTTATTTCCCTTGAAATATAAGATGCTGGGAAATGCTATGAAACATTATACAGAGTGTAGCTCAGAATCTATTGTAAATTAGAAACTTCTACTAAGTAGATCAGGGGAACTGGCAAAGCTAAGCAAAGTTGGGTAGAAGCTTTCCTTGTATCTCCTTGTAATGAATTATTATAATGAAATCACGTGTACATTTCTTCAAAGTTTCTAAGTTTTTGTTGATATTGTATCTTTGAGCTCTCAAAAAACATTATGGGATAATGCTAAAATCTGTGATTGGTAGCCTCTAAGATGGTTCCAGTGATTCTTGATTTATATTCTATATCAGTGTATCATCTTCTTTCTATGTGTGCAGGCTACATCTATGCCTGGCTTCTAATGCTTAGGCTATGACATGATAAAATGGCAAGGTGTCACTCTCAAGATAAAGTCATAAAAGTCTGTAATTTCTATATTGGTTGTTCATTATCCTGCTCTATGGAAACCATCCATGATGTTGAGTTTCCGTATAGAGAGATCTAGTAAGCAAGAAACTATTAGAGATATCCAGCCAATAAGATACCACTAAGGAACTAAGGTCCATATGCTGATATTCTATGATAAAAAATGAACCCACCAAGACCTCTGGGTATGAACTTGGAATCAGATTTTCTTCAAGACGAGTCTTCAGATGAGACTATCATCATAGTGGATAACTTGAGTACCACCTTGTGAAAGACCTGGAACAATCTTAGTTATATTCAAATTTCATATTTTCTGTAGCACCCAGAAGATAGCATTATTTATTGTATTATTTTATGCTGTATTAAGATTCAAGGTTTGGAATGAGTCATTTGTTATGCAACAACAGAAAAAAGTGCATGACTAATCAAGTGGGAAGTTATAATAGTTCACACAAATTCTTTTGGTTAATAAGTAGTAGAACCATGATTTCACTCTTGTTCTTCTGCTATATCTCAACAGGAAAATACAAACAAAAACAAAACATGATCTACAAAACAGACCTCTCCTTTCTATTTTCAATAATCCTAAAAATTTTTAAATTCCCACAGAGGCAAATACTAAGAGGCTCTCTACCAATAGCAGTGATTTCCTCATGATTTTCACATCTTCATTGCCCTGAGAAGAAGCAACTGAGATTTGGCTGAAGGACAGAGTTTCACCCTCTTCTAAACAGTGAATCAAACTTGTCTTGGTCTCCGTAAGATGCTTATAACCACAATTCCCAAATATAACTATGAAATTATGAAATCCTTGTCTCCTGGGTATGGAGTCACATAAACTGTATCTAATGTGCTCCCCAAATGATTGTTAATCCTCATCAGAATCTGGGGGCTATTATGTAAGTCAAACCAGACTAACATTACAGTGATCAGCCATTATAATTCAGCAGCTGGGAACCTACCAAACTGATCTTTGAAGTGGATATATAATATACAGTGTTTTATTAGTTCTAGTCATTAGTACTTGTTTTTCCTCAAGTAAAACCAGCAGCTTTTGGTTGCTTGAACTTTTGTTTGGTTGGCATTGAACAACATTAAGCAGAACATTTTCGTTAATTTATTGAAAGCAGAAAGGAGGCATTATCAATTTTATGAGCAACTGCAGGACACTCTGTGAGAACAACTGTATCTTATTTCCTATAAGTTCCCTGATGGATTGTTCAGAGCTTTGCCACTCAAAGTGTGGTCTATAATCAGTATCCTCAGCATCACTGAGTGGGGACTAAAAATGCATATTCTTAAATCATATACCAGACCTACATTCCCAGAGTCATTTTAAAGTATCTCAGAGGTATAAAGTTCAGAGGACATGAGTCTAATTCAATTAATTAATTAAAGCTAAGATACAAAGAGGCAAGGGAAACTAGATAATTCAGTGGAAAACCTGGGATAAAAACTTCCGTCTTTTTTCCATTGAGTAATACTTCATTGTGTAAATATACCACATTTTCTCCATCCATTCTTCAGTTGAGGGGCATCTAGGTTGCTTCCAGGTTCTAGCTATTACAAACAATGCTGCTGTAAACACAGCTGAACATATGTCCTTGTTGTATGAATGTGCACTCTTTGAGTATATGCCCAAGTGAAGTTGCTGGATCATGGAGTAGACTGAGTTCCATTTTCCTGGGAAACTGCAATACTGATTTCCAAAGTGGCCACACAAGTTTGCACTCCCACCAGCAATGGAGGAGTGTTCCCCTTTCTCCACATCCTCTCCAGCATAGACCTAATTGATGATTTTGATTTTAGCCATTCTGGCTGGTGTAAGATGTTATCTAAGAGTTGTTTTGATTTATGTTTCCCTGATGGCTAAGGATGGGGAATCAGCAGTGGACTGAACCAAACCCTCTGAATGTGGGTGCCAGTTAGGAGACCTGTGCAGTCTATGTTCTATGGGACCTCTAACAGTGGAACCAGTATTTATCCCTAGTGCACAAATGGACTTCAGGAGACCATTCTCTGTGGAGGGATACTATTTCAGTCAAGATACCTGGAGGAGGGCCTATATGATGTGACAGACTTTGATCATCCCCCATGCAAGGTCTTACCATCCTTGGGAAGTAGGTAGGAGGTAGGTTGGGAGGATTGGTAGGAGGCATGGGAGGGAGAGGGAACGGGGCATTGATATGTGATATATGAAATGATTGTTTCTAAAAAAAAGAAAAAGGCTGCAATCTTGAAATCACCAATGATGGGGGAAGTCCTGTGCCAAATACACTATTGGCACTGTTGGCCAATAGGGAACCAAGATTGGTGGGACTAGGAGTTGAGGAGGACTCTGGTAGGAGAAACACAGGAAGTCAAGATGTAACGCCATGGGGTAGGAAGCCCGGAAAGTTCTCCGGTAAGAGAAATACTTAGATTATCAATTATGGGATAAATACTTAAGTCAGAGCTAGCCAGTAAGAAACAAGCAAGGCCAACAGCTTCATAATTAATATAGCCTCCTGTGTGTTATTTGAGACTCATGCAGCTCTGGAATCAGGCTGGCGGGAAGGCTTCTCTCAAGGAAAAGGCTTCTCTTTACACACCAAACTATTTTTTCTCCTCTCTGGAAGTTTCATTGTCTATACTGTTAACTATACCCACAAACTCTACCTAAATGTTCATGGTACAGTTTGAAATGAACAAGGGAATTCTCTACCTTGGGCCTCGTACAGTAGAAAACTCATTTGAAATAGTTGTTACACATTTACATTTTCTCTCCCAGGCAAGGTTAATGGTTTCATTTTCTCTTTCTTACCCATCAATAAAAAGCAAAGTCACCTGTTAGGCTGGAGATTGTAAAACCTGTCAAAATTGAAATTTTCTAGTTTAGCTAAATATTACTCTGCAACTATTTTGCATGCTTTTGTCTTATTACAATTTTGATGAATGAGAGAGAGAAAATAAGCCTATTTCTTCAGAGTGAAGCATTACTTACTTAAAAGTCCATTGTTTCTTTCTTCCTATCAGTGTGAGAGTTCTGGAGGTTGAAAATATCACACACACACACACACAGAAACACACACTGCTGAGCTAAGTTTTTAGTATATGCACAGCAACTTTAGGATCAATGAGAAACTTCAAATCATGTGTAGCCCACGCTGGAATCACACTGAAATGGGAAATGTTTACTCTGAGAGAAAGACGTTGGGTCTAGGTATAATTAAAATCCCTAGAAGTCCATTTGGAAGAAATACATTTTTAAGTAAATGTGGCTTGTTTACTTGTTCACACTTGCTAGAACAGATGAAATAGAAGTGAGAAACATAAGACAGTAGACAGTTTCCTGTGGTGCTTATCAGCAAGTTGGAGGCCAGAACAAGATGCTGGGGCTAAACACAGATCACAGACATGCACTGGTACACACTGGGTATGTGGTATCTGCCATCATGGAGTTTAAAGTCAGGTAAAAGATATAAGACAGTTTCACTGTCAGTCAGTCACTCTTACAATTCATGAAGATGACATATGTCCAAAGGGATACGCTATAATTTATGAATGTGAGATGATTGTCAGAATATAATGTAGGATCCTCAGACAGAAACAGACAGGAGTGTCTTTCTTGATGTCTTTATTCAGAAAAAGGGGAAATTGCACAAATGAACTTTGGGAGCCCATTGAACATGGAGGGATGCTCTCTCAGCCTGGACACTTGGGGAAGGGCTAGGTCCTGCCCTGGATGAAATGACAGACTCTGGAGATCCCCCAAGGAGGGCCTTACCCTCCCTGGGGAATGATGTAGAGATTGGGCTGGTGGGGAGGGTGGGGGGCTGGTGGAGGGAGAAGGGGGAGCCAGGATAGACATTTGAAGCATGCATGTTTCTAATTTAAATAAAAAACATACATAAAAAGTCATAAAAATGAAAAAGGGGAAAAGTGGATAATCATCACCACTTAGATTCTTCCATTAAAATTTCCTAGACTTATTTTGTCATCTGTTTCCCTATCTGTTAATCCATCTTGATTTTATTATGCATGTCAAAGAGTTCCAGTTAACAGTGCATTTTCCATTTCTTCTCATACTGAACCATGCATCACTCGGTCATCTATTTTCCCTTTGAAATATTTTTATTGAAAATGGATTCTTTCCTTATACAGTACTTTCCAACCACAGTTTCCCCTCCCTCCACTCCTCCTAGCCCCACAACCTTCTCTCTCCCCCACATCCATTTCCCTTCCATTTCCTCTTCAGAAAAGAGCAGGTTTCCAGGTGATGACAGCCAGAAAGGACAAAATAAGATACAGTAAGACAAGGCAAAAGCCATCTTGTCAAGGCTGGACAAGACAACCCAATAGGAAGAAAGAATCTTAAGAGAAGGCAAAAGAATCAGAGACACCTGCTCCCACTGTTAGGACTCTCACAAGAACACTAAGCTAACAGCCACAACAACTACACAGAGGACCAGGTGCAGACCCATGCAGGCCCCTTGTGTGCCATTTAAGTCTCTACAAGCCCATGTAGCCCATGTGAGCCCTGCTCATTTGATTTGGTGGGCCATATTCTCCTGGTGTCCCCATCCCCTCTGACTCCTACAGTCTTTCTTACTCCTCTTCTATAGTGATGCCCCAATCTCTGAGGGGAGGGTCTGTATGGAGACCTCCAATTTAGATTCTTTCTCCACATGTCTGATTGTGGGGTTCTGTACCTGCTCCCATCTAGTGCCAGAGGAAACCTCTCTAATGACAACTGGATAGGATACCTATCTATGATTGTAGCAGAATATCATTAGGAATCATTTCATTGATTTTTTTTCTAATCATGTGGCTCTACCCTAGGTCTCTGAGCCATCCAGGCAATATATGGCATGGTCTCCCTCTTGTGGTATGTACCTCAAGTTAGACCAAAGAGTGGTTAGCCACCCCCATATGATCTGAGCCACCATTGCCCTGCAAGATAATGCAGAGGGAGAGGGTTTTGTGGTTTTGGCACATTTTACAGGCAGGACATATTATAGGTAAAGGATTTTGTGGCTGGGTTTTTGTCCAGGTTTCTCTTTCCATAGCCTACAAAGTACCCTTTTCATGGTAAACAGATGTAGGTGTGAAGACTCAAAGTCTGTACCAGTTCAACCACTCCACGTTCAATGATCTGAGTGGAAGTTGTCCTCAGAAATAAGGCCCCACTTTTTTCTATATGTGGTGCCCCATTGCTGAAACAACTTCCACTCACTATCGATGCTAGGCCCCCACTAGGACTCTTCCTGGACATCCTGCTGGCACCCTGTGTTGTGGAGATCCTGAAGCTTTGCATCTGCAGGTCAGACCCCTTCATGTCTCCAGCAGATCGTAGATTGGATGGACATTGAGACGAGTTAACTCATAACTCTGGGTCTGGACATGAGTGCCGTAGGGTTAATCTGCCAGATAAGAAATGGGGGCATCTCTCCCATGTTTACAACTTCGGGGCTGACTCACCCACACCTGTACTAATGGGGCTGGCTCTCCACAGGGCTAGTTCTCCCACTTGCCCCAGGTGTTGGGGGGGCAGTGACATGGTCTCTTCCTGCCCTTGCCACCACAAGACAGTTGGTAATGGGGGATAGCTCTTCCATACTCACAACTTTGGGGCTGGCTAACCCATACCTGGGCCCCTACTTCTTTACACACAAAAAATATAAGCATATGAAATTTTTCATCCTGTGAGTTCAACATTTGGATACACCTGTGCAACACAAGTCCCTAATAACATAAATTATCCCCATATGTGCCTTGTGCCTGTTCACAGTCATCCCTTCCCCAACTCTATACAATAGTGACAGTTTTTTTTTAAAAAAAATAACTTTTCTTCCACCACAGATCATTATGTCTCTTCTATAAGAAGATGTAATTTTTTTTATTTTTTAAGACAAGTTATTGCTATGCAGCCCAGGCTGGCCTAAACAAAGCCTGACTGCCTTAACTTCCCAAGAACATGTAGAGGCATGTGCCCCCATGCCCATTAGTAAATGACTCTTGAGTTGAGTGTGCTCCCCCCAAATAAGTAGTATTTATATGGTCCTTAAAGGTTAGGCAATTAACCATCCCTGCCATGGATGAAACTAACCTGAATGCTAGAAGTTGGTGAAAAAGACAAGATGACTAAAATTTAGTGAATAGAAGTCAAAGAGGTATAGAAAAGATGATAAGGGTACAAACTAGAGCAAGTGGTTCAAACACTGGAATGTAGCTGGAAGTCAGAAGTTAGCCAGCAAAACATTTGAACAGAGAGATGATATGCCCCAATTTGGACTTCTGCAATGCAAAACAGAACACGGACAGGCAAGAAGGCAGCTTTGAAATTGTGGGCATGTAGTTTTCAGTCATTGGGGGGGACAGGTGGCAGACAGGACCCTGGCCATGGAGAAAAGGGAATCTTCTCTTCCTCCTCTTTCATACTAACAGAGACACATTTGACCATGTCCCTGTTGTCAAAGATTTTTCTAACTAAAATCACAGCTTCTTTCATTATATCAGATTTGTCAAATATATAGAATTTTCTATTGTCCAGATTGTTAGCAGTCTACCTTAGTTCATTTTCTATTGTTGTGTTAAGATACCATGACCAAGGCAACATAAGAGTTTATTGGGGCTACAGTTTCAGAGGGTGAGTCCATGATCCTCATGACAGGGAGCATGGCAACAAGCAGGCATGGTGCTGGAGATGTAGCTGAGAGTTTGCATCTGATTCACAAGTATAAGGCAGAGGGAGCTAACTGAGAATGGCATGGGATTCTGAAACCACAAAGCCTCTCCCTAGTGATACACATCTTCCAACAAAGTCAGACCTCTTAATACTTCCCAAACAGTTCCATCATCTGGGTACCAAGTATTCAAATACATGAGCCTATAGGGGCAGTTCTTATTCAAACAACCACAAAGTCCTAGCCAATTACAAGATCTCTCTTTAAGAATAAGTAGCTCAGGCTTTCCTAGGAACAATGATCTGTAACATTGTTTTTTAAAGCTAGTTGTTGTTCTGTCGAAAACAGCAATGACATCAGGTCCCATCTGCAGTCCCTTATGCATGCAGCTTCAATCAATCCTTTTATCTATGACTCATTCCCTCTCTTGTACAATCTCATTCTTATTTTATACATAAATGCTTCCTAAATGCCACCCCCCAAGTTGTCCTTTTGTGCTTACAAAAATGTCAAAACTGTGCAAATTACATGTCTTCATTACTTCCGTGTGGAGCAAATTACTGACCAAGATATATTTCTTGCATTTCTTTGTAGATTTTATTTACACTAGCATGTCACAGCCACAGACTGATGTTACATAAATTCTTAGCGATAATCATATTGCTAACATTCAGCAACCTTACACTTTCTTCTTCCTAAACATACTCCTGTCTCCCCTAGCAAACCATATACTCCCCAAATGCTGCTCCACACCAGCCAATATTTTTACCATATTTTTCATTAGCTTATACAACATTTTAGAATGGTATTTCATTGTCTACTTTGTGGTATTTTTTTTGCAGGTGAAAGTTCAGCATTTTTCCAGGTCCATTATTTTCTAACATAAATGACTGTGAAAGTAAAAATGAATAGACCACATACAAGAATGGAGAAATAGACATGTCTAACAAAAAAGACTCTTGTTCCCATTGAGCTAAAACATCTTAAAAGCCCACAATTAGATCCCTTCCTCTTTGTGGTCCAACAATATGTTTTCAGGCTTCCATACCCACCCTTCAGCTTTATTCCTTATTTCCCAGTTAGAACTGTAATTGATTAAGATCACAGAATGCCCTTCACATGGTTTCTGGTACACCCAACACCCCTCATTTTGGCTTTAATTATATTAAGTGTATAAAACCCATGCTGAAGCACACTAGCATTAGTTCTTCTACTATTCTCCACAGACTTTCATGAACTTGTGACAAAAAGAGAAATCAAATGTTTACTAAAAAATTTAATAGTAAAACCCATTTATCAAATGAAATCCTATTGGGAAATTCATTTATAAAGCCAATTAGATCTGATTGGAGCAGAAGTAGAAGATGACAGAACATGAAATCCTACACATACAGGCACACAGGCACACACACACACACACACACACACACACACACACACATGCTTGTATGCACACTAACACCATGGGTATGTGCACAAAATCCCAGTGTCCCAATTCACTGTGACCCCAAAAAGGAAACTCTGAAATGGGTCTGCTTTCCCAGCTGTGTCTCAGTTATTAAAACACTAAGGCCACACACTGATAATTTGCTTATCTTGCAGACCAGATGAGTAAAACTTTTCACTTGGTTATCTACTCCAAACAAAACTAATCCCAACTGCTGATCATTTGTACCAGTCATTACTGGTGATCTTTAAGCAGAAGCATGGGTAAAAAGAACACTGATGTCAAATGAACGGCACAACCTAAATTTGAACAGTGTGCAGCATATATATACAGCCAGATGACCGCTGTATTCCTATGAAAGCCTAGATTAGAAGTGGGAACCCATTGGCGAGTCCTTGACAAAATGTACTATTTCACTAAAAGACACTTGTTTTCATTGTTGAGGCAATCACCAGTACTCAGCATAGACACAGGAAGAGGACATCAAGGCTGGTGTTCTGTGCATGAGAAACCCATGGGACAGAACTGTCTCTCCATCTAGACTGTGATCTATCCATTTCCTGACTAAATGTTCTACGAGGGCTGTGCAGACATCAGCTTTGGGAGAAGGACACATAGAAATCCCATGTCTGATCTCATCACTGCTTTTGAATCCACACTCTGGCCCGGCACCACTCATTCATCAGCTAATCCCGCTCTACAAATCTATTATTAGCTAACCAGTTTATCAGGGTTTTTCCCCCACAATCAATTTTTGTAAAAGGTTTGTTAATAATTTGCTATTTCAAAGGTTAAGAGATAGATTTTCCCTTGGCTTCAACCTCTCTGCTGTATCCTTAACTTCTCCATATCCTTTAGTTTTTGCATATTTTATGTACTTTCTACTTTCAATAACTATATTTTGTATTTCTGGAAGTTGACTTTGTATTTTCCAAATCTGCCCCTCCTTTACTGTCTGTCTTGGTATCGTTACAAGTTCACATTTCTTTCCTTTCTCCCCTCTTTAATCCATACAAATGTATTTATTTTCTGATGTCTCCAATTGTTTTATTATTTTCAATTCTTGGGAGGTGTGTTTCTCAGCATCATGTCTGAAGCTTCTTTCTCATAGGGATAAACTTGTCATTTTCTATATTTTATTTTTCTACTGAGTTCATCTTTAGTGGAGGCAGTTTTGTTCCAAGGTTACTAATGTATCTTAGATTATGAAAATGCCTCTATAGCCTGATTTTTTTGTTTCCCTGTGAGATCAGGGAGATTTCCAGTGGCCTTGGGGTTTATAAATTTATTTCTAGATTTACAGTAGCTCTATTACACATGTTACAAGTTTTGTTGGGTTTTGTTGTTGTTGTTGTTGGTGGTGGTGGTGGTGGTGTGTGTGTGTGTGTGTGTGTGTGTGTGTGTGTGTAGTATTAGTGTGCACATATATACAAGCTGGAGGAGGACCTCACCTGTACTGCTTTATCACAATCTCTGCCTTATTCCCTTTAGACAGGGTCTCTCACTGAACCTGGAGCCTGGAGAGGTTTTGGGACTAGGCTGGCAAACCAACAAGCCCTAGAAAACCTCCTGCCCATATCTGTTCATCTCAGCTGTGAATGGCTATGCCTGGCCTTTTATCTGGAGGTTGGGATACAGACTCAGGTCCTTGTGCTTGTGTATAAAGCTTTCTTATCTGTGCATCTTCCCAAACTAAGCACCCAAACATTGGTCCAGAGTCTCTCCTGGTAGACTTCAATCCAGGGTCCTCTTCCTGCTGTCTTTTGTCTCTACCTGAAACCTGTCCTCTGTTTGTTTTATCTGTTGAGATCACTGACTTACCCACATGCAAATACTCTTTTACAACATGTCCAGAAAATTATATGCTTTAATTAAGAGCACCAAGATTAAAATACTATATATTGGTTGTTGAAGATGAAAAATAAAATAGTTTACATAATTTTTATCTCTGGCTATGCATTTGTTTTTATTGATAAAGTTAGAAAATTTAGCGATGTAATTTTGCAGTGTAGTTTTTAAATGATTCTTCCTTAAAATTGTGTTCTTCATGCTATTTGATAGTTATTGTGACTTTTATGCTCATATCTTTATTTAACTGACTTTTAGTGTTTAACATATCAGTTCTTTCACTATATGATTTCCTCAGTTCTGGTGGGTTTTGTTTGTTTACATCTTTTACTTGTTTTCACCTAGCTAAACCTCTAGAAAAGAAGCCCCCAGTATAACTGGAAGCTTTGTGTGCTGGATAATGCCTGTCTGTAAATTTAGAAATGAAAAAGAACTTGTTTCAATATAAAATCTTGGATCCACACCTTTTTCCCTTTGAGAATTTTACTTTACTGCTGTCTGGCATTTAAAATTGGGCAAGAGAAGACACAGTAATGCTGTTTCTTTTATTTTGCCAATTGTCTTTTTTTTTTGGCCTAAATGTTTGTCTGTGTCTTCCTACATCAATGATGTTTAAACAGCTGGATCAGGCTATAGGTTTTGATTTTGAATTGTATGTGGGAACACTGCACTTGAAGATCTTGGGTTTAGGTTTTTTGTTGTTGTTGTTGTCGTTGTTTCTGCTGAGAGCTGTGTTCACGTGGCATTCTTCATCATTGCCCCTGATCACTTCTCCTGTTCTCTACTTTAGTAACACGATTATCTGTCATTCATATATCTGTTTTCTTTTCCCTGAAAGCGCCTCTGTTCCCCTTACACATGAACACACCTGAGTAGATGACAGAGACAGAGGAAACACATAGCCCTTTGTTCTCATTCCCTCCACTTGTCATCTGTAACTTTCTCAAATTTATTCTTCACAAGTGTAAAGAGAAAGCCTTTTCCTTGAGAGAAGCCTTCCCGCCAGCCTGGTTCTAGAGCTGCATCAGTCCCAAATAAACACACAGGAGGCTATGTTAATTATGAAGCTGTTGGCCTTGCTTGTTTCTTACTGGCTAGCTCTGACTTCAGTATTTACCCCATAATTGTTAATCTAAGTATTTCTCTTACCGGAGAATAGTTCCAGGATTCCTACCCCATGGTGTTACATCTTGACTCTCTGTGTTTCTCCTTCCCAGAGTTCTCCTGGACTCCTAGTCCCACCTATCTTGGTTCCCTATTGGCCAACAGTGCTTTAATGACATATACATAGGACTTCCCCAACACACAAGTGTCTGCCTGTTCCTTTTTCTCATAAATTCGAGTGTTCTCCTTAACTTTGCATCTTGTTTCATTGTCTTTTGGTTCCTCAACAATCCTTTCTTTCTAATAAAAATGTTAAATGATGGTAGAAACTGCACCCGTGATACCTTAACAGTATGGGTACCTAAATGGGACCTGAACAATGACCATATCAATAGATGTGCTATTGTAGATGGGGGCTATCTCATGGGGCTCTACCTATACAAAGAAATACAGGTGAGTAAGGACTGTTAAGAGTGGGAGAAACAGTCATCCCCAGAGATAATCCCATACCC
Source organism: Mesocricetus auratus (assembly GCF_017639785.1). Lineage (NCBI taxonomy): Eukaryota > Metazoa > Chordata > Mammalia > Rodentia > Cricetidae > Mesocricetus > Mesocricetus auratus. Next base: position 7,965,082 of record NW_024429209.1, on the reverse strand, counting down.
AATTGATTATCCCATACCAAGTAATGAGCTCTGAAGTAATAAGCATGCAACATTAAATGAACTGAGCAAATTGTATTCATACATTTATGCATTTATAAATTTCTATCGTAACAATTAAAGAGAAAGAGACCACGAATTTGAAAGGGGATGAGCAAGGAAGCTGCATGGAAGGAGTTGGAAGAAGGAAAGAAAAGGTGAGAAATGATGTGTTTATATTTTAATTCTAAAGAATAAAAAATACTTAAAAGAAAAAATTAAATTATTTTGTTTTACTTTTACTTAATCAATCTTTTCATTGTGCATATTAATGATATTTAATGAAATATTTCAACACATATGTAAGGCATGCCTTGATCAGATCTAACTGTTTTTTTCCATTCCACTTCCCGCCACACACGTTTCAGCCTGTGGTTATCATTGGCTTACTTCAGGTTGATATCTTCAGCTCTTGTAGATGAGAAAAAATGTGTGGTTGTGGCTTTTCTTTGCCTGACTATTCCAATGAACATAAAGTCCTCTAGTTATAGGCATTTTGCTACAAATGGTGGTATTCTTCTTTTTATTATAATTATTATTTCATTATTTTAAACAATCTTAACTTTGAATATATTTTGATTGTATTTTTCCCCTCCCCCAAGCCATTCCACATCTTCTCTCCCTCCCTACCTGTACAACTTTAAGTTTTCTAAAAAATAAACAAAGAAAATAAAATACCACCAAAAAGGAAAACGTAAAACATCAAACTGCACCAAAGCATACACACACACACACACACACACACACACACACACACACACACACCCCAAAAAACTGTGGAGTCCATTATATGTTGGGCAACTACTCCTAACATGAGGCCTGCCCTGGAGTGGTTGATATGCCCAGTGTCACTCCATTGGAGAAAACTGATCTTCCCCTCCCAGAAGGTATAAATGATTACTAACCTTTACCCTAGTGGCTAGGTTTTCATTCCTTAATTCATTTGTTTAGGTATAACAAATAAAATATAATAAGATAAAACATAAACTAGCTCATCAGAGTTGGCCAAGACAAACCAACAGAAGGAAAGGAGCTTAAGAGATGGCATCAGAGCCTACTCATTCACACATTCAGGAATCACATGAAAACCTAAACCAGAAGCCATTAATATAACCACAGAAGACCTGAGGCAACCTGTGTAGGCCCTGTGCATGCTGCTGTTTCAGTCTCTGTGAGTTCATATGAGCTTTGCTCATGTTGATTTAGAGGTCCCTGTTTTCATGGTATCCTCCATGCCCTCCAGCTCTTATACTCTTTCTGACTCTCTTCCATGGAGCGTCCTGAGCTCTGAGGATAGGGATATGATGGGGACATTCCATTTAGAAATGAATGTTCCCTGGTCTCTTCTCTCTGTGTTCCCATCTACTCCAGGAGGAAGCTTCTCTGATGATGGCTGAGAAAGACACTAATCTACAAGTATTGCAGATACCATCAGGAGTCATTTTATCACATTTTTCTTTTTATTGGCTTTGTTTTGTTTTATACCAGTATTATTTGGTAAAAACCTTAGGTCTCTGAGGCAAATAGTTTCAGGTTCCTGGTTACCCATTCAGTGTTGTATGAGTTGCAACTTGTGGAATAAGCCTTAAGTCAAATCAATTATTGATTGATTACCCTGACAAGCTGTGTGCCACCATTGCCCTGGCTTATCCTGTCAGTAATACACCATTGTAGGTCAAAGGGCTTTTGGCTTGATTTATTATTAAGTTTTTGTTTTGTGAGCATGTAGAATAGCTTCCTGTACCAGACATTGGAACATAGGGTAAAGGCACTATGTAGGCATTAACTCAATCATGTTCAGTGGATTTTATAGGTGTTGTCTTCAGCAATGGGGACTTGTTGCCAGTTTGTGAAGAGTCTTGACAAAGGCCTGGGTTGTTTCAGGATTCCCATGGGACCCCTTTAGTCAACAACTCAATTAGATGTAACTCAGTCCCAGTACTGGAAGTTTTGTTGATGACGAGAGACAGTCATTTGGGATCCTGTCTCTCCCGATACTGGAAATATCATTTAAATGGGCTTCCTATATGTATGTTTAAGTAAGTGTCTACTGCCTGTCAAATGCCCCTTAATTTTAGCCATCTCTTCCCATATTCTTTCCCACAACCCCCCATTTGATCGTCCCATTCTTTCTAGCCATCCTTCTATCCATATCCTTCTATTCTGTTTCCCTTCCTTCATTCGATCTAACTGTTCCCTCTGTCCCTTATAATACTAGTCTGTACTAAACATGATCAAATTAAGAAAACTGTCTTATTAATCTGTCCCTCCCTTTATTTCTCCATATGTTTTTTCATTTTGCTTTCAAAGATGCACCTAGAAAATGCAGTTTTGCTTTCTATTATGTAAGTTAACGTGCCCTAAAGAGAAGAAGTCATGTCAAATTGGCTTCAACAAAACTTAGTGACTTGTATAACAGAATACAAAAGCTCTAAAAACATATGCAACCAGGTAACATTCTGCGTGTTCTTTAATTTTATGTTTTCAATTCTATCCATTGGGACAAGCACATGAAACCAAGAAATTATACTTCAGTCTGTCGTTACATTGAATGATAGCAGGTCTTCCACTTGTTAAACAATGGGCATATGGATGGGGGAATTTCTTCTGTGTATATGTTGTCCTACTGGTTGATTAATAAAGCACTGTTGGCAAATAGAGAAGCAAGATAGGTGGGACTAGGAGTCAAGGAGGATTCTGGGAAACAAAGGCAAAGTCAGTCACGATGTAGGACATGGGAGAAGTAAGAGGTCCAGACCTCTTTATCCAGTAAGAGAAGACAACATGGAAATATTCAGATTAGCAGTTATGGGTTAATATTTAAGTCAGAGCTAGCCAATAAGAAATCAAGCAAATGGCCAACAGCTTTATAATTAATATAGCATTCTGTGTATTATTTGGGGGCTAAAGCAGTAACAGAACCCAGGTAGAAATTCCACAAATGGTGGAGGCTGGCGGGAAGACTACATGTCACAGGCTTGTGAACTGACTATCCTTCTCTCATGCACTAATCTTAGTGTAAGTCTAGAACTCACTAATAGAGAGCATTTTTAATAGCATGACTTACAACCACAAACCAGCTGCTTAATCTTCTGCTTTACCAAAAAAACTACAATTGCTTCCAACTCTACAGGGGGAACTGCCTTGTCAAATCAGTTGGAAGATTATTTTGTTTCAGTTGTAGAGATTCTAAAGAAATTTTGACACAATTAAGTCTTTATCTTAGTGCATGTTAAGTATGATAGTGCTATAATTCACAGATACTCCTCCCAGTTCTGGCACTTAGCTTGGTTGGCAGACTTAGATTTCAGTTCTGTTACAAATGTATCTTGCAGTTGTACTGGTATTTGGTGAAAGATGGGAAGAAATCCACTGACTGCTGACTAAGTGCTTCTGGAGGCTTCTCACAGTGAAATCCCATTTAACCAGTGAAATGACCTTCTCAGATGACAAGAGAAAGAGATGATGGTGGATGGCATGTAATCATGGGCATCGCCATCACCAATTGAAAACAAAAAAATATGTAAAGTTGTGGCTTTCCTATTCGAATCCAAGGCTTCATCAGATCCTGTGCTTTGACTCTGATGCCTGCTGTTGTCACAGCTCCTGCTATACTAGTTCTTATCAAATCCACACACTAAGCAGGTGAGCCAACCTTCTCATTTCACACACTCTCTCTCCTCTTAGACCCTGTGCTCCTAGCAAGCAGTCTAGATATTTGCCATCCAATCTTTGTGCTTCCCTGCCCTAAAGGACACATGGGTTTGAGAAGAGTTTTGATAGGTGAAATAAGAAATTGATGGTGGTATCAGAGATTACAGAAATTTGGTTGACTGATTCAGAAATTTTTGCCTTGACTTTGTGAAGACTTTGATAAAGATGACTTGACCATCTGTGTAAAGAGAACTATAAAAGCAGAAAAAGGCTATTAGGATACTGATAGAGTACTTCCATCAGAGGGAACCAAACCAGGCAGTATCAGCGGGAATTGAAGAGAACAGAAAGAAGTCAAGGAAAGGAGAGAGAAGCTACTCTGCTGTATTAGTTCCATTGCTACAACACAATACCTGAGGCTAGATAGTTTATAAAAATTCACTGAGGTCAGTTTTGGGCACTGAAAATCCCAGGTGGAGTGGTTTCCTCTGCTCTCTTATTAGGGTCCATTTGGACCCCTTAACTGTGTTTTGGCATGACAGAATGCATCATGGCGGGAGCATATGTATGCAGTGAGAAAAGAAGTCAGTGAAAGGGTACAGCTCAGTCTTGTTCTCTATAGCAACCATCTCCAGGGTTGAAGTCACCAGGAGGCTTCATCTTCTCTCCCTATTGCCACATTGGAGGCCATGTTTCCAACATGTGAACCTTGAGGGATCTCATTAAACTGTATGTAAGCTGCAATGGATGTCCCCAAAGACCACCTGGATTCCTTCTCCATTGTGTGAGTTCCCATGTACATAATTTTATTTAAAAAAACACTTGGCATTAGGCATCGGGCTGGGCAGTTATGACACATTGTATCTTTGAGATCTCAAACTTACTTTTCCTGCCTGGAGGAGAATGGGTGGAGAAACTGAAGCTCAGAAAATCTACCATTTTGCCAAGGTCACACAGAAATGTGATTGGTCAGCCTGTGACCCCAGCCACGTTTTGTCATGACCCAAACTCAGCATCTTTTGGACTGCAGACTCTGACCATTTCTGAAATAGTTCTGCAAACCAAGACTAAAATGAAACAAACCCCACATACCCATGATTTTATCTTTCACTATCATTTACAATGAAGCAAAGTTTGGAAAATGATTAACTGCTGTCCAAATGTAGCTACTTGCATTCAGAATAATTGAAATTACATGTGTATGGCCTCCATCGCATTACGTACATTTTAAGTGTTCAGTAGTCATAGATAGCAAGGGGTTAGCATGCTGAATGGTGAAACTATAGAACCCTTCTGTCGTTGTACAAAGTTTTATTGCAGAGTGCTTGGGCTGGAGCTGTCTTACACAAGACCAATATCTCTTTATTTAGAGTTCACTCAAGCTCTAAATAATCTCTCTTTAGGATTTTATCTGGCTCTAGATATATCTTTGTATACCTGCATTGTCCAACACAGTAGCCATTCATCACCAGTGTCTGTTGAGCCCTAGAAATATGACTGATCTGACTGAAAATACTCCAGAAGTGTAAGGCACACACTAGATTTCAAAGCTTTTGTATCAATAAAGAATGTAACAGACAACATTAATAATTTTACACTGAGCATACGTTGAAATACTTCTTTGGATATATTGCATTTAAAAATTCACTGTTGAAATTAATGACCCATGTTCTTTTATTTTAAAAAACTTATTTAATGGTGCTACAAGAACATTTTCAATTATATCCAAGACTTGCATAGTATTTCCTCTAGACAACCTGCCATAGATCCCTTCATTCTTCTTTGAATAAAGAGTGTGTGTGTGTGTGTGTGTGTGTGTGTGTGTGTGTGTGTGTGTGTGTAGGAGGGATATATGTATGCACATGCAGGAGACCAGAGGTAGCCACCAGGTATCTTACTCTAACATTTCTGCCATATTTATGACAAGATTTCTTGCTGAACCTAGAAGTTGCTTATTTGGCCAGACCAGCTGGCCAGTACGCTTCAGCTATCTCTGCCTCCCCAATCCTGAGATTCCATGCACATGGCAACTTGCCTGACTTTTTTTACATGGATTGTGTAGAGACTCAAACTCAGGACCCCATGCAAGCACTTTACTGAGTGAGCCATCTCCTGAGGTCCCACATGTGGGTACTTCCAGTGAAACTAACTGAAAGAAAACAAAATTTAAATTTCAACTCTTCTGTCCCATTAGCCACAGTTCTGTCACTCTGTAGCCACCTGTAGTTAATGGCTGTTGTATTGCAAGTCACAGAGGGAAAACATTGCCATTGTCACAGAAAGTTCTATCAGGCAGTACCAACATAGATTGTGCATAGAGATGGCAAGAGGTATCAAAGTGAATTGTGAAGGATGCGGCAGGTTTCCATGGCACCTAACCCTGAAGCAAATAATCCACTGTCTCCTGGGTGCCTGCCCCTGCTTAGCTTTGTTAGACCTGTTTGTCTCCAGCTTATCTCTTCATCCTTCTTCCTGCAAGGGCTTTGGTGTGTTTGTCCCGCTGCAGCACACCTTCTTGCTCAGCCCCTCCTATGTGTATGTGTAGTTACCATGGCTCTTTGTATGAGACAGGTACTCAGGAAGCATTTGTTAGCCAGCTGAAATGGGAGTGTCAATCAAGTGAGTGGAATGATGTGGCTGAAACTACATGGATATCTGGGAGGCTGGGAGCAGATTATAAGGGAGAAAGGGCTAGAGGCAGCAGATGTGCCAGGATCCTATGGAGAAAGGAAGAGGAGTTGCAGCAAGACAGAAGAGAGGAAATCAGAGAGACAGATGACTGTTGACCCAAAATCTTTTCAGTGTGACCCAAACCCTTGAAACTACCCTCACAAGCTTCCTGCAGACAGTGATGAGAGTTCTTAAAGGGCAGTTTACAGGCTTGGGCACCAGCTATGTAAGAAGTGCAGAAACCCCAAATATTATTACGTGATACATAAACATGAAAGAAAGACCTATAAATGGAAAATATGAAAATTAAAGGTCTGATAAGGAGGGAGAATGAAAAATGGCCTCTCCCTAGGCCAGCTGGTTTGAGTTACATTTTATGGGCAGCGTGTGAATTCCGGTGCCCTTGTTGAATTTGCGGCAGACTCGCACATTAGTTTTAAGGCTCCCTCTCGAATAGGAACATCATAACGCTTTTTAATTGGTGCTGATAAAAAACGTAGCATTACTTGTAGGTTCCTGAGAGAAGTGAGTTGTGAAATTGGGTTTTCATTAAACCTAATGACGGAAAATTAAGCATAGTGCGTCTAGCGAAATGGGGTGTGATAAAAAGCATCACTTCTGCATTATCGAAGGTTAATAAGGGAATAGGTGAGGAAAGATACATTGGAAAAGGGAGTCCAACTAGTTGAATTAATAAACCTTGAAAATCCCTTGGTTCCAAGTCCTCATGGCATCATTAGTGCTAGCACCGGCACTATCACAAATGTTACAGCAATACAAGTTGTTAAATTTCAAATGCATTTATTTTCCATTCCACTGTTGGTTTTGCTGACACTAAGTTTACAGTCTGTCTAGCAATGTGTTTAGGGGGAAATATCCATATTGATAGCCTTTTCAGTTTGGAAATGTTTGGCGTCTCACAAAAATTTGCCAGGTGCCAACTCCTAGGAAGCCTGCCTCTGCCAGGCAGCTGGTCTCCCATGCAGCCTGTGCTCTGAGTCCTTTAGAAAAGTTGGGGGTAGGGTGTCTCTCTGTGATGTCCACATGATGGTGTTTAAGTGGGAAATACTGGTTATGGGCTTTAACCTGATTTCACCTCTTTCTTCAATCCCATCATACCATCACAGGAAGGATGCTTCCAATACATGGCAGCTGTGACAGCTAAGGGAAAGAGTGAGTCCTGAAAGGCTGGATTCGTCTGCAGAACCCTCAACAGCTTCACACTGGTTTAGAGAATCCTCATGGTCTCACGCCTTCTGGGGCTACCTCCTGTCATCTGCCACAGCATTGTCCCGTAGCTTTTGTTTATGACTTCTTCTCTGCTCTTAAATGTGTCTTCATCTCTCAGGTTCTGATAATTTGGCTTCAGATAACTCTTCCCTAGTTTCCCTTCTAGACCATCAAGCTTTGAGTGTAGACTCTATTTCTTTCTAAGCTGCCCCTGTCTAAAAAAATCCTTGGTACAGACTTGACTCTCATAAGTCAAACTCACGATTACAAGGGTATGATGTAGCAGGGACTCAACACCAATATGTGCCAGGAACTACATTCAATCAATGCTAGTAAAGACGCATCAACCTATTACTAAGTGGAAGAAAAAAGTAGGCAGTATAATTCTCAATGCAACCAGAAAGTTTTCTTAGCATCTCACTTCAGCCCTTCTTTCCCATGTATGAATTTACAAATGTCTGTTGGGTGATAGGGCTAATTCCCAAAGGCCAGCTCCTTCATGTCTACTCATTGCATCAAAGCAAGAAATGCTGAAACCACAGGAGACACAGATACTTTAGCTCCTGGTGAGGTGTGGCCCAGTCAGTGGCTCAAGCTCAGGCTAACCAAATCCATAGTTTGGTATCCCATAGAGATGATAACAGGTGAGGCAGGTGGAAGGGTGGAAAGAGAAGAATCTTTGGCCCTGACTCATCCATGACACAGATGAGCATATGAGGGCAACCAAGACTCTCATTGTCCCGGAACTGAGGGGTTTCCCTGGACATAATTCTTGGAATACTAAAGCCAAAGAGGAGTTGGGTAAGTGTGACCAGTTGGTCATGCTGCAGGCCAGACATGTCTCTCCAGTATCCTGTCTTGTGAGGAACTGATTTTGATGTTGTCACATAAGAGTGGATTGTGCTTTTCCAGAAAGCCTGTCTGATAGATTATTGTGACAGGGAAGACAAACAAGCTGAGGGGGACATGGCTTTTAAAAAGACAAGTTGCAGAAAATTCTGGAATACATGTTAAGCCTCTCAGGGAATGAGCATGGCACCGGCTTCACGGACACCTGCATGGGAGCCTTAGTGTCTGAGAACATCTGGATAGGCACATCAACTGCCACATCTGGCAGGTCTTATCTCTTGAATAGTAAAAACAAAATGGCCCCAGGGCAGAGACTGTCAGAATGTTTGAGAGTCTGTGAACATGCCAAGCATAGATAAGTCTGGGAAAGAGAAAATGTTTCCAGAGTGACCAAATAACAGAAGGTATTTAAAGCTGTTCAATAAGTAGAGAAATTTTTATGAGGGAAAGGTATAACATTTTTATATATAGAGAGAGGATCTCATATGGTCAAGTCTGACTTCAAACTTAGTATTTAGTTGAGGTTAACTGAACTTTTGATCCTCTTGTTTCCCCATTTGGAAATCTAGGCTAACACGCACGTGCTAACCAAGTATTGTGTGGTGCTAGGAACCAGATGCGGGACTTTGAGCATGCTAGGTGAACAGTACTCACTGAGCATTTTCCCCACTGCCATATCAAGGGGTGTGGCATAAGATGCACATGAGTCATGGCTGGTGAGAATAAAGGAAGACAATTGAGAAATCTACAAGTTGGAATCAGGGGCATTTCAGGGTCAGTGGTAGTAAGGGGGAGAATAGATGACAGGACAAAGGTAGCCTCTGTTACAGAGCCCATTGCTGCAAGGAGTAGCTAGAGGGGCAGAGTCTCTGCTGGCTTCTGGGAGTTCAAGACTAGCTATACTTCCTCCCGGTATACAACCCAAAAGAAACACAGTAGGAGAGAAATCTGATCATAGACATACAGGCCCAGAAGCAGTCACATGGATCTTCTGGCCAGGCACCTGAGAGTCCATCTCTGCAGACCAGCAACTTAGCCTACATTAGGCCTGCAGTTCCTAAACAAGAACATTCTCCCAAGACTTAGTCAGTCTGGCTTCTTACTAGTTCTGGGATTGGTTGGTATTGAGCAAGGCACTCAACAAGCCAAGAAAAGGGGCTGAGGACAGACAAGGGATAGTCACTGAACTGCCATTTTGTCTTCACACAACCCATAATGAGCCCTTGAAATTGAACTGAATCAAGGATCATCCGCATGCACTGGTTTGTTATTTTACCATTTAAATCTGTGTGCATGGTCAAGTCAGGGAAGCAGTGTCTTTTGTCTTTCTATAATTTCCTGACCAGTGGAGTGCACAGTTCATTCTCTCTGACCTCCCCAGACCGTGCTGAGGTTGGGGTAGGGTGCAAAGAACAAAGCTGTCCCAAATGAGAGTTTGACCTGCTTCTTTTTCTTTGAAGCAGATGGCAGCCGTGGAGAGCTATCCCAGCCCACCCTCACCATTCAGACTCACCCCTACCGGACCTGTGACCCTGTAGAGATGAGCTACCCCCGGGACCAGTTCCAGCCTGCCATCCGGGTGGCAGACCTACTCCAGCACATCACCCAGATGAAGCGAGGCCAGGGCTACGGGTTCAAGGAGGAATACGAGGTAAGAGGCTAGCCTGTGAGGACTCCCCAATGGCTCATGGATACATTTGGAGTGCTAAAGCCTTGTCTCTGATCATGAGTAACAATGCCTGGGAGCTTGGTGGAAATGCTCCACCAGGCCCTCTTAATCAGAACTTATGTTTTAACTAGTACCTGGACATTAAATTTAAGAAATACATGCTCCTAATCCCTACTTTTTAGAGTCAAACCATTCTTCACTCTGAAGGTAAGATGGCTCACGCCCTCTTCCCACATGCTGTAGAAAAGCCAGTCCCTCTCTTCTGCCAGTACTGTCTGGCTTGCCTTCCCCTTCCTGCTCACTTCCTACCCAGTGTTCAATACTGTTCTCTATGCAGTGCCCTGACTGCGGTGCCGTCTCTCTACCTCTCCCGCCCTCCTGCATTGGTCACCCCTTTTCTCCCACAACCCTCTCATTCCCAGTACACCTGTACTACAAAAGATACGAATACATGCTGTAGTTATTTCAGGAGCTCAGGGGGTGACAGACAACCATAGAAAAGTATAGCAAGTTCCTGAATCCAACATTATTATCATATAGATTCCTAACCATGCAACGTGCTAGCAAGGCCCCTCAGGTTCTAATTTCTCACAGGTCGCTCTCTCTTCTCCTGTGTCTGACTCTTCTATAGCATCTCCAAACACTACCCTCAGCATCTAGGGAATGACTCCCACTTTCCCTTTGCTCTATCACACAAAACAATTTCTCTTCCTGCTGTTTCGTCTTACGTACCAGGTCTCACCTTCTCCAAATCAAAGGTACAAAGGAAAACCTATTAAGATATTTTCCCAGACCAGAGAGCAGCTCACCCCTCTCCCCCACATCTTCCTGTTTCCCTTTCCTTCCTCTCCCCCTTTCTCCCTTGCCCAACATCTCTTTGGCATGTTCTGTGTAGCATGTGTTAGATGATACCCACTGGGAATCACTCCCACCTTCCCTGCCTTCCTTCTTCCCCTCCCTCTCTCTTTTCTTTTGTGTCACATGCAACAATGCCCCCAATATGTTCTGTTTAGTTCCACTGTGTGTAGTAAAGGCTCCTTGACTCACACCAGCTCAGACTAAGTCCATCTCTCAGCCTATAACCATGGATCATACTTACAGAGCAGTATTTCTGAAGTCATGGGGGATAGAAAATCATGCTAAACTTGGGCTCCAGATAGCTGGGTTCCAATGCAGTAAACTATGCAATCTTGGCACATAATTTTGCTATCTCAGTTTTTAAATTCTTCATTAGTTAAAGAGTGTGCCTAAGTGGCTCCTATGACCTGTATGCTCCTAAAACTTCATGGGAATATAAAACAGTGGAGAGGGGTGTGTTTGACGTACTTTGAGAAGAAAAACATTCATGCCAGTGGCTGCAATTACCAGCTCAAGAGACCCAGCAGTTAATTTCAAATGTAGTCTAAGTCAAATGCAATTTCTCTCTGTACTCAGTCTATTACAGGAACCTCTTAGATTAAAATAAAAGCCATTGCTTCCTTTAAAAAATAATAAGGCACAGATAGATAAAGGAAAATGGATTTGTTTATCCTTTACCCAAACCAGAAAGAGAAAGAATCTTTCTTCATTGAGGCCTTTTCTGCAGCAGTGTTGCCCTTTTATAGAAAAGATGAAACAGAAGCCAGGAGATATGCATGATCCATTTAAAATGCCAGAATTGTGTGACACATCTTCCTGAGAGGTAAGCTTTTCCTCTAGTTGGCACCAAAACTGATTCAGTCTTTTTCTTTCCCCAGCCTGGGATTCATTGGGGCCCATCATTTCAGAACTTTCATAGCAAACAGGAGGGTCCCAATCATTCTTTCAAATATTTCCTCTCCTACCAGGATAGTTACAAGACTACTGATTTTGGAAGAGTATTGGAACAAGAGCTGCAGGTAGTGGTCTTATCTCCTCTGGGTCTTATTTCTGAATAGGATGAATGGTCCCAAGCCTTGTGTGTGTGCTGATGCACATGGATGCAGATAAGTTTGTTGAACAAATACCTCAGGACAGGAAGTATTGTTTGTAAAGGTTTGCCCAACATTAGAATTTCTCTTGAAGTTTCAAATAGCATCAAGAGAGGTATGTAGTTTATCAGAAAGGTACACAAACGGTCAAAACTGAAAATACCTCTTCTTTGAACTTTCAATCCAAAATTCAAGAACAGAAATATAGATGCAATTGACAATTTTGGTACATTCCTTTCTAGCATATTTCTTCTAAAGCATCTATTCCCGTATGATCAGTTATTTGTTCTTTGGTATGGTTTGGTGTTCTTTAATTCCTGTGTGTACCTGTAAGCATCTCCCAAACTTTCTAGCATGGAAATAAACTTAATTTAAAGCAAAGAATACATATTATTGCATCATTTGAGTCTCATCCAGAAATCTCACTAGTAAGGCCACCATTAGTTCAAATTGTATTAATCAGTGTGCCTTGCTTCTGGATAATAGCATTGTATGATTAACCTGAAGTTAATTAGAAAGCATTATTATTTGAAACATGCTACTTTGTAGGATGTGGCTGTCCAGTTTCTTAGAAACATTGCTCTGGTTTTCTTTTATCATTAACGTCCCTATGATTTCTAGGCTCTTCATCTTGAACATGGATTACTGATCTGCTTGAAGGCTTAGTATAGACATAAAAACCTGAGCTCCAGTTCTGCTGTCATACAGGCTGCTGTGTGATGTCCTGGCCTGTCACCTCCCTATTCTGCTCTGCTTCTATTTTTTTCATGCCAGTGTGTGAAGTTGACAAGTTGTCATCTAAGGGACCCTCAGCTTTAACAAGCTGTGCCTTCTAAACTTCAACTTAGCTACACAATCACTCCCAGGTTTGTTCAGTAAATATTTCCTAAGTATTCACTATTAGCAAGGTCTACTCTATGCATCTGGGATACAGTAGTGAGTGTCCATGCCCTCAAGAATCTTTATTATAACAGCCAAATAGAAAATGAGCATAAGCTGAAAAATAAATTGCTATTTTCATGTTACAAACTACATCAACTAAGAGAAACAGAAAATGATTTTTGCAATAATTCCTTCTATAGGTTAGGGAATTGAATAGTGAACAAGAGTCACAGTTGATCTCTTGTCTGTAGTGTTTGGCTCCATGACTAGTGGCTGTAATCATCTACAGTGTCTTTATTCTGATGTCTAATAACCAATGCAGACACCATCTGAGGTCTCAGTAGAAATGCTCCACTGCAATTCCTCTAACCATCCTCTTGGGTAGCCTGGGATTCTTGGAAGAATGGTAATTCCAAAACAGCTGGGCTTCTGTTTGTCTTGTTTTGTTTGATTGTTTGGTTTTGGCTTTTGTTTGCTTGGATTTTGAGACAGGGTTTCTCTGTGTAGCACTGGCTGTCCTGGAAATTACTGTAGACCAGACTGGCCTTGAACTGATATCTGAGTGGGGATTAAAGGTGTGCACCACCACTGCCTAGTGTGGACTTTTTTATAGGGTGGCTCAGAGCTCCAAATGTGAGCCTCCTACCTGACAAGGTAAAAATTGCATAAGGATAGTGACCTAGACTTTGATGTCACATTGCCTTGTATGTGAGCAAATAATAGATCTCTATCCTTCTAGTACAGAGGGGAAATAGACCACACTTCTTCATAGGAGGACCACTTCCCAGATTCTATAAGAGGACCCAAGATACTAATATTAGGGTGATATGGTCTGCTAGAAAAAGAGAATAGAACAAGGAAGGGGAATAGTATGCTACAACAGGCAAGTGGGTCCAATATTAAAAAGGATCATCCTTAAGATTTGGAGGGAGAGATTTCCATAGCAAGGCATGTGCAAACAAAAAAGAAATCTGGTCAGTTGTGCAAACAAAAAAGAAATCTGATCAGTATATAATGAATATGTGCTAAGCATGAAGTAATCAGATTGGAAAAATAAGGAGGGCCCTGGTGCTTTGGTACATTACAAACTAGTATAAGGAGTTTGGTTTTTACCTTGGAAAATAAACTGGAAACTACTGCAGAACTTTAAGAGCCACAGGTACTAAGGGTCTGATTTTATGTTTAAAGACCCTTTCTAGCTACTGTGTTGAAAATGGGCCTGGGGAAGCAAGGTAAGGCCAGTGATATAGTAACCCAGATGGGACAATAGTGACTCTAGCTAGGGCCAGAGGAGGGGTCCTAAGAAATGATGGGGTTCTGAATTTGTCATAAAGATAGAGCCAACAACATTCTTAATACATGGTGTATAAGTAAAGGAAAGGAATCCAGGATGACTCTGAAGTTCTTTGTTGAATCACTGGGAAGATGGAATTGCCACCAACAGTGATGGGACAGTGCAGAGCAGTCAGATCTGGAGCAGCTGGAGGTTTGCAATGTCCATAAGAACAGTTGACCATTTGAGAAAGAATCCCAGACTACAGAGAAAACATTGGTGATATTAAAGTCACAATACCAGATGAGGTCATCTGGCATGTCAAAAGAGGCAAGGACCTTGGACTGAGCCTTTTGAAAGTACCGCTTTAGGAAGCATATGTGGAATACTTTCCATGGGCTGGCAAGGCATTGGACTAGGCTGTAAGGGCTGAAAACATACAGTAAGCATGTCCCCATCTGGATAACCTGAGTTTATGATTAAAGACAGGCATATAGACTTAGAATTTTAATTGGATGACAAAATGCTACAATGAAGGAATACCCAGAAGTATAGTGACCCATAGGGATAGAGCATATTAGCCCTAGCCTGAGGGATTTGTCAGTAGTTTTCAGGAAAACACTAATCTCAACCAAATGTACAGAAATAAAGAATAGCAAATACAAAAAGAGAAGAAAGTTCTAGATAGAGAACTAGTAGTTGTGTTGTGGGAGGATAGAAAGTAGATTGAGTTAGAGGAACCACAAGTAGCTTGATTTATAAAATATGAGAGAGCACATGAAGGGAGTTGAGACTGGGGTTATTAGCAGGAACATAGATGTCCAGGAAGGGGGCAGTATTTGGCACACTAAGGAATTTGGATTTCATTCTGGAGTCATGGGGGCCATACATGGGGCAGAAGGGTTTAAAGTAGAAATGCAAGAGACAAGTAGGCAACCAGGGCAATAATTCTTGGACAAGATGGGAACTGCACTGCCCAAACATAGAAACTGTCCAAATAAAAACCTTTTGGCCAGACTCATTGGTTTTCTTTCCATACAAATCTCTGGGACTCCCTTGCCCATGGTTATATCTCAGGATCTAGTTGATTGGCCACAGTTCAAAGGGCTAAGGGCAAATTAACTTCACTTGCCATGCATATTTGGGTTTTAGCTGAGATTTTTAATATTGGCTTTAGTTTAGAATTGCCTGGGAAAAAATTCTAAAACAGCAGCACACTGACCATATTTCAGACCAATTTAAAAAAGTGTGCTATGGTGTGATCAGAGATTTCAACAAGCTTTCTATGTGATTAAAATATACTTTAAAAATTACTAGCCACTAGTCTTAGGAAACCCTTGGAGTTTCAGTGTGGGCCATATCTGTATCCATGGGCTATCACTATGCTTGCTCTATTGTCTGAGCCACAAATCTGCCTGTGATAGAACACAGTCACACTCAGACAAAGACCATGACATGATGTGAACAACAGAGCCTTTCCCTCTTCCCCATTCTCCTCACCCTAGCCAAGATGGTCCCACTTTCTAATTACAAACAAGCAAAAGACTCCATAGCATGCCAGCTAATGTAAACAGATGTTAACTATAGAGCAGAGTTGTCTTCGTGCCCTGTCACCATGATGAACAGAGTAACAGGTTTGGAGAAGATGAGGGAGAACAAGAAGAGGTGACTTTGTGACACAGACAAAGGAGGCAAGCATGTTAATCCGCATCCAACCCAGACAGCCTGTCGAAGTAATGAATGGAATGAGCCCAGTAGGGCGACCAGAAGGTGTCTGGTTATCACAGCTCCATTAAGGCTATTTAAGGCAACAAGGAACAGCTGTGAGGAATATGATGCAGTCTAATGAAGAGCAAACATTTGTTCATTTTCAAGCTCTGGCCGGATGCACCATGTGCACAGATTTTAAGGGGAGAGGCCATCTTACTTAGTCATCTGTGGGTGATGTCAGGCAGGCAGCCCCTAATGAAGCATAACCACAGAAATGGAAGCTCCCTGAGAAGGGACAGAGTACACCCCTCAGTTGGTAACAGATTAACAGAACATCCTGTTCCTAGAGGGATTCTGGTCCAGTTCCTTGATTTATAGATGAGAAGGGTTCTAGCGACAGACATGAGGAATTAGTGGCAGATGCTCAAATCATAAATGGGAAAACATGGGCATTCTTCTACTCTGCAAAATCATAATGGCCCAAATGGAAGAGCCAGGCTCCCACCTGCTCATATCCCCCTCCTGGCAGCATTAAAACAGGAAGAAAATGAGCCATTTCCTGGAAGTGGCCAAAAGGTATTGAACCCATGAGGTGTCATGTGGAGGCCAGAAGAGGGCATCAGATCCCCCTGAAACTGCAGTTATAGGTGGTTGAGAGTTCCCTGACTTAAGTGCTAGAAACTGAACTTGAGACCTCTGGAAAAACAGTAAGTGCTTTTAACCACTAAACTTCCATTCTAGACCCAGCCCCCCTCCCCCCCAACACCACCACCACCAGGATTAACAAGGTCATGATCATGATTTCCAGAAATTCATCTCTTCTAACACTGAAGTTTAAGAAAGAGTTGTCAGCCCAGAAACAACCTCCCAGATGCTTATGCATGGTGTGCATAACTAGAACCTGTCCAGTGTCCCCTTTTCCCCATGTAGAGTTGAAAGGGATAAGGAAACCCTACTGTAAACTTCTCCGTTGGGCTTGACAATAAGGACAAAATCTTCCTCTATTTTCTTCCCTAAGACATCTGGAAAATAACACACAAGTATGAAACATTTAATTAGGAAGTACTGGTTAAAAATTTTAAGTGATTAACAATAGTTTTATCCAAAATGCAAATCAAAACCAAAATGGTCTATTAGCCAGCTCCAGTTAGAATTGCTGTTATCAAAATGGTGGGAAACAGGGGACAGAGAGATATCTTGGTGGTTAGGAACACTTAGTGGTCTTGCACAGCACCCAGGATCAATTCCCTAGAACGCACATATCAAAACAACAACCACCCATATGTCCAGTTTCAGGGATCCGATGCCCTCTTCTGATCTCTGAGGGTACCAGTCACACATGATACACATACATTCAGGCAAAACATTCATACACATAAATGTTTTCAGGCAGGAAATAAATACTAGTGGAGGATAAGAGGTAGGGCAACTCACATATTATCTGTGGGCATGTAATAAGCATGGCCATTATGGAAAACAGTATGGAGGGTCTTTAAATTGTCAGAAATAGAACTACTGTATAATAGAACTGTTCTACGTTGAGGTTATACATCAAAAGAATTTAAATCAGTATATAGAACAGACATCTTCACTCAAAATAGCTAAGATATGAAATCAACCTAGGGGTCCATTGGCAGATGAATGATAAAGAAAATGTAGTATGCATACTCAATGAAATATTCATCCATAAAAATGAGACTGTCATTTGCAGCATTATGAATGAACAAGAGACCATTATGTTAAGTGAAATAAGTCAGGCATAGAAAGACAGATAGCACATGGTCTCACTTAAATGTCTATACTAAAATACTGGTTTTAAAGAAGCAGAGACTAGAGCAGTGATCACTAGAACCTAGGAAGAGTTTGGAGAAGAGAAAGGTGGGGATAAGTTGGCTTGTGGGTACTTGGGCACAGTTGGAAAGGAAGAACAGCTTTAAAATCTACAGTGGCATGACTGTGTTGACAAAAGTTGATTTATATTTCAGAATAGCTGCCAAAGATTTTGAATATTCCCAACACAAAGAAATGACATCTGTCTGAGGTGACAGATATGCTAATTACCCAATCTGATCATTATGTATTGTATAGATGTATTGAGCTGTCAAAGGATACCCCATAGATATGCACAATTAGTATGTGTCAATTAAACATAAGAATACATTTTAAAAGAGCAGCTCACCCCAAGAAAAAGACAATATGTCTTACAGAAAGGAGCCAACATAGAAATGTGGGTGGTCCCTCGAGATGTGTAGAGCCTCAGCCTTTATCTTTTAGGCTGAGTCTTCCCTAGGGCATTTACTATGTGCCTCTGCCTTGCTGCCTACAACAGCAGTTCTCCAGGTTTAGTAGATGTCAGAGCAGCCAGAGAGTTAATAAAGGGCACCGAGGCACAGGGTCAACGATGCCAGAGCGCTACTGTATAAATTGAGGACATGGTATGGTTGAGGTGAAGGTTTTCATTGTAGATATGAGGGAAAGTAAAGCCAAAGGAATCTGGAAGAGTCCAAAGCAAGGAGAGAAAGCAGCAAACTGACCATGGCCAGAAGACTGCACCAGGCCATGAGAGAGGAGAGAGTGGGGAGCAGGGGAGAAAGAAATGACTAAGAGAAAGGAGGCCAAGAGAGGAAGACAGAAAAAAGTATAGAGCTCATAGCAGAAATGGCAGGTTTCGATGGTAATAAGAAGCCGGGGCAAGGGAAGCCCATGAGATGTAGAGTAGAGTGCAAGGCAAGAAGAGCCAGGGTTCCAGCATGGACTCTGCAACAAGTATTTGTGATACTGAGTGAGCCTGGAGGCCAACATGTGCTTTGGTATGCTAACAGATACCACAGATAGCTCATTTGTCCGGAGTGTCTTTTGAATCTGACAGCTATGAGGCTCGGCATTTAGCCAAGTTCTTAGGAAATCTGTACATCCACCCAGGTATGTGTGTGTGCCTGTCTGTCTGTCTGTCTGTCTGTCTGTCTGTCTGACTGTCTGTCTGTGTCTATGTAAGCATGTACACATGTGTGCATGTCTGAATACACACATTTTGTGAAGGTTTTGTTCATGTACCTGCAAGCATATGGAAATCAAAGGTCAACCTCTTGGGTGTCATTCCTCAGGATGTACAAGTACTTCCACCTTCTTTCTTGAGACATGGTTTCTCACAGGTCTGGAACTCACTGATTTCATTTATCAGGTTGACCAGCAAGCCTCAGAGATCTATTTGTCTCTGGCAGTCGAGCACTGGGATTACAGGCTACTGTGGCCAGTTTTTTTTTCACATGAGTTCTGAGGGTTGAACTTGGGTCATAATTTTTGTCCAGCAAGCACTCTACCAAATAAATGAGTTATCTCCCTAGCCCTTTTCCTTTTTTGTGACTTTGAGATCGGATCTCATTGTATAACACAAGCTGGCCTCGAACTCTTGATCCTCCTTGCTTCAGTCTCCTAAGTGCAGGCTGTAATTGGGCCCTTTAAAGAATGTTTTTATGATTCTGCCCACAGACACACACTCAACTATTTTGACTTGATCCAAGTACCCATGACAGACAAATACCTGCATCTTGCAGCAGTCTGATTTTCTACTTTGCTTCACCAACAGAATTCATAAATTACTGTCTATTTAGTGACATGGTATGCAATAATATTTGCTCTCCTGATGCCATTCTGAGTAGATGTCATTAGTCATCCCCTCCTGCCTCCTCCATCCACATTTATAATCCCCAAGGCATATGCTTTTCAGCACAGACTAGGTAGTATGTGTTGAAATCTTAGCCTCTTCCAAGGCCACCACTAACTAACACAGCACCTCAGAGGAAAACAGCAGAAGGTGTAGCTGCCTCAAAATACTTAACTGTCACCTTCCAAAAAGCATTCAAACAAATATATAGAAAACTACACTGTCTGTTGTGTGCACCGTGCTTTTTTTAGATCTAATGCTCTTGTATTGTCCCCAACCTACACAGCTGTCCATGGTGGCCCTTATTATCTAGTAAGTTCCCCCACAGTCTTCAGTAAATTAAGTGTTAAATATGTCCATGAATAGACTGAGACTAAACCTGAGAGTCCCAACAAATGATGAAATTATCTACTACCTGAATTCTATATCTTTCCTGAACAATAACTCATCCTAACTTCCTAGAAAGGGCCCAATTTTAAAACTGAGGACCTATATTCCAAGAATCGCTTTGATTTGAGACAATCGGAGACAAGTATTTCTAGGAATCCCCACCTTTATGCTTACGCAAATAAGTTGGATGTTTCTTCTAGGGCACAGGGTAAATTCTGAGAGTAAGCTATGAGAGCTCAATATCTACCTTTTATGGGGGAGGATGAAAAGTCTGTGAACACCTTCTACCTCAGGCATTGGTTCAGAAGCTGTGGGCTTTACCTCAGGTAATCATTAATTATGACAAAGATCTAGGAAGCATGCCTCTTATGTTTCTTGTATTAAATAATTTATATTTTAATTTTGAGCATGTCCCATGCTGAGTTTTAACAAACACACAGAATGGTGTAAGCACCAAAATAATCAGGATCCCTAAGGGGGTAATAACAGAACTGCTCTTCCCATTCCCACTGTGGGCCAATCCTTCCCCTCCTCTCACCTTAAGGGTGTATTGACATCATTGAGTCTTGGATGGCAAAATGACTTCGAGTAAAAATATTCAAGCACTGTAGTCAGCTTGCTTTTCTGCCTGTCCCCCATGCTATAGTTGGCATTCACAAAGTATTTCTTGACAATAAAAATGAATGACAGGTCCTACTAAAATGGCTCCTCCTTGGTGAGGACTCTCTGGAAGTTTCCTTCCATAGAATACAATGGGAGCAGGAAAAAATTCTGGTGGGCTAAAGTGATTATGGGGAAGGCAGGCTCTTGGCTGTGCCCTGAAGCATCATGCAAGAACTGGCTGATCAGCAATCCCAGGCCCTGGTTTTGCTGCACCTCGGGGCATTTCACATCCAATTATTTCCTGGGATACAGTCAAGCCAAGGGGAATGAAGGAAGGTATCACTGCTGACAGAGCTGCTAGGTTAGTGGGGCTGCAGGAAAATCAAGTGGACTGACACACCTCAGCACAGGATTGGAGATGAGCATTTCTCAGAAACCATGTTCTGAGGTGTCACTATTTGGGGCTTGGATCCAAAGAAGAATTGAAAGCATTATAAAGGCCCCTTTTAGCTAGAAGGACCAATCCAACTAGTATATGAAGAAGAAATAGCCAAGCAATTATTAGGGATGATTCTTAGTTTTAAGAGGGAATTAAAGTACTAAGTAGGGAAACAGAGGCAGGTTACTCAAACTTGGGGACTAAGTCAGCACAAGAGAGCCTAAGAAGGAATGATCTGTTGTCATGTGACCTGAGCCTCCCACTGACACTATGGCTTGGCGGGTGAGTGACAGTCAAAAGGGAGCCTGGAGTAGGCACCAATAATCATTTCAACATGAAATCTATCAGGCCTATCAACAAAGGTGAAGGGGGAAATCAGGTGACAAGTTCTGTCTGCTATTTATCATGATGTGACAATAGCTATGCTCCATCATTATAAAATACTCCCAAAGCATTTCTGTTGACTTTGAGTAAAACTCACATCCTATCCGTGATTCATAGGGCTTTCACAGAGCCACATCTATGTGCTGTGGGATATTCCTTTACCCTGTGTGAAAATATGTCACTGTGACTGGCTTAATGAAGCTGACTGGCCAATAGCTGAACAGAATAAGGCTAGGTAGGTGAGCCAGACCAGGAGAATGATAGGAGGAAGAGGGTGGGGTCTGGAGTCACCAGTCAGACTCATAGGGAGCAGGAGATGAATGTGCCATGTTAATAAAGGTACCACCACATAGTAGAGCATAAA
Source organism: Mesocricetus auratus (assembly GCF_017639785.1). NCBI lineage: Eukaryota > Metazoa > Chordata > Mammalia > Rodentia > Cricetidae > Mesocricetus > Mesocricetus auratus. The sequence continues at coordinate 7,943,316 of NW_024429209.1, read as the reverse complement.
TAAGGAATTTTTGTTTACTTAAAATGTAAGAGCTAGTTAGTAATAAGCCTGAGCTATTGGCTGACCATTTATAATCAATATTAAACCTCTGAGTGATTATTTGAGAGCAGCTATGGGACAAGGAAACTCCACCCACACCTTTGTGTCACTGATCCACATAATGTTCCTTCTGCTCTGGAGAACTTCCCTCAAGTTCTAGAATACCATGAGGTCATTCTATCTCAGAGCCTCTGCACTTTCTCTTCCTTCCACCTATAACACTCCTCCAAGCTCTTGTCATGGCTAACATTTGCTTATCATTTAGTTTGAAATCAAATATGTCATCCAAAGACTGGCAGTAGCATGCATAGTATCAAAGAAGTTGGGATTATTGTGTACCTCAGGTGCTGTTTGACTTTTCCTCGGTATACACAAACAAATATATTCATTCCAGATAGATAGATGACAACAGACCAAAGAAATTATCATGCCACGTCTATCTTGGTGAACCAGTAAGTTCATTGAGGTTACTCTCAGGAGTATGGGTAAAGGTTTACATACAGGAACATGTATGACCCTAAAGCAGCTGTATCTTTTTAAAAGCCAGCATAGCATAGTAATGGCTCACAAAAGTTCCATCCCTGGTTTTCCCCCATAGGATTTGTAGCCAGGTTGGCTAGTTGGAGAATATCCCCTCTTCAGCAGTTGTTACTGCCTATATAAACTTGGAGAGGGGCCTTGTGAATATTGTAAGTTTCAGGAAGTTCCTAAGACTTGTGAATTGTTTACTCTTTGGGCCTTGTAAGTTTTATTCCTGAATCTTAAAAGATTTTCCCTATAGCTTTGAATAGTTCAATTTGAAAGAAATTGCTATGCAACATGGAAAGGGGTGGGCCTCTCAGGAAAAGGGTGTCAGAAAGGGCTCATAGAATGTGGACTGTGCTCAGTGAAATTATAGATGGCTTAAGCAAGCTCCAGATTGGATGCTAGATGTGGTATTATAAGGCAGCTTGACGAATCTTAACTAAGATTGCAAAGAGGCAATGATTATTCCTGTCTGCTTTGTGATCATGAACAATGCTCATATTTTTGTCTCTGTTCAGATGTGACTGAAGAAAGTTCTTGCAATTGTCCCTTCTCATCATGACTCTCAGAAGGGCTCTCATCTCAGACTGCTTTCTATGAAATTGTTATGCTCAGTAGGAGAGCCCTGGAGTTCAGCTGTGAATGTCAGGCCAGCTTGCCAGTACCAAGGTCTGCTTTTCTCCTTCTCAAATGTTACCTTTTCAAACAATCCTGCCCAAACCTCTCTGAGTTGTCCTTTGTCCCTAGTTACTGTCTGCTTGTGCCCCCTGTGTATAGCCTTCAAAGCACACATTACAGACTGTAATCACTTGTTTGTTTGCATGTCCTCTGCCTCTTCCCACAGTGAAAGAGGCTCGTAAAATAGTATCTGTCACGTTCTGCCATCAGTTCTGTAACCTAGTATAGAACCCAGCCTCAGATACTACTGTGGAAGGGGGTGTGGAAAGAGGAACATAGTCTCCTGTGTTGCTGAGCAGCTATTTCCCTGCCACCAGACCTCACTTTCCTAGTTTACACAATAATCTAGTTCTTTTTTTCTCAAAAGACCTTTTCAAATCTGACTTTTGAGGATGTAATAGATACCAAAGCTCAGCTCTCCAGGGACAAGGACATCCTTAAACATCTTTTGAACAAAAATTAAGTGGCTGCCTTTGGAAAAGGACACTGGGGAAGAATGGGGAACCTTGTCATATTCAGGAGGGAGTGCAAAAGTAGGGCTTCATGCTTTAAGGAAAAAGAACAAGAAAAGGGAACCAGAGATTGATAATAGGGGAGTATAATGAGGTGGCAATTTTGGTTTCAAAAGAATGTGATTAGCTCCTAATGACTGCCACCATTCCCTGGTCAATCTACTGTAACTAGCCACTAATGTAAAAATAATGCCCCTGGCTCCTTCACTTTGAAGACGAGATGAGTCTCCCTTTCATGCTCTTACCCCTCAGATTTGTTTTCTTGAAGAGATTATCCTCTATTAGACTGCAACTGCCTAAAAGGGGAAACATATGGGTGATCAAAGTCTGCCAATTAGGGAGCCATTACCACCTCTTCTCAGTGGCTCTATTAGGCACACCTTCCATATTTGTCAACATCATCACAAACTCATACCCACCCCATAACCCATCCCTGGTTTCTTCCATCCTCACTAGGGGGAGACAGTGGTCCTGGGGCTGTCATTGGCACCTGTGTGTATTCCTATGGGGAAGTAACCCTCAATCATGTTGGATATAGGATTTCCCTGGGACAGGTTTGCCTTGGCTTGTCCCCAAGGCCATATCTTTGATGTTAAGCAGCCATATAGAAATCTAGGAATGGAAAGATTGACCTTCTTTGGATCTTTGCAATGTTACAACACAAAGGATTTGTGCTTATTCTATTGGGCTCGTGGAGGCAGGTCAAGGCAAAGCACAAGGCCAGAGTAAGGAGAAATCTAGCCAGTGATGCTGCTCAAAATGCATGCAGGAATCTTTGAGAGAATGAGCAGTCTGTCACTGAAGGTATGCCAGTGATTGACACTGTGAGTCAGCTAATCAGCTTCTGAAAGCCACCATAGGCAGGACAGTTTTCAAGGTCACTGATGACTCTGCAATTCTAAGGTCATCATCATCCACAGTACAGAAGCCACTTCATTTATTAGTCATTTCATTAATTCCAAACTTTCCATTCTAACCCTATGAAATAAAGTCCTAGCAGTGGGCCCTGGGAATGGAATTATAAATGAGATGCTATCCTTTCCCTGAAGAAGGCCCTAGCCAAGTTGGAAGGTAGGCTTTTAGATTGTTAGATGGAGAGATGCCCATGTGATGAGAATCCAGTAAGGGAGAGTGAGCACAAAGACCACACATGGGAGGAGAAGCTCAGATGGGTTTTGGAAGACACTTAGAAATCTTACAGGAAGCCTTGAGTGGAAGGGAATTTCAAGTGGAAAGAACACACGTAAAAGTCTCAGAAACCTAAGGACTTTGTGCATGGCGAGAAGTAAGGCTGGATGAACATTTGGGGTGAAGTCGTAAAGGGCCTGTTATGAATTTGGAATCTATTCAATAAATTCCAATAAAAGGAGGAGTTACTGTGTCCTGTTCACAGTTTATAAAGATCAATCTGATTACAATGGAGGATGAATTGGAGGAAATAAAACTAAATAGGAGATTCAAAGGTAAATTATTTCTGCTGGTAAATTTACCATTTTCACAGTTAAATCCAATGGGAGCTTTGATAATTGCCTATCCCCTCCACATTTTATCACAGACAGCAACTTATTTGGTCTGGAATAAGACCTTAAGCTAACAGAAACCTAAATTCTGACCCACAGCAGATACTAAACATATTTTTCCATAAGATTCATATGAAAATATTCTGCCCTGCCACCATGTTGGAATGAACAGTTGACTTTTATCACAGAGAATTTCAAGTGAAAAATCTGCTCCCCAAAGATCAAACCAAATATGAAAGACAAAGATGTCACTAAGACCCTGATGTGCAGCCATACGCCTGGCAGGCTGACTGACAGAATGGGCTGCCTGGTCAGGAGGTAGGATGAGGCTAGAATCTGAGTTAGGCACAGGAGCAAGAAGCATAGGTGGCCTAAAGATAGCCTAAACCAAGGGATAGATGGTTACTGGAATACTTGGTACCCAGAGGTTAGGACTTGCTTTCTTTCCCCTCAGAAATGTCTACCTAAGGTTTTGAAGCACACGAATAACAACATTTGTGCCTTTCAGTGGCTATGGGAAGGATAGAAAGAATGTACAATATTTCTACATATCCAATCACTGTGTAGATAAAGCTCATGATCATGGTAGAAAAACCAGAGTCAGCAAGCCATAGACATGAACTAAATACACATTTAGAAATACCTATGTTTGTAAATAAACATTTATTGAAACACAGACATTTTACTATGCATTTGTCTGGGTTGCTTTTATGCTACAACCAAAGAGCTGGGTGTGATTCAAATGTGTATCTAGATTTTCACAGATAAGTCTTGAAAATAACCTTTGCTATATGAAAACCACCAAAGTTGGTGAAGACAATGTGAGACTAGAAGTAAGAAAGTGTTCACTGTGGGCAAACACAACTTTGTCATACACAGTGGCCATACCTGCCTCTGAGACCATGGCCTGCTGAGTGACTGAATTTCTGGCCAGTTGATGAGGACTTGCTCTTGCTTAGGGTAGACCTAATGAGGAATAGATGGGAAGGTGAAGGCTGTTGTGTTAAGATGAATGGATGTCTTCTCCTCCGTTGTGCAGACCAGAAGTTGCAAGCTGATGTTGTTAGCAATGCAAGGACCATGGGCAGGATGTTCAGCCTGTCCTTCTGTATGGAATGAGAGATACTCGTCATAGTAGGGCTTGTTCTGCATGCTGCTGCAGGCTCGCTAAAGCCGTTTCCAGTCCATAAGTGATGATTTTTTCTCCTCTGTGATGGGACTGACTGCATTGTCCTTTCGTTCTAGACCACTTGGCGCTCAACTCTTGCAGTCCATCCACATGAGTGTCCACTTGGCTGTCACTTACATAGTTGTCTCCCTCTTAAACTGATTGATGACCTCTGTCCCCTCCCTCCCTTTAAGCTCTGGAGCTTTGCACTAAACTTCCTGGGCCATACCTCAGCTTAGATGTCTTACAGACATCTCAAACTTGGGTGGCATTAGTACTATTATCATTTTTACTAATTTCAACATATTAAAATATACACAGTACCCACTGGTGGGCACTCTTCTAAGTGTATTATGTATCTAAAAATGCAATGCCTAATTCCCACACAATCAATCAGGTTTCTCCCTCAGATTAATCCATTTCAGTAAATGACATTTCTCTGGTTCTTCAAACCATTGACCTAGAATCCAGCATCCATGCTTCTTTCATTCATAGTTCCTGTCTAAATTCCTTGGGTTAGTGCCCAGTACAATCCACACATTCATGATTCTCATACATATCAACCTGACAGCTTCCTCTAGTAGACATCTGTGTTGTTACCTGAGGTCTTCCTCAAGACTAAAGAATACCCATAGTACCTATAGAGCATGGCATGAACATGAGGGGTTTCTAACAGTCTTCTCCAGCAGTGGCAGAAGGGAAGCAATGATAAGCATTTCCAACTCTCTCCTTCCCTTCTCATACAAGAGTCCTAAACATGAATTCTTAAGCTCTGGTTTTGCATCCCCCTCCCCCATTCTCCCACTCATTCTCTTTGATTGCCTCCAAACCCAACCACTTGTACTCAAAAGCTTTATCTTTGGTTCTAGTTCTGAGGCAAACTAAGTGAACAACCACAAAATAATTGTTTTTTTCATGGTCACTACTACTACCTGCTCCAACAGTCCAAGCACCATCATGAGGTATGATTGCAGTAAATTCACAACTCTGGCCTTCCTGCAGCCTGTATCCCACATAGGAACATGAATGCCCTTTGTATAGTGTATGAGATGAACTCCTTACCTCCTTGTTTAGAGCCCTCCAATTATTCCCTATCACACTTAGAACAGCATTCTGTACTAGCCAGGAACTAGAAGTTTCCAGTCATTAGTCTCCCACACACAATGCTACCATACTCTCATCTATGAGCATGATCATGTGGCATTCTCTGACCTTTGCACCTGTTCCTTTTGCCTGGAAAGTTCTTTCTACTTTTCTCAATGTGACTGGTTTCTTCACCCCATCGAGGAGTAAATTTTCATGTGAGTTTTGTTATCCTGCTCTATTTCTTCACATCTTCATTATATAAAATTGAACTTTCTTTGTCCTTTGCTACATTTCACAATCCACTGGATACTGTAAAGTTCTAGTACCTACCTAGAATAATTTCCAAAACACATTTGGGGATCAATGAGTATCTGCTGAGTATATGAGTGAATGAATAAATGAATGAATGACTCCCCACTGGATATAACAGTATTTGTGCCAATGAACAAGTAAAGTCAGACCATGGGCGGCACCATTTCAGACACATATTCCTTCATACTGAGTGCCCATCACAGTGAATACTCATTTCCTTTTGTTGGTTCATCTATACATGAGGAGAGTTGCCATCACAGATATGCTAACCACTCTGCCTTTGCCTTGTAGGCCTTACCAGAGGGACAGACAGCTTCGTGGGATACAGCCAAGGAAGATGAAAACCGCAATAAGAATCGATATGGGAACATCATATCCTGTAGGTGTCCTGGGTGGTTCTATCTGTTAAATTTGGGGAAATGTGGGAGAAAAAATAACAGTTCTCTTTTCCTGGCATTTGATATAAAATAATCCTTAGGTTTCCAGCTTTGTGTTAGTGAATTATTACAATGACCCTAGAAAGCGATGGTGAGGAACCAAGCAATGGTCAGGAACCAAGGGAGTAAGGGAGGACTGCCACAAAGCTGACTACCACTCATGGATAGCACACAAGTATTGGCACTTCCAGATGACAATATGAACAGCCTTCAAGGCAGCACAGGGAGAGAGGGCAGTTACCCAAGAGAAAATGTTGAGTTCATGCTCTGTTAAGAGTTACCTATAGCAGCCTTTGTATGATCTATTGTAGCCCAACCTAGGCCTTTTGACATCTTAAAATTTCTTAAGATCTCAAGTTACCCATGTTTGGGCAAAGAAAAGGGAAAGGGAGAAATCCTAAGGGACAAGTTATTTCTAGCACACTTAAAAGTTTTGTTTTAACTGTCTAGACATCACCAAAGAAAGAAGCTGGAGAAAGAATAAGACACAGGCAGTTTGTAAAGGGAGAAAGAAGCAGAAGTTTTCGCTTAGCTGTTTCCTGTGCTGATTTAGGAATGGGCTCTGAATAGTGTAACTAATCAGAAAACATTTATAATTTCTCTCTTGCATGCAGACAGCAAGATTTCTTGCAAGTGAAGTGTCGGAAAGAGATATCCAAATAGTCAGCAAACATGTATTAAGGCATAATGTGTGGGCCTCCTCTGAAGACTTCCTGTCCTGGGAAATGACTTTGTTCTGGGACAGGTGGTTATTCACTATGACTCGTCCCCACCATCATGTGCTTCAGCACAGTGCCTGTGTATACTAAAGTATTGAGTGTATTATGCAACGTCCTTGTCAGGTTCTGAGTTCAAGTAAGGTCCACTGTCTAAAATAAGTTTCCAGTGTCCTACTCCTGGGAATAGAGAACAGATGTGAAAAGAAAATTCTTAAAACATAAGGAAAGGAGACTTACTCATTGAGAGATGGGAATACTCAAGCCAAGGGACAGAAGCCAAGATGTATGAGAGATACATAAAAGATAGAAAAGGTCTCCTCAGGCCTTCCACAGCTTATCTTTGCCTGGGTCATCACCAACTGTTTCCTGGTTCTGGACCAGTCTCTCCCTGTCTCCTTCATATCCAACTGGCCAAAACTTTCTACCTATCTGATCCTTGACAGGATTCATACAGATCTTTACTACATGACTAGATGATGTAATTTTTCCATTAAAAGATCTTTAGATGTTCGTTTTCACCCTTGAGTTCTCCTTGCAAGGCTTTTCTAGACCCACTCATGGGGATTCAGCCCATCACAGTCCCCTTGGTAAGCCACGCTGGCTATCATACAGCTCTTGAGCTTTATACGTTGTCCTTCCACACCTCAAGGTCAGCTTGACACAGTCCACTCTCCATCCAAGTGCCCTTCCCTCCTCTCTTTGTTTGCTAATATCTACTTCTTCTGTCTATCAGCTACCATCACTCTCTAGGGGATTTTTCTGACCCTAGTCATGTAGGTGAACCCCCCAACCTTCAGCCCTAGAGTTCTATGTCTTATGTTCACCTTGGCATTTGCCATCATTGTACATTGAGAGGTGTTTGGATGAGCCTGCTTGCTTGCCTCCCATACCTACCCCACAGCAGCAGAGTCACAGCCATCTTGCATTTTTGTTTCCCCAAACCTCCCATATGGCTGATGTCTAAAAAACAGTAACTGAACATGGGGAGGATCCTGTAGGGCATGAGCATTGGGTTTCTCGCCACTATGTCCCAAAATTGATAGTGAACACCTTAGAAGGATAGCCAGAGGAAGGCTGGGTTAAGCCAACACTGAAGGGTAAGTCCCACGAGGGAAGAGCAGAGAGAAGACATGACAGGAAGGAGAGAAAGACACACCATTCCTGCTGAGAGCTCCAGCTGAGAGTCAGAAGTGCAGACTGTGGTATTAATGGGATTGAATTCCACTGCTGGGGTGACTTCCTAGGCCCTATAGACACATCATTTACTGTACAGTAGCACCCATGTCAGGATGGGTACCAGAGTCAGGATAGGGTTGACAGGAATCATGTGCCCATGGCTGCTATTATAGGGAGCTGCATTCTGTCTGTGGGTTTCAATGGAAAAGGTTAAAGAGAAACACTCAGAGGCTTGGAAAGTGTCCCTGCTTTTCTTTATATGTGTCCCTCCCAAAGGCCGTGCCTGCCCAGCCTTAATAAACAGAAATAGTCTTGGCACAAGAAGAAAACCAGCTATGATTACCATTTTAAGGAACCCAGGTTCCCAAAAGGCCAGATTGGAGGACGACGGCCCAGGCCAGAGAGCACAGAAAAGATTAAAGGGGAAAGGGGGAGGGCAGGAGCTATGAGAGAGAAAACTTGGTGAAAAAGCTCTTTCTCCCAAATGACCCTATTTAGAATGTAGTAATGGAGACGGGGCTTTCCAGGGAATAGAAACTGAAAGGAATGAAACAGGGGGAAATGAACAGGCAAAGCAGGAGAAGAAAGTCCTTTGCTTTCCGATAGCTCCAGGGCAGAGACTGTAAGCAAGAAGAGATTTCAAGAATAGCAAAGTGTCCATCTCCCACCCCCAGCCCTGGGGACATTCTGGAGCTTTCTGGACTGGCAGTAGGGAGATGACTGTGGAGAAGGAAGTTCTCACAAGGGCTTCAGATTCCATAATGTGCCACAGTTCTGTGATTAGTCAGGATCCCAGAGGAGAACGGGTGGGACCCCCAGATAGCATCCTTTGAGAAGTAATGACAAGTCCCTTCACAAAGGTGTAGTCTAGGAGCAAAGACAGTAGAAGCCAGCGAGGATTCTGCAGGGAGAAATCACCAGGACCTGGAGACAGAAGCCACCAAACCCAGGTGTGTCCTCTAGTGGCAACTCCAACAAAGGGAGATGACCCTGCTCTTTTGCCTCCACCCATTCTATGCTTTCTGGCTGGTAGCCGATCCCAATTAGAAGGCAGAGGACAGAGCCAACCCAGTGGCTTTCAAGCTGTGGTCCCTGGGCAACAAACACTAGCAGCATCACTTTGGAGCTCACTGGAATTGCTAATGATCAGATACTTCCCTGGACCTCCAACATCAGAAGGCATGGATACAGCACCCAGTAGTCTTATTATTTCAGCTCTCTAGTGATACTTTGAGGATCTTATATGGTTATTGGAGAGCAACCTCCTAGACTGTAGAACCAGGTGGAGAACATGAAACATGAATCCCAGGGCTCACACTCATTTGCTAAAGCTTCTTTTACTTGAGTCTTTGGAAATCTTAAGTCACCGAGTTCTGTTTTTGAAGTCATGGTCAGGAGGTCAGGCACAGTCAAGTTGTACTCTGTTCTACCAGTTAGCTGCAAGTCCCCTCCATTTCTCTGATCTGTTCCTTACCTATAAGGTCAGAGTCCAATGTAGAAAACCCATTTTAAAAACTGAGTGGAGATGGAATATAAATCATAAGTCATAGATGTTCCACGTACAGCTGTTGAGCCTCTGAGTTCACAAGCCAGGATAAATGACCCAGAAATCAACTAATACCCAAGGTTACACAGTCATATAGTGAGTATATAGGACTGCCATGGTCAGAATTCTGATCTGTCACCTGCCAGGGTGTCACATGCTTTTCGCCAAGGGGTCTACCATACATAAAGCCACATCTATGCTTTTCAGGAGTATGTGCTGCCAAAAGCCCAAATTCATAACAGATAAGTTCCATAGAATGGTGTTCTCTTCCTAAAGTGGGAAGGACCAGGAAGGACTCAAGTCCAGACCAACTTAGAGTCCCTCTCATACAGCAGGATTCTCTACTGCTTCCTGGGTGACATAATGGGCCCCTACCTAGTTCATTGCTCCTGACTCTCAGCCTCTGCTCTTCTCTGTCCTCTCTACGGGTCGGGCTGAACCTCCAGGCTTCTCCTAGTACAGAAATCACTGGTATCTCCCAAGTACCCCCCAACCTCTTTGTTGCTCATGGCCCTAATTCTACTGCCAGTATCTGTGTCATTCTCTGAGGATGTGTTCTGGCCACTAGACCATCATTATCTGTCTGCAGAACAGACCACAGTACTAGGGAATTAAATGTCCTCAGGAGTTGCTTTCAACTGATAGCTAGTACAAGTGGGTGTCTAAGGATTCTACCTTCCTCTCCCTGGAGTTCCATATGTCCTGTCTTCTCCCAGAGCTCTACAATTGAACTGAGTCCCATTTACCCAGTGTGGTCAATTCTGGGTGATGCCCCTCCACTGGATTCCTTTCTTCATGGTATTTCCTGGGAGACCCTTCAAACTCACCAATCTAATTCCTCCACTCTGGTTCTGCACCTGCTGTTCTTTCAGAAAGGCTTCCTCATGGGGCACTGCTTGGTGACATGCTAAGGGTGCAAGGGGATGCAGTGGGAACACCACTGTCCCCTGTCCTCTTCTGGGGACTCTTTCCATCTCTTCTTCCCCTCTCTCTGGGCTCTTCCCTGGGCACTTCCCAACTTCAGCTAGCAGCTAACACAGATCTGCCAGGACAAGGAGATGCACAGAATGTATGCGTGTCCTCCTTGTGTAGTGCCCAAGCTATACCTTCCATGTCTCAATAAGGGTAATTCAATCAAGATTGAATGTTTAGACCTTTAGCTTCAATGAGGTACCCAGGCAGTCCCTGTGGAATTACCTGCCTCCTCCCTACCCACTCGTGCAAGATGATAGCATTAACATTTCCAATACTTCCAGGAAATGGTTTTTCAGCTCCACAATTCATTGTAATGAGTCAAATCTCTTTTCTCTGAAAAATTGCACCTGTTTTTTACCCTCTGCAGTGCCCGGAAGACAGAGGGAAAGATTATAAAGTATGCAAATGATATTCTCTCCCAGCCCCACCTCTCTGAAGTGATTCTCTCTTAAAGCATATGTGACTTGAGATGACTGATTTATTGGGTTCTGTCTGATGATGGAGAAAAGGAGGGGAAGCTGGGGTTTGTTTTTTAGTTAGAATTGTGCAAATGAGCAAACTGAACCTTCTCCTCCAGAGTGGTTGTAAAACAACAAGATAGAGACAGGGCACTAGGGTTGGGGACTGCGATGTTGGTGAGAAACAAAGGGTAAAGGGATGTGAGGCATGGAGTATTGGGGGCCAGTTTGCCACTACATCAAGAAGCTGACAGCCTTATACCTTCTCTTGAGTGACAGAACTCCATAGAGCCCTGAGTTTCTCATCCTTGAAGTAACATGCCACTCAGAGTTACGTTTTTAATCAAATGGCACAGTATTCATGAAGCTTCCAGAATAGTTCATGGAGCACCTTACATTCTCCAAACAAATAAATTTCTATCCCTTGCCATCTGCCACTGAGGGATCTTTGACCTCATGACCCAGTTCCAGTAAGGTCTCCTGATCTTTCCCAAGAGATATTAAAGTTAGTATGGAGGACAAGTCTGTACTGAATAACTCAACATTTATTTACATGCTCAAAACAGGGTGTGCACCATAATCATGTGAACACCTTGCTAAAACATACCATGCAAGGTTCCACTTGTAACTTCTGATACAGGAAATATGGAGTATAGTCTAAGAATCTGTATGTCTAAAGATCACACTTGGAGATCCATTGGTCTATATTGATAATAATAAAGCTGAATTTAGATATTAGTGTTGATTCTTATAGCATCTCCCGTGTTTTATATTTGATCTCATTTCATCTCTGGTACAACTCTGCAATAAAAAGTATGATTTGAGGGTTATAGTGGAATAAATAAAGGTTCAAGGAATGTTACAACCTATGCCAAGTGATATGGCGATCTAGTTAGGGATTGGGGAATCTCAGGTAGGCCTTCACACCTCAGCCAATCCTTTAACTCTCTTCTTATAAAGATAAGAATTGGCTGTAATGCCTTCACTGAAATAGCTCATTTGGGAGAGTGTTAGACTGAAGAATTGGCTGTCAATATTGGGGTAGGACAGGCTGGGAGTCCAGGTGTAATAAGAGATCAGCCATGAGGAAAGCAAGAATATGGTTCTGATGCATGATCTTAGATGAACGTGTGCCTCAGCATATGTAAAGGCTCTGTGAGCAGAACAAACATAGTATATTTGAACAACTTAAGGCCAAGGTTACCATGGAAGGGTATGGAGAAGAGAACATGGCAAGACAGTGGGTTCCCAGGCAATCAGAGTATGCATGGCTTTGTGGGGTATAAGAGCATCTGTTAGTGATGTATTATAGTTGATTCATGTCAGTGAACAAAAGCAGACATATTATCAGCATAATTTTAGTATATCTGTAATTTGAAGTCAGTGATGGTGGGAATATTTACATCACAGATATCAGTGACATATCAGACGTTTTCCCCTTTTAGAGAGCTGTTTGTAAAACATTTAGAAGCATACTGTTGGTCCACACTCAGAAGTCATAAAGAACAGATAGATTGATGACAGAGGTGATGCCCCCTTGCCCCTGCATCTATGTTAGTAGGACAGCTTTAGATTTCCAAGTCCTTCATAGCCACTCTGCCATCTACCCATGGCTACTTCTTTCCCAATAACCACCTCCTGGAGGAATCCAGGGAATCCAGGCTCCTGCCCCTATATCATACTTCAGTCTGGGAACTTCTCCTCCTCCACATGACTCTTCATAACTCTCCTCTTTGTCTTGACTCTCAAACACTGCATGCCAAATTAGCTGTTTTTCAAGCTTGCAAAATGTAGATAGAGCATAATGAACATTCTGGGCTGCTTGTAAATTACCTTGTATAAGCTCCTTGCTATCGTTGGCTGCCCCATCTTTCTCCATGTGCATGCGGGTAAACACAATTTTTATCTTTCTAATTACATAAAGTTAGAAGAAGAAAGGGACATAGAATAATATTAGCATTTCCCAGAACAGATAAATAAACCATGAGGACACTGCCACTCTTTGTATTGCTTTTCTGGAAGACCTGTATCAGAATTCTGTCCTTCAAGGAAAGCATACATTACTCTTGTCTCTGCAGATAAACAGATTCATCTTGGGGCAGATGGACAAATGGGGAACATCAGCTTTCTAGGTGTCTCTACTGTCACCCCACTGTGTAGTCCAGCCCCAAGCCTCCATTTATTGAGTCCCTGCTGTATGCCAGGCACTATCCTTTATTTCTTTCAGAGAAATTTTAGTCTTATAGAGAGTCTGAGTGGCAAGTACAGAATTCTGCACCACTTACGTATTATTTCCCCTTTCATCAACACTTCACATGAGTGAAGAAGATTTGTTGTTGTTGATAGACTAATATTGGTCCATTATTATTAGTTCCAGTCCATAGTTTGCATTAGGGCTCATGTTGTATGTTGTTCAGTTCTGTAGAACTGGAAAGTGCATATATTCCAATTACAGTATTTTTATAGAATAGTTTCCTTGTCCTAAACATCCCCCCTTATTCAACCTATTTAACACTCCTTCCCCCTCTTCTAAGCCTCTGCTGACCACTGAGGTTATAGACTCCATGGTTTTTCCTCTTTCGGAGCATTATATAGTTAGAACCATATGTAGAATCAACATTCAACATAGCCTTTCCAGATTGGCTTCCACTACTTAGCAATAGTATTTAAGTTTCTTTCATGCCTTTTATAGCATGTAAGTTCATTTCTCTTTATCACTGAATAATATTCCAGTATATAGCTATATCACCCTTTATTTATTTTTGGTTGTTTCCAAGTTTTTACAATCATGACTAAACTGCTATAAACATTTACGTACAGTTTTTAACATAGACATAAGATTGTGATACATTGGGTAAATACCAAAGAGTGCAATTACTAAATCACATGGTGAATGGATTCTTCATTTTATAGGAAATGGCCTTGCTATCTTCCAAGTGGCTGCACCATTGTGTGTTTCCAAAAACAATGAGTGAGTGCCTGTTACAAATATTGGCAAGTATTTGGTGGTGTTTTGGTTTTTTCCACTGTTGTGTATGTAATATTTCACTGTTGAAATTCTCAATTTCCTAGGTACTTGAGTCTTGGTGCCGTAATGTGGAATAAAGGACACTCTGCTCTTATTCAGATTTCACCTCTTCCCCTTCTTGTTACTCTTCCCCTCACAATTAGTGATCCCAGGACAAAAGATTCTTCCACAATCCTCCCCCCACTCTACCTTCCTGTAGTGTGTTAGCTCTTTCAGGATCCCTGCTCCCACAGTGTCCTCTAAGAGAAAGACTTCCTTGATGCCCATGGGTGAAACCTTCCTCACTTTTAATTCCTCAGTCTCATTTCACCACGCAAAGCTCTTTATTCCTCACTTTGGAGGCCTTGATATTTCACTTCTATTCATGATTCATCTCCTTGATTAAATTGCTCCAACTGCTTAAGCATGAAACTCACCTGCCGGAACCCTTTCTTAGTCCCTTCAACTAGTAGGCACATAGTAGTTATTCAAAAAGTGTATTCTTATTAAATAAATGGAGATATTAGTAGACACATATAATCTTTAAGGACATTTGACTAGAAATAGTAAGTTTCTTTTGTTTCTAATGATTCTTGCTTTCATATATATATGTATATATATATCCATTTTCAACATTTTAAAACAGAATTTCTGTTAACTCTGCTATGGTCTTCAGGCAAGCATAACTCAGTAACTAAAGGAGATTTTGATCTGCCTCTTTAGCATAGCAGGCAATTTATCAGTCTCATAAGTAAAAGAGATTTTTAACCAGTAAGTCATTAATAACAGCATTGGATGAAAACATAATATACATTTCCCTTTTCTGAGGCTTACAGATGTTGTAACTGCTAGTACCAGGATTTGATAGCCTTGGTTCAAAATCAGGTTGCACTCTTACTGAATGGTCGTCCACAGGAAGTCTCCTTCTCTTGAGTACTGATGGGTGGGGACCACTCACTTGCACAGACTCCAACAGTAGTTACATATGAGATGCTTGGAATTCCTCAGGACAGTGTGTCCTGTTGGTAGAGCTGAACAGGATGAAACTTAGAGAGGAACTATATAATTTGTGAAAGTGCTTGACTTCTGTGAACCTGAGTTCCTTTACCTGTGAAATCAGAATCATAGTCACACATCACTGTAACCATGATAAGGTGAAGAGCTACTTCTAGGTAAAAGTGAATGAGATGGTGTATCTAGTACTGGGGACTGTAATGAATTCAGACTCTCCTCACCCGGTGTCCCACATCTCTATCACATACCCATTTAGAGTTATCTACCACTTACCTACTCCTCCCTTCTAGTGGCTTCCACTGAAACATTTCCTCTTTGGAGAATTAGAAAAGGGGTATCCAGTATAATGCATTATCCAAGTATGGTACCTGCTGCCTGTTGATATTTGTGATTGATTCTGAATTAATCATATGAATGGTATCTTACACCAGTCCAGGGCCTATTTGCCCATAGCTGGGCCCATCCCTGACTTCCAGTTGATGTTGCATTGCAAGGAGCTGTTCTCTGCAAGATGACTTCTTTGCAACCAGGGACTCTGTTCCCTCTATCAAACTCCTGCAAAAGAGACCTGTGGTGGCTGCAGTCCCAGAAAGTTGTTCCAACTCTAGAGTTCTGAGAATATTACCCCATCTCTCTCTTCATCCAGCCTGCAAAGATAGTGTCTCTTTATTGTTTTCTGAATTATCTCACTTCTTTAAAGTTTCTTCCATTACTCAGTCAACAACTTCTCTGAGTATCCCCCACTATGAATACTTGCATGGTTTCTAATCTCCTGCTTGGGACTTTTTGAAAGCAGTAATGTGTGAACTTGGAATTAACAGGCCCGCACTTTTCTATGTTGTACCGTTCATTGGTCATATGGCCAATTTTTATGAACCTCAGTTTGCTCAGTTGTAACAAGGACTAACAAAACCATTCTGCCTCTCTCATAAGATCACTGAGAGTACCTGATGAGGTCATTCATTTATACTCTCACCAGGTACTCACTGACCTGCTGTGTGCTAGTCCCTTAGGGTTGCGAGGGATGGAACACAGAACAAGACAGCCAATTCCCCATCTCAAGAAACTCGAGTTAGGACCAACAAATGTGCTTATAAACTAAATAGTATTGTGAAAGTCCAAAAGGAAAAGCTGGTTTGCCCTCTTTAACCCTGTGAGGCCATAGGATGCCCATACCTCTCTATCCCACTGACTGTGAACCCCATCTCTGCCCTGTAGTAAGATGGGGTGAGGTATGCAATGGCAGGTGTGCAGTGATCCAGGTAGCAGACTGAGGATACTTCCCACCAGACCCAATCAGGATGTTCCCTAGTGTGTGTATATTAGCATTCAGAATTGACTTTAATTAATTGCAAAGGATTATCCAGCTTTTTCTGATATACCATTTAAAGTGATTCTAATTTGGTGTTATTTGAATCAAGCATGCTACTGACTAAAGCCGTACATCTTGTTTATGTCTAGATTGTTTGAAAAGGCATCTCAGTAACATGATTTTTAGTTATTGATGACCTCTTTTCTAATAATCCAGTCCTTAGTTTAATGATGTTATTGATAACACTACATTGCCAACAAGCTCTCTGCACCAAGAGACAAACATAAACTAGTTTGTGTCTTTGGAAAAATAGGTAACTTGCTGTTTTTAAGTAGTGTGGAAATAGAGCATATTGATTCAGACTCTGTGACCTTATGTTCTAGGTACTTATGTAAGCCTCTCTTGTATTATCCCATGAAGCAGGTATTTCCATCTCCATATTGGTGATGAAACCAGTAAGACTTAGGAAGCAGGTGACACACCTGCTCAGGTAATGGTGAAATCATAATCAAAATAGAAATTAGAAGAGGGGTCCTTTTTCAGATTTGTCACATCTCTGTACCTCTGTTTCCTCATCTATAAATAGCAGATAACTGTGAGAAAGTGACAGTAGCTGGAGTGTAGTAGCTAATCAATGACAGCTCTAAAGACGAAAACTACTGACTCTTCATCCCATAGTCTCTCATCTACCACTTCCTGCTTTTTGTTCTCTCTGCAGATGACCACTCCCGGGTGAGGCTTTTGGTGCTGGATGGAGACCCCCACTCTGACTACATCAATGCCAACTACATTGATGTGAGTATCTTGATTGGGCTAAGTATCTATGGGCCAGAGTTGACTGTCCAGACTCAAGATCTAACTGAAAGACTGTCTTGAACCTGTCCACAAGAAGGTAGCTGGATCATGTCCAGAGCAGTGCATCCCTTCCCTAGTTTGTATGACCCAAGTTGATTATCCACCCAAAGCTTTCAGGCAGGTTAATCTGTTCTTTGCAGCTCCAGGGAAACTGCTGATCTTATTTATTCAACCCGTATATTAATTGGTATATGCCTGTTCACTCAGCCACTCGTTTGAAGATACAACCATTGTGCTAGATATTAGGAGACCCACGAAAGTAAAAATGCCAGTGTCTCTGCCCTCAAAAACATCAGAAGAGAGATAAGCTGTGCCCATCTGTGGTAAACTAGGGTAATGGCTGTTATAGGTTTAGATAAAATACTGTTGGGATTCAGGGGTGGGAAACATATCCATCAGGGATGCAGAAAATTATGTGAGTCAAGGCTTCAAGTGTGAGTAAAATTCAAAGTCAAAATGAGGGATGACATCCCTTTGGTTAGAGAACAGCTCTTTCCAACAGGAAGGAGCTTGAAAAGAAATGCATACCACCTCTGTCTGAAGGTGGTGGAAACAGTATGGTGGGAACACTGGAAAATGGGGCTGACACTAGATCCTTGATGTCTTTGCTGGTTGGGCCCTGAAGAAAAGATAAAACTACTGAAGGTGTTTGAATGTGGGGGTTCCTATCAGCACTGAGCTTTACAATTCATCTGCTACTGGAAAAAAGGTAGAGCATATAAAGGAGAGCCTGGAACTAACATAACCAAGTAGGAGAGAGGCTGCCACCACATTCCAGACACTACTGAGAATGGGACTCAGTTCAAACAGGAGCCAAGAAAGGTATGCAGAGAAGTGAAAGAGTCTACCAAAGAGGAAGTATGGCCACTATTGCCAGCTGGTTATGCCAGAATTACTGATCAGAGGCCTTGAAGAATGACTCAGATTGCCACTGATCCCTCACTCTCAAATGTATTTACAGACAGCTATGAAGTACGGTAACGTGTTTCATGAATTTTCTTATAACATCACCTGGTCCATTAGTTCAACAAACATTTATTTAACCTTGAACCCAACACTACCCTACAGTGAATATTCAGCCAACAGATGCCAATGCAGGCTAGATCGGTTCCTCCCTCTTCTCTTTTCCTTTGATTACGGCTAGGTAGATGTGACTGCCCTAAAGTAGATGTGTATCAACATAGAGCCTTCCATGCCTGAGTTGCTGGAGCTATCTTGCCTTTGTTATGTGAATGGAAACACCCAGCAAAACCACATTCCTAGATGTACACTCAGCCCAGCATGGTCATTTGTCTCTTCACCCCAGTTACTCCTTGACACTCTCTACTCTCCTTCGCTTTGCTGATGGTAGTGACTGTGCACTTGTGAGAGTGGTTGTAGTGTTCAGGGAGAGAGAAAAGCTTTCTTGAATAGAGAAAGATAGAAGACCCAGGGATGGCAGGAAAAGAGAAACCAGGGTGCCTCTGCTCTCTTCTCTCCTAGGTGGAAACTTCTTTCTGGCCACATTTCATCTGCAACTCTGCTTCCCTCAGTTTCAGTTCCAGTTCCTCCCAGGCAATTTCCAGTCACCAGCTCTTATGATTCTGGTTTTCCATTGTTCCTCTAGGATGATGTTACTCAACCTGTAGGTTGTGACCTCTTTTAGGGGATCAAATGACCCTTTCACAGGGACTACCTAATACCATCAGAAAACACAGATGTTTATATTTAGATCATAACAGTAACAAAATTACAGTTAGGAGGTAGAAACAGAAATAATGTTATGGTTGGGGTCGCCACAACATGAGGAACTATATTGAAGGGTCACAGCATTAAGAAGGTTAAGAACTACTGACCTAGAGGCTCCAAGGTTTGTTATCTTGAGGCTGGCCAATAGTTCCTCTGTGTCATCATGCACCTCTAGAACCTGTAAAGCCAATTCTCCGTGTTGAATCCTCTCTGTCTGCAATGCTCAGGGTGGTTTCCACTTTACTTCTGGACCCTCCCTAACAAAGCTATCAAAAGACCTGCTGTGTAACCAAGACCTGGGTCCAGGGCTTCAGTGGAGACAAAGAAGGCCATTCTCTGTGTCTGTAGCCCTCCAAATGATTACACAAGGAGGAATTCAATTCTCAGCAGCTTGTCTACAGCAAGAGTGAGTTGCTCTAAGCATCTGCTCATCATGCCATTAGCTTTCCCCTTTATTAGTCACTTCACAAATACCAAGAAGACATTCTACTGTGTGATAGAAATACTGACCTTTCAGACTAGGATTCTGCCTGGTAAGATGGGTCAGATTAGAAAAGAGACTGTCAGACTGAAGCCTCAAGAGGGAGTCCAATGGAAGCTTGAAGGAGAAGACCTCTCAGTCCTGCCTTAGGATGTGACAGAAAACCAGCTGTACAAGAAAGGGTTATAGTAACCTAAAAATTAGAGATTATTTCTCATGTACCAGTAACTAGTATTTCTCATGTACCTTAACTAGTATTTCAACCTCACTGGGTAAATACCTCTAGCACCCATACCCAGTTGAGTAAGCTGGGTCCCTCACGGTAATGTATCTAGAATCCCACCCAAGAGGGAAGAGAGGAGGAGCTAGATTTTGAACCAGGAGTTCAAACTCTGCTTCCTCTAATAACAATAAGCAGTGACAATGGTAGTAGGTTCTCAGTGTGTCACTTCTGACCCAATGACATGTGCTTCAAGTGAGTCAGCTTACTAAGGCTTCTTGGCACCACTTCAAGGTGGTTCTTATCATTTCCACTTTGCAAATGGGGAGACTGAGACTTGGAGAATTTGAAAAGCGTGTCCAATGTCAAATAGATGGTCAGTGACATAACATGGGTATGGACCATAGCTGAGTACTGTCCAGCCCAGTACTCTTTCTCCTGGGCCTTCATCTACCCCAACACCATCCCACAGCATGCATTTAGTGGACGTTCTGCTAGCATGTGTTGATATGGGTTGAACTGGTTCCTTTCTTTCCTTCTCCACCTTGACTGTGGTCAGGTGGATATGAAAGTCCTAAGGATATAGCACATACATAGTCTTGTGTGTCCAAACGGCTATATTTATCTGGCATTTAATATCTAAATGAAAACTCCCATCAAATGATTTTTCTAGCTACTTACTCAATCTACAGTAGAGTGAATGTCTGACTACAAATAGAACTGAGAAATTTCCATGTTGTATAGGCAGCAAATGAAATCGCTTTAAATGCAAGTGACTCTGTACAGTGCCAGCACTAATCAGGTCTTCCATTTCTGTCCTGTTCTGTCATTACAAAGTCTTTTGCAAGCCTTTAAAGACAGGAAACCAAGGATTGAGGTTAAGAGCACCGCCCTAGGTCACACAGCTAGACTTTAATTCTCTGCACAGCTAGAACAAGCACAGCCCCCTCCCTCTCTGTATAAGAAGTAGATTTTATAGACAGGCCAAATGTCTCCACCACATGCTGTCCTAATGGGCAGTGTCAGGCCCTGAGCTGCCTTTAAATGATTAGCATCAAGAACTAATGAGACTACAGTCATGAATCCCATTCTTGTTGGGCCTGTTATATACAGGTCTTTCTGATGACTACCTTTGTGACTATAGGTAAGTAATTTATTCATTCTGATGGCTGCAAGATGCAATAAAATGCCAGCCCACAAGTATGTGATAGCTGCTATAAAGTACCTATCAGGGTTCGAAGAGGAAACAAGCTGGCTCACAGGTGTTAACCAGGCAGAGTTTAATAAGGGCCTGAATAATACTGAGGCAGAATAACCAACCAGACTGTGTGGAGTATCTTGGGGCTAGAGATGGCAAAGCAATGTCAGAAGTTCTGTGGCTTGATAAGAGAATGGGTACAAAGGGAAGAGTGTTACTTTAAGGACAAAGCTGTCTTGCTCTTGCCAGGGAGAACCTAACCCCTGCCAACACAGCATGGCAGAACCTAGAAGGGCAGATGCCCCAGCCTCCCACTGGCTTCTGAGCTTTTGCTTCCCCTCCTAGTTAGAAACTGCCCCCTTAAAGCCTGAGGACATGGGAGCCTCCATTGCAGTTTCTATTGTCACCTCCCAAGGCACAGAACAGAGTGTGAAAAAGACAATGGGGAAAGTGGGAAACAAAAGGACACCAAACACAACTACCCTCTTATGGTGTTTCCATGACAGGACAGAAAGCAGGAAAAATCAGGGTCGTGAGCCTACCTGAAATCACAGTAGAACTATATTCTTGTGGCCTCCTGGGGATTCCTGATAACCAATAATACAGTGGGGTGGGGTGGGGGCGGTTATGAACTATCTAGTCTTACAGCTTTACTCTGGTCTCCACCACAGCCCAAAGATAAGAGGTAACTATCCAAGCTATAGACCCTTCTCTATAATTGGATCTTGACAATTTATTAAAATGACTCTATTTGGATAATGAGCTAGATGAGGTCAACCTTGCCTGAGCCTCTGGAGGCTGTGGTATGCTGCTCTCTGAACCAACCTACTGGCATGTTTGTTTGCACACCCGAAAATGTATTGGCCACTTGAATCTGTTATAAATTACCAGCCTGGAAATAAATATCATATCTGGGTCCCAAGTAAGTAACAGATGCAGGAGTGCAGAGTGAGATAAATTCATTTTGGATGCAAACCTCTTTCCCATTGCTCACAGACAGATGGAGGCAGGCCCAGTGCTGGTTTGCAGTCGATCTGTGTGCTGTGTAGGTGGGACTTAAATGAACTGAAAGTTCTTTTAAGGTTAGGAAGTTTTCTTCACTAGCTCTTGGCAAATCCCCAGAGGAGATCCAGTTGAGCAATGCATTTCCTTTTATCACCTTTGCTAAGAAATCACTCTCATGGATTGAATTTTTCCTCTTTGGGAACTGTTTGAGTTTTCTGGAGTCCAGAGAAGGCCTTCTTGCTCAGATGTGGCATGGGGACAGGCAAGTGGCACATATGCATTCAGTGTGCTTTTACCAGGGTTGACAGCCAAGACAAACACTTCAATGCTGAGAGCACAGCCACAAGCAAGCTGGGCACAGACCTGCCCTTGTAAACCTCCCTCAACACAGAGTGGGGGTGGGGGTTAGACAGTGATTTAAATGAATAAGCCATCTGGTGATCGGTGCTTTGAAGAAAAGCTCAGTTGGTAAAGTGCTTGTCATGAGAACCCATAAAAAGCCATGTTGGGCAGCATTGCTGCAATCCCAGCACAGGGGATGTAGAGACAGGTGGTCCCCAGGTGCTTGCTGGCCAGGCAGTCTAGTCAAGTCAACAATCTCCAGGTTCACTGCAAAGAGTAATTGAAAAAGATATCTGGCATCAACCTCTGTCCCCCACACATGTGCACATACACCTCCAAACACATGTGAATGCATGCACGAACACATGTGCACACAAAATAGAACAAAACATTAGAATAAAAAAGCTGGCAATAGGGGAGAGAAGCAGACAGTGGCCTGGCACTAAGTCTTCTGGACAGAAATGTGATGACTACTATTTCTGAAGAAGGGCTATAACTCCATGGGCAATGCAAACAGCTGTGGAAAAACTAGACACATTGCTGATGGCATGAAGTGGGGATGCAGAAATGTTGAGAGGCCCAAACTAGAAGCTGATTAAACCACCACCTCTTCAGAGAACATTGTTCTGGCATCATAGTTAAGTCAGTTCACTTGGGTGCTCTACGGAGCTCCAAAGCAGAGCCTACATCTGTCTGGTTCATTTGCGGGTTCCCGTGCATTGTGCATAGTAGAATGTGCTGCTGTGATGCTTGCTGGTTGAATCTGAAATGACTGTGCAAGCAAAGGAAAACACCAAGTAGTGAGCCCCAGCAGGCCAATCTCACAATTAATGTGTAATTTCTTACCCAGAACTTTTTACCATTAACTTTCAAGGAACCTTTCAAAGCCTAGTTTCTTCCAAGGTCTTTGCCAATGCAAAACACAACTCTTGCATGCATCCCACTGACCAACCTTTGCAGAAAGCTGCACCCAGTTCTGGGTGCTGTGTCTCATGACCCAGGAAAAGAAAAATATAGAAGTATTTAGTGCTGTTCATGTTCCTGTATTCTCTGGGTATCTGTGAAGCCCTGTGGAGTCTCTCAAGAGAAAGGAAAATCATGAGAAAGGAGTTACCTCTGTATCACAGAAAAGGCCACATCTAAATTCCTGAATACTGAAACTAGAACACAAGATGAGTGTATTCAGGGAGCAGACACAGAGCGACAGCTGGGAGAAGAGTTCAAGATGAGGATGCAGACATGTAGTTACTCTAAGAGGAAGCATTTAGACATTGCTATGCAAGCAAAGCAGAGTCACTACATACAGACTCAAAAAAAGACAAATTTACCTCTCTGGTGTATCCTGAGAAGCCCACTACTGCAGGAAGCAGATGAGCTTCAGGAGTAAAAATGGGCTCTTGGAGGACACCAGGTAGTTTAAGTTATGGACCAGGTTAGGGAAGACTGTGAGAACAGTTGATGATGGAGATGGCAGAAGAGGGTAGGCATAAGAACCCTCATCATTCTGGGTTCTAAGGAGTTATTTTCTGTTCTCAAACCTGCTCAAAAGGCCCCAGAATCTAATTTTTCCATCCGGTCTGCATAGCCCTGTCCATCTTGACTCAGAGTGACAGATATGCCTTTCCATCCCTTTGTTGGTAGAGGAGACATCAGTTACTACTAAAGGTTCAGTATACACCCTGAATCATCAAAGTGTCTCAATAAATGTTTGCCAAGTGAGCAACAATACAATTATAATAACAAATACACATATGTAAAATCTTAGAATTGTATTCATTATATATTATAGGAATTGTCATGTATTAACTTGTTAAATCTTATTTAGTGTATTTTGATCAGTCTGATCCACATTTCATCAATATAACTGAGACCCAGAAAAGCTAAATAACTAACCCTAAATGATACAGCCTGGAAGGGACAGAACCAAAATTCAAACCTAAACAAGTAAGTTGGTCTATGGTATATATAATCCATATGCTATGCTGCCTTTTTGGTTGGTTTGTCATAGCTTGTTTATTTGGCATTTTCTCTAAGTCTAACACTATATAAAGTCTATGGAAAATGGTTTCTATAGGGTTAGTTGTGTCAGCTGAGTGTCCTCATTAAATATAGGGGACCACTTGCATTAATCATGGTATGAGGTTAATCTAGCCATGTATTTTAGTACATGGTTAATTTATCCAGGCATTTTCATTGCTGTAACTGAGTTTCTGAGTAAGAAAACTTAAAGGAGAAAATACTTAGTTTGGCTCACAGTTTCAGAGACGTCAATCCCTCTATCCTAACAAGAAGGTGTGGCAGAGCACAACAGTTCACATTAGAATTTACATCCCAATCAGGAAGCAGAAAGGGGGAGTTATAGAAACAGAACAAGACAAGAATCTTTAAGTTTACTCTCCCACTTCCACCAACTAGGCCTCTTCTTTTCCCCTTCTCCCAATAATACTATCACATTAGGAACTTATCAAGAGTTAGTCCATTCCTTGGGTCATCCATCTATCACTAAATGCTGATCATATTTGATAATCTATACTATACTTGAACTTTTATTCAATACAATACAGTTCTTACTCAACACAATACACTTTTCATCTGTAACAAAGGAGGCCCACCATCCATTCCCCTCCCAAGTAAAAGACAGTATCATCTACAACCTTTTTCCTCATGACTAGGATGCTATGGCCACCAACTTAGTTCCATTCCGTGGAACACATCAAAAACACAGGCGTATGGGAGCACTCTGAAAGAGCCAGGGAAATCACAAGCTGGTCTTTGAATCAACAAATAGCTCTTGGCTGTCTGAGTTCACATTTCCACGTGGTCCTCTCTACACCCAAAACTTTCCTATCACCAGAGAGAAGTAATTCCTTTTTCTGACTGTTAACAATGTTCAGCCAAAAATATACCTGTCTTTCTCTGTTTCTTCCTCCAGGTGCCCCAGTAGACCTAGTATTGGAATCTGCATTTGATTATTATGGCTCAGGAAAAGCGTATTGGTCATTGGTGTCCACCATAAGCCTTAAATGCCTTCTCACCCTATTTTTTGGTGCATGAGCGTAAGGAATACCTAGGGAAAACCTGTATAGGCCCTCACAGGTAGTCACAATAACAGCTAATGCTACAAAGTTCTGACCTCTGCACATGTGGTCTTTGCTACTTCTCTGAGATGCTATCCCCATTTTGCCTATGAGAACACCAGGTAGCTGGCAAGAAATGTGTCTTAATACTGTGCTGGTTTTGATCTTTGACTGGAAACCCTTCACTGTGTTTTCCTCCTATTATCCAGGGGTACCACCGACCCCGGCACTACATTGCAACCCAAGGTAAGTGTCCTGGAGTGCCCTCAAGGATATCTAAGAAGAGGGGTTTTTAAAATCAGGGTAAGCCTTATTATCTACTATTCCTTTCTCTGTTATCCCAAAGCTCTTTCTCCACTAAATAATCTGGCTTCTCCTGAAGGAAGGGGATGAACTTTCACAGACAAAGAAGCCAGAGAGACAGGACAGCAAAGCTGGCAGAAGTCCTTGAGAAACAAGATGATGACAAGTTGAGCTTAGACTAGCAGCAGAAAGAGCTGTCACTAAGAAATATCATTAAGAGAAGAGGGAAGGGACCATGTATAGGGTTACAAGAAAAAAACCTCAGCAGGCTACCCAACAGATGTCCCCATCCCTTCAGTGAGTATAAGTCCACAAAAGAGATGCAGTCAGTTGCCCTGTGTGGCAGAATGCTATCAGAAGGCTTAAAAATGACTATGCCTTCTAAAATCTCCTGGGGGGAAGTCCTGCAGATAATTATATGTGTGGACCTTGACACATATAAAAAGCATTTTTCACAATGTTATCATGTCATCTGTAATAGGAAAAAGTGAAAACTCTTAAATGCCCAATAATAGACAGGTTGGTTAAATAACATCTGGTATCTCCGTGTTGTAGAAAGCTCTGTAGCTCTGAAAAATATCGTTTTTGAGGCTATGAAAAAGTACTTATAATAGACCTGGTGCTTATTGAAGAAAATGCACATTACATACAAAACACAGGAAAATACTATTCAAATTTTCTTTCAAATACATGAATTGCTTTTGTAATTTTGAAATTGATGAAGACCCAGGATATTAAGAACTGCTTCCTAGGAAATTGCTTTGGACTGTCAGATCCTATCTCCTATTCCTTGCTTTTCTGCCCTTTGCCTTGATTTTTTTCTTTTACATTTTCTGTGTTTTAATTCTCTCTTTCCTGGTCAAGTTTCAGATGAATGTCTCTGGCATTTGTCAAACTCAAAACTCTGGACCCGCCGGGCGGTGGTGGCGCACGCCTTTAATCCCAGCACTCGGGAGGCAGAGGCAGGCGGATCTTTGTGCGTTCGAGGCCAGGCTGGACCGATAGCCTCCGAAACAATACAGAGAAACCCTGTCTCGTAAAAAAACAAAAAAAAAAAACAAAAAACAAAAAAACAAAAAAACCTCTGGACCCTCTTGCTTTTGACAGCCCCACCTCCCCATCCTAATTCCCTCCCTACCTCTCATTGAGATCCTGCTGTCCAATTTTGAACCCCCCCCCTTGGACATGATCTAAACTATAGTCCAGATAAAGAAGTGGATCAGGAGAAAGTGGAGTCACTGGACTGAGCATAAAGGTAGCGATGAGGATGGGGAGGATGCTGCAGACCATGGATACCTTTTCATCTGTTTTTCTTATCTGTGCTCTGCTATGGCCCCAACAGACTCATGCCTCTGGCCTCAATCTCAGCTACTTGGTGTCCCACTCAGACTCCCCTGGCTTCACTTCTACCCATCCATGTCAAACCTTGACCAGCCAAGAGACAACCCTTTCAGCATCTACTTTGTACCCACAGCCTCTAACCCCATCACCTTCCCTGTTGGCAGGTCCAATGCAAGAGACTGTGAAGGACTTTTGGAGAATGATCTGGCAAGAAAACTCCGCTAGCATCGTCATGGTCACAAACCTTGTGGAAGTGGGCAGGGTAAGCCTCTCCTTTGGTTGTGTGGGCAGAGGGTGGTGGAGATGCACCCTGGCGTGCCTGGTGCCTGCATTGTGTCACCGGCTTCCTAAGCAGCACCACACCCTTACAGCAGCCTATAGGGATGGGAGATACTATACTGCTACTTCCCATGTGAGCAGTGTTCTGTCCCTTCAAGTCTCCATGCCATTTCTATCCTCTCTTTCCACTGATGATGTCATCTCATATGTTTTGAGGAAATTAAAGCCATCAGATGGGAACACTGTCACCAACACATCACAGACCTATAATCATATTTGTATCTACAGCCATCTTCACATCCTTCCCTTCTGTTTATGAGAAAGGGCTGTTTATGTTGACTCCAAAAGGTTGACTATTGGCCATTTCTTATGACAAAGCCCAATATGACAAACACTAAGCTTCAGCCCTTTGACAGGTGACCCTTGGGAAGATGCCTTCTGGGAGGTCACTGCAAGCCTGTGTTTGCTCCCACCACTCATCCGTTGCCCAAACATCCTTTTCCCATTAAAGAGCCTGATCTTCCCTGACAGAATAGAATGAAGTTGGACTATAAAAGAAATCAGAGGGACATGGCAGTAAAGCAACCAGGAGTCCCTGAGAAGCAAGGAGTAACACACTCAACTTTGAAGGGAGTCAAGAGGGACCTGTCACCAGGATATATCATTAAGAGGGAAGGAGCCAGGCAGGGCAGATCAGATGAATTAATATCCCCAGGTTCAGTGCAACAAGACACAGAGATTTTCTCATATTCCCCTTTCATTTGAAATCTAAGACTCTTCTTCATTGCTGGATTATTTCCTTCAGCATGTGAATATGCTCAGTAATTTCTATCTCAGAGGGACAAAAACCACCACCAAATGAGTCACAAAACAAAAGCAAAACTCATGAACCTGCTAAAGTGAGGGTAGGGATGGGGGGATGGGCAGCAGTGATAAGGGAGGAAGAATTATCTGAATAAATTATAGTTATGTACAAAATTGTCAAACATCAAAAGTCATTACTACAAAATGATTAGAAACACTTTTTAAAGCCGAGCAAAGGCACCTCCCCTGTTCCCATGTTTCTACTGAATCCCAAGGACTCACAGATGATTTGTGTCTCCACTCCTCTATCCACCTCAACATGGCAGAGCTCTTCATTCCACCATGGCAGAGCAGTGACGTCGTCAACATCACTTCCTTTGTGTTGACAAACCCAGGCTCCACATCTCTCTCTTCATCTCTCTTCTCCTCTCAGCAGCATCTCACCCTCGACTACCTGCTCTTCTTCCCCTGACTGTGAAACCTCAACAGGGTTCAGACCTCTGTCTCCCTCTCTGTTCTATCTAGATTGGGTCCTAAATTGCCCTTAGCTAGAGCTTAGAAATGGGGCCACTATTTCCAGCTTTGCTTTTGCCTCTTTGATTAGTTGTGGCCTGTGGATGGATGGGTGGGTTGCACCATTGAAAGGCTGAGGTACAAATATCTAAACTCAAAGGAGTTCCATACTGTATACAAACCATATGAGAGTGGACAAATGAACTTTTATAGATAATCAGGATAAATGGTGACCACAGAGGTGGAGAAGAAGAATATGCCATAGTGTATTGGAAGGGTGTAGACATCTCATTGCCTAATAGTGGGTCAGGATCAAGCGAGACTTTATCCTTGTGCATTCACCATTATCTGGTTCATTCCCCAGTTTTACAGATGAGGCATGGGTGCAAAAGGATGAACACCTGAATCAATTAGCTCCAACCTCATTTTTGACTCACATTATATTACTTGCAACCCCACTGTTCAGCTGCCTTCCCAGGGACTCAGACCCAGAATGCAACTCCAGTGGGTACCAAAAATGTTCAGGGTTTGAGAATTCCAACATGGCCCACACCACATCCCATAGTTTGAAACAAATTCTCCTCGTGATGGGGAGTGATAGGCTGTGAATTGAAATTGGGCTTACGTGGAAGAGCAGTTTCTTAATGGAACTCCTGCTAATGGCCAACTCACATACTACATTATATTTATCTCACAATAATCATACAAGACAGTGTTCCTGGTTATGATACAGACAGTCTGGGCTTGGTCCTTACTCCATCCCTTGTTAGCTGTTGACTTTGAACAGTTTTCTTGGCTTCTCCATGTTTCAATCCTCATCTGTAAAATGTGGGTGAGCATATCATCTAAGGTTATGGTATCACAAAATGAAAACAATACATATGAATAAGTCATAGAATGCTTAGTAGGCAGTGCTAGACTAGGTAAGTATCAGCTTTCCTTAGCTGTAGGAATCTAAGGCTTTCTAGAAGGTTCTTAGCTCTAAAGTTTTAGAGTCAAGCAATGGTCTCCAAACCCTGTTCACTCTCAGTGTTTCCCTTAGTGGGTTCCATGGGATGCTAGTCTGCAGGCTGACTAGTGAGCAGAGGGTTCCATGGTTGAATATGTTTGAGAAATGCTGTGTCCTCTGCCCCTGTTGGAGAGTCCTAAGACATTTAACAAAAATAGCACTTCTGAGGATCTAAGTCATGTTTTAGCAAAGCAGTTTGTTTAACTTGCTTGAAACAGCATTTCCCAAACTCATTTGACCACAAAACCTTTTTGTGTTTGTTTTGTTTCTTGTTTTTTGTTTTTGTTTTTATTTTTATTTTTGTTTTGTTTTGTTTACCTAACACCTATTAGCACCCAGCGGAACACACTGTGGGAAATGCCACGCTAGGCCGTGCGTCGTCCCCCGGAATGGTAATAACACTTTTGCTATTTTAAGGGGAAAAACATAATTTCTTTTGCTCTCTGTAGAACTTAGAGTCAACTGTGGGAACTACTTGCTGGTAGCATAGGTACCTACCGCTGGGGCAGAGAGAGAGCAGTGGCGCATCTTCCCATGAGCTCAGGACTGTCTGTCTCTTCCCCAACTAAGAGCCTTTCTCCTTCTAGTCCCCAGTGACCGCCTCTTTATAAGGACCCCTCTGCTTCTACCTCCTCGCTGGTCTACTCCTGAATTTCTCATCCTTGCTCAGATAACAAGGTTCAGCAGCCCTGTGCTGACACAGCAGAAAATGACCACATCACCATCTCCAGTACTATTATTCATCTGCTAAGTGGGGATGATATACTTTCCCAACTTACCTAGTTCTTTCTAATGCTTTAGGGTAGCAATGCACTGGAAAGTCACCAGAAGCTGTAAGAGAAGAGACTGCTATTATTTTTAATGGCCCCAGTGACTCTGGCAGTGGGTTAGGTCCTATACAATTTGCTGATCCCTGACCACTGAGCATCCCATGGGCAAATGTCTTCAAAGTCACCCTTGGGGTTATTTGGATGGGAAAAGCAAAGGAGTTGGCTTCTCATGCTTGGCACTCTGTTTATGCACTCTCCTCCCTCTCCTTTCCCTTTCTCTCACTTGGCCACAGGTAAAGTGTGTACGGTACTGGCCAGATGACACAGAGGTCTATGGAGATATTAAAGTCACCCTAATTGAAACAGAGCCTCTAGCAGAATATGTCATCCGCACCTTCACAGTCCAGAAGGTAAGTTTCCCTTTCTGTGAGAAGTCCCTCTTCCTAAGCCAGTTGGCCGTCTGTTTACCCAGACAGTGGAGACCAGGGGATTGATTTGTGCCTTCATACATGGCATGATAGACAGAACAGTATCACAATATACTTGACCATTACAGTGGATTAATTAGCTAGAGAGACAAACAGACCTCAAGAAAATGCAATAGACTAATTGTGATAAGAGCTATAAGGGACCGAAGGATGGAGAGAGAAACTACAGGGGCACCACTACATACCCCTAGAACTGAAGTAATTTGTAGAATGGAGAAATTTAGGGCTGAGAAGGCTCCAGTCAAGGAAAGGATAGGAGGAATAATATCCTTGACCAAGAATCAAAAACATAGTGTGGTAGGGTAAAAGACACCAACATTTCCAAGACTGGGAATCTAGTCTGAGTCCAATCTCAACCAGGAGGAATTTGGACCTCTATCAGTGTCTGAAAACATATGGGAACATAATAACTTGAGAGATAGTATTTTGTTACTGACATCTAGTGAGTGGGGGCCAATAATGCTTCTAAATTATCCACAACACACATGATAAAGAATTATCCAGACCAGCATGTCATATCTAGGACTGTCTATATTGAGAGGTGCTGGTTCATACATTTGTGCTCCTGCCGACTATGGACATAATACTGAGGCTAACCTCCAGGGTGAGTCAGCTTTAGAATGGACATTCAAGAAAAAGGACAGCTGGGAGGTACTGACAAGCAACACTGCACAGCCAAGGCCCAATAAAGAGAGCCTGAATGGGTACTAATCTTACCTAATAAGTCCCTAGTTAACATTAAGAGGGGTGGAATACCAATTCATCTCTCTAAGCCCAGACCCAAATAGGGAGGAACTGTAACCTGCTGAAGGACTAGGGTCTTTCCTTAGCTTTTTTTCTCTTTCCTTCTTCCTTTAAACAATAAGAAAGGGAGGCATTGCATATAGGGAACTTCACTTGTAAGACCTCACAAATCTCTAAGGATGAACACCACAGATTCTCCATGGCATATGGACAGGCAATCAGCAAACTCTGTCAACATCAGTTCCTGAACTGGAAACCCAGGAACAGCAAACAGAAATGTCCTATGCTCCTAGAGTAAGCACAGTTCCACCAGGAACAGCATAGCACAGGTGGGGAGGGTGCATGCCAGTGTTGGAGGCATTCTGCCTCTCCTTCCCCATCTCCGATTCAATCAGGTTTTGTCCTCTCCCTTCTAGACTTACTCTGCCTCTCATCTTGCTACATCTTAATTTGGAGTCTTGAAAGCAGAGCCCAAAGCAACAGGAATTTGAATGAACTGCATATGGAGAGGGAGCTTGCAGGAGGCTGGCGCAGGACCCTAGTAGTCACTGTGCTTCAGCCAGAATCCACAGAGTCCTGGGGCAGGAATTTCTCCACAGGTATAGGGCTTGCTTACTGAGTCCCTACAAGGGTACCAGTCATTCTGGCTTGCCAAGAACAGGCTGGGTTTACACTGGAGGTCCACATCCTACAAAAGCCCTCCATTCCTGGGAACAGTAGACTATTGATCAAGCCCGTTAATACCACAGTGCTTTTGTCAGGTGGAGAAGGCTAGCTATCCCCAGCCAACCCAGGTCCAGCTGAGGGCGGCTGACCTCTGAATAAGAGGAGCAAGAACTGTCCCCATATAAAACATGGGAGCTGAGGATGGTGCACCAGCCCAAGAATCAAGATTGGCTGGACATCAACACACACCCTCAACCTGTCCTCCACAGAGCGGCCACATAGCAGACTTGATATCATGGTGCCCTTGAGATAAGGTCAGGATTTGGCTGGGGTTCCAGGCCTCCAGGCTTCAGTGCCTGCTACCCACTCAGCCCCCATGCCACATCCAGCCCTGTGATTCTTCTATGCTGCCTTCTGTCCCCAAGATCTCATGCATGCTGCCCCTTTGTGTCCTCAGTGAAGCAGGAAAGTTCACACACACATCAGCTTCATAATGCTGAGGAGTGCAGGCAGTGGAGCCACATGGTCACTGTGCAAACCATCCCCCTTCTGTTTAATAGAAATGTTCAAACCTTGTTCAGCTTCACTTCCCTTTTCCAAAAGACAGTGATAGGAGGCCTGATCCATTAAATGAATAAATGCATAGGTGTGTTCAAAGGAGTGACTGGGACGTCACCAGTACTTAGTATAAATGCCAGCTTCTATTTTCTCTAATTTGTGTTCCCAGTCCTCAGTCAAGGCGGCCTCTTCTAAGAAACCTTCCCTGACTTCTCCCCTCCAATCATGTTAGATAGTTCCCTTGTACACTCTACTCAGTTTATCCACATAGGAGTCTTCCTCACTCAATGAGACCATGAGCTGTTCCAGTCACCCCTCATAGTGCCTAGCACATGACCAGGGAAAGGTGGCCCTTGGTGACTATTACTTAACTTGAGATGAACAATAAAGTAGATGCTGCTAGGGATTGGTCTGAATGTCTGCTAAAGACATGCAAGCAAAATACTCATTCACATGAAAATAAATATGTTAATTAATTTTAAGAGGTCCTACAAGAAATTACTGGTTTCACAATTTCCAAACTTAACTGGGCAGAGTTACTGTGAACTAACACCCACTAACCCAGTGAGGGTCTCATTTCCCCACACAGAAGAGACATGTTCCTCGGTGTCACAGCCCCTACTCCCCATGGAGCTGGAGGGTACATTAGGTCAGCAGGTGGGGGAACAAAGGCCCATTCTCTCCTCAGAAAGGCTACCACGAGATCCGAGAACTCCGTCTCTTCCACTTCACCAGCTGGCCTGACCATGGTGTTCCCTGCTATGCCACTGGCCTTTTGGGCTTCGTCCGCCAGGTCAAGTTCCTCAATCCCCCAGAAGCCGGGCCCATAGTGGTCCACTGCAGGTGAGTCAAACCTCCATGCCCATTCTGCAATCAACGGTACCTGTGTGGATTTGCTCTGTGGGTGAGAGTGATACCATCTTGTCCTGTGGCCTTGGTTTTTTTGCTTTATGACTCCTTCTCCTATGACCCAGAGCCCAGCTACCTCCTGAGCAGACCTGGATCCCAAGGTCTAACAACAATGGGGTAGTCATTATATTACAGTTATGACTGTTGCCCCAGAGACACAACTTAGTTCAGCAGCACCTGCTGTACCTGCCATGTATATCTGCCCAAAATTTTTCACTTCCCATCCAAACTTGAGAAATGGATTGTATCCTCTTATTATTCCCATTTTACAGATGAGGAGAATGAGGCATACAGATGGGAGAGAGAGGTGGGATAGTCGACATGTCCTCTGGAGTATCCTAGCAGTGACTCAATATAGGATACCTTGGTATAAGCATGCATCTGTTCACTCCTACTATTTTTAAAATCAATTGCTGGCCTGCAGGGTCCTTAATAGAGAGCAAGTGGTCAGCATCAGCTTCCCTTTATTACAGAGACGGGAAATTTTCAGCTTTGACCTAGAAAGTCACATTGAACATAAGTGGCATTGAATCCTCCTAAATGGAGATGAAGTATTGTGTCAAGGGCATTTAGAATTGGAGGAAGGTAGACGTCCAGACCTGAAGGCCACAGAGTCTGTATTCCCCTCCTTCCCAATGCCCCTCCATTTCAGTATGACCTTGGGCTCAGTATATCTTCTTATACCTTGTATGCTCAGGCCAGCTCATCCTTCCTGGCAATGTCTGTGTCAGTCCAGAAGCCAAAGAAGACTCGGCGAATGTCTCAGAGGCAGCCTCCTCCTTGTGTGAAAACTGCCCACACAGCATCCATTTACATTCTCCACAGTAGTAGATACACATCTCATTGGTAGAAACTGAGGGTTTAGCAGAAACCTCTGCACTGTCTGAGCATTCGAGGTGGATTTTCTGCTTTGCCTCTCATTGTAAACAGAGAGAGAAAGGAACATTAGTGTCTAAGCTCAACTTCCCCAACTGCAGCCAGAGGTCAGGAGGAAGAGAGGAAGGGAGATGACGGAAAATAGTCATCAGTCCCTCTGCCACATGCAGTACTGTGTGTGATGATCTGTGCCTGCGTCTCCATAGCAAGTCCCTCGAAAGTGTCTCAGCAGAGTGGTACCTACTCCTGGGGCTGCTAAGATTTGGTTAATGCATACTAAGTGCCTGAAAGAATTCCAAGTATAGTAAGCACTTAAATCAACCACTCTTCCTACCTCTTAACATTATCCAACACCCCAGATGGGGTTTAACAAATTCTTTGGGACAAGAATTGTATCTTACTCATCTTCCTAGCCCTACTCTTAATCTTGGCATTCAGGACATCATGGATGCTCAATAAATATTTGTGGATTATAAGTAGTCAGGCACAAAACTAAGCAATTTACATGCATTATGTTTCTAAAATGTAATTTGATGCAATTTACATATATTGTACTATTAATACTAAGAGGTATGGGGCCAGTTTTACTTTATGAATGAGAACAGTGAAACCCAGAGAGATGATGTCATTTGCCCAAGGTCACACAGCTAGTAAGTAACAGAGTCAAGATTTATCTCAGGGATCTCAAATATCATGTGTTTGGCTACTGTTTTATTCTAAGGAGGGGAGCACAGCTCAGACTTTTCAAAAACTCTTCTAGGAGGCATAAACTGAGGCTCGCAGATACCAGGCGCCTTATTCCCTGATACTGTAGCCTAGATTGAAAATTCGTGATGCTGGTTCATTCCTGTGTGATGTGTTGAGAATGAGGATTTGGGAAACAGATGAATGAGTGATTTTTTTATAGACCACTTCCCAGGCTTCAGAACCCATTATGTTGAGTTCCTTTCAAATGGGCCCGGAGTCCACTGGGGATGGGTATTTTGAGGCAAGAACAAGGCAGGCTCCATTCAGTTCAAACCATGGTGTTTTATCACCACTGAAGACTGCTTCCAAGGGGCTTGGTTTACAGATCACTACTGGAGGGATCTCCACTTCCCTATGCTTCTCGGACAGATCAGCCAGTGTTGCGTTTGCATCTCATCCCATCCATCCCCTTGCATTCCTTTGATTTCTGCATTGTTAGACAAAGACATTTGTTTCCACAGGGTGAGTAAAGTGTGAAACCACCGCCAACATGAGCTTCCTTGACAGTCTGCCCTGCTTTCCCTTCCAAAACCCTGAACAGCACAGACCAGTGTTCTATGATTCAGCCCTATTGTTTATAGCCCAGAGTTGACCTGGGGAGATCTGGCTGTGATCCAGGGGATCTTATGGAATCCTCTTGCCATTTTGTGTCTGGTTTGAGGTTGTCCTGTGAAAGCTTGTCACTAATCATAAACTGAATATGTGTCAAGGAACCTGGTGTCTGATGAGGGTCTCAAGGCTGTCAGCTACTCTAGTTTGATGATGTGACTTTCTCATGACCCTGAGGGATCCAGCACAAATGGGTCAACTGCAAATCCTTGGATAGAGGACACCAGATGGACTCTGTCTTTGACACAGCTCAGAGCTCTCTGGTCTCTGCTCTCACTCATGTCTTCTCTGTGACCTCTGTCCTCTTCTTGCTTCCATCCACCAACCCATTTGCTGAAATGAAAAAAAGAGAGGATAAAAGAAGGGGAGAGGTGGAGGAAAGACATGTTTACTAGGAGGGCTCCAATACACCAGGCACTGATAAGTGCTTACACTGTCTGCCCTGGACTATATCCATCAGATGAAGACCCTACAGGCAGGCACACCTACTATGAAATCTTGCATTACACATTATAAATCTTATTAAGAAGGGTAGTAGAAATTCTAGACTGCCTAGTGAAACTCTCTGCTCTCCCATTTGCCAGCTCTGTGACCTCAGACTAAAAGCTCTCTGTGCCTCAGCTTCTTACCTATGAAATGGGATAAGAGAAGTACCTATCCCCTCACAAGAAAGTCCATAAGCATATTTCTAAAGCACAATGTGTCACTTTGTAAGCACTGAATAAACATTTGACAAATAAGTACAATAAAATAATTCCCCCAAACAACCCTGATTGTAAGCATCACTCTCCCATTAAAGAAAATTTTAATCACTTGTTCAGCATAGCCCAGAAATTTGGGGGTTCCAACCATTCCCCCTGATTTCTGCAACACACTGCCTTTCCACAAGGCTTTTGAAACAGGCCTTGTCGCCATAATTCATCCCATCTTAAGATCCCTAACACACCCCAAACTTCTCTTCCAGTGCTGGAGCCGGGAGGACTGGCTGCTTCATTGCCATTGACACCATGCTCGACATGGCTGAGAATGAAGGGGTAGTGGACATCTTCAACTGCGTGCGTGAGCTGCGGGCACAAAGGGTCAACCTGGTGCAGACTGAGGTTAGTCCTGGGGCACTGAGTCGGCTAGTTTCCTGATACCCTGACCATGGAGAAGCATGGTAGGAGAGAGGCTCATTAGTGGAGAAGTCACATTGCAAGGACACATCTGCAAAAGTGTTAGTATAGAATGACTATGTAGCCTGCTCTGATGAGATGCCCCAGCCAATCCCGAGAGTCTGTGGTAAGGAACTTCTGGCAGCAATAACTGTTGAGTCCTCTATCTCTGCAGTCATTCAAGACTGAATGGCAGTTGTTAGAGATAGTATTCCAGCTTTGGATGAAGGGATAGAGAGGAAATATTTGCACTTATTACCATCACTGTGCCAAGAGCTCAGTCAGTCCTTGATGGAAATTACTTAACCAACAAAGTGCACTTACTTTAGGTTATTTCTTTTATTTTGTGTGTTTATTTTGCCTGAATGTATACAAATACACCACATGTGTATGTCCCTGGTGCTCACAGAGGTCCAAAACCCTGTTGGATCTCCTAGAGCTGGAGTGACAATAGTTGTGAGCCACCATGTAAGTGCTTGGAACCAAACCCTGGTCCTCTTTAAGAGCAGCAAGTCCTCTTAACTACTAAGTCATCTCTCCAGCTCAAAGTTCTTGAGAAATTTGACATGAGCTAAAGGCTGAGGATTCCTAGAGGGATATATACAACCCTTATCCTTAAGAAAAGGCAGATGCCTAGGTTCCTTTCTGTCTAGCTGGAGAGCCAGTGCCTGAGAATAATATAAGTAAAGGCTGTCTGAATTGTCACCTACAGTGAGCCAAGAAATGTACATTCTTTGTGTCTAGGATACTTTCCTTACTCTTCACAGCCCATGATATATCATCTCCTACTTACATCTCCATTCTATGAGTGGAGAGGACACTGAAAAATTATATGCGTAAGTCTTTATATGGATAAAGCCAAGTGGTTTGTCCTAAACTACTCTCGCTTGTTAATCAGGTTTTCAGTCTATCCCACTTCTGCATGCCTTGGGCTGATGTTCCTGCAATGATTTCACCTTTTGGTTCTAGAAAAGACTGTCGATGTCCTAGCAGATCTAGAACCCATGGGGACTGCACTCATATAAACCCTCCAAAGCGATATACCCATGGCTTTAGGAACATCAGTTCCTGCAGGTGCTCACTGAAAGCTTTATCACACTGGACAATAGGTCTACTGCAGGCTCTGAGTGATCCCACAAGCCAATTCCCAGGCCTCCAACACTAAAGCCAACATGACTGTGCTGTCTGTGCTTTAAGACCATGCCTGTAGACAGCAGTTGCAGTATGCATAGTCAGACACATGGCCCTCACTGTCAGGCATAGAGACATATTTAAGTGCAAATGCATCATGATTCATTCAAATAAAGCACTTTATTTAAAGAAGTCAAATTTTTGTTGAAAAAAATGTTACCCAATGAACACTTATAAAGTCCCAGAATAAACTTATGCTTAAAAGATTTTTAAAAATACTTTCTGGAAAGAACAAAACACAAAGATATAGGAAAGGAAAGGAGTTACATCCAAAGAGAATAGCAGGTATGCCGAAGAATCGGGATGAGAGAAGGCATGATACACTTGGGGAGAGGGCATAGCGCACTTGTTAGAGTCAGACCCTGAGACACAGCTTTCAGGGAAAGTTCCCTTTGGAGGCAAACCCAAAGCACTCTGGTTGTTGAGTGTAAAGTGGGATAAGAACAAAGGAAGAAAATACTAAATACACTC
Source organism: Mesocricetus auratus (assembly GCF_017639785.1). Lineage (NCBI taxonomy): Eukaryota > Metazoa > Chordata > Mammalia > Rodentia > Cricetidae > Mesocricetus > Mesocricetus auratus. The sequence goes on along the minus strand of NW_024429209.1, from coordinate 7,904,494 downwards.
CAGGAAGTAGAAAGAAATCCCTCTGCAGAGAAGAGCAGGGTTTCTGTAGCAAGCAGTTTTTGGATGAAAGCTGGGAGCATCAGCAGAGCCTTGAGAGTACCTGCAATGACATATGCTTGAGTTTTCATTCTTATCAGTGGCTCTGCCGTTCCATCTTATACAAGGGCAAAATGCACCATAGCTCAATCACTGTGAAACACGATGACTTGGAACTTTGGGTTGTGGGATAAAATCCCAGGTTTCTGCAGAATAAATCATGTCCATTTTTCACTGCTACAAGATTCATTCGATGTGGACAAAATGCTCACAGACAGCTGTTCTTACCTGGAGCCCTCTCCCTCCCCTCCTCTTGACCTTGCAGGAGCAGTATGTGTTTGTGCACGATGCCATCCTGGAAGCATGCCTTTGCGGCAACACCGCCATCCCTGTGTGTGAGTTCCGCTCTCTCTACTACAACATCAGCAGGCTGGACCCCCAGACTAACTCCAGCCAGATCAAAGATGAATTTCAGGTATGGGCAAAGTCAAAGTTCAGGGACTTAGCTGCTTAGGATTGTCCTAACAAATTCCCATAGTCTGGATGACTTCTATGACAGGCATTTGCTTACCAAACTTCTGGAAGCAGTGGAGCCCAAAAGCCAACAGCAAGCAAATCTAGTATCTGGGGACAGCTCAGACATGAATGTAGCTTGTGAGAGACTGCTTCCTTATAGTGTCATATGGTGGAAAGCTGAGGAGGAAATGCCTGTGTATCTTTTCTTAGGGACACATATCCCATTCATGAGTCCTCCACCCTGGGTGATCCAATTACTTCCCACAGACCTCCTCCCATATGCCCCATTGGGAGCTGGGATAGTGACATATATATGGGGGGAGATATATACATTCAATCTATAGCAATGACCCAGGAAACTTAGTGCATATTGTGGACCTTTCTTGGTGAGATGGATATGTGTGTGCTTTCAGCCTACAGTGCCCGGCAGCTGTGGGAAGCTTTTCACACCATCAGATTGCACAGTCATTAGCAACTATTAACCAATCACTCAATGATGGCTGACAGTTGTTTTGCGCTGTGATTATGCTATTGAACTGGTTAATTCTTGTTGATGTTGTGGAATGGACAGAAGTTTATATGCTGATACGGGTGTGAATTTCATGCTTCCTTGACTCTGGAGGGACTGGAGCCCCAATGTTTTCTCCACAAATTCTTTAAACCCATCATCTGAACTTGGATGCTTGTTGGAAATGAGGACTCTTGGGCCCCACTCAAACCTACTGAATTAGAACATACAATTTAACAGAATCTATTTGCTTGTTAAGCTTTTAACATCTTAGAGCATGACTCAGACATGGCAGAGTCACATCTTGGAGTCAGGATAGTCAAAACTGTAACTTTGGCCTAAGAGGCCCAGATATAAATGACTAGGTAGAAAGCTAAAGACCTAGACGTGGATCACTGAGTAAAACGCCAGAGTTCAGACCTTCATCCGATGGACAAAGACTGGGATGAAGCAAATCCCAGGCTCACAGTGTTCCAATCAGGCTGATATTTTAGGACTCCTATAAACAAGTAATCTTTGTCATCTTAGAGACAGCATATCAAGTGACAGAGGGATGAAAGGCACAGAACCTTGGTCATTGCACACAGGACCTAGTCTATTAGCTGGAACAGCCCTGGTCCCTAACTGGGTGAGGACTTACTCTACCTACATATCAAAAGACTTGTAATTTTGTAGGCAGACTGTTTACCCCACAAGGTCTCTTATTCACCCCGAGGAGCACATCCTAGCATAATCTATCCTCCTACAACTGAGACACTTTTATCGCTGAGAAAAGAGCTGAAGAACTTTCCGTGATACTTCAAGTGGTGTTTAACATTCATTAGGAATTCTCTACCCCATTTCCTGCCATATGCCCTTCTGGCTGGCCCTCCCTTAATGCTATGCTAGCTCAGTTAAACAACAGTTCAAATAGTTGGCAGGTGTTGTCAGCCCATGTCTTAACCTGTGCATGGGCATGCTGCCCCTGCAACCTTGGCATCTTGAAGGTGTCACAAATCTCCAGGCAAGGTTTCTTAGCCTATAAGTTCTGTAGCTACATGCAGGATATAATAGAGTATCACTGTCACAAGAGAAACATGAATTTGGGGAAAGCAATGGCAGAGCCGAGCTTGGAAGGTAAAGACAGGTGAGTTAAGCTAAACTGGGATACCTTTCTCCTTTGCTTAGACAGGGCCTCCTGTTCATTACTCCTCTAGTCACCTTTGTGTCCCACAGACACTCAACATCGTGACACCTCGCGTGCGGCCTGAGGACTGCAGTATTGGACTCTTACCCCGGAACCATGATAAGAATCGGAGCATGGACGTCCTGCCTCTGGACCGCTGCCTGCCCTTCCTCATCTCAGTAGATGGAGAATCCAGCAATTATATCAACGCAGCACTGATGGATGTAAGCTGAACCCTAGAAGGAAGCCCCTGGCTGCCATTACAGAAAATGCTCAGTCCCAAGGAGGAGATGGATCCCAGAACCCTGACCCTACCGGCTACTGTGCTTCTAACTACTGGCTTTTGAGACCATTTCACCCCTGAAGCCTCATGTCTAAATCCAGATACATTGTGTGATTTTGGCTCTTCAGCTTAAAGAAGGTAGACAGGATAGATCAAGGGCTGAAAAAATTTCCATAAAAGCTCAAGTTGATAGTTCTATCCTGCATGTTTCTACCTTCCATAAAAGTGACTCTCACCCAGACGTTCAGTTCTGGCCACATTTCCCAGAGTTTGAGACATCAGGAGATAAGATGTAGTACATATTCTTGGGGTAACATCCCATTTAGTTCCTCAGATAACTCCTTTGTAGAGGCAAAAGGGAAAATAGCACACAGCAGATGTTCAGTAAATGGCTACTGGGCAGTGACTGGAAGCATTAAAAAGATCAAGAAGGAAAACAGGTCATGGCCCTTAAGGCATCCTCCTTGCTTCTTCAATAACATGTCCAAGAAGGAAACCATTCCCAGATCTGTTTTGAAGTTAGGGGAATGTCCTGCCCAGTATTCCCATGCCTCTACCTCACTTGCCTCACCCCTGGGCCTTTGGACATCTTAGAGTTATCATCATTGCACCTTCAAGATATGCAGATGCTTGCAGCAGTATGAACCACAGACATTCTAGTCTCAGACATGCTCTTTTCAGCAGGGGATACTAAGGTTGACTGAGGAAGACTTGCTCAGAGTATCCCAGAGAGCAAGAGTTAGAGCTCCTAGCTCCCACCCTAGAATTCATTTATTGTCCTTCCCTATTTGTTTGTTCCAGTTATATGTGGGCATCTTGACTCCTAAAGCTCAGGACCAACAACACCATTGCCTGATTGGGGATGACCAATTCCAGGTTTCTTTCCTCACTCTTCCCCACTCTGAGGTCATGTTCATCCAGCTGATGTGGTCCTGCTATCCCAGTTACAGGCAAAATAATAGAGTATTCTCTTCCTGGGTTAAGGCCATTAGTTCCATGACCTTTGATTATCCCAAGTGTTCTAGGTTTTGGAAACAAAGAGGGAATATAAGGTCAATACCCAGCTAAGTTCTCAAAAACCCTGCCCTGGCTTTGGCTCACAGATGTTTCCATTCTTCATAAAAGCCTAGCTGAGTGCAAAACCAGGGAGCTTTGTCTGGGTCCTGTTAAGTAATGGAATTGCTCAAGAAAAAGAAAGACTTCTGATGTTAGCTTAGGGTTGTCTTTTAAGACATCTCTCTTCCTCTCTCTAATTCATCGCCCCTTCATCTCCCTCTCTCTCTCCATCTCTTCTCTCCTCTCCCTTTTTCCATCCCCACCCCGTGTGTGTGAGACAGAGAGAGAGAAAGAGAGAGAGAGAGAGAGAGAGAGAGAAGACATGGTTCAGAGATATACCCATACTTCCAAGCTCCTCCAACCATTATCCTCCATTGCCCCAGCATCCTCTCTCACTGACTTCTTCATCCAAGCAAGGATCAAGGAAACTCCTGGCCTCTACTTCATAGGTTAGATGCTGCCTGGAGTCAAATGCCTTTTGCAAAGCTCTAGTTCTGATTGTACTCTCTTTGTCCACAGGGCATTTCACTTGTGAGCCATCACTGAGGCCTTTGCCTTTCTTATATTAAAAAAAATTCCTTATCTGTATTCCAGCCCTGTCTGTGCATTATCTGGTAACCATAGCAGCTTTGCCTCTAGCAGAAAAATATGAAGTCCTCTGGGTTAATTTTTAATGTTTCCCCTGGGAAAGGATGATGTTATCCATGAAATGGATTGCTGGCTGATCCCTGAAACCCGGCAGGAGCACAGATCTCGAACATATTTTCAGATAAGACTTTGTCAGGCGTGCTAGCCTAATAGAGCATTTATCACAGAGACAGGAAAAGCAAAGAAAACTAACATTCAATGCATGCCGGCACCATGTCGGCCTCTGGTTTTGCATTGTCTTGTTCTGCCCTGAAGTATTACTCTCCCCATTTTTTGGAGATCTACCAGGGGTCAAAGTAGTTCTATTACTTGCTCAAAGTCAACTAGCTTTGAAATGGTGGCAATAAGGACCAGAGCCATGTGTCTACACTGTCTTGAAAGCCTGAGTTTCTGTTTTTCTTTTTCTTTTATGTGTATGGATGTTTTTCCTGACTATATATCTGTGCACCATGAGTGTGCCTGAACTGGTACCTACAGAGACCAGAAAGATGTTGTGTGTGCCTGGTGTCTGCAACTTCCTGAAGTTGGAATTATAGACAAATGTGAGCCTCCATTGGGTGCTGGGAATTGAACTGGGCTACTCTGGGAGGGCAATGAGGGCTATTAACTGCTGAGCCATCTCACAAGCCTTAGCCTGGATTTAGTTTATAAAGTTTGGAAATGGCTATAAGTTCAGCTTTGGGAGATTCAAAGGATCTGTCTCCAGGTACACTGTGTTAGATCATCTACTAGCTAAGAAAAGGTCCCGGGAAACAAGAATCCTCAGTGCAGACATGTCTTGCTGTGCTATTTCTGAGGTCTCTGATCCTCTTTTCTCCCCATTTCCTTGTGATTTGTGACACTAGTACAACAACTCTGATTCCCACATGGACGTGCTACCCAGGAAATGTCTTGAAACACTGACTGGTTCTCAGGTTTCACAAGCTATTGATGAAGTAGAAACAACCCCACAATCTTGCCGAACACTTTCTCCTGAGGAAGTCTTGCACATGGGGCCCAAATGAAGTTTTCAGACTTACACAGGGCATCTCCCCCCTCAAACCTCAGTGTCTCTATCTGTAACACAGGGGGAAATTAACGTATTAACAGGTGCTGTGTTGTGATTGTGTATACTGTGCTCCAACTATAATGCTGGTACTGAGGAAGATAACCTAAACTAAGAGTATTTCTTCCCTGCAGTGAACTTGCTTACTTTTTTAAGGGTTATTTTTATTTCTTTTATTATGTATGGGTGTGTGTATCTGCAAGTAGGTAGGAGCATGATGGTTGTAAAGCTCAGAGGCAATAGATACCCTGGAATTGAAGACACAAAAACGTTCTGAGCTGCATGATGTGTCTTCTGGGAGCCAAACTCAGGTCCTCTGGAAGAGCAGCAAGTGCTCCTAACCATTGAACCCTCTCTCCAGCCCAGTTTATTTTATTTGTTTGTTTTTAATTTGCAAGTCTCACTCATTGTATGAAAACCGTCTCTTTAGATCTCAGTTGCATTTTCCAGGAAAAGAGTCTGAGCTTTGAAACCATCTGCTGATTCACCAGTGTTTAGTACCTGACTGACTCCCCACAATGATATTTAAAAACATGAGTGGATGACAGATGGGTGGATTGTGCTGGATGAATAAACAGATGGGTGAGTCATAATTTTCAAGGGGCAAAACTGGGTTTGGACCTCAGGTCCACATGACTCTAATACCCAGTTGCCTTCCACCATCTTGTTGGCTAAATGGTACAATGTCACCTCTGGCCAGGCTAGCTCAGCCCTTGATCTAGGTCAGAGACAGAAGTGATCCCTGTCATCTGAGCCCCCTCTGAGGTCATTGATCCTCTCTTCAGCACCATAAGCACAGGAAGTCATGGGATCCCTGATATCCCAAGAGGTATCTTGGCCAGCAGCACAGCAAACCTGCATCCAGGATTTTTCATTTCATATTGTAATGATGATTTGCTGAGCTCCAAGACATAAATAATTTATTTGGATAATCCCCATCCAAGTGACACTTTCCTAATGAAATGTCTTAGTTTAGAGGAGAATGTGTTCATTATGAGAAGGTCTCCTTTGCTGCTGGGGCACTGAGAGATAACAGAGCAGGCAGGTGCTGTGTGAAATCTATTTGGCAGGCTCGGGGCCTCTGGCAGCCATCCCGGCCTCATCATGATCCGAATATCACTGATGGGTATGTATTTGACTAAACCTGTGTCATTCCTTTGTCAGAGCCACAAGCAGCCTGCAGCCTTTGTGGTCACCCAGCACCCTCTCCCCAACACTGTGGCAGACTTCTGGAGGCTGGTGTTCGATTACAATTGTTCCTCTGTGGTGATGCTGAATGAAATGGATACTGCTCAGGTAGGAGGGGGCCATGGGACTACTACGGGTGGGTACCATACCAGTGGGCCATGATTGATATGCTGCTGCCCCCCTTGTAGGCAATGTCAGACTATGAATGCCAGGCACACCCATCCTGCTGTCTCCCAGGGTCAAGGAGTCTCCCACTGAATCCTTCACCAAAGACCCCCATAAATTAGTTCACTTGTCTATGGGCTTTTTCTAACTACACCAAGGACAAGACCCTATTGTCCCTGCCTCAGACATTAGTTATAACCTTACTCAAAATCATAAAAGGTTCAAAAAACCAAGACCCCACACAACACTGAGCACCAACCCCAAAGACTCTTCGTCATATGGCCTCTGGTGGCAGAATCTTGAGGCTGGACATAGAATCTTTGCTAAGCCTTGACTTCATACCTTAGCCTCTCTGGGTCTTCCAACTTCACCAATCATGTGTCTATACTTCCCCACATTTAAGACATAGGACACTATCTTGGGCAGCCTCTGGAGACTACCATTATATGGCAAGAAATATATTCTGGGGTAGATGAGATGAAGGTGGCCTTTCAGAGTTTTGCAATGTGATTTTTTAGAACCTTGAAGGATACCCAAAGTCATTCAGTGCACTCTTGTGAGAGTGCTGGCCTTGCACAGGCTTTAGAGAAATAATTTTTTCCAAATGGGGCTGAGCTATAGTCCCAGCCTTCCAGGAACTGCCAGTCTTGCTACAGAGATAGATGGGTGAGTTATCCCAGGCTCATGTGGCTGTTCTATAATCGAGGTCAGCAATGAAGTGCCATGTTGACCTAGAGCAGGGAGCAATTAATTCTATCCAGAGGGTGGGGGAAGACTTCAAAAGAAAGGTGACTTGGACCTTGAAGGGGGCAGGGAAGATGTGGTCAAATGAGGGATGAATTGCTGGGAAAAGGCATTCTACATAGAGAGAACAATAGCGGCAAAGACAGATGGACATAGAGAGCTTGTTTGTAATCAGCTTTGGTTCCAGTGCACTGGGGCTATATCTGGAGGGAAAGAGTGAGGTAAGACTGGAAAAGACAGCAGGACTCAGTCAGCAGAGAGGCTCCTTATGCCAGGCTTAGGAGCATTAGTCAGCAATGACAGAATGGGACTGTTGTTTATAAGTGACAGGATCCTTTCTACCAATAAAATTTTGTACAAACCCAATGAATGAAGGAAGAGTATCAGGATCTGGGCATATTAATGCAGGAGGTGGAGGCCCAGAGCACCACCCACACTGGTCTTATATCTGGTATTGATAGCCCTTAGCTAGTCCATCATCTGGATCCCTTTGCAGTATCCAGGAGTTCCAAAATAATTAGAAAAATTTTGCTATACGTTGCAGGTAGTCCTAAGTTTTCCAACTTGTGTTAGAAAATGGAGTCTAGAACCAGAGAACACAGACATGAATCAGAGCCGGGAGATAAAGTGTGGGTTGTATGAAGAAATTGAAGAGGGTATCTGAGTGGAGTAGTCAGGTCAAAGGATAACTTGGGATAGATGTGAGATCATTTCCACTGTGAAGCCCACACACTACAGGGAGCAGCTGCATGCGGATGTGGATGAGAAAATGTCACAGATGGTTGCATGTAGCTTGTTTAGGTGATCATATATCCAGGAAGCACCTGGCCAAAATGGAAAGGTAGGAAGATAGGAGGTGGGCAGGAGAGTAAGGACAAGAGCAGAGTAGAAGGGGAGTAAAATTAGTGTATGTTGGAATGTGTCCATAAGAGAGATCCATAAGAGGTTTCCCTCATTCACATAATCCATATTCGTTGAGCATCTGCTACTGGCATTTCCTGGAAGCTATTCTAGGTTCTTGGAATGTATCAGTGAAAAACACAGATGAGGTGAAGCAAGAATATTCCTGTGTCCCGTGCACTTCCTATTCTAAAGGGGAGAGACCAACCATAAACAACAAATGCTCTATAATGAACTTGATAATATACTGAGACATGATGAGAAGGAAGCATAATGAGTATTTTAAAACTGGATTGGGGCACAAGACACAGATGTACTAGAGTAGTCAAGGAAGGACTTGAAGATATGCAAACAGAGAGTTGAAGGAGGCTAGAGAGCAAGCCACATGCTCCTCCCAGGGAACAGTGTCTCAGGCAAAGGGAACATGTATCCAGACAGTGTGGTAGGAAAACACCTGGTGCTCTGAGGCCAGTAAGACAGATAGAGCTGCAGGCAATGACATCAGAAGAGTAACAGGTTACATACCATGGGTGACCTTAGTCATCATGGGGAGAACTTGGAGCTTCACTCTGTAAAGGATAGGGAGACCTAGACAGACTTGGCAGGAGAGTGACACCACTTGACTTTTAAAAGTACAGGGAGAGACAACAAGAATGGTCAGGTTCAGGGGATGGTGGCTTGAACAGAATGGTAGCATGATATAGATTCTACATATATACCAGAGGTAAGAAGACAAAATATGCTGCCTGGTGGGAGATGGGCAGTAAGGGAGGGCCTGAAGAATGGAGGGTTGGTTGGGAACAGAGATAACAACAGAAAAAATAAATTCCCCTAAAAGAAAATTCTAGAAATTTCTTTATGGAGTTCCAGAATTATAAATTATTACCACTCTTCTGCTTGGGCAAGTAAGGTAACTCAGCTTTATGAGGTACAAGTGAAGTGTGACTTACAAAAGTCAATGGGCACTCATTAAATTTGTGGCTCAATGACCAAGCACTTAACCACCACCCATGAAGCTCTAAGTTCAGTCCCCAGGTGAAGGATGAAAGTCTGTTTACTCTTCTTCTTATCCAATACCCCATTTGGCAAAATTGGAGCTTGGAAACAGAATAGTAATTGTGGAGAACCTTACTTTGGGATATATAATGTCCAGGTTGTTGACTATGGCTCCCCCTTTTAAAGAATAGATCCTTGGTGAATGAAAGATCTCTCAGCCCAGATGTTGGGGCAGCCCTTGAGAACCAAGTCTCTGAATATAACAACACCAGTCTCAGAAGTACCCCAAGGTTGGCTGCCATACACAGCTGGCAAACATCCTCTGAAATCGGCAGATGAATAGAGCACTTACTCATTTAAATATCATCACCACAGCAGCTGGGAGCCTTGCAAAAATAAACAGAGATATAGCATGAGCATCAGAAAAGCCGTCTTCAGCACCTGGAGGGTGGTTCTTTGAAGTAGTATGAACATTTGCCTGTTAACAATCTCCTGCCAAGACAGCCCAGCATGTGGGCCAGGCCAGCAAGGTGGACAGGACTGAGTAGGTCCTAAGTATCTCTCAGTTCCTCCTAAGAAAACTAACAGCATATCCTGTGGTTTGACTGAGCACTCCTGTTTCAGGGTGGTCAAGCTACAGTCAGGAATAAAGGACAAGGAGAAGACGTGAGCTCTCTGGAGCCTTTATTTCCTTGTGCTGCTGTGGAAATTGGTCCATCTTTGCTCCAAATCCTATGCTTCTTTGAATTGGCCATCTGCAGCCATGGTATTGTTTTCCAAGTAGATACTGATCAGAAAACTGTGATCCATGAGAGCTGTTGATAAAGATTCTCAAGCCTCTGCCTTCAGCCCTAGAGCTTTTACTAACTCTTTAAGACTCTGGGGCTGGGAAGTAACTTGCTGATTGAAGTTCTTGCTTTGCAAGCATGAAGACCAGCGTTCAGATCTCCAAGTCTATGTAACACCAGGTGCAGTAATACAATCCCAACATTCCTACCCTAAGATAGGAAGCAGAGACAGAAGAATTCCCAGAAGCTTGTGGGCCAGTTAGTCTGGCATACATGGTGAAGAACAACAAAAGACCCTTTCCCAGACAAAGTGGAAGGTGGGGACCAACACCAGAGCTTGTCCTCTGACTTCTACACATGCACTGTTATATGGACATTTATACTGCCACTAAAATACACCCACACATCAGTGCGTACAATATACTAGATACACATATTTTAAGAGTTTTACTATGGGTATAACAAGAGTTTCTTGTGGGTATGTGTCAATCTTTCTGTCTCTCCATCTGTGTCGGAACACAAGTGTTATGGCTCACATGTGAAAATCAGAGTACAACTTGTGGAAGTTAACTCACCTTCCACCCCAGGACAAACTCAAATCATCAGGCTTGTTGGAAAGTACCTTTATCTGTTGAGCCAACTCACCAGCCTACATAAAAAAAAGACTCCAAAGACCTATGGTCAACTAAGCAAGGCAAGTCCTATACACAACATTCACCATGAAATCCACTGTGGTTCTCCAGGGACCCCTAAGTAATAGACTTTGCAAGAAAAGCCTTTTATCATTTTTATAAGCTCTTATGCCAGACCAGAGTGCACAGGGAAAATGTGTCAGAAAGGAACCTGTAGTTACTTAGGTGTGAAATGTCCCCTTTAGGTTCATGTGTTTGAACACTGGTCTCTATCTGGTGGTGGGAAAGTTGTGGAACCTTAAGTGGGTGGCACCTTGTTGAGGAAAAGAACAGTTTTGATCCACTTCCTGTTCATTCTCTACTTCCTGACGACCCTCTGCATGTGACCAGCTGCCTCCTATTTTTACTATGATGAATTTTGTCCCTGGAACTGTAAGTCAAAGTATACCCTTAAGTTGATTCTTGTTTGGGTGTTTTGTAGCTGCATTGGGAAAAGAAACTAATAGGGAGTCCTCCTGTTTGGTCATGACACACCACACTAAAAGAATAGATTCCCTCTCAACCTCCAAAAGTCAGCCTGGGGCATCAGAAAGGAAAGTGGTTTGAGTTGGACAAATGCTGCCTCAAACAGAGCCAAAAAGAGCCTGAAGGAAGCAGGATGTGTGGGTGGGCCAAGAAGAAAAGGTTTCACTTCACCAGCTTGAGTGGCTTCCAACCCAGAGGGAGACTTTCAAAGGCCTCATTAGTCAGTCACTCATTCATCACCACACACTGATTGGAATCTTATGATGGGCTAGGCACAGACCTAGACACAACAGACCAAAGAGACACCCGATCCTGCTCATCCCCATGACGCACATGTTGTGGCAGGAGATGTGCTTTCAGGCAGTCTGTGACCAAAGGTAAAACTCCTCTCAGGTGAAATCAGCAAGAAGCTTAAGTGGCAAAAGGATAAGGAACAGAACAGTGGTGGAGACAGTGGTGGAGAGGGTATCTGGGGAACGGGGAAGGGGTGGCATAACACATTGCCCTCAAAATCTGTGACAGTATGAAGAATTACAGTAAAAAATAACTACTTCCTCAGCCCAGGATCAGATTTTGGGATCAGTGAGCCCCAACCTCAGCTTGGCTATCCCCATATTAATAAATACTAGCAATTGCAGTTTTCTTAAATATTAGGTTGCTTCAGAATATTGGCAATTTCTCCTTATTTTGCTTATTGCTAATACTAGGGAATATCTTTTATCTTTTTCAAACTTGAGAGAATTGTGTATTCCAAGTTGCCCTTTAGCATTTCCCATGGCTTCCCTCTCTGTGTCATAGTTGGTTACCTTGTATTGCTCCATGGGCATTTCTGTCTCAGTGAGCTTCAATTCTGTAGGCCATGTGCATATTGAAATGCTCTTATCTGAACTCAGAGCCAGAGACTTGAATTCCTGCATTCAAATGACAGAATACTCTTCATTCTGCTTTCAAAGAGTTTGGATCTAGGTCGCTGATTTTTCCTGCTAACTTTGTAGACTCTACTTTGGAAACTATTGCTTCCTTCTTGTAGGCCCAAGCAAGGAAGTGATGTCAACAAGATCAGGTGACCCATGAACTTTTGCCATGACCTTCTGTCAGGGATAATGAAGGTATTTATATGAGCTAAAGACATATTTCTAAGCCCTGGTGCCTGATCATCACCCAAAATACAGGAAAACTTCCTTACAGTAAGACAAGAAGAGCTCACAGCTTATACAGAAGTTTAGTTGCTCAATTTTGAGGCCCTACTGTGAAAAGCCTGAGATCAGGGGATGCAAAATACCAGGTAGAAAGGTAGGAAATGGGAGGGTCCAAGGCTGAGCAGATGTTTTAGATGGGTTTCCATGCTGGTGAAAGCTTCTGGGAATAAGGAAAGTAAACATTCCCTCCTTCTAGGGAGAGAGCAAGGTGACATTTGAGAAATGTGTTTGCTGTTATTATGTCCATAAAATAAATACTCAGAATTGATTTATTCAATTTATCACTGCTTGAGAACGCACAGCCTAACATGCCAGGCAAATGCACAAAGTGTCCACCTCTGCTCTTCAGACCTTTCAAGGAATTGTGCCTCGAGCTCCCTAGAATAGAGGAGGTAACTTTGGAATAGAAGTCTGGGGTCACTCAAACCCGTTCCAGATGCTCACATGATATGTTGGTCTCAGTTGGTTTCTAAACTTCTCCAAGCTGCAGTCTTATCAATATGGAATTATTATAGCCCAAATGTCAGCCAAGTTCCCAAATCTCTTCCTTTCTCTCCCTTCCTTTCTCACTAGTCTGTGAGAAAAACCTAGTACCACGCAACACTGCTATTAAATTCCAAGGAATTTCCATTCACTCCCAAATTCTAATTTTGCATGAATGAGAACAAGGTAGGGCTCATACATCACCTTTCTTAAATACCGTCTTGTCCCTTGATTAGAGCAGAACATCTTTCTCCAAACTTGTCAACTAAATTCATTTTCTTCCTCCATCCCCCTCTTCTTCTCCCACTTTTTCAGTCCTACTCTTTGATGGTTTACAGTATCAATTCTCAATTTGATAGGCTTTGAATGTCCTGAGAGGGATGCTTAGGCCTGCCAGTGGGGGAGTATCTCAACTACATGCATTGATAGGAAGACCACTGTGGGTAGAATCATTCCCTGGTTGGGATCCTAGACAGTCTAAGTGAAAAAGCAGAGATGCAATGGCATGACAACATTGCTGACTGCTTCCTGATTATGGATATAGAGTGACCATTTATTCCAAGATCCTGACATGTAATTTCCCCCACCATGATGGGCTGTACTCTTCAACTGTGACTCAGAAAAAGACCCTTTCTCCCTTAAGTTGCTTTGGTCCAGGTAACTTCAGAACAGAAAAGTAACTAAGGTATACCCCATCCCCCAAACAAACAAACGTGTTCCCTTTTCTACAAAATTCAACTCTCTCTCTCTCTCTCTCTCTCTCTCTCTCTCTCTCTCTCTCTCTCTCTCTCTCTCTCTCTCTCTCTGCATTTCTCTTTAAGACCTTCCCAGAATTTGCCTCACACATACCATGTTCCTGTAGGAAATACCATAAAGCCCCTCTCTCCTTCCCAGGAGAAAGTTAACCTTTGTCTGCCATAAGAGTAAGTTTCCATCCACCATGCAGAAATCACATTCTCACTTACAGGACCATGGGAGGATGAGGTATGTGAATGCCCTCTGATCACAATCCTAGGATGTTTCTTCCTATGCTCCTTGAACCTTTCACCCTTACTCCCATAGTGTCTCTTCCTTAACTGGCCACAGTGCCAAAGCCAATTACATAATTTTATAGAATCTACTTAAAGGAATTTTATAATCACTGCCCAGAATTCTAACACCAACTCAGGTGACTCTATTATATTCCTATACTTAAATTATGCATAATCCACTTCACTGTTAGGTAGCCCAGAGTTGATCCTTCCCCCACATGAACCCCAGAGGATCACAAGACCCTGCTACCTAGAGTCATTCATTTCTGAGGCTGTGATATTACCTGCCCTTTCCTACTTATCAAAGGACTTTTAATTAACAAAAGGCATAACTAAGCTGTACCAAAAACATACTTTAATTTTTCCCAAAATAGGCCCATCTGGTTTCTTTCATTCAACTCACCAGGGCCTGTTTATTATCCCAGTGACTAGTCTAACAAGCTTTCAGATTCCATCACCAAGAAAAAGATGTTTAAACAGGGAGGCTGCCTCCGTATTTGTCACATTTCATGCCTGGACTTGTGCCCCCCTCCCAAAGGACATCTTTTCATTGCCTGAACAGCCATGGTTTTCAGGTGGAATAATATACAGCAGCTGTTCCAGCATGATCTACAAAGGTTGATTGACTTTTGCTTGGTTTAACTCATTTTGACAACAGGCAGCAGAAGCCCCTCTGCTCTCTAGGAAGAAGTGTGAGCATTTTAAAATCATCAGTGACAATGAGACTGACTTCTCTCCTAGAGACAGTTATGGGCACTACCTATGTACATCTCCAGTAGTGAGGCCCTCCCTTCTGGCAGCTCTACTCTCTCTAGACCACTGGGAAGGAAAGGTAGCAGGGACACTAGAAGAGGAGGCAGGAAGAACAGCTGGTCCAAACTACAAACTTTTAATCAACATATTTGGGAGCATATAGGTTTGTGTACACATGTACATGTGAATGGAGAGGCCAGAGGTCAATCAATGCTGGACACCTTTCTCTATCACTCTCCACCTCCTTAGGTTTGTTTATTTGTTCATTCGATTTGAGATAGGACTCTCAGTAAACCCAAGGCTCACCAATTTAGAAAGATTAACTAGTTATCAAGCTGTTGGAACCCTATTGCATAATGCAAAGATTATGTCACCATGGAGTTTTTCTATAGCTGCTAGGGATACGAAGTTGGATCCTCATACTTCTGTGGCAAGCTCTTTCTTAGCTAAGCCCATCTTTACAGACCTTTCTTAAGGCAGATAATGTCAAGATTCTCATCTAAACTAGGAAATATCCAGGTCATATTAAATATAAGTGTGGCCTCAAGATCAATTCCATCTGCATGATTTCAGTTTCAGAGGACCAAGTATGATTCTTGGAGCCTGTAGACTCTAGCATGAATTCTAGTTGGTTTTAACAATAAAACCCAGAGACATATATTGGGATTAAAACTGAAGATCAGAGAAACAAAGTGGCCAGCCACTAAAGAGTTCTCACCTCTACCAGTGCTTAGACCAAAAGGTGATCCTGTCCTCAGTCTGCATCTCCAGACTGCACTGCTCTCCACCAAACTCAGACTGCACTGAGCTCCTGTCTCATATTCCTCTATAGTGCTGGGATTAAAGATGTGTGATCCCAAGTGTTGAGACCACCTTTGTGTGAGCTCTGTTTCTCTTCTAAACTGGATTGATTTTGTGTAGCTCAGGGTGGTCTTGAATTAACAGAGATCTGTCTGCTTCTGTCTTCTAAATGCTGGGATTAAAGGTGTGTATCACCACTGCCTAGCCTCTAGGGCTAACTGGTGTGACTAGCTTTGCATTCTAATCTTCAGGCAAGCTTTATTTGTTAGATCATAAGCAAAATATCTCCACAATATACTTTTAGGATCTTAAACTGTTAGAACCCCATTAAAGTTCTAAGCAGTGTTGGCACATATATGTCTTAGTCTGGTTCCTCTGCCAACACATGTACTCTGCTCTATCCCCATGTCATTTATAAGCAAAACTCAGTTTCTCTTGGATTTCCACAAGAAATTCAGGAACCCTGAACATTGTGTGGGCTATGAGAAATTGAATAATTAGGGGGGTTGAGAGGGGACTCATATGACACATTACATCACCCTCTCCGTTTGACTGTCTTTACTATACCCCCAGCCTTCCTCTTTGATTTTCCAGTTCCCTCTCAAGAAAACCCACAAGTCTCTCTCACTATTGTCCTCTGAATTCTACACACAAGTGACTTGTGTGCGTGTGCACTCAATATATGCACATATACCAATAGTAGTAAACAAAAATTAAATAAATGGAAGGTACTTCAAGTGGGAGCCCCAACAGATTTATTTCCCTACAAAGAGAAACTCCTATTTGATTTTCTAAGTCTCTCTCAAGAAAAACCTACATATAAAATGATTACTTCCCCTGTCCACAATGATGCCTTTCTCCACAGCTACCCCAAGCTGTCTCTTTGGGAATTTTTGCAATAAAGACAACCCTTTCAGTATTAATCCCAAAGATAATTTTCCAAAAAGACGAAAACTGAAGGAAAAATAAAAACCTTTCCCTTTATCCATCTTGTCTTAAGTTATGCTGCCTAATGACTTCTCACTGAAGACATCCCTATGCAAGGAGACAGAAAGATGTATATATCCCCTTATAATAAACTGGATGAGTTATCAAAAGAAAAAGTATTAAAATGCAATCCTAGCTTTTAATTTTTTATCTGTGAATGTAAATGTAGGTTATAGGTAATGAACCTAGGAAGGGGAGCACAGGGGGAAGGGCTCTGAATCAGACTGGTAAGGGTGATGGAATCCATGTGACATGAGGCAGAAAGGGACTGTTGGGGATGGGAAGACACAGGAGGGAACAGGGAGATGGAGAAGAGAGTGGAGAGGAGGAGGCCTAACAAAACAAGTTACATCTGAAAATACTGCAAGGAAACTGGTTACTTCATTTATTGTTATTATTGTTGCTGTTGCTAAATCAACAACAAAGTAGCAGGTTTCCTTCTAGCATTTTCACACAAACTTAGTTTTCCTTGGTGTCCCCTCCCCCATCTCTCCATCCCCAACCTCCCTCTCTTCTTCCCCCATTTGTACCTTTCTGTCCAAGTACTCTCCTTTGTCGTGAGTGTTCTGCTACACTCCTGGCTCCACTTCCTTAAAGCCTCTTCTCTCTGTGTCTCTCTCTCCCTCTGTCTGTCTCTCTCTGTCTCTGTCTGTCTCTCTCTGTCTCTCTGTCTCTGTCTGTCTCTCTCTCCCTCTCTCTGTCTCTCTGTCTGTCTCTCTGTCTCTGTCTCTCTGTCTCTGTCTCTCTGTCTCTGTCTGTCTCTCTGTCTCTGTCTCTCTGTCTCTCTCTCTGTGTCTCTGTGTCTCTGTCTCTGTCTCTCTCTCTCTCTCTCTCTCTCTCTCTCTCTCTCTCTCTCTCTCTCTCTCTCTCTCTCTCTCTCTCCGTCTGTCTCCTGGACCCTTGCTAGTTCCCTGACCTCTCACTACACTCACACCCACATAACCACACACGTACAAAAGTTAGAAACCAGGAGCTGCCCATAAGGAAATGTAGTATTCATCTTCCTTCCCATTCGTCTTCCTTCATATGCCACTTAAATATAGCCATGAGAAGGGAAAAAGTAGAATTAAATATGTATTTTTAAATGTAAATCAAAAGAAGAATGGAAGCAAAGAAAACGATGGAAAGGACAAAAACAAAACCATGGAGCTGGCACCAGGTGAGCTCACTCGGTGGATAACTGGCTGGCAACACTGCATGACAACCTAACTTCAACCTCCAGAACCCATAGAGGACCCAGCGGAGGAGTAGAATTAACACCTGAAAGTTGTCCTCTGAACTCCACAGGCATGTGATATGTGTGTGCGCACACACACTGAGCATGTATGTGCATACTAATGGTGAAAAACAAAAGAAAGAAACAGAAGATAGTTCAGCTGGGAACCCCAATGCATTTAATTCCTACTTTTTCTATGCTTCATACTCAAGAAAAAGTGCAAGCTTCCACTCCAATGGAACCATGCATTTGGACATAAATATTGTCTTAAGATGAACCAGAGAAGACATTCTTGCTTATGAAAATAATGTCCAAGTCAGGAAGGGTCACCAGGAACGGAGTACTTGGCTTCCCTACACTTCTGTCTCCTATTTCCTGTTTCTAGATTATGTGCAGCATGCTGGGCTATGAGAAGACCCTGATGATCTCTGGCAGCTCAAACACACATCTGCCCACACATCCCCCAGCCGAATGTCACCCACTGCTGCTGCTGTGCTATCGCAAATTAGGGAACCGAAGTGAAAGGATGGCACCGATTTAGGATTAGAAGGACCCTGCAACCTTCTCCAGCCCTCTGGGCATTATGGGAGAGTGACCTGGAAAATCAAATGCAGAGAAGTGTCCTAAAATATAGGACTCTTGTTTGAGGCATACTAGAACCTATTAGCTTGAGAAATTGGTCTGGAAATCTTATTAAAAGAGACAAATCATTCCACATTCTCCTCAGGCTGAAAATATTGGGGGTAATAGACTCTCCCCAGTGCCTCAAATCCGTGCACCTCATGTCAGGATCACAGCCGAACTTGGGCAAGGCTAAATTCAATGCAGGCAATAAAGGCAATTATTTTTTTAAATGGGAAGTTCTGATTAATTCCAGTTTCTCTGGCCAACCATGGACTTATCGGTACCAGTCCCTCATTACCGTGAAGGTTGCAAGGCAGAAGAGCCAGTGGCAAAGAGAAATGAAGTTCAAATTGTGGATTTGTCATTATTGCACAGCTCAGCAGCAGCAGACTGTCCAGCTGAGGAGGCCCTGTGACCAGCCCCGCTTCCCCACCCCCACATTCTCATCTCCTTTCTCAGTATGCCTGATTAACCCCTTGTGGAGAGGCTGGGAAAGCAGAGGACCAATGCCTTATGAAATTCACCTTGTACGTCTTTGCAACTTGAGAGGAGTGATAAGAAAGATCATTCTTTATATCTAAGTGCAGAATGACTCCCGACTTATAACAGGACATTCAGCCTGAGAATCGTGACTTTACAATGTTGTATGAATGGTACAAATTTGATAGAAGCTACATAAATTTTGATTAGCGTGTCTTCCTTGTGTGATATGCAATACTCTCTGGTGATGGTTAGGCAGTGGCAGCAAGCTAGAGATCCCAGACACCTAGCACCCTGCAGAGAAACTACTAATCCTTTAAAATATATAGTACTTCATTGCAAAACTATAATAGTCTGAGAGATCTAAGCACCATATATATATATATATATATATATATACATATATATGCAGTTCTGGTTATTAAACATAGAGCCTCATGCATTCACGGCAAGTGCTCTACCACTGATCTGCATCCCCAGTGAAAAATTCATTTTCTAATTTATGATGCCATCAACCAATGATGCATTTATGTGGATTCAACCTCATCATAAGCAAAGGAATATTTGTATTATAGTAATCATACACTGGCAATAGCTATACAATTGAATTACAAATGCAATAATTACCTGCACTATCAAATAGTATTCATTGCATGGCTGATATAGTTTTAAGTTATTTTATTTTCATGAATTATCTCCTTTATCCCAAAATAACCCTAACAGAGGAAGAGATGGCAAAGATCTGTATGAACAGAAAGAAAATATTGTAGGTTTCTGTTTAAACTACTCAGTTCTGCACCTGCAACACTGTGGCAGCAGTCATAGACAATGCATGCACAGGTGACCCTAACTGTCACCTTCCTGTGTCCCAAATCCAAGACAATGGTTCTAGGCAGTGTCCATCTCAATGCTACTGAGACATCAGGGATTTGAAGGATCACGTGTTGCCTGTCCACAGATACCCACACTAACGTCACCCAAGAAATTAATAGACCAAGCAAAATACCACAGCCACTTTTCTTGATTACAAATAAACAAAAGACCAACTAGGGTCTGAGACCAGGGCTCCACAGTCTCTGCAGTCCTTGATTGGATTGACAGTAGTCTCAAGAAGTATTGTGTAAATATGGTATGTCCAGGTGTATCCTAGCCCATGCTCATAGCTGTGATGATCAAAACTGGCTTTGGACATTAGGAGATGGGGACAAATGACCTCTAGCTGAGAGACACTATCTTAGATGAAGGGGTGACCATCGCTACAGCTATCAGCTTTGTGTGTAGTTCCTAATTCCAAAAATTCTGGGAAGATAGTCAGAAAGCTATCTTGGTACCAAGTAAAAAGTTCTTTCTTATGGTCTGAGGGAGACATAAATGTTCTTTCTTATGGTATGAGGGAGATGTGCTTATCCTCAATTAATACATGAGAGCAGAGGTCTAGGTGACAAAACTCATAAGCATCAGCGCATGGATTTGGAGCTAAAACTGTCAGATGCCAAAATATGTACATTTTAAAACAATTAGTCTGAATATGGCTGTGAACAGTCACTGTAGACTTTTCTGGAATGGGAAACAGTTGCCATAACTGTGATAAACTGAAAACTGGATTGTGCCTGCCCTTTCTTTGGAGCTCCTAAAGCCCTGACAGCAGCACCTATAAATAGATGCTGTTCTCCCATTTCACAGATGAGAAGACTGAGATCCAGCAGAGAAATGATTTGAAGTCAACATAGAAAATATATTTAAGCCTTCCCCATTATTCAAAACTTTAACATTTCAGAACTAAAAAAGCTGGAACTGTACTTCAACAGGAAAGCTACTCGAAGTTTGTTTCCTAAGACTGGACCTTTGTGACCATGTGTCCTGCTCACAAGAAAGCCTCAGCGACAAATAGCACTTATGTGCCCCCTTCTTTTGACTCCTGTGACCTCTTTTGTTTTCTGCAGCTCTGTATGCAGTACTGGCCTGAGAAGACCTCCGGGTGTTATGGTCCCATCCAGGTGGAGTTTGTCTCTGCAGACATCGATGAGGACATCATCCACAGAATCTTCCGGATCTGTAACATGGCTCGGGTGAGTACATGGCTCACCTCAGAGTCGCCATGACTCACTGTTCCCTTCCTTTGCAGAACAGATGGAGGCTGCTGGGAGAAGATCCCACTGAGCCGGCCAAGAGTCTGTTCCTCTCTCCTGATAAGCTCTTCCTTGGATAAGTGATGTCTTTGCTGATTCCGGCTGCAGACCCAGCAATGGCTCTAGCACAGATAGATGCACAGAGCAGCAGCCAGCCTGCCAGCTGCCTGTTTCCTGACACTCTAGAAGCCATGTAGACAAAACTTCCCAGACATTAGGTCTTCCCCACTCTGGCACACCACACTGGGACCCTTCAGTTGGATTTCATGAGCTTTAGAATAGGTCCTACAGACATTGACACGGACAACAATTAATTGCTTTTGAATGGGTAGCTACTGGTTGAATGCAGGAGGGGGCACAATAAAAATCCATAAAATGATGGCTCCCTATTGCTTCTTACTGAGAACCCAGGGAGATAGTACTTACTCTCTGCACTCAGCGTTTACTATCAAATAGAAATGAGATAAGCTCCAACTAAAGACCTTCAGAGAGAAAGAATTCTACTTGAAGCAAAGAAAGGTGTTCCTAAAGAAAGGAACATCTAAATTGAGTTTGAATATTGACAGTTTTCAAGCAGCATACTCGCATACTCGGGGGGGGTGACATTAAATATAAAGACATTCTGTGCCCCTGATGGCACAGCTGAGGCCCCACTCAGCCTGATTGCTACTCTATTATAGTCCCCGAGAAATCTGAAAGGCTTGTATCCTCAGGTATTTCCAGCAGAATAGCCCTAAACAGTGCTTTATTCTCAGCCACAGGATGGTTATCGTATTGTCCAGCACCTCCAGTACATAGGCTGGCCTGCATACCGGGACACACCCCCTTCCAAGCGCTCTCTGCTCAAAGTGGTCCGAAGGCTGGAGAAGTGGCAGGAACAGTATGATGGGAGAGAGGGGCGCACCGTAGTCCACTGCCTGTAAGTACCACAGAGGTGTCTCCAGAGCAATGTGGTGATGGGTGACAGAATATTTGACATTGTTTCTGGTTGCATATGCCAGTCCCAGGAATCACATCAATATCCTTTATAATCCATTGATGATAATTAGAATCTTTTAATGAACTCAGGTGGCAGTTTTCTAAACTATTACCGTATGACCTATTGCTAAAGCAGAACACGATAGGCAGACTACTTCCCAGTGCTCTCCACACAGAAGTGAGTTCCACTCTCAAAAGGGAGGTGTGTGCATCATCCTGCTAGGTATAAGAAAGCTTGGGATAAAGTGGGTACCACTGACCAGAGCCCCCTTGTATTAGTTCCTAAAGGAGAAGAAAAAGGATGGTATTATATTAGCTTAACTTAAGCCAGACATTTAAAATGAATCACTTCATCCCATCTGCAAGGCAGACACTATCACTTTGCAGTAAGTAAACTGAAAGCAGAGATGGGTAAGGGAACAGAGCAAGAGTAACTCAGTTTGAATTCACAAGACTGTGGGCTGATAGACTGTCTGCAGTCCCACACTGTATCTACGAAGAGGGAGGGTGAGGCGCATTCAGGGTGAGGACCTCTTGGACAATATGAGGACAACTTGGACTTACTTGCTGTGTCAGCCTCCTGAGATATCTCTTACCTGGTGCTTAGTAGGGACAAGGACGCAGAGAGTACAGGGGGAAGACACTACTCTAGAAGATGGATTTTCAGGACCCTGGAATATATGTCCTTCTCAAGGTTCAGTGAGGTTAAGACCAGCTACTGGGATGGCCTTTGCTTCCTGGCTTAGGATGGGCACAGCTCAGTAAAAAGGGCCCCAGTGACATTCTGCTAAGCAGAGATCAAGACTAGCGTGCGTGCACATACACACGCACACACACACACACACACACACACACACACACACACAGAGAGAGAGAAAAAAAGCCTTACTATGTTACCTCTGTTTTCCCCATCTGTCCATTTGGGTATGTTGAAGTAGATCATAGTTAGACCCCTTTGTGCTCAAGAATGAAGCATTTAGAAGAAAATACTGTATCTGCCAATCGAAAGATTTTTAAATGCCATTGTAGAAAATATGCAATTTTAGGTATAATTCCTTAAGAGCAAATGGAGTGTACCATAGAGACTGGTTCTATGAAGAGTTCAAAACTATACAGAATCTGTAGCTATAAGAGATTTACATGGATGTTATATATCTATAACTATCAACCTTTTAGAACATCATTTTGGAGGAAAATAACTAAAAGTCCATCCTCTTTTAAAAAATACTGTATTCCAGAAAATCTGAACCACACTTTTCTCTTTTTGTCAGAATAATTATTTATGGTGTGAATGGAGGCATTAATTATCTTTCAACGGCCTCAGAATTGAGTTGTCTTTTCCAAAGCTACTAATTGTTCACTTTCTTTAGATAGGTGGTCCATACATGTCAGGAAGGTCAGAGCTTAGAGCAGGTAAAACTCACACATGCACACTCAGAGCTGAAAAGCCCCCACCTGTAGAAATTTTTCTCTAAGGATACAGATATGAATGAACCCTAGGAAGATCCTGTGTGGTGTGTCTTCTCAGGGTAATGTCATGCTGTCTCTAACAATACCAAAGAAATTAGTGGCTGCTTTCCAACCCTGACTTCCCCCAAGTCCCTTCCCACACATTAGATGTCACACATTAGATTACATGGGACAACATCCATTCCTCACAATTCCATGTGTCCCTGAGATGATGTATCCTCTCAGTCCCTATGTCCTTATTTTAAAAGATACAAATCTACCCCCCTTGCTGGAAAGGTTACCTATACACAATTGTTTTTATTTCCTAGACTCTGGGGACAGGATTGGTTTGTTTGGTTGGGATTTTTTTTTGTTTTCAACCATGCCTTGCCTACCCTAGGTAACCACCACAGGTATGTCATCCTACCAACAGGGATCTGGACATCCTTGGAGTCCCCATGCATCATGACAGTCACTGAAATGCAGGCACCTACTGGTTAAGGGAGAATAATTTTGTATACTTTAGACATCTGGTTGTTAGGTTTCCTATAGGTGAAACATCTGGGAGATTGACTAAGTACCTTCGTTTCTGCCCAGATATTCCTTAGACACAGACCATTACATGAAATCATTAGTTGCCTTTGGCATCTTGCCCAGGAGTTCAGAATCAGGTAGGTTCCTAAAGAGGCTTGTTTCCACAGGGATAATTTATGTATCTTCAGAAAGAAGGAGCAATTGAGGAATGGCCATATGAGAACACTCAGTCCCTATGCTCAAGACCAGTAGGATCCTATTTAAATAAGATTTACAGGGGTGAAGTGTGGAATTGACCTGGTATTTCAGAAACTGAGCCCATGCCCCAGGACCACAGCCCAAAGTCAGGACTAGCTAACCCAAGACTCGTGAATTATTATTGTCTTTGTTAGAAGATGGGGAGAAATAGTAATAATACCTCCTAGTAACTTCCATTGTTTTCTTTGGATGTCTTGTAGACCCCAAGTATCCTTTCAAAAATGGATGTAGGTATCGCATGTACAAAGACAAAATGCCATCCCACCCTGAGAATATAGAACAGTGTGCCTGAAATGATTTTAAATGTTCACAGAGCTAAAGAAACATCAGTCTAACTAAACCCCCAAAGGTCATATAGTTTAAAATCTTTATTAGATAAATGGGGAACTCAGGACACAGACCAAGACATGTCTTTACCAAGGTCAAAGAAGATTCAGAGCCCCAGTAGGATTTAACCCAAATCCCACAACTCAACTAAAGTTTTCATGGTTGCCTGACCATACATCTGCTAGGACAATTACTCCATGCTCCCACAATGCAGCTTTAGGATCAACATGTATTTGATTAGGGGCCCTGGGAATTTAGCTCACCTGTTCACTCTGTGTTTAGAAATGGAGGAGGCCGCAGTGGAACCTTCTGTGCTATCTGCAGTGTGTGTGAGATGATCCAGCAGCAGAATATCATTGACGTGTTCCACATTGTGAAAACACTACGGAACAACAAGTCCAACATGGTGGAGACACTGGTGAGCGTCCAAGAACCATTATCTAAAAAGCAATCCCAGTTCAGCTACTTTGTTTTACTTTCACCTGCTCCATAAAATGTCTCTAATTCAGACTTCAAGGAAGTATTTTGGAATAGTACGTTGTGAATTATGTTTTCAGTTCAACCCAAGCCTGTTCTAATATTTTACAATATGAAGCATTAAGCTAGGGTGCTTTGGAGAAAGGAGCTAGTGGGAAGGTAGAGCCAGATGATAAGACCCAGCACAATGGTAGAGACAACCCATACAAGACACTTGACTATGAGTCTTTAAAACTGCTCCAAGTGTGATGAGATCCTGCATGGAGAGTGGCCCACAGACTGGCGGCAGCAGCATCACCTCTGAAGGCAGAATTTGATCCTCATCCCAAATTGACTGAGTCAGAATTTTCATTTTCAACACATGGCCCTGCATGTTCTGCCTGCAGGTTATAGTTTGAGAAGCCTTGGTGTACAATGTGGTAACTGAAAGGGAATGATCTCAGTTGGGCATTCTGGACAGTGTGAGGAGAAGCATCAGTCAGGATGTGGAAGGATGTCCAGACACGGAATATGTATCATTGCTAACTGATTTTTAGTATGTGTGCAGATAGAGTTTTCTCCAAAATCTAATCTAACGCATTCTCTCCCTTGTCTCCATCTCTCTCTTCATCCTCTCAGGAACAGTATAAATTTGTATATGAGGTGGCACTGGAATATTTAAGCTCCTTTTAGCCCAATTGGATGGGGAACCTGCCAGAGTCCCGAAGCTGTTGCAGCTGACCTTTTTTTTCTGTGACTGACAATGACTGGTTTCAGGAGCTTGGAAGTGGCACACCTGCCCAACTCCAAGAAGAAGACTGGTGGTCTCATGCTCTGCAGTGGGCTCTGCAGCTTCTGGCGGGTCTTCTGTAGCTGTGGGAGATGCTACTCTGATGGGGCCCAAGCGTCCCCTCTACACCTGACAATAACTGGTCTACAGAAGTCTACCCACAAGCAAGGCCCTAGACTTCCAATCCCCAGACCTCTTGCTTTTGTTCTTTCTGAGTTTGTTAACCTCATGGCAAGCTGACTGTGCAGGTGCTGGGGTATAGGGAGCTGGCCAGCCCTTCTTTTCCTGTCCTTAGCAGTACTTGGGGTACACGTTCTTCTCCATGCTTTCTTGCAAAAGATTGTAGTTTGGGGGATCACTGGGTTATTGGTTTCTACAATCTCCTATAGGGGCCTCTGCCATGAAACACATGCCAGTCTGGAAAAGTGTGACTTCTGGATACCCCGCCCTAGACCACAGATGGAGTCCTCCTAACCTGTGCTGGGCCCAACTCATGATGACCATCTCAAGCCAGGACTTGACACTCTATATTCTCCTGGTCAACCAGCTTTCTGCACATCACACCTTGGCAAAGGTTTCCTTTGCTTTTCCATTGTCTATAGGGGAAGAGGAGTCATAGGAAATGTTGCAGTACCTTTTTTCTTTGTAGAAAAAGCCACTGTCCTGGGCAGGGCTCTGGCTGGCCTATATAGTATAACCCTGTGTTTTCTAGGTGCCACTTTCTATGGGAAAGACAAACAAGAAAAGCTTTGATTGTCTCCCAAGTACATGTGAAAAGAAACTCTTACGAAAATATAAAATCCCATATTCTTTTATGTCAAAAAAAGAAAGAAAAGAAAAAGGGTAGGATGGTAGTTTGAATGTGTGGCTATAAGATAAATTTCTTGAGCTTATTATATTTCCTGACTATACCCTTGAAAAGTCCCATTGATAACAAAGACTTTGAACAAATGAGGTGGTGTCCTTGGGATTGGTCCCTTGTTGGGAGGAAAATATAGCAATTGCTTTATAATTTGTCTCTCCAAATCTGAACTCTTTCCTAAAGAAATCCAGCTGCCATTTTAAAAATGGCTACTGTGGCCCCAAGTTGGTTTATAACACATTAGTTTAGGATTGGGGCTCTGAGTCTTGCCCAAGGCATGAATAAATCAAGAAAAGGGAGACATTTGTGAGACACCTCCTGCAAGCAAAGTGCCATGCTTAAATCTCCCATATGACATCTCCTGTAGTCCACAGCACCCCTAGCTGATGGAATTCTGGATTCAAAAAGGCAGGTAATGGCAATGAAACCTCCCTGCCATTTTCTTCATGCTTTCTCAGCCACGTAATTATTTTATGGAAGAAAAACAAGGCTAGGAACTTCTGAGCAGAGAGAGAGCTCCGTGGGTAGAAACTTTAATTCTTTCTTTGCAATATCAGTTCTTCTTGGTAGCCCAAACTTTCAGAAATATTTTATTAACTCATTCGCAGTTCCCCAGGAAAGCTAGTCTTATCTAATTTCTTCATTGCTAAGAAACAATTCTTGTGTTCCCTCGGGCTACAAGAGAGCCAGCCTGGGAATCTCTCTACCCTAGACTGAGCCACAATATTTGACAGCCTTAATAGCCAGGGGTCTAGGAAGGTCTATCTAGCTGCAAAGTATGAGGGACACAGAATCCAATAAGGTACATGTCTTGCCCTTCAGGCCCACTGTATACTAGGGAAGCTGAGCCACATTGTAATAGTGGAACATACAAGCGTCCAATGAGCCTAGACATGAGAGTAACTCACTCTGCCTTGAGCTTCCTAGGCAACATCCATTCCAGCTGGGTCTCAGCAGATAGAAAAGAAAAAGGAAATTCCAGTCAAGGGCCTTAACGTGCACAATGGTAAAGAGAAGGGAGAAAGTATCAGGAGGGACAGATGGTGGGAGGTCAGCCCAGCAAGAATGGAGTAGGACAGGGATAATAGCAGGAAGGTAGCCGGAGCCAGGGAGGAAATAGAAAGGGCATAGTCATTGCTCTGCAGGCAACAAGAAGCTGGCAAAGCTCAACAGTGATGCACTCAGCTTAGTATTGTAGAAGGCTCCTTCTGCACCAGTAGTACAGCCTCTTTTCCTTTCATCAGACACTGTGAAAACATCTCCCTCAGTGTGTGCTTTTAATATGTTACTGTGTGTGTGTGTGTGTGTGTGTGTGTGTGTGTGTTCATTATTTTGTTTCTGGAATAAATATGGAGTGGATCATGAAACTCAGCTCTTGTGTAAAACCCTGGGTCTCCACTCTGCTGTGGAGCAGGGTCAACAACTCTGGCCTCTAAGCCTATGAGGACAGGACATGAAAGGAAAGCAGGGAGCCAGCTTCCATCGGCATGAGCCCAGGAGCTGTATAGAAGTCCAAGAACACCAGACTTGATCAAGGGAGGCTGTCACTTTGGAGGTTCAAAAGAAAACATCTCAAAGCAAAGGCAAGCAAAAGAATCCAATGATTTATTCTTCTCCTTTGATGGGCCTCTTACCAAGTAGATTGGATTACATTCCCAGGCCCCAACTCGTCCTTTTGGCTTCGAATGGCTCTTGTCTCCTATCCCAAATGGACTTCCCTATAAACTGTGTGAGTCTGTAGCATAGACAATCAGCATGTTGCATGCTATGTCCTCAGATCTTGGCCAGTTCCTACAGGGAGAGGGTAGGAAGGGGACTATTCAATAGAAATCCTAGGATTCGTTCTGCTGAGGAAGGGGTGAAAGAGATGACAGATAAAGATGACAGTGGTCTCTAACATTTCAAAGGATGGGAATTTGAAGAGTAACTTCAGGGGAAAGAAATGTGTGAAAATTCAAGACCTGCTGAAGGAACTCACCAAGTGTTAACCCATCCTTATTTTCTCACAATCCAACCACCTTCAAAAAAAAGTGGTCTAAGAGCAGTGCACACAAAAAGAAACTGAGGCACTTGGATAGAAATGGCATTCTTCAGATCCATGTAGAAGACATGCAGAAGGGCTTAGATGAAAAGGAAAATGGTACTAAGGAATATATAAGGTATTTTCCCCAGGAAATCTCCCAAGAAAATCCACCTTCCCAGAGTCTCTTCTCACCCAACTTTACTTAAAGGATGGGCTCATCTTTATCTGAGCAAACAAAGGATGCCCAAGAGAATTCTCACTTAGCTAAGATCTTCCTATTGGAATCTAAATAGAGAGGTGTGAAGTATAAATGAGGCACTGTGAACTGTCCCCATTTGGTTGTGTTTATGACCTGCATGGCTTCAGGTTGGATCACAGATGCATCTCAACATTATGTTCTTTTACCCCTGCTGATTTGATTATCTTGCATGAGGTAGGAGCCTGTCAGCCTCTAAATAGCCACAGCAGACTCCCTTTCATAGGAATGGAAGAGGCCACTTGCTTCAGGTGTTGACCCTTACTGAGACCAGAGCAATCAATGACCACCCAGATGGCACCTACTCGGTGAAACCAGCAGACTCTACTGGTTCCAACATTCCTGAAGTGTCTGTGACTATGGCCATTACCACTTAGCTGGTGAGGAAACAAATCCAGAGGGAGAACTCACTTGCCCATATAATCAAACTTGATGTGGCTTTCTGAACACAGAGACAATATTCTTCCACCATGGTATCTGAGATTTTCCCACATGATTACTCTTAGCAACAGAGACAAGAGTGAAACTAACGACTGGATAGATACTGGTAAAGCCCAGTGCATACAGTGGTCAGCTTCAAATTCCTTTAGAGTCTTGTGTTTTACATTCATAATATATTTGACTGCTAAATATTTCTTTATCTTATGTATCCTAATGGACCTTAGGGAATGACATTTCTGCCCAAGCCATGCTCCTTCCTCCCAAGGTCAATTCTAAAGTCAAATTCACGCCAACTTATACTCCCCTAGGCACATTCGTTGCTATGTAGGTATACTGACTGCACTCCTCCTGAGATTCAGCTAAGGTCTCTTCTTCTTACAGAGGATTCTGCAAGGTACCCCCTGAAAAACTAGAATAACGAGGACTTACTGCATGGCATGGTGACAGTTGAGCCCACAAAACCCTAAAGACAAAAGAGAAGCCAGATCCAGCCTCACTCAGAAGATCTTTGAATGCTGAGCAGTGCCTATGATCTTAGTAGAGTCCTATGGCTTCTGATGTGGGCAAATCTTAGGACACATGTCATATGAACATATGGAATCCTAAACACACTTTACTTAGCTCTATACAATCCTTGGGTTCCTGTAGCATTCAACACTCAGACAAGAACCACTAGGAAGTACAGAACACTACACCATGCTAAGTAGGATAGGAGTTTGCTATTTGGTTTGAACTCCAACTTTACCATTTTGGAACCATAAAATATCAGGCTTAACAATACATGGAAAAAGGAATTTGTACAAAAGTCCTTGGCCAGGTTAAAAGGGGTTAATCTTGAATGCTAGGGCAGAAAATCAGGAAGGCAAATTAAAACTTAATGCCTACTCAGAAGAAGGATGCTTATGAGATGTTGAGCTGGTCATAGATAAAGAAAGCTATCCTCCAATAGTCTATAGCGGGCCATACCTACTAACCAAACAGGGCATCAGCACCAAGCTAGAACAAGTTCCATACTGCAGAAGATATGTCTAGATACAAGGCTATGACATAAGGTCAACAGATTATACTAAGCCAAGATCCCCTAAGAATGAGTCACCAACTCAAACTAATAGACAAGTCAAAAGATAAAACAGAGATAGCAATGTCATCTCAAAGCCCTGACTGCCTTTCCCATTGACTAATCAATGTGAGGCCCTCCTTAGCCTCTTACCAGCTCCAGCTCATAGTCAAGTATAACAGAAAAATGGGGAAAGTAAATTCAAACATAGACCAACTGAGATTCGACCTTGTTTGTATAGGTTCCCTGTGTGAGGTTGTTCCTAGATACATATCAAAATATCAAAAATTATAACATTCAGAGCCTCCCTTTACCTAATATTGGGGCACCTTTGAAATCTTATTCTTTCTGAATGAGAGAGAAAGAGGGAAGGAGCGAGGGATGGAGAAAGAGAGAGATAGAGAGAGACAGACAGAGAGAGAGAGAGAGAGAGAGAGAGAGAAAGAGAGAGAGAGAGAGAAAGTTGGTCGAGAGTGGACAGTGGGGGAGAGAGAGAATGGTTGTAACTTGAGTTTTCTATGACACTTATTTCTGGGTCATGGAGCTCGATCCTCAGAAAACAGCACAAATATCTCTGTCATATCGGTGTATGAGAATAGGCTTTTTCGGTTTCTTGGTAGCCATGAATAAGAAAGACAGACCTTGCACGACAGTGTCTATATAACTATATTATGGAGACAAAGACCATCTCTTGCATATCTCCTGTCAGCTTCCACAAGGGGTGGAAAGACTATCAAAGGGTCACATTCACCCCTAAAATCCATGCATGAATATTAAGTGTCCAATGGTGGGGTCAGTATCCACATTAATAGCCCCTCAAACCTGGCACCACATTACCTAGCATGGACCCACCTAAGATGGTTTGCTGCAGGTGCTACAGAGGACAGGCATGTACTGGGGTGGCAGACAGTCTACTAGAAAGGGCTTTGGAAGGTGGTTAGCCATGAGTCTTCCTTCCGGATCTGAGAGCCTCTGTAGGCGGTAAAATGAAGACTCTGGTTCTTTGTTGGAATGTTCAGAGAATGAAGCCTACAGGCTTTGGAATATGGTCAGCAAAGTAATTGTATGAGATCAGGGCATTAAGGGTACCTAATGTATGTCATGGTGCTTCAGTGAGAATGATTTCTAGGGCCTTGGTGAGCAGATTCATGTTAGATTAGAAAAATGTCAGTCTCCTGAAAGGACAGGCAGGATACCAATGTCCATAATCTTCATAAGACTGCAGATGCTTGGACTGGATGGAGTCAAGCAGAGTTTGACTCATATGCTTACTCATATGAGGGGCGAGAAGATGAGTGAGGAAACAGTACCTGTAAGAAAGAATTTGATGGCTGCCAGAGAGGACAGCTGCCCATTTCAAGCTTCCCAGTGGAAGCCGGACTTCTCCATCTACTGGCTGGAAGTGAAGAAGCAGCACTGCCATGTTGGACTTCGGTCACTTTCACCTTCCATGGGTGAATCCTTGCAGAGAGTTGTGTTTGAAATGTTTCCAGCAAACTTCAAGCTAAGCATTTCATGCTTGGTTTGTGAGGTGCAAGCCCCCTACTTTGCCAACCAAGTCTTCTCCTAATACCAATCAAAAGATAGGTAGAGCTGCATAGCCTAGTCTCATCCGGGATGGTTATCACTAGTCACAGGGAGCAACTCCTTGGTCATATATACACTTGATGCTTACAGCCATCTCTGACAAGGGCAGCCATCACCCAGACTCACTGGCCATAAAGACTCTCAGTGACAGTCAGAACCAATAAAGATCCAAGCAGGAGTCATAAGAAGACTTCATTTCATGCACACTAACTGCAAAGGTTAATTCAGCCCTCACTCCCTATTCAAGGCCTGTGGGAAAGATTTCAAAAGCACAGTAATTCTGTTGACATCCTATTGTAATCATTTCAAGTGCATATATTTTTATTGCTAACCAGATCTTGGGATAGCCCAGGTTAACCCAGATTAACTCATATTTAAAATAAGGCTCAAAATCACATTCTACCTTCTCTTTTCACTCTATATCCTAGTAGCCAACCAAAGGTACAGTCATAGCTTCTATAGTTGTCTTGGCTACTGGATACCAGTACAGCTCTCAAGGGGCAATAATGAGGTCCTTAGTCTACACTAGAGAGGCTGACATTTTTATAGCCATGTGGCATATGATATCACATGAGACCAAAGTCTCCACACTATTTGAAGCCTCCACAAATCCCAGTGGCCTGCACTTGTACAGTTTGGGTGTTTGATAGATAAAGCACGTATGAGAAGAGAAAACAAAATAAATCAACTTCAAAAAAAATTAAAGCCAGCACTGTGCTGTCGATGTTTTTCTTGTTTTTATTTTGCTTTTGCTTTCCAGTTCTAGCTTCAAAAAACAGAAGGTAAATAATGTCAGGTCAATGAATATCAGATATATTTTTTGACTGTACATTAAAGTGATGTGTAATCTTTTTACACCTGCAAGTCCATCTTATTTATTCTTGTAAATGTTCCCTGACAATGTTTGTAATATGGCTGTGTTAAAAAATCTATACAATAAAGCTGTGACCCTGAGATTCATGTTTTCCTAAGATATTCACACTTGTGTCTTCCTGTGAGTGAGGGGAGATGATAAGGGGGCAAACAGAAATGCAAGAATTAAGGATACTGCTATCAGCTAGGTTTATTTTTATTTATTTAATCCTCACAACCATAACACAAGACATACATGTTATTCTCTCTTTGCAGATTAGAAAGTTGAGGCACAGAAATATCAAGGGATATTTTTTTCTGTAACTATACACTGAACTTGTAAAAGGGTTGTGGTTAAGGTGTTTAAGGCAGTGTTTTCTAGAATACTGGCTTTAGAATCAATGGAACATTTGTTAAGCCAGTCTCTGGCTGGGCATTGGTGGTGCACACCTTTAATCCCAGAACTCAGGAGGCAGAGGCAGGTGGATCTCTGTGAGTTCAAAGCCAGCCTGGTCTACAGAGCGAGTGCCAGGATAGGCTCCAAAGCTACACAGAGAAACCCTGTCTCAAAAAAAAACAACAAAAAATCTGTTTCTCTATATGTGCTCTCTCTCTCTCTCTCTCTCTCTCTCTCTCTCTCTCTCTCTCTCTCTCTCTGTGTGTGTGTGTGTGTGTGTGTGTGTGTGTGTGTGTGTGGTCACATGCCAGAGCACACATGCAAAGGTCAGAGAACAACTTCAGATGTCAATCCTCATCTTTACCTTGTTTGAGAGGTGGTCTTTTGTTGTTCACTACTGTTTATGCCAGGATACCTAGCCCAAGAGCTTCCAGAGATTCTCTTGTCTCACCGCTCACTCAGAATCAGCACACTGAGATTGTATATGTGTTATCACTGCATCGGGCTTTATGTGAGTTCTGGGCATCCAGATTGAGGTTCTCACAGTTAATATTGCATGCATATTTTTATTTCTACACACATGCATATACATATACATATTCCTAAATATGACCTCTCAAATCCATATAATGTGACTTGTATGTATGTTTTCAGGGTTGAATGATTTGGCACAGGACAAACTATTAGTTTGCTCTTTCCTGGGGGAGGACATCCATTCTTTAAAATGCTATTGCTATTGCTATTGCTATTGCTATTGCTATTGCTATTGCTATTGCTATTGCTATTGTTATTGCTATTAGATTGAAGAGGAGCCCAGGAGGAAAGGGGACACTCCAACAAAAAACAGTAGGCTGCTTACATAGGAGTTCAATGTATATTCTCTACATTTTCTAGCAGAGCAGCAAAACAAATAAGATCCCCCTCTTTGGAGTTTACTGAGTCCCAATTTCTTTAGCTGTATCCAGACATAAGTGTGACCTAAAAATACAAGCCACAGAGCCCATGGTTCATCTGGTTCTCCTTCAACCTTGGCAATGTGGCAGAGCTGTAGTACCAAAAGACACTCCACTAAAGCTTCAGGACTAAAAGAAAATGCTTCTCAGCTTGACCCTGACTGGGAAACCTGGTGTCCTGCCAGCTAGTTATCCTTGCCACTATGTCCTTGGTCATGTTAATCTCACTTATTCTGCCTGCTATAATTATTCTTTTGGGGTCAAAAATATAATAGATGACACTGAGAAAAGAAAATTACAAGGATGAAAAATTATACATAATATATAATAGCAAAGATACTTTAGGACATAATAACTTTCTTTCCAAAGAGCTAATATCTTTGAAAGTTCTTTTTGTAAAAATCATACATACTCACTTGCCAGAACTAAATACACATAAATGAAGGCATAAGGCAAAGTTACCATTTAAAAGTATTTGTTATTGTTTTGTCATTCCAGATCCTTCTCTGCACAAACACACTTTTATGTAATTTTCGATGTACTTGACATCAAGCCATATATTCAGGGACCCTTTTCTCTTCTTACTTAACAGCAAAGTGTGTCCATCTTTTGATGCACACACATGCTCATATCTTTTTGTCTTCCCTGACATCTTCACAGTACTCTTGAACTAGAGGCGAAGCTAACTTGGGTATAATGAGACCAGACATTCCCATCATGCCACTCGGGAAGCCATTCCAGCTGTGGGGCCAATGTTAACACTGAAGAACACTCCCCTATCTACTTTAGCCGTGAAGAGAGACAGACAGTAGTGGCATATCTTTCTTCATGTGTCTCTTTGCTGAACCTTCTAAATCAGTGGTTCTCAGCCTGTGGCTTACAATCCCTTTGAGGTCACATATCAGATATCCTGTGTATTAGATATTTACATTACAATTCATAACTAACAAAATTACAGTTATGAAGTAGCAACAAAAATAATTTTATGGTTGGGGTCACCACAACATGAAGAACTGTGTTAAAGAGTTACAGCATTAGGAAGGTTGGGAACCACCATTCTAAAGGTTCCCCAGTCTTCAAAATAACTCCACAAGCTGAGGACCAGTCACTCAAAATAAGAGCCCATGGAGAATATTCCATATTTGGACCATGCACATATACAGATAGTTAGAATAATATCAAGAGAAGTGGAGATGCATAGATAGAGACAAGAAATAAGTATATAATCCATTAAAAACTATCAAAGGCATCTTTCATCATGGGAAACAAAGAGCAATTCTTATTTATAAATTTCTAAATTTTATGTTCGTTTCATATTCAGGAAAGCAAATTATGTAAGAAGTGGAGAGAACAAAACATAATAAAGTGAAGGTAGAATAGATAAGATGATAAAAAATAGGTGGCAATCCCAAAAGACCTGCTATACATACACCTTGCAAGGTAGAGGCAAAAATTTCTTATTTCCATCCAAAACAAGAAGAATTAGTCAAACAATGTCCAAATGAGGAAATCAAGCCAGTTGCTCAGCATAAATAAAAGCAATGAAAGCATTCTTGCTACGGAGTCAAGATAAAAAGATTTTTGTCAGAAACTTCCTTAACAAATAATAGTTTCTACAACAGCCTTTAGCAGGCAACAATGCTCTCCCATTCTCTGCAGGCTGGTGGCCTCATTCCATTGAACAATTCCAAGGAAGCTCTTAACTGAAGGACCAAAATGAAGGGGCCCAGCTACTCGTTTCTTGGCAAGTCAGTACTAAACATGGCGTCGGCTTACAGAATCTTGAGTATTATGCTCTCTGAGCATCACAGTGCTCTTCTCTCTCTGAGTGTCCATGAGCTAGATGGAGGCTTTTATCCCAGACAATTACCAGGAAAGTAGCTATTCTGAGCTGTTGGGTAAATTTGGAACCTGGCTTTAAGAGCCAGCAGGAGGCTTACTAACTCCTTGTGAATGGTAAGGAGTCTAACAGCCAGATGTGTGCGCATTGGAAGCAAAAACACCAACACTTCTCTATGAAGGTGAGGCAGAAAGGGACATGCAGCCTCGTTTGAGGTCATAATGAGGACGGGCTCCATCTTATCTTACTTCCCCTCAAATATGTAGTCCAAACTACAAACCTATGACCACACCTGACAACCATAGCATTGTGGAAACCAAGAGGAATTTCCCTCTGATTGTAAGAGCCTCAAATGATAATCATAATGAGGTGTTAGTGCTGAATCAAGCTTTGCTACCTAAAAGAGGCAAGAGAAATGCAAAGAAGATGCAGTGTTTCATCCCTCCCAGGTGTATGTTCCAGATGCTCCCTGCTCACTCAAAAACTTGATCAATCCTCCATTTCTTTTTTCTGAGAGGAAAGGATGACATTAGGAAAAAGAGTGGAAGGCAGAAACTTATAGCAATGCATCTGAGGGTTTCAGCTTCCATGTTTCCTTTCTATTCGGAGTACCACAGAGAGAAGTGGGATGCCAGTTGAATGTGTGTGTTCTAGACAACATACAGGAAGGCAAACACCTTACTACTTTGTAGTTCTTCAAGTTCTCTCAAGCTCTACTCTTAACCATGACTGTGGTGAGCATTTCCAAGCAGGCTTTTCAGGCTTTCTTCAGTAGAAATCTACTATGGTTTCCTTGACTTGGTTCTATAAGTCTTGCTTCCTTCCCCACCATGATCCAGTGCTCTCAGACACCAGAGACATACGCTTATCACTAATATGCTATCCAGACGTATGAGGAGTTAATGTCCCATATTATCTCTCTCTTCCTCTGTCTTAACCCTCTCTAGCCTCCTTAATACTGAAACTATATTTCGAAATATTAATACACTTTGTCTTGGGCTTTGCTTTTAGGGAAATACCATCTGGGAAAATAGATTCAAGCAATGCACAATCTCCCATTCTCAGCTGATAATCTGCCAACACCCATGGAGGGCTGCCAAGTGTTCAGTTAAGCTTTTAATCAAGGGACAAAATGGACTTCATGTTAGTGTAAAGCTACTCAACTGGAAGAGGTTTTACACAGTCCCAGGTTTATACTGTATATTGCACAGTTGATTGCTTCTCATATTTGGGCAAAGAAACTCTACCATCCTACTATTTTACTGTAAAGACCTTTCCAGTAGAGAGCAAAAGATAGTAATAGGGTTCTTTATAGGAACCCACATTTTGTAAGGCATAGTACAATATCTCATGGGGGTGAGTGGGCAATGTCAGGATCGAGAATCCTTGCAGGAATCTGCAGCCATACTTATGCCCAGCCTCCTCCAAAAGGACACAGCTCATGACAAAGCATGGGGGAGGGAGGAGCCAGCTTACAATGGAAGACATTATGTGAAGGTGTAAGTGATGACATAGAGTTTCCACACAACACTATATGTGAATATACACTATCTTAGCGTGTGTGAAGTCCAGGAGCCAGTTCTCCATACCACCTCTACTAAGCCCCGTGCCTTTTCTGAGCTGGCACAGAAAAGATAATAACAAATCTCAAATCCCCATTCTCTTTCCTTCTGGTTTCTACATGATACTCTCCAACAGCTCTGAACTCTAAGCAGGCTTGGTAGTCTGCCTGTAATTGTGGACCAACAGGAAAGCATCCCCAGACACATGAGAAGATGCAGGAGTTCAAAAGCAGAGGCTCACTTGGAGGAATCGGTGTGAGTATCTGACCATGAAATCAAATCCCTGACAAGAAAGGACAGATGCAAAAGACACCAGATTTGATGACTGAATCTAAGAACATTTTTGTTATCACTGTCTCCAATCAAGTTGCTGAAAAAATCTAACAAGATAAAAAGATAAATATTCAAAAATAGAAAACAGAAATGTATATGGTAGCAAGAGAGCAAATTATGCAGCTTTATTAAAGGACATTACATCAAGGTAGTAAATGTGAACATCGTGATTGATTGGGTGATTTTGGAAATTCATGGACATTACCAAAATCACTCAACAACTAGAAAATCCAAGTAGGTCCATTTTCAGAGGGAAAATGTTTATTGTTAATTTTACTTTAAATATATAATAGCAGATAGTTTCATAAATGAGCTTGATCAAGCTTTCAAATGAAAAATTATGCAGCACATACTATTCCAAAATAATACATATAAAGGAAAGTTCCCCAATGACAGAACAAAAATAGCAGAATACAAAATCTCTCTCTCTCTCTCTCTCTCTCTCTACACACACACACACACACACACACACACAGACACAGAGCACATCTAGAATAATCATTTATAAATAAAACATGTTGCTGAATTGTAATGATTACATTTTAACTGACTTTCAAAAGAAATGTACCATGTCTAACTGCATGCCAGAAATTTAAAAATAGTTCAATATTAAGAGTCTATAAGAAAAGGAAGAAGATATCGAATCACCTTAATAAATATTGAAAAAGCATTTCACAAAATTTAATATTGATTCTTGATTAAATAGCCTGAGCAAGGTAATAACAGTAGGACATTGTGTTAGCATAAGAGTTAAAAGTGTGACTAGTGGGCTTTATAGAGTTCACCTGTGTTCACTTCTCACCTTCCTTCCTACTAGTTAAGGCCAGATGCCAAGAACCTCAGCCAATGAGCTTAAGTAGAACTGATGTGTCCCAGTTTTATGCTGGAATATGTTTCCTGGCTAGTGAGAGACCTTCCAGCATATTCTTACCCTGCCTCATCAACCAAGGGAATGCTAAGATACAGATGGTGCAATTGCAGGATGGGGGAGCCTCCATCACCCTGAATCACTGAGCAACCAACCACATAGAGAACAATCGCATCTGGAAGTCGATCCCCAGAACTTGTATTTGTACTAAGTCTTGCTATCCTTAGCCATAAGTATTTTAAGCTATTACTCAAAAGTGTCCATGCAAATAGTAAATATATTCAAAGAATTAAGAAAAGTTAAGCACATTTCCCTTGAAACCATGAATACCTACATCATTTCTATTTTTTAGTACTTTTGGCTAATGTCTACATAGCTAGTGCATTTTCAGAAAGAAAAAATAAAATATTGGTCATACAGTGAATGCTGTGGAACAAATTAACCCCAACCATTTTTATTTTGGTCATGACTGTATAGCCCCAGAATTCAGAAAGAGTTTATTGGACCATTCTTGATTAGGACCTGTTATACAGTCAGATGTCAGTTAGGTCTGCAGTCATCTTTAAGTCTTTTACGTATTACCTGGGCTAGATGTCAAAGATGACTGATGAATGTGGCAGTTGTGGACACTGGCTGTTGTCTGGGAGAGCAATTAAAGTGGCTCCTTTAAAATTAATGTCTTAATATAGCCAAACTGATTATATTGCCTCTGGATTCAATCAGAAAGAGTATCCTAACACATTCTGGTAAAATTAATACATATATATTATATATTTAACTAATGTATATATTTAATTCAGCCTCAATCAAATTCATATGAATCTTTTAGTAGATATCTATAAAAATAAATTTTAAAGTATCTGAACAAATGAATAATTTTTAAATTATCTGAACAAATGAACAGGTGAAAGTAACCAAATAATTTTTAAATGAGCTACAATGATTAAACTCATGTAGTACCATTGTAGGAATATATTCTAGTCAATTCCTTGGAGCTCCCTTGTCACATCAAATGTTAGGAAGCTGTGTTGACATTTATCACTGTATAATCTGAATAAAACAGGTTTTATGTTGTCAAGTATCCATTGATCAAAGGCAAAGGGAAATTCTCTTACAAATTACTGCAGCAGAATTTTTATTGCCTTCTGGGTTTAATTTCATTCAGGGCATTTTATTGTATCCAATGTATCCATTAATGCTAGTATTTAAGAGGGAAGTGTTCACATTATTCTTTGTCTTGACTTTTAATTACACAAATGGCATATGAATGCATTCTCTCTGTGAAACAATTATAACATTTGTGATAAATTTAAGCCCTGTCTGGCCACCAACTCCAGTCCCTAGCACCTCTCCCTACCGAAACAGAAAAATCTCTGATATGTCCTCCTATTCTTGGCCTTCTCCCTTCTCCAAGCAACTAAAGGACAGGCCTTAGCTCATTGCTGGAAGGTGTCTGACTCAATGCCAATAAATGCCCTTTCCTGGTTGAGCATATGCAAACCAAAGATGGAAGAAAGCAAAGACTTACTTCAATAGTTACTAGACTTGAAAAATGATTAAAGCTCTCAGGACTTACACCTCTTTCCATGAGCCAACAGGTTCTTCCTCAGTGAGGAATCTTCCTCAGTGGTGACTCCATCTGTCTTTTTGAAAGTAGCCTTGGAGAGCAATCAGCCATCACTAATGCTTCCAAGAAAGACCCACAGGGACACCCAGTCAGATTTGGCATTCAGTTCCCCAGAGATGTCTAAGGGTGCCCTAGGGTCATTGAATAAGCACAAGCTAAAGGCTCCTCAGAGAGTCACCATATGTCCAAACAGACTGGCTACCTTCAGCAGGGAAATGTGCTAAGACAACTCATGTGCTGCTTGTCAGAACCAGAAAGACAGTGTCTGGACACAAGAGCCAAAGGGAGCCACATGGGATACACTCTCTCAGAGAGAAAAAATGTGAACAATTCTCCTTATCACAGCAACTAGAGAAATAAAACACCTGAAAGCATGAATATATTAAGACACATATTCTAAATTCCTTGAAAAATTCGTATTGGTATCTACATTTTAAATCAGTACATCAGGGCTCAGGGTTTATTCTCCGCCAATACCAAGAGAAAAGCCTGTCTCTGAAGCATGCACTGCAGAATGCTCACTGGGTCTGAAGATGCAAACTGTGCTGCCTATAGAAGTCACAACTGCTCTCTTGATTAGATTTGAGGCCTGCTCCACAGGAGGGAATTCATGCCTGATACTATAAATGAAGTCAAAACTCAAGGCTAGGAAAGTCACAGGCCTTAAGGGAAAGCATACTGATATTATTTTTCTAATGGTCCTGTCAAGCTGCCTTCTAAATATTTTTGTTTATAGCCCATTAGATGTGTGTTATTCCTAACTTTGCAATGGGTAGTGTCTAATGTAGGGACACATTGCCATACAAAGTGCTGAGAATGAGTAACTGGGGGTTCTCAGCTGTAGAAGGGTCATCTGTATCTATACCTATCCCCAGCCAAGGCACTGGGAACATTTCAGAAGAGGAAGCAGAAAAGGTACAAGAGCCGGAGAATGAGGAGGAGTGCTTCGAAAGGTTCTTCTCCTCCGGACATCATATGGCTGTTGTACATGTGAACTCACAACAGCAGTGGTTACCTGATGCCCCACCCCTAGATAAATTACTATTGGCAACTGATGGCTGCTGGGGAATCAATGACAATTTTCTTTAGGATTATGGCTACTGGAACTTTGCCCATGCCTCAGTGGATGACCCCAACAGCCATGAGCATATGGACAGCAGTAATTGGGTTCTGTGGGTTATAGGGTAAATAATGAGTAAATAAACAAACAGGACATGAGGTTGAGAGGGTGATGTGATGGTGGAGTTCTGGAGGGAGGTGAAG
The DNA here is from genome assembly GCF_017639785.1 of Mesocricetus auratus. NCBI lineage: Eukaryota > Metazoa > Chordata > Mammalia > Rodentia > Cricetidae > Mesocricetus > Mesocricetus auratus. Next base: position 7,862,883 of record NW_024429209.1, on the reverse strand, counting down.
GGAGCAGTAAGGGATCAAGATATATCATTTACATGTGTGCAATTTTAGCAATGTGTTTAGTCACAGCTCACCCGGAAATAATCATACTGACTCTTAAAATCCTAGTCACAATGGTCTGAAAGCAGATGTTGATCATTAGTACCTGAATCAGGGAATGAGACTGTGGTATTCTGCACTGGAGTATGGATTACCAAAAAGTCAATCAAACAAAATTTCCAGAAGCCACGGTGGATTACAGGAAGAAGGACCTACAAGATATGCCTGCTTTCAGTGAAAGAGAAAAAGTGGAGCCACTGTGTGGGCCCCAGCGAGGGATCAAATCAGTTGTAGCTTAAATGGCCAAGATATTTCGTATGTAAGAAATAGCCTCCCTAGAGGCCATAGGAAGGGAAGTTAAATGTATATGATGTAGGAGATTCATTTATCGTGTTCTCAACTCTGCAAGCCAATTAGGACCCACTTCAGAGACACCACCCCCCACCTTGACTTAAAATGGCAAATTGGCAGCTGCCAACCTTTAGAGAGATAGACTACTGGCTGAAAACCAGTCCTGGTACTCCCCAAGGCCCCGAGAGGAAAAGAGAAGAGGGAGGGGTGATGAAGTGAGAGGGGCAGAAGAGAGACTGAGTAGAAAGAAGAGGGCAAGAGAAGAAGCCTCATGCTACGGGGTGAGGGCTGCCATGAAGAAGCCTGACTTATATTAATCCTCTCACCCATCCCACAGCATGAAACTCCCAATCTAACATGATTATTGGGGGGAATGGTACTCAGATCCATGAAGGACCGCCCCCACTTTTCAAATTATCCCTGCCTGCTCTTTGTAATTTCCATCCTGGCCACACCCAGGAATCACAAGATCTGAATCCCAGTGATGGGTCAGTTATGATGGGAACATTTCCTAAGGTCTCTTAGCTACAGAGATTTTTTATTTAAAATTTCAGAATAGTAAGTTCTGTCTCAGGTGAAAAGTCTCAGACTATGTAACAAACAAATCAATTGAGAAAGCTGTAAACACTTTGCAAAGGTGAGTTACAACTTTCATTAGACTATTAGAATTAAGGGGTCAACTAGTTAGCCATGACCCAAATATTTGAGATAAATGACTTAAGAAAGGAAATATTTATTCTGGCTCATGTTTTCAGAGGTTTTAGTTTATTATAAGAGGGAGTGCCTGATGTAGAACAGTTCACATCATGGTAGACAGGAAGCAGAGAAAATGGATGCAAAAAGGGACCAGGGAAAGATGTAGCCTCCAAAGACACAGCCCCAGTGACCTATTCCTTCTATTAATCCCCTATCTCTTATTCTTTACCACCTACTAATAATGCCAGCATATCATGAATTCATCAAAGGATTGGTCTATCTACCAGGTCAAAGCCCGCATGATCTCACTGTCTCTGGAAAATCCCTCAAATATCCCAAAGGTGTGTTTTATTAATCTCCAACATGTTCCTCAAGTCAATCACATTAACAATTAGATTTACCATCAAAAGAGGACAAAGAGGATCCTGCAAGATCATAAACACCTCTCCTTTTATGTAGGGGAAAACAGAAATTTAATTGCATTTTCCAAGAATTAGTTATAAACTTCACTTAATATGGCAATTATTACAACAAAATATAGACAAGGGAGACAACTGCTAACACCCAGCCCTGTAGCTTCCAGGCCTTTGTTTTTCATTTTTGAAAATTTCTAGTTCCTTTGTGTGTCCAAGCTTAGTCCTTCCTGACAGAGGCATCAGAGCATAAGATCCAAGGAACTTTAAGCCAGACACACCTAAGTCCAACTCTGCTCCTGTGTCAGTCTCTGGGTGTTCTTTGTCATCTCTTCCTCAATGCTGTTGGAGTTATTATATCCAATCAACAAAACTGCCATTAGCAAAGACCAAAATAGCCAGATAGGCCAAGTTCATAGACTTCAACTGAATGTAATCCTGAACTACCTATTGGGCACTTTCACTTCTCATCATCCTTGGAGATGATGCTGATCCTTGGGCCAGCTTCATACATCCCACCATCTCTTCATTGAGGGTGATGATTTCCCATGAGACTCCTCAGGCCCTATGCAAAGAATGCACCTGCTGGCTGCCCTCCAAACATGTTTAAACATATCACATCATCAGGCTAAGGGCCCTCAAGCACCTTCCTATCCTTCCCTCATCACATTCCATCTACAAAGCCTCCATGGAAAGCAAGGAAAGGACAGTTTTGAGTAGTGAAAAAGGCTAGCTAATCAAGAATCCAGAGTTCTGCCCTGGCTTCCTGTGTGAACCAGGGCAACAGCATCTCCCTCACTGGCCCTTAGAATCAGCATCCAGAAAGGGAGCCATTGGATAAGACCAGCTTTTCCTTGCTGCAGATACCCAGTTCACCACTAACAAGTCTTGGGAGTGGTCTGGGCATTGGGACCTTTTAACCCTTCCCCAGGGAAGGCTTGAAGGCTACTCTTCTGGGTGATTCAAAGGTTCCCTTGCTCCAAGTTTTACTGAATCTCCAAAGAAGTGTGGGAGTCCTTGTGAGCTTCCTATGCAGAGAAAGACAAAGGAAGAGAGCTTCTAGAAATGGGTATAAGGGCTCATTAGGCCTTGTTGGAGGACAGTCTGTCCAGCCACAGTTTCTACCCCCTGTGGCTAGAAGAATGTCTAGGTTCTATCAGGGCCCAGCTGGGAGGCCATTTAGTTTGGAGAATGATTTCCTCTAGGTGCCTCTCAGAAGCTGCTTTCTCTGATGCTGGGAACTGAGGCTTTTCATTTTAATTAGCAAAATCTTATGGCTGCCTTTGGAAATGAGCCTCTGTTCTCATTTCCTCCACAGACTCTGTCAGCCGAGATGGTGAGGAGGGGATGAGAAGGTGACATGGGAGCTGTTATTTGGTGTAATTTCAGGGCTGGCAGGGGGCTCAGAGGATGTGAGAGTAGCTGAGATTGCAAAGGAACCAAATCTTACACTTAAGTAAATGGCTTTGTGGTTTCCGGACATGGTGAGTCAGGTTAGTGACTCTGTAGGACTGCCTTGGTGCAATGGAGAAGATTAAGTGACAAATCTACCCAGCTACAGGGACCCAGTACAGGGACTATATCATGTCTTAAACCTTTTCAGAAGAGGGAGGAGTTCACTTTCAGCCAAATAGCTATATATGGAGATAAACAGAGGATGGTATTTATCAAATCATTTAATGCATATTTTATTAGTCTAGGCACCTTTAAACTGAAAGTGAGGGCTCCTTGGTCATCTAATTAGCTGCTGGTTTATTGGAGAAAAGCTGTTTTACCGAGGTGCCATACATCAGTGGTCATGGGTTGCCCTTAGTCGTTGTTCAGCAAGACTCAGTCTCCAAAGCCAAATCTTACTTTGACGTGAGATCTATACAGCATGTTTTCTATCCCTGGCATATTTTCTGAATGCCTCTAGCTGTTTGATTTTCTAAAACCAAGAAAATCTTATCCTGTGAGGACTGCAAAAAAAGAAAAAGAAAGAAAAAGAAAATTCAGTGAAATGCCCTTAAGCAATTAGTCAGTGTAGAAGGACAACATGGAAGGCCTGTTAGTGGATGGCTCAGAATTCATATAATCAAGTATGAGCGGTGGTTTAGTCAGTAAGAGTGCTCAACAAATATCTTTACCCAAGTTCAAACCCTGAGACCCATGTAAAAAGCTCAGAGAGGTCACATAGATAGGATATGAAATCCCATATTGTGTGGGAAAAGAGATCAGAGGACTGTTGCTGTTGTCTAGCACCAGGTTCAGAATACATCCTGTCTCAAAGAAATAAAATTTGCAATGATGAAGCAAGATACATGATGCCATCCTTTTCTCACAAGCACTACCTATCAACAGATCACACAGCCTCCAACTGGTTTGTCACCACTCTCTACCCATGTCCCTGCTTTACTCTTCAGGTGCCTACACCTCAGGGCTAAATGGAACCATGTTTTAGAACTCAGGGTATTCTATTGAACATCCACGTAAGGGTGTTGTCATTGCTGATACCATCTTTACGTTCAGGGGGGAGGCAGACATCAAGAGAGATAGCTTTAAAATAACATGCAAAATTATCCTAGAGGTTAATGCTTGATAAGAGAGATTAGGGGGCCAGAGGAGTCAATGACTGAGATGGGATTTGAGAAACTTGAACAAGGCCAAGAATGGATAGGGAAAGGCCATATGGAAAACCTACAGGGACCTTCCCCAGGAAGCCTTCTGTCCTTTCCTGTGCCAGGCACTATGTTGGGTGACCATATGTCCTGTTTGGCCTGGGGTAGCTCCCATATATGTTGGTTGTCTAGAGTTTAGCATTTGTCCCAAATCCATCCCAATTGGATAAAAGATTGTGCTGCCATCCTCTGAGTGATACCTCTCTCAAACTTCATCATTACATTTGTATAACTGTCCACCCCCACACATGTGTGCGCACATGCGCCCACACACACACCCTCTCCTACACATAGGACTAAGACACTCATGTGGCATAGAGTTCCTTTTGTATTCATCCTTTGCTGCTCATCACACAGCACAGCCCTGACATTTATACCGAGAAGTGTTTGGTGGCTGCTTCCTGAATAAGTAAGTAAGCAACAGAGGAAATGCCTTTTAAAATCCTGACACTTCTTAAGCCCAACATCTCACCTCAGTTGTCTACAGCCCCTGCCTTTACAGTGTTCCAAAGCATATTGGTGAGCATTTTGAGTTTGTCTAAGGGCCAGGAAATCTGAAATATTTTCTATAGTCTGACTTGGCCCTAGAAGTTGACAAAGGTATCATCTCATTAGAGGCTATTTGAATAGAAATTATAGGCTTGTTCTTGAAGTGTAGACTTGAGAGCACTTTATAAGACAATCACTGCTAAATATCTGAAGAGGAACGCCCTTATTGGCTTCTAAAAGCCCATCTCAGGTCAAAGTAACCTAAGTTCTTCTCAATACAATTAGAACTTCAATAGAATGAAGGAAACAAAAAGCTTCCAAGAATGTGGGGACCTTAAAGGAATGATAAATAGCACCATTGGAGGTCCTAGGGGCCACAGGGGAGGGTAGAAAATTATAGATGGTAGCATGAAGCATATAGAGTACAAAGCCACCCAGGCTGGATGGAGAATAGACAGCCTCCCACTCAAGACAGAAGGAAGAAATACAGAACAGTAAGCTTCCTCTGGACCCCTTTTTGTACTTTTCTGTCTTTTCTGGTTCAACTGAGGATCAAGAATAGGTATTGGATGTTCGGGGCTTCCAGAGTTTCTCCATGACAGTTCTTCCTGCTCTCTGAATATACTTTCTTATTCTTTCTACACACACACACACACACACACACACACACACAGAGAGAGAGACAGAGAGGCAGACAGAGAGAGAGAGAGAGAGAGAGAGAGAGATAGAGACAGAGACAGATAGACAGACAGACATACACAGAGAGGAAAGAGAGACAGACACACACACACACACACATACACACACACATACACATACACTAGAAGGAGAGAGGCAGATGGGCATATAGACACAGAGAGAAGGAGAGACAGACACATGATAGAGAAAGAGAAGGAGGGAGGGGGAAAGGAAGGGGGATTATCATCACTTTGTCTAATTTCTCAAACTATATCCAGAAGTTAAACCAGGAACATGAATGTATGGTATGGTGTGGTCAGAGAAAAACAAGGGAGAGTGACTCAAGTTGTCAGAATGTGGGGAGCTTCTCTCTTGAAGTTTGTGTAAAGGTTACCTCTTTCTCCTTGCTTGCTTGCAAATCCTTGCTTGCTCTGGAGAAAACAAAACACAACAAGCAAAGAAAACCACTCCACTGACCTGGCTGTATGATTTTTTTTTTGCAGTTCTGTTCCCTCTCTCTTGTCTTCTCAACTCTCTGAGAAATTTAAAACAAAAAGGGAAAGAGGTGATAAACCAGATTCTTGATCTAATCTGGGTGTGAAGGCATCATAAAAATAATAGGAAACAGAAGTTCCAGTGTATTTTTAATTTGTTTTAAATTTTACAGAAAAATGAAAGACTATCAAAGGATGGAGATCTAGGAGCCTCAGTTCACTCCTTCCCTCAGCAACCTGCTTCTTGGACAGCTCAGAAACAGAGCTGGTGCGGAGGGATGCATCTCCAAAACAATTCCTTTGCCACAGTGTAAGTGTCTAGGTGACTTCTGAAGAAGGCAATGGAGACAGATTATAGCTTAACTTCGCACAAGTCCTTGTCAGGTGATGTGCCTTGGTGCACAGTTTCCACAAAAGCCATCTATAGCCACTGCCTTGCATCTATTAATTCTACTTGTTTGGGGGGCTTTGTTGTTATTATTGTTTTGTTTTAAGATGAAGGTCTCATGTGGCCTAAACTAGCTTCAAGTTACTATGAAGCTGAAGCTGACCTTGAACTCTCAACTTCCCTTCCTCTGTTTCCCTAAGACTACAGATTTGAGCCACCATGCATATATCTGGCATCCCTACTGCTTGCCTTCTTAATCGCCTAACCCCATGAATGAGCCAAGACATCAGTGAAAACTTGAGTGGGTCTTCTCCAAACAGGCTGGAATTCCAAGGAGGGAGAGGGAATATTGGCAGAGGCGCAAAGCAGGAATGAGGTAAGGGACAAAACGTGGAATAATTTGACGTTCCTCTATCTCACCATCTTAGATCACACAAAGGGCTTACATGAACCTTTACCCAAACACATCTCTACCACAAGCACCAATAGAGAAATGGAAGAAGATTCCAGAGAGCTCAGCTAAAGACAGCTAATCAGGATAGTTTTCGGCCTCTGACCCAATGCTGACAAAGCTATGAGGTTAACGTTGAAAAAAATTCCATTCAGTTCATTGACCCTGTTGGGCAGTGTTGAGAGGTAGCTTAGGGATTCCAAAGTACAAAATATCTCTTGAGTAGTTCTGATTCATTCTTTAAATGAGCAGATTTTTAAATCATACAATAGCTTTTACCCCCAAATAACAAACTATTTCCTTAAAACTGGGTATTTGTGACCAGCCTGCCTCTTCCCACCCTCATCCCAGTAAGTGAAGAACATGTAATAATAAGATGAGAAAATATTGTCTGAACTCACACTAAGTGGTCTTCCCTCCTGGGCTACTTTGCTCAACATCATGCAGCTCCCCTGCCTGGGAGCTGACTCATCCTGGAAGAAATTAAAGTTTTAAGCCATGAGAGCCATTTTCCAAGATATACACCCATATTCTATACCTCTCTGTGGCCAAGAGGTTCAGGAAATTGTTCATCAGTGAACGTAGTGACCAATGGTGTGGTGATCTTCACCACGTTCATGAACAAGAGATTAAACCCTAACCCCAGACCCCAGACTGATTCCTGATTTAGCCCAGACTTGTATCCCAAAATGTATCCTACAAGCGCTGGAAAACTGACCATCTTCCTCTCTAACCACCTCATGAATTTCTATATCCTATGAATCACAGTGAAGCAGGACCAAGATGAGGTCTGATTCAGCCCTCCCTCCCAGATATCAGAATAGAAGCTTATTCCAAATTGGTGTTAAATAAACGTTCATTAAATCCATGAGGAAAAAAGTTGAGTGAATGAATGAGTAAACTGGTTCTAAGTGAAAATAGTTGACTTGTCCTGGTCTTACAGTAGCAGGTCAATATCTCAAGGCACTGGAACAGGTCTCTTTTCCAACCATCCATCACTCATGTCTATTCTCAGGAGCTTCAAGCACTCCTTCCTGTGACTAACCAATATTCCTGTCATTGAGCTTAACTGTATAGTGGGCAGCTCCTCTACAGTTAAATGACAGGCAATTGAAAACTAATGAGGTGGGAAATGTTCCCACTGTGAGTGCATTGGTATCCACAGCTGAGCTAGCCACTCCTCTGGAAATTCAGGAGAGGTCTCCAGAGGTCCCCAAATGAAGAGACACAGCAGCAAGGTAGAAAAACAGAAGGCATCTAAGTTTGGGAAGATGACAAGAGTTCTGCTTCCTGTTTGTCACTGTTTGTGTCATCATCCTACCAGTATAAAGAGGTGACCTCAAGCTGCCCTTTATAATTAATGATCCAGGAAATTTTCAAAAGTGGAGAGTATGAATTCCTCCCCAGACTCTCTGTTTGTGGGAAACAGAATCAGAATTTTTCTTTTAAAAAAATGTTTTCTTTTTCTTTTTTTTTAATGTTCATTGGTATTGTGCCTGCATATGTATCTGGGTGAGGGTATAGAGTCCCCTAGAACTGGAGTTACAGACAGCTGTGAGCTGCCATGTGGGTGCTGGTATCCCCTGGAAGAGCAGCCAGTGCTCTTAGTCACTGAACCATCTCTACAGGCCCTTTAAACATGTTTTCAATAAAAGAGTACAGTTGTCATAAATACTCCAGGACCAAGGTTCTAATTTAAGAGTAGGCAAACTAGGATCTGAGAGCCCTAGCAGCCCATGATTTTCTTTGAAAAATGAGGGTACCTGGGTCTACAGCCATGCCTCCTTCATGTGCATGCCACTTGTGACTCCTTTCTCCCCAAAGTGGAAGAGTTGACTGTGGCTCCCAGTGCCTAAAATACTTGTTTTGTGGCACTTTATAGACAACTTTTCTACCCATTGCTCTAAATGTAAAACTCACCTTAGCCTTATCTAGAGTTAAAGCCATAAATTCAACACTGTTCTTTGAGGAAGCAGGAGTTCATCATCCCTTATAAGGAAAGCCAGGACCCTGCTGGCCTGAAAGCCCAGGCTCTTGTAGATGATGCTGTGATTGGCAGTCACAGCTGCAAGGTAAGGACTGAGGCCTGGGTCCCTCGGGTAATCTCATTTGAAATTAGGCTTTTGTTCTCAACCCAAACCCTGGTAAGAAATGTGGAGCATGTTCACAGAGATGGGTTGTCCTTCTTGGGTTGTTGTTTCATTGTTGTTGTTGTTGTTGTTGTTGCTTGGTTATTTGCTTTATCTTGGTGGAATTTTTTCTTTTAAAAATTTTTATTGTTTGAGAGTTTCATATATGTATAGCATGAGTTTTGATCAAGCCCACCTCCCATCACCTCCCTTCCAATTCCCCCATCCTTCCCACCGCTCTTCCCTCCCAATTTCTTGTATTCTTTTTTTAACCCACTGTGTGCATTTAGTGTTCCCTGCATATTAATGGCTATAGAGACATCTACTAGAGCTTGGGTAGTCTCTCGGGGCCTCACCTAATCCTTAAAGAAAACTGACTCCCCCTTGCCCGGCAGACATCAAGGTCAATAGATCCTCAGCTAGTAATGAGGACTTTATAACCACCTCAGCCTCCATGCTGGGATTTTGTCTGACTTGGTCTTATATCCTGTCCCAACCACTATGAATTCATATGTGCAAATACTCTGTTGTACTAATCCACAGCCCCTGGCTCCTAATCTTTCTACTCCCACTTCTGAGATGATCCTTGGGAGCCAGAGGGGGATATAGATATCCCATTTAGAACTGAGGCTTCTTGTTTTTAAATGTCTACATTCTCACCCCTGTCAACAGGGAAACAGGATTATGGGGGAGAGGACAGCAAATTAGAACTCCAATGGCATCAAAGTCACCCAATCTGGGATACAGCCAGGGTGCCTGTGAACAGAGATCACCCAAGATCATCTACATTATCCATCACTCTGTGGACTTGAGACCTAAGCACACCATCTGCCCTGTGCTTAGAAGTAGACAGAGCTGACAGTGTAACAGTGTTCATACAGAAGACAAGGGTCCCAGCCTAGTGGGTCCAGTGTGGCTAGCTGGGCATGCATGAGCCGTAGCCTGCTGTGATGCTCAGAGCCCCCTCATGGGACCATCTGTGTCAGGTCTGGTATCCTCCCAGCTTTCCATGCCCACCAGGGTATGTTACCCCAGATGTTCAGGATCAAACTGCAGTCAACACCAGGAGTCCAGGCAGATTTGCATTATTTAAAAATGGCTTGAAACACACACACACACACACACACACACACACACACAAACACGTCAATCAATGTAATCTGTTCAGCTGGCAAATGAAACCAGGCCTCAGGGAAATTCCAGATCAAACATATCCATCAGGAGCCAAGCAATCTGGGGGCTTTGTCTGAAATAACTATTGGGGCCAGGAAGTTGGGGTCATGTGGCCTCCCACAAACGTATGACACCAGGTCATTGGAAATGAAAACAACTTTCTACACAAGGAAAATGGTGACTTGATTCTAATACTGTATCAAAGCATATTTTAGCTTGTACACATGGACCAGTCACAGGTCTGAATGGAAATCCAGAAATCACTCAAGAATTAAGGGGTACTTCACTTCTGTACCCCTTCCTTTGTCCCCTAAATTCAATAGTAAGTTTGCCACCAGTCAGCAAAGAATGGAACAGCCACCTGACTGCTGGGTGTCTCTGGCCTCACAACCCACCCTTCACAGAGGGACATGGCTAAGTTTGGCATACTGAGATTCACAAAAATCCCCTGGAGAAGGGTAGGGCAATGACACTGATGGCCAAACCCTTTAAAGCAAGACAAAGAGGAATTCTCATAATCTACTTTCCTCCCTACCTCCATTTACCATTTCCTTACTATGTGGAATGAGGTTACCAACCCAGCAGACTTCTACACCCAGTTTTGTGGCTCAGCATCTATGCTTGCAGGAACCTGAACAAAACAGCAGGAATCAATGCCCCTCCCACTCCTTCTCACTGGTGTCCAGACCCTGTCCACTTCTGATCCAGAGTGAGTGACAAGCAAGGGGCTCAGGCTGTGGCCCAGTGGTGCCTGGTCTCTGGCGATGCTATGATAGGATCAGTGCATTTCTCAGCTCAGCATCTTGTAAATAATCTCAGATCCTTGCCTGTGTGATGCATTTACAGCAGCTAGGCGAGCTATCGTTCTCCCATTTACTTCTCGCCAGGTGGCATTGATGCGGGCTTTTCTCTGCCTAGTTGAGCTGGTGCCTCTCAACAGGGAGTGCTATTTTCATAAATTTGTGTTTTTGGATCACCCACAGCTCAAAGCCCTGCTTTTGGTGTGTCAGTAATAACTGGCGGGTCTCTCTCAGGGGCACAGTGACTCAATCATGGGCACAGTAGGCCTTTCTCTAAGCACCACACTGCAGCTCAGCCCACACTCTCCTCTGTGATTCAGGACCATGAACATCTTCTGTTCCACTCAGCGCTCCAGTCACTGCCCCTGGAATGTCTCTCTGTGCAATTAACGAGACAACTAAATTCAACTTACAACTAGAAATAGACATATTCCTTCACAAAGAATATTTGCCAGGATGCTGTGGGCCAGAGGGCACATTGTGTTGAAGATGCAGAAAAATGGTGGCTAAGAAGATATCTCAATTGTTAGAGTGCTTGTCTGTGAGTGCAAGGGCTGAAGCTTGAAGCCCAACACTGAAGGGACAGTTCCATGGAGCCCACTGGCCAGCTCATCTAGCTGAACTGGAAGCTATGGGCTGCTGAAGGATTGTCTCAAAAGCAATACAGTGAACTAGGAATGACTTCCAAGTTTGTCTACATAGTAACATGCCCCTCCTGCCATGCGCACGCACGCGCGCGCGCACACACACACACACACACACACACACACACACACACACACACACACACGAGAGTTGGATGAGGTACACACCACCAAGATTCCATGTCTAATGAGGGAAACTGCCCAACAGTGTACAGATCTCAGAACCAATGAAAATACAGATTACAGAAAGAGTTTTTTAATCCAAAACTAAGCCCTCCATTCCCAGATTTGAGAGCCAAAGCAAACAAATATTTTTTTCAAATAGGAAAATATGAGTTCTCTTTCATCAGTGTGGCCCAAATATCAGACATAAACAACCAAAGGTGTTGTTCTAGCTCACATTTCACAGAGTTTCATCTACTATGGTGGAAAGGCATGATGGAACAGAAAATTCATAATAGGGTAGGGCAGGAGCAGAGAAAGGGGAATACCAGCACTTCTGGCTTTGTTCTTTAATTCCATGCAGGACCCTATCCAGGGTAAAGGGACACCCACACTCAGGACAGTCTTTCTCCCTCAGACATCCAGAAATACCCCCAATAGGCATATATAGAAGGTGTGCCTCAGGTGTACCTCTGCTAAATCCAGTCAGGTTGTAAAAGAGATTGCACATTGCATCTACATAGAACTTAAAACTTGTGCTCATCTGATAGTGAGTGTTTATAGACGATGTCTGTCGTTTGGAGGAGATCAGCTGTCCCAAGCAGCAGAAACTGAGCCTTCCAGAGATCAATAAAAAGGGAAATTTCTCTCCTACTCACAGGGGAGTTGTTCAAAGGCAGAAAAAGCAAAGGGACATTGTTGAGACCCACATAGTGACAGTGAGAAAAGGCTGTTTGGGGTGTTCACTAAGCACCTTTGGTGTACTCAGAGAATTTGGCGATGGTTATGGAAAAAAGAATCCACATTGGGACTGCAGATGGGAGCTCAGAGCCATTCATTCCATGTAGACCTACAACAGGAGTTATAATGAGGACCTAGAAGGAGGACCACACAAAGAGCCTTCTGCTATGCCTTTGTCAACTTGCAAATGGACTCTGATTGCCAGCCTTCCCTTCCCTTTCTTTAGGATAAGACTACTCAGGGTACTTCTGAGTTTTACCTCAGCCTTGAAATTCCATGTGGAGAGTCAACCAAATGGGTCAATGGTTGTACTTTTGGAAAGTATATATTTGGCTCACTGTGAGCCACCAAGCATGGCTGTTTAGTGGTAGCCCCAAGTTTTAGAATTTTGTCTATGTCCAGAACTAGAGGGTGTGGATTTTCTGATGAATCCCAATGTTAGGCCTTACTTGAGGGATCATACTACGTGTCCACATTAGCTTTCCACAGAGAATGGGCAAATGAAGTCAATACATCATCAGATTGTCATGTAATAGTGCAAGTGGGGCTGGCCATGTGATCAGGATACGTGGCAAGCTGGATAGAAGGTCCTGGTGGTCAGCCTTTGGAAGAGTACTGAACCCAGAAGTTGATAAGCTATGGGACAGCTTAGACAACCACCCCCAGAAGTGGTGCACATCCTCAACTGACAGTATCTCTCTCTCTCTCTCTCTCTCTCTCTCTCTCTCTCTCTCTCTCTCTCTCTCTCTCTCTCTCTCTCTCTCTCTCTCTCTCTCTCTCTCTCTCCAGGCATCACTGTGTGAGAGGACTGTGCTGGGCTTAGTCCCCTCTCTCCCCCACCCATTGCATACCACATAATGGCAGTATTTCTGAGCATCACCCAGTGAGTTGTACCAAAGATTATGTCCCACTTCTGGTCTCAATACTGTTGTATAGCTAAGACAGTGTGGTACAGTTAGAGCGAACATTGATGGGTTATGTTGATCTCAGAGTGTTACTTGTCTACACTAAATTTCTATTTTCAGATTGGAGAACCTTGTCAGCACTGATGTAATTAGTCAAGATGACATAAATCAATGTCTATCATATATGTGACAATTTTATGTGACACACTGACAGCATCAGGTACCCCATATCATCGCAAAGAATGCTGGGATCCAGCTACGATGGCTTCCCTGGAGGAAAAAAGGGCTCTATCAGAGAGGTGCTGGGTCCCTCAGGCACACTGCTGTTGCTGAAGGTATATCCAGGAATCTTGTAACCCCCCCAAGTCACTCCAACATGCTTACACACACACACACACACACACACACACACACACACACTTCCATGTGACACCCTTTTCGATGTATACATGTAACCAGTAATGTTCTTCCTCAGTCTAAAAAAGGGAATTGGTCAAGAAACAATACAGTTTCTAATTACAGGATCCATACTGAAGGAATGCTAGTGGAAGATGAAGAAGAAAGAAGAGGTCCTTGATGATTGCCTGTAATTAGGTGTCACTGGTCCCCACTGTAAGTTGTTCATAAACATGGCCACACATCTGCAGCTGTCAGCATCCCCACCAGAACTTAATGAGCTGCTCTTCCCTGGCCTGAGGATAATGTCAGAAGCTGGTCATGTTCTCTGCTGAGAGGAAGCAATGCATGATGGTTGGTGAGTTTCATCTACAAATATCCCCATTCTCTCAGGAAATGCATTTTCCCAAAACTCCCAGTAAAATGCACATTGATTTTCCAGTCTGAGACTCCTAATGCCCACCAAGTGCATTACAGAATCCCTCACTTGTAGCCTCTTCCCTTAGCTCACTTGGGTAGATAAGAAGATTAGCCAGGTCTGAAGCTTAAACTCCAGAATAAAATGATTAAGACAGGGGACTCACCATCTGCCTCTTCATGGCTGACTCTTCTGTCACTATTCATAATCCATGTGACAGCTATCTAATCCTCAGATATCTCATCTGAGAATTGGGAGCAATAATAGTGCTGGGAAGAAAAAAACACCTTTCCCCTTGGAGAAACACTGCACTGTATGGTTCCACACTGGCTCCAACCAGCTGAAACAGATAAGCAGGTGACCACAAGACAAGAGACCTGCCTAAACCTACCTGAAGATTCTGATCAACCAGTTGGCAATAAGAATTGACCAGTGGGTTCATTTTTGGCCAGTCCTGAATATAAGCTGCAATTCTTCATTAGCATATAACATTCTTTCCTAGCACATCACACACACACACACACACACACACACACATACACGCACACACGCACGCAGGCACGTACACATGCACATACACATGCATGCACTTGCCTGTGCGTGCACTCCATTGTGTTTCCTTTTGGGAAACCTCTCTATGGCATTGTTTCTCTCCTTAGCTGTTAAGTACATAAACTCTGTGCTCACTTTCATAGAGATAGCCTTCGTCTCTATTGACAGTTCATCCCTCTTAACACCATTCGCTGATGATGACCTCCTCAAGACGTCCTCATCCTTAAGATCTGTTAGGCTACATGGCAAAGAAGTAAGGTTGAAAGTTTGCTAGTCAGATTACAGAGGTGACAGGGAGTGGTCCAAGTGCACCTAGTGTAATCGTGGCCATCTTTCAGAGGTGATGAAGTAAAGAGGGAAGATGACTTTTAAGGTAGAAAGAACAAGGAGCATGTAGGCAGCTTCTAGAAGCTGGGGAAGGGGGGCATATGCCTTACTCTTTTGCCACATCAAGCTCCTGACACTAGAGTTTCAATATAATAAATTCATGTTGATGTAAGCCTGCTGATACTGTGGTGATTTGACAGCAGCAATAGGAGATGAATATAACCATGTCACTCATCGGCGGTCTCTGTAAGGATTAATGGAGTAATGTATAAGGCCAGTATAGTGGCACATGCCTTTAATCCAACCACACAGGAAGTAGAAGCAGGCATCTCTGTGAATTTGACACCATCCTGGTATACATAGTGAATTCCAGGCCATATAGGGCTACCTTTTTAAGAAAAATGGATTGCAATTGTGATTGTTTTATCAACTCTTCATTATAGAGCTTTCTATCTTCTCCCTGCTTGTGACCATTCCCAAAATTTAACCCTGGCCAAAAGAGTTGGAGAAGCAACAGCTGACCTTTACCAAGTATTTCCAATAACTATTCACTATAGGTACCATGACCAGCACCTTCCACATGTTCTTTCAAATGGTGTGTGCCTGGAATGACTTCATCGGGAAAACCAGAGCAAGCCCAAGCCTAAAGTGTTTATAAAATCCCAGTTCCAAATCATCAGTCATTTGGGACATCCATTCCCAGCACCCAGTTCTTCTCTAAACATCATCTGGGTTTGCTGCTTTCACAATAGCCATCTGCCAAGGATACTGAGGGGGTCTCTTTTACATCCAGGCTCTCAAGCTCTTGGCCTACTCCTCATCCTGAAAACCAAATACACTGTTGTACTTAATCACCTGGCTCTTCAGTTCACTGTGACCTCCTCCAGGATGAGGACAACAGCTGTTTACCCCTCTGTCCTAGTGCCTGGTTTTGACATGTGGATCTCAGTAAGACTTCATTGCATGAATGAGGGGTGAGATTACAAATCGGTTTTTTTCTCTAAAATGAAGATCTCTCCACCACACAGTTAAGATGAACAGGTTGGGCCTTTTCCATTGCTCACCCTCCTCCTAGCCCTGTCCACTACAGTCAGATCTGGTTTCTCTAGCAACTGCTACTAGAGCTTAAAGCAAATCTCATTAAACTTCTTAATGATAAATAAATCAATTGCCCCACTTCGTTCAGCTGGTGCATTGGTAAGGATAAAGCTAGACTGTGCTGTGGTAACAAATTAGTCCTGAATCAGTTACTTAGCAGAGCAGATGTCCGTTTCTCAATTCCAGTGCATGTCCACAGTAGCCCAGCAAGGAGGCCCTGCTCCATATAAGGAACCAGCGTGTTAGAAGTTTCAACATCTTGTAGCTGTACAACCTGGAGTACATGACTTTCTGGGTCACCACAGAAGGGCAAAGGGAGAGCATGGGGGCCTAACCGTATCCTCCTCTACTCTATATTTCAGCCCAGGTGTGGTACAAGTTATCTCTACATGTAGTCTAGTAGATAAAGATGATTACATATCCCATATAATTGCAAAGAAAGCCAGGGAACAAACCATCTTATGGATTCATCAGGATGAAAAAGTGGCCAATACCATCTACATAAGAAATACACTAATATATCTCCTTAAAGGGATATCATGTCTACGGTAGTGTGCCCAAAAATACAATAGAGAAGCATTACTATGGCTTCTGTTTAAAAAAATTAAGATTCTTTTTTCCCAACATATTATTTTTGTTGATTATTTGGGAATTTCACATCATGTACACCCCAATCACACTCACTTCTCAGTCCTCTCAAGTCTATCCCCAACCTTGTGACCTCCCCACTACAAAAAAAGAGAAGGGAGCTGGAGACATGGCTCAGTGGTAAAGAGCACCAGGTGCTCTTTCAAAGGACCTGGGTTCAATTCCTAGCACCCAAACGGCAGCTCACAACTATCTATAGCTTCAGTTCCAGGGGATCTGGCACCCTCATACATACATGCATGTAGGCAAAGCTCCAAGGCACATAAAAGAACAATATTTTTAAATTTCCAATTTGTGTTGTTCATATATTCACTGGAGCATGATCAAACTCTCAATGGCCATCCCCTTAAAGAAAACTGAGTCCTTCCCTACCCCTATCCCCACCAGAAGTCCTCAGTTGTGGAGAGCTATACTTCAACATCCTTGTCACTGTTTTTAAGAGTTCTCTTCAGTGGCTTCCTGTCTAGGCTGTTACTTTGGCAGAGAGGGCAGTAGGGGTTGTCACAGAAGCCTTCCATGTCCCTCTTTATCAACTGTGAGTCTGCAGTCACCAATACTACTACAAAAGTGGCTTCCTTGTCCTTTACAGTCAGCTGGAACATGGAGCATGGATTTCCACATGGTTTCTGGTGATAGCATGGACCATGGACATCCACATGTGCCGTGGACCTCAGCATGGTCTCTTGAGTTAGAGATGTAGCTCCATTGGTAGATTGCTTGCCTAGTGTATACAAGGCCCTATGTTTAATTCTTAGCATTTCATAAACCAGGAATGGGGGTATCCACCCATAAGTCTAGCATGTGGGAGTAAAGGGAAAAGGGTCAGAATTCTAAGGTCATCTTCTGCTACATAGAAGGTTTGAGGCTAGCCTGGATTACATGAGAAATTATTTTTTTTACTAATTTTATCTTTAAATCCCTCATATTCTTGAGTTGAGGGAAGAGTTAAGTGGAAGACAACTTGCATAGCTTGAGTCCCTGGGCTTCATCACCAGCATCAGGGGGATAAGAGTCTTCATTTCCACTTCCCCAGACTCTGACTTGGTTTTGTGGGTCTTGGAGAAGTCTAGATATTTGTTTTGTTTTGTTTTTTGCACATTTCCCAGGCAATGCAGTTGCTCTGTGTATACACTATAAAAAGGGATGTACAATTACTGGGTCAAGCCAGATCAGCCATTTCCTTTTTAAAAAGGTAGATCCATGTAAATTGTCTCTATGGACTCTCTGACGGCATGTGCTATCACATAGATTCCTCTAAAACACAGTGAGTTTGGGTATCCTAGCACCATATACCTGGCAGGGTTCTCTTAAAGGGAGAGGTCCTGTTTATTCTGCTTTAGGTGTCCTCGAAGGGCAACTATAGCTTTTGATATATAAGATCTGTTAGAGAGACAACTGTGATGTTAGCTGCCCTCATGCAGGTACCTATTCTGTTGTGAGGATTGTGGTCCTGGTCTGGACCACATAAGTGTTCTGTAGCTATTCCCTCCTTGAGGGAGACTCATAAGACCCAGAAAGTATATAAAACTCACAAGACCCAGGAAGATCCCAAAACCTACAAGATTTCCAAGTTCCCTCTCCAGAGTTAGAAAAGCAATAACCATTGCTGCAGAGAGGAGATTCTTTGACTGGTGGCGCTATCTAAAATTCTTCAGGAACTCAGGACATTCAGCTCTCACAAGTCATCACCCAAGCAGGCTATGTTTTTTGGTGAGACACCTGCCTCTGAGTTATCTATATTCCTGTAAGTAACCCCTTGACTCATATCCTACAAGTAGCAGTAGATAACTATAGAATCCTTTCTTTGGTCTGTAATCAATGCCTTATCTGGAGTCAACAGACATTTATCTACTCCTCTCCAAAAAAATTCACATAACAACAAGCTTCTGGGAACCAGAAAATAATCCAAAATAAAAACATTGATGGGCTCTAAGGTTGATGACAATGGGTTAGCAAGATAATGGCGCTGGGAAGAGATACCTTATTTCATGCAACATATGAAGAAACATTTAACTTAACACATTTGGCCTGATAGTATTTTCCATGAGAAAGAACAGATCTGAGGATCTGCTGAGCACCTAGCAGCCAATGTAAGCAAGATTCCAAGGATCTCACAGAAGACAGAAGTGACTGTGAACTGTTCTTGAGAGGGGGATAAAGAAAAAGGAGTCAGGCTGATGAATACCAGGAGGGACACTGCTTGGGAAGGGAATAATGATACCAGGATAAAGAATTTTTAGTTTATTAGGTGTTTTGCTGCATGGATGCAACTGTGCTAATACCCAAAATCTCTCCAATCTGGTAGGACAGATTTTCTTTTTAAAGGGTCTAAGTTCTGTGTCAAGAAAATAAAGCCAATTCAAGTAAGCCCTTCTCGAAGCTTTACATGGGATACTCTGCAGCCTAGGAGCCTTGAACTTAAAATTAGTTATTGAAGAGTTGCTTCACCTGGATGAGATGAGGGGCAATATGTAGAGATATCATAGAACATCACCTGGCAGAACTGTAACTGAGCCATCAGCTATACAGGATGGGACATGTGAGACTTGCTGATAAATGCAGGTTAAGTGACATATAAGATCGCCCCTAATGTTAGAGTGAGGGCTTAGAGGATGTACACAGGTAGAAAGGTAATAAAAAAATCCACGGTTATTTGAAGTATACCATCCATGTAAACAAATGGGCATAGGAATAAATGGGCATGGTAGTTACAGTAATAATGAATACTAAAGCAGGTGGACCTACTATATGTGTATCTTGTACTTAGCACTTTAAATATATTAATTCATCCTCCAAATAATCTATGTTATGGATATATTTTTACTTCTATTTTATGGAAATCTGAGACCAGAAAGATTGAATACGCAAGGTTATGCAGCCAGCACTGGCAGGGCCATGATATGAATTTAGGCAGCATGCCTTCAAGGTCTATGTTCTAAGCCACTGCCCTTTAATATATGTAAAAGTGTTTTGCTAAATAAATTGTAAAGTGCTGAACAATGCAATGTATCACTAGGCTCCTGGCTGTCTAGACAAGGTATTAAAGCAGAAGAAAGTGAGGGGAAAAAAACACAAGTAAAGAACTGAAAATGCAATTTGAAGAAATTGCCACTTAACCTGTGACCTCCCCCTAGGTGGGAAGAAATATACATCATGCCCAGCATCACAGCTATGCTTCCCAATACCAACTGCTGACCTAGGTGTTTCTCTATTGCAGACTGCAAGCATCACTCAGCCCTTAGAAGTCTAAGAACCAGACCAATCACCCTGTTATACCCAGAACATTACAGAGACGGACACAGAAGATGGGAATAGAGGCATGCAGATGGGCTTACTCAGCACCAATGGATGGCAGAATCTCAGTTTAAGGGGACAAACAGTCAAGAGCAACACAGAAACATGATCAGAAGGTGCCAGAAGAACAAAATATTGACACACCTAGTGGCTGATATTCTTGTCATAGAAACATGAACACTACTCGTAAATATTCTGACCAAGTTTATAGTTTCACCTACCAAAAACACCCTAGTACCAGATGCAACTGAAAACCCCTCCTCCAAGTAACTAGGGCTCAAAGATTAAAGCAAAGGGGTTTCATTGCACCAGGGTGGGGCCCAGTAGAGCTGTTCCATGTGGTCCTATGAGCATGGGAGATAGCTATTCAGCATGGGAAGCAGGTATTGCTGATTTCTGTAATCTACATTTAGTCTTTGTTGATATATTTATGTCAAATCATGATCATCACACTTTCCTACAATTTAGGATGTTTTCTTTCAAACACATTAAATTAAACACATGTTATTGCTAAGAACCTGAGTTCTCAATTTGCACTGTTTTGTGCTCATTTCTTAAAATATCTCAATGACATCTCATCATGAACCACAACACTGACCCTGATGGTATTCTTCTGTGGACAAGAAAAAGCAAATTGGACATGCTAAGGGAACCTTTGGAGGTGGTGAACCCTCTTCACTCATACCACAAACAGACATCCATTGTATTCAGTAGACATTAGAAACCACAGAGAAGCCCAAAGGTGGGATTTAGTTAAGCAGACCCCAAATTTTCCTACTTAGACTAGAAAAGACATTAGCATCTTAACCATTTCAAATTCTCTACATGTGGGACCAAGGGCAAAGATGCGATACTGAATATCCAAAGTGACTCTACTAAGGGATGGAAGTTGATCCTGATCACATAGCCTGTCTCTCATGTCCCCATGGCTGGGCTCGGAGGTAGTTCTTGTGGCATATAAAGATTAAAAAAGTGACAGAGATATGCTCAGTAAGAAAGACTATAAGAGTTTTCTGTGTAAGAGTCTGGATCCCAGAACTAACTATAACCCAAGCATTGTGAAGGGGCAGAGACAGAGGATCTGGCACTTTGCTGGCCACCAGTAAAAAGCCAGGTTCAGCAACAGATCCTGTCTGGAGGGTATAATGTGAAAAATAAATGACCCAGAGACAGATATTGGGACTCAAGCTGAAGATCAGGAAGGCAAAGCAGCCAGCCACTGGCTCTCACCTCAAGCTCAGGCTGAAAGGGCTGATTCACACACAAGCCCTTCACCAAGTCTCAAACTGCTGCCTCTCCTCAGTGTGGCTACAGAATCCTGAGACTTCGATGTCTTCCTATCCTCCTTGATGCTGAGCCTTCCTGTGTTCAGTGTGGCTGGAGAATCAATGCCCCTGTCCTCAATATGAATGCCTGATACCGAGACCTTGCTCCTGTCTCATCTACCTCACTAGTGCTGGGATTAAAGGCGTGTGATCCCAGGTGCTGAGATCATCTTTGTGGAAACTGTTTCTCTTTAGAACTGGATCAATCTTGTGTAGATCTGGGTAACCTTGGACTCGCAGAGATCTGTCTACCTCTTAATCTTGAGTCCTAGGATTAAAGGTGTGTACCGCCACCTCATAGTTTCTGGCTACTAGGATTAAAGGCGTGTGCCTGGGATTAAAGGTTTTGTGATTTTTGGCTGACTTTGCTTTCTGAATCCTCAGGCAAGTTTTAATAAATGATAAATAATATATCGCTACAAAAGGGAATGAGACAGGGTGACAGCAGGACATCTCTGGGCTCCACACACATACACAGATATGCACACACACACACACACAAACACACACACACACCTTGCATACACTATATTCACACATATGCATATAAATAGACGAGAAGGAAAGGAGAAGGGAAGGAAGGAAATGCAAAGCATAAGGCATGAGTAGGCAAGCCCCATGAACAGGAAAGAGCACAAAGCAAACCTCGGCAAAGACGTAGCAAGGGGGAACATCTCATGCACTAATATGCTGTCCGTGGGTGTATAAATTAATTCAACCATTATAATGAGGTTCGTGATTCCCCCAATAACTTAAAAATAGACCTTCTTTTGCCAGGAGGCTCCATAGCCTCCCAAAACAGCACCACCACTCAGGGAATGATCACAAGAAGCTTGAGACTAGGGAAGGCATCACAAATTCCAACCACAATGTGACGGAGGAGCAAAGTGTGCACCATTTCTCTGAGCCGGCCTCCTTGCACAGAAGACTCTCAATGCTGAGATGCCTGTCTTTCTTCACCGACTTGTCACCTTCATTGACTCTGCCTGGATCTGGCTCCTGCCCTTTTGACTGAACCTTACACCAGGCCTTACCCTTGAGTTCTTACTCAGCAATGAATCCATTCCAGCCTGGACCCCTAACCCTCCATTTTGAATACTCTCTAGGATTCCTGCTGTTCTTGGCATCTAAGACCAATCATGATCCTCTTTGCTAAGCTCTGTTGGGGGCAGTGGAGCAGAAAAGGCGACAGATGTAGAATTAGACATGACCACAAAGAATGCTAGGCACTGCCAGTTGCCAGCATGGATGAGTTCATTGGCTACACTGAGTCTCAGTTTCCCCATTCATGCAATAGGGTTAATCATAGTTACTCCATTACTGTAAGAACTATATAGGATCAAGGACATGCCTACTGCGTAACAAGCTCGGTAAACCCTAGCTATGGATTTTATCAAAGGTCTTACTGCCTATGATAAAACATCATGACCAAACTCAACTTTGGGAGGAAACAGTTTAGCATCCAGGTTGCAGTCCATCATCAGTGGAAGTCTAGGCAGGAACCTGGAGGAAGAGTTGAAGCAGAGGTCATGGAGTGATGCTGCTTATTGGCTTGTCCCTTCATGGCTTGGTCGGCTTGTGTTCATATACTACCCAGGACCACCTGCCCAGGGATGGGCTGAGCCCTCCCACATCAATCATTTATCAAAAAATTTCCCCACAGAATTGCATATGAGCCAATGTGATGAATGCTTTTTCTCAATCTAAGTTCCCCTTCCAATACGGTTGTGGCTTGTATCAAATTGGAAAAAAATTTAACCAGGAAACAGCTAAAACAAGGAGATGTACAGGTGTTAAGTGTTCCTTGACTTAGCTCAGAAGTCATCTATGGACTATTTCTGTATGTGCCAAAGGCCACAGGACCACAATGAAACACTAACAGGCCAGGAAAAAACTTCAACAATGTAGGGGTGAGCTGGTGCAGCTTTCTGTTTTCATCATCCTTGTGGGACAATATTAACTACGTTCAATCCTGCTGCTCAGAAGGTTCAAGTGGCCTGAGTTCCAGTTACACACAGCTCTTTTCCTCTATTCCTTGTCATACTTGCCCTTCCTGGCCACAGTGTGTCCCAAACAAACAAATGCACCCAATTCTTTGCCTCAAGATCTACTTTGGGGGAGCACAAACTAACATACAAAGCAAATGAATGGATATCCTATTGGAATGCCATGTAGCCAATGCCTTGACAGAGAGAACCACCATGAAACTACTGGCTTTGTTCCAGCTTAAGGAATGCATAAAGCAACATATTCTGTGATCTCCTACTAGGAAAAGGGTATAGTCAAACTCAAGCACCATCAATTTTACTGGGTGTCTATTTTGTATCAGGCACTCTGCCAGGTACAAAAGGACCCAGCTCCTATCCTGGCAGAACTCACCAACCAGGGGTAAGTGGCAAACATAATTACATGCTCAGGGCTGCAGCAAGAATCTACTTAGGGCCTGTGTGAGGGGAGCTTTGCCAGAAACAGTACTGTTAAGCTATCCTGAGGGGTACGCACACACTAGCTGAGCAGTGGGGAGGGGAGGTCTCTGTTTTCTCATCTGTTAGAGTCATTACCTGAGATTATAGATGCTAATACTACCTCCCCCATGGTTAGAACTGACCAGAAGTGCTGGCACTTGAGAGCTAGGATTGAGCTATATTTTGGAAACAGTCTAGGATTTACATCATCATGGGGCTAAAATTCCAGCCCTTACTACTGAGATTGCTTCATTCCTGTGGTTTTCAGTCACTCAAAGTCAACAATTTATACTTCTGGTTGTCTTGCAAGTCAGATGAAACCAGTCAAGTCAACACACAGTAACTGAGCCCCAAGGTTAAGAGAATGTTACACTGAGTGGGCAGTGGGGACTCTGGTATAGCAGATGAAAATATACATTGTGGTGATAACAAATAAAGCTTGTTTGAAGATCAGAGGGCAGAGCCAGTCACTAGCTAACCATAGAGGTCTGGAGATCTGTACAGACCAACAGGAAGTGATATGGCTGGGTGGAGAAAGGAATATAAGGCAGGAAGAGACAAGAGCTCTGTCTCTTTTTGACTGGGAAGGTTGGGGAGTAAGGTGTGGTTGTGTTTTCCTCCTTTGTCTCTCTGATCTCTCAGCATTTATGCCTATACATTGACTCCAGGCTTTTAGTATTAATACCAATTAGAACATGTGCTACAATACATGTTGTCTTAATTAGCTTCTCCTGTCTCCAGTAGAATATAAGCCTCTTGGGAAATGCATTTGATCTGGGTCTTTATGGGGTGGTTGGAAACAAAAGTTCTACCTAATCTCTAAACTATACTTTAAAATACAGGGTTACCACTATCTCAATGAACCCTCACCCCTGAGTCATCTCCAGAGTCACCCCCTATTCAGGCCTCAATGCTCCCACTAGGCTGGAATTCAGGGAGCTAATGATGTGAAGATAGAGCCTGAGTGGAGTGAAAGCCCGCTGTCGGAGTTTCAGAGACTCTAAGTCCTACACTGATCCTTAATATACTCACACTGCCTCTTTTGACATAAGAAATATGACCCAAGACAAAGTAATATTCTCAAATTGTTTTCATGACTAAGAATTTTTCAGTATAACAGATCGCCAGCATGAAAACATCTAAATTAAAGCAATCCTGTCTGTTAATACACATCCCACACACATAATTGGGAGGGGCATGTTGGTTGAAAGGCTAGATAGATGATAGACACATAGATGATAGATACCAGGCTTACCAGCTACACAGAGGTTGAGACTGTCTCTCTCCCTGGTGATGTCCTGTGCCCTGGAAGGAATCCTACACAAAGACCTTTGTCATAATGAGGTTCACAGGCTCCAGCAGAGATTCAATCTTCCAGTATTTGGATAACAAAAGCAAACATGAAACTCTACCACAGAGTGTCATGGAGCCAGATGGGAGGTTTCATCCTTAGTAGACACTAATCACTGCTGTGAATAAATATGATGACAATCTCAACCATCTCTGTCTAGGGAATACACATATGCAGATTATGCAACCTTAGTGGATAGCTCTCAACATGGCCCCTGGTGATTCGTTATTTATTCTCTTGTATGATTCTTATGTAAACCCATCCCCTGATTGTGGACTGGATCTGATACCTTACTTCTAATTAATATAATATGATAAGGAGGTTAGGTACCACTAGTCAAATTAAGTTACAGAAAAAAGCATGAGACTCTCCTCCTCTTCTTTCCTTTCTTCTGTCCTCTCTCCTCCTTGGAGTGCCCACTCTGGTTCTTTTGTGGTTACTCTGACACAGCAGCTGGAGAGGTCCACATGGCAAAGAACTGAGGACAGGATGATCCTACTCAATCATCAGCAAGGACCTGATGCCCACAGCCCAACATCCTGAAAAGAAACGAATGTCACCAACAACATGTGAGCTTGGAAGTGACTTAAGCCTAAGCCTCTCTGATTTCTGAACCCTCCTTCATATCTCTGCATTATAACCATCACTAGGCTGCAGAAGATGTCAGGCCATTTTACAAGCTTCTTGAAAGAGGGCAAAGATCCACTTGAGACCCACTTTTCCAAATCCATGACATGAAGCACTACCACTTCCCAAATCTTTGCCTGAGCCTGGGTGGAGCACAGTGCCGATAAGTCTTCAGTGAGTCCCATAATCATGCAATAAGATACATGCATTGCATTTTATTATAACATTAGTGGCAATAAAGAATGATTGGAGGAAGAATAACATAAAAACCCCTGAGGCAGAGAGGAGTGTAGCCCTGCAATCAATTGCAGGGAAGGCTGATAAATTTATAACCCTAAAGAGTCTAGGATTCTAAGGACTTTTCCGACTCTTGAGCTTTGTGTGTTTTCATTTAGATGACCTATTGCATCTCTGAAAAGTGATGTCATAGGGCAAGTCTGATCTCCTAACTGAACACCTCATGTTCCTCCTCTCTTTACGAGCCCACATCTAGACACATGTTGTGGGGGGGCTAGGAATTTTGGACCAGCTTAACTGGTTGCTTCTAATGAAAGATATTTCTATATAGTCAAGATGCCAGGAAGGATTTGCAGTCATCACCAGTCTCTACTAGAGGTGGAGGGTCAATTTCCAGGCTTATTCTGGAGGTTGTAGACAGATTCAATTTCCTCATGGACTGTTCCACTGAATACTGCATCATTGCTCCTTGGAGACATAGAACTACTCTCAACAGAGGAAGAGGAAAGGAATAGAAGAAGAGAAAGAGATGATGATGATGATGATGTTGAAGATAGATACATAGATAGATATAGATAGATAGATGATAAATACATGATGATGATTGATAGGTAGATGATAGATGATGATAGATAGATAGATAGATAGATAGATGATAAATACATGATAGATGGATAAATAGATGGCCAATAGATAGATGTTAGATAGATAGATGATGATAATGATGAGAGAGAGAGAGAGATTATAGATAGACAAGTATCTTACATTAGAAATGATGTCTCACCACTATTGCCATTATCTATCTCACTCAAAAGAAAGTAACTACACAGAATGAGTACTAGGAATTTAGGGACACCAGAATTGATATTAAAATTTTCTCAGTTCTCAGTCTTTTTTCACAATTAATAAAAAAAATCTCATGATTGGGGTCAGCAAGATGACTCCTCAGGCAACAACACTTATTGCTAAAACTGCCAATGTGAATTCAATCCCAGCAAACCACATAGTGGAAGAACAGACATATTAGACATATTCAGCAAAAGTCCTCTGGCCTCCATTCAGGTGCCATAACATATGTGTATGCGTGTGCATACACTAAAACACACATGCAAACACACACAACTATATACACACAAACACACACAGTTTTATGAAGATGCCCATTGAATGAATGGACAAACTTTCCAAAGAATATAGCTGAAAGATCATATTCCATTTTCTCTTTTCCCTTGTGCTCAATTATTTATAAGATGCTTTCATATAGAGACCCTCACACTTTTGTGACAACACTGCAGTGAGGTATAATATATCATATCCAACTTTATGAACAACTGA
The DNA here is from genome assembly GCF_017639785.1 of Mesocricetus auratus. Taxonomy (NCBI): domain Eukaryota; kingdom Metazoa; phylum Chordata; class Mammalia; order Rodentia; family Cricetidae; genus Mesocricetus; species Mesocricetus auratus. The sequence goes on along the minus strand of NW_024429209.1, from coordinate 7,835,603 downwards.
ACAGTGGAGATGTTTAATACTCTGTTCAAAGTCATATGGAGAGTTAGTAATGTTGCTAGGAGAAGACCTGTGTCTCCAGATCCTAATCATTCATGTGCAGAAAGCCAGCTGCTCTGCCAAATTCATGTCTCGCATCATTCTCACGTTCCTACATTTCTGATCCTCTTATAAGGTAAATCAACAATTAAATGAGCAGCATGCGGTCCCTGTTGATAGAGTCAGCTCATAAAAAAATCTTTTCCCATGCATTGATTAGTCACAGAAACCTTGGTGTCTGTGACAGCTCAGACAGGGAGCCCAGAAGGTGCTGTAAAGACTCGGGTGGATCCATACCTGTCCATTCTGAGAAAATCCTTTGTTGTCATTATAGGTTAGCCTCCTGTACTTCCCTTTTTATAATAGCCCTGCTGTGGATGTTGCCAAATTGGTTTATTGTCTGTAAAATAAGCTAGAACTTCTCTCACCTTGAACAAAACCATGCAGATCTAACTCTGAATTCCCAGCATCAACCAGTGTCTGGTAGTTACATGCTCCAAAGATCTTCCAATGAGTGATCTCTGAAATCCTGCATGGGTCTAGTATTGAAACACACTGATACTGAAGACACACACTGAAGTGATAGTGAAGAAACACACTGAAGAAGAGAGACAGAAAGAAGGAAAATAAAGAAGACACCATAAAATGGAAAGATCTTCTTCCATGCTCTTGGATAAGTAGGATCAACATAGTAAAAATGGCAATCTTGTCAAAAGCAATCTATAGATTCAATGCAATCCCCATCAAAATCCCGGCACAATTCTTCACAGACCTTGAAAGAACAATACTCAAAAACCCTGTATAATAAAGGAACTTCTGGAGGCATCATCAACCCTGAATTCAAGCTCTATTATAGAGCTATAGTCCTGAAAACAGCTTGATATTGTCACAAAATTAGACAACTAGACCAATGAAATCAAATTGAAAACCTTGACTTGGACCCACACACCTACAAACAACTGACTTTTGACAAAAAAGCTAAAATTGTACAATGAAAAAAAAAGAAAGCATCTTCAACAAATGGTGCTGGCATAATTGGATGCTGGCATGTAGAAGACTGCAGACAGATCCATGTCTATCTCCATGCACAAAACTTAAGTCCAAATGGATCAAAGACATCAACAAAAATCCAGTCATACTGAAACTCTTAGAAGAGAAAATGGGAGGTACCCTCCAATGAATTGGTATGGGAGACACCAGTAGCACAGACTCTGAGATCAACAATTAATAAATGGGACCTCCTGAAACTAAGAAGCTTCTGTAAGGCAAAGGACACAGTCAACAAGACAAAATGGCAGCCCACAGAATGAGAAAAGACATTCACCTACCCCACATCTGACTGAGGGCTGATTTCCAAAATAGACAAAGAACTTAATAAACAAAACACCAAATAATCCAATTAAAAAGTGGGGGGGTACAGAACTAAATAGAGAATTCTCAACAGAGGAGTCTAAAATGGCTGAGAGACACTTAAGAAAGTGCTCAACATCCCTAGCCATCAGGGAAATGCAAATCAAAGCAACTCTGAGATACTATCTTGCTCCTGTAAGAATGGCTAAAATCAAAAACACCAATGAGAGTTTATGCTAGAGAGGATGTGGAGAAAGGGGAGCACTCCTCCATTGTTGGTGGGAATGCAGACTCATACAGCCACTTTGGAAATCAGTATGGAGATTCTTCAGGAAAATGGGAGTCTACCACAAGATACAGTACTTCCACTCTTAGGCATATACCCAAAAGATGCACTTTCACACAACAAGGACATCTGCAATATCTGTAATAGCCAAAACCTGTAAGCAAGCTAGATACCCCTCAACTGAAGAATGAATAAAGAAAATATGATACATTTACACAATGGAATACTACTCAGCAGAACAAAACAACAAAATATTGAAATGCACAGGTAAACAGATGGAACTAGAAGAAACCATCCTGAGTAAGGTAACCCAGTCACAAAAAGACAAACATGGTATGTACTTACTCATATATGGATTTTAGGCATAGAGCAAAGGATCACCCGCCTATAATCCACACCGCCAGAGAAGCTAGGAAACAAGGAGGATCCTAAGAGAAGCATACATGGTCCCCCCAGAGAAGATAAAGAAACAACATTTCCTGAGCTAATTGGGAGTCTGGGGGGAGGGGACAGAGAGTTAGGAGAAAGAGAAGGAGAGAAGAGGAGGGGAGAGATACTGTAAAAGAGAGAGCCATTATAGGTTTAAAGAGAAATCTGGCACTAGGGAATGTCCAGAAAGCTACAAGAAGGATCCCAACTAACAATCTAAGCAATAGTGGAGAGGCTACCTTAAATGCCCTTCTCTGATAATGAGATTGATGACTACCTTATATGCCATCCTACAGCCTTCATCCAGTAACTAATGGAAGCAGAAGCAGATACCCACAGTTAAACACTGAGCTGTACTCTGGAATCCAGTTGCAGTGAGGAAGGAGTGATGAGCAAAGGTATCAAGACCAGGCTGGAGAAATCCACAGAAATAGCTAACCTGAACAAGGGGGAGCTCATGGACCCCAGACTGATAGCTGGGAAACCAGCATAGGACTGTTCCAGACCCCCTGAACTTGGGTGTCAGTTAGGAGGCCTGGGCAATCTATGGGACCTCTGGTAGTGGATCAGTGTTTATCCCTATTATACCAATGGACTTTGGGAGTCCATTCCACATAGAAGGATACTCTCTCAGCCTAGACACATGGTGGAGGGCCTAGGCCTTGCTCTAAATAATATGACAGACTTTGAAGATTCTCCATGGAAGGCTTCACCCTCCCTGGGAAGCAGAAAGGGGATGGGATAGCAGGTCAGTTGGGGGGAGGGGGCAGGGAAGGAGGGAAGGGAGAGGGAACTGGGATTGACATGTAAAACAAGCTTGTTTCTAATTTAAATTTAAAAATCACAAAAAAGAGGCACAGAGAATTAAAATATGTATTGCAACTCAATGAAGATACCTGGAGTGGTGAACAGTAGGTTCTGAGATCTGCAGTTGGCTCCCTTCATAGCCTATAGTGATAATCACATGTCACCAAAGGTATTCCTTGATCATGAGGCATATGAATATTGTTCCATGCACTGTGATAACTATGAAAACTCCATATTGAAAAAAACAAAAAATTCTTCTGAAGACCTGGTCTAGCGATTAATCTAACCACCAGAAACTCAATTTAGCTGACACACTTGTCACCCACCATGCATACATCAGTTCCTGAGTGAGTCTAAGGCTTCTGAGATGCAGACACCAAAATAGGACTGTATAGCAAAATACCATTGGAATAAATGCCAATGGCTTAGAGAAGAAACAAGAGCGTCCAAAGAGAGCTCTTAATCAGAAGCATGGGTGAGGCACCTGCCCCAGAGAGAGGAAGGCAGAGATGGGAGAGTGAAGCTCATAGTGCAGTTCCGAGATGGTGTCAGGCAGCTGGTGGAGAGAACCCATCCAAAAGGGGCCCTCCAAGAAGGACAACCTCAAGTAAGAATAATGAAGAGATAGTCTTGGGTCATAAACATCCTGGGAGAAGCTTGGCCTTGGCCTGAGTTTCATCCACAGAAGACCCACAGCTAAAGCATGCTTCTCTGAATGAGAGTAGCACACACCCAGGAACATAGTAGTCACAGATGCTCTTGTGAGTCCCGAAAGTATAGATGTGCATGAGATATGGTGTTTGGGTTGGAAATTTTTGTTACTTTTTAGAACTTGGATCATAATTATCATGATTTTTTACATATAAAATAGGATATCCATAGTAGGGACAAATGAATCATTGCCCCAAAGGTGTTTTTATAGAGAACTCGACGAACAAGTCAAAGTTTTGATTGTATCTTATTAATTGATTTTTTCATTGATGTGACTAAATACCTCATAAGAAACAAAGAGCATGACTTTCAGATTGTGTGAAGTTACTATAGAAATCTCTCACCTTCTCCTTTGTTCCTGAGAAACATTTCACATTTGGAAATGGAAACATGTAAGGCCCTTATACAAACCTCTAAGATCCCACAAAAGTTGCATTTTGTATGCCTACAAAAGCCAGTATCCTGTGGCTGCTACTGAGAAGTACTATGTTGAGGTGTATGTCTTCATATACCTTTTACAACAGCAGCCTCTGTGTTCCTTAGTAGGTGGACCCAAACACACTTCTGTGATTGTGTTCAGGAGGGGAACCCCTGGGGCAGAGTTTTCTGTGATTGCACTCTGCTTTTTACATCGCAAAGTCTCTTGACAGGTGGGGTCTTGCTCTCAAGGCATATTTCTCATTGTCCCAGTGGAGGAGTGTGTGGTTTCTCTTCAATGGTGCAAATATCTTTAGCACTGTTTTTTTTTTCAGTTGCTTTGTCCCCCAGTGTAAGTTCACTGTTTTCTTTGCCAAATTGTGCATTTCCCACCTCTTTCTGTTCCAGTTTATGTTCTTTTTCATTGTAAACCTGGCTAAAAGCAATGAGTGGTAACCACTCCACTGCCCAAATACTGTGCTGTCTTGAAATTTCTTCCATCTAAGAAAGTTGACCCATGAATTTTTAACTCAGCCTCACTCAAGTTTTGAGGACAAATGTATCCAAACACTTTTCCACAGGGTATTTATGAATGACTTCTAGCCCAATTCCTACTAGAGTTCATATAACTCTCTAAAACCACTTGAGCCTGGCATTTTTGTACACATTTTCTACTGGCGTTATCACCAGAGTGACTCATTAGACTCCACTTCTCTAGTTCAAATCTAAAAACTCTTCAATATTTCTCCTGCATATCAGTTCCAAAGCCTTAAACCAACTGGTCATGTTTATCATAGTAATTACCCTTCCTAGTGTCTATGTTTTTATTAGATCTTTTTACCATTGCTATAACCAAATACTAGATAAGAAGTGGCCTAAGGGAGGACTGACTTATTTTGACTCATGGTTTGAGGAATACAATCTGTTCACAAAAGTGAAGGCATGGCAGAATTCATGGTGGGATGTGGCTGTGGCAGCTGGAGCAGGAAGCCCACTTTTACGTCTTGACAGGTCCTGAAGCAGAGGGTTCAGCCTGGAACTGGGACTCTTTAAACCCCTCACCCCAGTGGCCTATTTCCTCTCAGTAGGCCCCACCTCCTAAAAGTTCCACAGCCTTCCAAAACAGGGCTATCTTCTGCAGGGGATTTTCCACATTAAAACACAGCAGCTAACACAGATTGAGTGAGTGGCAGGAGGTGTGTATAGATGGAATGTTCTATGAAAGAGAATAGATTTGAAAAGGCATTCCAGGGGTTCTAATCAAAGTCCACAGATACCTAAATACTAAAGAGATAGTGGAGATGAATTTGTGCATCAAACCAAGGAAAGAGGAGAAAATGTTTCAGAGCAGATGAAAGAGATATTTTTAAAAGAAGCTGTCATCCTGTGTAGATAATCAAAACAAACTGAAGATGTTACTTTAATGGCCTCAAACTCAAACACCAGTAGGAAAAGAATCTTTTCATCTCATTTATTTTCCATGATGGGACATATTTCATTCAAAAATGACCAAAAATAATAAAGCATGTAGAAGAAAACTATTACGAAAATGAATTGACCAGTGATCTACTTTCTTAAGCTCCACGAAAAACTTTTCAGATAACTTGTATAAGTTTGCTATACCTGTGCATGGACGTGATTATATACAGCAATATAACTCCAATAAGGTTTGTGGAATGTTCTGCACCCACACTAAAGAGCTCCAACTACTCTACTTCTGAAATTGCTTTGTTACCTCTCAGACTACCCATCATTCAAGAGATATTTCTCAAAGCTTTCTAATGTTTTACTTACAGGAAATGTGGTCCTACCATCCCTTTAAACCCATTTCTTCTGATCTCCAGGTTAGAAATCTACTCTCATCAAAATTATACTTAACATCAGACATAAGACACTGATTGAAGAATTTGTGTCCTGTTACATAAGCAAGTGATTGATCCACTTAGGTACACAAATGCTGTGCTGGTGGAAGGGAATTCATTTTATTCTCTTGGAGTTACAATTCTAGATGACTGAAGTTGCTAGGCAACCCATTTTCAGATAAACAAGGTCCTAGATAATCTCACCATGGTGGACAATTAAGGGTAACCTGGACAATTTTAAAGAAATTCCTTTGCATTTCCAACTCATAGCAGAATAACTAATTTGTGGATGTGAGATCAGTTTTTCTAGCAACTGTGTTCATGAGTTCTCTCTCTTGGGAAAGTGTACATGCATGGCTGGCATGATTTCTTATGCCTCTTCTAACCACGCTTGCTTATTGAACAATAAATATTTTCTTCATTTGTATTCAATCAAACTCTTGCTAGAGGACTAAGAGGGGCAAAAGCTGGAGAGCCGTATCCTAGACTAGCATTCCTGACATGTTACTCTATTACAGAGACAAAACAGAAGTCTCCCCAAAGTACAGCAATGGTTTGAGATGGATGGAAGAGCAAAGGCTGCTAGAGTTCCAGCTGTGTGCCAGACACTGGGCCAGATGCTCTAATATCAATTACTCCATTTATAATATCTATATGGCAGAGACCATTAACTGGATTTTACAGATGAGATTCTCAGTGAAATTAGTGGAATGCTTAAGGTTGTGCTGCCAGAATTGGATAGACTTGGAGCTATAATCCACATTTCATATTTGAAGGCCAATATTCTTTCCCTTCTAAACAACACCCAGAGGAGTCTGGAAATCTCACATCCCAGTAGGAATGAAACAGGACGTGGGTGGATCATTAGTGTTTTCCCATCATTCTCTTGTAGAGTGTAACTTCTACTCTTCTAAAGAGAATGAGAGGTCCTGTCATTCAGCCTTTGAAATCCAGACCTCTCTCCACCTGGTTTCTCTCATTTCCCACAATCATTTCCACTTCCCCCTTATGAATAAAAAAAAAACTATTCACAGCCCTCCAAATCACTTCCTCTATGATTTCCTTTTGTGTTTGAACTGGCCTAATAAGAACTCAAGGTGGGAGAGATGGTTCAGCAGCTAAGAGCAATGGAGGCTCTTCAAGAGGGCCTGGGCTCTATTGCCTGCTCACAACCATCTGTAACTCCAGATTCAGGGATTCCAAGGTCTTCTTCTGGCCTTCATGTGGTGCACAAATAGGCATGAAGACAAAACACCAATACATATAGAAATAAAATTAAACAAATCTAAAAGTAATAGGTATATCCCTCTCCTCCCTCCATCTGGACTTCTCTCTCTGCCTTCAAATTTCCCCTTACACATAACTTCTCTGGGAACAACTAGTTGAATGCATTTTCTAAGTCTTTGGTCTTTTGGAAAACTCACAGACACTAAATTCAGAAGAAACAAGCTGACATCTATCCCATCATAATAAGAAACACCTGTCTAATCTTAAATGAATCATTACTTTTAAACCTGTTTAACAATAGAACAGAGACATCAAGCTGGTGAGATGGCTCAGTGTGTAAAACGCTTGCTGCCAACTCTGGCGAACTGAGTTCAAATCCCTGGAATCAAAATGAGAGGAAAGTTGACCTCTGACCTTCACACATTCAACACAAAATAAATGAATGAATATCTTTTAAACCAGAGATGCACCTTACATCTTGTTCAACCAAGATAGAGACAGTGCAGTGTGACCAGCTGGGGCACTGCCCTCGGGAGTCAACCTCCCTGAGTCAGATCCTGGTGACATTACCTTGAGCAGATACTGGGATTCTCTCAGTCTGGAACTGCAGAATTATTATCTGACAGCTGTACCTATGGAGCTGTGAAGACTGCAGCAAATAGCAATGTGCATAGAACACTCAGCAGACTGTCTATAGATCATAACTCCTCAACAAATTGTAATTCTTCTTGTTTTCTACCTACCTTACCAGGTGGATGCTAAAATAATTAAAACAAAAGACCCTGAGCTAGCAATGTGTTGAAACTGGCTTCTTTCTGCTTATAGCGCTCCATTATTCAGTGTTAGCAACTTGGCCAACAGACTGATAGCAAGCTAGGAGCTTGAAATCAGCTACGATGTCAGCATTTCACTACAGAAACCAGCAAATGTAGGAACTGGAGAGATGGTTCAGTAGTTCAGAAAGGTGGCTGCTCTTCCAGAGCATCCAAGTTCAGTTCCAGGAGCCTATACCAGAAAAGTCACAACCAGTAACTCCAGCTCCAGGGGATCCCATGTCTTCTTCTGGTTTCTGTACATGTAACACACACACACACACACACACACACACACACACACACACAACTTTATGCATGTAAATAGAAATAAAAAAGAAATCATCAAATGTTATAAATCAGGAAGAGGGATGTTGGGACCTTGTTCTCTTTATTTACTTTTCCCCAGAGTTTATTGTTTTATTATTACACTGTAACCAGCACATAGCCATGACTGTGCCTATAATACAGCAAACACTGTCTGAGTGTGTGAATGTGCATGTGAGTGTGCATGCGAGCGGGTGCATACATGCATGCTTGTGTGCGTGCATGCGTGTCTGTGTGTCTGTGTCTGTGTGTGTAATGGGAAGGCACACATTCTGCCATTTGAATTATCTTCAGACTATCTTCTCTGGTCCCAATCTCCTACAGTAATTTCTGTCATAACTCATTCCTCCACCAATTCCCTACCTGCGCTAAAGCAGCCCCACTTTCCTTCTCACCTTGCTAATGAAAGGGCACCATCTAGTGTCCAAAACAGCAATCCCTAGTAAAGGAGTCTCCACTACAACAAAAGTCAGTACAAAATACCACCTGGAAGCTAAATCTGGCCCTCCACTCAATTTTACAAATAAAGTTTTATTGTCAAACAGCATATCCAATCATGGAACAAATAGTCTAACACCCTCTTTACACTTTCACATTAGAGTTGAGACGTTATTGTAGATATAGTAGGATCTGGAATGCCTAAAAATTTTACTATGTTGCCTTTTACATAGAAAGCTCTCTGGCCTCAACCTACTGTGTAATCTGTCTTTACACTGGCCCACCTGTGTGCTCAGATCTCAGCATCTCCAGAATTTTGGCTCAATCATAATTGATGCTTCACTGTTGCACAGCTAGCCTCATCCCCCAAATCCCTATGATGAACAGCACTACAGTGAAGGAGTGGCATTTCAACGCAAAACCACAGAACTGTCCCTAAGGTAAAGAGCTCACCCTGTCACCAGGAGAAAAATGCTCTCAGAGAGTCTGCTGTCCTCTGGCCGTGTTATTTGGGGCAAGGCAATTAGAGTTCCTGAAGCAGGGCTCCTTCATCTGTTAGGTGAGTCTTAACAGCATTGTTTGCCTCCTTGGGTTGTTGTTGAAACAAATGAGACCATTTATTAGCTAGCCTTTCAAGAGCTACAAAAACAAGTTCAGTAATGTTAGCTTTTATTACCTATATTGCCAAGGGTGGGGTAGATGACTTTCCTTATTAATTACCCACTGCTCTGTGAGAACACATGGGCTCCTAGTCTGAATGTGCTTCTGCTACAACTCCAACGATCCAGCTCTGGTCCTGAATTCTACCTGTGCCCTTCCAATATGAGTGTTTCCTCATCTGCAACCCAGAATTAGGTGTGGCTAGAGGCAAACGTATGCTTAAGGGATGGAAAAATGAAGATGCAAGCATGACATGTGGGACACCCTAGAATAGGATATCTTCAGAGGTGTGGTAAGTTAGGCATGAAGCAGGAGGAGGTCCCAGCTGTTAACAGGGCTGAAAGCTCTCTCTTTACCAGGGCAGAGGAAGGGTCCTTGGTGAATCCCCCAAGCAGAAGACAGAGAAGCCAAGTCCATATCCATAATGATGGGAACATGTCCTTTAGAGATGTAGCTTGCTCTTCTGGGGCTCAAAACCAGATGTTCCCAGTACAGTCTCTAGGTCCTTGTCTTCTATACTCAAGGAGAATTCTGTGAGTTTTCCCTCTCCTTTCTGTCAATCATCTTTTGTATTTTTAAAATCTCTAATCCTTGTTCCTCTTGTACCTTACACATGCACGCATGCACACACACATACACACACACACACACACACACACTGTATAGAAGTGACATTGGTGTTTACTGTAGCACATGTCTTGCCTTATGTGGCTCACACACAGTCCCTTGCTCTCCTTCCCTGATTCTCATGTATACAAGCTTGATGGTTTCTGACTGCAGACAATTGTGACTCGTCCCTCTGGACCCTGTGGACAGATCACAAGTGTTGAAATTCACATTGTCTGGCAGTGACCGTTAACAACTGGTTGATAAATGTCTCTATTCTTTGTTCACCTTGAGAATAATTCTAAAGAGTGTTGTACATGCTCTCCTGTGGGTCTTGTAGATGAACAATCCCACACACAGCAGTAACCTGCTCAATGACAATTTAGGTTCCCTCTAACTCCTTTTTGCAGTAGTACTTATGCTTTGGTACTTCCCAGGAAGGCCATCAAATAAGCTGCTAGCATTCACTTGTTTCATGACCTTCATTCAGGGTGTCCAATGTCCAGTTAACTTGCTGGCTGTATGTCAAGCTCTCTTCTAAGAAACTCCCAGTGCAGAGAGGAAATCAAGATTCACTTGGTGACCTCTATCACCCAGAGTGCTCTGGCTTCTGGACCATCTTGTCATTCCCCTCCCATGACCCACCACACCCTCACTATCCTTAAGTCATGTGAGCACCCTTGCTCTTCCTTCGTTGTACCAAACTTTCTGAACCCAGGCCCCTGTCTCATGTTATCTGCTTATAAGATCCTTATCCCATCATTTAGCCCAGGTGAACCCTCAACCTTCAATTTTTAGCTTAAATGTCACATCTTCAGAGAAGCCATTTCTAATCACCTCACCTGAGCTAGTTTTCCTTCATCCCTACAATCCACCTGAATATTTCATTTATTTGCTGATTTAATTGCCTTCATAACATTTCATAATTATGGGCTCCATTGTTTGTTTACTTCTTTAATGACTATCCTCTTTCCTAATATTGGCAGCGACAAAGTCTGTTTGATTTACTTTTGTATCCCTAGTGCTAAACAGTGTCCCTGGCACATAATAGGCATGTAATGAATATGTGTTATATCAGTGGATAGATGAAGCTCTTGGCCAGTACATCTTGCCTTCCATTAATCCTATTTGTGTGCTCACTTTGCTCTCACCAAATACTCACATGTGTGATTAGATTCTCCATAGGGTTGTGGCCATATTTTCCTCTCCATGTCCCCAAAGAACCTTAAAGTGATCAATTAATCAAATTCTATTTGTTAGGAGGACAAATGGAAGGAGAAAGATGAATAATTCAGAAGTTTCAAGACTTTTGCAGTATGGCAGGCGGGCAGAATAGAGACCATCTTGGCATCTCAGTTTCAGTATCCATACAGTGAGGACAGGACCCTTCTCTATTTCACAGAGCAGACTTCATGTATAAAGGGTCTTATAAACTCCAAAGTGCTACACAAAAACCTTGCTTAATTCCCATGTGAGTTTGTGAATTGCTATACAATCCCCAGGCATTGACAATGCAAATAGCAAAAAGAAAAGAAAAAACAAAAAGTTAAGGCTTGAGAGTGTGCTGACAGTTTCTAGCTGTGTCCTGTGTGCTGTATGTTCTCCCAGTGCCCCTGAGGCAGGAAGCCAGAATGGGAGCTGCCTGGACCAAATAAGGCTACAACACATGAGTCTTTTCATTGCTTACAAAGGAATTCACTCAGCCAGTCTCTTGGTGAGTTGATTCAGGACCGTGGAGAGCAGGAACCTCAGTACCAGGATGCATTCTTACCCTGTGTAGGATACAACCCCAGGGGAGCCTCATTTGATAGATTCTCAAACGAAGTTTGGTAGAATGAAGCAAAGAACAGCAGAGGTTGTAGCTGACCTTGCTTTTGCAAGTTATAAATCCAGAAAAGGACACAGTGACATGGAAAGGGTGGAAGATGTGGAGAGACAAATCTTGCATTTCACCAGCACCCCACTCATCTGAGACACTGATTTCAGAACACAAAACCGAATGTGCATAGCCAGGGAGAACTCAAAGGCCTCCTGAAGTGGAAGCTCATGAGGTTCACCTTGAGATTCTCAATTAGGAAGGCAAGTGGGACCTTTGGTACCCAGAAGTCCTGAGTTTGTATCTCTCTTCCAGACCATATTAGCTGTGTGATGGGAGTCACTATTTAGACCTCTCTGGTATCATATTTTCCATCTAATTTATAAAGGTAACTCTACCATTGTCACTGCATTATCAAATGAGTATTTATTGTTAATTTGCTGTCCTTAATTTTTCATTCTGCCCCATATCCACATCTTTGCTTCATCAGGAGTGGAGTACCATTTTATCCCCTTTTATTAGGGTGTGACTTGATTGGTTGATGATTTATGAATAAGAATACCATCCACATGGTCTGGACATAATCTAGCAAAATGACTGACAAGTCAGGGAGAAATGTGTGGCACAGAGGCAAACCAGCCCAAACAGGATCTTGCAGTGGAAAGCAATGCCATTACAGCTACTCTGAAGGAAGAAAAACTCTACCCATTACACAGATGATCTAAGTGACAATCACCATTGTTTCAAGATACTGAGCCATGGGTCAGTTTGTTACACACCAATAGCTAGCAGATTCAACAATCAAAACACACCCGCTTCTCTGCGTTCCCATCCAAACTGCGTTACATCATGTGTGTACCTTTTGAGCAAAGTGTCTGACACAGAGAGAAATCCATGTCATCAGAGGCTTTTTCCTCCCCACCCCTGAAGGCTCGGATCATCTGGTGATTATAACCAGCTTCTGCCTTATCTTGTGTTCCCAGTTTCTGCTTTGGAGATGCCCTCGTGAGTAGAGAGAGAAGTGTTTTCCTTCCTTATTTTGTGTGCCTTGTGCCAATTAAATCAAATTTATGGAATTTACTCTGGTTGGTAATTATCCTGGGAAATTTATTTTGACCTGTTTATGAAGCTTCTTTGCCATCCTCCCTTCCCCCTTCCCCACCTTTCCTAGCTGTGGGGCAGAATTATGACAGCAAAGTCTCAATTGCAAAGGAGAGAAGCTAATGCATTATTTATTTCATTGTATTTGTATTTATGAAGACAGGAAAGGGATGTCAGGCCATTCAAATCTCTTATTAGAAAGAAGGGGAGTAGCACGGACTTGGTTTCCTGGGCTCCCAAAACTTTACTATCATCATGTTCAAAATGAAACTAATTGTACTCCTAAGCCCCGAGTAGTTCTTACAAGGCCACACAGCTCATTAGTTTATCCTGTTGTTTATGCATCTTTCATTTTCTATGCCAATAGTGATGACACACAGGGGTGCTGGGGATGGAAAACTTGGTGCAAAACTCTTTCTGTCAGGACTGTGTGTGATCTTGCATAAGCTTCTCGACTCCTTCCTACGGTCTCAGTTTTCTTATCTAAAATGTGAGGGTGATGAATGACCACCTCAGATACTTATAGGGTCAAAATGGGAGGTTCTCAAGAGTTCAGAGCTGGCTAAAGAATTGCTCTGTGTTACCTGTGGGCTTCTGCTGCACTCAGTTCTAGGGATCCAGACATGGCAAGACGTGGTCCACTGCTGACCAGTCTTATGTTAGGCATGGAAAAAGCATCTAAGTGGGCTACAGACAGAGTTCTATGGGGGAAAATGGAATCCAGTCAGCCTAGCCAAGGGTGTGACGTCAAAGAAGAGTTCCTGATGAAAGCGACATTTAAACTGGATTTATTGTCTCCTAATATTATCACTCCTGCAGGGATGAGTATTCCCAAAGTTCGCAAAGTTCCCCACATTCATAAGAAATCAGGGGACTTAAATGACTCAAAAATACAGACAACTCATAGTGACTAATCCCCTAGGGTGAGCCTTGTATGTTGTCATAACTTTTCTTACTTGATCTTCATAAGCAGGTAAAGTAGTTTTCATATGGGGAAATCGAGTCTCAGAGAAGTTGACGTGCCCAAAATGGCATCTCTCTCTCTCTCTCTCTCTCTCTCTCTCTCTCTCTCTCTCTCTCTCTCTCTCTCTCTCTCTGCATTGTTCTTTTATCACATTTGAAGGGAAAACAATGAGTTGTTGGGTTGCTAAATAAGGAAAAACAAAAGCTACAATGGGATATCTATATGAACATCCCTAAGGTTCTGGAACCATCAGAAAAGGGCAGGGGAGCCAGAGGTCCAAGGAGAACCAAAGGAAAAGTGTCTTCTGGACATGACACACCACTGTACTTACGAATGCACAGCTGCTGCATAAGACCTACACAGGATCAAGTCAGTAAACACTCTAGGGCAGGTGGAGAGGTGTTTAGGAGCCTCCAAGCCTAACTGAGGAACTATGGACAGTTGATGGCTTCTGGAGGAGGGAAAGTAAGTTTTCTGTAGGCCAGCCATGCTCCAATAGGTAACCCCACATTTGTGAGTGTATGGGGAGCACAAACTGGACTTAAAGGGTTATTTAAAAGAGGAAGAGAGAGGGAAGGAAGGAGAGAGAGAAAAAGAAAGAGAGCATAAAGTTGGGTGAGGACAGGATCTCAAAGGAATTAGGGGAGAAATGAGGGTGCTGAATATGATCAAAATACATTATATGAAGTTCCCAAAAGGCAATAAAAATACTGTATTTTTTAAAAGAAGGAACATCTAGTTCTGCCATCAATTCTCTCTTACATTTCTGAAATGTCATTAATAATAATCATTAAATGAGTTAAAATCTAAAACCAGAATCAAAAGTGAGACTATAACATTCCCTAACTTTATAGGCCCTTTTTTCTCAACAACTCTGGTTGTTGAGAAACCCTTCAAAATAATTTCTACCCAAAGCCCATAGTGACAACATCTTAGATCAGAGCTGGTATCAGTGTATATTAGGTTGAAATTCTCTTTGTAAATACAAGAGTATAAAAATTAATTCTCCATTTCTTCTGCCTTTAAAATTGGAACAGAAAACATTAGATAATAATGCAATAATATGGCAAAGATGTGAATATATTTAACCTTTAAATTGTGACACATTAGAGGGAAGGAAGGGAAAGGAAGAGAATCAAGAAAGAAATAGGAATAGAGGAAGAAACAGGGAAGACACCACAGAGGGGAGGAAAAGCTGGGCCACGGGCAGGACCTGGTTCATAAAAACCAGACCCAAAGGGAAAATAGACAAATGCAAAAGAGAACCGTGGGAGGGTTGTGAAAGAGCTACCTTAATCAAGGCCCTCCAAAGACACAGACCAGTAGAGATATGGAAGCAGTGGTAATGAACCAGAAGATATCCATATATAAGAAGTCTCATGGGAACTGGACAGGGTGGGACTTAGTCCAAACACAATGTCTGAGAACTAGAAACTCTCATGTCCAAGGCCCAGAGACAATGGAGGTCCCACACACATCAAGAAGACTAAAGCACAATTACCCTTTCTCTACCTTTTTAGCTCAACAGGTTGGAGGACTCCATGCACATTGGTTTGGTTAATCTTTCCTTTGTCTACAGTTAAAATACTAATTAATCTCTTTCAGAAATGCTCTCACACATATATCCAGAAATAATCTCATGCCAGGGATCCCAGGGCATTCCATAGCCCAGTCATGATGACATAAGGTCATCACAAGAAGAATGCTGCCGAGAAAGAGGATAGGAAAATCCAAGCGTGTTGGGGAGTCAGGTAGAGGGTGCTGCAAGTGATTAGTTCTAGTGTGAGGCTCCACTTATCCATAGCTCAGTTGTTTCCTTGTTTCTTTTAGTGAACTGTAGGGGTGAGCCCACAAATGTCCATGCCCCAAAGGGGTGTGGACAGGGGCACGCAGGACAGGTCAGGATATAAGAGCAAGAGAAAGCAAAAGTCCTCTCTCTTGGAAGCTAGTCACGTTCCTAGAGCTCCTATATCCCTGTAAGTAAATTCTATATTCAATAAATATTTTAGACCTCCTTTTTCAGATAGTGTTATTTCTGTCGTTAGTGAACTGATTGTCCCATAATCTTAAATCTTAGTTTCTCTGCCACTCTGCCCCTTAAAGGACCTCGATACAACAGAACATCCTTCCAGGAGAAAATTATTCTCAGGACAAATAAAAGTAGTTCTCTAAAATGTGAGGGAAATAAGATTCAGCACAAAGGCTTTCCCTGTTTGCTAATTCGGGGTGTTACCAGAAAATCACTTTGCTTCAAATTCTATACACTCCCTAGAAAGTCAAGTTCAATGTGCCACTTCTCTGGAGGTCCTTTAAAGCCTATGGTCTTGAAAATAACTCAACCAAACCAATTCTTAGATGGAGAGGACACTGAAGAGAAGCAGGGCAGGAACGAATTGGTTTTTCTGAAACACAGGAGACCTCCTATATGAACAGAGACCTCTGGCCACACTAACTGACAGAGCCACAGTAATTGCTGAGCTTCTCTTGAGGAATTTTCTTTTCTCCCTGAGTTGTAGCTCTTGCAGCCTTTCGATGTTCGGGCAGTAGGTACTGAAGAAGACCAGGGAAGATGAACCCATCTGGTCTGATATCACTGTGTGGGGCCTCAGTTGCTACTGGGCCTCAACATGCTAAACTGACATATGTGTTCCTTACACTTAAGGGACCAAGGCAAGAGAACTTGAAATAGTTCTTGTCTGTTCATGTCCCTCTGTCTCTTCACCCTGGAAACAGCCAGTCAAGACCAGACTGGATCCTTGGGCAAAGGTGACCAGGAGTTCCACAGATATGGAATCTTCATTAGTGCCAAAGACCCCATTGTACATAGTACAACATCATTAGAAGACTTTCCCCTTCATTTTACCACCAAAAGGAGGAGAGAAGAAGAGGAAGGAAGAGAAGAAGGCAGGGAAGGAAGGATGAAGGATGGAAAGAATGAAGGAGCAAACAAATGAATGAGCCACTGTGTTTATGTAATGACACAAAAATTAAAGTTATGCCAAAATATATAAAATTTTTAAGAAGTTAATATTGTAGTTTTAAGCTCAAATGTCAAAAGCTATCCTCTACAATCGCATTGGCGACATTGGCTTTATCGCTACAATAGCTTGGCTAAGCCTAAACACCTTCAAGCTCATGCTTTGGGCACTGGTACTATGCTGAAGGCTGTGGAGCCTTTAGGAGGTTTCTCTTTTTTCTATTCCTGATAGAAGGGAGAAAGAGTTTTGGTTGTTTTCTGTTTTGTTTTGGTTTTTTGTTGTTGTTGTTGTTGTTGTTGTTTTTCACACTTCCATGTTTCAGTCCACCATACTGTGTGTAAGGGAGACACAGTGAAGCCACTTAACTAGACTGCTTCATGGGTAGAAAGTTGGTTGAGGGAACAAACAGCTGGGCTGCCTCAGAGAATAGAGGACAGCAGCTGTGGGAAAAGCCTTGTCAATTTTGTTGGGACAATAGAAGTGGGAGGTGGAGAATTGGCCAGAAGAGTGTAGGAGTTAGCATGGGGATTTTGAACTGTTATAGGCTTTCAGGATATTCAGGAACTATCTGCCCTTTGCCAGAGGCACACTGTTGAGATCAGATAAGGGAAATTGTGGTTTCTCAGACTAATGGAAACCCACCTCAAGATATTACTGAGGAATGTTGAATTTAGGTTTCTGTTTATCCAACAGCAATTCCTTTATTTCCCAGTTGGAGTCCTGCCTAGGTTGGGCACAGGAAATTATTTTAGGACATTGTCAGCAGCACTGCCTTGGGAGGGGGGAGGGATGCATTTGTAACCCAACCACGGAGAAGTCACAGTGGTAAAGAGCTTGAGGAAGTAGATCACAGCAAATCCAAAGTCAGGAACAGAGAGCAATGAGTGTGTGTGTGCTGGTGTTCAGCTTGCTTTCTCTACTTCACACAGTGCAGATTCCCCTAGCCAGGGGACGATCCTGCCCATAATTAACATAATTCTTCCCACATCAATTAATTAATCAAGACAATTCTGCACAAGCATGTTAAGAGGCCAATCTCCCAGATGCATCTAGATTTTATCAAATCTACAATTAGCATTAATCATCATGGCTCACCTGGTGGAAATGGGCTACTGGGATGGCTTTGAAGGTTAGACTGGGCTCCTGGTTCCTGCCTGATGCCTCTGCTTCCTGGGTGCTACTTTATAATGAAGACTCCACATGCTCCTGCCACCACAAACTCCACCTTGCCATGCCTTCCCTTCCATGATGAAAAGTGTTAACCAAAATAATCCCTGCTTCCCTAAAGTTGTCTGTCAGGTATTTTAGTCATATCTACAAGAATAAAATCACTACTCTATCGGCATCAAAGTTCCCTGTCTATGATTACCACACCATTTATTCTGCCCAGAAGTAAGTGTTAGTTAATAAGTAGCCTTCCCCTTCTTGCGCATTGGCCTACATGTCTGCATAGGTCTAAAGCTTAGGGGTGATTTTATGTCCATAGGTAGGATTATGTTCTATAATTCTCATTTATTTCTGGTATTCATCAATATATCCTTCCAAGATTTCTAATTAAACATGACAGAATGTAGTTTCCCTTCATTATCTTTAGTTATTCCAATAGTGTGATGGCTAAAAAGAATATTTCCAGTCTCTCACCATGAGGAGCCATGCTGAATTGAATGCCTAGTGCATGTGTCTAGCCCAAGTGCTCAAGCATTGCCATTTATATCTTGGAGAATTGCCAAGATAGTTTTCTAGCTGAGGCCCATAGAAGGGAGGAGTGTTTCAATATTACATGAGATGTTAGAAAGAGTGGAGTTGAGACGTTAAGAGTCCCGAAGGCTAGGCTAGGCTGCTCTAGGACCCAACACCCACTAGAACTGTCAACTTGGACACCCCCAAGGCAGCCTGAGAGGAGGAAGTCACTATAAGTCTGTGATGAGTAGGTAGGCAACAAAGATTAAAGGCAGAAGAAACGGTGACAATGATGAGCCAATGGTAGGGTTACTAGAAAGCGTCCAACGAAGGGAAGTAGAAGGCCCACTGAGATCCTAAATGCTTCAGCTTTAGTCCTGGCTCGCCTGTCTTCCACCTGTGCAATTTCACCCATCTAGTAAATGACAAATTCAGGAATTGAATCTGAGCATCTTGGCTCAAACTCGTAGCCACAGGAAAGATTTGCAAGCCTGTGAGTACACTGACCTGAGCATGTACTTACCAGACAGACCAGAGCAGGACACTAGAGGGAAGTGATCCAAGAAAGGCAACAAGCAAATCAAGCCCCAGCTAGAATGTGCTTGAGGGACTCTAGTCGGCCCAGGCCTGGCAAACACGGCTCTGGCAGGCCTTGTCCTCCTCTCCCCATTCCCTCTGCCTCACTAAAAAGTGGATTGATTGCATTCCTAAAGCTAGCCACCAAGGTCCAGCTACCAAAGTATTAAAATCCAGTAACCAGAAGGCCCCTTTGACTACCTAATCAAATTATCCCACCACATCCTAGCCAATTCTTACACAGAGCTCCCCTTTGATTCTTCTTAAAAAGTAGACCTGCAAGGTCATTGGCTGCTGTTTTTCTGCTTGAGTCAGAAAGCAGCCATGGCAACTTTTCTTCCCTGCTTAACAAAGGATTTCTCTGTTGAAACAGATGTTTGAGTATGGTTTTGCCTAATCTAGGGTTCGAGAGGGAATCCCCCACCCCACCCCGTAGATGGGTCCCCTTCCATGCTGGACCCTAGCAACCTTAGAATGTCCATGCTCAGTCTCCAAGGTGGTAGTGTCAGGCTCTTGTGCCCGCTGCAGCCATGCCACACAACAGTTAACCAGCCCCACAGAAAGCAGCAATGTTTGGGGGCTGCAGAGTCCCAGTGGAAGTGCACTAACCATAGTCTGCACCATCCATCACCCTTACCCCCAGAAGGAGACAGCCTCTGGTTGGAGAATTAAACAAGCTGTTTCCTTGCAGAAACAAGTGTTGGTGACACAGCTGGCCTTGCTCGGAGTCTGGATGAGAAATACAGAGCTAAGGATCAGGCAGATTTTCTGGTCAAAAAAGAAATGGGGAGATGAGAAGCAGTGGGAGAGAAAAACTAAATTAAAAAGACAGATAATGAAAGATAGTGAGTTTGTTAGAAGACAGAAGAAAGCAGGTTGTGAGGGAAATGTTTCCTCAGATGGAACTCTCTAAATCCCTTTGGAGAATCTCAGGCTAATGAAAGATGATGGATGGATGGATGGATGGATGGATGGATGGATGGATGGATGGACAGAAGGACAGATAAATAGATTTGTGAATATGGATATAAACATATATTTATATCTTTTCATTTTGATGAGTCCCTAAAAAGCATAAGTATATTTTGGATTACTTATCTACCTGTTGGCCCCAGGGTAACCTATGAAAAGCTGTGAGTTATACTCCAGAGCTGCCTGCAGGACCAGGCTGGCTCCAAGACCTGTCTTGAAGTCGGAACAGGCTTGCTTTCTTTATGTCACCAGCCCTGCTGCTCCTTTACTGCTCTCTCCTGGAAACTTCCTGAAGATATCTGCTATAAGCAAATCCTCACATCAGG
This sequence comes from Mesocricetus auratus, assembly GCF_017639785.1. NCBI lineage: Eukaryota > Metazoa > Chordata > Mammalia > Rodentia > Cricetidae > Mesocricetus > Mesocricetus auratus. The sequence goes on along the minus strand of NW_024429209.1, from coordinate 7,815,222 downwards.
GCTTGCTTCTGGGAACCCAGCCTAGGACTCCAAAGTAAGTACAGTGGCTACTTTCTGGTCTTGTGTGTTAAAACTCACTTATGCTCCTCCCGATCCTTTTCATTTCAGGCTGGCTGAAAGGAATGGATAATGGTGGGTCAACTTGAAGACCCCAGTGATAGCAGAGCCTCCTGAGGTAACATGTAGAAGCATCTTGCTGGACTCTGAGATGAGCGAGAAACAAGCTGTTCGTGGGCTGAATTGCTGGGATGCTGGAAGCTACTGTCACCCACAATAAAACAGAAGCTGGAAAGTCCTCAGTGAGGTCTATAATGGGAGAGACACAACTGAGGGAATCCAGGTCCATCCCTTGGCTGGCCCCAGGGAATCCAAGCAGTTTGGGTGTGTAAGTTCAAGGTACCTGTTGCAGAATAAGAAGACTGAAGGAAGCTCCACCAGGACCAGAAGTCCCAGAAATCAACTATGCAGAAACTCCTAAATGTCTGGGATTCTTTCAAAGGAGGGCCTGTCAAAACATTCCATCTAATGCCTCTCTAACAAAGGCTAGCATTATTATTAATATAGAGGCCACTTGTGATTATCCGTTCTCCCTCTCATCTTAAAAGAGAATGATGCTTGCTCTATGGAAAGACCCCTGACACAACCTTTGTTGTGTAAAAGGGGGATAAGAGGAGATTGAGAGAAAAACACTAGATCACTTCAGGGAAGAATATTCACAAAGAGAACTGAGGCCATAGGGTTGGAAAGTCAGGAAGAGAAACAGAAGAGCTGGGTGACTGAATGTTAGGGAGATTCAAAGAGGCTTTGGTAGTGAACACAGAAAAAGAGCCCATGTGGTGGCATACCCTAGTAGGCAAAGTTGTAAACAGGGTGAGGCAAGAAAAGCATGAATTCAAAGCCAGCCTGTGTTACAACTTTGTGCCGGCCATGAAGACTCATGTCTATAATCCCAGCACTTGGAAGGTGGGAGCAGGAGAATTGAGTTTTGCAGAGTAAGATCCTGAATCAAGAAATAAAAACATGTTCTGGATGGATCTGAAAATTGTTCCACAAGAGAGAACTCATGCTTGATACTATAAACCTGGTCAAAAGCCCATAGTTATGGAAGCTATGGGCCCTGAGGAGGAGGAGCATGCTGCTACTGTCTATTAAACAGACATATTGTCAAGCTGCCTTCTAAATATTTCTTGTAATCACTAAGAGATTAGTGATCCCAGTCTGCACTGACTGTACTGGCTGCAGACTCCATTCCTAACAGTAGTTACTAACAATTGATTACAGCTAGGAGAGGGAGAATCATTTTCTTTTTCAGAGAAGAGACCTCAAAGTAGTTTGCTCATACCTGTGCATGCAGCACTTAGTGAACTCACTGATACACACACACACACACACACACACACACACACACACACACACATATTTTTAAGAGGACATGGAGGTAGGAGGGGCCTTATTGGAAAAGTCCAGAGGAAGTAGGAAGGGGAGTTTGGGGATAAACACAATCAAGATACATTGCATACATGTATGAAGTTATCAACAAATAAATAAAATAATTGTGTTTTTTTAGAAGAAGAGGGGGTAGCATAGCATGAATTCATACTCAGATGGGGGTACCTGCCATCTGGGTGAACAGTGTTAACAGACACAGAGTTCTAAAGAGAGGAATTTTTATTATAATCTCATGATCCTCTCTGCATTGATGAGGGTCTCCACTACTGGCATTTCCTCAAGATACAAGACTTGAAATGTTCATGCTAGACTGTTTGTAGGAACCTAGTACCACAGCAGCTGGTCCAATTAGACCCTAAGAGATCTCTAGCCACTTCCCAGGGTCTCCAGCATTCTGTAGTAGAGTAGAGCACACATCTGCCCATTTCCATGATTGAAAGCATGAAAAATATTTTATCCTGGAAAATTCCTGAACCTTGATGATGAAACTTAGCCATTTTTCACTATCCAATTCTGTACCCCTAAGCTGTCTGCCTGTGCCTCTAGCACTTACTGTCATCGCGTGTCTGTCAAGTTAACAGATACTTTTTTTACTGTTTAACTTCATTGTAAAGCTGAAGAGTAATACTGAGCATTTTTCAAATATTTGCATACATACATATATTTATTTAAAGTGCATATGTGTGTACCTGAGGGTGTGTATGTGCACCATGTGCATGCAGGAGTGCACGGAAGTCAATCACACATACCCTGGAGTAACGGGGTTGTGAGCCACTGTGTGAGTGCTGAGAACTGAACCCAGGACATCTGCAGGAGCAATTAAGTGCCCTTAACTTCTGAGCCACCTCTCCATCCCCAAGCATTGTCTTTTTTATCCTTACCTATCTGTCTTATACTCAATAAATGTACTTATTTCTGTCTTGTCCATCACTCTCTTCTCTGTCTCTCTCTAGTGCCTTTAAGATTATCTGATTCATGGTAGATGCCTGGTAAATGTTTGCAGAGGGAATGAATGAATCAGTCTATCTATCAAATTTGAGTAGATAATACTCATAGTCTCTGGGTAAGACAGGTCATAGCATGCTTCATTACTCTTCAAGTTTTCCCACTAACATTCATCTTCGCAATGCAATTGCCCTGTGCTTACAGGTGGGACCAATTTTAAACAATGACACACTAGGGTAAGAAAGACAAAGTATGAGCAAGGAAGCCAGAGCCAGAGCACACTTATTCTATTTCCTGAGTCGATACAAAGGCTCCAGTGACAGATATCTCATATTCTAAGCCAAATGCAAATCTAGCATTTTGATTCAAAAAATGAACTTTCATATAAGGGCAAGACAGTGAGTCTGGAATCATGAATTCCCGATCCTCTGCTCACTAGCACAATGGTTTTTTAGTCAAGTTACTTGACATCTCTAAACCTATGTTCCCCTCATCAGTACAATGAGCATGATGATATTTCTGCCTTTTAGGAGATGTGTGATGGTTTGTAGAGACAATCTTTGTAAACAGAATCCAATGTGGACTGTAGGTCTTTCCTTCTCAGCACATACATGATGAAGATATTAAAAAAGAAAACATGTTCTGAGATGTTCTGTTTGACAAAGAAGAACTCTCTACAGGACTCTAGTGGCCTTCAGTTTCATCAAAGGGAAGAATGGGGCCATTCATAAACTCACTGGCCCCAGCTATCTACCCAGGAGTTCCCCCCTTCATTTAGTAAAGTTGATGAGGGCAAAAGGGGGAGGTTTTTGTGTTGTGTGCCTGATTGCTTCTTGCAGTAACAAGGAAAGGACAGTTTCATCCATTTATGATCATTGGAAAATTTGCAATTGTGACTTGATCTCTAACAGAAGAAACTGTACTGTTTCTGCTCCTTTTATTTTTACAGGGAATGATGGGAAAAAATTAAATAGATGAAGAAGGTTAAAGGCAAATGTTCTTTTATAGGAATTGATGTAATTATAGGTAATTTAATTTCAGTTGAGATGTTGCTGATAAAGCTGGAGAAATTTCTGTTCTGAGGTGACTACCTGCTCAGGTGTTGTCTGATCACATGACCCAACTGCTACAGCAACAAACTCTTGGGAAACAGGGATCTGCAGCCTGAGTGAAGAAGCTAATTGTTATTCTTCAAAAAAGAAATGGTGTGTTAAAATTATACTGTATGTCAAAATACAACATTCTTGCAATGATATTTACATTTCATGGGTGTCTAAATATATTTCATAATATTTAAATAGTTTTAAATGTGAGACTAAGCTACTTCAAGAGGTAAGCTTTCCTGTAACCTTTTATAGCCCTTCATACAAAGCCTTATACAAAGGTCTGATTGCTCTTTGAGAGCCATCTATTAGAACACAGAGAGAGGAGGGCTGAGTCAACACTGTAAATAGATTTAAATTCAGATTTTCTATTAAATGAAATTATTTGGGTATTTCTGTGAGGCAAATGGCCAAGGGATAGGAACGGCATGGATAATTACTGTCATTCCTAAAGTCATTCTGCTGAAGTTCACATAACCCACTGTTCTTGGAGAATTGGTGAAAGGGACCCTTCTGAAAATCAAAACACTGAGAATAATATTTTTCCCCACAGGATTAGTGTCTCATATGATAGAAGATGTCAATGGCTAACTTACAAAACTAAAATACAAAGAAAGAAATTCTTAGACCTAGAAGAAATTACATGTTCAAAAATACTTAAATAGAGAATTTCAGGTTGTAAAAAAATAGTACTTCCAATAACATTTTATCTTTTATTGAAATAATCACTGTATGAAATATAGATTATAATATCTATGTTTATAGATGAGAACACAAGAGGTTCAGAAGGGACTTTGTTTTGTTCAAAGTCAAACAATAGTAATAACTTATGTGTAGATCTCTCTTCATGGTACCATGCTCACAGTGAAGTGTTCATGAGGATAGGGTTGAGAACAAGTGATCCCAAAGAGATGATACTGGATGGTGACTCGGTGCTGGTCTGAGTTCTGTCCTGCCTTAACATGACTCAATGATTATTATCAACTGCAAATGCTGGGCCCCCATCAAATGACTTAACCTCTTTTCAGATTTTCCCATCATTGCCCTCAATGGATTACTGCAAAGACAAGTCCTGGGCCTATCTTCATAGACAGCAATGACATGCAGTTTGATGAGAGATACTGGATTTCAAAATTGTGTTCCTAGGAAACTTAGTGGTTCTGGGGATTTTTGTTGGCCTTGTAGTAGACAGATAATGTCTCTGACTTCGTCTGTTGACAAGCACTGATTACTTTTTGTTTGACCTGTGTTTGTGTAGGTGGATTTGGGGACTTGAGTCATGGTGGCTTGTGTATATGAGACCACCCTAGAAAATAAGGATGAATCGGGATAAAACAAGTTCATGGCTAGACTCTCCTAAGGATGGAGAGGAAGTGAGCAACTCTGGGATCTTCAAAACAATGAATTAAGATAATTTGGGCTGTAGGGTGATTCAATAAAGTGCTTGCTGCATGAGCATAAGAACTGAATTCAGAGCCCCAGTACTCATGAAACACCAGGCACAATAACATGTGCCTCTAATTCCAGCTCTGGAGAGGTGAAGATGAGAGCATCCTGGGATTGACTAGCCATCTAGTCTAGCCAATCTGTAGGGTTCAAGTTCAATGAGATACCCTGTCTCAGAAAATAAAATGGAAAGATACTCAAGAAGATATTGCTATCAAACCCTGGCCTTCATACACATGCACAGACACATGCAAACACGTAAACACACATACACAGGGTGAGATCATACATACACACACACACACATACACACACACACACCACTGACTTACAGTTTACATTTAATGATTATATAAATATTAAAAGCCATTAATATGCTCTAGAAACCTAAAATGGAGTTTGCATTCTATACATATTTTATTCCCTATTTTTCCTATATAAGACTCTCTAACATTGCCAGACTGCTTTTGGGTCCAATAAATGCCCCAAGCACACATGCATGAAACAGATTAAAATATCAGCATGGAAATAAATGGCTAGACAAAAAGACTCTTCAGACCTAAGAACTGTTATAAAACAGGAGAAAAGTAAAAGCTTCCTGGGAAGGAAAGGGGTTGGACCAATGGTCCAAGACCCTGGTCATTGGGCACTAATACCCATGCACAGAATCCTCTGCTGAAGGAGCCAGTGGAAGGTACAGTCAAGGAAAAAGCAAAAAGAAAGTAGGTAAATTCAGACAAGGCAAAAGGAACGGGTGAAGCTCTGGGCAAAACTAGGCAGTGACTTCATGAAATAATCCCAGTAGGAATGCTGGGTGTGGTGGTGACAGATTCAAATGTGCAGCTCACCATCTGCTTAACAGTGACCAACAAGTGTGCTCAGGGAGATGCAGTCCCAATGTCTTGCACCTGGTGGGAATAAAAGAAAAGTAGCTAATTACAATCAATGTCAGGACAAATACTAAAATTTTAATGGAACACATGAACAGTAGGAAATTTTAAGAATAGCTAGAGAAAGTGGGGGAAAGTCAAAAGACAATTAATTTTAGACTGGGGAGAAAAAAGGGGATGAGGGGCTAAAGACAACAGCAGAGTAGGATGGAAGCACAAAACATAGACACAAACATGGCAGTGAGGACAGCAGTCTTCCTAGATGACACAAGGTGATTCAAACGCAGAAAATTTCAAGTCGGATTTTAAAATTAACTCAACTGAAAGATATTTAGAACTGAAATACCTAAAGCATAAGGACGGATGTTTTATAGTAAAAATACGAAACAAATTCCCCAAACAAATGAGAGGGTGGTGTGTTCTCTTAGTATTAGCTGAAATCATTTTAAAGGTAAAAACCACTAAGAATAAAGGGAACCATTGCAAAAAAATTGCAAGGACATTTCCACACATGCAAAAAGATACCAATTCTAAAACAAGATTCAAAACATGCTATGAACAAAATTAATAGCCTTAGAGAAGATATTTACAGCCCATACAGATGATAACTAGAATCCAGAATCAATAATATAAAAACAAACTGCATAAAACAAGATGATGTAAATATTAATAATGAAGTAACAAAACGTCTATAAATGTTAAAAATAAACAAATAAGGCTAGCCTTGCTAGTAGAAAAAAGAATGTAAATTTTAGAAGAAAAAAGAGCACAATTGTACATTTATTAGATTTGTGAATTTTCAGAGTTTGATAATGGTGAACACTGTGGAGGATGAAATGACTATAAAACTTTCACAGCATGGATGGGAAGGTAGATGCTGTTCCCTATTGAGAATGGTCCAGTACCATTCAGCACTCTTAAAGATATCTCTGCTGTGCACAGAATCATTCCACTTGTGCATGTTCAGCCTTGAGCTACTCTTACAGTGTACCCAAGGACTCATACAGTCTTCAGTGCTGCAATTTACACAATAAAGTGCAAACAACTTAAATATTTCTCAGTAGAAGAACAAATAAACTGTGTTTGTTCACACAACATTAAAAGTAAAGGGCTAGCTTATATGAATCAAAATGGGAAGTCTAAAAAATATATATAATGTTGGGTGAACAAGAAACAGCATGCTGCAATTGATATGTGTGGTGGAATACAAAATATGCAAATTTTTGAAACACAAAGAACACTAGTTTATACCATTGAAGGATTCATACATATGCATACAGGTACTGGCTCAGGAATAAATGGCTTTGGGGACAGGGGACAGAAAAAAGGGAAGGAATGAAGAGGGTAACTACATCTGGAATGACTTGAATCTTTTGTTTAAAAGTTCTTAAGTAGGTCTGGCCAGGAACAAGTGGCTGGACATGCCAGAGACCTAGGGTAGACCAAACAGGACTAGCAGGAAAAAAAGTCAATGAAATGTTTTCCTAATGATATTCTGTTATACACACAGACTGGAGCATAGCCCAGTGAAATTAGAGAGGCTTTATCTAGCAACTGATGGGAGCAGTTGCAAAGACCCACAGTCAAACATTAGGCAGAGCTCAGGAAACCTCATGAAAGAGGGAGAGGAAGAATTGTGGGAGCCAGAGGGGTTCAGAACACCACAATATGACCCACAGAATCAACTAAGTAGGGTTCACAGGGGCTCACAGAGACTGAGGTGACCATCACAGACTATATGGGTCTGAGCTAGGTCTCTGCATATAAGCTATGATTGTGCAACTTGGTGTCTTTGTGGGACTTCTAACAATGAGAGTGGTGGCTGTCTCTGACTTTTTTACCTGCTCTTGGGACCCTTTTCCTTCTACTGGGTTGCCTTGCTCAGCCTTTATATGAGGGTATATACCTAGTCTTATCGTAATGTGTTATGCTGTGTTTGGTTGATATCTCTGGGAGGCCTGCTCTTTTCTGAAGGGAAATGGAGAAGCAGCAGATTGGGCAGAGGAAGGGGGGTGATGTGGAGATGGAAGGAATAGAGTGAGGGGAAACTACAGTCAGGATGTAGTATATGAGACAATATTTTTTAAGTTCTTTAGTAAGGGTGGGAAAATGATTCAATATTCAAGGAAGCAAAGCTGAACTAGCTCCAGCCTACCTAATCAAATCCACCCCCTAATAGCATGCTGCTGTTCTCTGTCTGATTCACAGGACACAGACAACATTTCAACGAGCAAATAGATCATCTTTGTTCATCTCTTTTCTCGTTGCTGTGACGTAATAGCTAGCAAACGTAATTTAAAGAAGGTAGGGCTTTCTTGGACTCACTGTTTGATGATGCAGTTCATCACGGCCAGGAAGTCATGACTGCAGGATTGGGAGACAGCTTATCACTCTGCATCAATCCAGTCAGGAACACGGAGAGGTAAAAGCTGAGCTTGGCTTCCTTTCTCCCTCCCTTTTATTAAATCTAGGGCACCAGTCCACAAGATAATGTCACCCATGTATATACGGTCTCCCCACCTCAATTAGCTCCATCCAGAAACTTCCTCATAGGCATGCCCCAAGATTTGTCTCATAAGTAACTGTAGGTACCATCGACTTGATTTAAAAAATACACTGATCCTAACACCATCCACAAGAAATTACTACTGACAAATCTTGGATATGTTTATTCTGGACTCTTTTTCTATAACTGTGACTGGTCTACATGACATACCCAAAGCCCAGGACAACAGACTGAACTTTCTACCCCTCAGCTTCTGTGACTTGTGGTGGATAGTGACTCTCAGGTGTCCCACATGAAGTACTTAAGAAATTATGATTCCTTCAAGGTTGCCCACAAAGGAGATTTTGCTTTGGGATTTGGTTGGGGTTTGGGTTTGGATTTTGGTTTTTGAAGCTCAGCTGCCCTCTCTCAGATCAAGAAGGGCGTGGGGCAGGCTGGGAGCTAAGCTTCCATTGAAGAGACACCTTTCTTCTTGTCTGTTTGTCTCACCCCCACAGTTTTTCTTCAATTATTATTTACATGTGCATTCTTAGTTCAGGCTCTAAAGAAAACCCTACTCTACCCAGTCAGTGGATTTTATTTATCCCGAGGCCTGGAGTTCTGATCAAGTGCTTGATGAAGATGGGATGAGCCATTTTGGCAGCCAAGCCTAACCAGTCACCAGCACTTACCTATCAGCATAGTCTTTGTGACTTCCTGATTCTTTGCACCCAACAGTCACTCATTAGGGAGTCCTAAAAGCCTTGTTTCCTGGGTTTAAAAGCCTATTACTTTATACATTTCTGTGTTGTCGTGTATTTATACAATCATTAAGGCTCTGAAGAAAAACATGCATTATTCAGTTAAATTTTACTGCATTATATGATGGGAAAGTATAGGCTGCAATAGAAGTCTTAATTTAAGGATTCATGTAGGTCTTGAACTTATTGATTATCATATTCCCTCCATTCTAAGGCATATAAGTTAATGTTTTTGAAAGTATTAGAATCAATGAATACATTTAGTGAATGTTTTTGCTCTCACCACACTCCTCTAAAAACCTATTAAACATTTTTTATTCATCCACACGAACTCTAGAATCACCTCAATGCATTCCAAGACATAGATCCCCATGAATAAAACTGAAGATAAAATTAAGTCAAGCCTGTAATTTAATTTGTGGAAAATGGCATTTTTATAACATTGAGTGTCCTTAAGCAATAATATGGTGTGCTTCTCCATTTATTCAAGTTTTTCTTTAGTTTCCTCAATTGATCACTGTCACTTTCTCCATATTACATAAACCTTATCAAAGTTATCATTTGTGTCTGCATTGCTAATGGAAATCTGGGCTGTTTTTCCATTATATTTTCAACTAGATTGTTAATATATATCAAAGGTGCTTTTAGTATTTCTTAAATAGCCAATTGCCTTACAGAACTACTTTCTTGTCACTGCTATTGTTCTTTGGTTGATCATGTAATGTAAGGTACACCAATAACTGTGTCACATACAAACAAAATTAATGTCACTTGCTCTATAATTTATTTCTGATGCATGTCTTATTACATTGACCATAGCCTCTGTAACATATTTATTTATTTACTTATTTATTTATTGCACATTTTTATTTCATGTCTGTGTGAGCCAGAAGGTGTGTGCATGGGTGTTCCCATATCCTAGTGTATAGATCAGAAGACAACTTGTGGAAATAGGTTCTCTCCTTCTACCATGTGGGTTAAAGGGATTAAACTCAGGTTGTCAGAGTTGGTAGCAGTCACCTTTGCCCATGTAGCATCTATAAAATTTTAAATGGAAGAAATAGAAGTGATTGTGAATAACCCTGAACTTTTATTACTAAGCAGGAAACTGAACATTTAATATAGACATTTTAACATACTATTTAATATGGGTGTGCCCTAAGTAATTAAGGTATTTCCACAAGTGATGGGTTCAAATGGTATCTAACACAACTTAGATGTTGCTTTTACACTCTGGAGTAAGTGAGAATTGGATTTCAATGTCAGCCCTGGGACTCACTTTAATTTTGGCCAACTTAGCCAGACTCATTTCCCTTCTGTTTAACTGTAAGATACTGACATTAGAGCAGAACCACCGGAGACCTGAGGACTGCACACAGCAGATCCCAGCCCAATGGTATTCAGCCTACCCAGAAACTGCCAAGTCCCATTCTCCACCCAAGGGACAGGCAAGGTAAGAGTAGGACTGTCTCCAGCCTGCTTTCCGTTGCCCTGAGCAGAACCATCAGAGACCTGGGAACTATGCACAGTGGATCCTAGCCTGATAGGATTCAGCCTACCCAGAGACTTCCAGCACCATAGTCCCTTTCTCCACCCACGGGGGCTACGTAGGCCTGGGCCTGTTTACAGCCCACCTTCCAGTGATCTGTGCACAACTAGCTGAGGACACAGTACTGCACAACTAGCTGAGGACACGGTACTGCACACTGCAGCCCCCATCCCGGCCGGAGCCAGCCCACCCAGAGACTGCCAGAGTCCAAGTCCCATTCTCCACCCATGGGACAGGCAAGGGTCCAGCCTACCCAGAGATTGCCAAGGTCCTGATATGAGGAAAGCCTCCATCCATGCAAGAGGAAAGCCACCAGGGTATTGGACCTGCTCCCACCCACTAGAAAGGAACTGTGGTCACATACCCACCAGGAGAGGAAGAGATTCCTTCTGCACCCACAGGAAGAAATGATGGGAAAGTGACAATGTAAAAACACACCCAATAACAGAAAAACCAATATGACACTGCCAGAAACTAGAGAATCTAAACCCACAAGATCTGAACAGCCCATTGCAGATGAACTAGATGAGAAAGACCTTTAAAAAGCTTCATGAAAATGACAGAGGCCCTCAAAGAAGATATGAGAAAAATCCCTTAAAGAAATGGAAGAAAAAAACAACCAAAAATGCAAGAAATTGAGGAAAAACAATGCAAAAATGCAAAAAATGGAAGAAAAGACAAACCAAAAATATCCAACATATGCAAGAAAGAAAGGAAATGGCAAAGCAAAAACTGCAAGAAACTATTCAAACAATTCAAGGGCTGAAAGCTGAAATGGAGACAATACAAGAAACACAGTCTGAAGGGATGCTGGAAATAGAAAAGCTGGCCAAACGGTCAGGTACTACAGATACAAGCATAACCAACAGAAAGCAAGAGATGGAAGAGATAATCTAAGGTGTTGAAGATACACTAGGGGAAATAGATTCATTGACCAAAGAAAATCTTAAGTCTAACAAATCCCTCACACAAAATATCCAGGAAATATGGGACACCGTGAAAAGACCAAACCTAAGAACAATAGGTATAGAAGAAGGTGAAGAAAACCACCTCAAAGGGGGCAGAAAACATATTCAACAAAATCATAGAAGAAAGCTTTGTCAACTTAAAGAAAGGCATGCCATTGAAGGTACAAGAAGCCTACAGAACACCAAATACAGTGAACCAAAAAAGAAGTCCCCTTACCACATAATAGTAAAAACCCCAAACATAGAGAATAAAGAAAGAATATTAGGAGCAGCAAAGGAAAAAGGCCAAGTAACATAGAAAGGCAAATCTATCATAATCACACCTGACTTCTCCATGGAAACTCGGAAAGCCAGAAGGTCCTAGATAGATATTCCACCAACACTAAGAGACCACAGATGCCAGCCCAGACTGCTATACCCAGCAAATCTTTCACTCACTATAGATGGAGAAAACAAGATATTCCATGACAAAACCAGATTTAAACAATATGTATCCACTAACCCAGCCCTACAGAAAGTTCTAGAAGGAAAACTCCAACCCAAGGGAGTTAACTACAACCAGAAAATCATAGGCAATAGATAACCTCACCTTACCAACAGCCAAAAGAAAAAAAGAGGTGGAAACCCACATATAATTCCACCACCATCAACCATTCCAAAACAAACAAGAATGAGGAATCAATGATCATTAATATCCCTCGATATTAATGGTCTTAAATTGCCCATAAAAAGACACAGGCTAACAGAATGGATTCAAAGACAGAACCCATCCTTCTGCTGCATACAAGAAACACACCTTAGCCTCAAAGACAGACATTACCTCAGAGTTAAGGGTTGGGAAAAGATTTTCCAATCAAATGAATCCAAGAAACAAGTGGAGGAAGCAATCCGAGTATCTAACAAATTAGATTTTAAAATAAAAATCAATCAAAAGATATGAAGGAGGGCATTTCATACTCATCACAGGAGAAATTCGCCAAGATGAAGTTTCAATTCTGAACAACTGTCCCGCAAATAAAAAGGCTTCCAAGTTCATAAAAGAAACATTACTAAAACTCAAATCACACATAAAGCCCCACACACTTATAGTGGGAGACTTCAACACCCCAATCTCACCACTAGACAGGACTACCAGACAGAAACATAACAAAGAAGCAAATGAACTAATAGAAGTTATGACCCAATTGGGATTAACAGACATCTATAGAACATTCCATGCAAATAAAAAAGAATATACCTTCTTTCAGCACCACATTCTTCTCAAAAATTGACCACATACTTGAAAACATAACAAATCTCAACAGGTACAAAAAATTGGAATAACTCCATGCACCTTATCAGACCACCATGCTTTAAAATTAGAATTCAACAACACAAATTCCAGAAACCCTACAAACTCATGGAAATTGGATAATGCACAATTGCACCATTTCTGGGTCAAGGAAGTAATAAAAAAAGAAATTAAAGACTTCCTATAATTCAATGAGAATGAAGACAAAACATACCCAAATTTATGGGACACTTTGAAAGCAGTGCTAAAAGGGAAGTTCATAGCACTAAGTGCCCACATGAAGAAACTGGAGAATAGTTACACTAGAGAATTAACAGCACAACTAAAAGCTCTAGAACACAAAGAAGTAAATTCACCCAAGAGTAGATGCCAGGAAATAATCAAATTGAGGGCTGAAATTAATGAAGCAGAAACTAGGAAAACAATACAAAAAATAAATGAGACAAAGAGTTGGTTCTTTGAGAAAACCAACAAGATAGACAAACTTTTATCCAAACTTACCAAATGGCAGAGTGTGAACATGCAAATTAACAAAATCAGAAATGAAAAGGGGGCCATAACAACAGACACTGAGGAAATCTAGAGAATCATCAGGTCATACTTTGAAAACCTCTACTCCACAAAATTCAAACATCTAAAGGAAATGGACAATTTTCTGGATAGATATCACTTGCTAAAATTAAACCAAGAAAAGATAAGCAATTAAAATAGACCTATAGAGCAGTGGTGGCGCACGCCTTTAATCCCAGCACTCGGGAGGCAGAGGCAGGTGGATCTCTGTGAGTTCGAGACCAAGCCTGGTCTACTGAGTGAGTTCCAGGACAGGCTCCAAAACAATACAGAGAAACGCTGTCTCAACAAAACAAAACAAAACAAAACAAAAAAGACCTATAACCCCTAAGGAAATAGAAGCAGTCATCAAAAGTCTCCCAACCAAAAAAAAAAAAAATCCCAGGGCCAGATGGCCTCGGTGTAGAATTATACCAGAAATTCAAAAACAGCTTATACCAGTTCTTCTCAAAGTATTCCACACAATAGAAGCAGAAGGGTCTTTGCCAAACTCTTTCTATGAGGCTTCAATAACCTTGACACTCAAGCCATACAAAGACACAACTAAGAAAGAGAACTTCAGACCAATATCCCTCATGAACATTGATGCAAAAATACTCAATAAAATACTGGCAAATCGGATCAAAGAACACACCAAAGCAATCATTCACTACAATCAAGTAGGTTTCATCCCAGAGATGCAGGCATGGTTAAACATAAGAAAATCCATCAATGTTATCCACCATATAAACAAGCTGAGATACAAGAATCACATGATCATCTCACTAGATGCTGAAAAAGTCTTTGAGAAAATCCTACACCCTTTCATGATAAAGGTCTTGGAGAGATCTGGATTAACAGGAACACATCTAAACCTAATAAAAGCTATATACAACAAAGCAACAACCAACATCAAACTAAATGGACAGAAACACAAGGCGATTCCACTAAAATCAGGACAAGACAAGGCTGTCCACTCTCTCCATACCTTTTCAATATTGTACTTGAAGTTCTAGCTAGAGCAATAAACAAAAGGAGATCAAGGGGATACAAATTGAAAAGGAAGAGGTCAAACTTTCACTATTTGCAGATGATATGATAGTTTACATAAGTGATCAAAAAAACTCTACCAGGGAAATCCTACAGCTGATAAATACTTTCAGCAAAGTGGCAGGATACAAGATCAACTCAAGAAAACCAAGCCTCCAAAACAATACAGAGAAACCCTGTCTCATAAAACAAAGAGAAAGAAAGAAAGGAAGGAAGGAAGGAAGGAAGGAAGGAAGGAAGGAAGGAAGGAAGGAAGGAATGAAGGAAGAAAGCCAGTAGCCCTAGTATATACAGACGATAAAAAGGCTGAGAAAGAAATCAGAGAAACATCACCCTTTACAATTGCCACAAACAACATAAAATACCTCGGGGTAACGCTAACTAAACAAATGGAAGACCTGTATTGCAAGAACTTTGAGTCTTTAAAGAAAGAAATTAAAGAAGACATCAGAAAATGGAAAAATCTCCCATGCTCTTGGATAGGTAGGATCAATGTAGGAAAAACGGCAATCCTCCCAAAAGCAATCTACAGATTCAATGCAATCCCCATTAAAATACCAGCACAATTCTTCAAACCTTGAAAGAGCAATAATTAATTTTGTATGGAAAAACAAAAGACCCAGGATAGCCAAAACAACCTTATTCAACAAAGCAACATCTGGAGACATCATCATTCCTGACTTCAAGCTCTTATAGAGCTATAGTCCTGAAAACAGCTTAGTATTGGCACAAAATTAGACAGGTAGACCAATTGAATCTAATTGAACACCCCAACATTAACCCATACACATATAAACACCTGATCTTTGACAAAGAAGTAAATATTACACAATGGAAAAAAGAAAGCATCTTCAATAAATGGTACTGGCATAACTGGATGCTGACATGTAGAAGACTGCAGATAGATCCATGTCTATCGCCATGCACAAAATTTAAATCCAAATGGATCAAAGACATCAACATAAATCCAGCCACACTGAACCTGTTAGAAGAGAAAGTGGGTGGTACCCTTGAACGAATTGGTGCAGAAGACTGCTTCCTGAACATAACACCAGTAGCACAGACACTGAGACTGACAATTAATAAATGGGACCTACTGAAACTGAGAAGCTTCTGTAAGTCAAAGGACACAATCAACAAGACAAAACAACAGCCCACAGAATGGGAAAAGATATTCACTAACCCCACATCTGAAAGAGGGATGATCTCCAAAATTTACAAAGACCTCAAGAAGCAAGTCTTCAAAACATCAAAGGATCCAATCAAAAATTGGGGTACAGAATTAAATATAGAATTCTCAGTAGAGGAGTCTAAAATGGCTGAGAGACACTTGGAAAGTGCTCAACATCCCTAGCCATCAGGGAAATGCAATCAAAACAACTCTGAGATACCATCTTACTCCTGTCAGAATGGCTAAAATCAAAAACGTCAATGACAGTTTATTCTGGAGAGGTTGTGGAGAAAGGGGAACACTCCTTCACTGCTGGTGGGAGTGCTGACTTGTAGAGCAACTTTGTAAATTAGTGTGGAGATTCCTCAGGAAAATGGAAATCAGTCTACCACAAGACTCAGCAATTCCACTCTTAGGCATATACACAAAAGATGCACATTCATACAACAGGATGTCTGTTCCACTATTTTTCATAGCAGCATTATCTGTAATAGCCAGAATCTGGAAGCAACCTAGATGTCCCTCAACTCAAGAGTGGATAGAGAAAATGTGGTACATTTACACAATGAAGTACTATACAGCAGAAAAAAAACCAATGGAATCCTGAAATTTGCAGGCAAATGGACGGCACTAGAAGAAACCATCCTGAGTGAGGTAACAGAATCAAAAAAAAAGAGAAATATGGTATGTACTCACTCATTCATGGATTTTAGACATGAATCAGGGGAGTGCCAGCATACAATCCCATTGCCAGAGAGTCAGGGAAACAGAACCTTCATCCAGCGACTGATGAAAGCAGAGGCAGATACCCACAAGTAAACATTGAACTGAACTCCTGGAATCCAGTGTCAGAAAGGGAGAAATGATGAGCAAAGGGGTTGAGACTGGGCTGGTTTAACCCACAGAAATAGTTGACCTGAACAAGGGGGAGCTCTTGAACCCCATATTGATGGCTGTGTGGAAAGCATTGGACTGACCCAGGCCCCCTGAAGGTAGGTGCCAGTGAGGAGGCCTAGGTAATCTATGGGACCTTAGGTAATATTTATCCCTGGCATACAAATAGACTTTGGGTGCCCATCCCACAATGAGGCATTCTCTCTCTCAGCCTGGACTCTTGAAGGAGGGCATAGACCCTACCCTGGATGAAATGATAGACTCTGGAGATCCACCTTGGAGGGTCTCATCCTCCATGGGGATCTGAGTGGAGATTAGGTGGGGGTTTGGGGGGCTGATGTGGAGGGATGGGGAGGAGGGGAGGAGGGGAGGGAAAGAGAGCTGCGATTGCCATGTGAAACAAACTTGTTTATAACTTAATTTTTAAAAAATGAAACAAAAGATACTGACATTAATAATGCATATACCCTGTGATCACTGATTAATTCAGTTTATACTAAGTGTGTAATACACTGATAACCACACAATAGGTAGTAATGTTTCTAAAACATTCTACTTTGCTGTGGCCTACCCTTTTAACACATCAATAGACTTAACTATCATTTTTATTTGAATTTGATGCATACATTTTTCATTTTAAAATTTATGAGAATTTTATTTATGAATACTGTTTTTACATCATTTTTACCCAACCTTCCCTATACCTCTCCAACCTCTCTATCATTTCCTCTGCACCCTCACAAATTTGTAACTTCTACTGTAATTATTATTGATAAAACTATATGTATATATAAATAAGACTGAGTCTACTCATTGTTCCTCATACATACGTTTTTAGTGCTGACCACTTAGGATTAGATAATCTGTGTGACATGAGAAAACACTGTATTTTCTCTGTTCAAATCATCCAAAAGATAACAATGCTCAAGTCATTTTCATTGATGTGTAAACAGCATGAAAACGTTGCATAAGGGATGCATTCATGAATCCATCTAGACTCAAAGTACTTGATGACTTATTTGCAACAGTTGCTCAATGCCAGAGACCATCCCAGTGGGCACTTAGAATGTACCAGATTTGTGCTAAGCAGTCCTTACTCGTCATTTAATGTGATCATCTCAAAAACACTGTGAGAAGGAAGTTACTCTGCCTGGAGGAAATGAAGCTAACAAGTGAGCATCCTGACTAAGGTCACAACATAGCATAGTACCTGATGGTACAAGCTAAAGCTGACTCCAAAACAAATCCTCCCTTAGTGTTTTGAAGAATGACTCTACTGTGGTTCATAATGACTGTGATAATTTACATGACCACCAACAGTGAGTGTACAAGTATTGTTTTTTTCTCTACATTTTCTCCAGCACTTAGTGGTTTTGCAAATAGTTATTGGACAGGATTTCTTTACAGATTTGATTTGCATTTTCCTGTTGGCTAATGATAGTGAGCATTTTTTTAATATTCTTAGCTACTTAGACTTCTCCTTTGGAGAAGTATCTGTTCTACCCTGTCCTTCTCCTGGATACATGTCCAAAGAACATGAAAATAACCCACCTCATAATATTCATAATAGTAAAAACTTGGGATCAAGCTAGACACTCACAAGAAATGAACAGATAAAGGCAATATTGTACATATGGACAACTGAGTATTATTATTCATCCATAATGATGAATTAGATCTTATCAACAAAATGTTCACCTAGCAGAATAAATGGGACTCAAAGGTATGTGTGCATATTCCTTTTCTTTTGGGGAAGCGAGGCAAAGTCTACCTGGTTTAGAGTCTGAGAAGAGTAATGTGCTTATGGTAGAGAAATGAGGCTGTATTGATCAGTGTGTGTGGTTATGCACGGTGTTAAAAACCCACACTGAACTCTGATATACGATTACTACATATTAGTCAACAATGTAAAAGACTGTACTTTCAAGGATCATTAATTTCATGACTTTGAAGAGGTTCTCTGAACATGGAGAGTACTAAGAAGCATGAACAGGATGGGCAGCATCCTCTCCTGAGCGTGCAGTTGCCTTTACCTCTCATGTCACTAAACCTGACTTTTGAAACTAGTGTCCTCTTTTCTTCTGGTAGGGCAGAGGGGAAATGGTATCACCTCAGTGTAAAAATAGAGGATGATGACAAAATATTTAAATGCTACTAAAATTAATTCTCTTATATGCTGAGCAGTGGTGTCACCATGACAAAGCAGCAATTGATTTGTTTCTTTGCTCATTTTTAACTATTGATATTGCTCTATGTGCTCCTTAAAAAAACAATCATATTAGAATTAAGTGGCATATAATAAGTCTTAAAATATAAAACTCTAAATACAGATTTTATTTCTTTTAGTCCAGTCCTAATTTTCTACATTTATATCAACTTTCTCTTTCTTTAATTCACAATTGCCAGGCTTATTTATTCTATTGTCATTTACAGAGAACGTGTCAGGTTTCCATATCAAATTTATCTTATTCTGTTTTCTGAGTAATTTCTGCTTTTTTCTTTACTGTTTTCTTCCTCCTGGTTTATTTGAGTCAGTTTTGAGTCTCTTTGCTTTAATACTTCATGTGTTTAAATTCTACCCCATTCAAACTGAAAATAATAAAGCATAACTTCCATGCATGTATATAGCTTTGGGCATTTTCAAGAGTTTTAAAATTCAGAGATCTGATTTTCCTAATTTCCAAAATAATGTATAATCATAGTGTTGATGTTTTCTTGGCTATAAAATATGTGATTTTTTTCCCAAGGGTTTGGAATTTTTATTGGTACTCTATGCTAATTTTATTTTTATTTAATTCCTATTATAGAACTTAACCTGAATCTTCCAAATAGTCTCTCAGCAAGTTTTTTGTTTTTTGGTAAGGTACTATAGGTTAATTGTTGGTAAATACTCCAGGAAGAATGAAGAGAAATTTCTATCTCCATTTCTAAACACAAAATAATCCAAATTCACTAAAACAAAGATCAATGTTATTATCTTCCATTTTCTCTTTTGTCATTTTGCCAAATATGCATTATGGTTCCTTGGGCTGTGGGTGTTTAGTTACATGGGGTTATTTTGTTTTTGTTAAATCTAAAGGATGCAATGTGTGTCCATCCATGGTGATTCTGGATCATGTAGAAATGGCAGATGCCACAAACCCACCTATAAATATAAAGGAGCTTGTGAGGTTATAGTATCTTTAATTCATTGTGTATATTCACTGTAGGTGGCTCTATGTAACATAAAGACATTTTCATATATGATACCATTTATGTTGAACATATTCCCCATGCCATGCTACCCCCTTTTTCATTCCTCATATGAATCCCATTCATTTCTCAACTGAAGATTCTGTTTCCATGTCATATATGCACACATAATTTTACATATCTATGTAAACTCTAGAAACTATAAATGAAAGAAAACATATATTGGTCTTTCTCACACTGACAATCTACGTTTCTTATAGATCTGGAAGCAGAGCAGGACAGGAGGAATGGCTAGGCTACAACCTCAGTGTCCATCTCCAGAGACCAACTTCCTCCAGCTAGGCTCCACTTCTCAAGGCTCCTTCCAAAGGTTCTACCACCTCCAAAAATAGCATCAGCAGCCACCTGGGGAGCAAGTCTATAAACATAAGCCTATGGGAAACTCATGCCCCTTCTGTGCCTCTAACACCGACTGGACAAGACTCTGTAATGCCAGTTCCCACGCAGTGACTTCTCCGCTGGGTCTCAATCACACCACCTCCTCGTTTGCCTCTTCAGCCCAGGACCTCCACACTCTGTGCTGTATACACCTCCCTGTCACACTGCTCTCCTTTTAGGTTTTAAGAAACACACCCAGTGAGACCTTCCTAACTGTGCTCTCCCTAACACCAATTCCATCTTCTGTGGTGATGTTGCTTTTCTTTACCGATTCAAATGTAAATTAAAACTTTATTATGCTACTGCGTTTTGTGTTTCTCTGAGCCCCTTCCCTCTATCTCTATCTCTATCTCTATCTCTATCTCTCTCTCTCTCTCTCTCTCTCCATCTTGCTTCCATCTCAGCAACCTTTTAATCTTATTATCTCATTCTATTTTTTCTTTCCTACAGTCCAAATTTATTGAGAACACACAGAGTCATCCTAGTCCACATTTTCTGGAAAGTCTGTCTTTCTTTGATCCCTCTCCCCCACATCTCTGAAGATTCCCAGTCTTGCCTTCTTGTGGTTCACGGTCACAAAGCGATCCGGTCAGGCAAGTAAATACTCACATGCTTGTTTTGATGCTTGTTACATATGGTTAGTGTAAGAACAGACTTTACAATGGAGGTTGATTAAAATACACAATACTTTGCTTCATGTCTACTAGACCAGAATGGGCTCTGAGTCTTCACTGCCTGGCCTTCTGAATGTATTGTCCAAGAATAAACTTTCGTAGATTTCTTGTTTTTGTGAAAGCAATAGAGGGACATTTGCACTCAAGCAGACAACTGTCTCATAGAGCCATCTGCCTGTATGCCCTCAGCCTATTGATTTCATAATCCTGTATTGCTATGGATGTCTGCATCCCCACATTCACATGCTGAAGCTTACCTGCTGGAGTACAGTGTTAGGAGGCCATGCCTTTAAGAAATGATCGTCATGAGGGCAAAGCTTTTGTGGATGAGATCAGGGTCCTAAGGAAAGGGGTGGGAAAGGGGGGGCAGGCTTGTTCTCTTCTTCTCTTCCATCAAATGAGAATACATCTCTCCCTCAATGTCAGTTGTGATGTTGCCCCAGCAAGGTTAACTATTTCTCCCCTTTAAGTTCATTCATTTACTAAGAGCAAGAATTCACACAGCCATAGGAATAGCGGAACAAGGCTCAGGAAGAACTGAAATTTACTGAGACCCAAGCAAGCCACAGCACACCAGTTTTTACTCCTCCACTCAATCTCTTCCTAAAGTTCCTCTGTGTGCTTTGTCCTAGCCCTTGCTTAATTGTAACATTCCCTGTTCTCTTGGGTGTGTGTCCAGAACCCAATAGGGATCCATGTTCATCCCCGAAGAACAGCGATGTCTTTGTTTCCACAGCCACAGTGTAAGAGTATTCAGTTCCCCCTTGAAGGACTGAAGAGCAAGCGAGGAAGTAAACGGGATGAGTAGGTCCTGACAAGGTGGGATTGGCAGGCCCTGAGCTCACTAACCTAACCGGGGGCAGCAGGTATAGCTGAATAGTACAGGGTTGGGGCCGATAAGAACTGATGGAGACAGGACATGGGATAATATCAGAAAAGCTGCTTTCCATAATAAGTCCAAGAATCGCAGGGCAGATATTATGAGATACAGTGTGAGCCATAAAGGCAAGTAGTAAGAAAAAGGAATAGACACCAGTCGACAGGACACTAAAATGCCTCTATTTAACATGAGCCAGGGTAGATGTAAAGCAGACGCTCCCTGAATGTTTTATTCCATTGACCCCGCTGGAATGAGTCCTGGAAGGGAATGTTACCACTACTCTCATCAACCCTTTGCTGGAAACTCCTTGCCCCCAAATGACCCCAGGTGAACAGGATTTGAAATTGCACAGACACATCCCTTCAGAATCCACTCATCACTTGTCTGAGATCTTGGACCACTGCCCTTTTTTGAGCACAGTTTCTTAAGCTGTAAAGAGGATAATAGCACCTGTGTCCCGGGGCTTTGTAGAGGATTGATCCGCATAGAAAAGAGTGAACCCCGGAAGAATCATTCGATAAAAGTTGGTTTCCACCCCGCCTTCGCAGAATGCCTTTGAGTCTAACGAGGGTGAAACGGGGATGCTTACTTAACAATTTAGAGTGAGGCATGTCTGGTGAGCAGACGTGCATTCCTGATTTCATTATGTGCTAGAAGATGAAAACGAACAGCCCAGCAGCAGTCACGCCCCATCCCTCGCAGCGAGCTGCCTCTCTGCTGAGGGATTTACGTTCTACATGATTAGGCCTGAAATGGACAGGAAGCTTTATTGTGCTCGGCTGGCAGGCCGTAGAGTAGCAAATTGATAAAGACGCCTAGGTCAGTGGCAAGCTAGGTGGTTCCTAATTTATAGCAAGGTATTCAGGTTCATTACTCAGCCCCTTCCTCCCTGCTCCTACCTCCCTACCCTTGCTTGCAACTAGACCCTCCTCTGCCCTCTCCTGCCAAATAGTGACGTATTTATGGGGAAGAAGAAAATTTACTGATAAAGATGAGGCATAAGCCAAGCCTCCAGCAAGTAAATTCCCAGGCAATCAACATGTTGTAATTTGACTCAACACAACAAACACTTTCAGTATTCTATGCCAGATGTTGCGATGTGGGTGATGAAAGCACACAGGTTCAGTATAGTCTTAACACCTGGCTAACTTCTTTGTCTCTTGTGTGTCAGGGTCAGGGAGGAATATGAGTTCCTGTCTCTCAGATAGTAGATGCTCAATTTTAAAAAAAAGTAGCATTTATTATCATTGTTGACTACCTAGGTTCCAAGTCTCCAAACCTTGGCACCAACCAGCTTTTCTCTTTTCATCGTGTGTATCCACAAACACATGCATGAGTCTGTGAGCACATGCATGTATTCATATGTGTCTTCATTGTGTGTCATTCCTCGGGAGTCATCCATCTTGATTTTTGACACAGAGTCTCTCACTAGGACCTGGAGCTCACCAATTAGGCTAAGCTGACTGGCCAGGGACCTCAAGCCTATCACTCTCCCCAGAACTTACATCTCACCTGACTTTTAAGAGAATCTGGGGCCGGGCGGTGGTGGCACACGCCTTTAATCCCAGCACTCGGGAGGCAGAGGCAGGCGGATCTCTGTAAGTTCGAGGCTGGGCTAGACTGACAGCCTCCAAAACAATACAGAGAAACCCTGTCTCGTAAAACCAAGAGAGAGAGAGAGAGAGAGAGAGAATCTGGGGTGCTGGACGTTGAACTTGGTCTTCATTCTTTCACGGTAAGCACTTCACTGACTTACTTGTCTCCCTAGCCCCTTAACATCTTCTGTTTCTCTGGATTGGTTTTTTGTATATTTTATTTACTTTTTGACAATTTCATATATGTATACAATGTATTATGGATATATTCACTCCTTGTTACCTTCCCATATCCCCTTCCTACTCCTAGAGATTCTGCTTCTTCTTAGTCTCCCCCCACTTTTCTCATGAGCTTTTTGTTTGTTTGTCTGTTTGTTTGGGTGAGGCTCCACATGTAGCCAAGGCTGTGGTGTATTTTACTTCAGTCATGTCACATCCAGCAGACAGTCTTTCATAGAACTCGTCATCTGCCTTCTGCTCTTTTTCCATTATGTTCCCTGTGTTAGTATTCAGGAACCTGAACTGGCCTGTCCTTGGGGTTTTAACAGGATATGCCCTCAGCTACAGCCACTAAGAGCACTACCTGTGTGCATTCACTACATTCCCTTTTAAAAGGGTCCTGCTCACCTCACATTCCCCCCTCTATCTCTCTCTCTCTCTCTCTCTGCCTGTCTCTCTGTCTCTCCTTCTCTCTCCCTCCTCTCGCTCTGCCTCTCTCTTCTCCTGTTCCTGTTCCCAGAGGCTAGTCTCCCCTCCCCCTTTTTTCCCTTTCTGTTCCCCCCAATAAAAACCTCTCCACCCAAGCTCTGTGGACTGGCATCTTTCTCTCAAGCGCCTGCTTTTCTAAATTACAACACCCTGGGCCCTGGAAGAGGTGATAGAGAGGTCTTATTTAGGGCTCACAACTCAACAGTCACTTCTTCTCTGCACTTTGAGCAGTTCTATACTAACTGTAGTCCACTTAAAAAGAAGTTTCTCTGGCCATGGCTGAGAGCTAGTCTGAGAGTAAAATTAAATACTTAGTAGGCAATGACTACATACCCATTTACCATAATATCAGCAGGAAGAACCTTGCCTAAGTGGGCACTGTGAGTTTCCCCAACCATGGGTTTTTGACCAATTTTGCCTTACTAGGTATGCATTCTTTCTCATGGAGAAGACCTCAAATCCAATCAGAAAGCAGTTGGTTACCCTCCAAACAGGTATGCCACTATTACACCAGTAGGCGCATTTATCTGGAGGGTCAGTATTATGGTACACAGAATCTGCAGTTAGGTAAGACCCAGCAGCCTATAGAGCATCTTCCAGCACTGTGACTGCTAGCCAGTGGGGAGGACAATTCCAGCCTAGTTTCAGCTTGATTTATCTATGTGCAGCTACCAATGTGTCTAGTGTCTCCAGCAATAAGGCCTTACTAACTAGTTCTAGCAACAGCCTCCCTTGTTTTGGGGAGCCTCTTGAGGCTTCCTGACTGAAAACTCAAAGAAAGATAACCCACACCTGAGAATGGAGTTTTGCTAAAAACAAACAATAACAAAAACCATGTGGCTGCTGGGTACAGGATTATCATCCCTGTGGAAGGTAGTGTCTTTTTCAGGAAACTCTAAAGAAGATTTGTTAAAGATATCTCAGCTTCTCTCAAGGCAACTATACTGGCTAGTTTTATGTTAGCTTGATACAATCTAGAGTTATCTGAAAGGAGTGAAACTCAATTAAGAATATGTCTCCATACGATCTGGCTGTGGAGCCGATTGATGGGGGAAGACCCAGCCCATTATGAGTGGTACTATCCCTGAGCTGGTGGTCCTAGGTTCTATAAGAAAACAGGCTGAGCAAGCCTCAAAGAGTAAGCCAGGAAGCAGCACTCCTCCATGGCCTCTGTATCACCTCTTGTCTCCAGATTTCTGCCCTACTTGAGTTCCTGCCCTGACATTCCTCAGTGGTGTACTGTTACCTGGAAATGTAAGTTAAAATAAACCCATTCCTCCCCCAAGTTATTTTGTTAGTGGTGTTTTTAATCACAGCAATAGTAACCCTAACTAGGACAGCAAATGTCTAAGTTCATCTCCTCTTCAGACTTTTGCTTCAGCAAGGGGAAATGATATGCAAGGTAAGGAAAAGATATGAACATTCACCAAGAGACTCCTCTGCATCAGACAAAATGGCTGCCTTCTCATTGGGCTCCTGCTTTAAGACTCACTGTTTCCTACAATTAAATATGTTTCAAATATGTTTCTGGTCTTATTGAGACCTCCACTAAAGTCCCCAAGCTTCTTAAGAGTTGCTATATGAAAGTGAAAATCCTTTGTCTGTCAAACAAGGCTCTTCATGATTTAGTCCCAAGGCCATATACCTCATACTTCCTTAATCCATCTAGATCACATTTGTTCTAAGGAATCAAATTTCTCACACCCTCTGCTTTTGCTCACACAGATTTTTATTAAAATTGTTTTGAGTTTGCTCATTAATTTACAAAGGACTGACATCTTGAAGCTATCGATTGACACATTCTATCTCAGGACCACACTTTATCTCTTTATTGATTCCAGCATTCTTCATGGCATTTAGTAATATGGTTTGTCATCATATAAACTTGGTACATTTCTAGTTAGTACTCAATAGTTTTATCCTCTTTTTGGCATCATTGTTACTATTATGAATCAGTTCTTTCACATATTACATTTTCTAATTATGTATTTCTAGTCAATAGAAATGCTATTTTTGCCTCATGTTCATATTATATCCAGCTACCATATTGAACTCTCCTTGTCACATCAAATATCTTCAGATGAGTCTCATGAATTTTCTAAACAGACAGACAGCCATCTATAAATCATGACTTTTTTGTTCAGGCAAGTATGGTAAATTCATCACAAAGATAGTGAGGTATTTCTTCAAAACCAACAGCTCATTAGCAAATAAAGTCAGGGTCTCAAATGCTGTGAGACCTTTCTTTGTCACTTCTTATGACTCTCAGTTTAACATTTGACATTAATTTGTTTAGTTGTATGTGAGTTAAAGTTTACAATATTTCCCTTGGTTTTCTCAATTGGTTTATATGTTAATCCATCAGTTCAAAACATCTTTAAGCAATAGTCAAGAGGCTACCATAAATGCCCTTCTCCAATAATGAGATTGATGACTACCTTATATGCCATCCTAGAGTCTTCATCCAGTAGCTGATGAAAGCAGAAGCAGACACCCACAGCTAAACACTGAGCTGAACTCTGGAATCCAGTTACAGAGGGAGAGGAGTGATGAGTAAAGGGGTCAAGACCAGGCTGGAGAAAACCACAGAAACAGCTGACCTGAACAAGGGGGAGCTTTGGACCCTAGACTGATAGCTGGGAAACCAGCACAGGACCAACCCAGATCCCCTGAACGTGGATGTCAGTTTGGAGGTCTGGTTAATTTATGGGGCCCCTGGTAGTGGATCAGTATTCATCCCTAGTACAGGAATGGACTTTTGGAGCCCATTCCACATAGAGGGATGCTCTCTCAACCTAGACACATGGTGGGAGGGCCTAGGCCCTGCTCCAAATGATATTACAGACTTTGAAGATCCCCCATGGAAGGCCTCACCCTCCATGGGGAGCAGAAAGGGGATGGGATAGGGGGTCGGTGGGGGACAGGGGAGGAGGGGAGGAAGAGGGAACTGGGATTGACATGTAAAACAAGCTTGTTTCTAATTTAAATTAAAAAGGATAAAGTATACATAGAAAATGAAAACATCTTTATGTAAAAATGTATATGCATGTTCTTAAGCATTAGTATTATTATTATTTTGTTATTAGGAAATTTTGTTCTTTCACACTTTTGTATGTGTACACTATGCATTTGTTCCCTCTCTCTCCCTGTTCTCTAATTTCCTTTTTCCAATCAATTCACCTATTTATTATCTTTTGTTTCTTTAGTGTGCCCAGAGAATTTAATCAGAACCATCTATGTGATCCTAATTTTTGAACTTACCATCAGAGGGTGGTAGACTCACAAGATAGATATTTTTTCAAAATTGTATGAAAATTCAAACAATATAAATTTGTTTTTTCACTCAACATTGGCATGCAGCGGTATTGATACACATACCTGTAGTTTCTTTTGTTTTTTTTTAATTATAGGAAAAATTTTATATGTCTATATATATTTTCCATCTACTACCATAGCCAGTATTTATCACAATTCTTTCTCTCTTTCCCTTTTTAGTATTGCATCCCCCTTCTAGCCCTAATACCTGATAATGCCTAACTACACCATCATGATAATTTTGCCTTTTCCAAGATATTGTATAAATGAAATTATATAAATCATGGCATTTTGGATCTTCCTCTCTAGTGTTTATTGCTTTTTTTCTTGTCATACTGCTTTGGCTAGGTTCATTAGACTTTAAGATTCTAAAGAAAAGGGATAGTGACTCCAGCATCTAGCCAACTCTCTGTCAGCATAGATGCTCACTATATGTATTTGTATGTATAAAGAAACTGGAGTTAATGGCTGAGTTTCTTTGGGCCTACCTTGAAAGCGTCCAACAACACCAAAGCATTTCCTGAAGGAAGGAACAGCTTCGTGTGCCTAACTGGTTCCTGGGCCTGGGAAGAAGTCCTCAGTTCTCATTTAATTAACTTGTCAAGATGCAGGAAAAACCCCACCTATTACAGGCTTACTATGCCACATGGAACTGTCAGTCTCTAATTAGAATTAATTAGCTAATGTGGGTTTCAAATTTGGAAGACAAGAATCTCTGCCTGTATGCTCATTTGGTGTTAATTATCATGGAAATCTGTTTCAAACTAAAGACTTACTCAAAGCACTGAGACAATCCTTCCCACACAGACTCCAGGAGGTAACTGACATGATGCAGGCTGACAGTCAACAGGGCTCTCTTGAGGCAAGATCTCTTGAAGGAGACAAGAGCTCTCTTGAGACTCCTAAGATAGGAATTCTAAGTCAACAGACAAATAAAAATCAAATCAGGAAGAATTGAGGTTTGAACCACCCAAAAGACATAGCATAAGAGCACCTAAACAACTTGAGAGAGATATTTAAGGAGTTTTAACCCAAAGGACATAACCCTACCCCAGACTGTGTGGCATGACTGTTTCTTATATTTGCCAAGAAGGCAATGTTAGAACCTTCTTCTTGTAATAGAAACTTGTTAAAATTCACACTGAAGGATATCTTATGAGAGAGTGTGTGTAGAGTTCCTGCTCACCCACTTGTCTACCCTGACCCCCACACACACAATATGTGAGACTGGCATAATTACCAATGCCTGCTCCACATCTCATCTGCATAAGGATGCAGCATCTAAATGGTCATGGATCTCAGAAAGACCTGCATTTTTGGCTTTACCTATGACCAAAATAGAGGAACTGGTTGGCAAAGCATAAATGACAGGAGCCTTGAGAGAGAATGATCATATCAGCTCTGAGCTCCAAATGGTCAAGGAAAGGTTGTTCAGACACCCTGTAACTTAAAGACACTTTAGAAGATCCAGATGAAGATTGACATAAGGATGTGACAGATAAGATGGCTTAGGACAGTTCTCAAAGCCTCAAGTCTGGCCACTTATGACCCCAGGGAACAAAGAATAGCCAATATAAGGAGAATAAAAGTAAAGCAAAGGTAGAAACTTGGAATGTCACTGAGGAGTGACACAGATAGAAATGGATGAGGACACTGAAGTCTCAGAGAGCAGGGCTAAAATACCTGTTCAAAACTTGATACATTGTGGAGCCATTTGTAGCAAAGAAAGAGGTGATGAAGGCAAGTCCTTGAGATTTAGGCTGATATCACCATTTTTCCAGCCCTGTCACCTTTTTTTTTATTCTGCTGAGTGCCAGGATGGAGGGCTCTGTGGGATCTACCCATGGCTCTTGCTTTCTCGGTTTTACAAAGCCTTTATATACACTGAATAATCTAGGATGGATGGAAAGACAGACATTAGGTAGGATAGAAAGACAGGGAAATTAAAAGGACACAAAAAAGTAAAGATGTCCCCCACTGGGGAGTCTAGTTGAAATCTCCCACTAGCTATGAGTCAAAAATTCCAGTATAATTAACATGTTGTTGAAGTTGCCAGTATAGAGACAATATTTCTTTTATAGAGAAATTATTTAAATAATAATGTTAGAATAGCAATGAATCATGCTCAAAGCCTAAGTATAATGACCCTCAAGGGTGGCCTTCCTCCTTTCCTATAACCTTTGCTGTAAACCTACAATTTTCTAGGAATCTCACCAGAACAGTCCATTACAGTAAATCATGCCTCAGTCCCTTAGACAACCCTTGTACCCAATGGTTTTACCTTACAGATTGAAGTCCTATCCAAGACACATCAGGAGCCACCACCCTCTGTTATCATTTACCAAAGGGGAGGGGGGAACCTTAGCAACTCTGAGATTTAACTGGCAGCCACTAAAAGCAAATTTTAGCTACTGGAAATTATATGTATGGAGACTCCTAAGACATTTATTTAATCATGACTCTCTAAGAAGTTCACACTGATGGTTAGGTGTATCCTATCCTTTCCCAGATCACCTCTCTGTTAGCCCCAGTGATTCTCTTTATAAACTCTAACTCTACTTTGTACTGGCTCATCCTAAAATCCTTTTCTGCAGCCAGGTCAAGAGTAACCCCTTAGGTTGCTGCAGTCAGCACTGTGGATCTAATTCTGACCAACAGGAGAAGGAAGTAAAGGTATTTATTTTCAAGTTCCATTTCTGCTGGACCAGAGCAAGTCCTGACAGCATGTCATCCAGTTTATGGCTCTACCAGACAATCCCCTTCGAAAGCTGCAGCATCCCTAATCTTCCAGCCCAGGTGTGGTGGTGGCAGCTTCTACAGAGGCTAAGAGCCTACTGTTAATCCATCCTCATTGCTCTGCCCCTTTGCAAATGCCCCTTCATTAAATTCTCTTCTATTGCTCCTCTAAGGGCACCTGTTTTCTGTGAGGGCCACGGCTGATGCCAGACAGTTGGGACCACCCCAAGCTCTCCATCTGAAGGAATTCATGGAAAGCTGTTTTATTTCTTTCTGAAAGACAAGAATGCCTAGATCCTGGTCAGAGAACACCTGATCAGCAGAGTAGGATAGATGTGATCCTCTCCCAGGAAATGCAGGTTACAAGATATCCAAGGAGAAGCACAGGAATCCGGGTCTCCTTGCCAGTACATGCTGAAGTAGTGCAATGGTTAGTGTTGAGTGTCAACTTGACAGATTTGAATCACCTAGGAAACAAGACTGTGGGCACACCTGTGAGGGGTGACTATCTTAATTTGGTTAATTGGGGTGGGAGGATCCACACTAAATATTAGTGACATCATTCCATGGGGGTTCCAGGCTGAATAAAGTAGAGAAAGGGAGCTGAGGCCTGGTATTCATGTCCCTTTGTTTTCTGACTTTGGATGCGATGTGACCAAGCTCCTGCTCAAATAAGTTATCTGCCATGATGGCTTGTACCCTGGAACTGTGAGCCAAGATAAACTAAGTTGCATTCGTTTGGGCTGTTTTATCCTAGTAACAGGAAAAGTAGTTAATACAAGTACCAGTGTCAATTTTGCATATGAGTAACCTCAAGCTTGCAGGGGTCATATGGCTTACAAGTGGGAGGGGGTTCAAAGAAGATAAGTGCAAGTCATCCTTCCAATTGCATCACGTGTGTGTGTGTGTGTGTGTGTGTGTGTGTGTGTGTGTGTGTGTGTTTGTCTGACTTGCTCTCTCCCTCCCTTTCTATCTCTCTTCCTCTCCTTTTCTCTTCTCTCTGTCTCTCCCCCCACTCTCAGTGTCCATCTCAGAGGAGCTTTTCACCTCAATTTAGTTTTGTGCAGTTATTTCTTTAATTTGCCCTTGCTTTTGTGGTCCATGTCCAGTGGG
Source organism: Mesocricetus auratus (assembly GCF_017639785.1). Taxonomy (NCBI): domain Eukaryota; kingdom Metazoa; phylum Chordata; class Mammalia; order Rodentia; family Cricetidae; genus Mesocricetus; species Mesocricetus auratus. The sequence goes on along the minus strand of NW_024429209.1, from coordinate 7,784,020 downwards.
ACAATGGCTATGTCCTTGCCAGTGGAGCCCTGACCTCCTGAATAGAACCCCACCCCACCCCCACTACCTCCTTCCATCATTGGCTGAATCCTAGATCACCTGTTCTCCACCTCTTCTTAGGATATATCGTGTCCTTATAACTGTGGCTACCTTCCATCTGGGATATGACTGTACCTCATGTGAGATGGAGCCCCCTAGTACACTCACTCCCCATCCTAGTGGGGTGTTAGAGTCAGGCACAAAGTGAGCATCATGGGATCATGCAAGGTTGCTTCTGTCCCCACTAAGGATTGGGAAGTGGTGGCACATTTTATGAGATGCTTTTATCTCCTGACCCTGTACAGTTCCTGGGGCAGGAGGTCTTAGCCATCCACTATGAGTCACATCAACAGAGCCATGGGAAGCAGCTCCACATTTTCATTGTGTAAATTTTGCAGTGTTTTCTCTAAAAGTTCCATAGCCATCCTGGAGACTAGTCCATGGGACTTCAGCTCTCTTCTTAGATTTCTTCTGTCTCAAACTAGTGTTAGTTTCCCCCATAAAGATATAATGAGCCTACTGACACATATATAAAGGATGGTGGGTCTGTTGGGGTTTCTATTGTTATGATAAGCAACCGTGACCAAATCAAGTTGGGGAAGGAAGGATTTATTTCATCTGATAGTTCCTCATCACAGTCCATCATGCAAGGAAGTCAAAGCAAGAACCCAGAAGCTGGAACTGAAGCAGAAGCCATAGATGAATGCTACTTACTGGCTTGCTCCTCAGGCTTGTTTGGCCTGCTTTATTAAACAACTCAGAAATACCTGCCAAGTGGTGGCACCATCCATAATTGGCTGGGCCTCCCACTCTAATCATCTAATCAAGAAAATGCCCCCACAGAATTGTCCACAGGCTACTCTGCTGGAGGCATTTTCTCAACTAAGGTTCTCTCTTCCCAAATGACTCCACTAAGTTAAAAAAATGCTGGTTTAACACACAAAAACAGCTGACCTGAACAAGGGGGAGCTCTTGGACCCCAGACTGATGGCTGGGAGGACTGTATGGGACTGATCCAGATTCCCTGAATTTGGGTGTCAGTAAGGAGGCCTAGGCAATCTATGAGGCCTTGGGTAGTATTTATCCCTGACATACAAATGGACTTTGGCTGCCCATCCCACAATGAGGGATTCTCACAATGAGGTGGAGGGCCTAGACCCTGCCCTGGATGAAATGACAGACTCTAGAGATCCTTCACAGAGGGCCTCACCCTCCCTGGGGATGAGAGTGGGGATTGGGTAGAGGGCTAGGGGACCGGGTGGGGGGGTGAGGGAGGAGGGGAGGAAGAGGGAGCTGGGATTGACATGTAAAACAAGCTTATTTCTAATTTAAATTTTAAAAAATTAAAAAAAAATTAATTAAATAAAAGCCCTAACCAGGACAGTGGGGTAAGAAGAAACTAAAAGTCTTACAAAAACATGACGATACAGGAAATATCTACTTTATCTATTTACATTCAGAATTTTCTCTCTATCCATTAGATGAGAAGTTTCCCTAGCAGAGACCTAAATGGTGAGTTCGCTGTTATGGAAGATGTTCAAATGTAGACGTTGTGATGTCGGTGGATTTTATGGATCCACCCAAAGTGGGTGACTGGAGAGATGTGAGCCTGTGAGATCTCTGAGCAGGATTTTCTTTTCCTGCCCAGGCCCAGGTCCTATTTTCTAACCCCTGAGCTTTGTCTTGTTTCCTTCACTCACCTTCCAGCACAGAGCCCCTAACCTTCCTTGTACCCTGTCTTAACAGTGTTGCTCTCTTCTCATTACTCCTGGGGCTGAGATTCCAGAAAAGTCTTCTTCTGTGACTACATCATTGTCTCTCCCCTAAGTTGTCCACACCCTGTGCTCTCTGCCATCAGAGTAGCTGCTTCTCTGCATGTCTATGTGCACACACTATGCTAGTCACTTTTCTGTTGCTGTGATAAAACACCATGACCAAGGCAGCTTATACACGGAACAGTTTATTTGGGCTTACGGTCTCAGATGGAGTGAGCCAATTCTAGCAGGGAGGCATGACAGCACGTGCAGGAAGCTAAGAGATCACACCTTCTACCACACACAGAAATAGAGTAAAACCTTGAATTGGGGTAAGGCTATAAACTCTCAGAGCCCATCCCAGTGACACACTTATTCCAATAAGGCCACACCTCCTAAATCTCCCCATCATCACCACTGGCAACCAAGTGTTCAGACACATGATACCTAATTTCCTTACTCCAGCTACAGGTACCACCTCCAATACCAGCTTCCCAAGTTAAAGGGCCCCCAAACACAAAATATATGCCTAACACCCATGCTCAACTCAAGAACCTTCAGTGGCTTCCCATAGTGCAGAGAATAAGACCTGCATTTGCAGCATGCCCTGCAAGGCGCTTCCAATCTGAATCTATACATCTCAGAAGTATCAAGATGGATGTTGATAACACGGTGCCTAGCTGCTGGCTCTTGTGCCAAGTTCTATGTAAAATGTCATGAGCATCTGGAGTCTAGGCTCAGTCAATTCCGCATTCTCACAGATGCCTCCATTCATTTCTTGCCACCTAGAAACTTGAAATATTTTGAATTCTGATGTATCTTCTCATATCCAGTATCTCTGTATCCCAAAGAACAAATTACAAATGTTGCTTAATTTACAGAGAAAGCATCAGGTATCTGTCAAAAGGATCATGGAAATGAAGAATAACATGGGAGCAGGTATCCTATAGAAATTAACCTAGAACAAAGAGAAGTCATTGTGTAAATACATAACTATTTAGCTCCAAGTAAATTGCGGTCAAGATACTCAGGGTTAGGAGAATAATTGAAGGAACGTTTTGTTTTGTTTTGTTTTGGGGGGTGTAGGATTGCTGCCTCTTCTTGAAGTTCATTCTATTTCTCTTTGAAAGTCAGGCTTTTATATAATTAATATTAGGGCATTCTACCATTAGAAATCTTCAACTTAGCTCATTAATACTTATTAACAGAAACTCCTCATAAATATATATATGGCACTTTGTTTATATTAAAGTAGTTACATACATTATATCATCCAGTCACCTTCAAGATCCAGGTAAAGAGTCCATGCATTAGTACTCTCACTCAGATCCTATGCAGTTAAAAGAGGTAACAGATAATCTTATTATAATATATAATATGATAATTACATGCAATGCTCTGAATATAGAATATTTTCTCTTTATAGCTTTCTTTTTTTTGTTCTTTGTGTCTTTCACATTATGCCTCCTCTTGGAAGCTGCATTATGATACAGTGAGTCACACAGTAAACCCCTTTATCCATATATTTTTACATGCAGGCATTCACTTGCAAGGAATCATTGGTCTAATTTGAGGCCCATGGTCTTTGATGTACCATCGATGCTGGGTTCACTGGGACTCTTCCTAGACATCCAGTTGCTGCCCTGTGTTGTGGAGATCCTACAGCCCAGGGTCCACAGGACCAACACCAACACCCCACCCTGTGCTCCAGCAGATCACAGATGGGGTGGATATTGGAGCACCCAACACGTCACCTTGGTTCTGGGCCTGGGTAGTTGCAGGGTTGGTCAGCCCGCCAGCTCTCCCCACCAGTCTTCACCACCAGGGTGAACTCTGCAGCCTTGCTCTGTCTAGTTTACCTCTTGCAGCTATGAGCTAGGGGAGGAGCCAGATCTCCTGCTTTCACATCCTCAGGGTCAGTTCTACACCTACTCCCTCAGGTCCAGCTCTACTGTACTGCACAGGTGAGGTACAGCTGGTAAGGGGAGGATCAGCTCCCTTGCCCACCATGCCTGGCAAGAGGGGAGGGCATTTTCCCCTTGCCCTCACCACCACATGGCAGACAAGTGGGATGTGGCCAGCTATCCCACGCATGCACACACAGTCGGGTCTACCTCACCAGAGCCTCTGCCATCAGGATTAGCTCTTGGAGAGGAACATGGCTCAATTTCCTGAGTGCTGCGGATGGTAGGGGGAGGGTCAGCTCCCCTGTCTGTAGCAGGTGGTGAGGGCTGAGTGGTAAGGTGGGGGCATCTCTCCACCCTCCCCTACACCACCCATGACAGACAAGTAGTGGGGACCACTCTCCATGCTCACAACTTCGGGGCTGGCTCATTCATACCTCCACCAACAGGGTTGATTCTATTTTGCTGCCCAGGTGAGCTACAAGGCCTGTTCTCCTGGTTGTTGCAGCCGGTGGAGGACAGGAACAGCTCTCCCACTCCTATGTCCTCAGGGACAGCTCTCCCAGGCGCCTCAGGTGTTGATAGGGGTGGGCATCTCTTCCCCACTCATGCCACCATATGGCAGATGAGGGGTGGGGCTAAGTTGCCCATGCTCACATTCTCAGTGTTGACTCACCTTTGTCCTCTTCAACAGGTCTCCACTGTGCTGCCCAGACAGGGGCAGGGACCTCTTTCTTGAGTATTATAGCTGGTAAAGGGGTCGGCTCCCTCGCCTCCTGGTGGGAGAGGCAGGGTGGGGCATCTTTCCATTATCCCAACCACCACACCACAGATGAAGGAGGTGGTACCAGGTATGCCTCTCTCATGTCCTCAGAGCTGGCTCACCCACACCCCTGTCTACAGAGCCAACTCTACTGTGCTGTCCATGTAAGGTGGAGGACCCATTCTCCTGAGTGCTGAAGCTGATGAGGAGGGGTTGGATCAGATCCCCCATCTACTGCAGGTGTTGAAGGGCAAGGGGGGAAGAAGGCATCTTTCCCTCACTCATGTTACTCCATGTCAGACAAGGAGTGTGACCTACTCTCCCATTCTCACACCCTCAGGGCCAGCTCACCTAGGCTGCCGAAATGAGGCTTCAGCTAATAAGGGGCGGGGCCAACTCTGCACAGCCCTATCCTCTCTGCCTTCACCAGAGTCACAAACCAAGTCATGGTTGTTGGCAGCAGCCCAGACCCAGACATCTGGCCCTGGGTGGCAACAGGGCATCTATTGTCAGCCCATTTCTCACCACAATCTCCAAATCTGCATCTCTCCCGTAAACATGACTCATTCTGTCTCTCTCGCTCCCATATCGCTACTCTGTACTCACTCACCATAATGGTGCCTGATTGTCCGGTGCCAGAGGCACTGGGTAGGCTCATGGGTAAACTTCTTCCGACCTGCAGTTGTCCTCCAGGACCCTCCAGGCCTAGCAGAATAGTTTCTTAAAAGAAATGCTATTGATGCTGCTTGAAAGAAACAAAGGGAATTAGAACAGATGTAACCTGGGGTTGCTAGAACAGATCTGGCTTTACCAAGTAGATAAAAGTTAACTTACAATTGTCACATCAAATTGTAGGCATCTGAGGCTGGACTTGTCTGTTTTTGCAGCAATGTGCTCTGGTTGGATGAATATTATTCCTGACTTTAGGTTTTAGTTTCCTTCTAAACTAGAGGTGATGCTCATCCCCTGGACACATGCATTTACCGACAGGTTAGGTGTGATACAGTGAGAACATTAAAAGTGCCGAGTCTGGAATCACAGTGCTCTGTACTCAGCTTCTCTAAACTGTCTTCCATTTGCAAGGCGCACCAGCGCTCTAAGTGTTGGGAGGCCTTGCTAGACAGAGGTTGCAGTCTATCATAGCCCAGCAGCTTTCTCCAAATCTCAGCAACATAAGGACTCTCTCACTGCCCCCACCCCTGTGAGACTTCCTACTCTCTACCTGCTCTTATCTAGAGAATGTGTCTAGGCACAGAGAACTGACCTTATCTGAAAGCTGTCTCTAAGCCTGGATGCCTGGTGTATCTCTGGGCACAGTTTCCTGCTAGAAGCCTTTCCCCTTCTGCACATATAGTAACTAAGATTTATACTAGGGACGTTGCTATAGGACCCTGCTGCCACGTAGGAAGCCATACGTCAGGAGTGTGCCACTTGTCCCCAGGGTCCCCAATCCTATATATTCCCTATGCTCTGGAATAAAGCTGAGCTGATTCACTGAAGTCATCTCCCAGAGAGCTTTCTCTGTCACACCCACAGCCACCCAAACCCTATTCCCCACTTCTGCTCGCTCCACCCTCTTCAGTGTACCCACGATCCTGAGGAAGAAGCAGAGCCATAGCATCTGAGGTTGAGGATCCTCATCAATTAAAAATAAGCACAATACACACTCCAGACTGTGGCTGAGAAAACAGATCAAATAGTCCAAAGGAAGACCAGCTAAATAACAACACTCATCAAACTTTCATTGCTGTTTTTATTTCTTAAGTACACAGATTTGTGTGTCCTTGATTCTCCCTTCTAGAAACTTAGCTTCCTGAAGGGCAGGAACAATGGCAGAACTGACATCCTCACCCACCTAGAGGCACAGTCACACCCACAGCATTGCTGCAAGGATGGCCCAATCAAGTCACATGACTAAACAGGGTTCTACCTGCAGTAAGTACATGATAATTGTTGAGTTTTACTGTTCTGGTCTGTTAGGTCAATATAAGTGGTGATGGAAGTTTGGAAACTCATAAGCAGTGTTCCCTAGTGAGTGTCTGGGAGAACCCAGGGATTCAGAAGCTGATGGGAGAAACAATGACCAGCCCTGGGTCCGAAGAGAGGATTCCTGTCTGGCTATCTGCACACACTGCTATGGAATTGCAGGCATCTCACTTTGCCCTGAAGAACTCTGTTAACTGAGAATGGAGTGAAGAGCTCTTGAGAAGATTCCAGGTTGAGACAGTTCACTGTAAGATCCATGGCTTTGGATGGACCTGCTTTCCAGGTCTGGGGTATACAACCCAGAAAGTGCACAGACCGTGTCAGCATATTTGCAACCCGCATGAATGGGAGGCAATGCTATCTGCATAGAAATTGATTAGGATTAATTGAGTGTATGTGTGAAGGCTAATGACAGCTCTTGTCATTGGAAAAGCATGGTACTTCTTACAAGAGTTTTACCTGACAATGTCAATCACAAGTTTAGTTTTCAAGGTGTGGCCCCTAGACCACCAATATCAGTGTCACTTGGAACTTGACAGAAACACAAGTTCCCAACACCATGTGCAGTTGACTGTATCAGAAGCCCTTAAGGGTGAGGCTTAGCTGCCTGTATTTGCAGAAGACCTCAAAGAATTTTAAAACCTTCAGCTCTAACCCTAACCCTAACCCTAACCCTAACCCTAAACCCAAACCCATTCACCTGACACTCTGGACCAATGAGTCTGGAAGTCTGGATTCAGGTTCTGACCCTAATACTCACTAAGAACCCATAAGCCCCCATTTCCTCTTCACTCAATGGACATCACAATAAACACACACACTGAACTTCTCCTTCCTAAGGGATTCCAAGGCCTCCAAAGATGATTATCAGGAGTTAAAAGATGACCACAACAATACCTAAGTCTCACATGGAGTTCTGGGAAACCATGCTGCCAATAGTTGGCATATTTTCGCCAAACAATTCTCTTATTTCCTAGAAAATGACCAAAGTTTCTTTTTTGCTTGTTTGGGTTTTGTTGTTGTTGTTGTTGTCTTTGCAGTTCTAATCATTTGATCCTGGTCCTTCAAAAAAAACATTCATATGGCACATGAAGTAGTTAGATACTGAGTTAAAATGTAGACTCTAATTCTTAGGTCTAAGGTAAGGGCTAAGATTCTTCATCTAACAGGCATGGTTGCTGGTTGCTGGTGGTGGTGTTGGCTTGTGAACCACTCTCTGAGCCCTATGAGTCTAACCAGCGTGGTCATTGCCCTGTTTCTACATGATATGCCCCTAAGCCTTCTGCTGATTAGTTTTCATTCTATAGTTTCCACAAAGACTCTTCAGACAGTTTGAAGAAGAGTCTGGAAAGCATTGAGAGTTCTTAAGGGACACAATACTTTAACAGGCCTGGTACAAAATAGCCTATGTTCCATGACAGATGTCATGTGAGGGTGGTTTGGGAAGGAAATGATTGGCCAGAGAGATGTGGAGATCACCATCTTCAGATGACAGTCACTGATTCAGAAACTAATGAAGCAGCAGCAGGTGGGGAGAGGATGACTGTACGATGGGACCTAGGTGTACTGCCTTGAGCTGCTTGTAGATCAAACTGATGCACCCAAGTAGCCATTTAGATGCTCGGGTCTAGGTTTCAGCATGAGCTCCGTGCTTAAATCTGAATGTGGAGGTCATGTGCATGCAGCAACTGTCTTTCAAGTAGATGGGTAGAAAAGGAGCCCAAGTTCTGTGGGCAGCAGAGTGTATGCAAGGTCCATACACATCTGTCCAAACTAAACCTCTGTAGTCTTCTTTCTCTTATACTCATCCATACTTATGACCCATTCTGGTGGTTCTGTGGGGCTACAGTCTGGAAGGAAACTTCAGTATCTCCTCACTGGAAAACAAGTCAAGATTTTGGAAGCGATTAACCTGGGTATGAACCTCAGTCCTGCCACCTACTGGCTGCATGACCTCAAGCTTGTTGACTCACTTGTCCAGCCTCTAGTTTGTTACCTGTAAAATAAGAACAATAATATCTCTCCAGATGGAGAGAAGGGACTCCATTTGATGTGTGTATGCCTCTGGTGTACTTCCATTACACCCCGTTGGTATCCAGGGCATGCGTGTTCTCTTCTGCCTTCCACCATCATTGCTATCTCAAGGCCAAGAATTCAATGTTTAAATGGCACCAAATTGAAATCCCTGACCTATGCATGCATGTTCATCCATATGTGTATGCATCCACACACATGCAAACACACAGACACAATACACATGCAAAAGAAATCATGCCATTTTCTTCACTTTTCCCGTGACATCTGAATTTCTTTCTAATTGAGTTAAACATCCATTCAAGTTTTCTTTTTAATTCAGCTTCTCTCAAAAGTCACAGTGCAGGGCTACAGATAAATCCAAATGGCTTCTGCATTTACCAGGGCTATTCTCCATTTTCCAAGAGCAGCCCCAATCAGGAGTTGTATGTAGAAGCTGCCGCTATGGATGCTACTGTAGCGATTTCCCTGGAGTCTAACAGACCTCAGAGGTCAATGCTGTTGTTACTGGCTTCAGGCTGTCTCCTGCTTATCAGATACAACCTGCCAAGGACAAAGCACTAGTCAAAGTACTTGATATTGTGTTATGTCTGGGGAACCAAAAAACAACTCATGACAATGAAAAAAATAGATAAGTTTAGAAAACAGGGATAACAGCACCCCAAGGACATGGCCCTGTTCTCCTCCCTCCTCCACAATGTGTTCCCACTTACTTTGGATCTGAGCTGCTGCTTCATCCACCCAGATATACCAAAGCTACTATCATTAGCAAGAATGATAGTAAGATACTAAGGTCTGCCAGACTCTCAGTTCTAGAAATAGTCACATGCTCTTGGTAGTCATCCGCATTTCACTGACTGGAAGCCAAAGCAACCAGTTCATGCCTTGGTTGTTCAAATGTTAACAGCATTAGGCCCAAGTGCCCATTCATAAGACAGAGGAGAGACAGTGTTTGCTTATTAATAATGTACCAGCTGTAATTACCAGGCCAAGATCAGCAGGCTTGCTCCATTCCCTTGCTCTCTACCATATGCTTCTTTCTAGCCTGAAGCTTCACAGAAGACTTTGCAAAGGCCTAAGCATTTTCCTCCAAACGTTAAGCAGCACACTGTCTACAGATCCCCATAGCAACTTAATAGATTGTGGTCGTGTGTGTGTGTGTGTGTGTGTGTGTGTGTGTGTGTGTGGTTATCTGACTAAAATTTGTCTTCTCCTCTAGACTGCAACCTCCATTAGGGCAGAGTCAGTGCTTGTGGGTAACACAGTAGGCCCTCAATATTCATAGAAGTGAATGAATGAGAGAGTGTGATATCTCCCTGCCTTGTCTCTTCATACATTAAGCCATAGGTATACTAACAGCTGGTGGAGCAGAATCTGGGAAGGTTGGAGAGGTATGGGGAGCTAGACTAGCTATAATCATCTGTCTCATGAAGGTCAACAGTCAGAACCTTGTGGTCTGAAGGGGCTGTGATCATCACTTTCCCAGAGAACAAGTCAATGGTCCCAGAGTAATAGAAGCTCACAGAAGTCTTAGCTGTATCTTGCATTAGCCATCAGATCTGATGGTTCTCAGTCTGTTTTTCTAGGACCAGCAATGAGAGTCATACTTCCATTAGTCCCTCAGGTGAAATCACACTTGAGTTTACCAATGCTTGACAGATCTCATCAGGATCTCTCTATCCTAAAATGGCTGCTGGTATGACCACAAAGTGGGATCAAAATCAAACCAGAACAGGTAGGTGAGAGTCCCAAGCAGGAGAAAGCATTATTACACATTGCTCAGTGTTCCACTCGTGGCTTCCCACCCTAACTACAGCAGTGTCTGACCTGCAGCAGCCCACATCTACTGCTCTCTGCTTTCTGCATCACTCTCATTATAAAGCCCACATCTGCGCTAAAATGCAGACCAGAAGGTGAAAGAAGGTTGACACTTCTCCTGCCTACCCCCCTCTCAGCAACCCAGTTTCCTCACCCTTCATGTGATGACTCCAGGTACCACAAGCTTTATAGTACACATTTTATGGGCTACCCTCCATTCTGGGTTCAATTTCCTGTTCCCTTCCATAGTTTCCTGAAGTCAACTCTCAGATAAGCCATGCCCACTTGAATCTTTGCTCCCGGATCTCCTTGTGGAAAATCTAAACTAGTATAGCGCTGACTGCTGCACACTGCAAAGACCGGAGAAGAAGAAACAGATGGTAAGCCTGGTGTTTGGGGGAGGTGAAACGGAATTCAGGAGATGGGAACAGGGGAAGTGAGGCAGCAGGCTGGGAACAAGCTGGAAGGCGTTCCTGAACCAGGATGAGGAGTCTAGGTTCCGTAGTTGCCTGGAAACAGTGTCACAGAATGACTCTTGGGGCCAGAAAGGACCATCCAACACTGCCCCTAACCAATGTGTGAACCCTTCGCATGGCAACCTGTCTAAATGCTCCTAACTAACTGCGTTTTCATTTGCTTGCCAGGCTGCAGTATTAGCTAGGTCTACCAAGAAGTAGCTTCTAGAAAATGCTAAAAATCATCCTCTTAGGAAGAGCTAATTGTTCTCCACCTGAATTCCCTCAGTATATAAACTATCTCCTTCCTAAACCTTGTCTCCGGAAGGCTCGATCTCTCTCACCCCTTCGCCATGCATATACGACAAAGGTACTTGACCTGCTTCATCCAAGCCCTATCCTATGAATGTACTCTAAGCTCTCAGATATGGGAATGATATTCCAGATGATATCCAACCTTCATCCATGGGCAAAAGAAGCTTCTATGGTCTGCCAGAGGCAATCTCTTGCTCAAGAGCCCAGCATTGTAGCAGTCATCACAACCTCACCAAACAAGAAGCCATTGAGTCAAACACCTTCTACTACCTCTTCCATTTATTCAATCATTGATTCAGTGTCTTTCATTGAAAGGCACTATTTTGTCTAACGCAGATACTGATCCACATATTTTCTAAATCCCTTCTCTTATGGAGTTTGTATTCAGCAGCAGGAGTCAGCAAGCTCCTCCAAACTAACCTCCATTTGAGTAAAGTTTTATTACGACACAGCCATGCCTGTTTGCTCATGTACATTGGTCTATCTGCTTCCACTACACCATGGAGCTGAAGCTGAATGATACAATAGCCCTCAATGCTGAGCATGTCTCCTCCATCACAGAAGAGGATTGCCATCACTTGTCTAAAGCATCCGGTTTAATGTCAGCTTGAGATATAGCAGGGCCAAGACAAATCCTCTGCTCTCCTGGGGTTGTGTTCTAGAATTCCTACTGTATGTCAGACAATGGCTGAAACACTGAATTCTGAAATGAGCAGGCACAGAATGCTCCCTCATGGAATATTCTAGAGGGAATGTGATATACAACGCTTCTTGCTGGGCTGCTGATATAGAGGGTGAATCAGACTGATAAAAATCTTTATTCCCATGAACTTCACACTCTAGCTGGGTATAAGGCAATAAATAAACAAATAAATCAACAAAACATATGGCTTTGGGTCATAAGAAATTCTACACAAAAGTAAGCAGGAGCTGGGATGTCCTCAAAGCTACCTGCACCCCGGCTCCACAATCCTCTCCCTGCACATGCTTTGGATACACATGGTGGCCCTAATGTGGATGAGATCCTGTTAAGTTCCATCTGTTGGGCTGGGCTTTTTGTCCTAGGCCACTGAGTTGTGACCAGGGACAGATCTTGTCAGCCACTTGGGCATGATTCCCCAGGGCACTGGACTGGCATCACTAGCCCTGTGAAGTCAGAGTCTCCAGATACACAGCAGTGTGCCCTGTGTATCTTCTTACCTCTTCCTTTCAAATGAGAGCTGGAGACAGGCATGTGGGCCTAACACTTTAAAAGGATCTTTACTGCTTCGTTTAACTAACGTATTTTTCCACATAAGTTCCTCTGTTCAAGCATTCTTTCTAATTACCATTTTCCTTTTACAGTACGTTGTATAGCTCTGCACAGAAGTAAGCTCATGGTGAGCATGAACCCCCCCGGGTGGCAAGGAAAATAAGGCCTGGCTATTAGGGGGTTCAGTGAAGCGGCAGCTTCTAAATCTTCCCTGCAGGAGGGAGAAACAGCCCAGAAACTGCATTGCACCAGGCCAGACCCAGCTCAGTAGGACCTGGCTCTGAGATGGCTTTGTAAGGTTGGGAAATACCACTGGCTTCACAGGGGTTGCAGAACTGTCTGCCTATAAGCCTGAAATGTTCTGGAAATTTTAAGTTAACTCTGTGGATTAAGGCACAACTACCTGCCCCACAAAGATCTGATTTCCTTATGCATGCTTCAAGTCAATTTGACAAATATTCTAGGAAGCATCTATTATAGGATACATTCAGAATGTAGGTGCAAAGTATATCTATGCCAAGTGTTTAGAATGGTGTCTAATGTGCACCCAAGATCATTGCTTTTACTGTGCTACCCAGGTACCACTTCCATTTACTCACACATTCATCATCCCTTCCAGTGGCCAGCAAACAGTGGCCAGAGTTCAGTGATGTCCCAGAGATAGAGATGAACAAGATAAATGAGGGCAAAACTTCTCAGAAAGAAGATGTAGCATGGGGGACATGGAAGAGGTGAAGGACCACTATCTTGCATTGCTCAAGGTAAAGTTATAGTTCATGGAAATTACAAACCAGGCTAAGGTCTGCAGTGGCAGAGGCTGGCCCAGAGAAGACTTTGGGAAGTTGATGGGTAGCATGGTCTGTGACTATTCCAGCAACAATGTTTAAGAAGGTGGGACTCAGGGAAAGCCTAGAGGTGCTTGGAAAGTCTTAGGCTGTGGCACGGGCTACCCAAGAATCTATTCTTATAGATCAGACCTGAGTCATAGAGATCAAAGAGAGATTAGCAAATCCATGGAGCTATTAGCACAGGTATACTTTCAGAGGATCATTATTCAATCAAAACTCAAGAGCTTGGCCTGGAAAGATGACTCCATGAGTAAAGTGCATGTTGTACAAGCATGAGGACCTGAGTTCAGATCCTCAGTGTATTGGTTACTTTTATGTTGTTATGATAAAACAACATGGCCAAGAAAACTTACAAAAGAAAGGGTTTATGGTTCTAGAGAATTGAGTCTATCATAGAAGCAAGCAGTGGGCATGACAGCAGGAACTCATTGCCAAGAGCACTTGAACATCTCTGAGAGCAAGAACAAAGCGGGGAAAATCAACCAAAATTGGTTTGAGTCTTCAAATTCTCAATGCCTGACTCCTGTAACATACTTCCTCCAACAAGGCCACACCTCCTAAAACTCGCCCAAAGAGTGCCACTAACTGGGGAACTAAGTGTAGACAAGCCCAAGACTATGGGAGCATTTCTTATTCAAACCACCATACCCAGCAACGATGGAAAATGTAGGTTTAACAGCCCATGCCTCTACTAGTACTGGAGGCATGAAGGTGGGGGATTCCTGGGCTTTGCTCTCCAGACAACCTGTTTAAAACATTTAACTCCAGGTTCAGTGAGAGACACTGTCTCAATAACAATAAAAAGACAAATTGTAGCATAATAGAGAATGACACCCATCATTAAGATCTGGGCTCTACATATATGTGAGCACATACACATATGCACATATATAAGCACACACATGCATACACAACATATATCAAAGAAGAGAAGAAAACTGCCTTGATCTTCTGCTTGAGAGGGAAATGGGACCCATCTGGCAGACTGAATTTTATTATATAGATATTGCCATAGATACAGATATAGGTGTAGGTATGCACAGAGTTCCCCAATGTACTAGGTTACCAGGCCCCACCCTAAGAATTTTATAAATACTAACATTCCCCCTGCAGCCTGATAATTAGCTACTACTGCTGAATTTACAGTTAAGGAAAATTAGACAGAGAGGTCAAGTAACTTGCCTACAGATTAAAACTTTTAAATGACAAAGCTGAAGTTCAGAACCAGACAGTCTGGCTCCAAGGTTTCTGCTTGCTTGCTTTATTTGTTTGTTTACTTGCTTAATTTTGAAGTACTAGGGTTCAAACCCAGGCAAGCATTCCACCACTGAGCTATAGCCCCAGCTCTCTTTTCACTTTTGAGACTTTACCTATACTGGTCTTGAACTCACCGTAACCCAGGAAGGCCTTGAATTTCAAATCCTCCCTTCTTCAACCTTCTAAGTAGCTGGGTTTTAAGGCCTGCATTGCCAGGCCCAGCTGTCTGTATTCTAAATTGCTTCTGTCTTGATGCCCCCTAGCACCAGTGGGACAAGCTGGAGAAATGTTCCTAGGCCCTATTCCAATAATTTGATGGACTCCCAGGAGAGGTGCATGTTTCTTTGGCCAGTACCACAAACTTAGATCCTGCTTCTAGCCTTTGTGCTCCAACTTCGAGCTCACACACTGGGGCCAAGGGCAGCCCTCTAACACAGCACCAGGGACTGGGAGTCTTAGCAACAGGATGTCAGCTGAGGCTGCTTGGGTGTGGACTGCCTTCTCCAGCTTTATTAGTCCCCTTTAAAATAGATTCTTCTGTTTCAAACACCTCCACTCGCTGTTCATCTTTCAGCACATCCACCATGTTCCCCTGTCATCATAGTCTGCTGCTGCATGGAATCTCACAGGCGTGCCGTTCCATGACAAACAGCAGCCCCTGGAGAGAATGCTTCTGCTTCCTCTGAAATGATGTCGTTCTCCAGCTGTCTTCTTAAAGGTGAGTGTCCCATCACTGGCTGTCCAACCGCTAATCTCAGCATCTTGATCACAGTTTTTGATAGAGCAAGGGAGAGTCTGTGGTTAATCATGTCGCCCTACCCTTCTGCTTTGCAAAAGAAGCAACTAGGGTTCACAGAGAGAGCTGGGCTTAGCAAAGAACACACAGCCAATCAGTGGCAGAACTGGGTCTGGCACATGAGCCAGTTAACACCGCAAGATGGAGGTTAATAATACAATTCACTACTGTTATATTTTTGAAAACTTAAGCTCTCTTCCTCATGTGGACTCACATTGGTGGCTGTCTATGCTCATCAGAAAGGATGGCCCCCTCCCCTTCAAATCCATCTGTCTAACCACACCTGGAATCTCAAGCCTTCTCAGATCAAAAGAGTTCAATCAAGTACCAGTATAGTGGGTATTTCCTCCACCCGTCACCTTGGGTTATCTGGCCTGATAGAGGTGGTGCTTCTTGCCTGTCAGTGTGACCTCTTAAGAAGGAAGGAGATAGGAGGCCATGCTCTCTTAGATGGTGACAACTGGGTCAGGCAGTGTAAAGCAGAGGTCCCCAGCTTTGCAAGGACTCTGCAACTGGATTTACCATATCATGTATCCATGAGTATATTTTCCCCTTTTCATGTCTTAATAAATCCTTGTTACTCCTTAAACAGATGTACACTTAAACAGATTTCTCACTACTAGTAGCACCCAATATGGGGCACAAACCCACGACCCTGAGATTAAGTCTCATGCTCTACCAACTGAACTAGCACATGCCTGTGATGGCAAAGACAACAAACATGTTGTCAAATGGCTCATTAGTAAAATTCTTGCCACACAAGCACAAGGACCTGAGTTTGGATCCCCAGCACCCATGTACAAAGCCAAGGATGGTGATGTGCCCATAATTCTAGTGCTGGGAAGGCAGAGGCAAGTGGATCCCTGGGGCTTGCTACCTAGGTAGCAGACAACCTACCTGAATCAGCAAGCTCTGGGTCAATGAAAGACCATTTCTCAGAAAGTAAAGTAGACAGCAACTGAGAAAGACATCCAGTGTCAGCCTTTGACCTCTGCATACATACACAGAGAGGGGAGAGAGAGAGAGAGAGAGAGAGAGAGAGAGAGAGAGAGAGAGAGAGAGAGAGAGAGAGAGAGAGGGAGGGAGGGAGGGAGGGAGGGAGGAAGGGAGAGAGAGAGCGCAACAACTGCTTATTCAAGACTCTTATGTCAATCCCACAATCATTTCAAGGTGACACCATAACTATACTCCTCCATCTCTCTTGAGCTGACTATTTCTCTTTCAGGTAGTAGAATCAGGTTGGGACCCTACCAGCTACAGTGAAACACCTCCCGGTAAAGAGGACAGTAAGACAGGTATAGTGCCACACACCTGTAATCACAACATTCAGGAGGTTAGGGCTGGAGGATTGTGAGTTCAAGGGCAGCCAGGGCTATATACCAAAACCTAGCCAAAATTTAATTAATTAATTAAATTTTAAAAAAGCATCAAAGACAAAAAGAAGCAATGCTGAGTATCTGCACTGAAAGTCCCATAAAATACATTTTGCCTATCCTCCACTTTACTAATTGGGAAGCTGAGACTCAAGGAAGGAAAGTGACTTATCAAATGCCAAGTTTTTTTGAGACAGAAATGATGCCTGCAAAGGTATAAATAGTCTAGACAAACCTAATATTAACATCAGCCTCTGGCTAAACACTGCATGATTTTCCTCATTGTTTTGTTAAATAGAAGTCCTCCCATCCTATCAAGAGTAGCAATAAAGGTTTAGGAAACCAGCAATTTACCCACCTCATGCTCCATGGTCTGACAACATGTCCTTAATTCTGGTTGCACATCAGAAGCTCCACTGATGCTTTGCAAGCATTCATATTCCCAGGCTCCACCACAGAGTGAATGTACCAAGCCAGGGAATAGAGCCCTGGCATCTGTGTTTGTTCAAAGCTGCACACATGATTCTAGAAGATGGCCAGGGAGAGGACAGATAGGTTGTTCTGATAGCCAAGAATCATATCATGGATTTGAGTCACTACAATTGAAATGAAATGTAAATGATTTTATTACATGAGTATTAAAGGCTTAATTCTAATAAAATTAAAATATAAAGCTGAGAGAATATGAAATATTTCTGAGCACAAAAGCTTTTTCAGCATCATACCCAGTATTCACGGCAATTTAGAACATCTTCATGCACCCTTGTTTGCAAAGAACACATGATATCACACACCTAGTTAGTAAATACCATGTATCACCAAGTGAAAACTGTGGTATCCAAGTATCTGAAGGACTGCTTGTTTTTGTTATTGCAAGTTAAGGAAAATAGATAGTGACTAACAATTCAGAATGAATTAGTCCTCCAAGGCAGTCTTTCCCTCCTTTAGTTCCAGTTCTTCCTCATAAAATCCAAGTAGACCTTGAATTAAATAAGATACCTAAGTCCCAAGGTCAAAACTTTTTGTCATTGTTGATCCTAGTTTCATGTCTGTTACTGTGATAAAATACCTTGACCAAAAGCAACACAAGAGAAGAAAAGGTTTATTTGGTTTACAATTCAAGATTGCAGCTGCATCGCTGAAGGGAAGTCAAGACAGGAACTCACACAGCTGTCACATCACATCCGTAACTAAGAACAGAAAGAAAGCATAGACTTGTACTGCCTACCTGATTGCTTCTAGCTGTCTTTTGTCTTCTGTAGTTCAGAACCCCTGCCTAACCACCTACAATGGGCTGAGCCTTCCGATATTAATAATTAACAGTTAAGACAAGCCCCATAGACATGCCCACAGGCCAATCTGATGTGAACACTCTCTCATTTGTGATTCTAGGTTGTAGCAAGTTGGTATTTAAACTAACCAACATATTTTTGCCTTCGTGGTATTGTGAGTTGAACCTAGGATCTCTCACTTGCTTGTCAAGGACTACTACTGAGCTCTAGCCTCAGCCCTAACCAAAGTTATTTCAGAGGACAATAAGTTCATACAGAAGTCAGGAAGTCATAAGGAAATGCATAAAAATAGGACCCTGTATGAGACTCCAAATACCTTGAACTTTATCACTCTACCCAGTCAGATATTGACCTATGGTGCACACAGGATGCAGGGAGTCCAAGAGCATCTTTGAAAATGAAAATTCAACAACAAACGTTATGATGAGAGAGGAGTAAAGACATTTCATTCCTTGTTGTTGGAAATAGAAGATGATAAATGTTGAGGTTTCCTTTGGCATGAAAAGAACCACCTGTATTTTCTAACATGGAGAAGGTAGAAATGAGCAATGGTTAAGAGTTGAATCCTTCACAGGGTCATGGTGTTGTCCAGGTCCAGGCTACTGCCTAGAGCCATGTCTAGGTCCATGGCCCAGCAACAGTCAGAGTCTGGATTGATGTTCATGGCTCTATTGCCACCAAGGGCTGTGCAGATGATCAATGTCTGGACAGTCACTTGAGACCATGTTGATGTCTGATGGCTTTGCTACCACTAGAGCCATACTGGTCTAGGTGGCCTGTGCTGCCACCAGGGCCATGGTTATGTCTGGATCCAAGTTGCTGCTGAGGGGCATGTCTGGGTTGGTGATTCTACTGAAGCTGGTATCTGTGCTGATGTCCATGGCCCATGTTGCCACAGGAGGTCATAGGAAACATGCATGTTGAAATATAAGAGCTATACTGAGCATGACCTACTCCTTACTATCCCTGGGATGGCTGTCCCTGTCCCTCATTGGACATTGCAGAAGTAGAGCTGGCCCCACCCCCATTGGAGAACTGTCCCCCACACTTGGGAGAGATGGCCTCACCCCACACTATCAGTATGGGAGAGCTGGCTCCCATGGCAAGGCCCAAGGAGAGCTGGTTCCATCCCTCATCTGAGGGTGGCGATCCCAGTGGCCTAGAGTAACCAGCTCAGCTACCACCCAGACACACATTCTGGGCCTTCAATTGGCTCACCCTAAGATCTACAACATCTATGATCTGCTGGAGTGTGTGAAGGGACTGATCCTGCAGAATGATAAGCTCAGGTTCTCCATGACATGGGGCAACAACAGGACAGCCAAGAGGAGTTTCAGTGAGGGTGCAGTGATAATGATATGCCAGAGGACTTGAACCAGAGCTACTACTTACTGCAGTGAACATTTTGTGGGTAGGGCTAATTGGACAAAAGGGTATACCATGTGACAT
This sequence comes from Mesocricetus auratus, assembly GCF_017639785.1. Lineage (NCBI taxonomy): Eukaryota > Metazoa > Chordata > Mammalia > Rodentia > Cricetidae > Mesocricetus > Mesocricetus auratus. The sequence continues at coordinate 7,764,685 of NW_024429209.1, read as the reverse complement.
ACTGCAACACCCAAAGCCACTAGAATGAATGAAGAAAGACAGAGGAGTGAGATGGGGTTTGTGTGGGGGGCATTTTGTTTTGTTTTCAATTGATTGGGGGCGGGTTCTTTGGGGAAGATGCTACAGGGGTAAAGGGAGGACATGGAGGAACTAGTAGGTGAGAAGGATTGGGGTTCATGATATGAAGCACCCAAAGAATCAACAAACAATTGTTTTGTTTTAAAAAGAGTTGAGTAGTTTTCCACTCTGTTACACACGGACTTTTCACATCCATCACCTACCCCTGAATTCCTCAGCAGCCCAACCACATCAACGTGCATTCACAATTATTCCCATTTTAGAAATGAGGAAAAACAGTCTTTGGAATGCTGAAGACCATCTCATGATCCCACAAAATTTGAACAGATGAATTCAGGTCCTGTTCTCTGAATGAGGAGTAACATCTTCCCCTGTAGAGACAAAACTCTGCTGGGATACAAGGAAAAGCCAAACAGGAAGCAACAGACGTGTGTGTGTGTGTGTGTGTGTGTGTGTGTGTGTGTGTGTGTGTGTGTGTGTGTGTGAACCAGGGGCATCTCTGACCATTGGAATACTTTATCAAACTATAATTCTTTTGAGCTACTACATCACAAATATTTTTGCATCTCCTAGTTGAGAACAACCAAAAAAACGAGGAGAGAAAGAGGAACTGTGTGTGAATGTCAGTATTAAATTCCCCATCTCATGTAGTCTTTCTTCAGTCACAGCCATTCTTCCAAATCCTTGACTCATCTTCATTATTCTCCTGAGTTTCTCATCACTCTTCCTTCTACCAGAAGTTGAGTTGATCTCTCCTATCGCATTGTTCTATCTGCCATGTATCAGAACCAGACAAGTGGAACTGCTCAGCAACAGATTGGGAACACAGAAAGGGAACATCAAGAAAAAAATGTTTACCTGCTGAACCTTGGGTTGAGTTTAGGTTCATTATGCTGATCTGCTTCATGATAAACCTGTTGAGTATACAGTTCCCTCCACCAATAAGAAGGGGGAAGGGTGAGAAAGTTAAGAAACCTAGCCAAAGTCACAGAGTATCAGACCCAGGCTTGGAAAGCTACACTAACCTGGCAACCATTTTTCCCACAGTGCAATGCATCTGCAAGAGCTAGGGAAAGAAACCCGACTAGACTGGTTGCTGCAGGAGTAAAGCCAAGGTATGTAGGCAAAGTTCAGTTATTAGAATATTGGAAACTGTTCAAACTAAAGGCCACAGTCTCAGTAAGGGTCATTACAGGAGCACAATGTTGCACTCAAATTGAGCAATTTGAAAACACTTTACTAAAGAGAACATTTTCAAAGATGTAGGCAGGATGAAAGACAACATAGAATAATGCATGAGTAGATACTCTTACCTACACTAGCTGAGAATGAACAAGAAGAAATGGAAAATACTGAAAACTGGAGACAGGGGAGCATGAAGAGAGCCACCTGGCAGCAGTCTGAGCCCTGCTGAGGCACAGGAAGGCAGATGGGACATAAAACACAACCTTGTTCTCTTCCTTCACTTCACCTTGATAGAACTGGTCAGATGAACACAGGCCCCTCTCTCTACACAGGAAGCCTCCTGGGCCAGGCTATATGGGAGTGGTGTGGAAGAGTTGAGTAAGAGGAACCAAGTAAAGAATCCAGCCTCCTAGTTTCAAAGAGAAAAGAACCATAGAGGCTCACAGTCAGACTGAAGGGAAGGTAAGTGACTGGGTAGCGGATTCAGGTGATCGTGGATAAATTCTCGCAATCCAGACATCCCATGCCCTAAAACAAATCAATCTACAGATAAAAGGAAGCAACCCTTAAACATGGTATATGTTCAATAAAGTTTAATGTGTTTCAAAGTATTTAAAAGTGTTTCCCTTAATAAAGTCATGAAAAATGAATATGCCCATGGGTAACATTGTGCCTAGTACAGACTGAGAACTCAAACAGTATTAGCAAATATCACCATTGCCACACTCCATCACGAATATCTGCTGAGCTGTGTGCTAGATAAGGAATCCTCTGCAATGCTTATGAGTTCTAACAAATGTCTGTACAGGAATGCACCAGCCACTCTGGCCAAATAGAAGAAGATGTGCCAATGGGCAAGGAGGAGTCAGCTCTCAAGAGAGGCTCCAAGACTGCAGCCATAAATCAAAAGAAATCCAGGGGAAGAGAACAGTGAGTTAAAGGCAGGAGTTACAAAGTATAACCTAAAGGATGTGAAGTTGGGGCAGTCGAATAACACAGGATGGATCCCCAGACTCCTCCACAACTATGGGTAAGGAATATTGATCAAACCCAAGCAGTAGCCATGGAGTTCAGCTAGCATTGCACCTGAAAATTTGGGTGTTGAGTTTTGCACCCTGGAAACAAGTGTCCTTCCCTTCCCCAGAACAGTGGGAGAATGCACAGCAGAGTCTACTTGCATAGGAATCACCACATTTGCATGAAACACTGCTGGAGCAAATGGGGAAAGAATGAGCTAAGCAATACAAAGACTTTAAAGAGGCAAAACTCTAAGAATTGTTATCACATAGGCTGGAAGGTCTCTGGGATTCGTTTGTCATGCCATAGAGAAACAGGTTGGCAATATCTCCCAACTGGACCAGCAGGGTGGGCATAGGACAGGCCTCTGATGGAGGACAGATCTAAGAGGCAGGTAGTGAGCAGAGGAAAAGCAACCATAGAGTAGAGTCCATCGTGGTGATATATTGTTTATGATTCAATAAAGCCACTGGGGATCAGAATGCAAAGTTAGCCACAGCCACAGAAACTGGGCAGTGATGGCACATACATTTAATCCCAGGACTCAGAAGACATAGGTGGATGGATCTCTGTGAGTTCAAGGTCACCCAGGACTACATGAGAATGAATCAGTCTAAAAGAGAAACAGAGCTCACACCTTTAATCCCAGCACTAAAGAGGTAAAAAAGATAGGAATGGGCAGTCAGTCTTGGGCAATTAGTCTCCAGTCACGTTGAGGACAGGATTCCCCATCCAGCCTTGGTAGAGGTAAGAGCTCTCTGATAACTTGACTATTCAGCTTGAACCCTAATATCTGTCTCTGGGTTTCTATTATTCATGCTACAGTCAGTGTTGTAGTTTAAATGTGAAATGCTGCCTATAGTGTTCAAACACTTGCTCCCTAGCAGAAGGCATTTTTCCCCGAAAGGCTGCAGAACCTTTAGGATAGAGAGACTCACAGGAAGAAGAGGCTCACCAGGGGTGGGGCAGGCCTTGAACCTTCACAACCTGCCACCACTTCCTGTCTGCTCTCAGCTTCCTGACAGTAGACACTGAACTCAGCTACTTCACATTCCTGCAGCGAAGCCAGCCCAGTCAGTGGACTGTACCTACTCAAACAAGCAAGATGTCTCTCCTTTCCTCCTATAACTGGGTCAGTTGGTTGGCTGGCTGGATGGCTGGCTGGCTGGCTGGCTGGTTGGTTGGTTGCTTGGTTGGGTTTGGGAGTTTTGTTTGGTTTTTTTTGAGAGGGCTAGAGGTATTAGGTATTTGATCATCACAACAATAAAAATAGCAAAACAGCCAGAAAGGCAGCTAACTGAGTGATTCATATGAGAAACAAAGCAGGCTCCAGCCCACAGGTGTGTTAAGGAATTCCAGAGGCACCATGCTGAGTCACATTCCCATCAGGCCAGGCCTTGGTCTCTTGAGAGAACTTGATACTTTAAGTCTGTATCAGTAACTCACATTTTAGTATGATAGACTTCCAAGCCAGTCCCGGGAGTTAAAGAATACCTGGGTGCCTAGAAAGGTACAACAAGAACTCCACCAAGGGGTGGGACACAAGCACCACAGGAAACATGGAAAATAGTTTCCCTCTCACATAATTTCCCCCTTCTTTGGGACTTTCAGGATTCTCCAGAAGACACTGCAGAAATTTGATAGAGTCTAAGAATCCTGACAGTCTTCTAGCTGTGCTGAATGCCTGCGCATTGGTGTTCCCCTTCGAGGATGGAGAGGAGGCAATAAATACGGACACAAATAAGAATGTGAAATAGTGAGGTAAGCAAGATGGCAATGTGGGTGAAGGTGCTTGCCACAAAGCTCAGGGATCTAAGTTTGATCCCAGGACTCACATGGTGGAAGGAGAAAAGTGACTCTTTCAAGTGTACATGCATGTCCTGGCACATGTGTGTCCGCATACATACATACACATAAAAATTTATTAGTTATTCCACGCAATAGAAGCAGTAGGGTCATTGCCAAACTCTTTTTACGAGGCTTCAATAACCTTGGTACACAAGTCACACAAAGACACAACTAACAAAGAGAACCACACACCAATATCCCTCATGAACATTGATACAAAAATACTCAACAAAATACTGGCAAATTGAATCCAAGAACATATCAGAAAAATCATATACCATGATCAAGTAGGCTTCAACCCAGAGATGCAGGGATGTTTCAACATAAAAATCCATCAATGTAATCCACCATATAAACAAATGAATAATTAAAACTACATGATCATCTCACTAGATGCTGAAAAAGCCTTTGACAAAAATCCAACACCCCTTTATGATAAAGGTCTTGGAGAAATCAGAGATAACAGGAACCTACCTAAACATAATAAAAGAATATACAGCAAACCAACAGCCAACATCAAACTAAATGGAGAGAAACTCAAGGCATTTCCTCTAAAATCAGGAACAAGACAAAGATATTCACTCTCACCATATGTCTTCAATATTTTACTTGAAGTTCTAGCTAGACCAGTAAGACAACAAAAGGAAATCAAGGGGATACAAATTGGAAAAGGGGAAGTCAAAGTTTTGCTATTTGCAGATGATATGATAGTTTACTTAAGTGACCCAAAAAAACTTTACCAGAGAACTCCTACAGCTGATAAACACCTTCAGCAAGCAAAGTGGCAGAATACAAGGTTAACTCAAAAAAATCAGTAACCCCACTATAAACAGAAGACAAAAGGCCTGAGAAAGAAATAAGAGAAATATCACCCTTTACAATAGCCACAAACAACATAAAATACCTTGGGGTAACACTAACCAAACAAGCAAAAGATCTATATAGCAAGAATTTTGAATCTTTAAAGAAAGAAAGTAAAGAAGATACCAGAAAATGGAAAGATTCCCCCATGCTCTTGGATAGGTAGGATCAACATAGTGAAAATGGCAATCTTGCCAAAATCAATCTACAGATTCAATGCAATCCCCATCAAAATCCCAACACAATTCTTCATAGACTTGAAACAACAATTTTCAACATTATATGAAAAAAAACAAAAGACTCAGGATAGCCAAAACAACCCTGTACAATAAAGAAACTTCTGAAGGCATCACCATCCCTGATTCCAAGTTCTACTATAGAGCCATAGTCCTGAAAACAGCTTGGTATTAGCACAAAAATAGACAGATAGACCAATGGGATTGAATTGAAAACCCTGATATTAACCCACATACATATGAACACCTGATTTTTGACAAAGAAGCTAAAATTATACAATGGAACAAAGATAGGATCTTCAACAAATAGTGCTGGCATAACTGGAGGCTAGCATGAAGAAGACTGCAGATAGATCCATATCTATCACCATGCACAAAACTTATGTCCAAATGGATCAAAGACCTCAACATAAATCCAGCCATACTGAACCTCTTAGAAGACAAAGCCAGTGGTACCCTCGAACAAATTGGTACAGGAGACTGCTTCCTGAACATAACACCAGTAGCACAGACGCTGAGATTGACAATTCATAAATGGAACCTCCTGAAACTGAGAAGCTTTTTAAGTCAAAGGACACAGTTAACAGGATAAAACGACAGCCCACAGAATGGGAAAAGATCTTCACCAACCCCACATCTGACAGAGTTAATTTCCAAAATGCACAAAGAACTCAAGAAGCTAGTCACAAAAACACCAAATAATCCAATTAAATAGTGGGGTACAGAGAATTCTTAATAGAGGAAGCCAAAATGATTGAAAGACACGTTTGAAAGTGCTCAATATCCTTAGCCATCAGGGAAATGCAAACCCAAACAGCTCTGAGACACCATCTTGCTCCTGTCAGAATGGCTAACATCAAAAACACCAAGGACAGTTTATGTTGGAGAGGATGTAGAGAAAGGGGAACACTCCTCCACTGCTGGTGCGAGTGCCAACTTGTATAGTCACTTTGGAAATCAGTATGGAGATTCCTCAGGAAAATGGGAATCAGTCTACCACAAGGTCCAGCAATTCCACTCTTAGGCATATACCCAAAAGACGCACATTCATACAACAAGGGCATCTGTTCAACGATGTTCATGGCAGCATTATTTGTAATAGCCAGAACCTGGTACATTTACACAATGGAATACTACTCATCCAAAAAAATGGAACTTGAAATTTGCAGGCAGATGGATAGAACTAGAAGAAATCATCCTGAGTGAGGTAACCCAGTCTCAAAAAGACAAACATGGCATGTACTCACTCATATGTGGATTTTAGACGTAAAGCAAAGGATTATCAGCCTAAAATGCACACTGCCAAAGAAGCTAGGAAAAAAGGAGGACCCTAAGAGAAACATACATGGTCCCCCAGAGAAAGTTAAAGGGACAAGGTCTCCTGAGCTAATTGGGAGTATGGGGGAAGGGGAGAGGGAGTTAGGAGAAAGAGAAGGGAAGAAGAAGAGGGGAAGGGAGGACATGAGAGAGCAGGAAGATCAAGTCAGGGGAAGAATAGAGGAGTGCAAGAAAAGAGATGCCATAATAGAGAGAGTCATTGTAGTTTTAAAGAGAAATCTGGCACTAGAGAAATGTCCAGAGATCTACAAGGTTGACCCCAACTAACAATATAAGCAATAGTTGAGAGGCTACCTTAAATGCCCTTCTCCGATAATGAGATTGATGAATACCTTATATGCCATTCTAGAGCCTTCATCCAGTAGCTGATGCAAGCAGAAGCAGACACCCACAGCTAAACACTGAGCTGAACTTTGGAATCCAGTTGCAAAGAGGGAGGAGTAATGAGCAAAGGGGTCAAGACCAGGCTGGAGAAACCCACAGAAACAGCTGACCTGAACAAGGGGATGCTCGTGAACCCCAGACTGATTGCTGGGAAACCAGCATAGGACCGAACCAGGCCCCCTGAACATGGATGTCAGTTTGGAGGTCTGGTTAATCTATGGGGCCTCTAGTAGTGGATCAGTATTTATCCCTAGTATACCAATGGACTTTGGGAGCCCACTCCACATAGAGGGATATAGTCTAGACACATGGGGGGATCTAGGCCCTGATCCAAATGATAGGACAGTCTTTGAAGATACCCCATGGAAGACCTCACCCTCCCTGGGGATCAGAAAGGGGATAGGATAGGGGTTTGGTGAAGGGCAAGGGAGGAAGGGAGGGAGAAGGTAGTAGGATTGACATGTAGAACAAGCTTGTTTCTAATTTAAATTTTAAAAAATTAAAAACAAAATTTTTAAAAATGAGGGTCTGGAGAGATGACTCAGTGGTTAAAAGCACTGACACCTCTTCCAGAGGACCTGGGTTCAATTCCCAGCACCCACATGACAGCTCACAACTGTCTGTAACTCCAATTCCAGGGGATCTGAAAGGAAAGAAGGACATTGCAAAATTTGTTTCAAAGAACCAAAATCAGATTGGGCAAATATACCCCAAATGTATGACAACAACTCAACATGTCATGGTACAGAAAAGACCCAACCAAAACATAGAGGCAGCTCAGAGGCAGTGACGGCCTTTACTGGGGAGAGCAAACACATTCTTGGCACTGAGTCATGAAATGTGGAGTGGGAGTTTTTCAGGTAAGGGGAGCATCATTTGGGCAAAAGAAGTGGTGTATGCAAAAGTCCTGTCAGTGAAAGATCCATTCTGTGGGGATCCAGGTCCCTTCACAATTAGAGATGTGGCAAGACTTTATGTTTTCCCCAAAGTTGGAACTCCAGAGCTGCCAGTAGAGCCCATACCCAGCTGTTACCTTCTATACACATCTGCCACATCTGCTCTATAACATGTTTTATCTTTGTGTCCAACTCTGGTCACCCTTACCATCAATGTCATGAAGGGTCATTAATCCACAGCCTTATGACTGAGCCTTTACTATTTTAGGTGAGCCTCCCTGTCTCTAAGTTCTCCATTCCAATTCATCCATTCCCAATGACACTTCATTTTTTGAGGCATTTTCAAAGGCTCTTCATTAACTCATGGTAACCCAAGGATACCTGCTCCAGCTAAATCTCAGAGGGAGCATCAAAAGGCAAGCAAGAGGTAGAGTTGAACTGCAAGGACCATAAAAGTGAGGACCAGTTTCTAGGCAAACGGTAGACCCATTTTATTCATTTCTCAAATCTCTTATTCATCAGTATTATGGGCCACTTCACTCTGAGCCAGTCTTCAAACTAAGTGCAGGACAGCAGATGGCACACAAATGATACCATTGTGTTGTCTCCACAGACAACTGTTCATCAAATATTTATGCAAATAAACATGAAGTCACAATCTGTAATAAGTACAATGAAGAAAATGCGAAGGGAGCTCTGTGTGGTTGTAATGGTCTGGAAACCAGGGAGGGAAGGTGTCCAAGGACAGAACACTTGAGCTGAGATGCAGAGTATTACAACCAGATCCTACCCGGCAAAGGAGTGCTGTCCTGTTTCATCCAGAGTGGATGAAATGACAATGCATCAGGCAGAAGCCCTCAATGTGGTACTCACTGTTTGTAAAAGTTGACACAAAGGGCTGGGGTGTTAGGTCAGTCAGTAAACAGCCTGTCTTGAAAGCACAATGGCCTGGGTTTGATCTCCAGGACCCATATACACAAAGTCAGACATGGTGATGCACACTTGTATTCCCACTGATGGAGATGTGGAAACAGATGGTTCCCTGGGTTTGCTGGTCAGGCAGCCTGGCCTATTTGGTTAGTTCCAGGACAGTGAGTGACCCAGTGTCAAAAACAACAAAGTAGAAGGTACCTGAGGAACACCTGAGGCTGTCCTCTGGATTTCATGCACACACATATATGCATATGCACATGAACATGCACACACATGCATCACATAACACATACTCACATGCATATGAACATACAGACAAGCACATTGTGAATATTTATATTTTACCCCAACTCTCAAGTGTTCAAAGCTATGTATAAGTTCACAAATAATGCTTTTCAAGATACCAGCCTCTGAATCCTGAAAATGAAGAAGGAAGCAAATGCCACCTGGTTTCTGTGTACTCAGGCTGCACATGGCTTCCCTGGGCACCTGGCTGCCCTCCTTCCCGATGCTCTGTCTCAGATGAGATGATCCAGCTGAGGTTCCCAGGTTGCAGCTTTGGATCCTAGAAAACAGGCTTTCATTGACTGTGTGTTTCAGGGTCCTTGGCTGCAGGAGCCCAGCTTACCATTGAAGTCTGGGCCAGAGGCTGAGAGGGGATGCTGGAAGCACATTTTGGCCGTGACAGACAAATTAGTCCGTGTGCTTTTCTGTTGACAATGGTTAAAAGTGAGTCCCTGGGGATCGATGCAGACTTTGTCTAAGACCCAAGCAATTCATTTATCCTTTCTCTGCTTCCACTTTGCCATCTGGGAAACTGGAATAATAATGGTGTTTCTCATTTACCTTATCTTAGCTCTTGCTGTGCCCATGCTAGATAATAAACAACTTCCAAATCTCCATGGTTTGCCTCAACAAGCGTTTATTCCTTGCAGGTGCATGGGCTGCCTGTGCTCCGGGCTATGGGCTGAGTTCAGGCTTTTCCATGTGTTTCTCAGTTTGAGATGAAATGAAGCAGTTCTCTGCAGCATGCTTTTCCCACAGTCAGTGTCATTTGAACATGAAAATGCGTCTCATAGGCCTGTGTGTTTGAATACTTTGTCTCCCAACTGATAGCATTGTTTGAGGAGAGCATAGAACCTTTAGGAGGATGGGTGCAGCTGAAAGAAATGGGGATCACTGCTGGAGGATGCAGTCCTGAGATGTTATAGCATGGTCACACTTTCAGTTCAAGGTCTTTCTACTTCCTGGTCCATTGAGATATGAGAAGTGCTAGCCTCAAGGTCTTACTGCCAAGAGCTCAACTGTGCCTTCTCCATCATGGTGAACTATACCCTTTCAAACTGTAAGCCAAAATAACTCTTTCCCTCCATTAAGTTGCTGTGACAGGCATTTTGTTGTACTAGTGCAGCCAGTTACAGGCATGCAAGAGGACCGCCCAAGTAACCTAAGTGCATTGGGAGATTTTGACTGTGCGTGGGGTGAGTGAAGAGAGGGCTCAATGGTTATGAGCACTTGCTTCTAATACACAGAACCCATGTTTGGTTCTCAGTATCCTTATAGCAGCTTATAATCATCTTTAATCCCCTTCGGTGGGCTCCAACACTCTCTTCTGACTGGACACCAGACACACATGTGATGGACCTACAAACATGCAGGCAAAATAGATATGCACATAGAATAAAAATAAGTATCTTTTTAAAAGAATTTTGACTGGACATAGGATATTATATATGCTCACATCTCAGTAGCCATAGTAAATCTTATGGCCAAGTTCAAAGCTCAGTAGTCCTATCCACATGGTAACCATGGAAGCAGCAAGAAGGTGTGATGCTATTGATTTATAATAGCAGTGGGGGTGGGTAGGTTACATTATTTTTTTTCTTCCCCACCTCTTGGTGATGGCTGGAAACTATGCCTGTAAAACTATGCTTGACAAGGATATTCTGTGTCCCTTCTCCTTGAATCAGGGTCAACAGTCTTGACTTAATTGTGACCAATAGAAGGCTGTAGAATTGATGTGGGACTTCTAAGGCAAGATTGGGAAAGTTCATGTAACTTCTACTTATGTCTATTAGAAGGTTTACTTTGGGAGATGCCAGGCACCATGTAATAACGCTGATGATGCTACCCTAGGATTGCCCTTCTTTCAAGGTCACAGGTATACATTGTGATTTGACAGCCAAGAAGTGACTAGCATTAAGTGCCAACCATGCTCAGTGAGGCCCAATGGTGACCAAAGTCCAGCTGACACCTGTCCATCATCATTGCAGAATCCAAGTAAGAACAACCCATTTGAGCTTTGCCCAAATTCCTGACCAAGGTTGCTCTGGGCCCCTAAGTATCTCATCTTATCTCAGTAAGCATATGAGGAGGCTGTGTTGATGCCATCATGTTTTTACTCTGAAATTCTGATGTCTACCCATCAAATGTAAGTGTTAAACACACCACCAAGGGAGTGTGTATCCAGAATATCAATCAAATACCCACCCCTCTCTCTTCCTACCTTCATCACTCTTCCCCTTTTTAACAGCCAATGTCATTTGAAAGCCCATGCTATTTGTTCATGCCTCTGTCACAGCCCCAGTCCCACTGTCTGTCATCCTGGTCCCACTGTCACATCACTGACAGCTCTTTGAAAACAGACTTTGTCTAACTTCTTAACCTGTGCTCAGGACAAAGCCTGGTACAGAACATGGACATTTTCTTTTTCCTTTTTCTTTTTCTTTTCTTTCTTTTTTTGTAGCCACATGGCAATCCTTTACTTGTATGAATCACCCATAGCCCTTTTGCCCTCTGCTTCTGGCTGGGTTTCACCAAGGAGACATGCCAGAATGGAATCAGTTAAAGGAGTGAGAGTGCCATCAGAGTATTCATCACTCAGTGTCTTCTTTGCAAGACTGATGATCTGACTCGTTCTCCATTTGAGAGCCCAGCTCCTCACCTACCACCTGCCTCCACTCCATGATGCTCGGCATCCAGATTCCCTTATTGAGCACCTCTTACTGTCTCCTCTTCCCTTGGGTCTTTTGGTTTGCTTACACTTTACTAATGCCTTCACAACAGCCCTTGCATCCATTCCTCCATGAATTAACATTAATTGGGGTGTGCAGTCAGCATCAACATCCCACTACCCTTGAATGACACAGAGAAATCAGAGGCCAGCAGCCAGATGCATGTTTTCAGGCTATAAGGCCTGGGATCACAGGCTTGCTTAGACAGACACACGGGAGGATGGACCAAAAGATAATGGAGGCCATGGTGGGTATAGCAAGCTCTGTCAGTGAGCTATTAAACTGCTGAATTGTCTCTACTCGAAGCTGTCAAGCTTCCATCTAAGGTTTCATTAGGGGCATAGCCATCTACTCCCTGACATTCCTGTGATAGAAAGCATTTCAATTAGAGCCACAAGAGTCCTTGAGGACTTGACACACCTCACAGCAATAGTCTCACAGTTCCCTGAGGATTGTCAGGTCAGCCATCTCTCAACCCTTTCTTTCCCACTCCAGCAGCCCTCTCCAGGCCCCCACAGTCCTCTGGCCCACAGGTAGATCAATGCTGCCCACCCAAGGATCTCCCAAAGCTTACTCAAAAGGAGTGAGATCCACATTGGGGTTGAGATCCCTGCTTAAGTCCCTTTTATTACTCCCATTTACTCTAAGGTCCAGACGTCACCACCTAAGCCCTATATGAACCCCTTCTGCATCATGGAGTCGTTTTCAGTCAAGCTTCCACTTCCTCTGTCATCTAGTACCTCCCAAGATCATGTACAGATCAAGAAGGGTGGACAGTAGGAAGTGTCAGCAGTCCCACTGTCATACACCTAACTACCGCTGTGTTGTTCTGCTTCCCCATCCAAGGTAATGCCTACTTCAGAATGATGATCATGTTATGTCTGGAGGGAAATAGTTCACAACTATATTCTGTTCTCCAACCAGGTCACTTAGCAATTCCAACTCCTCTTCAGCTTCTCTTGTCACATGAGTAGAGCCAGTCCTCCCAGTGGCCCAGGTGGCCTCTGTGTCCTTCCTTCTCTCTTGTTCTAAGCCATCCTAGCATTCCTTCAATGCCTGGGACAACATCAACATGTCCCTACCTCAAGGCCTTTGCATATACTTGTTCCTTTGCCTAGAATGCTTCTGCATGTCATTTCTCCTCCCCTCCAAACCTCTATCCCAACACAGCATTTATTATATTTTAGGTTAACAACAATTTAAAAGATTCACCATGCACAGAACACAGGCAAAGACCCCAGAAATACAACCATTACCCCTCTTTCATTTCCAAAAGTCAATGCACAGCTCCATATCATAAAACAGTGGGCTAAAGGTACGACCCTTAGTGATGGCTTTCCAGTGTCTGTTTTACCAGCTGGCATTGTTATTAGAGTCTCTGCCCAGCCATGTTATCCTCTTTTATAAGGAGAGAACTCAAGACCACAACATTCCCCATCTATGAGCCTCCCATTTATGATTGATAACATCACACAAACCATATTTTCTCTTTGATTCTGCCTTTGACTAATTGATTAAGGAAAAACACATCTATAACATGAAATTACTTGCTTTAAAGTGAACAATTTGATGGCACTAAGTGCATTCCAGTGTTGTGTAATCACTACTTACGTTTAACTCTAAAACATTTCTATAACTCCGAAATGAAATCCCAGGACCCATTAGACAGGCATTCCCCACTCCACCTCCTGACTTCCCATCCCTAGAAATAACCAATTTGATTTCTATTAGTATAGGTTTGCAAGTCTGGATATTTTATATACATGAAATCACATGCTGTTTTGTATCTGCCTCCTTTTATTTAGCATGATTTTTGGAGCTTCATCTACATGCTAACTTGTATCTGTATTCCATCTCTTATTATGGCTGAATAGCAGAGCATTGTATGTATATACCACAATGTGTTTATCAGTTGATGTACATTCAGGCCAATCCTACCTTTGGTGATTACTACTATTGTTGCTATGAATATGTGTATGTGGTTTTGTCTAACATCTATTTTCAATTCTTTGAGGTATGCACCTGGGACTGAAGTCACAGGGTCAGGTGGTCACTCTGTGTTTAAGTGTTGTGTGATATTTTTGTTTGTGTTCTGACAAATAAAGCTTGCCTGGAGATCAGAGGGTGGAGCTAGCCACTAGTTAACCATAGGTATGGGGGTCTGTACAAACAGGAGATAGGAAGCGATAAGGCTGACTAGAGAGAGGAAGTGATAAGGAGTGGACAGAAACAAGAACTTGGCCCTTTCCGCATAAGGATTTCTGAGAGGTAAGAATTCTGAGGCTGGTGCTCTGCTTCTCTGATCTTTCAGCTTTTACCCCTAACATCTGACTCTGGATTTTTATTGATAAGATCAATTAGGATCACACTTCATTTAGGTTTTTGAGGAACTTTCAAACTTTACCCCCACCACAGCTGAAGGATCATACGGCTACCACCAGAACACAGCATCCAATAGGTCAGTAACCTCCACACTTTCATTTCCATTTTTGTCCTTTTTTCAAGTTATGGCCATCCCAATAGGTAGGAAATGGAACCCCATAGCAATTTTGATTCACTCTGCCCTGATAACACCTGATAGGCCATTTACTAAAACCCCTGTACCAAATCCAGTATCATTCCAAACAATTAAATATGGTTCAGATACAGAAAGAAATGAAAAGTAAATTCATCTACCATGCAATGAACCTCCAAATACTATGTTAAGAAAACAGAACTAAAAGATTAGGTCTTGCATTAAGTTGTTGGTCCTTTTTTAAATTATCTTTCCTTTTAATTTCATTGAAAATAGACTTTTCTCTCATACATTACAATATAATCCTGACCAAAATTACCCCTCCCTCCATTGCCCCATTTCCTCCATCTGCCCTCTTCCACAGATCCAGTACCCCTCCATTTCCTCTTCAGAAAAGAGCAGACCTCCAAGAGATGACAGCCAAACAGGACAAAACAAAATACAATAAGACAAGGCAAAATCCTTCATATCAGTACTGGAAAAGGCAACCCAATAGGAGAAAGAGTTCCAAGGGGCAAGCAAAAGAGTCAGAGACACACCCATTCCCACTTCTGAGAGTCCTCCAAAAATATCAAGTTAATAGCCATAACATATAAGCAAAGGACTTGGTGCAGACCTATGCAAGCCCCATGTTTGCCACTACAGTCTCTGTGAACCCATGTGGGCCCTGCTTGCTTGATTCAGTGACCCATGTTCTCTTGGTGTCCTCCAACCCCAGGACACAGAGCAGCCCAGGAGGTATAAGGTAGTAATAGGCAGCAGCCTATAGAAGATTGCTGCATTCTGAGCCAAGGGAAGGGTTCCCCATGGAGACAAAGCCCAAGTTACTAGACATAAAGGGGGAGCTAGTGAGCCACAAGGTCAAAATAAGCAACAGGACTCCTGGAAGAGGCTTTCTTTGGGGCTACCAGCTCCCAAATCATGACATGGAGACTTATTATTAGTTAGGAATGCTTGACTTTATTTTATGCTTGCCCTTCTAGCTCTTACAACTTAAATTAACCAGTTTCTCTTCACCTATGTTTTACCTCAGGGTTTTTAGCTTTCTTTCATTCTGTATGTCCTACTTTCACTGATTGCTCTGTGTCTGGCTGCCTGGCTGCTCCAGAGCATCTCCCTCTCTTTCTCTCTCATTTTCTCCTCTCTTCTTTCATGCTGGCCCAGATAAAAAAAACCCACACTACCCTCCTGCCTGCTACTTCCTGTAAACAAGTTGCTACACCTGCCTCTCTGAGCCCAGGTTAATTTTATTTAATTAACACAAGTGCAACACATCTTTATATAGTTAAACAAATGCAGAATAAATAAATATAACACAGCTTTGCCTAGTTAAACAAATATTCCACAACATTTCCCCATTTTTTGGTCCAAATGAAAAGAATGTTTTTAACTTTAACATAGTAAAACTATATACAGCAAGAACAGTTATCAGGTAAGAATTACATTTACAATATCCAGTCGCTTTGCATTTGACAAATCTGAATAAATCACTCTTGGCAAATCTGAATAAATCACTCTATTACCTTTTCTATCTTAACGAGTCCAAAGCACTATACCTAATCAACCTTCTATCACAACTAAGGAAACTGTAACTATAACTATCTAGTCATAGATAGTTTGATTGCAGAGCAATTAACCTCCAAAACCATAGAAATGACAGAGACATCTGGCTGCCTGGGCAGTTACCCAAGATTCCTCTGTAATGTTGGGGCATCCATCTTCAGCCTACAGGCCCAGAATAACAGGCAAAGTGTTCTATGAAGCAGAAATTTTGAAGAACCGTCCCACCTCATCTTGGCAAAGTTTGGCAGTCACTTTCCTTTGTGTTCTGCTTGTCCAGTTTGGACAGCATACTGTCATCAGTCAAGGTAAAGACAATTTCTTGGCCTAAATGGATAGCTTTACCACATTGAAAGCAAACTCCATATGGAAGTTAATTGATGCCCAACATCCTTTTATGAGGTAGATTGGTGCTTTGGTGCTGTCAGGAGCAGATGTGCCTCACTGTCATGAAAAGCCCTATGTCAACAAGACATTTTACATGCCATATTCTGTAGGTCTTTGAAGTATTTGAAGACCATCTATCTATCTTAAGTATATCTCTGTATGACCTTAAAAGTACACAAAACATAACTAAGAGCTTGATTGTTATAGATGAACAATTACTAACCTGAAGTTCTTAATTATCCTAAATGGTTTATAATAATTCTTTCAAGGACTAGAAATTTACCTTACATTTATAAATAAACTGCATAGGTACAAAGTGAAAGACCTCGGCATCAAAGCGCCAGGCACTGAACCAAATCCTCTGCCCAAGAACCGGGGCCAGACCACTGGATGCAAATGCAAGAGGTGATTTATTGAGTACACAGGTGCCTGGGGATGCTACTGCAACACGGGTGCAGAGCATCCCGGACTTGCAGGGAGCACAATATTTATAGAGTTTTAATGGTTACATAAGTATCAGCATAGCAACAGGCATTTTATTGGCTCATCTTGGGGGCAGTGGTAGTTCCCACGGACTACGTTTCCTGGTATTACCTCATGAAAGACCCCGGCATGCTTCAGCAATTATTATGCGGGTCCCATGACTGCTCTGGTGACCACAGATCCCGTTTGACATCCTGCCAGCTGGGCGAGGCACCAGGTCTGGGTTTTTTCATTAGGCAACGGCCTGGCCTTGTTTTTCTTTTCCTAGGGGGTCCTGGGTAGGGGTCGTTCAAAGGTACAAGACCTTAAACAAGAGTAACAAAAGTAGAAACATGTACCAGCATTTAACTGCCCCAGCTCTGAAATATTGGTGCCTGCATGTGTGGCAGGTGATTTTTACTTAGCTTGCAGTTCCTACTTAGCATACAAGTAGCATAGCAGTGTGACAGAGCCTCTTAAAGGAGCCATATCCCTTTTTTTTTATCTTTCTCAGGCTCTGTGTGGAAATTTGAGCCCCATGTTAGAAGGCCGAATATAACAGGCTTTCCTTTGGGCCAGCTCCCAAATAATGACATGGAGACTTCTTATTAGTTATGAATGCTTGACCTTATCTTATGCTTGTCCCAGTAGCTCTAATAACTTAAATTAACCTGTCTCTCTCCATCTACATTTTGCCTCTGGGCCTTTTACCTTTCTTCCAGTCTCTATGTCCTACTTTCACTGCTTGCTTTGTGTCTGGCTGGCACCTGGTGTCTCCCTCGCTTTCTCTCTCATTCTCGTCTCTCTTCTTCTATGTCGACCCAACTGAAAAGCCCATGCTATATTCCTCCCTGCTACTTCCTGTCAACTAGTTGCTCACTCTGACTCTCAGAGCCAGGTCAATTTTATTTATTTATTTTTTGTTTTGTGTTTGTTTGTTTGTTTTATTTTTTTCTTGAGACAAGGTTTCTCTGTGACTTTGGAGGCTGTTCTAGAACTTGCTCTCATAGACCAAGCTGGTCTCGAACTCACAGAGATCCGCCTGCCTCTGCTTCCTAAGTGCTGGAATTGAAGTCGTGCACCACCTTTAATACGAATGCAACGCATCTTTACATAGTTAGACAAATTCAGCGTGAACAAATGTAACACATCTTTGCCTAGTTAAATAAATATTCCACAACAGACTTCCAGTCAGCACCCATGATGTCTGCAAACCAAATCCTTGCCCTTAGACTTATAAGTGGAATCTAGAGTGAGAGTGCAGGTCAGAGACAGCCCTGTAACCCATTTATACCAGGCCTTGTAGAAGCCTGGCAACCAGAAGCCCCTGAAAGCAAAAAGATTTTGTTCAGGTCTTAGAAAAGCAGATTTTATGTACATATTTATTGCCCTCTTGGCAATTTCCAAATGTACTGTTAGTAGGAAAGTGTTTCTCAAATACTGAGACTAATCAAAAGCTTGTTCAAAACCCATTACTGAAAGTACCTAGCATAACCACATACATTAGTTTCTTATGGTTTTATATTCAACTCAACAAAAATTTATTGCACACAGGCTTCATGTAAGATACTATATGGCAGGTGCTATGGACTGCTTGACAGATAATGCACAATCCCTGCCTGTCCCCAGTCCTTGACTCCCAGTCCCCAGCAGGCATATTCAAGTTCAAGTGGCTAACCCACCTGGATGACTTTATTGTAAAAACCTCTATGCTAAATACCAAAATGGAGACATAAACGAGAAGAGGAGAGAGTGGAAGGGTGTGTTTAATTCTCCCTGGATGGTTTAATATGTGGGTCTAATTTTTCCTCTGATATCATCCTCACAGCAAGTAGACAAATAGACTACCCAATGATATCCAAGCAGTCAAGTCAAATATGTTTGACTGGAGCACTTGGGCTCTTTGGGTGATACTAGCAATTCTTGCTAAAGGTGTATATCAGTGTAAAACATGTGTGCTTGAATCACACATCTGACCTACTGAATTAGTCTCCAGGAGTGAGTTCCAGACATGGGTTTAGAGAAACTCTCCCAGTGAGGCCAAAATGAATCTTGACCTATGTCACACTATGAAAGGCTGAAGGAGACATCAACAGATGGGGCTAGGGAAGAAGAAATCATTCCAAGGGGCAGAACCAGGTAGGCAAAAGTGCAAAGTCAGAGGAGTCCCATGGGAATTAGTGAGTGTACCCCAGAAAAGGAAGGACAGGCAGTCTTTAAATGAACCAGGGAAACCCAGATCACCTTTCCCACCTGCTCAACTCCACAGCCAGCACTCATCCCAGACCTAACTTAGTCCAAGCTGCCCTTACTGGAAGGTATGATCAGCTTATGCCACGATCGAATGATGCCAGAGTCTGTTCACAGGGAGATGAAGATCTATGTATTAGCTGACTTTGTATGTCAACTTCACATGAACGAGAGTTGTCAGAGAGGAACTAGCCTTGGTAGAAGAAATTCCTCCATGAGATACAGGCGTAAGGCATTTTTTCAATTAGTGATCAATTGGAGAGGGCCCCGCTCACGGTAGCAGTCTCCATTCCTGGGCTGGTGGTCCAGGTTCTATAAGAAAGTGACTGAGAAAGCCAGAGAAAGCAAGCCAATAAGCAGCATCCCTCCATGGCCTCTGCCTCAGCTCCTGCCTCCAGGTTCCTGCTCTGTTTGAGTTCCTGTCCTGACTTCCCTCAGTGATGAACAGCAATGTGGAAGTGTAAACCAAATAAACACTTCCCTCTCTGATTATCTTTTTGGCCACAGTGTTTCCTTGCAGCAACAGAAACCCTAAGACAGTCCATGTGACTTTATTGAGGATCTAATTGCCAAGCACTGCACTGAGTCCTTTGCATACGTTAGCTCATTGATCCTGATAACAATGAAATGTATATATTTATATTCATTGTTTAAAAGATTAATGAGGTTTGGAGAATAATTGGCCTAGGGTCACATAGTCAATAAGCAACTGAACCATGATTCCACCTCCCAGCTGTCTGGCTTCAGCGCTGCCCTCTTACCTCCTGATCAAATATTCTCCAAGGGTTTTCATAAGGTGATCAGACAAGAGCGAGATGATGTTGGGTCATATGGTCAACAAGAGATCGATAGAAATTATTCCCAGGTCAAGACTGAAAGTAGCTCTTCAGACTTTGTCCACTCAAAAGCAGAGCATTTGGGAGAATTTGGTTGCATTTGATTTAAGGGGGCGGACATGATCTGAAGAAGCTCTATGAGGGAGTGGAGGGCTGAGACTAGGAAGAAGGAGAGGCAGCCAATGTAGCTAACTCACTGTAAACAGCTGCAAGTCATCCTACTAGAGACACTGTAAGACTGTGTGGAGCACTCTGTGCGCTATTATTGAACTTGGAGGTCAAAGCCTGTGCCTCAAGTCAGGCTTGGCCACCCATCCTCAATGAGTCAATTAAAGAGCCAAATTAATAGTGAAAAATAGAAAAAGGAGAAAGATTCAAAGCAGCCACTTTGGGAAGATTGACAAAGAGATCCAGTGACCGCCCCCATCCGTCTTCAGGGTCAAGTGTGATTAAAGTTTAAATAGAAGAACAATGATATGCACATTTAAGTGGTTTGCTTTCAGGTGATCTTGTCCACCACTGACCCACCATTGTCTGGGCTTCAGTCTCATCCTGTAAGGTGGTCTGAGGAATTGTTAGAACTAAGTGGAATCTTTTTCCAGGAGACAAGGTCCCCCTCTGGCTGGTACCCTTACTTTCTCCCAGTAGGAGATTCTTGGGGGGATTTCCATTTCTTAGAGGCCCATTGCTTCAATAGTGCCCAATAGACCAAGAGGCAAGAGTGTTTCCTTAGAATACCTTTTTCTTAGAATACCTGTTACATGGCTGCCTCACAGATGAACAAGAAGACTGAGGGCCTCATTCTGTTCCCACAGCATACATCCCCACTTCTATCCCATTCTGCTTGAAAGCTAAATATGGTCCCTGGAACCTGTTAAAGTGGATGGACAGTTGGAGGCTTTTAGAACCCTGTCTATAGGTAATCTCTAGAGCTAACTGATTGAACAAGCATGGGATGTCAGCCCCGGGGCAGGGTTGAATATTCGATGACTGTAACAAAACATCTCTTGAGAACTTAGAAAGGAGGAAACTAAGATCTCCCCCATATTAAGTGAACTTAGAAACTTAACAGGAATGGAATCAAAGGAACTGAACAGAGAGATAATAGAACAAACAAATGAAGATCGAGTCTGTAATCTGATCAGACATATCAAGATCTCTGAAGAAGCAGGCACGGGCCAACTGCAGAAACACAATTCATGTTGCCCCAGAAGCAGGAATCAACTGGGGCTGTCCCAGGCTAGTCCACAGAAAAGAGTCCATGGTCCACAGAAGAGGAAGATTTCCAGCCCCAGGAACCAAGTGAGCCCTATCCTAAAATGGGCACATTTCAGCCTGGAGTCCTTAGATATCATGGGACAATCTCTCCTAGTCTGAGATGAGATGTTCTCCTGGGAATCTGCTTCCAGAGACAACTCACACAGTGAGTATCATAGCTCAGGATGTTCATCTCCAATGATAGGAAACTACCCAAGAGACGGCCTGCTCAGCAAACTAAAATAAACAGGCATCTGACTCTACAGAACCTTAGTTCAAATTCCAAACCAAAGCTTACTCCAGAGTGGGGGAGCAGTCCTCCCAGGTCCCAGCTCACCGATCTTTCCCAGGCCACACAACCAATAGCAACAGCCTTACACAGTCTTTATATATGCCTCTATAGTAAACAATGTAAAGAGGCTTTAGGAGATGATAGCTGGGGACTAGGGCTTTGGGTCATTAATAATCTCAAGCCTTGATCAGCTGCCCTTTGCTAACCATTCTTCACTGTATGTGTACACACATGTTCATGCATGCATTTAGCTGAACCTTTATGCATGTGTGTGTAAGCATATGCATTAGTGTAGGTGCCTATCTGCATAGGTATGAACATGGAAGCAGAAAACATGAGCTCTGCTCCGGTTCTATGATCTTGAACAAATCCTTGACAATCCCTTCCCATCTTTGCTCTCATTTGTAGAATAGGCATGGCAGTAGTTCTGACTTCTCAGAACAGGCTGGGGTCATGCAGTAGTACAAACCTGGAAGAGAATCCATGAACGCTAATACTTGACATTTCAGGGTCTCATGCAAAGTGTTTCTGGGGCATGCACAGAGTGGACACGGGTTTCTGGTGATAGTAATCTCTTTATTCCTGTAGTTCCATAAGCACTGTATCAATAACATGTTCACCAGTGGGCTTAGAAGCAGTCAAAGACGAAGCACGATGTTCTCTGGGGAAGAATTGCAGTAGATCAGAACAACAACAAACAGGGGCCTGAGATACATAATAGGGGAGAGGAGGAGAGAATGACCAAATCATGAAGAAGGGAAGCCTGAGTGACTGGCAAGTGCTCCCAGTGACTTTCCATACCACATCCCCAGGAAGAGCAGCAGCCCCAGCCAAAAGTGTTGTGGGCACAGAATCCAAGCCTATGTCCCAGGTCAACAACAACCAGTGCCTTGCACTTGTTTGACTTCAGACACTGGCCTGCCCCCCACTCCCATCTGGATATATCTAGGAAAAGGGATTTCAGAAAACACCCCTTACCACATAGCAGGACTGTGGATTTGGCTGTTTATCTGCAGTCTCGAGCCTTGGATGATTATTCTGATAAACTGGAATGAATCTTGCAGCAGAAGGAGAGCTAGCAACAGTCCTGCTGATTTATCACCCTTCTCAACCCAGTTGGGTTCCAAGAGAATAAATCTTGCTTGCCTCTGGCTAGGTACCCACAATCATGCCACGGACCATGACTTTCATATCCCATTAAATCTGAATTACTCAGTCTGGGGCTGAGCTGAGTGGTAATTTAAAATGGCAAAAGGGGGAAAATGTTCTGATTTAGATCTGATAGAGACTGGATTAAGTCCTCCCATTTTTCAGGGCTTAAATGTGAGCTTTGTGAGGGCAAGCACCTGCGGGTTGCATAGCTCTCCTGTGAAGGGCCTGAGCCACAGATTAAACTAAAGGAGTTGAACCAAACATACATTCAAAGGTCTGAAGTCCCTCCCCCTCCCACTGGGCCACAAGCAGGGGCTAAGTTTTTTCAGTGGACCAAGCCACTCTGTTCTGGGGTGTAAATTATTGCAACAATTTTGGTAGCAATTTGGCAATTCCTTTCAAAATGAAAAGGACTACATCTTCTGACCTAGACAATGCCCTACAGACACACTTAGCCATGCCTTCAAGGTCGGGCACACATGGGTGCTCATTGTAGCCTTATTTATCATCCTGAAAACTGGGCGACTAACAAAATATCTTAGTGGGATGTACCTTAACAAAGAATGGGATGCCCACTCTAGAGGAGAATTAACACTCATTTAAGAAAGTGAAGTAGGGGCACATCTGCTGATATAGAAACAACATGAAGAATACTGGTATGTAAAGTGTGTCCCTGTTTTTCAAAAACTGTATAAGGTGAAGCTAAATGCAGGCTATTTTTCCTCTGTCCCAGAGTCTTAATACAATAAAGAATGCCTCTCTCAGCAATCAGTCAAACACTGCAGTTTAAACCATCTCAAAATAAATTCCACGTCCAACCTGACCTTATAGGTAAGTCTCTGTGATCAGACCTTCTTGCCAGAACCCTTTCCGGAGCCTTGTATAAAGGAAGCCTGCTGGTAACAGGTGTGGAGCACATTGCTCTTTGAGAGCTGAATACTCTTAACATAATGCTAAAGGATTGTAGGAATAAGGGCATACCTTAGTCAACATAGAAAAGAAAACGATGTTATAATAACAAATAAATGCCCAGATCTCTATGGCATAACATAAATATATTCACCCCTCTCAAGAAATATGATTCAACAGTCTCCTCAGTGCAGAGTGACTCAGGGACTCAGGCTGCTACAGTCCTGAGGCTTGATCACTTTAGCCTGCAACCTCCATAGTTGCTAAAAAAAAAAAAAACTAGACATGGTAGTTCTTATCTGTAGGTTCAGAAGAATCAACCCAACTTGCTCTAGTGGTCAGAGCTGTCACAGGAATACAGATCAATGCCAAAAGTGGCCTTCCTAGACCACCCTGTTAACATCACCTGTCACAACAATCAACAAGCCTGTACTGAGATGGACATGTCACCAGGGCACCAAATCTCTGCCTTGGTTCCAAGCTGCAGAGCATGGTGGGGGTGTCCTTTACACCCTTTCTGATCCCCAAACCTGGAAGCACACATGATCCTTGACTGGATGTGTTTTTTAGAAATGGGATGGATGGCAGGGAAATTACTAAGAAGTATGTTTCTGTACCTCAACTTTTTAAATTATGTTTAAAAATTCTTCAGAATTTCTGTAGGCGCCTGTTTATAAATAAAATTAGATTCATCTGAAATTGAGTTATTCTTCATGGTTGGTTAGCTATTACTGGGAATTTAAAAGCACTTATTTGGATAATATCCAGGTCATTTGGAGTCGACATCTAATAAAAGTTGGACCCGGTACAGATAAACACCCATGCTGGGCTCCAGGAGCTGAAAGAGGCAAAATGGTTCATTTCCTAGCATATCGGATAAAAGGACCTCTCCTCCCGCCCCCTAAATATAGCCTTTCTCTAACCAAAATATTCAGTACATAGCATGAGGCTGCATTTGTGTCCCAACACGGGTTTCTGTTAACATACCTCATGCTGCTTTTCAAAATCAGAGAGATTGGTTAAATCCTTTTAAGAAAATTAGGCAAGCAAAGACGCCATCAATTCTGGGAGCTCATCACATACATAACAGAAACATAGTAATTATTTTAAGGCCATTCTTTTTATTTATAATGCTTGTCATTTTTGGAGCATCAGCTCAAACAGTTGGAACTTGGAGCTCTTTTAGGAGAGGACCTCAGTACCAAAGATAACGTAACTCGTCACAGGGTTTGCGGGTGGTTTTTTGATCTCCCTTTCAATTCATTTGTCAGTTATATAAAGAATGACAATATAATTTACTTCTCAAAGACACTTGGGGGGGTGGGGGTGAGAAGAGCTCGATTAAGCTGAGCAATGATGCCAGAACAACAGCCGGGCTCACAGTATCTCAACTTTACATTCATCGAGATTATTTTTCCCTCATAAGCAAGGTACTGAGCCGGGCTCTAAAATCCTGGGAGTTAATCATGGAAGCATCAGAGCTGGGTTAAGGATGAGTAAACTTTCTTAAAGGGGCAAATAGTAAATATTTAAGAACTGCAAGCCAAGAGACCAAAGTAAGGTTGCTATGTAGGTGTTTCTGCAGTCATTTAATACGTAGCCACTCCAGAGGCTGGAAGGGGGGTTCACTGGTTTCAAGCACTAAATGCTTTTGCAGGTGGTTCAGGTTTGTCTCCTGGCACTCCCATGAGGCAGTTAATAATCTCCTGTCACTCCAGCTCCAGGGTGTCTGGTGACTTCTGGTCTCCACAGGCACCAGCACTCATGCACAGACACACAGACAATAGGCACACTTGCTATTAAAAAATAAATCTTTAGCATGGCATTGGTGGTGCGTGCCTTTAATCCCAGCACTCAGGAGGCAGAGGCAGGCAGATCTCTGTGAGTTCGAGGCCAGCCCTGATCTACAGAGTGAGTTCCAGGACCGCCTCCAAAACAGTACAGAGAAAAACCCTGTCTTGAAAAACCAAAAATAAATAAGTAAATAAATCTTTAAGACGTAAACTACCCAAAGTTAGGAGCTAGTAAAGTGCTTGTCCCACAAGTACAAGGACCTGTGTTCATGTCCCAGGATCCATGTAAAGAAGCTAGTTATGGAGGCACATGCTTGTAACCTCAGTGCTGGGGAAACAGGCATGGAAGAATGGCTGGGAGTCACAGGTGACTGAGAGAAGCCTGACTTAAGAAACGATGTGAAAATGGGGCATGAAGTTGGGAGAAACAGAGGGGGTGGGCAGTGAGGAGAGAATATGATCAAAATACATTGTATACATCTATGAAACTCTCAAATAATAAAAAAGCTTATTTTCACTGGTTTTTTTGTTATTTTGAAAGAGAGAAGGAGAAAGAATACAAAGTTGGTTAGGTAAGGAGGTAGGGAGAATCTGTGAGGAGTTAGAGGAGCATAGCAGGTTTCTTGGACCTCCAGTCCCCAAATTATGACATTGAGACTTATTATTAGTTATGCCTTAGTTTAGGCATGATTTAGCTAGCTTTTTTTTTTACTTAAATTAACCCATTTCTATTAATCCATGTGCTGCCCTGAGGCTTGTTTACCTCATCTAGATACTGTCCATGCTGCTTTCTCCATGGCTGGCTAGCTGGCTCCAGGCTGGCCCCAGCTTGTTCCTCGTGTCTCCCTGGCTTCTCCTTTTCTTTCTTCTTTTCTGTCTCACCCACCTTCACCCTAAATCCCTCCCCCTACTTACTCTCCCTGCCCAGAAGTCCCACCTATACTTTCTCCCTTGATACTGGCCATTCAGCTTTTTGGTTTTTTTTTTTTTTTTTTTTTTTGGTTTTTTCGAGACAGGGTTTCTCTGTATTGTTTTGGAGGCTGTCGGTCCAGCCTGGCCTCAAACTCACAGAGATCCACCTGCCTCTGCCTCCCGAGTGCTGGGATTAAAGGCGTGCGCCACCACCGAGAGATGGCTCAGCCGTTAAAGGCTAGGCTCACAACCAAAAATATAAGAGTTCGGTTCCCAGCCATTCAGCTTTTTATTATCAGTTTTTTATTAGGCAAGGTAAAACAGCAACATATCTTTACATTAAATAAATGCAACACATCTTTACATAGCTAAACAAATACTCTGCAACATAAAGAAATGTATCACATCTTTATGTAGTTAAACACATGTAACACATCTTTGCATAGTTAAACAAATATTCCACAACAGAGGAGGGGGAAAACATGATCAAAATATATTATATGAAAAAAATAATTTTAAAACACTATTATTGCTTTAAAGGTGGATGGCCCATGAAGAACAACATCCAAGGCTGACTTCTGGCCTCCACATACATGAACACACTGCACGCACACATGCACATGTATACATATACATGTGTGTATACACACACGTATACACACACACACACACACACACACACACACACAAAAGAAACCACATAAAGATGTCATGGGGAGAACTGATTCCATGGGCTTAAGTTGGCCAAAGTCTGAGATGAGCATTGAAGACAGTAAATGCTAAACTAAGAAGTTTGGATTTAATTCTGAGGCCATTCGTTTCCAGAAGTATTCTTTATTTTAGGAGTAGAAACTTGTCCACAAATGAGATCTCATGCGGAAGCCCAATATATATGCAAAGCAGATGAAAATGGGTCTGCAGCATTTGAAATGGGAATGAGAGAAGACATGAGCACAACCTTTGTCACCCCAGCCGCACTCCCAGAAGCCCAGAGGGGCCCTGCCAATCACAACTTAAAAACCACAGCCACCTTCAGTGGGGTGCGATTAAAGACTTCTGAGGAGCGGTGCAAGTGATCACAGCTGTGACAACCATGGCTCTGGGCATAGCGTGGAAGACGCAAAGAGACCAGAATGCCTGGGGCAGAGAGGCCAGTGAGGAGGTCCAGTCTGGCAGGGTGGCATTCCATGCTTCTGCAGCAGAGAGCAGGGGCACAGGTACAGGTTTGGGAGGGGTAAAACTTTCAGACAGGCCTGAATTCACAGGCTCAAGACCAGTGCGGTGCCACAGGGCTCCACGAGCGAAAGGGCACACGCATTGGTCTTATCCACCATCCAGAAAGTCTTTGCATTTTCAGTTTGTATTTTGCACTGGACCCACAAATTACAAATTGTGTGGTGGATCCTCTATCCAGAGATGTCTGAATCTTTAGAGGCCAGAGCGTATGTACTGGCAACACATTCTACCCATTGTCTCCCTGGGCACTGAATGTAATCCCTGGTGTTGCTTTCTGCCCGGTGGTGGTGGCGCATGCCTTTAATCCCAGCACTCGGGAGGCAGAGGCAGGCAGATCTCTGTGACTTCGGGACTGGGCTGGACCGACAGCCTGGAAAACAATACAGAGAAACCCTGTCTCGTAAAACCAAAAAAAAAAAAAAAAACAAGTCAAATGTTTCTTACTCTCCCTCAGGTCCTCTGGTCCTGCCTCCTGCATGTGGTTTTACACCCTCGCAAGCACCCAGCATGTCTACCAATCCTCCTTCTGCCTTCTAAATCCCTGAAACAGCAGTCTGAGTTGTGACTCCCCAAGATCAAATCTTCTGTGATTCAATTCAAGGCCAGGTGCTGGCAGGATTCTCACTGGCCAGCATCCGCCTCCTGCAGACTGGTGGGTAGACCGTGGATATGAAATGCTGGGGCTCCCTTCACTGGCTCTACCAGAACACACTCTGAGTCAAGAATTCAGGAGCCAGGTGTTTGTGCATGACAGGATTCTGGGAAGCCACAGGAAAGATGGGGGAGGGGGGCGGTGAGATGCAATGAAGTCCAAACATTGTGGACACTGGGGGACACTGATGACCAACCATACCCCTCCTTTACTCAGCTCTTCCTGGGGTCCCCAGAAGTTCTGACTGCACATATGTCACAGCTCTTTCTGTGGCCAGAGATGACACTGAACAGACACAATGTCTCATCAACCTTTTGATATCTGTCTAGGTTCAGTGGAGGATCGGGGTCATTGGCAACACGAGAGAAGGGACAGGAGAGGGCGTGTTTGAATGACATCAGATTTATCCAGCAAAATATCTCAAGTTCTCAAGTCTCTTTGTTAGCAGAGGTTGTTTTGTTTTTCGAGACAAGGTTTCTCTGTTAAATAGTCCTAGCTGTCCTGGACTTACTCTGTATACCAGGCTGACCTCGAAGTCATAGAGAACTGCCTGCCTCTGCCTCCTGAGTGCTGGGATTAAAGACATGCAAAACCACCACCTGTCGAACATTCATGTTCTTAATAATTCTTTCTGTAACTGTGAAAGTGAAATAATCCAACTAATAAGTGAAAAATATTATATATATATTGGAATATTATTCAACCATGAATAAAATAAAAAGGACTCATATAGACTACAAAATGGGTAGATCAAGAAAATATATGGCATTATACTATTTCTCTGCAATGTCCAAAGAGGCAAATTTATAGAGACAGGAAATTGACTAATGGCTTCCTAGGGCTCTGGAGGAATTTGAGAAGAAACAAAAATGGGTACAGGTTTTCTTTTGAGGGTAGTAAAAATGTTCTAAAACTGATTAGTAGGGGTGTTGCACAAACTTGTGAACAGAATAAAGCACTAAAACTATGCACTTTAGGGGAATTACATGGTGTATGAATTATACTCCAATAAATCTGCCTTAACAAAGTATTACGTGAGATTTTAATGGGGACCCATTCATACTTTTCACGGGCACTGTTGAATAAAATGAACAATATCACTGTCCTCTTGGAATTCACATTCCCATGAGAAAAGAGGCTACTGAAACCCAAACAAGTCAAACAAATTGTTATGTCATTGTGAAATGTGATCAACAGTGGTGGAGAGAGGGAGGAGGGAGCTGGTAAAGTCACAGTTTTAAATGTGCTGGTTCAGATGTTGTCACTAATGAAGGGACATTTTGGGCAAGTTTGCAGGAACTGGTTTTGAGATGCAGACAGAGGGTACTGCCAGCCCCAGAGCAGGAGTAAAAATACTGGAGGGTTAGCAGGTCAGCTGAGCAAGCATCAGGTCATAAAAACAAAGAAACAAACCAACAAATAAACAAATAAAGGCAGCAAGGAAACTGAGGACTTTATCACCCTGTGTGGCTGGACCCTGCTGATGGTTTATCTCAGAGCATTGCTCCAAATGCAAGGCCTGTAACCCATGGAACAGAGAGAGGTCTGTCTCCCTCTTCTTAGTGGCTCACCAGCTGGGGGCCAGGGCTCTGGGCAGAGGAACTATGTGGCCCACACTCACCCAGGCAGAGGTATGAGTATCTCATGCAGGTTTGCTGAGTTCCAGTTAGGAAACAACGGCTGATGGAAAACTGCAATTTCACCATCTAATGATCCAGTGTGTTTGTGATCTTCGGGTTCCAATTTTTGTATCGTCACGGTCAATTACAGGTCATAAATGATTTCCAAAGTGGGCTGCCTGGGGACACCATTGTACAAATCCCTTTACACCCACAGTCATCCCACACACCCAGACTGCTCAAGCCCCAAGATGTGCACTGGATCTGATCATGTCAGACCTCACAGAGAGAGTGTGAGAAAGAAACAGAACTATCCTGGGACCTGGGTGGGAGTTCTACCCCAGCTCTGCCACACGTTCTGTCGTCTCACCTCTCTGAGTCCTTCTCCTGTGGAGATGTCTCAACCTGCCTGACTTCAGGAGGAAAGGGGTGTGCTACTCCACCAAAGAGAAAATGAAAAATACCACACATGAAACACTGACCTGTTCCTGGACCCGAGTGAGCACCCTCATTTCTTTATGGAGATAGTTTGCAAACTGTAAGATGGTCTCATTTTAGGTACACAAACTGAGTTTCATGAATTTCAAGACATGCAAATGTCACAATTCAATTAGAAAATTTCCATCATCCCCAAAAAGAAATCTCCAGAACGATCATTTGAGGTTACAGGTCCATACATAATGACATCAGCTCAATGCTGTATAAAAGCAAAAGAGAAAAATGGTAATGTATTACCCTGAAGTGCATGAAATTGCCATTTTTATAGGTTAAAATTTTCAAATATTAGAAATTTTAAATAGCTTACCCATTAAAAAATTCTGCAAATATACTACTCTAAAAATATTGTTACAATATGAATGCATATACTACCTATGATTGCCTATGAATCACTCATGTTATGAATCTATACAGCATATTTTTATGCAGAAAACCATGAACACTGAACTTGCTGGATTTTGAAGGGATCTAGGATTTTTGAAGGGAAAAATTTTGGCTATGCACGTTTTCCGTGTTAGGCTCTGTCTTCATAGATAAACTTCCACAAAGACTAACCACTTTGAACCTGCTCTAGCCAAGGCACTCAGTCCAGTATTGAGGAAAGTGAAGCTTACACAGGGTGGGCAATGTATCTATGCAGTGTCATCCATACAACATTGTCTCTAGAAATGTGAATGAAACATTGTAAGTGAAAAGACCTCATATCCGTGGCATAAAAGTGTCACATTGTTCTCTGTGGGGTTTTTTTTATTATTTTGCATGTTTGCCTTCTTAAAATTTCCATTCTCCACTGAAGACTAATACCCATAAAGAAACATATGAGGTCCTCTCTAGGTCTCTATAATCCCAGCACATCATGGTCCATCATTGGGGTCTATGCTTGATAAATGCATAAACGCTTAATAAATGAATCTGGTAGAAGAAAGAGGCTAATTCATGCATGTAAGCACTCCCCTCTTGGTCTCTCTGTCTCTCTCTCTGTCTCTGTCTCTGTCTGTCTGTCTGTCTGTCTGTCTCTCTCTCTCTCTCTCTCACACACACACACACACACACACACAAACACACACACACACACAGCCTTCCATCATTTCCACTAACAGTTACAGTTTCTGGGGAATGACTACATGTAGGTAGACCCAAGAGGCTTTTGTGTCAACACATGGCAGACCCATTCTGAGCCAGCCCCACCTGGCAGAGGTTCTTTCTGCTCAAAAACGAACAACCCTACCTTCCAATGCCAGAAACAGGAGCTCCCAGGTCCAAATATGCGTGGGAAAAGAGGAACAAAAAGAGGCCTCACAGGATGGGACCCCAGTATCTGAACATCTGGGATCTTGAAGGGTCAGAGGCCAGACCATGGCTGGAGCAGGGTTGAGAGTACACTGCAGAGAGACTGGATGCTGAACCAACAGCAAATTCACCTGCCTAGCTTGCCCAGAGCTTGCAGGCAGGTGAGAGCTATAAGGAAGACTTGGAACACAGGGCTAGAATGGTGACTATTCAAGGTCCAGGATGGCACATCCAATCCCACAGGAAAGATCATATCATCTCCCTCCCTCCATCTAGCCATCCTTCTCTCTTCCTCCCTCTCCCCCCTCTCCCTCTTCCCCATCCCCATAACTGATGGAGACTCTTAGAAGTAGGAAGTAGCCCAGACCCAGACCTGAGTCCCCCTTCACTCAATATCCTATGCAGGAGCTCAGCTCTGCACTCAGCATCTACTCCACACCTGAAGATTAAGTTATGTCATGGAAACATCTCTGATGAAGAGACATCAACGTCATCATTTGCAAAATGGGTAAACTGAGGCCCAGAGAGTGGAAAAACAGTTTTGCTGGTACCAAAGCTGTTTCAAGCTGAAGGCTGAAAGGATAGAAGTGGAGGAAGATTAGGGATGGGTTAGACCCTTGTTTTAAAGCAGAGGGGAGAGAAAGTAGGGAAAGGGGGAATATGAGTCTACCAGAGGTCAAGTGATAATTTCCTTAATTTTAGGTTAAGCTGCAGGAGGAGGGGTATGCCATCTTGGTGTATAGGTGTGCCTGCTGCCTATTGTCAAAAACTGAACATTTTGTATCCTTTGTTTTATCATTTGCCATGGCAACCAAGAAGCTGGGAATCCGATTTCTCACTCCAGTAACACTAAACCCCAATATAGAAGGTCTGTTCTTTCTTCCCCTTCCAAGGACCTGTTTTCTGCTGTAGGGGCTCTCTGCCCTCAGACCTTACTTTAACCCTGAAACAGCCTGGAAGATGCCACACAGTGCATTAACTGAGCCATTCTTTGAGTCCTTACATTCCAATAGCCCCTACACTGATCACAGGAGTAATATCTACTATAATTAGGTATCATAAGGACAATGATTTCATTAGTGATTTTGTAATAGCCATGGACATGTACGAGGCAACGTGTTATACAACACGGTCCAACGCTTTATCACCTTGTGATAATTGGAGTTGCTGAATTACAGTAAGAGAGCAATGGAAGGTAATTTCCTATTTGGCCAAAGTCATCTGACCTCCCCCAGGTCTCCAATTATCATATTTCTTCTAGGAATCAGATCTCTCCCTTCCCCTCAGAAGCTGCTGTGAGCTCTGAGCTGTTACCACAGACAGCAAACTTGCATGGGAGCCCTGAAGTCGTAATTTTCTCATTACGCAGCCTGGTCTGTCAGCTATTTCCTGGTGAGGCAGCCCTGTTTTCCAGTTCAGGTGATAAATAGGCATGAACAGCTTAGCAGGCAGAGAGGCAAATAAACATTTGAAAATGATCAGACCCGGAGAATCTGCTATCTGCTGGTATTGTGGGTTAGAGAGAACCCAAGCAAACTGCAGAGCGAAACATTGAAGAAGGGAGGAAAGCCAGCTTGCCCTCATTCACTCAGCACCCTCATGACCACAGGAGGCAATTTCCTCTGCTGAGTGTGTGGTCTCAGATGGTTCTTCAGACAACAAGGCTAATAGCCCATGAAGTTGATCAAATGGCAAGCACTACCATGTGCTGAGCACCTGGGAAGTGTGTTGGGTTGGGGAGAGGTTCAGTGTAATAGTGATTGCTGCACAAACATGAGGACATGTGTGTGAATCCCTAGAGTCTACTGTCAATCATTAATATACTCTCGGTTAAATGAGATAAAACCACGATATACAGAAGAAGAGTTAGGAGCCAGCTTCTTTTCATGCCTGTGAGCACTGCCTACATTGACCCATGTTAAGACTCATGTTAAACTTCAGGGATTCGAGGGAATACAAGAGCCAGAAGGTAGACCCAGTGAGCTGACAGTCCAGTGAGGCAGGAGAGATCAGCAAGGAGGTGATCTTGAAGTTAAGACTCAGGAGTGAGTCAGGTGGAGAGAAAGCAGAGATGGTCCAGTAGATAAAAGTACAAGTCATGCAAGTGTGAGTTCAACTACCTGAAGCCCACACAAAGCTGGAACTGTAATGTATGGAGGTGGAGACAGGTGAATCCTCAGAAATGTGAAAGCCAGACACCCTGGTATACACAGGGTGAACAGCTGACTTTGTCTCAAACAAGCTGGAAGATGAGGACAGACACCTGAGGTTGTCCTCTAGTCCCCACAGGTATGCTATGGCACTTACACACACACACACACACACACACACACACACACACACACACACACACACCAAAATTAATTCAAACAAACAAACAGGGGCAATTATGGGGAGGTGTTGGATACAGAATTATATAGGGCCTTATAGGACAAGGGAAGAATGCTAATTTTGTTTTTGAACCCTGTGTTTCCATTGGAAAATTGGTGATTGGTCAGTAAAGGATCAGCTCTGAACGACGACGTGGGTCACTCAAGTCATCCCTTAGTTAAAGTCTCCATGCAGGGGAAGGGGGAAGCAGTCCACGGTTAAGGAAAGATAAGTCAAGCTCCACCTCCTGAAGGGAGGTTTGCCCCACAATTTACAGACACATTACAAACCACAACAGTATTCAGCCTTCTTATGCATTAGCCCTTATTCTGGGATACAGCCCTGTTTCACTAAGATGGAGTGTTCTGAGTTAAATACAAGATACAATTAGTTACACTTACAGCCAGGACTTATACCCAGATCTCTTTGATTCCCCAAACCCAAGCTTTTCTCTTTGCGCCCTGGTAGCGGGATTCCAGACCACTGGGAGGTACTACTTGGAAGCAGCAGTCATCTAGACAGGTCCCTGGAGTCCTAGGATGGACTGTTGGATGTTCCCACCCTGAAGGGGCAGCTAACACTGTGGCAGTGGGAGTTTCTCTGAAAGGCATAAAGCAGAGGGGAGGAAGAACCCTGGAGAAAGATGCCATGGGAGCGGGGGATCTTTCATTTTTGCCAGCGATCCCACTGGTAGGTATCTAATTTCCAGTGGGCAGGCCCACATCCACAGATGTACTGAGAGCACTAATTGGACTTAATTGGTTATAAAATAAAAAAAGAAGAAGACATGAAGTTGGGAGGGAGACATGTTATGGTAAGGATATGGAAGAATTGGAGGAAGAAAATGGAGTGGGTATAATCATATTTCATTGTATACATAGATGAAATTCCCAAGAATAACTTACAGTAAAAATATAATTTCACATTTAGTTTTACAATTTAGAAAAGCAACAGGTTAAAGACTATCTCTGAAAACCTTAACAGCTCCCCAACTCTGATTAAAATGTATCTTCCAAAACAACATTTTTCAAGTAAAGTTGTAAAAAAGAATCATGCAACAAAACGCAATGAGGCCTAAGAATTAAACGCATAAAGAAAAGCTAAAGAAATAACATCCAGCGATTTTCATGGCGAATGCCAACATGTTAAATTCCGCAAGTAAAAGGCAACCACTCCCAATTTAAGTCCAAGAAACAATCCAGTTATAGAGTATTGGAGAGACAGGAGCTAAGTGTCTTTTCTGTTGAACATAAAAAGGAAATGTGTATTAGATAAGTGCAAGCTTTAAAAACATGATCACATTCACATCTGACAAATAAATTGAAAGCAAAAAGAAGCACTAAAAAGGACACTGTGGGTCAGGACACACTGATAAAAAAGCCAGTCTTTCCTAACAAAGTATCAGTGATACTGCCTTAGTTTATATTCTCCCAGATGAGGAGGAGACAGAGCACTAAATACAAGAACACATGGGACATTAATTACGAAAGTGACCATATACTGCAGGAAAGCAAGAGCTAGCACATTTCAAAGGACTTAAATCAGGCAAAGTAAATGCTCTGCCTGCCACAGAACTAAGCTTGAAATCAGGAATAAATATTTGCAAGAAAATCCCCATATGTTTGGAGATTTTAAAAGAGAATTACACCTCAAGCAACTCGTCGTGAAAGAAGTCCCCATGGAAATGAGAAACTATTTTCATTTGAATCCTAGTAAAAATAAAACATACCAGTGTTTACAAGCTGTAACTGAAGCTTGTAAACATGGGCTAATGGTCAATGATCAAAATTTTCAAATAAAACAAAAATATAGTGAAGTCTTCTACTATTAATCCCAAAGATGCTAAAAAAATATCACTGACCCAATCATCATGGCCAAATCAGTTAAAGAGAACAATTCATTAAAGCAAGCTTTTTTATTCATGCCTTCCCCTAAAGTGGGGTTCAGGAGGTCAGCATTGGGCATGGGGAAGATAAGGACTTTATAGCTCAGGGGTAGGGGTTTCCAAATGGGGGCTTTGGCAGGCAAAATGGGCAGAGTATAGAAGTAGAACATAACAAGGTAGTCATGACAATGTAATCATAACAACAGGTGGTTATAATAACCTTTTGAAACAAAGACATGGCTGCTGTTTCCTGGAACAGGCAGTACAGAACCATTTGTAGTTAAAGTTACAGGTAGGGCATATCCCAATCCTGGAAAAACAGGTTTAATCATAAACAGAAATGAACCTAATTTGTTTTTATTATAAGATGACTTTTAAGCAAGCTGGTTGGCTCATCAGTACCCATCAAGAGTAAAAAATAAAGGGATAAATAAATTCTATAACATTTACTAAAAGGAAAGTATGGAGATGTTACAATAAAACATAACTAATTAAAAGAACTTGAATAACTCGATTTAGCAAAACCTTAATTACCAATTGAAAAGTGGGAAGGAAACTTCATTATGTGTTTTCCAAGCAGGAAAAAAATTCAAAAGGGATTTTACAAAAAGGGAAAAAGCGATCCACCTTACTAATCATTGGAGAAATACAGACAGTGAGCGACCACTGCACACCTACCAGGATGGCAAAGGTGAACAGTCAGACAACGGTGAAGCATTGGCTACACTGGGGGCTCTCCTCTGCTGCTGGGGATCTTGCACATGAGTTTAGACAACTTGACATCATTCGCTACACTGCTAAAATTGAGCATAGCCCCTCTTCTGAGGACATTGTCACTCCTTGGGATGTGCATCAAGAAACACATAAAGAATGTTTGTAACAGTATTATTCATAAATATAAAAAACTGGAAATGAACCATTTAATCCCATTTCATCATTTATCCGTTATCAGTTCATTAATCCCCAAGCTGGAGCAACCCATTAACCAAAACACCCGTTAGTAGTCAAATGAACAAATAGCTGGTGGTATATTCCTGAAATAGAACCAATAATAAATTGCACTGTAGTCATACAAGGAAATAAACAGCAATTAAAATGAGAGACCCTTAGCCACACATCAAAAAGGAATCTCACAAAATTATGAGGTTAAATAAGACAGACAAGAGTGAACCATATTGTGCCTTTTCTACAAAGCTCAGACATCAGACAAAGCTCACTGCAGTGTTTAGGTTATGGAGATAGATGGTTATCTTAAAGGAGAAGCAAAGAAACATAAAAACCAGCAGTGTGGTTTCTTCTCTAGGGGAGAGAAGAGAAGCAACTAATAACACACCAACATGTCCAAAGGCCAGCGCCAGGGACAATTCATATACTTAAGCAAATGCCTTGCTTGTAAACAAAAAGGATTATAAAGTATTTGGAAAACCCAAAACTCAAATCTTAAGTATAAAGCATGAATTTCAAACACTAGAGAAAGCATGCAATTATTTACCTAATAGCTGTCTCTTCAATATCTACAGATAAATCCACAAAAATTGCCAACAAATCACAATAATTTAGAAAATAAAAAAAGAAGAGTGGAAATGGCCCTTATATCTTGGAAAATGTAACATACACTTTTTGCTAATTTAAATATCATTATATATTTAGTATGCATACCCTTTTGGGTAGGATGTTTGCCATAAACAAGATATAACCAATGATTAGTTGTGAATGCCATTTACATTCCTAAAAACAGTAATGGTTTGCACAGGTGTCAGATTACCAAAATTCCCAGAATGCTGCCATTCAGCATTTTAGCCTATTTTGACTTGATTTTAACCATAAGAATTGGGCTGAGTCACCTTTGTGCAGTTCTAAACCTAAATCCCCCAGAGCTTCTTCTTACTCTCCCTTGGAACACTGCCATCATCACACAAGCAAACATAAGTCAGCCTTCTTGAAAAATGAAAGAATACTTTAAGCACATAAAGATAAGCCAATTGAGAGGAAGCCACTCATAGACTGGTCATTCCCAGCCAGTCTAGCAGCTAATTGTCCAATTCAATCAAGTAGAACCTCCTAGCTGAACTCTGTCCAAATGGCTAACCTACAAAATCATGTTGGTTTTTAAGGCATCACATTTTAAACATGTTTGTTATGCAGCAAAATCTGACTAAAATAGTAGCCCCTTATGAGTTCAGAACTTGGCAATCCATAGTTTAAAAAAAGGAAAACCCGGACTCCTTGTTCAACTGATCAAAAAGTATCACAGGAATGTATACTTTCATTTCTCCTCAGTCTTCTGATACATTTTTTGTTGTTCATTCTTGTAAGTTGCACGTCAATCAAAAGTGTTAGGTCAAGTTCCAAAGTGGCAGGAAGAGAATGAGAACATAGGAACAGGTAAGGAGACATTTCAGTTTGTTTCTGTCATTACTGGCATATTTTTAGCTTGCAATAGCAAAATATGTAGGCAGAAATAAAAAATAAACCTTTATTGCTTTGTATCTGTAGGAAAAATAACTGTGTGGATTCTGAACTCTCTAACTCTTAATGATCTTTTTTATAATCCAAACAACTTTTCATAACTTTTAAATGTGGTGTTTCCAAAATATATATTTTTAAACAAAAAGTACTGTTTAAAAAAGAATTGGGATATTTTTCTATATGGGCTCTCCTTTCCCATTTATGGATGAGTTCCTTTTTATCAAGAAGACATTAGACATAATTCCATGTTAAAATTTTTGAAATCCTCCACAAAATAAATTTTGGTAATTTATATTTCCCTAAGGAATGGATGGGAAGCTGGAAAGATGGAGCAAACCATTAATCATATAAAAAGTCTCTAAAAGAAACATGTCAGGATTTGAGCCCCACGCTTTACAGTTCATGGAGATACCTAAAGATACAGAAAATGCTAGTAGGAGGGGTCTAACTGGAGCCATAGAAGTAGGGATTTGAAGGTTACACCCAGCCCTTATGTCTTGTATTCTGTCTGTTTTCTGGTCTACTGTGGTGGGAAGAGCCTCTTCCCTACACCCCTGCCTTCACAAACTAAGCTGCTCTCCATTCTTCACCCTGAAGTCATCTGCTATCTGCTGCTCCTCTGACATGGCCATTCTCTTCTGCACCCCAGTAGACTGGCACCCCATGAAATCACGAGTCCAAGTAAGTTCTTCCTCTCTACAGTTGTTTCTGTGAAGATTTATTGTTAGATTGCTTCTGCTAAGAATGAGAAAGCTAACAAGTGGAAAACACAAGAGTTTTGTTTGTTTGTTGGTTGGTTGGTTGGTTTTTTTTTTTTTGGTAAGAGAGCCCATACTCTTAGGATTAAATGTCAGAAATATGGGTCTAGAGAGATGCAGTTAAGAGCTCTTGAAGGGGACCTGAGTTTACTTCCCAGAATTCACATTACAACCACCTGTAACTCCAGTTCCAGGGGATTTGACACCTTTTCTGTACCTGCATGCACATGGTACATATAAACTCATGCAGGCACATAACATATATAAATGTTAGAAAAAGAAACAGCAGGAAAAGAAAACAAAACCTCAAAATCAGCCTCTAATTTGCTGGAGAGATACTAGAACACCGCATGGAATTATGGGAGTGTAGCTAGATACTCAGGCCACTCTCACCACTATGGTGGTTTTGCTTTGTTGTTTTATTTTTTTAGCATATTAATTCATTGTATCTTTCATACAGCAAAGATTC
Organism: Mesocricetus auratus; assembly: GCF_017639785.1. Classification (NCBI taxonomy): domain Eukaryota; kingdom Metazoa; phylum Chordata; class Mammalia; order Rodentia; family Cricetidae; genus Mesocricetus; species Mesocricetus auratus. The sequence goes on along the minus strand of NW_024429209.1, from coordinate 7,725,324 downwards.
AGTTCAGTTATAATTCCATGACTACACTCACACACACACATACACACACACACACACATATACACATTTCTTCAGTTTCCTAACTTCCAAATTTAAAATATAGTAAAAACCATCATCATCATCATTCTGAAAAAGATTCCATCCAATACAGTGAAAAAAGCAAGCTTCCAGGGAACACTGGTATAAAATGGTCTTACAGTCGGAATAAATTGCCTACATGAAAGGAGGAAAGGCCAAGCAATTTTACAAAGAGCTTCTTTTAATTTTCTAATAGTAAATAATTGGCACAATAAATAAACTTCCAGAGCACAAAAAAGTAATAGTATTTTTTCAAAAAATCTGTTCTGCCAAGTTAGCAGAAGTGAACACACACACACACACACACACACACACACACACACAACAAACAAAGGAATTTAAACTTTTAGGCCAATTTCACACTGTCATATATATGCAAAATAACTAATAAGATGTTATCAAACGTGATTTATGTTTCAAGGAAAAAGATGGGAGGTATCCCTATTTGTTCTTACAGAATGGAGTGATTACAATTAATTTTAATGTTGTCATCGAAGGACTGAAGAGCAGAAGAGAGAGACAGAGGTAGAGACAAAGAGGGAGAGAGGGAGAGAACAGGAGATGAAAGAAAGAATATCGATGAACACACAAAAATTCTAATATCTCCAAGCAAACAGTGTTTTGGAGTTCCCACTCCAAAAACCCACAAGAATTACAATGTATGAGAACTAATAAAAACGTTCATTCAGTTTGGAGATTTTTAAATAAATACAGAGACAGGTGTGTTGGCACACTCCTGTGATTCCAGAATTTGGGAGGTGGTGACAAGAGAACCAGCAACTCAAGGTCATCCTGGGCTACACAGGGAGTCCAAGGCTAGTTCAAGAGCTATATGAGACCCTGCCACAAAATATAAATAAATAGTAAAAATGAGAAGAGTCTTACATGTAAGCCCTAACAACTAGGAAAAAATAGAAAAAGAGCAATCTCATTCACAATCACAACAACTACATGCAAATTATTCAAGAATAAGTTTACTTGTCGATGATTAAAATAACAATGAACTGGAGACATAGCTCTTATTGTGAAATACACTTATTGTGAAAGTATGAGGCCCAGGAATGATGGTGTCCACTTCTAATCCTAGCTCTGGGGAGACAGAGACATGGATCCCTAGGGTTCACTGGGAGACAGCCTAGCCTAATTGGTGAGCTCTAGGCCAATGAGAGAGCCTATATCAAAAAAGATGATGAAGGCACCTGAGTGTTGATGCCTGAGCATATCTTCTGTCCTCTCAAGCACTTACACACACACGCACGCACGCACACATACACACACGCACGCATGCACACGCATGCACGCACGCACGCACACACAATCACTCAATAACTTTCCTGGAGCCACACAGAACCCTTTCTTTCATAGAAGATAGGGTTGATATAATGCTTTCAAGGGATAGACTCAATCTCACTATAATAAAAATTACTCTAAGGTTACAAACAAGTGAAAAAGTTCAAAGGACAATTCTAAACTTCAATGGCTAGAAACACATCTGGGAAACCCAAAAAAATGTTGGTAAAGTAGGAAATACAAGGTAGAAGAATTATCCAGGAGATAAGAAAAATGTCAGAAAGTAAAAGCTAGATACAGTTCAACTATGAAACCACCGAAGTACTGTACAAGATTAGACAGGTCAATGAACACAATACAGAACCTTATTAAAAGTGTTTAGTATGAGAGAATGGCAGCATTTTAAAATCAATAAGAAAAAATCTATTTAATAAGCACTGCTCAAATTACTTAACTATTGAAAATACTACTTGCACTATCTACATGACAAAATAAATCCCAGACATTAAATATTTTAAATGTGTAAAATGAAACTATGTAAATGTTAATTTTTAAAAGGGTAGATGATAGATTGCTGGTGGAGAGATGAGTAAGAGAGAGGGAGAGAGAGAGAGATGCTAGCTCAAGTTTTAGGCCAGCAAAAGAAAGAAAATCTGTCAGTGAGAAAGTGATTGATCTAACTGTATAGAAATGTAATATTTCACTGTGCCACAAAACACTATGAAGAAAATTCAAAGTCAGAAAAACAAATGGGAAAAATAATTGCACTGTGCTTGCCAAACAAAGGGTTAATTTCCTTACTGTTGAAAGAGCTCTCAGAGACTTCTGTGGAGAAGGAATGGGAAGTAGAAGATTGAACAGAGTATGTGAAAAGAACACTTACAAAACAAGACAAATGACCAAGAAATACATAAGGATTTCCTTTCCCTAGTGGTGGAGTCTATGAAAATTAAAACACTGATGTGACACCATTTATCACTCAGTGAACTGGCAAAACAGGGCCCTCAGAGATGCACATGGATGGAACATTCTTTAAATCTTCGTAGCTTATTTTACCTTCGTAACATGTCTGAAATTGTGTGTACAAGCATATGTGCTTATGTGTGTGTGGAAGTGTGCATGCATGTATGTGTGAATGCATATGTAAGCCAGAGGTTGACCTTAGGTATCATTCTTTAGGACCCATCCACTTTGATTTTTGAGAGTGAGTCTCTCTCTTGGCCTAAAGTTTGATGATTACACTAGAGTGGCTGGCAAGAGCCCAGGGAATCTGCCTATCTCCCTTTCCACACGACAGGCCCGCAGGTACATGCCACCATGTCCAACTTTTATAAATGAGTTCTGGAGACTGAGAAGTCCTCATGTATGTGTAACAAGTACTTTTTTTACTGTGATATATCCAGGGTCCCCTGAGGTCTTTTATTAAGAATCTATTTTAAGTTTATATGGTTTTACCTCTCAGAATTTATCCAGGGAAAATAATGAAGAGTATACATAATAGTTGAAGAGACTATGGATGCTACAATAATGATGATGATTCTCATTGTTATTGTCAACTTCACATTGAATCTAGAATTACGAAGAGACAGACATCTGGACATGCCTGTAGGAGATTTTCTTAATTGCATTAATTGAATTGGCAACAAGCATCCACTGTGGGTGGCAACATTTTCTGGCTGGGACCCTGGACTATAGGGGTAAAGAAATGAAGCTAAGCAATAGCATGAATTCATGTTCTCCATATCTTGATTGTGTATCCTTCAACTGTGAGTCAAAATAACCCTTTCTTCTTTGAGTTGCTTTTATCAGAGTATTTCATCACAGCAACAGAAAAAGAAATTAAAACAATGACCATGAAAAAGATGTAGATGATATTGGTGCTTGACGAAGACAGTGAAGATAATAAGGACCTCAGATAAGACATATCACTTCTTTCAAATATAAAGAGTTTTGATTTCTTATAGCCTCACAATCTATGACCTTAAATAACCAAATAGGAAAGTAAATATCCTGCCTAGTAAGCAGAGGCCACCAAAATCTGTGACACGTGCATGCTCCAAGTTTGTTTGTATAATAAAATCCATGTGTCACACATGTCCATTCTCCTTCTACATCTTGGAAATCTGACTGAAAATTTAGCTTCTCAGAGAAATAAGAATTGGTTTCTGTTTCATAGAGATAATCATAATGATCTGGTAAAATTTTCCATACCTCCATCCTTCTCCCAAACACTGTGTTTTGTCCTTTGACAGCTCAGGAAGAAAATAAGAAAAAGAATTTAAGAGTTTCTTCCCTTTAAAGGCAAGCTAGAGCCATGTCCCAGATGTGTCCTTGCACTCTGTCAGATCAGAAGCCTAAACTGATGAAATATGTTTTACTTATATTTGTAGCATGAATAATAAAAACCCAGAGAAAGATACTGGAATTCAAGCTTCAAGCAGAAGATCAGAGAAGCAAAGCATCCAAGCCAGTAGAACTTACCTCTACCAAGCTGAAATAACAATCCTGTCCCCACAAATCCTCAGAGGCAAAAGCTTTCAGGTCCTGTCTCCTCCCCCTCATATTCCTTTCTCCAGCCAATTATATTGCTCCTGTCTCCACTTACCTAGTGATGGGATTAAAGGCATGAGTTCTGTTACTCCTGTGTAGGCCGGGGTGGCTTGAACTCAGAGAGATCTATCTGCCTGTCTCCTGAGTCCTGGGATTAAAGGTGTGTGCCACCACTGCTTAACCTCTATAGCTGTGGCTGGTTTTGCTTTCTGAATCCTCAGGCAAGCTTTAATAAATCACAAATAATATATCACCACATATATTTGCACATATTTTATTGGGAGGAAGGGGATTTTAAACTAACTGAAAGTTTTGAGTTCATAGACTAATGTCTATGCACAACAAAGAAAAAGTGCTTACTCAATGTGGGCAAACGAGACATCTGCAACAGAATGAAAACTCACAAGCCAGAAAGTAAAACATGGCCAGTTTAGTCACAGCAAGATACAGATGTTCTTAGTGAAGTGGAAATTTAGAAGTATTAACTATCATCAGAAGAGCAGGAACTTCACACGACTCTGTACAATCTTAGAAGCCTTTCTGCAAATACTGTCCACAAACCATTATTTCTTTGGGGCCCTCTCTCTGCACCTTCACTGCTGCAAGGGAACTTGGTTGGGTGATTCCAAGACAGCCTTCATAGAACCCAGTCCAGCTACCATGTGGATGTGCCCAAGAACAGTCTTTAGCTATCTACAGCCAGCCTACATTTAAAATGAGCTGAGTGACCTTCAACGCACAGCCAGACTTCATGAAATTATTAAAATTACACACTCTCTGGCTTTCTTCAAGTGCTAGCAGAATAGGTTGTCAATTGTTGTTTGGAGGGATGCCATCTAGGGTCATTTTCAAGTTCTTTTCCCCAAGAATGAGTGGAGGCTGGAGGATGGGATGGAACGCCAGTGTAAGAGATGGAATGCTAGATGGGTAGCCAAAAACAATGATTCAGTCAAGGAGAGAAAGATTCACTTTGATTACTTGCCAAATCTAAAGAGTAGTGGAACCAATTTCTGATAGTAACAGCCAAAAATATCCTCCCTGCTTCTCAATTCCAGCCCTGGAGAAGTCAGAAATGGCTCCTTGTGAGGTGGAGATGAGGGAAAGAGAGACAAACACAGACCTCACCCATTGGTTTCTAGCCCATATAACAAGCAGAGGGAAGGGAAGAGATTTAACTTTGCCCCTTCCTTGCTGTGGAATAATCTTTTTGTACACTGTGAACAGTTGTTGCTCCCATTGGTTTAATATAGGGCTAAATGGCCAATAGCTAGGCAAGTAGAGATTAGGTGGGACTTGCAAACAAAAAGAGTATGAGGAATGAAGAAGGGTGGATTCACCAGACAGACACAGAGGAAGCAAGAGATGAACATGCCATGCCAAAAAAAAGGTACTGCCACAAGGTAGAGCATAGATAAGGAATATGGGTTTATTTAAGTTGTAAGAGTTTGTTAGTAACAAGCCTAAGCTATCAACCAAATATTTATAATTAATAATAAGTCTCTGTATAGTTATTTGGGAGCTGGCTGGTGAGACAGAAAACCCCACCTGTACTTCCTTCAACTGAGATGCTATATGTAACCATGCCCTAGTCAAACGGATGCTCCATGTGAAATGTATAGCACTGGGTAAGCAGGACAGAAATGCAGATGTGGTGAGAACACACTCACAGCAGCAGTAGCCAGAAGCATGTCCTGACTAGATTCTTACAGTGCCTGCTGCTCCTTCTCTGCCTTCCAAATTATCTTATCAGTTATATTTAATATCCTACCAGTGGAATCCTTTTCTGCTCAAGTGAGCCAAGATAGTTTCCTGTCGCTTGCAATTAAGCCACCTTTTACAAACCCAACAAAATTATTTTTGTCATTTGTTGACATCTCCCTTCCAGGTTTCATACTGCCATCTTCCCACAGAGGCAGAGCACTGTGAAATGGTCACAGCTGGAACCAAGCATGAAGCAAAAAGATTCATTCATACTAGGTCAACTGAAGAATATCTAGCAAAAGGAACATTTACAAAGTTGTGGGAAGGAGGAGCTGGAGAGATGGATATGGGTTAAGTGACTTTGTAAATGGGGAGATCCTTCTGTATATGTGTTTTTCTTATTGGTTAATGAACAAAATACTGTTAGGCCAATGAGGCAGGAAGACAAGTGGGACTAGGTGACAAGGAAAATTCTGGGAAAGGTAGGCAAAGGGAGCCCACCACAGAGTCACCATGCTGTCAAAGTAGTAACAACATGGCAGGGCATTACTGGGTAAGTCACAGCCTCATGGTAATACATAGATTGATAGAAATAGGTTAATAATTAAGATAGAGCTAGCCAATAAGAGGCCCTAGTCATCGGTCAATAGTTTAATAACTAATATAGTGTCCGTGTGTTTATTTGGGACTAACAGCAGCAGGACCAGGCTGGGACAGAAAATTTTCAGTAACACTTTGCTATGAAATCATGATGACCAAAGGCTAGAACCCAGTTCCGTGAGAAGCCAGGCATCCTGCAAACACCAGTAACTACAGCTGTGAGGTTGCCAGCACCTTCTTCTAGCCTCCTTCCACATATGTGTGTGTACCAGCACATACATAAATGTACATATATGCTCATAAAGGCATGAAAACATACACACAATAATTAAATATTTTTAAAGTGTGGGCAGATTGTAGGGAAACTTTGAGTGGCCTCATTTGCACAGTAAAGACTTTAGAACCAATTCTAGAGATTAGTAATAGTATGGCTCTTGTCCTTTCTAGACTCAAAAAATAATGAGGGAAAGAACTACTAACTGTAGAAGTAAACTAAGAGAGAAGCCTTGGGTGGGACACTGACATTCAGTTAAGGTCACAGCCAGCCTGAGGCAGTGCAACCACAGGACCACATCCTCCTCCCGCTCTACTTCAAAAAAGTTTTAATAGTGTATATTCATTGCACAAAGTGACAGATTCCATAGTGACCCTTCCACTCAAGTAGGCTGTGGATTCTGACCACTCATTCCCATTACCACTCCTGTCACCCCTCTTACTCTCCTTCCCCTTTTGAAGTAGTCTTCCTTGTACTTGCAGAGAGAGAGAGAGAGAGAGAGAATACATGTAATATCTGTCTTTGTAACTCTAGCTTATTTTACCTAATATGGGTATCTCTGGTTCCATCCATTTTCCTGAAAATGGCATAATTTTGTTCTGCTTTGTGCCTGAATAAAATCCCATACACCTGTACTTTCCGGGCATTTACAGCATATCAAGGACTGTGCCCAACATTTCCCACTCACACATCTCTAATGAGTAGACAAGAACATTTAATGTCTCCATTTTACAGAATAAGACAGAGAAGTCAAGGAACTAGTGTATATGAGACTAATAATTCAAATCCCCAGAACTCATATAAAGCACCAAGAATGCCTATAATCCTAGCCTGGGAGGACTGAGGAGTCCCAGAGGACTGTGAAGGTGAGAAGATCCCATAATCTAGTCACGTAGACAAATGGATGGGCTTCAGGTTGATTGAGAAACCAAAATATAAAGTTGGAGAGTAAATGAGGAAAGACATTGAACCTGAGCCTCTATGCACATACTCAACACACACAAAGAGCAGAGGGAGACAAATAATTTTTAAAGAAATATGTTTAATGTGCCACAGTTTGTTTATTGCTATGAATGGATACCAAGGCTGCTGTAGCTGGAGCAGCAGTCAGCATGGTTGTACAGGTATCTCTGTGGCGTGCCTACATCCCCTTTAGATACATTCTCAGGAGTGCTGTAACTACATTCTATGTCAGCTCTATTTTTTAGTTTTCTGAGGGACCTCTAGACTGATTTCCACCATAGTTGCACAAATTTGCATTCTCACCAGTAGGATAAAGAGGGTCCTATCTTTACCTCCTACCAACTGGTTAGCATTTGTCATCATTGTTTTCTTAATGATAGCCCTTCTAAATGGGCTGAAGTGACATTTCCCTGTAATTTTGATTTGCATTCTCCTGATGTCTGAGGATGTTGAATATTTTTGTTGTTTTTTTTCATATAGTTATTGGCTATTTGTGCTTCATCTTTTGAGAAGTATCTGTTCACTTATTTGCCCACTTATTGACTGTACTATTTGATATTTGGGATTTGTCTAGGTGTTTGAGCTTTTAAAATATTTTAGACATTAATCCCCCATCAGATGAGTAGTTGCAAAATATTTTTACCCGTTCTGAAGGTTGACTCTTCACTCTGCTAATTATTCTCTTTGCTCTTCGGGAATTTTTCTAATTTTATGTAATCCTATTTGTCAATCCCTGGGGTTGGTTATTTCCTGTGCTATTGGAGTCCTTGCCTATGTCTACATCAAGAACAGTTTTCAGAGTTTCATCTCACATTAAGGTCTTTGGTCCATTTTTAATTGATTCCTCCCCATTCTCATCACTTGCCATGGCTCTAGTTGCATGAACTCACGTGACAGAGGCTAGACACACTGGCACCTGATTACAACACACAAGTGTGCCTGCCCCCTGAAAGGAGACTGGGCTGGGGGCGGGGTGGGAGGAGAAGATATGGGCTGCAAAGAGGTTCTTGAAGTCATTTGGGACAAACACCCAAGGCAGAAATGGCTGGCTTATTCCCTGCATGCAAACAGGAGTCTCAGTTTATCCCAGAGTCCATCAAGTCAGAGGAAGAGGCCAACAGGCTGTTATTTCCTTTGGCATCCTCCATCTGCCCCAGGACTCCAGGACTGCTTGGGTCACCTCTCTCAGTCTCTCCTATCTTCCCACTACCATTCCTTCCTCCACAGTATGAAGTCTCTTGCACAGCCAACTGAGGGTGGTTTTTTCTTTCAGCTAAAAGTCAAATCTAGAAATTACTATTTCTTTCAAACAGCCAAGGGCTATCAAACCACAGTGGGACTCAGAGGAAGTCAAGAGACACAAGGGTCTCAGATCACAGGACACTCAGATCCTGGAAAGAAAATGAAAGTAATTGTCTGTAGGCACTTTTCTAAGAAATTTAAAGGAACACAGAGCCCCTTGAAAACACAGTTCAGAAAGTCTGTACTTGACCATGTAAAGAACACAAGCAATTACAAATAGAGAGACTAAACTCTTTGAAATGGTAAAAGTAGAAGGCTTTGATACAGAGATGTAATCCTTGAACTGCAGAAGTCACTTAAAACCACTGTCTGGCCTATGATTCATTTATTCAATTCCCCCACTGATACTCACTGGTCATTTGCTGTTTTTGGTCATAAAGGTAGGATTATAGGGGAAACAAAAAAGAGCTAGAAGTTTTGCCTTGAATCCATCTAACTAATACTTTCACTTCTTGCCCAGGGAAGTGGGGTTGGAAAAGCAATGCTGTGACTTTCAGGGAATGTACAATGTGCCAGAGTTTCATTTCTAATATCCCATTCACACTTCTGTAACTCTAATAGATAAACCATTACTATTCTTATCCCTATTTTACAGAAGAGACAGAAAGGTCAACAAGTCACATAAAAAGAGATGAGACATAAAAGAAGTATCAGGATCATAACTATTGGGTGATATATATATATATAATGCTTAATAAACTGAAAGGAATGAATGAGATTAGAACAGGGACATGATGGAAGGAAGATAAATACATACTATCTGTGGATGTACAAATAAACTTTCCATCTAATTGAGTCTTCCCTTCAAAGATGATTCCTTCTTAATGCAGACCTCCACCATAAGATACTATACTGCAATTGCTTTGCCAGAGAATATTATGTCTAGACATTTAAATCAATTAATGCTTCCATTGCGATTGCTTCATCTGTCTAGAACAACAAGTTCCCTTGGCAAAGTAAACACAGAAGCAAGGGGAGAGAGCAGAAAGCAAAGAAGAGTAAACTGTGGGCAGTTATAATTATATAAAAAGAAATATTTGTACTATTCCAAGATTAAATGACTGCAGGCTGGAACTATTGCTCAGCAGTTAATAGTATTCATTGCTCTTGTAGAGTTGGTTCTGAACAGCTTACAGAGGTCTGTAAATCCACTTCCAGGGACCTGATGCACTCTTCTGACCTCCACAGGCACCAGGCATACACATGGTGCACATGCATATGTGCAGACAAAATACCCACACACATAAAATAAACTTTAAGAAGAAATTCAAACATTTTAGTACTAGGTTACCTATTTTTTTCATCCAAAGAGACAGCCAAGAGTGGGTAGTATGGGCTCAGGATTCAGCTTGATAACATATAACTTCCAGAACCAGCTCATCTCAACTATGTGATTAAGAAAAGTACTGAAAGTTTTGAACTTTGTGGAGCTGTTAATATGGGCTAAGAACTTCATATTGTTCATTCTCCCTGTAAGATATTCGTCAGCATCCACAACACTGCAGTGCCCAGAACCAGCACTCTACTCTAAAATGCCTGTTCACGTTTGTTTGCTAAAGATTTGTTTATTGTGTATGTGTGTGTGTGTGTGTGCATGTGTGTGTGTGTGTGTGTGTATTACATTCACTCTTGCAGGTACTGATAGAGGTTTGAAGAGGGTGTCAGGTCCCATGGAACTAGAACTACAAATGATTGGTTGCTTGACTTGGGTGCAGGGGACTAAACTTGGATCCTCTGGAAGAGAATCCAATGCTCTTAACCACTGAGCCATCTCTCAGCACCTGGACCTTCTCTTCACAGTTAGGCTATTTATTTTTGCATTGCTCTAAGTTTGCTTCCACCATTTATGTTTGTTAGACTACTCACAAGTCTCATGAGATATTATTTGGAAGAGTTGACATGTGGAAACACTGAGTTTGAATGTTTTGCACAAAACAAATTACATTTTAAAAATAAATATAAAAAATAAAATTCTACAGAACTGGGGTTTTGCAAAAAAAATAAAAGTTTAGGGGAAAATTCTAGAAAGATTGTACTTTCACATTGTTTCACATCTTAAATTCTTGCCAACTTCAAAGAAAGCCAAATGAAGAGTTATAACACACACGTATATGTAAACTTAAGGTAGTAAAAAGAAAAAGGTCCTATCAAAATATCAGTGAATGCACATACAACTATGAATTTAGTTTAAAATGAATGTTCCAGGTGTTCATACTTGCATGATTTCCTGCTTTAATCAGCTCTTAAGTCATCTAGTCAAACCTCTATACTAGACAAGAAGACTTCTGTAGCTACTTTATAGGAATATGTGAGGATTAAACAGAAAATTCTAGTGAACAATGCTGGGCACGCAGTAAGCTCTCACTAAATGGTGGTAGCTCTAAGGCAGTGGCCTCAGTAGGCACATAATAAATGTTGGCAATTAAGTCAGTAGAAGTCATGACAGTCATGTTCTGCCACTAAATAACACCCACCAAGTCTTTTTACCCATTTCAACAATGAGCAACAGAATTTGATCAGAGCCAGTTAAAGGCAGATTTCAGCAGTCATGTGAATCACCAGGGTGTCTAGCTAAGATTCTGGCTCTGACTCAGAGAGCCTGGGTGTGGTCTGAGGAGGTTGCCTTGGAAACAAGTTCCTACATGATGCTCATCCTACTGGCCTGTAGTCCATAGTAAGGACCTAGCCTGCAATTCTCAAACCCAACTGTGCATCAGAGTGACCTGAGAGGACTTGTTGAAACACAGGTGACTATGTTAAAGCAAAGTGTGGAAGTGACATGGAGACCAAGAATTTGCATCTTTCATGAGCATGCTCTGAGAACTGCTTTTACAATGATGTCTAACTGTTCTTCCCACTTGACACAGACTCGGAATGTACTCGACCCTCTTGAGCCAAACAAAGTACTGTTGCTGTGTTAAAAATATAGGCCAGAGCCGGGCGGTGGTGGCGCACGCCTTTAATCCCAGCACTCGGGAGGCAGAGGCAGGCGGATCTCTGTGAGTTCGAGGCTGGGCTGGACCGATAGCCTCCACAACAATACAGAGAAACCCTGTCTCGAAAAACCAAAAAAAAAATATATATATATATAGGCCAGAATAACACGTGTAAATCTAGCTCTCACAAATCTGAGAGACTCGCTTTACCCCTAAACTTAAACTTTCCTACCAGCCTCCGGGATTCCATTTCCTACTTCCTTTACCTTTTGTTCAAAACCTTTCTTTCTCATCAAAAGAGAAAAAAAAGAAAGTCTTGTCATACAATGGTTACATAAATTCAGCTCTAATCCTGGTGTCTTGACAAGCCCAGAGATGCAAACGTCACTTAATGTGACAAGCAAACCGTAACTGTGGAGAGAAAACCCAGATAGTCAGGAAAAGAGATAATTCGCACATAACATGCTGAGCAAATAGCAGACCTTTGTGAGTCAGCATTAGCATAATTACTGAACATCAGTAATTGCTGAAATTATGTTCACCAGGATCATTTATAACTCAAAGTGAGAGGCTCCTACCATGGGTTCTCCCAGCAGGGAACTGAAGGTGGCCCACCAGCTGATGCCAGACATTCAAAACAGCACTAGCCATCTCCCAAGGGCACCAGGAGCACAGACTACATGGACTGTCATCAGAACGTGGGCTCCAAACTCGCAAGAATTTCTCCGGCTCTGCCCCACTGTGTTTTTCCTCTAGAACATCACCCCCTCTTGCAGCAGTTCATCAAATGTTGCCTGGGTCAACAAGACACTGTTACATAGTATAATATAGAAGGAAGCATTTGGGTCAGGGCACTATGATAGTTTGATGGAAGCTGGACCACCCACCCATGTAAGATCTCTGCAAAGACAAATTCTACCAGGGAGCTGCGACCAAATGCAGGTAGGAATGCCAGATTTCCCATCCCAGCAAAGAGTGATGAGTTTAACATGGTTGCTTATCATCAACAACACCTTGTAAAGCATTGCAAGGCATATTTCTTTTGTGTGTCAGGGGCAGAGTATGTATGTCAGGGGCGTGTGTGTGTGTGTGTGTGTGTGTGTGTGTGTGTGTGTGTGTGTGTGTACAGTGCATGTGTGCAGGTCACCTTTAAAAGCCATTCCTCAAGTGCCATGCACCTGGATTTTCAGAGATGGTGTCACTCATTGACCTGGGGCTCTCTGATTAGGCGAGGCTGACTGGTTAACAAGCCCCAGGGATCTGATGGTCTCTATGTGCCCAGTGCTCTATTACAAGCACGTATCACCTCATGTGACTTTTATACATGAGCTTTATAGATAAAACTCAGGTCTTCATGCTTGTGTAGCATGTATTTTACAGCCCAAGAAGCCTTCTGAAATCCTAGCACCACCTGAATCTATATGAAAGCTTGAAAGGATGCTGTTAAAAAAAATGATCTGAGCCCCTTACCATAGACACCAAGAATCTATCCTCTTTAATCCCATCAGTCCTGTGCAGAGGGATGCAACTGGTACACAGAACTCACAGGAAAAGGAAGCTCGGAAGAGGAACCCAGGCCTAGAAAAGGAGGAGTGGATCAGGGATCATCAAGGCAAGACCATGAATCTCAGCAGCTTATGACTAAGAGTCTCAAAATTGCACAGCAAGTCCAATGCCACTGTGCCCTCAGGCAGGAACCAGAGAACTGTCCTCATTACTCATCTTCTTCCCCTGAGTTCTTCTGCCCACCAGTATTTAAGCTACATAAGCACCTTTTTTTTTTGCTTGCTTTGTTTACTGTTACATTCTTCTGAGAATAAGACACGTGAATTAATGAGCCAAAAACTAAATCCATGTGCCCTGCCAGTTCTACCTCCAAAGAAGCCCATCTGCCTATCTGCTTTTGTCTACTGGACTAGCACCCCAGCCCTGATCGTTGTCACCCCTCACTTGGCCAATGCATATGCCCTACCTTACATCCATGTCTCAACTCTCAGCCACTCTGAGCCATACTTCTTTCTGGAGGCCGAGGATTGACTGATGCCTAGATCACTTGACATCTGATTTTCATGAGCTGGCTGATTCTCTGGATGTAGAGAATCATGATGGAATTCCTTTGTTAAATATGGCCCTGTGTCAAGCTCCAACCTTATCCTGGTCCTGTGTGCACCCAGAATTCTTCTCTGGCCACCCCAAAGCTTCCTGCTTCCAGAAGGCCAATTCCATCCTCTTGCTTCCTTCTGAGAGGTCTTTGATGACAGTCCCCAACCAACATGTCCCTCTCCGTGCTGATACTTTCTCTGCCCTACACATTTGGCATTTAGCATTTTCCACTCAGTATCACAGAATGACCTTTTGTGGATATGATAAAAATTACCAGCTGCTTCTCAGTGCATTACGAGGCACAAAGCAGTTTTTGAAAAAAAAAAGACCATAAAAGTTTGTTTGTCAATTACTGTGATTTTTATCTCCATCTTCAAGGTGAAACTAAGTACCAGGATAAGTGCTAAAATCATGATGCTGAAGAAAGCAGAGCTGAGACTCTAGCCTCTGGAATATTCTAAGTATCCATTGCTCTGTCTACCTACTGTATACCTTCCTTCCTGCCCGATCCCAGCCTTGTTTATAACTCACTTCCATGCCTAGCCAAGCAAGCAGTAGCTAAGACATGGTTAATTTTGTATTGTGTCCCTGTAATAATTTCCATGTTTTATTAATGGGATACATGGATTATTGCTTAATTCTTACAACCCTATAAAGTCCATCTCATTATGATTTCTCCTGAAGTGCAAGATGGGATTTATAAAGCTCAGAGATGTTAAATAACTTCCCACGGCCACACAGCTATCAATACTAGAACCAAGATTTAAAAGAATAAGCAAAAGAAATCCAGTGCCTGGACCACTTGGCCACTTAGTCACTCCACCTCCCTCTCTAATAGGTGCCATGAGGATGTTTGTAGTTTAGTTGGTGACCCCATGGAGCCAGGAGAAGGGCCTTGGTGAGATCAAACATCTACGGTATCCAATAAAATATCTGTCCTGCTGTGACAGCTGGCAGTTGATAAGGTTTGACATTTTCAAATCAATTTCTATTGACTTTTTTCAAAAAAAGAAAAAAGAAAAAGAAAAAGACACAGGTTTGATGGATAAAGCCAGAACTCAGTATGTGAGAGCGGAGGGGAAAGTAGGCCACAAGCTAGCTCCGCAAGAAAAGCAGCTCCAGTGGCAGCAGCTGCTGCCGAGAACCCTGGCATGGCTGAGGCCCCCCTTTCAGTTGTCGGCTCAGTGTCAGGAAGACAGCACAATCTGCATCCTGGCACCGCTGGAGCTTTCTCCTGGCAGAAGCAGAAACAGGGGTCTGTACTTGGGCACAGGCCGGAAGTCATGAATATTTATGTGGTCAACACATAAAGTCTCATTTTAACAAACCCCATTCTGATGGCTTTAACCAGTTAATCTAAGTGATTTCCATATCCTGGTGGATGCCTGTAAGAGACGAGCAGATCATTTCTATAGCCTCCCGAGTAAGGACACATAGGAAGCAGATGTGGACTGAAATCCACACTTACTTGGTAAACGTATTACTTCATGTTTTGGCCTTGAGTCTGTGGATGGCACCTAACTAACAGTGTCTGCTACTATCCCGTGTTGGCTCCTCACTGACTCTCTGTGAAGTCTATGCCCTTGGAGTCCTGTAAGGTTGAGATACAGCCAGAGTCTGGTGGGATATACCTTGATCTGCAGAACTTGGCAGTGAGGACCTGGAATACAGGGCTGAGCCCCAGCTGGTGTGTCTGGAGAGCTTGCCACCCTGTGGCAGGCCAATTTGAGTAGGCCCAAGGTCCTGACACTCCACAGCCTCATGTCCGGTGTCCCCAGCTTGCTGACCACTGACGACGGCTGTTCTAATGGCCTCCTTCCTCAACTTGGGCTATTGACACGGATTTCCCCATAAGTAACTAAACCACAGTTTCTACTGTATGACAAAGGAAAATGAAGTTCTGTTTGTTTCAAGGGTTGTATCATAAACAGATGGTTAGGAAGCTCCAACACAGTTGTGGACATGAATATGGATATTTGAATTCTATGCCACACACCCCTACTCCTAAACCACAGAACAGATCCCAAGCAGAAGGTTTGAGCTTAAAACTGTTCTGTGGGTTCCTATCCCTGAAGCTGTTCTACCTGGAGTACATTGCTGACTCCAGTTCTTCCTCCCATTTAGAATGCACCTTGCATTCATTACTTTACTTATCACTGTGACAAATACCTAACAAAAGCCATGTAGGGGAAGAAGGGAGACATAGCAGCAGGCTCACAAAGCAACTGTTCATAATGCATTGGAAATCAGAAGCAGAAAAGGGACATGGAGTATGGTGAGGCTATCAAACCTCAAATCTGAAGACCAGGGACTCACTACCTACCTACCTCCCTTGTCAGGGAGGCCCTAGAGGTTTCCAAAATAAAACAATCTATTGCCATTGATCATGGTTACCTACTACAACTGCATGGTGAAACCCTATTGCTTAAGACACCACCTACTTTAGGGGCAGGACATAGAGAAACTGACCAGGAAACTCCCTCCCTACTGACTAGCTTTCACAGTGGTGGAAGGTTCAATGCAGGCTAAAAGGGAGTAAAGATATCAATAGTCTTATGTGGAGTCTCCTATTCCCCCACAGTCCAGTCCATTGGCCACTAGGCCACCAGGACAAAAGGAGCAGAATCGGTGAACAAGGCTTTGTGCAGCCCATGAATATAGTGGAAACAGTTTTCTGGGGGACTGCTTCAGTGTTACAGCTCAGCTTTATTCCAGAGTGAGGGGAGTTATAAAGGATGGGAATACAGCTGGTGCATCACCTAATTTGAATTTTGCTGCATGATCCTACCATACAGTTGGAAGCACAAAACCTCATTATCATATGGAATCTATGTCAAAGGTCATGTATGAGATAGGCAACCAGGCTTAGGGTCAGCTTTTGGATAAGGTCAGGCCTTCTAAAGATACTATCCAAGTAGGAAGGCAGTCTTGCTGGAAAGGGAGTCATCCATTTTATGCTGAGCCCAGACATCTGTCTGGAGATGGTGGACTACAACGTTAAGTGCAAGATACTCCAATAGTCTTCCCCAGCACCAGACCTTTCATGGTGCAATACTAGCATGCCAGACAAGATATGCATATCGGTGCAATAATTGCATAACTGTTACAGAGTAACTACATTTTCTGACTAGGTTTGAAGCCTGTACCACTCAATAGAATTCATGTCTGGTACTGTAAACCTGGTCAAAAGGCCAAGGCTGAGGAAGTCATAGGCTCTAGGGAAGAACCTGCTATTCTTATTTTGCTAAATAGTCATGATATCAAAGTGCCTTCTAAATATTTATGTTTATACCCACATTCCCAGACTGCTTCTTTTTACAGTGGTCAGCAGGCAGTATAAAGATGGAGGACTGCTCAGAGTGTTCAGACAAAGGCTGAGTGACCAACCCTGCGGAGAACATCTCTATCAACCCGTACTCACCACCAAGGCTCAAGGAACATCGAGGAAATGCAGGCAGAAAGAGTGTAAGAGGTGGAGAATGGGGAAGAGTGCTGTAGATGGATATCTTCTAGAGATAACATGGTTGTCATACTCAAGGACTCATAGCAGCTGTGGTTACACGCAGAAAACCTGTACAAGACCATGGAGTCAGAACCCCAGTACAGATGACCTCAGGCCCCACCTTTACTGAGCAGCTATTGGTAGCTGACAGTTTCTTGGGAAGAGCAAATCATTCTCTTTCGAGGCATAATGGTGCCTCCTGTGTGTCCCCTGTCCCCACATAGCCCCACACCTATGTGATACAGTAGCACTAACTGGACTTTGTGGGAGGTTTTATAAACAAACAAAAGTAAATATGAAGTTTGGAAGGGCACATAAATGGTGAGTATGAGG
The DNA here is from genome assembly GCF_017639785.1 of Mesocricetus auratus. Classification (NCBI taxonomy): domain Eukaryota; kingdom Metazoa; phylum Chordata; class Mammalia; order Rodentia; family Cricetidae; genus Mesocricetus; species Mesocricetus auratus. The sequence goes on along the minus strand of NW_024429209.1, from coordinate 7,707,692 downwards.
GGAGTTGGAGGGAGGAAATGGAGGTAGATATGATCACATTTCATTGCATAAGTGTGTGTATCTAATTTGACTCGCGCTAGAGTTATCTGGGAAGACTAAACCTCAAATCAGAGTATTTGTAGGGAAGCTCACAGGGCATTTGCTTAATAAATTATTACAAGAGAAGGTCCATCCCGCTATGGGCAGTGCCACCTCTGGGAAGGGAGTCCTAGGTGGTATAAGACAGCAGGGTGAGCAAGTCATGGAGAACAAGCCAGTAAGCAGCGCTCTTCTGTGACTCGGCTTCAGTTCCTGCCTCCGGGTTCCTACCCCGACTTCCCTCAGAGATGGACTGTGACATGAAAGTGTAAACCTATTAAACCCGTTCCTCCCCAAGATGGTTTTGATCATGGTGTTTTACCATATCGATAGAAAACAAACCAGGCCAATAAGCAACAGAGAGTCCTGAGAAGTATTAGAATGGGGGCTAGGCATCAGATGAAAGGGTATGTGGGGTCAAGCCAGGAGTTAAGACACCAGCTAAGAGCCTACTACCACTGTCCCGTGTGAGAGAGGTTGGGATAACAATAGGAACACATTAGCAAAAACTGAGCATTTGACCATTCACTATGGGAGCAGCTATCGCAAAACTCTAGTTTATTCCAATTTAAACTCACTTTCTGTCTCCCTCAGTTTCTGAGTTATTCCTGCCCCTCTTTTGCTTGGGAAGTTGTAGGACTCTTGCTGCGACACATCCCATCATTCTAGCAGAGCATTAGCAAAAGCCATCCATCCATCTGCTGACTCCACAGAAATCTGTGAGCACCAGATCCAGGGACAAGAGGGAGGGGACAATCCTGATTACAATATTTTATCTTCGAGCATGCACCACCATCCATCAAATTTGCTAACATGGCAAAAATTCTGGAGCTGAATTGTAAGGAAAGGAAGGGCAGTCTTGTCCCCAAAATGACCTAATGTAACTCCCTGTGAGGTCTGTGGGCTGGGGGAGGAGAAGGCTGGATGGGATGGGAGAGCCAGATATAGGGGGCTGGGTGTCTGAGGTACAGTGAGTGAGGACAGCAGGGAGGGGCTGCAAAGACAGCAGATGCGCTACAGACTCCACATTCATTTATTTTAATAATCGCTCAAAGATACAGTACATATTTTAAATAGGAAAAGTCAGAATAAATTACACACAGGCTCATAATTCCAGGGCACTGTCCTCTCTCCAACTAGAGGGACAGTTCCCTCAGCCCTAGGATTTCTTTCCTATCCTCTGCAGCCTTTTTGCTTTCTGTGGACCGGGATCATGTCTGACTCACGTGTCTTTTCTTTGGCACCTCCCTCAAGGCCATAAATAGCACTATGCTCAGAGATGCATGCTAAGAGCCAACAGAGGCAGGAGTGGGCTCAACCTGTGTGGCCCTGGGAAGTGAGATACCAGAACCCAGACCCATGGCCTCCTTCTGAGCAACTCAGTGCCACTGGCCCTCTGCTCTTCTGACCACTTTGCACAACTGGGTCTCCAGCTTCCTGTAACCATAGACCTATACACACACACACACCACATGCAGCCAATCATACTTATCCACACACATAAATACATTATATGCACCACATGCACATATCACATTCATATGCCACATGTTCACATAAGTATATATGTATATCCATCTTATACATATATGTATACACATTTATGTAAATACAACATGCATAACACATGTATGTGTCTGCATAGAATGTATATTCAAAACATGTTTAGGCAGCACATAACATACACTACTGGAATACTGCACACACAGGTTACATACCACGTACCTAACATACTTGCACATACAGCCTTCACTATGACTAGCATTCCCTCCCTCAGTGTGGCCAGTTCTGGTCTGGCCCAACCAAAGACAGTCTCCAGAAACTCAGTCCTATGGTCCTTATAAACCAAACCCAAAACATTTTCGTGGTTGTGGGTGTGACTCAGCTGTCTGATAAAGAGGAAGCAACGGCAGGGCGAGAGTCTGACCTGCTCCCACATCCTAAAGGTGGCAGGCAAGGCAGTGGAGAGGGAAGATCAACCTGGGACTGAGCCCTGAACTCATCAGCTGCAAGAGTTCTAACCATCCTCCCAGCATGGCTAGGCCACCTGGTTAAGGGCCCTCCAAGAAGCCTGTGGAGATGGCAACTATCACAAAGTCACATGCCTGAACACTGGTGAGTAGAGTTCAAGTGACACAGTGACACAGTGACACACAGACAAGGCCCATTATCTGGGGTCAGATACAAAATCCATGTCCTTGTCCCAGAGTCCAGGCAGTGCATGCAAAATCAAAGATAGGAGAGTGAGAGCAGATGCAAAGCAGGGCTCACTTTCTGGACCAGTGAGGAGATGGGGTAGAGAAATGGGGGGTTGCTTCAAAGCTCACGGTGGAGCAGACCAAGAGCAGCTATGAAACGCAGAAACACCTCCATTTCTATGGCTTCAATCAGATTTATTGACCTACTCCTGTTTTGATGGAGTTTGTAGGTCCATCATCATTGTATGGTCATTCATCACTCATTCACACTCTGAGAAATGTGCCATTGGGCGACATACTATAATACAAAGTCATAGAGTGTGCTTGTAAGAACCAGGACTGTCGGCTCATCTTCTGTAGCATATATGTTTGGAGCACTATGATGAACGTAATAGCAACAGATTAAATCCAGCTCAGGAGAAACAAAGCTTCAGCCGAATGGTAATCGTAAGATGTAGGTACTGACACTGGGGTAAGACTCCATACTGTCTGTGATGGTTGATTTTAAATGTCAGCCTGCCACAACCTACAATCAGCTGAGCGGGAACCTCAACTGAGGAATTGTCTACATCAGGTTGGACTACAAGTAGGTTCATCTATTGGAGATTACCTTGGGTTTCTTAACTGAGTTAGGAGCACCCACCCCAAATGTAGGCAGCACTTCCTGGTAGCAGACCAGATTTTTTAAAAAGAATACAAAAGAAGGAAGATAATTTACCCCATCACCAGCTACCCTCCTTGTTCTTTCTACTTTCTGCTGAGATTTACTCTGTTGCTGCTTCTAATCCCTTCAGTTTGAACCAGCATTTCAACATTTCCTATGTAGACTAAGGAGACACCTGTTGTTGAACTATTTCCACCATGTTGCAAAGGCTGATTTAATAAATCCTTTTTAAATGCACTGTTTTTATTCTATTGGCTCTTTTCTTCTAGAGAACCCTGACTATTCTGGTGGAAGCTTCACCCCAGCCCCTGGCATCCACATACTTAAAGAGTCTAGAATGTTCTAGTGAAAGTTCCACCCCAAGCTCCCTTCCCTATCTCTCTCCAAACCCTGCTGCATCTCAGAAAGCCCACCAAATGATAGCCTTTCCCCAAGTTATGTTCAAGACCACTCACACAGGGTATTTAATCTGTCCCCCAGAAAGCAGATGTGTGGTTTTCCAGTCTATCCTTCCTGTCTCCTCTCTGGGGGCTGGAAATCATCCAGAAGCATTGTATTCAATAAACATGGGCTTTTTCTAATTCAGTTTGATTTGATCTGATTTGAATTGCTGTGGAGGCTTATCGGAGTGTAGAAACTTTTCACTGACTAATGTTGTTCTACAACAAACTTGAAGATGACAGACAGCATGATACAACAAACGTGTAAACTAGTAGCACCGTTGTTATCATTAATCAGGCACTCCTCACCCGCCACACTTTCATATGCCCAGCATGTGATAGTCCTGTTTACACCAGCGTCACCACAAACATGTGAGTCTTGTGCTGTTTATGATGTTATACCAGCAAGAATGTCACGAGGGCCACCATTGTAAATGTGAGCTACTGTTGTGCCAAACACAGTACTTAAAACAGACTTGAAAGCTGTGAAAGTGCTCAGTTCTGCCACCTGACCTCTCTGGCAAGAGCCACTGGTAACCCCTAAGCCTAAAGTCTTCTGACTTTAATTTTCAGAGGCACCACACACAAACCCCCAAATTACCTTCTAATGCACTGCCCCCCTCACACTCGCTCTTTTTCCCACCAGCATGCCAATCTTGTTCCTAATTTAGCCCTTAGACTAAGCCAGGTTGTCAGTTTGCTATTCCCTAATCCCTTCTCACCATGGCAATTGAAACTGATGATTGCAATATTGCTGAGTTCCTTGCTCTGAGGCCTATTGTGCGGAGTGTAATCACCGCCTGCCACAGACAGCTTGTGGAGCTGGCAGAGCCAACATCAAACAAACAGCACCCCCTGCCTCTGCCCGCGCCCAGACTGTTTCAACAAGAATCCATGGGGTCCTACTAATGGCAGCCAGTCTCTGCCCTCATGGTTGAGTGGGAAAGGCCAAGCCTGAAAGGTTATGCAAATAGGCCTGAGGGTGGTCACCTAAAGTGGACTGGCCAGGACAACAGGCATCTTCCTGCCTGAACCAAACAATGGGAAGAAGAGAGTGGGAAGACATGGGAGGAACAGGATCATAGAAACAGCAGTGGGGCAGGAGGCCAAGGCATCACATTGGGCCAGGGCTTCTGAAATCCACTCAAGAAGCTAAGTGTGGCAGGAGATGAAGCTGCAAGGGACACTGGGGCCAGCCCTCAGACAACCTTGCCAGCCAAGCAAAAGAGTCTGAGTTGATTCCAGAGCTGATAGACAGTCACCCAGGGACACTTTACAGGGAAGGGGCAGTTCAGGGAGAGCTGAGGAAAAGGATTTAAGCAGGTCATCCACATGCAATTTGTGAGCCCACCCCAGGGCACGTAGAATTGGGATATTTGATGGCTGGCCCCAGGCCCCGCCTCTATACCTTTCTAATAAGCTGCCTCTGGTCTTTGAGTTTAAGAGCCTCTGAAAAAGACAAAGCAATCTATATAAAAGGGCTAGCCAGCATGCCATGTGGCTCATAAAGCTGGGCTTTATGCTCCTATGCTTTGGTCTATTCTTAAGGGAATCATTGAGAGAGAGCCATTGAAGATTGAACGTTCCTGCATCACAACGAAGGACAGACTTTTCCAGCAAAGGCCCTGCTCCCTCTGCAGCCCCTAGCATGATGACTAGTACACTGTCCTGTATGCAGATCTTCCACTTACGTGTGCTTGTCAGTGCAACCACATTTTAGGTAGAGAAGGCTATAGGACAGAATTCAAGGATGGTCCAAGAGACCCATGTCACTCCCCACCTCTGCCAATTACCAGCCACGTATTCAAGAGACCTGTTGTTCTTAGATTTAAGTTTGGAGTTACCACTTTAACTATGATTTGCCTAGAACTCTCTATGGTTTAGCACTGACAATCCTATGTCTCAGTAAACATATCATGTCTGGTCATCTGGGGCTGACTGGTCACCCTGCTTTGGTTTGGTTTCTTCCTGTGTAAAATTAGTGTCGCCATATGCCTAAATGCCACTTCGATAACTCCGGGAGATTGGTGAAGTCTTCCTCGGCATCAGAAACATAACACATGGTTCAAAAATATGTTTATGCAAATTCCCTGATTTGTAGTCTGTCACTCAGGATTCCTCCTCCAGGGTGCATCACAGCCCATCTGAATGGGGGAGCAGTTCCACTTACCCAGCCTCAGCCTGTCTCAGGTGAGTTTCCTCTAGTTCCTCGACCTCCTATATAGAAAACAGGCAGAAATTGTGTGCCTACTTGGCAGATGGAGAAATAAAAAGATCAAATAAGTTAAATGGCACTGTGGGATGCATTACCTTCCTCCAGCCCTTTCTCTGTCCAGGTTCTATGAGCAAGGAAACTGTGACCCTCACTTCAGCCACCTCCATAGGACCATTGGACAATCGAGTTAGCTGGATGAGATTACACTGATGGGGTGGCATCATGCCCATTCCTTTTAACCAAGTTGTTCATTTTCTCTGTAGAGTTATAGATTTGTCTGGTGAAGACAAGCTCAGATTTAAGCAAAGGTGACTTTAAACAGGACAGTTACGCTCCGCAGCAGGGTGGGCTCCACTCCTACTTCTCCCAGGGGGACTGGAATTTAGACTCAGTGCACTTGTTTACTCGCCCTTAAAGCTGGAACTTTATGCCCTGTTCAGTTATGGAGCCTTGGACCCGAACCAGAGGGGTGGCTGGGCGTGGGGGGTATATAGACTTAGCAGCCAGACTTACACGTTGCTAACACTCAGAACTAGCCCAGGATAACCTAAGGACTCAGCTACTGAGCAACACTTGAACCCATGGCAACCACCTCTGCATCCGCTGTACTTTTCCTTTCACTGGTCCCTGGGAACCCCACACCTCGGAGGAACTCAATCAATTCTAGTTAACACTCACCCCAGACAAGCAGCTTTGAAAAAACCTGTTTTAGGCAACACAATCAGCCTTTTGCTGTCGTTCATTAAGGGCTTAGCAGCTCAATATTGATTTCCTTGCAGCTGCCTCTGAACCTTAATTCCAGGAGCAGAAAAACAAGGCTTTGTCTGAGACATTTCCTGTCCAAGTGGCGGGTAACAACCATTCCTGGGATGCTGATTCCCCTGGTGATGCTGCAAACCACGGGATGCCGGGATGCCAGCAGCATGTCCTTTGTCTACTCCAGAGAGTGATTTCTGTAGCTGCAGGCAGCCCCTTCCAACATGAGACACAGCCCCACCTCCATCCTCAGCCAGCATTGTCTTCAAACTCCAACTGTTGAAAATCCAATGACCTCCCCCTTTCCTCCCACAGATTGCAGCCCCAGGATTCATGAAGGTGCCACCTTTTGTTCATATTATGTGCATTGCAGCTTCCTTGTAAAACTTAATTCTTAAGATTGGACAGGCCCTCATCTAACAATTTTTTCTTCCAAGAGTCTGATATTTTAATCTCCTCTGCAACATCCCCACCAAGTGGCCATTTTAGCTTTGCGTGAACACTTTTCAGGACCAGAAGCTCATCCCCCCACCCCCCAAAGAGGAAGCAACTGCATCTCAGGAAACTCTGGGAGGAAGAAAACTTCAGAGTAGATAGATTCAGAATCTGCCTTCCTGAATACCTGTCTCCCTCATCAGACTCCCAACACACCCAATCCCCTGCTTCCCAACTGCAGAGATAACTAGTCTGCCAGGCTGGATGTTTTGGACAGCAGAACTGGAGATGCTCAGTGAGGGTTTGAATGAGAAACATCCCCCATAGGCTCATGTATTTGAACACTTGGACCCTGATTGGTGGTACAAGAGCCTGAACCAGAAACCAAAGAAGAACACTGCTCCCTATATATCCCAGGCACACCTGCCTAGGAATGGTGCCACCCACAGTAGATTGGAAAGTCTACATCAATTAGTAATCAAGAATATGCCCCCACACACATGACTACATGCCAGTCTGATCAGTACAATGCCCCAACTGAAGATCCCTCAGATAACCCTGGACTACATTAAGTTGACTGCAGAAGCTAACTTGGACACCTACCAATAACCACAGAAAATGGTTGGAACTTTGAGAGTGGTTCTTCTCTGGTCAATTCCTGAGATGGCTATAGTCCCAGTTGATTCCTTGATGGAAGAATATGAAAGAGACTGAGCCAGAGGACTTAGCTCCAGTATCCCTCTCCAACAGAAACTGAACTAAAGTTTTATTTTAAGATGTTTGTGTGTGTGTGTGTGTGTGTATTACAGTGCACACATGTGTGTTCTCAGTTGCACTTGCCCATATATGATGGCCAGAAGTAAACATTGAGTATTGTCCTTTCTTACTCCCCACATTATTTTTTTGAGGCAGAGTCTCTCATTGCACCTGTAGCTCAGCATTTCAGTTATATTGACTACCAAGTGATCTTCCAGATCTACCTGTCTCCAAACCCCAGCACTGGGGTTATAGACACATGCCACCATGACTAGCAGTTATATGGGTGCTGGGACTCTGATGTCTTCATGCTTGCTCAGCAAGCACTTTACTCACTGAGCCATCTCTCCAGCCCTTTAAAGCTATTCAATTTGAAGGTCATTTGTTACACAGCTACAGATAAGTGATTCAAACAGATTAACAAACAGGGTGTACTTTTTCCACTGGTTAAGAAGTTTAGAGTGATTAGGTATTGAAGATGAAAAAGGAATAAAACCCTATGGTGGTGCCTCTTCCTTTTGCAGCTCCTTCAGAAAACTATCAGAATGTAAAAGAAAATTCTGAGGGAGCTTCTAGAAAGGTAGAAGAAAATCCCATCAAAATTGACAGGTAGAGAAAGCTTGGGGATCCTGCCTGAGTTTTGAAATGACTAAGATGGCAGAGCAGCTGTTTCAGATAACCTTTAACACAGGTAATCACAGGTAATAAAATCACTCCCCAAATACAGGAATTAAAAGATTTCAGAGATCAATAGAGCTCGCTCCAGAGCCTAGAATTGTCTTCCCAATCATGCTTTGCTATTGATGTTGGACCTTTCTGTAGTGGTGACTCCAGCTACGAGCAGATCTGGGACACTGTCTGTTCTCAATATATTCTCATTGTTAAGGCAAAAAGAGGCGTGAGTGGCTATAGCTAAGGGAGGACCAAACTGGTAGTTGTGTAGTGAGTGTCGGCTTTCATTGATCCCAGGAGCTCAGATGGTTGTAAAGAGAAAGCACACAGTGGCTACTTTGGACATGCCTGATCATGACAGAAAGATGTGGGTTTGGGGGGTTTTGTTTTCTTTATCTTGCTTTTTTTGTTTTGTTTTGTTTGCAATGCAGAAATTTCTAAGGAATAAGGAAATAAAGAGAGATGCAAAGAATTCACAGCTATGATCCCACATTCCATAGTCAGTTCTTATGGAGGCCAGTCTCCAAGATGGTAGCCAATGATGCTCCACCTCCCAGTAGTCATACACCCATATTTATCAGTGAGTGATAGGCTGTATGACCAACAGCATGAATCAGAAATAATGGCATATCAACTTCTGAGACTAAGTTAAAGATGTTTTGTGTTCTGTCCCAGACCTCTGCCCTGCCTTCCCATTTCACTTACCCTTGGGAAAGCCAGCTACCATGTTACATAGAGGCAGAGGAAGCCAATGGAGAAGCCCACAGGGAAAGGGATTAGAGACACCCAAAGAAACACATGACTGTGTCTGAGAGGGGCCTCTCTAAGCCTTAAGCGAGCCCGGGAGTTCCTGCAATCTTCAGAGTCTGATCCAGATATATTCAGCAGAGCTCTTCCCAGCTGCCTGACCCACAGGAACAATAATAAACACTTGCTGATTTTTTAGCTAAGTAGGCTCCCTTAATCTCGGCAAAATGAGGCTAAATATCCATTGACATAGGAAAAGCATGAAAAATTTTATAGGTTGTATCCACTAATACTAATGATAGTGCTGTACAGTAAAGAAAACTATAATCTGATATGTATTAAAACTAGCATGTGCAGAGATATTCCTCACAGTATTCCCTATAGTGCTTTTTAAAAATGAAATACTTAGTGGTTAAGATCACTAGCTACTCTTCCAAAGGACCTGGGTTCCATTCCCAGCACCCACATGATGGCTCACAACATCTGTAACTCCAGTTCCAGAGAATTAGATACCTTCTTCTTCTATCCTCCTCAGGTACCTCATGGATGTGGGAGTCAAACATCCAAATTCATAAAATAAATAAGTAAACAGATGAAATAACATGACTGTTCCACAACAGAGAAATTGTCATGGACACTTTAGGGGCTCAGGCATGTTACACTGTATCTAATTCATTGCCCCAATAGCTATTTTAACCCCTTTAACTGCAGAGATGAGGAATTGAGACTCCAGGAAGCCAAATCATTTTCTGTAGATTATAAAATCTAATGATGAATTAAATCATAGCAACACTAATAATAAGCACTATACCCCCTTATACAACTATGTTAGGCACTGTTCTATATACTTTGTATACAATAAACCATTTAAATCCCAAGTCATCTGCCTCAATGGTACTTAAAACTATTAAAAAACAATCATGGGCATTAGGCTCCATCTGAAGGACTTCGGCTGCAATACTTCATTTGTGGACTTACAGATGTTATTATTAGAGCCACTAAAAAGGTATCTGGGGTTTGGAAAATAAGCCATTCATCATATTGTACCTCACTGGAGGACTAAAAACACTTTCATATGGGATTAACAAAAAATAAAATAAAATAAAATAAAATAAAATAAAAGCCTTGGAATCACCTTGACTGTCTTCTCGATCCACATCCAATCCATCAACAAATCCTGTCACCTAGCTTTAAATACATATCTTGAGTTTGACCACATGTCACTAATTAAACAGTCACCATCACCAGCCAAGCTGCAAGTCTGTCTCTCTGAATTGACAAAATAACCCTTTAACTGGTCTTCCTAATTTGACCTTTGTTGTCCTGCAGTCTTTTTCAACATGACAGCCAGAGTTAAAATTTTTTGGTTTTGTTTTTTGAGACAGGGTTTCTCTTTGTAGCCGGGATTAAGGGCATGTGCCACCACCACCTGGCCAGAGATAAAATCTTTAACTTGAGTAATAGCTGCAGATAGAGAAAGTGTCTGCAGGCTTGTGTTCTATGGCATCCCAGTCTTCAGAAGTCAATGAAATTGAATGCAACCAGAAGAGTAATGCCTTGGAATGAAAACATTCAAGCAGGGAAAAGTGACCAATTGTGTCCATGTCATGAAAAAAATCAAGTCAGGTGGTTTTTGAGGACCCACTGTTGAACTCAGAAACACAAAATCAATGGAGGCTTTAGCAGGAGATAGACCAGTGAGTGGTGCCAGTGAAACCCTGATAGTATTTGTATTAAGGGAGAATTGAAGAAGAGGAAGTGGAGGCCCCAATGGATAGGCCCTGAATTCAGACATCTCCTTCACTGTAGTGACTGAAATCAAGACAGAATGGTAGGTCTTCCTCGGCAGACACAATACTCAGAGGAAAGCGACAGGCACGCTAGTTCAGCTCCATGCCTGGGATGGCAGAGAGCACTGTGGAAGGGACAAATCTACACAGCCATCATCATGAAGGGAAGCAAACAGGTCCTACTAACTCCTGATTAACCAGGTAGGTGGGGTTTCCACTGGAGTTGAGCCAAAGATGTATTACTGTTACCATGGCAACCTCTCTGACTCCTCTTGCCCACAGTATGTATGACCCAAGATGGGAAAGTACAGATAAGGAGACATGAAGTCTTGCTAATTTAGCTTAAGGAGGAAAAAAAGGACTTGGGATTATAATATATACAGCATGATGACTATCTGAAAGGCAGGTGAAGTTTCAGAAAAAACAGTAATGAAACAGCAACATATAAAACACCCCTGTAAAAGAAATTCTCAAATTGGGAGCTTCTATTTTCTGTAACTTGTAGTGAAATACTTAGAGAGCTTCATATAATATAAAGGAAAAAGATAGTCAACCCAGCCTCTCTCCAGGAGTTGTTACAAAGATTATAATGACTAATATTTGAATAGCTGACAAGTACTTTGCACACACATAATCTCATTTAATCTCCACAGTGAACATGCTTTCCCTTGACACTGTGTATGAGCCTGTATTACTCCACTTAGCAATTTGTGCTGCAATGATGTGTTTATGATCTTTTTCATACCACGGACTGAAGTATCTGAAAGTAAAACCCACAACTTATCATCCCCCCTGACAAATGGTACAGGCCCTGGCATGTGAAGAGTTCTGGGGGATGTTTGAAGAAGAGTGGATAATGGCTGAATGGATGAATGGGTAGTTGAATCAAGTAATTACTGCTTCAGCTAAGAAATAGGATACAATGAGTTGAGTTGTAGATGAGTAATATCTATGATGATAAGACATTCCTGCAGAGATAAACAGCCAGATGAATCTGGAACTAAGAGAAGAGACATAAATTGGGTTTATAGTTTTGAAGTCATCAACCTGTAGTTGGCAATGACTCTCCAATGGCCCTTACAGTCTACAGACCAAGGCACTCACCACTCCTTCCATGTCAAACTAAAAGGTTTTTTATCATAATACCTTAGCTCTCCATATATCTTAAATTCCTAATAATTTTGGTGAGACCCTCCCCCCTTAGCTCTCCTCTTCCACACTGTTGTGTGTTGTTCACTACATGACTCTAATTCTATACTGTGCTTGTGTCATCCAGTCTTCCCATTCTATAGTCAGTAGTCTCTAAATGCATATGGAAATGTGTCTATAGCCTCCAACTTTTCAACTTCTGTACTAAGTAAACCTAACTCTCACAGTAATAGAGTCCTATATTATGAATCTCTGTCTGGAAATTTCCTATTTTTACCTTGTATTGGTTTGACCTGTCAAGCTATGACAAAACACCTGAGAGAACCAACATCAGAGAGCAGAGATTTATTTTAACTCACAGTTCCAGAGTGTTCAGTTCAATTCAAGGTCCTTGGCTTAATTGAGGCAAAATACCATGGCAGCAGGAATATGGAACAACAGCTGTTCTCCTGTGGCAGACACAAAGCAGAAAGCAGGATGGAAAGGGGTGATTGGAAAATACAGCCCCAAGGACACACCTACATCACTCAGCTAGACCCTACCTCCCAAGGTTTCTAGTACCTCCCAAAACAGTACCAACATCTGGTAGTACATATAAGCATGTAGGGGGTGTTTCCAATTCAAGCATAACATACTCCATTTCCAGTCCATCTTTCTAGGACCTCCCAGTAATACCTACTCTGTGATGTTCTACTGTAGTGCTGTGGATCAAATATGCAAGTGAATTGTCTCTTTAATTTAGCTTTTCCTTCACATTAGCCAGAACCTTAACACAAAAGCAGTTTGTCTGTGTCAATGCTTCCATCATATTATGTGGAGAGATTTTATGGCTGGATATTTGTGAGAAGTATGACACAATCACAGTCTGCATATGCATCAGGACAATGTTAATTGCAAAGAACAGGAAGCCAGCTCAAGCTGGTTAAAGTTAAAACAATGGACTGTATTGGCCCATGCAACTTAGGAAGCCCAGCAATGATTCTGGGATCAAGTCATTAGGGTCCCATTGTTCCCAGATAAGGCCCTACTTTGTGGTAACCAATGGCAACCTCAACTTTGTCTACATCCATCCTCAAAGCATCCATCCATTCAATCACAAAGAAGATCTCTGATTGGCTCAGAATTATACAATACTTATCATGTTTTTATGAATACAGCATTATGACTAAGAGCCAAGAAGGGGCACATGGAGATGGAAAGGGGGAAATATATTAAATGCTCAGATATGATAATATACATGAGGCATGAAAACTAGGTCTCTACTTTCTTCTACTGAGTCATTAGTGGACTTGTCACTCACTCATATAGACATTATTTTCAACTTGCTAAAAATTAGCAACATTGAGTGGAACATGTTAGGAAAGCTATGAGGTGTTGCTATCTATCAAAAATTTACACTTTAAATTATTTATCATGATTTTTCCTATGGAAAGAAAAAATATAGGACTAGGAAGGGAGGGCATTAGAAAGGAACATGGATATTGGGTTTGGGAGTCGTTATGCATCCTCTGCATATTTTTAAGTATTGATTTTGTGCCTTCATGAGGAATATGAATGAACTTACCAGCGTCTCATCAAGGAAAGAGAATTGAAGATTCAGTCAGGAGTTTGGTTCAAAGAGAGACTTTAGAGAAAACAGGAAAAGAATGGAAATTTCGTAGAAGACATATGCAGAGTTTTGGGGCCTCTTTTCATGTCCTCTTTCCTGTGAAAGTTAAACCAGGCGTGATAACAAACAATAGCAACATCTGTGGTTCCCTTCCCAAAGCTGAAGAGCTGGCACACAGTGAACTAAAATTGTTGTTTTTATTAGTACTGTGTTTGTACTGTTTAAATCCACACTCCAGTGTATTAGGGATTAATTTGAACTTAGAAATTGCATTCATTTCCTTTGAACAGTATGCTGATAAATTGAAAATTAAATTGAGTCTAAAACATGTCTTACCCTTTACAAAAGTCATAGAAAACTGGCCAACATTAAAATAGGAAAGAACCAAGTTGGGAATTAATTCTTCCTCTAATTTGTTAATTATTGAATTTCTGTGAGTGTAAGTTCCAGTTGAATTATCAACCTTGTCTGGAAAGAATGAGAATGATATTTTAAAAAATAGCCTATAAGTCAAATTGGGTGACAAATGATATATACTGTTGGTATATTTTGGGATGGGGGAAAGTGAGTGATATATTTGAGCATCATTAAAGCTGTCATTGATGAGAAATGAGGTCACTAAATGTGACAGCGTGCTCATGATTTGGGAGCCAAATCGCCACAGAATATAAAATGAGAGAGAAAAAGGCACAGCGTGCCTAATCTATGTGGGGGATCTGCCAGGTTTCACCAGGAACACAAGTGGCACTGACTGAGAATTACTGTTCCTGAAGACCATCAGTGTTGTATATTTTAGGATGGTATTTAGTTTGGAAAGAGTGTAGCTGAAACAAAAGAAATAGTTTTATTGAGACCATGTAATGTTGAAGAATTTCGCACTAATCTGGATGGATTTAAGTTTCCAAAACCAAGCACTTCTCACTGTATTGATTCCTATGAATGTGGGAAGTATATATAAATCAGATAAATAAGTACTCAACACTCCGAATGATACCAAATTTGTGAGAATTATTCAGTATGCATCTTCTTGAAGGCAAATGTACAGTGTCTTTCTACTCATTGAGTAGGAATGTGTAATCTCCCAACAATTACAGTCAGACATTTGCCTCCTGTAGTTTGTGAATAGCAGATCTGTACAAGCAGATTTTTATGCTGAATTTTTCAAAGGGCCAAGGAGAGTTGGAAATATCCTAGGATTAAAGTCTAAAGAGACTCATGTTGAGTACATTATTATAAACCATGTGTTTAAGACACAGACAGACTATTATTGTGCAAAGCTCAAGTGCTATTGATCCCATATCTAGTATCAGTTAGTTACTTGTCTCATTGCTGCTACAAAAATACCTGAGAGATGCCACTTTATTTTTTTTTTCGGAGACTGGGTTTCTCTGTATTATTTTGGAGGCTGTCCTAGAACTTGCTCTGTAGACCAGGCTGGCCTCGAACTCACAGAGATCCACCTGCCACGGGAGAGTGCTGGGATTAAAAGCGTGCACCACCAACGCCCTGCCAAGAGATGCCACTTAAGAAGGACGAGTTTAGCTGGGCGTTGGTGGCACATGCCTTTGATCCTAGCATTTGGAAGGCAGAGGCAGGTAGATCTCTGTGAGTTTGAGGCCAGTCTGGTCTATAGAGTGAGTTCCAGGATGGCAGTGCTGTTACACAGAGAAACCCTGTCTCAAAAAAAACCTGAAAAAAAGAAGGAAGGAAGAATTTATTTCTGCTTACAGTTCCAAAGAATATAGTCCATTATAGTCAGGAAGGTATGGTGGATACAGCAGGAGGTATCTGGTCACATTGCATTCTTAGGGAGTAGAGAATGGTGAATATTTGTAATCTGCTTGCTTTTTCCTATTCATTCAGTCTGATACCCTTGCCCACAAAATAGTACCACCCACATTTAGAGTAGGTTTTGCCACCTCAATTAACCTAATTCTATACAATCTCTTATAGACATGCTCAAAGATTTGTTTCCATGGTGATTCCAAATTTCGCCAAGTTAGCAATAAAAAAGTCTAGCACATACATACACACACACACACACACACACACACACACACACTTTCCCAAGAACTCTAAACAATCCACTGCATTATCTTTTACACATCCAGTTACAGAGAAAAATGACAAATGTTCATAACATAGCCTTAATCGCCTTCTATGTACCATGAATGAATCCTCTAACTAAGCTGTAAAGAACATAATTATATCATGTCTTACTCGTTGGGTGCTAAAGTATTGTCAACTTGCTCATTGCAATCCTCTTCTAAGATTTATGACTTTTTCAGCCCGAGTAAGCAGGCATGTTTTGTTTGTTGATTTGTTTGTTCCAAGTTCCCAATACAGAGAAAAGGAAAGTAAGAGATGGAGGAAGAGGATAAAGTGGAAAGAGGTTGCTCTTTTCCTTCCATCTCTGAAAAGCCATGATCACTACCCAAAATGAAAAGTAAGATAGTTGATGTAACTTAAACAAATGAGATAGGTAAGGACAGAGGGAGGCTAAGACTGTAATAGAACAAAAAGGTATGCCCAGATGCCCCATGACAAGAAACAGTAGCTATTCACTGCTTGACAATTATGTCCAAGTGTCAATTCAGATCTAGAATTTAGTATTCTATCTTTCAGTTTTTATAGTGAGGCTATAAAGTCAGATTTTCCATGGACTTTCTCAATTTTTAAAGGCTGTCTGAATTATTATACCCTATGCCAAATAAAACCTATCTTCCATCCAGAGTTATCTTGTGCAGTGTCCATTTATACCTGTGATTCAACCAAGGTAAATGACATTTTGGTCATTTCCCAAAAGATCTCACAATTAAGCCAAACATGGTGCATAAGCATTTGGTCAAATGAGAACCAAGACTCGTTCACACTTCATGAGCTGCTCAATGCTGTTGTTTTAGTGCAAATGAGCTACAGTTACTGGACTGTGTGTACCATGTGTTAACTGGACTTCATGCATTTTAGGTGTGTATTTCTAGAATAGATTTTTCATGAAAGTCATAAAGCACAACCTTTTGAGACCTGTAAGTTTTAAAATCTAATATTATCAGAAGAAAACAAGCAACAAGTAGATTCTGAATCATTAGCCATTCTGAATGAATTGAGAGAAATAAAAAAGTTGAGTTTAGAAACCACAAAGTAGAACTGGGAAATAAATTAAATAATAACAGACAGAACTTAAATGCAAATGAATTGAATATATTCATTTATTAATGCAAAAAGTATGAACTGAGTGGCATGGGCACACATCATATTAACAACTATACATGTGTTATTTAATCTTTACAACAATCCAGACCTTAGTTTGGGTTCCCACAGAAGCAAAATCTGGGACAAATATTTGAGTGTAATTACTCATTTGGAAGATGCCTTCAGGCAAACTGTAAGGCAGAGAGGTGAAAGAAGCCACAAAGGAGAATAATAGCAAAAGTAGAAACCACCATGAGCAATAGGAACTCGATACATGGGGGCTGCTCTTTAGAACTCAGCCATCATGTGCAATGGGCAGAGGGGCCGGGATATTTATACCATCATCCCCTATAGTCATTGGCTGAAGGCTGCTCTCAGGAAACTTCCATTTCTTGGCACTTAGAGCTGCCAAGATAGCAAGAGGAAAATAGAGCTGCCAAAACAGCAAGAGGAAAATACCCAGGAAACAAATGTAGGTGCCAGCAATGAAAAGTTAGACCAACATAAATAGAAATGGAAAGAGCCAAAGAGATATAGGTGAAACTAAAGACCCTCTACTATTGTCTTTATGGTAGAACCTCCTACTATCCCATTTTCTTAAAAGTTTATATATGGGACTGACTCTTCAATTAAATGTTGGCAAGTACCCTGCCCCTGCCCCAGGAAACATCCCAATGAGGAGGAAGCTGCCAAAACTCCTTGGAGATACAGGGACATGGAAGGAAAAACTTCTCAGCTGCTCTGTCAGCTATAGGATAAAGTAGAAGCAGTCTAGACATCGGCACCCAGGTTCAAGAGTCAACAGCACATCAGTAGTCACCAACTGGCAGAACTTACATATGGTGTCAGAACTCTTCAGGAACTACTATGGATGAAAGGCATTGTGAGCTAAGATAGGCAAGCAAGAAAGTGACTGGTAGCATATGAAAGCCATAAGGACCATTGTCAAGGACTACTAAGATTCCCTTCTAAATACTATCTCATAGGAAAGGAGGGTACACAGATGTACCTAGACAAACTGTAGACTGTGTAAAAATGTATAATATCCTAAAGTTGTAGACACAAGCCACAGAAGTACACATTGAAGGTATGGTCAGAGGGCTTCCAGGTGCCCCTTCCCTTCCCCTATTGAAGACTGTGCCAACAATTCAAAATGACATAGATCAATTGCCAAACTGTTAAATGTCAGCTAATAACTTGGGAAGCTGAATACAAAATGAACTTACTAACATTGCCTTGTTAAAATTCCATTGTGTATAAAGAAATCAGATTTAAATCCTTAATAGATGTATGAAAATATAATTTTCAAGTTATTGTTCTTGTATGAGTGATTAATAATCGCACCATTGACTTTTCCATGGTGCTTTTGAATTATTGAGTGGAAATATTTCAAACGGTCTCTTCACAGCCTTTAAAAATAGTCCATGTGAGTAGTTTCAAGTTTATTCTCCCATAAGACTCTAAATGCATGTAAACTGGGTAATGCCATTCATTTCTAAGACCTAAAAGAATGCCTAGCACATAGTAGGTATTTGTGAATAAATAAAGGTTCCTACCTTTGTAGATAAGTATACTTTTTGTTTTTATTTCTGACAACAGGACTGAATGGTGTGGCTTTAAATCTTGGGCCCATCAGTTATTAGCTGAACCTCCACAGTCAGGTCTCTGGACCTGTCTGAATAGTGCCAGTTTTATCAGTCTGAAAACGATGCCTGTCTTAGTTTGATTCCTCAAAACAGACCCTGAAATAAGAACTTGGAAGTGGGCAATTCTCTGCAGGAGGCAAAGAAGCAAAGAAGATAGGACACAAAAGGAAGCAAAGTCAATTAAACAAATGTAAATGAAAACATGTACCCAGTCCCACAGGCAGTGCTCTGGGAGATGCTGTCTCCTATGCTTCACATGGGACAAGCAGATAGGAGCAGGGTATCCACTTAGTCTATTCTCCACTGGCTAATAGCTACCTAGTGCTTTTAACTATTTCTATATCAAGTTTCATCTACGTGCAAAAGCATAGACTCCTCCTATAGCACCAGAGAAAACCATCAGGCAAATGAGAGAGATAGAGGTATCTGTCACACCAATGGGACTCACAGTTGCAGACGACCTCAGAAGAGCCATGGGAAAACGAGGAAGGGCATCACTAACAGCTGCACCAGGAAAACTCCTGTACCATGGAACCACCTTATAAGTTGGAAGTTTCAAATGAGAAAAATGTATGGCGAGCACAAACCACACAGTGCCTGACCCATAGGAAATTGCCTATAAATTGTTGTGGTGATTGGAATGGTTGTTCTTGTTAAATGTGGTGGTGAAAATTGAAATTCATAAAGAGACTACTGGAATTTACAAGTCAATTCTGCACTCTTGCTGCCTGCTCTGAAGCAAGGTCTTTTGCAAGTTCATGAGTTATAGCGGGGGAAGGAAATATGATCATTGCCCCCACGGAACTCACGGTTATAAGGGACAGCCAGACTCCAAAGTTAATGTTGGTTCCTGTTTTGCCTCACTTCTTCTCCTTGGATGGGTTTGAGCTTTCTTGATGATACCAGAAGGAAACAGCGCCATGCACACACATTTTATTGCTAACTGAATTAAAATACAAACGATGCCGTCACCTCTGCAAAACTCCTATACTCCACACAAGCTCTGTATGCCACAGTCACTGCCTTAGACTATAAATATGTTTATTATAATGTGATTTCTCCCTCCTACCCACTATTACCCATCCACAAGATTTTCGTTTGTGTTTCCCCAGCAATAAATGCTGAGAAGATTCAAGGGCAAGGAGTTTGAGAGGCAATCTCAGAAAACTCCAGTAGGGAAGTGTGGACGTGAAATGGGACAAAGAGGCATCTTATTTAGGGTGTGTTACCAAGCAGTTGTCACTATGGGAAGCTGGATCTTAATCATACAGTGAGTTCCGGAAATCAGTATAGAGCACACAGTGCCATTTTATCTGAGGAATGGGGTGTCAGGGCACTTGGTACATCAACCCCCATTGTTGTTGAGAATTACATTGGAGGTGTTACCCCTCTGCTGGTCAAAGTGATGTCTGATGATCAGTTGGAAGCCTATGGAAGTTGGAAGTCAGGGAGCACTAAGACCCACAGATGTGTTGTTGCTTAAATCTGTACCTCTGAGGATGCAGCTCCTTTAGCCTAGGGTGTGATGATAATGAGATCCAAGCTCTGGTGTATTAAGCACTAACAGGTTCTTTTCAAATTCATAATACCATATTGAACAGTGACCACCACAGTCAAGGTGAAAACCAGGAACAAAGGGAGCATACAGAAGCCTCAGCTGAGAGCTCTTTGGCAGACAGATGTCAAACAAAGCCGCAGAGAGATTCGTTCCACAGACTTCCCTTTTGCATCAGGACTATCTGATAGTTTCTTTTCTGTTTCTGTGATAAAAAAAACTCTGACCAAAGCAGCTTCAGGGGGAAAGGGTTGACTTCAGGTCACAGTTCGAGATTACAATGCATCATTTCAAAAGCAGTCACTGCTGTGGGAGCCTGAGTCAGCTGGTCACACTGCATCCACAGTAAGGGGTAAGAGAGCAACAGGTGTGCTTGCGGCTTAGTTCCCTTTCTCCTTCTCTTACTGGCTAGGGTCCACCTACCTGGGAAATGGTGGCATGCACAGTGGACACATCTTCGTGATTAAGTTAACATCATCAGGATAACCCTTGGTTGTAGGAATTTAGTGTTGTGGTCTGACCTTCAATGTAGTCAGACATTGACTCCAGATGTGGGGTTCCCATTCAGCTGCTCAGAATGGGTCAGAGAGCATTCCCCCACAACTTGAGAAAGAACTCTGTTGAAGAGGAGGTAGGGCCAGGAGGTGGTGCAGGCTCTTTCCAAGCTGGGAGGTCAAGGTCATTGTGTTTGTCTTTCTTGTCTTTATATTTTGTTCCCAGGTTTTATTTTATAAAAAACAGTAAAAGAATTGCAACAATCCTCCATGGTCGTATCCAGAAGGTGATTCTAGATTCTATAAAATTGACAATTAACACTTCCTTATTATGGACCACTGGCTCCTGACACATTTGACACATTTTCTAGCACGTAAGTGGCATTCGAGGAACAGTTTTGAATGGATGTATGCATGGTATTTGCAAGAGTGTGTCTTAAAGGATGACTAGTTCACCAGTTAGTCTAAAACAAAATATAAATATCCTTAGTAAGGGGTTCTACAAACCATGTGGCTCCAAATTGGGAAACTCATAGCAGAACCCACTATCTACGGCTGCTTGCAATGGGTTGGCTCCCACAGAGGCACGGTCTGCCTTCCTGTGACTTCTACTCTCCCAGCCTACTGTTGCCTTTACAGCAAACATACCTCCAACACTGACCACCTCTCCTTCAGGTCACAGCCCTTTCAGTACTGGGCAGCATGTCTTCTATGATTTATATAACTCTGCTTTCTTGTCAACATTACAGAATGAAGAGTGTCCTGGTTGTTTTTATATAAACTTGACACAAGCTAGAGTTCCTGGGAAAGAAAAACCCCTGTTGAGAAAATGCTTCTCTCAGATTGCATGTAGGCAAGTCTGTAGGGCATTCTCTTCATTCATGATCAATGTGGAAGAGGCAAGTCCACTGTGCTGGATACCTCTGGATAGGAGGTCCTGGGTGTAGAAGAAAGCAGGCTATGCCTGCAGTGAAGAGCAAGCCAGCAAACAATGCTCCTCCATGACTTCTGCCTCAGTTCCTGCCTCCTGGTTCCTGCCCTGAGTTTCTGCCCTGACCTCCCTCAGTAATGGTGTGTGACCTGAGAGTTGTCAGCTGAAATAAACTCTTTCATTCCCAAGTTGCAAGCCATGATGCTTTATCATAACAACAGAAACACTAAATAAGACAAGTAGACTCATTCTGACATTGTGGGGGTTACATTTTGGAACCACCAGTCAAGGATGTTGGTCTCTGAATCTGAATTCAACTCCTGATGGAGCTGCTTGAGTAGGTAACTTGGATTTTTTGAACCCCACTCCTCCACCTACGAAACAAAGGCAATAATGCCTATCCCATGGAAGCCATAGCGAGCATTTTAGGTTATTCTCTCCCATCCAAACTTCTGGCCTTTTCTCCAGCATGCTGCTGCCTTGCACACCCTGGCCTTGTGAGCCTTCAATCCATAAGAAAGACATAGATAAACACTCATGTCACCCAAGTCACTGCACAGAGGATTTAGTCCAAAGGCAGTCATTTGGGCTTCTCCCCCCTCTTCAGAAGCTCAGAGTTAAGCAGCTGCCCTTGTTCCTACAAAAGCAGGAATAAGTAGCGCTGGTTTGTTCACATGCTGAGCAAAGGGACTGATTACCCAAGAAAGGAAAGTGTCACCAAAAGAAATCAATACAGATGAGGCTCTGAAAAGGTTGACTGGCTGCCCAGGATTAGATATTGATCTCACTTGTTTTCCCAGTTATTGCTCCGTTTGCCACCTGTGGAGGCCACTTCTAATCTCCTCCTAATACCAGACAATACAAGATCAGCCCAGAGAAGCCTTGGTGCATGACTACTCCAGGACATAAAGGGGTTCCCAGGATTTTTGTCCAAAACAGCATGAACACAAAGGGGAGAGTTCCCCAACACCTTGTGGCAACTCAGGTTGGGTGGAGGATTTACAAAGAACTAGATACTCAGACTGAATCTGAAGTAAAACCATGTCTGCATCACTGTTCTACAAAACTCTCTATGGTCCCCAGAAAAAGTCAGGGGAAAGAAGGCAGAATTTACATAAACGTAAATAAACTTAAATAAACGTCCATTGGCTTTCTGTTTATCTATCTCTCTATCTAATTTTTTTTGAGGCAAGGTTTCTCTGTGTAACAGCCTTGGCTATCCTGGAATTCACTCTGTAGATCAGGCTGGCCTCAAATTTACAAAGATCTGCCTACTTCTGCCTTCCAAGTGCTGGGATTAGAGGCATGTGCCACCACCACCGGGCATCTATTGGTTTTCTAAGAAGACCTGTGCAAGGACATTTAGAAAATATAAAGAAACTCCCAGAAGCTAGGCATCATAGTACATACCTGTAATTACAGAATTCAGGAAGCTGAGGGGAAAATATCCAAAATTCAAGACTAGCATGGGTTAACTGACAAGATTCTCTTTCTCAAAAAAATATTAAAGACAAAAATGAGGGAAGGGAAACAAAAGACATAGCTCTATAAGAAAGATGCTAATTTTGTGTGTGTGTGTGTGTGTGTGTCTGTCTGTCTGTCTGTCTGTGTCTATGTGTGTTTGTGTCTGTGTCTGTGTGTGTGTTGAAGTTCTGGATTAAAATGCTTATGGATGTAGTACAGACATATTAAGAGAACACTGTTTTACCTACCAAGTTAGATGGCTCTTTTTTATCTATGATAATGTTGCACAGTAGTGACTGTCCAAAGAAAGGGATGAAAAGAATGACTGACTTCTTTGATTTGCTATTTCAAAAGATGAAATTCATGATATGCTTTGAGCCAGTAATTCCACATCTAGGAATTAACCTTAAGGATGTCACTAAGAATGTGTGCAAAGCTTTTCTAGAAGTTCCAAGGCATTGCACTCCTTCTGGAGACATAAAACTAGATACACAGAAGGTGGTCACATAGCTCAGATGGAGAGGGTATTGCAGCTAACAACACTCATGATCTCCTTTCTGTGTAGCAGAGGACTCAAACTTGCCTCTGGAAAAAAATACCAATCAGCAAGGCCAAGAGACCCCTTACCCTTCATGAATCAATAAGTACATGGCCATCACTATAGTAAGGATACAGAAAAATAAAGTTTATCTTAAAGACAAGCATGGTAGCATACACCTATTATCCCAACACTCAACAAGAGAATGACAAATCCCAAACCACTCTGGGGAGAGTGGTTTGAATGAGAATTCACTCCATAGTCTCGTGTGTTTGAATGTTTAGTCCCCTATTAGTGAAACTATTTGGGAGGTATAGCCTTGTTGGAGTACATGTGGCATTATTAGGGGAAGTGTGTCACTGGAGATAATCTTTGATATTTCAAAAGACCACACTAGGCCCAGTCTCTCTCTCTCTCTCTCTCTCTCTCTCTCTCTCTCTCTCTCTCTCTCTCTCTCTCTCTCTCTCTCTCTCTCTCTCTCTCTCTCTCTCTGCCTGCTGCCTGCAGATCAGGATGTAGTTCTCAGCTGCTGCTCCAGCACCATGCCTATCTTGCCTGCTGCCATACTACCCATCTTGACGGTCATCAACTCACTCTCTGAAACTGCAAGTAAGCCTACAATTAAACTTTCCTCCCCAAGTTACTTTTAGTCACAGTGCTTCACCCAGCAACAATAAGTCTAACTGCCGGGGGTTGGTGGCACACGCCTTTAATATCAGCACTCGGGAGGCAGAGGCAGGCGGATCTCTGTGAGTTTGAGGCCAGCCTGGTCTACAGAGCAAGTTCCAGGACAGCCTCCAAAACAATACAGAGAAACCCTATCTCGGAAAAAAAACAGTAAGTCTAACTAAGACACTGTAGTGAGACTTTGTGTTTAAAATAATGTAGTTCTAGGATCTTTTAAGAGAGCTCTGATTAGAAAATTGTAACTTCTATCAATTTGCTTCACTTTTATCATACTTTCAGGTACAGGCCTCTCCCATATTTGCACATCAATATTCTATAGGTAATGTAACCACTGCACTATTTATTCTACCATTGATTATTGTTACATACTCTTACCAAAAATTGTGTAAAACAAACTTATAGAGAAACCTGGTAGTACAATATAATTGTCTTCAACTTTTTATTGCCCTTTCCTCTGTAGATGTTGATCACACATGAGCTACATGAGATCAGTATTGATCGCTGATTATTGGTACATGCAGAACCAGTCCCTAATACTAACATGAAAGACAGGGTTAACAGAAAGAGTCTTGACAGGGCTAGAGAAATTATTCAATGAATAAGAGCACTTGCTGTGTGATGATGAGAACCAAAGTTTAGGTCCCAGCACTCATATTACAAGTCAGGCATCCTACAAATGCCTCTAACTCCAGTTTCAAGGGACTCTCTCTTCTAGCTTCCATTCAAGCATTGGCATATGTACAGACACAGATATATGCACGTACACTCACACAGACACATGTAAGTACACATAAATAAATAAATCTTCGAAAAGTTTCTTGGCAAATCTGACTTCAGTTCTAAGTGGAAAATAAAATCTGGTAAGTGACAGCCACTTGTCTCCTAAAATTCAGTAGTTCACATCTGCCTTTAGGTAAAAGAGGCACCTGTTCACCAGCTACAAGAGGAAAGCTTAAAAGAGCATTGCGGTGGTCTGCCTTATGCCAAGCTTCCCACTATGATGACCTTGGACTAAACCTCTGAAACTATAAACCAGCCCCAGTTAAATCCTTTCTTTTATAAAAGCTACTGGGGCCATGATAGTTCTTGACAACAATAGAACATGGATTAAGACAAGCATTCTCTGATAACCTGGTGCTGTGGTGTTCCATAAGAGTTCTAAAAAACTAGGCCTGGGACCACTGGGGCAAAATAACTTCAGACTAACTACTGCCAAACCAATGTCAGTCCTTCTGTATCTGCTTCTTCATATTTGATACTAACAGTCACAGTCAGTCACTAAAGCAAGTGAACATAGTCATTTCCCTCCCTGTGTCCATGTTGTTTTTCAATATGTCTTCAGAGCTCTATACTGAGAAAGACTCATTTTTTTAACTCTCGCTATAAGACAGCATTGCAACTTGTATTTATATCAAAAGAATGTGCTGCATTCTTTTGTAACTAAGATGCCAATGGTCTAGTTGGGAAACCTACGCTTGAACCCCCACATTTTATTAAGGCAGAGTTCCAGAGGAAGCCATCTGAAACTGGTAGTTAAATAAGATTGGGACTCTTGCATTAGCAAAAATGTTTCAATTATTTTTAAGTCACTTGTCATACTAAGGGCCATGGGGATCATAAACTGAATAAAAGAAACAATCAATAGTTACCAACAATGACATGCAGAGGTGTCACAGTAAAGTGGTAAGAAAATGTGTAACAGATGTACAAACAGAAAGCATGAGAAAACAAATACAAAGCATAATGGAAACTTCAGAACTAAGTACAATAACCGAAATATGTAAAATTCAACAGCAGAATAGAAGGGGAGAAGCAATCCACTGAAAGGCGTGAAAATAAAAATTACCCGGTTCAGAGAGAAAATAAGCCAGACAAAATTTTAAAATGTATAAATAAAATTATAAGAAAGCATAGCCTTGGGGACTTGTAGAACTATAGAGGGAAAGATCTAACATTTATATGAGATGAGACTTGGGAAGAAAAAGATAACAGTATTGAAAAGTAGTCAGAAAGAATTACTGATTTTTTAAACCTGTTTTTAAAACCACACAGGATGAGTAAATCCTAAACAAGATATATTTTTAATTGGTTCCACATCATAGGAAAATGTCTAAACACGAATAATATAGAAAAACATCCTGAAAACAAGAAAGCAATGAGAGTTCATGGATGGATGAGGAAAGGATTTGAGTGGCCACAGATTTATCAACAGAAATAGTGGAAGACAGAAGAATATGATACATTTTCAAGTGCTGAAAAGTGATAATAACCTTCTAGAATGAGGCACAAAGAAAAATGGTCCCAGATTCAGAAGAACTAAGAGGTTTTTCTTAGTAGAATATCTACCCAATAAGAATGATTAAAGTAATTATCTAAATAGAAATGAAAGAATAAAAGAGGGGACCAGGGACATCCATAGGGAAAAGGGATGTGATGTGTACAATAGGCTTTGTTAACCTCATGAATTTAGTTTAATGACTGAAGAAAATAATATTAAAAACAACATGAATAGGATTTGTATGCAAAAATTACAAAACATGATAAAGGAAACCAAGGAAGACCTAAATAAATGAGGAGAATTGTGTTAAACTGGAAGATTAACCATATAAAAGATGTCTTTTCTCTCCAAATGCATATACAACCTTTATTGAATGTCTCCAAATCACAGCAAGATTAACTATAGCTATAGCTAAGATTATTCTGAAAGGTGGAACTATGCATGGACTAGTTAAGATCATTTATGAAAAAGAACAAAATGGGATGAATTAGTATTCTTGTGCCTTTCCCTCCAGGTTGACAGGCTAGAGGTGTGACACCAAAGGTGGCAGGGTTGAATGGGGTATGGACATTTAAGTGGCAGAACTAGTGGGAGGCCCTTAGGTCACTGGGAGTACTATCCTATCCCAGGGTGGGGTGTTATAAAAGCCTGAGCCTGCATCTAAATCACTGTCGACCTGTTTGAAGTGTGATTGCATGCTCCACCACTGCTGTATGTCAAGATGTGATACAGCTCAGAAGGCCCTCACCAGAACTGAACCAATGAGGTACCATGTGCCCTTTAATCTGCAAAACTGTGAGTGAAATAATTCTCCTTGCTTTATCAATAGCCTGTTGGGTAACTCATAACAATGACAAAAAGCTGTGCAATATGTCAATAGGCCCAAGTTCAAGAATTACTACTATAGCCAAGACAGTGTGATGGCAGGGGGCATATGGCACACATCACCAGCCAGACAAATAGCAAGAATCTGGGCTCACCTGACTTTTCGAAACTGCAAGAGCAATTCAATAGACGAAATACAGCCTTTAGATTAAGGATCACATGGCAGTTGGACCTCCATAAGCACACACACACATATACAAAATAAAACTCAAACAAATTCTCATACTTTATGTGAAAATTAACATCACTTGTATGAAAACAACAGTTCATAAGAACAGTCTTAAAGCATGAAATTGAAAACATTTGGAAAAATAGAAGAAATATTTTGGGGCTCTATAATACAATCAATAAAAGGAAGAAATGGCAAATCAACAAGACATGATAAAATTAAAAGCTTTTACTCCAGGAAAGACCATGTGATGAAGATAAAAAGACAAACTACAGAGGAAAAGAAAATACTCACAAATGATACATCTGACAGAGGACTGGTCTACAGAATATATGAATAGTGCTATCAGATCAAAATTAAAGAGTAAGTAATAACAGCATGAGGATATGAGGCCTAGCCCTAAGCATCCACCTAAATAGCCAGATGTGGTGGTGCACATTCATAATCCCAGCTCAGAGATAGGAGGATGGCCCTGTCGGACCCCACTAGCCAGCCAGAATAACCACTCCAGAAAAGCCTCAAAAAACAAATAAGCCAATATAGTTCCTTTGTACCAGCACTGGGGAGGCAGAAGCAGGCAGATCTTTGTAAGTTTGAAGCAAGCCTAGTCTATCAGTGAGTAGTCATAGATATATAATATATATGCACCAGAGATATATAATGAGACCCTACCTTAAAAGAAGAAATAAAGAGGGATAACTCCTCAAAGTTGACTTCTAGCCTCCACAAACAAGTGGCACATACATGTGTGCATACCCACAATACCCCATACATAAATGTGCACACACACTAATAATAATGATGATAATAATAATAACTGAATAGAATAAATGGCCTACAGTTAGAAAATAATATACAAATAAATATTTCACTGATGGTATATTTAGATGACTACAAACCTATAAAAATGCCTAACATCCTTGGCCATTAAGAAACAAACTGGGCTCCCCCTCTGCCCTCTGCCCTCTGCCCTCTGCTTGAGGTGAGTGTGGGCTCTTCTCAGGCCCCAACTGAGGCCATCATCTCCTCCTTGGATCTTCCCATAGAACAGTCCCACCCCAGCAGGAAGGACCACCCTGAGTCTAACCAAACCTTAGTCTTGGTTTCCCCTCCAGCCTCTGCCCTCCACTGTCCACTTGAGTGAGGAGAATACCAGGAAAGACCAGACAATCCAGAGTTGCAGACAGTGAAGTCTTGGCCCACACACACCACCGGGAGACTAGAGGAGAAGGAAAGACCCTACCTGCACCCATTCAAAGAAGGGATGGGAAGATGACAGTATAAGAACACACACAACAACTGAAAGACCAATATGACTCCACTAGAATCTAGAGACTCCACATCAGCAAGACCTGAAAAGCACAACACAGATGAAGCAGAAGAGAAGGACCTTAAAAACTACTTTATGAAGATGATAGAGACCCTTAACGAGGAAACAAGAAAATCCCTTAAAGAAGTAGAAGAAAAACAAACAAAAAATACATGAAATGGAGGAAAATACAAACCAAACAATTCAAGAAATAAACAAATCTCTTAACGAATCTAAAGAAAGCCAAGAAAAAACAGCCAAACAAGTGAAGGAAACAATTCAAACAGTTCAAGGCTTGAAAGCTGAAATAGAAACAATAAAGAAAACACTTCATTTATGCTGGAAATAGAAAAACTGGGTAAATGATCAGGAACTACAGATATAAGTATAACCAATAGAATACAGGAGATGGAAGAGAGAATCTCCAGTGTTGAAGACTCACTAGAGGATATGCAGTCATTGACCAAAGAAAATCTCAAGTCCAACAAATCCCTAACACAAAATATCCAGGAAATATGGGACACCGTGAAAAGGCCAAACCTAAGAATAATAGGTCTAGAAGAAGGTGAAGAAATACAGCTCAAACATATTCAACAAATTCATAGGAGAAAACTTCCCCAACCTAAAGAAGGATATGCTCATGAAAGTACAAGAAGGTTACAAAACACCAAATAAACTGGACCACAAAAAGAAGTCCCCTCAGCTCTTGAATCCCAGACTGATGGCTGAGAGGCCAACAGGAGACTGATCCAGACTCCATGAATGTAGTGCCAGTGAGGAGGCCACAGAAATCACTGGGGCCTTGGGTAGTAGATCAGTGTTTACCATGGTGTATGAATGATATTTGGGAGCCTGGACACATGGGGAAGGGCCTAGGTCCTTTCCTGGATGAAATGACAGACTTTGGAGATCCCCCCCCAAGGAAGGCCTCACTCTCCCTGGGTAATGATGTGGTGACTGGGTGGGGGGCTGGGAGGGCTGGTGGAGGGATAAGGGAGGAGGGGCAAGAGAGGGAGCTGGGATTGACATGTGAAGCATTCATGTTTCTAATTTAAATAAAAACATATATTGAGGAAAAATAAAAGAAGTCCCCTCACCACATAATAATCAAAACACCAAACTTACAGAATAAAGAAAAAGTATTAAGAGCAGCAAAAGGAAAAGGCCAAGTAACATATGAAGGTAGACCTATCCAAATTACACCAGACTTCTCAATGGAATCTTTAAAAGCCAGAAGGTCCTGGATAGATGTTCTACAAGCGCTAAGAGAACATGGATGCCAGCCCAGACTACTGTACCCAGCAAAGCTTTCAATCACTATAGATGGAGAAAACAAGGTATTTCATGACAAAACCAGATTTAACAATACATATAATCTAATAATCCAGTCCTACAGAAAGTACTGGAAGGAAAACTCCAATCCAATGAAGATAACTATGCTCACAAAAACATAGGCAATAGATAATCCCACTTTACCAAACACCAAAAGAAAAAAAGGCAGGGGGGGGAGGGAATCCACACACAATAACACCGCCACCAAAAATCCAAAACAAACAAGAATCAGCAATTAATGTTCCCTAATATCCCTCAATGTCTATGATCTTTTTTTTTTTTTTGGTTTTTACAAGACAGGGTTTCTCTGTATTGTTTTGGAGGTTGTCCGTCCAGCCTGGCCTCGAACTCACAGAGATCCACCTGCCTCTGCCTCTCGAGTGCTGGGATTAAAGGCCATGTCTATGATCTTAACTTGCCTATAAAAAGACAAAGGTTAACAGAATGGATAAAAAGATAGAATCCATCCTTCTGCTGCATACAAGAAACACATCTCAACGTGAAAGACAGGCATTACCTCAGAGTAAAGGGTTGGGAAAAGATTTCCCAATCAAATTGACCCAAAAATCTAGCTGGTGTAGAAATCCTAATATCTACCAAATTAGACTTCAAGCCAAAATAAATCAAAAGAGATGAAGAAGGGCATTTCATATTCATCAAAGGAAAAGTCCATCAAGATGAAGTCTCAATTATGAAAATCTATGCCCCAAATACAAAGGTGCCCACATTCATGATAGAAACATTCCTAAAGCTCAAATCACACATAAAACCTCACACACTTATATTCGGAGACATCAACACCCCACTCTCACCAGTAGACAGGACTACCAGACAGAAACTTAACAAAGGAACTAACAGAAGTTATGACCCAATGGATTTAACAGACTCTATAGAACATTCCATTCAAACGTAAAAGAATATACATTCTCAGCACCACATGGAACCTTCTCTAAAATCAATCACTTACTTGGCAACATAACAAACCTCAACAGGTACAAAAAATTGGAATAACCCCCTGTATCTTATCAGATCACCATGCTTTAAAGTTAGAATCCAACAACAACAACAAATTGCAAAAATCTACAAACTCATGGAAGTTGAACAATGTTGTTGTTGAATGCACAATTGCACCATTCCTGGGTCAAGTAAGAAATAAAAAAAGAAATTAAAGACTTCCTAGAATTCAATGAGAATGAAGACACAACATACCCAAACTTATGAAAGCTATGCTAAGAGGAAAGTTCATAGCACTAAGTGCCCACATAAAGAAACTGGAGAAAAATCATACTAGAGAATTAACAGCACAGCTGAAAGCTCTAGTACAAAAAGAACCACACTCACCCCTAAGGAGTAGACGCCCGGAAATAATCAAATTGGGAGCTGAAATCAATAAAGTAGAAACTAGGAAAAAAATACAAAGAATCAATGAAACAAAGAGTTGGTTCTTTGAAAAAATCAACAAGATAGATAAGCCTTTATCCAAACTTCCCAAGCAGCAGAGGATGAACATGAAAATTAACAAATTCCAAAATGAAAAGAGGCACATAACAATGGACACTGAGGAAATCCAGAGAATCCTTAGGGCATACTTTAAAAACCTGTATTCCTCAAAATTTGAAAATCTAAAGGAAATGGACAATTTTCTGGATAGATATCACTTACCAAAACTAAATCAAGAACAGATAAGCAATTTGAGTAGACCTATAACCCCTATGGAAATAGAAGCAATCATCAAGAGTCTCCCAACCATAGAAAGCCCAGGGCCAGATGGCCTCTGTGCAGAATTCTACCAGAAATTAAAAGACAAGCTAATACCAGTACTCTTCAAATTGTTCCATACAATAGAAGCAGAAGGGACATTGACAAAATTTTATGAAGCTATAATTACCTTGATACCCAAGCCACACAAACACACAAGTAAGAAAGAGGACTACAGACCAATATCCCTCATGAACATTGATGCAAAAATACTCAACAAAATACTGGCAAATCAAATCCAAGAACACATCAGAAAAGTCATCCAGCATGATCAAGTAGGCTTCATCCCAGGGATGCAGGAATGGTTCAACATACAAAAATCCATCAATGTAATCCACCATATAAACAAACTGAAAAAGAAAAACCACATGATCATCTCACTAGATGCTGAAAAAGCCTTTGACATAATCTAACACCCTTTCATGATAAGGGTCTTGGAGAGATCAGGAATCCATATATAAACATAATAAAAGTAATATACAGCAAACCCAAAAGCCAACATCAAACTAAATGGAGAGAAACTCAAGGCAATTCTTCTAAAATCAGGAACAAGACAAGGCTGCCCAGTCTCTCCATATCTCTTCAATATTGTACTCCAAATTCTAGCTAGAGCAATAAGACAACAAAATATCAAGGAGATACAAATTGGAAAGGAAGAGGTCAAATTTTCACTATTTTTAGATGATATGATAGTTTATATGTGACCCTAAAAACTCTACCAGGGAACTCCTACAGCTAATAAACACCTTCAGCAAAGTGGCAGGATACAAAATCAACTCAAAAAAATCAGTAGCCCTACTATATACAGACAATAAATGGGCTGACAAAGAAATCAGAGAAACATCACTCTTTATTTTTATTTTTTATTTTTTATTTTAAATAGCTTGTTTTACATGTCAATCCCAGTTCCCTCTCCCTCCCCTCCTCCCGCACTCCCCATCCCCCCCCCAGCCTCCCACCCTATTGCCAATTCCTTCCACATAGGGGATATCTAGAGTCTGTCATTTTGCTCAGGGTAGGGTCCAGGCACTCCCCTAAGAGTCCAGGCTGAGAGAGCATCCCCTTTGTGCTATGGGCACACGATGACTGTATTCCAGGGATAGACACTGATCCACTGCTCAGGGTCCCATAGGTTGCCCAGGCCTTCTCACTGACACTCACATTCGGGGCGGGGGGTGGCCCAGATCAATCCCATGCTGGCCTCCCTGCTGTCGGTCTGGGGTCCAAGAGCTCTCTCCTGTTCAGATCAGCATCACTCTTTACAGTTGCCACAAACAACATAAAATATCTTGGAGTAATGCTAACCAAACAAGTGTAAGTCCTGTGTAGCAAGAACTTTGAGTCTTTAAAGAAAAAAATTAAAGAAGATAACAGAAATTGGAAGGATCTCCCATGCTCTTGGATAGGTAGGATCAACATAGTAAAAATGGCAATCTTGCCTAAAGCAATTTACAGATTCAATGCAATCCCCATCAAAATCCCAAAATAATTCTTCACAGACCTTGAAAGAACAATTTTCAACAAAAAACCCAGGATAGCAAAAACAACCCTGTGTAATAAAGGAACTTCTGGAGGCATCACCATCTCTGACTTCAAGCTCCATTGTAGAGCCACAGTCCTGAAAACAGCTTGGTATTGGCACAAAAGTAGACAGGTAGACCACTGGAATTGAATTGAAAACCCTGACATTAACCCACACACTTATGAACACCTGATTTTTTACAAAGAAGCTAAAATATAATGGAAAACAAAAGCATCTTCAAAAAATGGTGCTGGCATAACTGGATCAAAGACCTCAACATAAATCCAGCCAAACCGAACCTCTTAGAAGAGAAAATGGGAACTAATTGGTACAGGAGGCTGCTTCCTGAACATAACACCAGTAACACAGACATTGAGAACCACAATTATTAAAAGGGACTTCCTGAAACTGAGAAGCTTCTGTGAGACAAAGGACAGTCAGCAAGACAAAACAGCCCATAGAATGGGAAAAGATCTTCACCAACCCCATATCTGACACCAAAAAGCTAGCCATCAAAACACCAAAGAATCCAATTAAAAAGTGGGGTGCAGAACTAAGTAGAGAATTCTCAATAAAGGAATCTAAAGTGTCTGAAAGACACTTAAGAAAGTGCTCGAACTCAAAACAACTCTGAGATACCATCTTACACCGGCCAGAATGGCTTAAATAAAAAACACCAATGACAGTCTATGCTGGAGAGGATGTGGAGAAAGAGGAACACTCCTCCATTGCTAGTGGGAGTGCAAACTTTTATGACCACTTTGGAAATTAGTATGGCAGTTTCTCAGGAAAGTGGGAATCAGTCTACCTCAAGATCCAGCAATTCCTCCTTAGGCATATACCCAAAGAATGCACATTTATACAACAAGGACATATGTTCATAGCAGCATTGTTTATAATAGCCAGAACCTGGAAGCAACCTAGATGCCCCTCAACAAAAGAATGGATGGAGAAAATGTGGTACATTTATGCAATGGATCATTACTCAGTGGAAAAATCAGCAAAATCTTGAGATTCACAAGCAAATGGATAGAACTGGAAGAAAACATCCTGAGTGAGGTAAACTAACCACAGAAAGATAAGCAGGTTATGTACTCACTTATATATGGATATTAAACATAGAGCAAAAGACCAGTCTAAAATCCACACCACCAGAGAAACTAGGAAACAAGGAGGACCCCAAGAGAAGAACGCATGATCCCCAAAGATAGTGAGGGGGACAAGAACCCCTGAGCAAATTGGGATGGTGGGAGGGAGTTGGAAAGGTGAGAGGGGGAGAGAGCGAGGAGCATGGGGAAGAGAATAGGAGGACTGAGACAGGGGAGGAATAGGGGAGGACAAGAAAGGAGATGCCTTGATAGAGTGAGCCAGTATAGATTGGGAGAGAGGTCTGGCACAGGGGAAATATTAGGATATCCACAGGGATGATCCCAACTAAGAATCTAGGCAATAGTGGAGAGGCTGTCTTTGATGCCCTTCCCCTATATGAGATTGATGACTACCTTGGTTGCCATTCCTACAGTCTTCATCTAGTAGCAGATCAAAGCAGAAACAGGCACCCACAGCTAAACACTGACCCATACTCCTGGAATCCAGGGAGGAGGGATGAGCAAAGGAGCCAAGATGGTGCTGGAGAAACCCGCAGAAACAGTTGAGCTGACCTAGTGAGAGCACAGAGACCCTAGTCGTAAAGCTGCGGAACCAGCATTTGACCGAACCAAGAACTCTGAATGTGGGTGCCAGCTAAGAGTCCAGGACAGTCTATGGGACCTCTAACAGTGGAACCAGTGTTTATCCCTAGAGCACAAATGGACTTTGGGAGCCCATTCCCTATGGAGGGATACTATTGCAGCCTAGATACGGGAAGGAGGGCTGGGTCCTCCCCCAAATGATGTGACAGACTTTGATGGTCCCCCATAGAGGGCCTCACTAACCCTGGGGAGTGGGTAGGAGGTGGGTTGGGGGGTTGGTGGGAGGATGGGAGGGCATCGAGGCAATGGGGAATTGATATGTAAATAAGAGTGCTTCTAAAGTAAAAAAAGAAAAAGAAAAAAGAAAGAAGGAAACACAGACTGAAGACACAATGAGATTCACTGCCTACATATCATAGTAGCAAAAACTTAAACACAGAAAAGGTTGGCACTGCCAAATGTTGGGAAGGATAAATAGAGGGCAGGTCACTCCTGCATCCTTCTTAGTACAAATATAAAATAATCCAAGTAGTCTGAAAAATAGCTTAGCAATTTCAAATAAAAACCTATAGATGTAACTACCACATGACCCAGCAATACAACTCCTTGGCATTTGTTCTAAAGAAATGAAAACATGTTTACATAAAGATACATATGCAAATGATTCTAGCAGTTTTATTCACAATAGCTAAAAGCTAGAAATAACCCTGATGCCCTAGAGTGAGTTGGTAATTTCTCAAGCTGCAATACAACCCTACTATGGTGTGAATGTTTGTGCCCACCCCAACAAGATGATAGTCTTAGGAACTTGGGCTTTGAGGCAGTGATTAGGCCATGTATAGAAGCCAGTGGCTAGTGTGCCTACTGCACAAACCCTCAGGATGGTAGCTAATCTTTTCTACCATGTAACAGCAAGAAGATACCACTTAATAGCCAGAAATCAAACTTTTAAAATCAACACCAAATCTTTATTGATTTTAGCCTTCTTCATTCGAACCACAAAAAATTTCTCTTATATACAAGCTACCTATTTTATGGAATTTTGTTATTACAACCCATAAAGAAGGTAATCCAGTATCATAGGCTCGGCATCAAAAAGGGAATGAACTATTGATAAAGATAACATAGGTGAGTCTCTAGAATTTTATGCTCAGTTAAAAACTTCAATCTAAAAATACATGCCATAGGATTCCATTTATATAGCACTATGAATAGAGAACAGAGAGTAGGTGGCAGGGCTTAAGGAGGGAGTAGGGGCAGTTGAAGAAGAATGGATACAGTTATATGAAGACAGTGGGTCTTTGTGGTGTAAACAGCTTCTAAGTCAGTTGGATGGATATCAGAGTCCTGACTGTGGCACACGGTGAGGTGTTTTCATGAGTAAAGAGAGCACTAGTTCCTTCTACTGTGCCCAGTTCGTGTACACAAACCTGTAACTACCTCAAAATTAAAATGATAATTTAAAAAGTGAACTGGAAGACTCTGATAGAAATGATGATGTGTCAGTTCCAAGCTGAGGCTTAAAGACCCTTTTTGTCCTCTATCCCATCCCTACATAGACACCACATGAACAAGCCTAGGCTGGGTGCACAGCGAATGGCTCCATGGAAGCAACCATCCCAAGCAATGCCCTCAAAGGACCAGTGTGACATGGCCAGCATGGTAGTCATCTGTTAACACATGGCTGAGCCCAGCAGAGACCAGGCAGACACTGCAAACTTCTATGGTGGTGAGCTAAGTTGCTGGTTGTTGGCTTCAGACAACAAAGTTTTAGATATTCGGTTACAGAATAAAAGCCACTTCACAGGGGAGAAAGACAACACAATTACATAGCTCAAATCCAAGTTCCTCATTGTTTTGAAGTAATGTATAACTGAATTAGACATCTAATGAGCACCAGCAAAGAATAATCTAAGCCCAAAACAGAGAGATGGCATAAGACCTTTGGTCCCACACCGTAGGCTCACTTCATGAGGGAGATAGGGTGACCCTGTGTGCAGGCCTGGATCTTTGATAAACACTTCATCTCAGCTTTTGTCAGCAGTCACCAATGCCGGCCCCATCACAGAGGACTGTCAAAATACCCCATTTGGCCCCTAAAGAGCTTCATAGAAGAGCTGCCCAGATACTTGACCTCCATTTCAAGGCCACATGGTTTTTATCAAGAGCTGAATA
This sequence comes from Mesocricetus auratus, assembly GCF_017639785.1. NCBI lineage: Eukaryota > Metazoa > Chordata > Mammalia > Rodentia > Cricetidae > Mesocricetus > Mesocricetus auratus. The sequence goes on along the minus strand of NW_024429209.1, from coordinate 7,670,557 downwards.
TATGTGGAGAATTATCTGAAGGCTTTGACATCATACAGTCCTCCAGGTCTCTAAGTACTGTCCTCAACTCAAGGCACTCCATCCAGGAATGAAGGAACCATACTGTTGTGGACTTCAGGGACCTGCCTCTATTAAACTGCACCTTGACATTCAGCCATTTCCCTATCCCATTAGACTTAAAAAAATATTACATGAAACCAACACTGTATCAATTCTATGAGGAGACCAAGGACTTATCTACAATGAGAATCTATAGAAGACATTGCTAGCTTTCTAATCAGGAAGTGCATAGCCACCCTAAACAGCCACCTTGTTTCCTTCCTGGCCACAGGAATGCTGTACTTACATGACCTGACTAGTTCAGCTCCAAACTGAGGCAGGAGAGAAAGATAAAGGAAATTGTGGGGACCTGAGAGGAATAAGAAGGGGGCCCTCATACCAAAGTCTGATTGAATTTTTTCCAGCCAAGAATAAATAATTCAGCCCAATTAACATCTACAGTGAAGGTGGCTGACATAGAGACAATTGTCTCTTTTACATACAACAATTAAATAAGGACACTAAAATAGTCATATACCAGGCATAAGGCTTGAGTGCATATGATCTGGTAGGGCCTCACACTTCTCCTGGAGGTTTTCTCTTACAAGTAAGACTATTGACTTTGCTTAGAGTTAAGGTATCCTAACTTCATCCATCCCTAAGATCAAGATATCACACCAGATGTAATCCTGTGGGGTGCACCCTGGGAATGAACCGTCTTGTGATCTCATTAAATTCCTTAGCAACCATTGAAGTATATAACTACAGAAATCAACAACATCCCACACATGGCTACTGTAAAGACAATGGTCCATGGATCAGCTCTTCTGAAAAACCCACCCCTAAGCTCTCATAATCTTCTTTCCCAAGTAGTCTGCCTCTTAACTTTCGTGATTATTTGGTCTATATTTTAATGACTCTTAATAAGCTACAGTTCTGCATCACACTAGCTCACATGGACATTCTTTTCTGCAGCCAAGCCCAGAGTCTAGCTTGACCTAGATAGAGATCTCTGCAAACAGAACCCCACAGGCTGCTACAGACAACAATATGAAGCCATGTCTCCACCCCACTCTTGATCCAGACATCATCCGACCCCAAGCCCAATTCATTTCTCATATATCCTCATTGGCTGTCTTCATCTCAAAACTGATGGCCTGGACTGGGACATCTTCAAACACAGCAGTGATATGAAGGTCTGAAGCCCCACAGGTCACATAGGAGTAAATCTACAGATTTAGCTGTGTTTGCCTGGTGAGTTAATCAACATGTCACCCTGGATCATAAGGAGAGGGATCATGGAAATCCCCCTCTGGCAGTGCTTAGATGTATCAACTGCCTCATATAAACTTATATATACTCATATATAAACTCATATATATTCAGAAAATCAAGTCACCTAAAACACACACAACTGGTCAATGGGTGTGTTCACGCCTTTACTGTTGATATGACAGAAGAGCTAACATAAACAATGTAAGAAGAAGAATTTATTTCCATTCAAAGTTTCAGGAGTCTCTATCCATCGTGGCAGGGATGACACAGTGAAGCCAATAATTTACTTTATGGCAGACACAAAACAGAGATTTGAAATAGAAGATAGCAGGGAACAAGCATAACCTTCAAAGACATTCACTTAGTATTTCCCCCAGCATGGCCCCTCCTACGAAAAGTTTTCTCCACTTCCCCAAACAGAGCCACTATCTGCAGACCAAGCATCCAACAAATGAGCTTGTGGGGAATATTTTATATTCAAATTATAATGATGGGCATAGCCAAGATACAAACATGAGTTCAGTCATGAAGCTCACAATCTTTCCTCCAGACCAGGCCTAGAGGATTCAGCTGCAGCCTGTTTTTGTAAATAAAGTCTTCCTGGAACACAGCCTACTCATTAGTCTGCTATTGTCTCTGCCTGTTTTCACATACTACAGCAGAATTAAGTAGCAATGGCAGAGTCAATGTGTTCTCTAAAATCATTATTGTGTTTTTCTTTGAAGAAAAGAAAAAAAAGTGGCCTACTGTCCAGATAGGAGCATTTCCTGGCTCACCTAGGCGGCAGGGCAGGACTTCTTGGAAATGCACATTTCCAGGTTCTAGCTCAGACTAAGCATGTCAGACTCTTCCAGGCTGGAGGCCTGAACCTGCATTTTACCCCTCCCACAGGGAACTCCCAGTGTTCCATGAAGTTCATGAACACAGACCCAATCGGTAGGAGTTAGTCTCCTACCCATAGTCTTGGCTCTGGTGGGCACTAAGGGATAAATATCCCGGCTCCCTTGTTCCTTTGTTGTTGTAACACTGAGCCATACTCCACAGTGGCTCCCAGCAGAGTTGACCCTACCGGCCTCACAGTAATAATGTGCTTAATCATGCTCCCTTTCACTGCCTGTCTCTCTGTCCCTTTGTCACTGCCCTGATATTCTACTGGTAGCTCCTGGGATTGGTTTCTAAATTAGCCATTTGCCTTTGAATTCTTATCCCAAGGGCTGCTTCTGGGATTGCCTTTAACCATAAGAGGACAGATCCTGAGACAATGATCAATGCAGTTTCTATTTCTTTTAATGCTACATGTATAAGAATTTTAATGTTTCTATTGGGGATTAGGTTCTATGCCAGACTCGAAACAGAAAGTAGACTGAGGGGGGATGGGTTACAAGTATTAATCAGAAATGACCTGCATCTAGAAAGAGCTAACAATTAGTTGGAGGCAGGAGAGCTGGCCTCTAACAAAGCAAAGACATAAGAGATAAGAAAGGTAGGGACTAAAGGATGTAATTAGACTGCTTTGGATCTCCAGTTTTAGTACCTGACTTTATAGTCAGGGCAGGGACTACCACAACATTCACCAAGCTGAGGGCAGCAAAATTTTTGGAGTTCTTTTTGCAGGCCATTATCAACTTATTTACCTTCCCAGCAGTTGTCTTAGTTGGGGTTTCTATTGCTGTGAAGAGATGTCATGACCACAGCAACTCTTGGAAAGCATTTAATTGGGGCTAGCTTATAGTTCATAGATGTAGTCCATTATTGTCATGGTGGGAAGCATGGCAGCATGCAGGCAGATGTGATGCTAAAGAGATAACTGAGAGTTCTACATCTGGATCCCCAGGCATCGGGAGAAACAGTGAGTCATTGGGACTAGTTTGAGCTTCTGAAATCTCAAAGCCCATCCCCTGTAACACACTTCCTCCAACAAGGCCACACCTCCAAACATGCCACTCCCTGTGAGTCAATGGGATCATTTTTATTCAAACCACCACAGCAACCCTATAAGCTAAGTGGGAATAGAGTGGTCCTCATTCATTCTGTTTTTCAGACGAGTCTCCTGGGCCATGGAGAGTTACAGATTTGTGCAAGTCAACAAAAAAAAAAACTCAGAGACCTCAGTCCCTTCTTCTGTTGCTCTCTGTCACCAAGAGCTTATTTGAAAACTGAAGTTCGCCAAGACTCTTTTCTGCTGGAAGTTTCCTTGGCCACGCTAAACTGATAATTTCTTTAATAGAATATGTATGTCTCCCTGGTCCTAGGCAGCTCTGGAGTCCAGTGAAACATAATGTCCGCCAAAGAAGAGGCTCCCAAGGGCTCAGTCTTAGACTGGGGACCCAGTGTCCACCTAAAGAATTTCTCAAACTCATCTGCAAAGCCTGGATACAAAAACTCCTTACCCACTCCACTCTCAGCCTGTCATGGCCCCACTACTACTCAATGGACACATATTCACCCCCAAGCAGTCAAAGGAAGAACAGAATTTTGGTTTCCATAGCAACACAGCCATGGTTCATATGGCAGTAAGATCCTGCCTTTGCAGACAGCTCAGTAGAACTGTCATTGGCCAAATCAATTTCAAGTCAGGCCTGTGAGGTTAATTTTCCTACAGGTTTGTCTGCAAAGAAGCCCTCAACATGGAAGGAAAGTGAGCTCTCAGACCAATCCACACTATGAATCCAGGACCAAATTCAATGATCTTTCTTTCCCCCAACTCAAGCCTGGAGGAATCAGTTTGGATATACAGCCTACAGTTTTAATAAGTAGTTCTTTAATCTATGAATACATTATAAACTGCAGAGGAAGGAAGATGAAAACTTCCACCAACAGAGTCTGGGACTTTTCCATGTCTTCTCTCATTCTCAACCCCTGGATTAAAGGGAAATCACCCTGCAAAGCACCAGCGGAGTGAGCTGGCAGACTGTAAGGAGACATTGGTCTCTGGTAAACTCCTAGTTTAGAGGGAGTTTTGGAAACTTCCTTGAGACTTGTCAGAGTTCACTTCTACACTGTCCAATGAGATTTTGTCCCAGCTTAGCCTGGTCATCCCAACTGCTCAGGAAGCTGAGAAAGAAGGTGACCAGCTTGGGGTGTGACACAGGTATAGACTACTTATCCTGCAAGCCTGAGACCATAAGTCAACCACCAGGATGCCAATTTAAAAATAGTGATCTACCAAATGAGCCAGCTATTCCACTCCTATGCATTTAATCAAAGGACCCCAATCAACTTATCACAGAGAAACTTGTACACTAACATTACTGTGGGTAGCACTGTTCACAATAGTTTAGTTATGGGACCAACCTTGGTGTCCAACAACAGAAAACTGAAGAAAGTCTGCCATATTTACATAATTGAATGTTTTCAGCCATAAAGTTACAACATTTGAATGAAAATGCATGCAAGCTGGGATCATCATATTAAAGTAATTAAGTTTCAGAAAGGCAAATATTATATGTTCTCTCTTATATATGGTTACCAGATTTTATATTGATACACAAAATTACATGTATGGATTTCCAGCCTAGCTTTATTCTGCCTTGCTATAGGTAAAATCAGCTTTATTATCAACCAATGAGAGTAATACATATTCACAGTGTACAGAATGATTATCCCACAGCATTCATTCACACACACACAAAAAAAACCTGGGCCTGTGAGCTGCACATCTGTATTTGTTCACTCTGTTCATCAAGCTCAGTGGACAGGAAATATATCTGACTGGAGTAATTAATGATCCAGGTAAAATGAGCTAAGGAGAGAATAGAAAAGCAAACAACAGAAGACAACAGGAAGAGAAATACAAGAACTGAGTAACTGATGTGATTCAGGAAAGATACGGTAGTGGAGTAAGAGGATACTTACTCTAAGGTATTTGGACCCTGGGGACCCAGGACCCAATTCACAGTGCCACTGAAGAATGAAGGTTAGTGTTGTAGTCTCTTCAAGTTCTGCCTATAATCCTCAGCTCCCACCCCAATGTTTTCTACACAACAGAGGCTAGGCCCATGTCTTAAAACAGTCCTTGACTGATAATAGATGACTATGAAGGAATTTATAAATACCCAAACTCATGAACCTATCATCTGGGATAAATCTGAGGTTTGTGTTTCCCATGGTGCTACGGCTTGAATGAAATCCCAGAAGGTCCATGTGTTAGAAACTTAGTCCCAAAACTCTTATTTTAATAGTGTTGGGAGGTAGAGCCTTTGGAAGTTAACTAAAATCAGACAAGGTCATGGAGGTGGATCCCTTAATGACATTAGTGACTTTGTAAGAAGAGAAAGGGAGAGCTGAGCTAGCACACTTTCTCAGCTGCCCATCATATGATGCAAGCAAGAAGGCCCTCATCAGAAACTGAGAAAACTTTGGATATGAAACATCCCTCCAAAACTTGTTTGTTTAAAGTTTAGTCCCCAGTGCCATTCTCAGAGCAAAAGCAATGCAGCTAGATGACTGTCAACTGAGATTCCTAGAGCTGTGAACCACAATGAATCTTCCCCTCCTTTAAGTTCTTTGTGTCAGATACTTTGTCAGTGATGAAACACTAACAGGCAATGATATACATAGCCCATTTGTGGCTACCCAACCAAAGGGAACAAAACCAGTGCATCACAGAAACTCCTCTAGTCCCGTGTTTGCTTCAGTACAATTCACAATAGCAAGACACAGAATCAATCAAGGTACTCTCAGCACATGACTGGGTAAAGAAATATACACATATAAGTGAATAATATCCAGGCACAGGAAAGGTTGAAATTGTGTTACTGTTCAGCAACATAGATGAAACTGGAAGACATTTTGCTAGGTAAAGTAAATCAGGTACAGAAGGACAGATACAACATTTTCTCATCTCAGAAGATAGTAGACCAGTGATTGCTGTTAGCTAAGAAGCAGAGTGGGAGCAGGGATGGGGATAATGGGGAACAGGTACTAAAATATAGGTTGACATGAGGAGTAAGCATTGACATTCTCCAGTATGAAAGGTTTAGTAGAGTGTACAGCAACCTATTAAGCTAGAAGAGAGGAGTCTGAAGACCCTAGACATGACAGAATGATAAGGAGATGGGAATTCTAGTTACCCTAATTTGGTCATTACACATTGCATGCATGTACTGAATAAACATGCAGATTGTTCCTCATAAATATGCGTAATTATATGTCAACTTGAAAGAAAAATTAAATTTGAAGACAAAACATGAATAATAAAAGTAGGAGGGTTTTTTGGTTGTTGTTTTAATGAGCAGGAGAAGCCCTGACTAGATATGTTTGTTCCTGCTCCCAGATTTCTCAGCCTCTAGGACTAAATAAACCTGTATCAGTTATAAATTACCCCGTCTGCAGTATTCTGTCATAGCAACTAAAAACAAAGTAAGATACAAGGTCTGTCAATGTTTTCCCCCATGGAGTTAAGCTCCAGGTACCCACCATGGGAGCTGAACTAATAATTCATCCTTTGCTTCCTGCTTCTCCCTCTCTTTGTATCATTTTACTCTTCATATACTGGTCTTCCTAACACCACCCAACAAACTGTTTTCCCTCCAACTCTGGCTCAAGTACTTGCTTGTGCCTTTTAGGTGGAACTCCACACTCAAACAAACAACTTCCCTCCAGTATCATACACACAATTTGTACACACACACACACACACACACACACACACACACACACACACACTCAGACCCAGAGGAGGGTCTTCTGTGCTCACACCCACATAAGCCAGTAATAAGCAAGTATTCTCTGTTCTGGTATCTATGGGGTCTCAGCTCTGAGGATTCCAAAGTGCCCCAAATGTGCAGCCTCGCTATTTATTTCACAGGATGCAAACCCATTTTTGTTTTATCTCTTTCCAGACAGTTGCTTTGTTTTAATGGACTGCTCTTCCCGCCTGTGCATAATTCTTCTCTCAATTAAATTCTCCTCTCAGCTCAGCATAACACACACTGTGCTGTCAGCTCACGACTTTTACATCCTTCCTTGTTCTGTTTATGCAAAGTTTAATTAACTGTGAATTGCTACGTAGGCAACAGGGAAAAGGCCACCCCAGGTGGCTGTGTGGCACAATCCTGAGGGGAAAGCAGAAGCATGGTGCTATGAGGGAAAGCCAGAAGTTGAGATGAGACCATAAAGGTTTTAAACTTCTCATTACTATTTCTGTTTATTCAGTCATGACATATTTATTAAATTGTGGTTCTAGGTGTAGGAGTAAAAGGATGTAATGTTGTGTTAGCTTTCCATTGCTACAATAAATCTCTGAGGTAATCGCCATATTTTGGAATTTCAGTCTGTTGACTGAATTGGTTGGCCTTATTGTTTTGCATTTTCTGGTAGGGAGACAGGACCCTGGTCATAGTTGCTATGGTTTGAACATAAGACCATGGGTTTGAATACTTGGTCCCCAGCTTGTAGTGCTAATTTGGAAGGTGTGTCATGATCCCTTTAGTGTCACATATCAGATATCCTATATATTAGATATTTACCTTGCAATTTGTAACAGTACCAAAATTACAGTTATGAAGTAGCAAAGAAAATAATTTTGTGGCTGGGGGCTCATCACATCACAAGGAACTGTATTAAAGGGTCGAAGAATTATGAAGATTGAGAAGCACTGGTTTAGAATCTTCAGGAGGTAGACACCAACAGGGTCACTGGGGTAGAGGGGGATGGACTTTCAAGCTAATAGCTTTATCCTGTCTCTTTTGTCTATCCTTCACTATCCCACCCAGTGTGCTGCGCCCTGGGATAGGCCAGCTCTGGCAATGCCTTTGTCATCATGTCTTCCCTGTCATAATGGACTGTGTCACCTCAAACCATGATGTGAAACAGATCTGTCCTCTTATAATTTGTTTCTTGCTATTGGGTTTTATCACAATGAAACTGCTCACCTTACACCAGGAAGTGAAATGGGGGTGTAAGTGGGGCTAAGGTCCTATAACCCATTTCAGTGATGTGCCTCCAGTGACCTAAAGACCTCACACTAGGCCCCACCTCATAGTTTCCATCACCTTCTAATAGAGCCAAGCAGGAAACCAATCTTTAACACATGGGCCTATGGGAGAAATTAAAATCTAATCTATGGCAAGTTTCCCTTTATGACTTAGCTTTGGACATCATCTATTCTTATCAGTATTAGTCAATACAGGAGGAGATTATGATGGGAGATGTCCTCCTGTATATATGTTTCTCTTATTGGTTGATGAATAAAACATTGATTGGCTGATTGGCCAAGCAGAAAGTATACGCAGGGCTAGGAGATAAGGAGAATTCTGGGAAACCTAGTCAGACAGAGTTATCATTTGGAGCCCAGGAAGAGAGGATGTGCCAGACATTCTCCAGTAAACCAAGACCACGTGGAAATACATAGATTAATAGAAATGGGCTAATAATTAAGACAGAGCTATCCAATAAGAAGCCCAAGCCACCAGCCAACAGTTTATAATTAATATAGCATCTCTGTGTGTTCATTTGGGGCTGAGGCTGCTGTGGAACCAGGCTGGTGGGACAAGAAACCTTCCGTAACAAAATTATACTGTGGTATGACTACTAGCAGATCAAAACATCATAGAGATGGACATGGAAGCTATCTATCATAAAAAGCAAACAAATGAGGCAATAGCTGCACATTGTGATCAATGCTGTTATCAAAACAGAGACAATGGCAGTGACTGTGGGAAATAGGCAGCATAGTCAAGTTAATCAAGGAAGATTTCTTTTTAACTGAAACCAACTTAGTTCTCAAGCCTTTTGAATTCGTAGTATCTTTATCTGTAAGAAGGAAATAACTGTCACTCTTAACCCACAGACTAGTTGAGGCTCAGAGGGAATCAGAAGTATGAAACTTCAATTTGTTATCTTGTTTTCTGCATTTGAGGAAACCACATATCTTTGCCTCTGAAGAACCAGTGCTTTAGCCAGAGCAATTGGGTAGGTAGCCCTGGAACTGCCAGCTTCTAAGAAAGTCCTAAAGCCATGTTGGCAGAGATCAAAGCCACTAGACCCACTGGATCTACACATCCTGAGAAAGAAATTTTAATGGTTCTTCAACGTCCAGCCAAGAAAACACATTGGACTGAAAAGTACTTGTCAGTCACTGAGTTCAGGATGAAGCACAGCCAGTGACAGGTTTGCTTCACCTCTGCCCCAGAAAATGAGTACATCATTCACAGAATTCAGCCCACTTGGTGTGGACAGAGTAAAAGAATTTCATAAGTCACAATTCTGAGTATGGAAGGAGAAAGGTGCCGCTGGATTTTGTCATGTTTGTCAGTCCTCTGTCCTGAGCAGGAAATGAGGCAGAATCTGGAACTCCATCTGCTTCATTTACCCACTGCTGCAATAGCCAGACTTCTGTCTCTTCTTCAACAAAACAGAGAGCACTTAGACCATCCACAAAGGTAAAAAAAAAAAGAAGTCAAAGATACACAATATTTGAAAAAGGCATAAAAATGAGCAATGATTACTGGACTGAAGGAAACAAAAACTGATTACTCTTGCGAAGAAAATGGGAAATCATGAAAATAGTATCAAAGTAATCTATTCAAACATTGATCCTCTGAGTGGGATATCAGGATACACACAAGCAAACCCAGCACTCTAGAGGCTGAGGCAAGAGAATTGTGAATTCAAGGCCAGTATGACCTTAGCAAGACCATATCTTAACACAAAGAGGGGCTGGAGAGATGGCTCAGTGAGCAAAGTGTCTGAGATGCAAACACAGACTAGAGTTTGATCACCAGCATCAATATCAAAAACTGAATACGGGGTATGTCTGTCACCATAGTGCCAGGGAGGCGATGGCATGAAAATCCTTGGACCTCTTTGGTCGGTCAGTCTAGCCAAATTAGTGAAGTCTATACTGAAGGAAGAGCTGTGTCTCAAAAAATAAAGCAATAAGCAATTGAGGAAAATTCCTTATCTCAAACTTTGATCTCCATGTGTACACACACATAAACACACATGCACAAAGTATACCCTTTGAATAGCTATCTCACTTATTGAACTAATCCTAATAAGACTATTAAGGATAGACAGTAAATTATACGTATTGACATGGAAATATTTCCATAAATATTGCTACACTTTTAAGTGAATCTGAAAGATAGCATATACCATACGATGCCACTTTGAGGGAAGAAAATAAAGATATGAACTTTTGATCAATAAATGTGTGCAAGTTTATATTTTATACTTGAGCAGACAAAAAGACTACATTCTATTCTTAGCACGTACAGAAAATTTACTAAGACCAATCAGTGGGTCACAAAGCCAATACATTTCAAAGAATTGATGTCACATGACCATACATATGATGAAAATAGATTTAAATTGGAAATCAAGAAAATATATAGTAAAATAGAAACATCACTTAGTGGATTTTTAACATTCTTGTGGGACCCAAGGGATACAGAGGAAACCACACAGGAAATTAAGAAATATTTAGTACTGAGAAGCAATGAAAATATTGCAAACTAATCTTGGATAGGCTAGAGCTAATGTAAACTATCACAGAAAAGCATTGCCTTAACTCATCAAAGAAACATAACTTATTGTGGCGGACATCCGTATTAGCCCCACGTTGCAGGGAGCCATATATTGCAGACTGGTGTTTTCAGGGCTGCAATTGGGACCAGATGAACAGTTCTGGGTCTGTCCCTGAGTAGGGGAGTGTGAATGAGGGAAAGGCTAGTTATAGATGTTAAAGGAAGCATAAGACACAAGATAGTGTCAGGAGGGCAGTTTCAGTCCATACTGAATTCCACTTCTTATTTATTCGGACACCATCTTAAGTAACCAACCAAAAGTGGGGACAATGACAGAAGACATCTATTATCATTTATCAAGGGCAAATAGCAATTACTTCCCTTAATCCTAAAGACGCTCCATAGCTGCATGTACCACTTGACCTTCAGGCACTTCATAGCTGCACACATCACCTAGCCTTCAGGGTGAATGTAAACTCGCCTGGGCCTATGTCTATTGTTGTTTAGATAAGAGCCATTCACCACCTAGGCTAGAGCATCCTGTAGCCTTTCAGCTAATGTCTTAAAGACAATAGAAGTGACATGAGCTCTTTGAACTTGTGGTAGGAAGGAATGAATTTCCATATACGGTCACAACAACTTATGCAATAACAATTCATGGAAATAGGCCATGAGTTTAAAGGAGAGTAATGAGGGGCATAGGAGACGGATTGAAGGGAGAAAAGGGAAGGGAGAAATGTTACAATTAAGTTACAATCTCAGAAATAAACAACAACAAACAAATATAGCTTAGACTGAGATGCACCCCAATATTCTCCTTCATTCCTATGAGGAAAAGACCTCTAGTTTCCAGTCACAATAAATAAGACATTTGCCAGAGTCTCCTGAAGTTTTATATCTAGTGCTGAGATTCTTGCCAACAATGGACTGCGAACAGAAATGCCATGTGTACCTTTCTTAACACATCCCCAACATCCCTTCACAGCATCTCTCTCCTTCCTGCTTATCAGAATGAAGACATGCTGATGACAGGTTAACTGGGACACAACTAATAATTGGTCTAGTTTTTAACACCAAGTTTCTGGCAAGGATCTTCAAAAACTCTGGCAATCTCCTGGGTAGTGGGAAAGCCTCTGTTAGCCTCTGTTAATGAGGTGAATCATGATGAGAACTTAGACAGTTTTAAGGGAAATTGGTGATTAGAGGCTTGGGCATGCAGCCCGGAGAAAGATGGGCAGGTTAGAGGTTGGAGGTTGAGTTCAGTCTTGTGGCCAAAGACTTAATCAACAGCACCTATGTAATGAAACAAAAAAAAACCACACATTGGGGCTCAAATGTAATGCCTGATTGTAACACAATAAGTTAAAAGACCCAGAGCCTGCAACTGGGGTTCAAACTTCAAGCTGATGATCAGAAAAACAGAGTAGCGGGCAACTAGCCCTTACCTATACCTCAGGCTGGATGGGCTGATCCTGCTGTCTCTCCTCACCATGTCTGGAGAATAAATTTGCTCCTATCTTCAGTGTGACTGGAGAATGAATGCCTCCTACTGAATACTGAAGACCCTGCTTCTATCTTTTATACCCTTCTAGAGCAGATATTAAAGGCATGTGATATGTTACTCTTACAAATCTCTATCCCTGGGTGATCTTGAACTCAGAGAGATCTATCTATCTCTTAATCCTGAGTCCTAGGATTAAAGGTATATACCACCACCTCTTAACTTCTGTCTGCTGGGATTAAAGGTGTGTGTGTGTGGCTTCAATGGTTTGTTGTTGACTTTGTTTTCTGAATCTTCAGGCAAGCTTTAATAAATCATAAATAATGTATCACCACACCTGACTGTCCCATCCATTGGTGTGTTAAAAGAGCAACAGACCCTGACTCCTCAGACAAAGGGGTGACCTAAACCCCTCTGCCCCTCTCCCTCTCTTTCTCTCTCTCACACACACATGGTTTACTCTTAATCTCTCACTGCTCTCTTCCCTACTCCTCTCTTTTTCATTTCCACTTTGTAGTAACACTTTAATGAAAAGTTCAGCTCTTGGTCTGGAGAGTTGGCTCAGTGTTAAAGAGCTCTTGTGACTCTTGCAGAGGACTTGCAGAGGGGTTCAATTTCCAGCATCCGTACAGTAGCTAACAACCACCTGTAACTATAGTTCCAGGAGAACTAAAGTCTTCTTCTGACCTTTCTAAGTGCCAGACACATACATGGTGCACATACAAACGCACAGCAAAATACACATACATATAAGGTAATAAAATAAATAAATCTTTTTTCCGAGTTAAGCTGTTTTGGTGAGTTGTATAATTCATTCTAGCAAATATTAAAGCTCACAGGTCTGGTAAACTCTCAGACATGTTGCCAGTTGTTACAAGTACAGGTGGCCTAGGGATTCCATTTGTAGCAGTGTCTGAAGCAAGGAAAGTAAACCCTTAACTTGTATAAGTCTGTGCCTTTAACTTGTGGGAACAAATGGTAACACCAGATGGTAAATATTAGATTGTTATTGCAATACACTCAGTCAGGGATTAATGAAATAAAAGCTGGCTTGTCCAGCACTGAAGGGTCTGCCAAGATGAGGGACTTGCAGAACTGAAATTGGAAAATCATGTGCAGGCTCCATAGTTAGTGCTTCAAACGTCATAAAAACAAGGTGAAGGCCTTAAAGATCATAGGACAAAAATATTAAGTCATGAGTGTCTAAATAGACAGAACAGATCTTCATTCTAATAAACCCAAGCTACCCACTTACATGAGAAACACACTTTTATCTTGCCAAAGTTACCATCTGTGCTACATGTAGACAAGCTTAAATATGGTATGCTAAGCCGGAGTGATGAATGTAACAGACAAACATGCATGTACCGTTGAAATGGTGGCTGGGTGATAGGCAAGGTTAACTTCAGTTATTACTGGTTATAGGGTTAGTAATGGGGTTAGGAAGATGGCTCAGTAGGTAAGAGTAAAAGCATGAAAACATAAGTCCAAATCCTTGGTACCAATGTAAAAATCCAGGCATGAACACACATGTGCCTCAAACCCCAGCACTGGTAGGGAGGTAGTATACAAAAGGAGAGCTAGACTATGCAGCCTCAACCTAGCTCCAGGTTCATTAAGAGGCCATGTCTCAAGGGAATAATATGGGAAATGATAGAGCAGGATCATGATATCCTATTTTTCCCTCTTAACCGTGGGAGCATGCACACGATCACACAAATGTGCATACATCATACAGAGATACACTACACGTACAAATATACACATCATAGAAAAAAACTAAAAAATCAAGTTGGTAAGCTTTGTTATTCAGTGGTGAAAAATTTAGCCAAACCATGTATTCTACCTTGAGAAACAGAACATGTGTTAACTGGTGTTCATGTGCTAGGGAAGATGTATGTATAGTAGAGAGGAAAAGTTGCTATTTCTAACTTTCAGAAATATCCCAAAGAAGCCATCCAAACACAGGAGCCTGGAAGATGTTAGGCAAATAAGCCCATATAGAGATGTACAAATACAGCATGATCTCACTTAAATGTATGATCATAAAAATTAGAATTTATATGAGCAGAGACTAGAACAGGAGTTACCAGAGGCCATGTAGAGTAAAAGGGTTGTAGAGGTGTTAGTTAATGGTACAAATTTTCAGTCAGATAGAAGAAAAAAGTTCAAGAGGTCTATTCTAAAGCTGTGTGACTATGGTTAATAACAATATATTATATTATTTTAAATCGCTAATAGAGATTTTAACTATTCTTACCAAACCCTGAAATAAGAAAAGTCTTTAGTGTATTAATTAGTTTGATTTAGTCATTGCACACTGTGTACACATATCAGAATACCACAAAAACATAGAATTTCTTATTTCTCAATTAAAACTACCTTTAGGGAAACTATGTTTTAAAATAAAACAGTCATTGTGCCAAGAGTAGAAATGAACTCTAGGATAAAAGTCATTGTGTCAAGAGTAGAAATGAAATCTAGGATCAAAGCACCTTTACCCGTGTTTTACCATCTAAGCTGATCAGGAATCTCTTCATTTGGGCCTCTTCAGGACTGAAAAGACTGGGTGCTACAACCCCAAAATAAAGCTGTTAAGAAGGGGGAGGGCCTAGGCCCTGCCCTGGATGACAGTCACTAGAGATCCACCGTGGAGGGCCTCACCCTCCCTGGGATTGGAGTGGAGATTGGGTGGGGGACTGGGGGACCTGGTGGGGAGGGCGGGGGAGGAGGGGAGGGAGAGGGAGCTGGGATTGACATGTGAAACAAGATTGTTTCTAACCTAAATAAAAATAATTATTATTATTATTTAAAAAAAAAAGAATGAAGGAGGTAATGCCAGGGACCCAAACCTTTGTCAAAACCTTCTTTCAGAGATGTTCTTGCCAGAAAATTGGAGCTAACCTGAAAAGGAAGATTCATTTAATGGAATTGATTGATTGTTGTTGTTGTTATTGTTTGTTTAGTTGGTTGGTTTGTTTTTTGTTTGTTTTTAGAGACAGGGTTTCTCTGTAGCTTTGGAGGCTGTCCTGGAACTTGCTCACAGACCAGGCTGGCCTCAAACTCACAGAGATCACCTCCCAAGTGCTGGGATTAAAGGCGTGCACCACCACTGCCCAGCCCTGGAATTTCTTATCTAACCCATGTCTTTTGTTTCTGATATAACTCACTAGCTGCCACTAGCTGAAATAAATGAATAAAACCTCCGGTTAATGCTAAGGGGTCATGTTTGGGGCTTCAGACAGTGGGGCAGGGCCCAGGAGACTGGCAAGAAAGACTACACTCTACATATGGTTATCAGGAGTGAGATTGAATTTCCACGTAGAATGACAAAAGCTTTAAAGGGCTTTTAGAAACAAAAGAAATGAGAAGCATGGCTTCTTATTAGCAGCATTTTTCTCAGGTTGGCTTTGTTTTGCTAGAGACAAACGGAGACTTCCATGGCCAGGTAAACTTATGTCCGCCATCTTGGAAAAACTACAGTATAAATAGACTCAGTTTTAACAGATAAGACACATGGCCAGAAAAACATAAAGATTTACAATAAAGTCAGATTCAGGTGAAGAAAAACCTCTGAAGGTTTTCAGTGTGTTTAGAAATTAATTAGGTTTAAGAAAGAAAAAGAAACAGAATAGTGGTTAAAAAATATAGAGAGAGAAGCCGGCTGTGGTGGTACACTCCAGTAGAATTTGCTCTAGAGGCAGAGGCAGGCAGATTTCCAGAGAAACCCTGTCTCAGATAAATAAATAAATAAATAAATAAATAAATAAATAAATAAATAAATGTAAAAGAAAAAGAGTAATAATAATAGATAAATAAATAAGTCACATAAAGATGGAAAATACACAGAGAGTCTGGATACTGTATACTATTGTGTTTTTCAGTTTTTTGATTGCTAAAGAAGGAACAACTGCTAAAGTACACTTGATTATAAATGTTGCTGAATTAATTCAACTTATATCTTTTGAAAATGCCTTGACTTCAAAATTTAAATATAAGGATATGTTACTTTTGAAAAGATATTTTATTTCTGTTTCCACAGAAAATGGAAAGCTGTGGATTTCTTCCAGGCTTCTGTGGTTTGATGAACCAAGACCCCCAGAAGCAGTGGCCCAAGTGATTCAACATCTAAAACAGCTAAGATGATGAAACCTTACAAAAACAATGACTTAGCCAGGTTTCTGAGTTTTGTCATGATCCCCATGATATAGACAGTACCCCCCTATCAGCAGGAAGCAGTTTGTAATGAGCAACATCCAAATTCCCATATTGTTTATAAATCTTTGTTTTCATTTGAATGGGATTGGTTAATGATCACAAACAATCTCTTTTTAAAGGTAAAAGGAGATTATGGTATGGAAATGAATACTTTGTATTGGTATGGTTTTTCATTTATTGATACAAATTCAAGGTCATATGTATATTTTTGTGATATATATATTTCTCCTCTTGATAAAGTATTGTGCTTATACTGATCTTTTAAAATGTAACACATAATTAAATACAGATTATAGATAGTTACTTATAGTAGAATTTATAGTTAGGTTAGTTAAGTTTTCTAGATATAGAGATATATTTGAGATAGTCTTCAAACTTTTCAAAGACCTTCAGAAAATGGCATTTAAAATAGTTTAGGGTTTTTCTTGGCAATGAGAAATGTCTGTTCCTGGCAGCACCAATTTTATCTAAGAGGAAGATGGGCATTGAAGAAACTTGTTATGGAGTTTGCTTTCAACATGGCAAGATTAGCCATTGGGCAAGAAACTGCTCTTGCCTAGAATGTTTGACTGTTGCTGTATAAACTGGACATGCAGGACCCACAGGAAAGTGACTGCTGAACTCAAACAGTCCTGCAGGGTTCCTGTTTCATGGAAGAGTCTGCCAGAGTTTCTGCAGGACACAGAAAAATGACTGATGGACTGCCAATGCAGATGGACATCTTGAAATTTCCTGCTTTGCTGAGAAGTCTTCCAAACACACTGTGGCCTATGGGCTAAAGATGGACCCCAAGATTACAGAGGAACTTCGGGTGACTGTCCAGGTAGCAAGATGTCTCTGTCAATTCTAGTGTTTATATATTATCCTTCTGTGGATATCCTTCTGTGGTCTTTGATGGAGTTGAAGACAGATAGTTGTAGTTATAGTTTTCCTTAGTTATGATAAAAGATAAGTTACATGTAAGACTTTAGACTCAGAAAAATAGGATAGATGATATTTTCTTTAAATCTTACTAAATGTTAATGGACAAAATATTGTTAACTATATTCTATATATAACTATATATCAAGTTCTTACTTGATAACTGTTCTGTTATATATAATTTAACTATGTTAAAGTTAAAACCCTTCATCTAGGCATTGGTAGTGCACGCCTTTAATCCCAGCACTCGGGAGGCAGAAGCAGGCGGATCTCTGTGAGTTTGAGGCCAGTCTGGTCTACCAAGAGAGTTCCAGGACAGCCTCCAAAACAATACAGAGAAACCCTGTCTCAAAAAACCAAAAAAAGAAAAGAAAAAGTTAAAACCTTTCTTTTTATTTAGACAGAAAAGAGATGATAGGAGATGTCATTCTGTAAATTATTGGTTGTTGAATAAAGAACTGTTGGCCAATAGGGAAACAAGATAGGTGGAACTAGGAGTCAAGGAGGATTCTGGGAAAGATAGGCAGACAGAGATACGATGTAGCCACCAGAGGAGTAAGAGATCCAGACCCTTTCTCCGGTAAGAGAAATACTTAGATTAACAATTATGGGTTAAATACTTAAGTCAGAGCTAGCCAGTAAGAAATGAAGCAAATGGCTAACAGCTTTATAATTAATATAGTGTCCTGTGTGTTATTTGGGGGTTTAGACCGTGTGGCAGGGCCCAGGAGACTGGCAAGGAAGACTACACTCTACAGTCATGTTAATGTATTCCTAACTGAGAGAGATGGCTGCTGAGTCTTTACAGTGAGGTGACTAGACTTGGACCAGCAAGACTGAGATCTAACGAGTTCTCTACTCACAGGACAATGTACTCAGCTATCCCTCTTTGTGTATGACAGAAACAAGAAAGAATACACACAAAAGGTAACACCAGAGACCTCAATGATGATAGAGGGAAGAGTTTTTCCAGCAAAGAGAGCCAGAGGATCCTGTATGTGATGGAATGTGGCCCTTGGCACCACTGGTCATCGTCCTTCACCTCTTCACTTAGTACACAGAACTGCTCCATCATTGTAAGTTGGGTATTTGAGAGGCAGGTATTTACCTTTTAATGTATTAAGTCATTTAAGCATGAAAAGCATATCTACAGCAGATGGAGAGGGTAGTGCATCACCCAGCAGATCCTAGGTCTTAAACTAGATTCAATGACTGCCAAGAATTTTAGAGCTATCTCTTTTGATACTGAAGAGTTGTACTGTGGCAGAGACTGCTAGAAGTCCCCAGGATCCATTGTCCTTTTACTTCCATAGTAATAGAACCCTTAACTTTAAACTGGAAGACACATGAATCATGAGGATAAAAACTGAAATGTCACTCTCCCCTGTGTGGTTGTAAGTTCTTGCCAATGGGATAAAAGGAGAGGTGATGCATGAAAGTCCCGAGTCATATCTCCAGGGGAGGGAAGCCCTCCTTATCTCCTTCATCCTTCACAATGACTGGGGCACAGGCAAAGAGATCAATTGTCCTACACCAGGCACATGAGAACAAGACCCTATAAACAAGAAAATAGAAAGATCTATAGGCTTTTACACAGTTCAGCCATCATACCAGTTCTGGATTTCCTAACCTCTAAGTTTTTATGTGGGGGGTGGGGGGGAGCAAACTTTCATCTTAAGATACCATTATTTGGGCCGGGCGTTGGTGGCGCACGCCTTTAATCCCAGCACTCGGGAGGCAGAGGCAGGCGGATCTCTGCGAGTTCGAGGCCAGGCTGGACCGACAGCCTCCAAAACAGAGAAACCCTGTCTCGTAAAACCCAAAAAAAAAAAAAAAGATACCATTATTTGGGATCTATGCTGCTTATAACCAACCCCATATAATAACAAGAAATGTCAGAAATACTGGAAATAAAGAAATTACACATTCACCTTTAAAGCTAGAAGGAAAATGGAAAAAATAGAAATGAGGGACTAAAAATAAGAAGAAAATGCTTAAAATATGAAAAAGTTTCAACAAGAAGATTTTGTCACAACTTGACAAGAGTTTTTGACAAAGAATAATCAGGTTCTCTAAAAGGACTAATTATGCATACAAACTTACTTAAAATTTTTATCAAGAAAAAAGATAAGACATAAATAATATCCTTATTAGAGCATAATTAAAATACAGCAAAAGTTTGCTCTTTAATCAGAAGAGATTGTAGCAGACAACTTCATGTTGACATAAAACACAATTACAAGGAGAACTTTCCTACAAAAACATAAATTACCAAAATAGAAGGAAAATTTTGAGAACATAAATTATGAAATATGAAATTGACATAAGGGAAAAAATAAAGCCTGAATATATCAACAATTAGTTTAAATTGAATCATTTGTCAAATTTCTCCCCATTGCCCCCCTCCTTATGAAAAATACACACCAGTCCAAACACTTTGACAATCAAATTTTACCAAATATTAGAGGATCCGACTGTTTCTTTAATGTACAGTTATGCTTAGGGCAAAGAGAAATGTAGTGGCCTATTTTAATCAAGCTAAGTAAACACTGATTCTTAAACACAAATAGGGATATCTAACTAGCTTTGCTCTAGTGATAATCAGTTAACACTACATCTTACATCCAGATATGGATATTTGACTAGCATTACCATAGTGACAACCCTAGAATCTCAGAGGATTTAAAAAAAACATTAAAAAATTATTCTTCATTCATATTATACATAGGCTACATTTCAGCTGAGACTATGAGCCCAGTTCAGCCCTATGCCTATAATTCCATATTCCAAGGACTAAGCTAAAGAAACACCCACTGTGTGGAGTGTGGCCATTGTTAGGGCAACCAGAAGTAACCAGAGATGCAGCAAAATGCCTCCTAAAACCCTTTCTTGGGATTGATACACTGACTCCCCCACACAAAGCTTAAGTAAGATGTGTGGTTGAACTTGACAAAGGGATGCAGAAGTATGCTCCAGTTTCAGGAAGGCAGTATATGCAACGGAGAAAATATACTCTCCTTGCAGGGAAGACAAATAACTACAAACAATTATGTGCCCTTTAGTGGATAGTTTAAAATATATAGACCAATTTAATTTATAAATATTAATGCAGACATCCAAAATACATATGTCTCCTAAATAAAATTATTGTGTGTAGCAAGAGCATGAGTGCCTGAAGGCTCACATGTGCAAGATCACATGTGTGTGCAGGTGCACATGTGTATGTAGAGGTCAGAGGTTAGTATCAGATGCATCCCTCAGTCTCCACTTTAAATACTGATGCAGGCCTCTCACTTGACCTGAGAGCTTACTTGCTTAGCTAGTCTAGCTATGTAGCTTTCTCAGGCGAACCCCATGCCACTGCCTCCTGGGTGCTGGGATTACAAATCACATATCTACTTAGCATTTAAATGGGTCCTAGAGATCTGAACTCTAGTCTTAGGACTTGCAAAGCAGGAACTTTGCCCATTGAGCCATCTCTCTAGTCCTAAATACAATTCTTTTCCTGCATACAATTTTTAAATTATAAAATACAGCCAAGTAGAATTTATGCCAAGAATTTATGCAAGGAGGGTGAAAGTCAGAAAATTTAGTACTGGGCTATACCACACTGACATATTAAAAGGTGAAAATTTATTGTCTAAGTAGCTGAAGAAAAACATTCAGTAAAATCCAAGAGCCATTTCTACAACTTCAGCAAGAAATGTGTTTAACCTAAAAATGAAGCATAAAGTATAATAAACATAATATAGGTTCTCCTCAACTTCTACTAGAGCAGCACTCTCATCTGCTTCTCAGAATCATCAGAAGGTATTAGAACACATACTATGTGTGTAGTCAAAATTCAAAGTAAGGTTTCTAATGATTTCACGTTGCTTTTGCAGATCATAAAGTTAAAAACTGAAAATTGTAAGTCAATGCATCCTAATTTAGGAACTATTAATATTCTGTGGTTAAAACTCAATACAATTTCTATTAAGAGCAGAAATAGCACACATGCATAGTGACCACCTCTAGGCTGCTGAGGCTGTAGTGAATTCAGTAAGGAAAAATGATATGAGGTACGGGATTGAAAAAGTAATGGGGAAATTTGTCATCATTCGTTTAGAATATGACTGCTACTCTGAATCCCAAATAATCTAAAAACTACTGGATTAAAATTAAATATTATAGTTGAACTGATATTAATTTCAGTATTTTTTCTATCCCAGCAGTTATTTGTAGAGTAAAAATAAACCAATTATAATATATAGAATCTTCAAAACTATCTTCATTAGTCAAAAAATAAGAAATCTACAAATAAGACTAAAATTAAAAGTTAACAAATGAGCTGGGTGGTGGTGGTGCATGCCTTTAATCCCAGCACTCGGGAGGCAGAGGCAGGCGGATCTCTGTGAGTTCGAGGCTGGACCGACAGCCTCCAAAACAATACAGAGAAACCCTATCTCGTAAAACCAAAAGAAAAAAAAGTTAACACGTGAAACTTTCATGAAGAAATTTGCAAAAACCTTATTCGCACACTTTTTGAGGACCTTAACAAATGCTAAATTATACTATAGATAGACAATTTCATAGTGTTAATGCTAATTCTCCACAAATTAACTGCACAGTTTCATTCAAAAGGTAAATGAAACTTTCTGTACCAGTAGTTCTACTTCCAAAAGTCACATGTTCCAGAGGGAAAAAATTCTAAGAATAGTTAAGACAATTCTGAAACATGACAGACTTAAAAGAGAGGAAAGATATTGTTAACTATAATCACTGGGGAAATGTGGTCTTGTCCCAGGAATAAGTTCATACTTCCCTGAAATAGAATACAGAGCCTAGCAGCAAATCTACCTTAGCTTTGTTGCTCTATTTTTTAAATGTGTACTTGTACATATGTTTGTGTGTGTTTGTATGTGTGTGCATGTGTATGTGGATGGGTAGGTGCACATGAATGTGTATGTATATGTGTACATAAGTGTGTATGTGTGTGCACCCATGTGCACGTGCATGTGTGTGCACGCGTGCGTGTGAGCACTCAATCAAAAAACAAAAACTAAAAAGAGGATGTCAGGACCCCTGGAGCAGGCAATTGTAAGTCTTCTGACATGTAGAGTTGGTATTTTTATTGTTGTTGTTGTTGTTGTTGTTGTTTTAATCTTTGGGGGCCTGCCACCCAGCTCCCAAATAAATACACTGAGACTTATTTTTACTTATGAATACCTGGCCTTAGCTTGGCTTGTTTCTAGCCAGCTTTTCTTAAATTATTCCATCTACCTTTTACCTCTCTCTACTCTATAACCTCTCTTTCCTTCTTACTCCATGCTTGGTTGTGTGGCTGGGTAGCTGATCCCTGGCATCCTCTTTCTCTCTCCTTTTCTTGCTCCCCCCTCTTCTGCTTCTTCTCTTATTTATCCTCTCTGCCTACCAGCCCTACCTATCCTTTCTCCTGCCTCACTACTGGCCATTCAGCTCTTTATTTGACCAATCAGATGTTTTAGGCAAGCAAAGTAACACAACTTCACAGAGTTGAACAAATGCAGCATAAAAGAATGCAGCACATCTTTGCATCATTAAACAAGCTCAAGCCATTGAGGAAAGACTGACTAACTATTGTTTAAAAATTTCTTTATAAAACATAACATAAACAAGGCTGAGTGTGGTGGTGCACATCTTTAATCCTAGCACTTAGGAGGCAGAGGCATGTGTACCTCTATGAGTTCAATGCCAATCTGGTTGGCAAAGTGAGTTCCAGGAGAGCCAGGGCCATTATACAGAGAAACCCTGTCTCAAAAAACCAAAATAAATAAATATTAAACAAAGATATAAGACCAAAGTGGGAAAATTCTCTGTCTATCACACATCATATAAATAATCAAGAGATAACACAAGGAGTGCATAAAGAATCCCTACAAATAAATACAAAATACAGATTCCTTAATCAAAAGTTACAACAACATTGCCTTTAACTTGCAGGTGCTGGTTTTTCCCAAGCCATTTCTCACTCTGGCACCTTTATACTCCTGCACAATGAAGTTCAATTTGCTAACAGCTGATAAATGCCCGTGTCAATCAGAACTGGACAGAAAGGTCTGTGATAAGATTTGAAATGCAGTAACTTGCTGTTGTTAGAGGTATGGTGGGTTAGAATGATCAGATATGGGAGATAAGGAAGTAGGGAGAACAACATTGATAAAATAAACAAGTGAACTCAGACTTCTGAGCAAAGTTAGAAAAGGAATGATTGACAAAGGAATATGACAATCAAAAGCTAATTGGAGTGCTGGGTTAACTAGCTTTGTCAACTTGATACAACCTAGAATGACCTGGGAAGAGAATCCCAGCGAAGGATTTTCCACATTAGGTTGTCCTGTGCTTATGCCTGTGGAAAACTGGCTTAAAGTGGAGAAATCTAGCCAAGAGCCAGCAAGCAAGTGAGCATGTACACATTTATTTCTCTCTGTTCTTCACATCTATATGTGAAGTTCCTGCCTTGACTTCATGAAAATGATGGGCTGCAATCTGTAATTGTAACTATCTCCCCTATGTTTTTAAATGAAAATTTAATTTTATTATGATTGTGGCATAAATAGCAGGTCTTTATTCTGCAAAGAAATATTTAGCTAGAATCTGCCAGGTATGATAGTTTGTGCAAGAAAGTATGCAAAGCATGTTTACAATATTAGAAATATCTGTTGATTTTTGTCCTGGTACTTTATTGCCACAATAGAAATGAAACTAGAAGAGGTTCTGACCCATAATGGGGGAGCAGACTTAGCAACTACACCGTAAAGAGAAATCCTAGAACTTGGAGAAATCGATGTGAGCCACCTGTGTGACGTCACTGCCAACCATGCTAAAGTCACCCTGAGCTGCATTATTAGGAGGGCTGTGTGCACAGAGATGGAGGTAGAACAGCCACATTCCCCACATTAATCAAACCAGATAGGAAAAGGCTTCATACACAAGAGACACTAAATAAAATAATCACAGAGACTGTCAGCTATACACATTATAATCAAATTTTCAGAAGTTAGAAATAAAGAGAAATGGAGACCTCTTCCAAGTCACCATATTGGGGGAGCACAGAGAAGGAAAAAAGTAACCCTAACAATAAAAGGCTAGAACTGAATACGTGTTGAAACCCTACCATTTGTTCTTCAAAGTACTAGGTAATAATCAAGATGCATCATCTCCATCTTTGCAGGCTGGGGTACAGTAGAAGAGGGAAGACAGGAAATTAAATTAAATTAATTAGGAATTGTGCCAGTTTATGAACAAGGAATTAGAAAAAGCTGTGAGACCACAAGGAGAGGCATTAGATTAGCCTGCTGCTTGATTTCGTTTTGTTGCAGTAACAATCTTCAGGCTTCAGTTGTTTATAACAGATCTTCAAGTGGCTCCCTTACTATTTTTCTTACTGCTGTGACCAAATACCTGACAAGGAGCAACTTAAGAATAAAAGGCTCATTTTGACTCAAAATCTGAGACAATCGTGGTGAGGAAATTGTGGTGGCAGGAACATAAAGTGTGTGGTTATTTTAAATTCACAGTCAGGAAAACCAAGAGCGATGAATGTGGGTATTCAGCTCACTCCTTTTCCTTTTATTCAGTCCAGGACTCTATCCCATGGAACTGTTCCACCCACATTTTGGGTGGGTCTTCCCATTTCAACTAAATGAATCTGGAAACTTTATCACAGACATGAAAGGAAGAGAGGAGGGGGGGAAGAAAGAGATCTAAAGCAGAGCAAAGGGAAGATGGAAAGCAAGAGAATATGATGGAAAATGTGTCACATGGAAGCAGAAAGAAGAGCCATTTGGGCAGGGGGAAGAGAGTCAGCAAAAAGGGTAGAAGAAGGTTGGTAGAGGAAAATAGAAACATAGCATAGAGATGTTTATGTATGAAAATGTCACAGTGAAACTCATTGCTTTGTAACTAAATGAAAGATTTGTAATAATAATGTGGTAATTAAAACATAATTGGCCCCGTAAGCCCATGGGGAGTGGCACTATTAGGAGGTGTGGCTTTGTTGGAGTAAGCATGCCCTTGTTGGAGGAAGTGTGTCACTGTGGGGACAGTCTTTGAGGTTTCCTATGCTTAAGCTTCAGTGTCACACTCCACTTCCTGTTGCCTGCAATATGTAGGACTCTCAGCTACTTCTCCAGCACTGTGTCTGCCTGCACGCCACATGCTTTCCACCATGATGATAATGGACTGAATCTATAAAACTGTAAGAGAGACACCCCAATTAAATGTTCTCCTTATTAGAGTTGTCATGGTAATGGGGATAGGATAGGATAGGATAGGATAGGATAGGATAGGATAGGATAGGATAGGATAGGATAGGATAGGATCTATACAATAAATGACTTTGTGACTCAAACTCTGATAGTTCAGGGAATCTGAGAATTGATAAATGGGATGTATCAAAGTACTAGCTTCTATATTTCAAAGGAAAACACTGTAGAGACATTCTAGAGAAGAAAAGAACATCTTTGCTAGCTATACATCCAACAGGGAATTAATTTTTGGAATATAAAGAATTCTAAAACTCAAACAAAAAAATCACCAAATCAATAATGGGCAAATGAATTGAACAGACAATTAGCAACAGAAATTCAAATGACTAAGACATATATAAAGAAATGTTCAACATCCTTAGACATCAGGAAAATGCAAATCAAAATTAAATTGAGATTCTAACTTACCCCAGTCAGAACTGTTATCATCAAGAAAACAACAACAAAAACACCAAATGCTGACAATGATACAGAAGGATAAATGCACACTCATGCATGATGGTGGGACTCTGAATTAATTCAGTCACTATGAAAATCAGAATGGAGTTTCCTCTGGAAACCATAAATAGAACCAACGTTTGATCCAGCTATATAAACCCAAAGGAATCAAAGTCAGCATACCTGTGAGATACCTGCATGTCTACCAAATCACAATCAACCTATGATTCCATCAACACGAGTGGGTAAGGAAAATATGAAGTACATAGACAATGAGGTTTTATTAAGTGACAAAGGAGAATGAAAACATGTCACTGTAGAAAAATGGGAAGAAATTAAATAAGCCACTTGACAGACAGTATTTCTCATGTTTGGAATGTAAGGGTTGGGGGATGACATACAAATGGGAAGCGTTAGGGGAAAAGGAGGATCCAGTGGTGGTGATGGAAAGATAATGGGGGAGTGAATATACCTTATAAAAAGTTGCAATGGAACCCACTATTGCATATAACTGACATCTCTGAATAAAAGCAATAGAAAAGAATTTTAAAATAAGAATTTAAGACTTACAATATGCCTATATAATGGGTCATACAGTGGAATTATATAAGGAAATAAAGATTAGCAACTGATACATAAGCCAATGCAGATGAGTGTGAATAGTCAGGTGTAAAAACTGAGTCCTACAAGATGTCACTTACATGAAGCTTGAAAAAGACGACAACAATAATCATCATCAACACCTCATCATCATCATCATCATCATCATCATCATCATCATCATCATCATCTATGGCAACAGTGCCAAACAGTCACCCTTGAGAACACACACACCACATGTACATACAAAGGAAATACGAAGAACTTACTGTATATAACTGTACTTAAATAACCACATCCTTAAAATAGGTCTATTTTTGCATGTTCATTACATCTTAACAAAAAGAATGGAAGGAAGTGGGGGGGCTGAGCAAAGGAAGAAAGGAGTAATGAAAACAAGGAAGGCTAGAGAGAGGGAGAGAAAACAGGAGGAGAAATGAATTTTATAGCACGAATTCTCTTTGATCTTAATAATAGAAAACTTGGAGTCAGCTTTCGGGAGGTGAAAGCTGAAGATCAGAGAAGCAGAGCAGCCAGCCAGTAAGTTCTTACCTCTACCAATGTTCAGACCAAAGGGTGATCCTGCCCTCAAACTGCCTCCTCAGACCACATCCCAGACTGACTGCTCCTCAGACTGACTGCCCTGCCTTATAGTCCTCTCTCTGCCCAGCCATATTCCTTCCTGTCTCTACCTCTTTAGTGCTGGAATTAAAGGCCTGTGACTCCCAAGTACTGGGATTAAAGGTGTGAGCCACCACCACTTGGCTCTGTTTCTCTTTTAAACTGGATCATTTTTGTGTAGCCCAGGGTAGCCTTCAACTAACAGAGATCCCTCTGCCTCTGTCTCCCAAGTGCTGGGATTAAAGGTGTGGGCCACCACTCTCTGGCCTCTATGGCTAACTAGTATGGCTAACTCTGCACTCTGATCTTCAGACAAGCTTTATTTGTTAGGTAATAAACAAAAATATCACCACAGAATTCTGCCATGGCCCTCCAACTTCAAAGGTACAGCCATTCAATAAAGGGATTTTCAAGAGAAACTTAACTACTGCTCAACTCAGACCTAAAGAGCAAGCAGAATGTATCAATGAACATCAGAGAAACAGATTCCAGACATGGGAACCCCTCAGTGTGGAGACCTGGAAGCAGAGAAGTTACACCATAGTCAAGATGCAAAGCCACTAGCTAGAAAGCTAGAACACCTGCTGCTACTAGAGTCTTGAGAACCACAACTATCAAGAGGACACTGTAAACATTAAGGGAAGAGTTAACAGTTTTGGTCCTTTATGCAAAATGCCCTCAGATTCTCATGAGTGATTTTGAACAGGAAAACAGCCTGCTTGTATATTCATTTGGTAAAGCTCTTTGCTAACAGCTAAAATTAAAGAGAAAAGCCAAAATGAAAGAAGGGATGGCAGCTAGGAGAGGGCTATATGGTTCCATTTGTCTACCTTCTATCCTGTAGCAAGGCTGTGCTATCATATCTCTCTCCGGTTCTCTAAGGCTTCAGCAGCCTGGTTAGCCCACACCAGGTCCAACTCAGAAGTGCAGGAGAAGGTATCAAACTAGATACAATCTGATAGCCACAGGTCACCAGGTATTGGTGGATGAATATCCCAGCCTCTTGTGCTCTAATGGGACAATCTAAAGCACAAAGTGGCAGCGCTGATGCAAAGGATTATTGCATGGAAGGATAAGTAGAGAAGCTCAGGTCAGAGTCAATGAATTACCACACAGGTATGTTCCCATCTTGCCACACACCCCAGTCGGGAAACACAAAATCAACATCTGTAGCCACAGATAAGCAGAGGTTAGAAAATTGCCTTCCAAAGGCTATGAAGAAGAGCCAAACCTCAGGTAAAGGTTGGATCAGCTCAACTCCAAGGCCCTAAGATGCTACACATCCCATGAACTATGAGTAGTTCATTTGTTTCTTTTGTAACTAGCCCTTTTAATTAGCTCTTTTATTTTTGAGATTACAATTTAATTACATTATTTTACCTTCCCTTTCCTCCTCAAAACCCTCCCTTGCTCTTTTTCAAATGCATGGCCTCTACACTTCAGATCTAGTCTCTGGTGATTCTTATCACAACACACAAACTGCGATCTGGGCTCTCTGCCCAAAATACACCTATCATTCCTATCTGTCTTAATGACTCTATTTTTGTGAACTTGTCAGGGCATGTTTTAATGATCTATTGCTATATTTGTCAACCCCCAGGAGACTATGAACTCTTCTTCTATAGAGAATATTATGTCTTTGATTGTTAATTTTACTTGTCAACTTGACTAGGTTAAGAGACTCCAGACAGCTGACAAAAAAAAACCGAGTACTGGAATCAGTAGGTTGAATATAGATCAGTGTGAGTGGGAAGCATCCAATCCACTAAAAGTCTGGATTGAACAGAAAAAAAGGACAAATCTACTTGTGCCATTGGAGCTGGGACATTGATTTTATGCTATTGTTAAGTTCCTAGGTCTTCAGATTCCTATAGTGATTTACATTGCTGGCCCTGGTTCTCATGTCTAAGGTCATGGAATGGAACACACCACCTCCACTTGCAGGTAGTAGACGGTGGGATTTAGTCTCACAATCTCATGAGCCAGTACATCCCAATAAATCTCTTTCTATGTATCAGCTTGTGTACTGTTGGTTCTGCTGCTCTGTAACTTTAAAGTAGTATTTTACTGCTTTTCACTTCCAAGAACCCATCACATAGCCAGATGCTACTGAGTGGATGAGCAGGTGTTTGGATAAGAGAACAGAGTGGTGGGGAGTTACAGGGGGAAGGGGTAGAGGTCTAGGAAGATGGATCAGTGGGTAAGACTCTTGCACATGGGAGTGATTACCAAATTCAATCCCCAGACCCTATAAAGGGGCAGGAGAACCTCCATACTCAACAATGTGTCATGTGCTCACCACACCATCACCCACACACATTAATTGATTAATTAGTTAGAGCTGTGGATGAGCAATCCAGGTTACACAAACAATTGTTGCTTGTGAGCTGTGAGGACACCACAAAGTCTAAGAACAGGGAGGGCCCCAGGCTCTCATCCAGAGACACCTTGCTACATCATAATTCATCTTGACTTCTGCCCAATCATGCTCCTTTGCTTTCATTTTTACAGTATTTGATCCCAAAGACATTCTCCAGTAAACCTCCTAGGGGTTGATCTCTACCTTGGAATCTCTTTTTTCCCCTTGGGATGCCAATTGCAGCCAATAGTGTCAGCCACAAGTAAATAAATAAAAGAGGACAAGTTGATTGCCTCAGTAGGCAACTGATCCTCAGCTCTGTTGGAAGTCCTCTCAAAAGCCACTTAGAATGTGTCTTGAGTTGTCCAAGCAGAGCACAAGGGGCTTAGGCATTCATCCCTCAGCATTGATGACTTGTGGGTAGAAGATTGCATCTGGTACATACTTCTGAGTTGTTCCTGGCATGGATTAAGCAAGCTTTGGAGAGAACAGGAAAAAGAGATGTCACAGCCTAAATCTGATATGGGACACAATGTGGACAGATGATACTATACACCCTAGAGGTTCTGAAATTAGGTAAAATGAGGAGATACAGCATAGGTTCTTGGAAGAATCTAACACACTTAACAAGTTCTATTTCTTTCTAGTGAGGTGTGTCTATCAAAAATGTCTAGTTGTTTGCCTCTCAGTAACTCCTAGAAGCTGATTCACACTTATGAATAGAATCTGAAAATTCATTTCTTCTTTAAAAATAAAAAAATGTGAATTAAAACTAAGCCCTCAAAATGTGGGTTTTTAATATTCAGTATCTCAGTGAGAAATGCAGGTTTCAGTTCATCTGACTGACAGCTCCTAATGACAGCAATAAACTAAGATGCTTCCACTGGCCAAACAGATGTTCTGAGTTGACAAAGGGGCCCAGTGGATGTCACTCCTGTGTTATATAATTGTTGAATCCTGTGTAAATGCCTGTGCTTTAAGTACATGTGCTTTCTCACCAAATGAAAAGATTAGAGACCACAGGAACATACAGCCTGATAAAACCAGAGAAGGCTAGAGATGAGCATAATGTGTTCCAACTGCTTTACTAAAATACTTCAAGGCAAATCCAAAATGAACTGGGGTATGGAGGATAGAGGAGGAAGAGAGAGAGAGAGAGAGATTAAATTTAATTGCTCTTGTTACTATGGTAGCAACACAGAGCAAGCAAAGTTTGAGATATGTTCAAGGTGAATTCCACAGAGGGCCAGGTACTTTTCTTTCCCAAGTTAGTGGGGGTGTGCATTTCTTTAATAGGGATAAATTCTATTGTTAACCCACATTACTCCAAATACAGTCTTTCCCCTTGATCAGCCTCAGGTTGTACTAGCACGAGTGTTATCTAAAACCAAAAATCTATTACTTAACCTATTACCTCAAAAGAAAAAAAACATATATATATATATTGGCCGTTGTTTGAGATGTCCATTTATTTCAGGATCTCCAAGGAATTAACACTAAAATAAGATTCAAGTGCCAGACGTTTCTTTGGGGCAGGGTATAGGAATGGGAAGCAGCCCAGGAAACACCAGCTATGGAGTGGGGAAGTCAGTGAGAAAGGGAAAAGTTAATCAATGAATGATGTGGTACAAAGAAAATTTCTACTCTTCACCATCAGGAAATCGCTGGGCTTAGAACATCTTCATCATACCTACTTCTGGAACTGAAGTTACTAGAGCCCCACTGTCCTGCTAAGGGGACACACAGCAGCCAAGGACCATATGTAAGTCTGATTCCAGAATATCCAATAGTTTTCTGTGTATTACCTAATGTTATGAACGTGTTAAATGCCACTGGATCGTACAGTTTAAAATCATTAATAATATGTTGTGAGAATTTCACCTCAATTACAAAAAAAAACAACTTTAAGAGGAGAAAGAATTGGAAGACATTAAGAAACCAGCCACAGCTAGATTCTTACTACCTGAGGTTTGAAGAATCCAAGGGTACAGAAATAGAATAATCACAGTGAGGATGGATAGGAGGGATTGCCCATCAAACAGGAGTCATGCAGGGGTGTGGCTATAGGTGGACATGGTGCCTGTGCTAGGAAAAGAGAAAGGGAGATGGGAATCAAGTGCCTGCATTGCTCCCTTCCCATACTTCCTTCACGTTGACCAGACCCAAACAGAAGAAAAAATGGAGCCTCAGCTGGGGACTCTATAGATGTCAGCCTCACATGGGGCTCAGAGGAGGACAGAGTCACGTGCAAACTGGATTTAGAGCATGAATGAGTCAGAAGGAATGAGTCAGAGGGAAAGTAGCCAGCACACCCATTCTGAGCAAACCATAGCCAATCTCCTTCAAAACCTGAATCCTTTCCCTCTTTCTAATTTTGTGCGTCAGCTATGCACTTAAAAGAAGGTATTATTCATACCCAGCCAAGAGGAAGAGTCTGCCTTAAGAAGTCAAAAATAAGACAGGCAGTGGTGGTTCATGCCTTTGATTGCAGTACTCAGGAGGCAGAGGCAGATGGATCTCTGAGTTCAAGTCCAGCCTGATCTACAGAGCTAGTTCTAGGACATCCAGAGGTATACAAAGAAACCCTGTTTCAAAAGAGCAGGTGGTGGAGGACGAGGAGGAGGAGGATGAGGAGGAGGATGAGGACGAGGAGGACAAGGACAAGGACGAGGACGAGGACGAGGAAGACAACGACAACGATGCAGCAGCAGCCGGCCACCCAGGGTAGAATTCAAGGAACCTGACCTCTTACCTCTTCTCTACTACAACCACATAGAACTTTAATTCAAAGCAACCCTTCCTTCCTATGCTACTGTCCAGCTTCCAGCAGTGTGGTGGTCTCTG
This sequence comes from Mesocricetus auratus, assembly GCF_017639785.1. Lineage (NCBI taxonomy): Eukaryota > Metazoa > Chordata > Mammalia > Rodentia > Cricetidae > Mesocricetus > Mesocricetus auratus. Next base: position 7,637,983 of record NW_024429209.1, on the reverse strand, counting down.
CTTCCCTACATCAAAGAGAAATAGAAATATAGCCTCTGCCACTGGCTACCAGGAGACCTCTGATATCCACCTTCCTGTCTCATGGAGTGGAGAAATAGAAATCCCAGTAACACTAGGTTACACGAATGACCTTTAAGAAGCCCCGTGTGCACTGATTACTGACACACTGCCTTGGCCTTCTGTCGTTACCCATGAGGCAACTTGCACGCACCTATGTATGTGTGTGTGTGTGTGTGTGTGTGTGTGTGTATGTATATATGTATGTATAGGCCAGAGGTCAACTCTGGGTGTCTTCTCAATTGTTCTCCCCTAATTTTTTGAGACAGAGACTCTCACTGAGCCTGAATATCATTAATTAAGTCAGACTGGCTAGCCAGTCAGTCTCTGGGATCAGTCTGGAGTTCCCAGGATCATGTTCCTGCCACCTCATCCGACACTGGGCTCACAGGCCAAGGTTACCACAGCAAATTTTACATGGTTGTAAGGGAACTAGCTCTCATGCTTTCAGAGAAAACACTTTCCCAACTAAACCATCTCCCCAGACACTGAGGCATCTTTTAAATCAGGAATCTTTCCACAAAGCCCTCCAAAAACAGTGCTTGATTCTCCTGGTTCCACAATGCCTCCATATTGCAGGAAACTGATGTGGGCGTGACACCAGGTGCTATACAACTGTAACCTCCTTGAGTGCCAAACACAGCCAGCCATTCTGTCACACAGAGGCCCCATCAGAGAGAACTACAGGGGGCCACTCCCCAGGTCAGTGCTCCTCATTGGCCCTGAATTACAAGAAAACACAGATAATACTACAAACCTAGAAAAGAGAACTTGAGTCTGAAGCATCAATGAACTAACAGTAATCAGGCCCCAAGGAAAGGTCATCTGTCTTGTGGCAAGTGAAACAAAACCACAGGCAGCCCGAAGGGGATCTTGTCCCTTACACTCATTTTTTTCAACCCCAAGTTTAGGAGATGTGATTTATTAAAGTTTTTAAATTTTAACCTCATAGATGAATTTCTCAGCCAATGTTGATGAAGTCTCTCATCCATCACTATGCTTTAATATAGCATGGCTCTTGCAAAGCACTTATGACACTAACTTTGTTCAGAAATTAGTTTAAAGAATGAAGGGGAAAGCCTTGGACACAATACAGTCTCTCTCTCTCTCTCTCTCTCTCTCTCTCTCTCTCTCTCTCTCTCTCTCTCTCTCTCTCTCTCTCAGGCCCACTGACTATATAAATTATGGAAGGGCAGAAGCCTATAACACAATTATGGAAATATCTCTTGACAGGGCTAGGGAGATGGGTAAAGTGCCTGCTATGCTGGTGTGAAGACCTGTGTTTAGATCGCCCAACACCCATATAAAAACCTGGGCATGGTACTCTATGTCTGTAACCGCATCACTGAGTGGAATAAAGACAGGGGCATCCCAAGAGCTTGATGACCAGGCAGTGTAATTCATCAGTGAGTTCCAAGTTCAGTAAGAGAGAAGATAGAAATCCATAAAGGAAGACATCTGACATGAACCTCTGACCTATAAACATATATACATATACTGGTGGGGGAGGTAAGGAGTAGAGAGAGAGAGAGAGAGAGAAGAGAGAGAGAGAGAGAGAGAGAGAGAGAGAGAGAGAGAATCACCAGCCACCTTTTCTTTATTTTATTCTTGATTATTCTGGTTACCTCTGTGCTTATTTGTCACACTTTTTGTACTCTGTTGTGATTTCTATTTGCATCTGTTTCTTCTAAACTCTAAATGACTTTGCCACTGCATTCCCAGAACCTACCATAGTATCTGGCACACAATAAGTGCTTATTGAATTATACCCATCAGAAGACTTTCACCCCAGATCTGTAGCCTTAAATAGTTCCACCTCTTGATGTTTCTCTTTCCCTGGTCATCAGTTAGGACCAGCCACCTCATAGCCTACCTAAATTCTATGACCATTTTAGGGCCAAAGAAGATGAGCTGAAGTAGATACAGACTTTGGAGCTTTGGTAGGTGAGAAGGATGGTTTAAGAATAACTGCTAACCAATGCCAGGACCAGTACACACATAGGCACATTTCACTTCCCCCTTGACCTCCAGGGCTGGCATCAGCAGCATTAGTCAATTCAGAATATGCTGCTTCATCTGTCATAAAATCTACTCAAAAAGTTCAAGTGACTTTCATTTGATGGATGAGGAAAAGAGAGCATCATTTTTCTCCTTTAAAAAGTCTACAGGGAGTCATTCTCTAGAATGCCCAGCTTGACGAACTGCTGGTTGTGTGATTGTCATTTTGCCATTGGATATCCACATAATACTTGCTCCCTAAAATGCCAGCAGATGGTCCATGAATTCATAATAAGACATAATGGCATGGTCAAAATGGATCAGAAAGCACTGGGTAAAACAAACGTTAACATGTTGCTTTCCTACAGAACTTCTCAGAGTCTATACAAGCGGAATATGCATGCAAATATTGTGAGGCAGTCTTGCAGTGTACTTACTTATACTATAGTTCTAATCAGAGGAACCATTAAATCAGCATGCTCTGTGTGATACTCACCATGGTAGAGATTTCATATGCACCTGCTCATTTAATCCTTCCATCAACCCGGAGTGTATTCACTCTCCAACATGCCATCTCACATTCCATGCCACTTTACCAATGATCCATGTGCTTCTATGTGAAATGTACATTCTTCCCTATCTTCAAGCAATGAAATATGCCTTTAAGAATAGCAATAGTGGGATGTGAAGGCGATTTAGCTCTGGCATCTGTCACCCCATTGATTGCCAGAGTTGATTCACCTGGACTGGATGACTACGCAGGGGTCCCCTTCCTCCATCACTGCTCAATGTGCATCTCTCCAGAAGCTGTGTGCAAGATCAAAGAGAATGGCCTTCCCGGAATAGAGGAGGTCCAGTCTTCTGTCAAGGGTATACAAGCAGCTGTGCTCCTCTGTTAGAACCTCCAAACAAGCTCTCTAGAATAGCAATAATGGCTGACATCTGTGGCGAACTGGAATATTATAGACCCAGAACTAAAATCTTCTTGTGCTAACTTGAGTTCCCTTAATGGCTATTTATTACCCACCTCTGTAACTGACTTAAAATCCTCCCAACTGTCAAACACAACTTTTGTAATGTATTAACTTAGAAGACAGTGATAGTCCACCAACAAAAACTAAGAATATCATTAAATAACATCTGAGATGTATATCAGAGATCGCCCTGCTCTGGTGTAACCTTTAAGAAAAAAATGGTTAAGTTCTGGTCAATAGAACATGAGTAGAAAGTGATGTACTAACTTCCAGGTCCTATCTTTGGAAGGGGCCACCTCAGTTTTTCCCTTTCTCCCTTCACACAAGCATGGTGATCATGCACCATGCTGGACCATGACAGTAGTCATGTACCATGTGAAGAAAGACAATATGATTAGAAATAGAAGAGCAACATATGCAGAGGCACCCTGGGTTCCTGAGAAACCATAAAAGTAGAGCAACTACACCGGCTTATGGGAGAGAGAGAGAGAGGAAGGGAGGGAGGGAGGGAGGGAGGGAGGGAGGGAGGGAGGGAGGGAGGGAGGGAGGGAGGGAGGGAGATTGATTCTCATTTACTACACCTTTCATTTGGGGCATCCCTTAAAGCAGATGAAACTCTATCCCAATAAACACGATTTCAAACAGATTTCCATTTAGCCTTTGACTCCATAGGCCCACAAATATGAAGAGTACAAAAGGTCCCTTCTGTCTCCATTCAACTCTTCGAGTCCTACTGCAGGTCAGACCCAGGTGAGGTAAACCCTGGCTTTCAATCAGTAAAGCTAAGAACAGTGTGAAAAGAATTGCCTGCAGAATTATATGCCAAAGACTTCTATTATTACCATATCACTATGTCAAAATTGAAAGGCATGTAAGATTTCTCCAGAGAGGCCATCCACAATGCATTGCAGAACTGTGTAGGTGTTTTGTGAAATGTGTTTTATTCAAGCTAGGATATACAACACTAACATTATTGAAAGAAATTGAGGGTCTGGTCTTCTTTTTTTAATGTGTTCATTATTCACCCTATAGTCCTTTAACGAAAAGTAAAGTCATATACATATGCAATTTAATTTAAGATTTTATTTTACCTGCTATTCATCTTGGGTGTCCAATGAAGAAGAAATATTCCCTTATTATTCTTATATTAGTTTCTGACAGTTCAATTTCTCTGACTGCTATGCCTCAGACAACCTCTACTGAAAAAGCATATAGGTAATTGCTTTGATCAAAATTTCATGCCAAATCTTTTAGGTCCCGTGTAGATTACAGCCTCTGAACAGAATCCAGAGAGTGGAACGTGCAGAGGCAAGACTGGAAAAAGCATCACCATCAAAACCGTGACTGTACATTAGGAACCTCCTGGAGCATTCAAATATGCTTATGTCCAAGTCCCATCAGGAGTCTCTAGAAGTCCAATTAAATTGATGTGGGATTCTGGACATTAAACCAGTACAGAGCTAGTGCTGGGCACCACTGACTCAAGAGATTCATAGGGTAGGGTACAAGGATCCCTGAGGTAGTGACTGTCATAGCTTTATTTTGTTTTGTTACATTTTACAGATTTATGGAGACATTCACATATCATACAATTCACATATTTAAACTGTTTGAGTAAATATACTTTAATATATCAACAGATCTGTATAGCTGTGATCACAACCAACTATAGAATACAATAATATTATTTGGTATCTGGAAGGGACTGGCCCCAGGATGCCTATGGAGACCAAACTCCAAAGATGCTCAAGTTTCTTATAAAACATAGTATTTTTATATAAAGTTATAGTCTTCTTCTCTACTGTAAGTCATCTTTCAGTTCTATAACTACTATGATGTAAATGCTATGGAAATAGTTGTTAAACTATGCTCTTTATGGACTAACAAGAGAAAAAGAGTATCATGTTCAGTGCAGATGCCTTTTAAAATATTTTCAAGAAGGATTGTAGATACAGATAAGCAACCCTTTCATTACCCTGAAAAAAAAAAGTACCCTTCAGGTACAACCATGTTATCAATAGTCAACACCTAGGCAACCACTAATCCACTTGTCTGCACAGTTGTTCATTCTTGACAATTTCTATCAATTGAATCACTTTTTCATTTAACATAATGCTTTTAAGGTTCCTACATATTGTAACATGCATTCACATTCTTTTTATGGGTATATAATATTCAACTGTATTATATATACTAGAGTTTGTTTAGCTATTCATGAGCTAGTAGACAGAGGGGTCCTGTCTACATTTTTACTGTTATCAATATGAGTAGCCCTATTATGAACATTCACACAAGTTTTTTGACAGATTTGTTTTTGTTGGGTACCTATCTAAAACTAGAGTTCTTAGATCACATGATAACTCTATATTTAACTGTTTGAGAAGCTGTCAGAATGCTTTCCAAAGGGACTATACTATTTTGATGTTTGCACCAGCAGGGTGAGTGGGTTCAGTATTTCCTATGTCTTGCCAGGATTCATGTGTTTCTTTTCTGTGACAGTCATTTTGCTGGGCATTACCTTCAAAGTTCCTGTGAAATCCTGAGCAAGAGGTCTCACTTCTCCAACAGACTTCAGATTCTCACCTGTAAATGGGGTAATAAGAGCAATGTCACAATGTCCCTACTGAAGTTACATGAAACAGGATATGGAAAATATACCATTTAAAACAACCATCTTGAACATAGAGAAGATAGCTCATGAGAGACCAGCAGTTGTAATTAGGTGAGTGTTGCGGGATTCCTGCCTGGGTCCTGTCACCACTTTAGCCCCCAAATAACACGCAAGACATTATATTAATTATGAAGCTATTGGCCATTTGCATTCTTCACATAAGTTACCTTCAGAGATAGAACCCTGGGCTTCATAGAGTATAGTCAGTCCCAAGGAGGAGGATTCCCTTGGCTTATTGAAGAGAGAGATCTGACAGAAAACAATACAAACATAACTATCTGCCTCACCCCTTTATACTAGTCATGACTCCTTGTAGCAAGGTGTTTTCAATTGTAGGTACACCTCCCTAAAGAGGCATAAGAGGAGGACACATATGGCCTACAAGTTTGTCCAGTTATCCATTAAACCATTAAGCCAGAACTTCTCTGATTTTATTGTGTACATACATTATCTGGAAAAGTGTTACCATGCAAATTCTGAGTCAGCAGGACTGGGCTGTGCTCACAAATCTGATGTTTTAACAAGCTCCCTAGTGGTGACTATAAAATTCAAAAGCCCACATCTAAAGAGCAAGTTATTAAGTCTGTGTGTGTGTATGTGTATACATGTGTCCCATTAATACACCTGCCTCTGCCTCCACAGTTCTGATATTACAGTACACACCTTGATTATTAAATTTTTTTAAATGTGTGTCTTGAAGATCAAAGTCATAGCTTTATCAGCTGAGCCATCTCTCCAGTCCCAACCTTATTGTTTGGGATATCATCATCATCATCATCATTGTTATTATTATTAGAATTATTGTTGGTTGTTCAGTTGATCTCTTAGGTGTGTTTTGTTTTGGTATTTTTTTAAATGCTACTTGAGAAAAGCAACAGCTGTGTAAACTCTGGAAAGTAAAAGAGGTGAAGACAGATGTAGAGATAGGTAGGAAGTCCTTAGCCAAGGCACAGGCCTTTAACTGTAAGATTTACACTTTTAAATGAGTGGAGATGACCAGTGTCAACACCTTCGCTGAGCTGTGGTTTGGAGCTGTGTGGGATGCTGCTTCTGGATTATTCTCTTATAATTCAATGTGAATCTGCAATTATCACAAATCTTTACTTAAGACATTTCTACTATACCCCAGTTTCCTGGTTTTCTTTTCCACCAATGGAACCAAGTAAACTGGGGCCTGTATCCAGGCCTGCCTTCCAGTGCCTGGGGACTGCCAGGGGACTGCTACAGAGTCTCCCCTCCCAGCAGGACCCTACATACCCCAGATTCCTGGTCTTCTCTTCCACCAAAAAGACCAGAGGGCCAGGCATACCATGCCCTGTATCAGGGCCTGCCTTCTATTTCCTAGGGACTGCCAGAGACTCCCCTCCTGGTGGGAGCTTATGCACCCCAAATTCCTGGTTTTCTTTTTCACCTACAGGACCAGGTAAACCTGGCCCTGTATCCTGGCCTGCCTTCCAGTGCCTGGGACTGCCTCCTGACTGCCACTGAGTCTCCCCTCCAGGTGGTGGCTTAAATACCCCAGATTCCAGTTTTCTTCTCTACCCATGGAACCAGGACTAGGACCAGGAAAAGGAGAACTACCAGAACACTGGACTTGCTTGATCCCACTGAAAGGGAACTCTGATCCCCTAACCACCAGGCCAGTTAGAGGCTCTTTCTGCACCCACTAGAAGAAGGGATGGGAAGGAGACAATACAAAAACACACTCAGCAACAGAAAAACAAATATGACACAACCAGATTCTAGAAACTCCATACCAGCAAGACTCCAACATTCCAATGCAAATGAAGCCAAAGAGAATGACCTTAAAAACAACTTCATGAAAATGATAGAAGCCCGAAAAGAGGATATAGGAAAATCCCTCAAAGAAATGGAAGAAAAAACATACCAAAAAAATGCAAAAATGGAAGAAAAAGCAAACCAAAAAATGCAAGAAATTGAAGAAAAAACAAACCAAAAAATGCAACAAATGGATGAAAAGACAAACCAAAAATTGCAAGAAACAATTCAAGAAGTGCAAGGGTTGAAAACTGAAATAGAGACAATAAAAAAACACAATCTGAAGGAAGGCTGGAAATAGAAAAGCTGGGCAAACAGTCAGGTACTACAGATACAAGCAGAACCAACAGATTACAAGAGATGGAAGAGAGATTCTCAGGTGTTGAAGATACACAAGGAGAAATTGATTCATTGGCCAAAGAAAATCTCAAGTCCAACAAATCCCTAACACAAAATATCCAGGAAATATGGACACAATGAAAAGACCAAAACTAGGAATAATAGGTATAGAAGAAGGTGAAGAAAACCACCTCAAAGGGGCAGAAAATATATTCAACAAAATCATAGAAGAAAACTTTCCCAGCCTAAAGAAAGACATGCCAATGAAGGCACAAGAAGCTTACAGAACACCAAATATAGTGGACTACAATAAAAAGTCCCCTTACCACATAATAAACAAGACCCCAAATACAGAATAAAGAAAGAATATTAAGAGCAGCTAAGGAAAAAGGTCAAGTAACATATAAAGGCAAACCTATCAGAATTACATCTGACTTCTCCATGGAAACTCTGAAAGCCAGAAGGTTCTGGATAGATATTCTACCAACACTAAGAGACCATGGATGCCAGCCCAGACTACTATACCCAAAAAAACCTTTCAATCAGTATAGATGGAGAAAACAAGATATTCCATGGCAAAACTAGATTCAAACAATACATATCCACTAACCCATCCACAGAAAGTTCTGGAAGGAAAAATCCAACTCAAGGAAGTTAAATACAACCAGAAAAACATAGTCATTAGATAATCCCACCTTACCAACAGCCAAAAGAAAAAAGGGGTGGAAATCCACAGATAATTCCACAACCGACAACCATTCCAAATCAAAGAAGAATGAGCAATCAATGGTCATTAATATCCCTCAATATTAATGGTCTTAACTTGCCCATAAAAAGACACAGGCTAACAGAACAGACTCAAAGACAGAACCCATCTTTCTGCTGCATACAAGAAACACACCTCAGCCTCAAAGACAAATATTACCTCAGAGTTAAAGGTTGGGAAAAGATTTTCCAATCAAATGGACCCAAGAAACAAGCAGTGGTAGCAATCCTAATATCTAACATATTAGACTTTAAAATAAAATCAATTAAAAGAGATGAAGAAGGTCATTACATACTCATCACATGAGAAATCCACCAAGATAAAGTTTCAATTCTGAACATCTATGCTCCAAATAAAAAGGCATCTACATTTGTAAAAGAAACATTACTAAAACTGAAATCACATATAAAGCTCCACACACTTATAGTGGGAGACTTCAACACCCCACTCTCACTACTAGACAGAAATACCAGACAGAAACTTAACAAAGAAGCAAAGGGGCTATTAGAAGTTATGACTCAATCGGGATTAACAGACATCTATAAAACATTTCATTCAAATAAAAAAGAATATACCTTCTTCTCAGCACCACATGGAACCTTCTCAAAGATCGACCACATACTTGGCAACATTTCAAACCTCAACAGGTACAAGAAAATTGGAATAACTCCATGCATCTTATCAGACCACCATGTGTTAAAATTAGAATTCAACAATAACACAAATTGCAGAAACCCTACAAAGTAATGGAAATTGAATAATGCACAATTGCACCATTCCTGGGTCAAAGAAGAAATAAAAAAAGAAATTAAAGACTTCCTAGAATTCAATGAGAATGAAGACACAACATACACAAACCTCTGGGACACTTTGAAAGCAGTGCTGCAAGGGAAGTTTATAGCACTAAGTGCCCACATGAAGAAACTGAAGGATAGTTACACTAGAGAATTAACAGCATAGCTGAAAGCTCTAGAACACAAAGAAGCAAACTCACCCAGGAGGAGTAGACACCAGGAAATAATCAAACTGATGGCTGAAATCAATAAAGTATAAACTAGGAAAAAATACAAAGAATCAATGCATTGAAGAGTTGGTTATTTAAGAAAATCAACAAGATAGACAAAACTTTGTCCAAACTTACCAAACAGCAGAGTGTGAACATGCAAGTTAACAAAATCAGAAAAGGGGGATATACACTGAGGAAATCCAGAGAATCATCAGGTCATACTTTGAAAACCTGTACTCCACAAAATTCAAAACTTTAACGGAAGTGGACAATTTTCTGGATAGCTATCACTTGCCAAAACTAAATCGAACAGATAAGCAATTTAAATAGACCTATAACCCCAATAGAAATAGAAGCAGTCATCAAAAGTCTCCCAAACAAAAAAAGCCCAGGGCCAGATGGCCTCAGTGCAGAATTCTACCAGAAATTCAAAGAACAGGTTATACCAATTCTTCTCAAAGTATTCCATGCAATAGAAGCAGAAGGGTCTTTGCCAAACTCTTTCTATGAGGCATCAATAACCTTGATACCCAAGCCACACAAAGACACAACTAAGAAAGAGAACTTCAGACCAATATCCCTCATGAACATTGATGCAAAAATACTCAATAAAATACTGGCAAATTGGATCCAAGAACACATCAGAAAACTCATCCACCATGATCAAGTAGGCTTCATCCCAAGGATGCAGGGATGGTTCAACATATGAAAATCCATCAGTGTAATTCACCATATAAACAAGCTGAGAAACAAAAGTCACATGATCATCTCCCTAGATGCAGAAAAAGCCTTTGACAAAATCCAACACCCCTTCATGATAAAAGTCTTGGAGAGATCCAGGATAACAGGAACATACCTAACATAATAAAAGCTATATACAGCAAACCAACAGCCAACACCAAACTAAATGGACAGAAACTCAACATGATTCTACTAAAATTAGGAACAAGACAAGGCTATCCACTCTCTCCATTCCTTTTTAATATTGTACTTGAAGTTCTACCTAGAGCAATAAGACAACAAGAGGATATAAATTGGAAAGGAAGAGGTCAAATTTTCACTATTTGCAGATGATATGATAGTTTACATAAGTGATCCAAAAACTCTACCAGGGTACTCCTACAGCTTCTTCTCAGCACCACATGGAACCTTCTCAAAAACTGACCACATACTAGGCAACATATCAAACCTCAACAGGTACAAGAAATAACTCCATGCATCTTATCTGACCACCATGTGTTAAAATTAGAATTATTATTATATTATGCTTTATTTTTTCCATTGTATATTTTTAGCTTCTTTTTTGAAGATCAGATGTTCATATATGTATTGGTTAATATCAGGGTGTTCAATTCCATTCCATTGGTCTACCTGTCTATTTTTGTGCCAATACCAAGCTGTTTTCAGGACTACAGCTCTATAATAGAGCTTGAAGTCAGGGATGGTGATGCCTCCAGATGTTGCTTAGTTGCATACGGTTGTTTTGGCTATCCTGGGTCTTTTGTTTTTGCATACAAAGTTGATTATTGTTCTTTCAAGGTCTGTGAAGAATTGTGCTAGTATTTTACTGGGGATTGCATTGAATCTAAAGATTACTTTTGGCAGGAATGCCATTTTTACTATGTTGATCCTACCTAAACAAGAGCATGGGAGATCTTTCCATTTTCTGATGTCTAATCCTACCTAAACAAGAGCATGGGAGATCTTTCCATTTTCTGAGGGCTTCTTTAATTTCTTTCTTTAAAGATTCAAAGTTCTTACGATACAGGTCTTTCACTTGTTTGGTTAGCGTTACCCCAAGGTATTTTATGTTGTTTGTTGCAATTGTAAAGGGTGATGTTTCTCTGATTTCTCTCTCAGCCCTTTTATCGTCTGTATATAGTAGGGCTACTGATTTTCTTTAGTTGATCTTGTATCCTGCCACTTTGCTGAAAGTATTCATCAGCCGGGGAAAGGAGGAGATATTGGGGTGGTGGCTGTTGGGAGAGTATGGGAGGAGGGGAGGGAAAGGGAGTAGGACCTGGGATGGACATGTGAAGCAACCTGGTTTCTAATTTAAATTTAAATTTAAAAATAAAAATAAAAAAGACATTTCTACTAAAAATTTATAACTAATGAGATGATAACTAATTCTTCAGTAAATTACAATTTTCTATCTTATGTTTTCAACAATTGGAATGGTACTACAAAACTGAGATTTTGGCCTAACACTACCTCCATTCACAGTGAACAGAAGCCTAACTTGATGTGTGGATGAACCCTAACTTACTCTTAACAACTGGTCAAGTACTAACCAACCAAATGCAGTCAACTATTCCAAGCATATTAAAATAAAGCAGGTGTGAACTACTCCTACCTTGAATAATTGTATCCTTTATCTATAAATATAATCTGCAATGTGATGTTATGGAGTTTTCTGAACCATTTTTTGGTTCAGAATGCTGCCTCGTCTATACCTACAAATAAAGTCAATTAAGATCTGTAAAACTAGATTTGCTATAAGTTTTCCTTGCAGAAGAACTTAATCATGTTGCTGATCAGCAGATAATTTTTTTTTTGTTTTTACGAGACAGGGTTTCTCTGTATTGTTTCGGAGGCTATCGGTCCAGCCCGGCCTCGAACTCACAGAGATCCGCCTGCCTCTGCCTCCCGAGTGCTGGGATTAAAGGCGTGCACTACCACCGCCCGGCGATCAGCAGATAATTAAAAGATTTTGATGATAAATAAAAACATGGTAAGAAGAAAAATGACTCAGGGTTGAGTTTACTAATGGTGGAGAGAAAGGAGAGGTGCTTTAAAAGCTATTTAAATAAAACACTTGTCACATTTGTTTGACAATCAGAAATACACAATTCTGGTATATAATCACAGCAAGTACATTTGTTTCTAACTTTATAACATAATCATTGAAAGAAAGAGGAGACAGTAAAGTAGAAAATGGAAAGATTAAAGGAGATGGGAAAGGTTTTGGGGGAGACACTCAGAAACAAAATTTTAAAAACTACGTAAGTGAAGTTGAGAACTTCTAAAGTGATGCCGACCACCCTTTCAAACTCTGATGTATAGAACTGAAGTGACAGATTGATTCTCAAGCAATGAAAAACACTGGGCGGGAGGTATTTGAGAAAGCCAAGACTTACAGCATTTTCCCACTCCTATGGTATAAATATTCCACCAAGGCCAATTGCAGGCCACTGATATGATGTCATCTCTTACAGAGCTGGAAAGAGGAACATACCCAATGACCTCTCATGACTTGAGAGAAGTCACACACTGTGGTCCTCAGGATCATTTCTCCCTAGGACCCTTATTTCACTGATAAAGACCCGAAGACAAAGAAGGAAGATGTCCTGTCTGTGTTTGTAGGTCCCACTCACAGTAGAAGTTGAAATTTAAGGCACAAATGTCCTCAGGCCACTGTCTTTCCAGTGCATCCTCTTGTGTTATTCATAACCTTAATTTGAAATCACAGTTCACATTTCCAGACTCCCTTGCAGCTAGATGTGGCTATGTAACATAATGTAGACAATAAAAAAGAAATATATTAATTTTTAAAAATAAAAACAGACAGAATAGCCTGACATAATTTTAGCTGTTCTGTATCTTCTTGGCATTTTGGAACCAAACTAAAATTTCATGATGAAGAGAGTAGAGGCAGTGGTTTGAATGTAGATTGCCCTCAGCAAAAAAAACTCATCCTGAGGCTTAGTCTCCAGTATAACACTGCTTGAAAGGTGGTAGAGCCTCCAAGATGGATTAATGGTTTTTCTCACAGAAGTAAACATTTGCTCCCATCTGACACCTCCCCTGTCTCAAACACATCCTCTTTTGCAATGCCCCTTGCTGCTCTCCTGACATGGGATTTCATCTTCCATATTATAAAGTGATAGAGGTCCCCACCAGCTGTAACCACCTGCATTTGAGTTATTCAGCTTCCAAAACCATGAAGCAAAATAAACCTCTTTTGCTTATAAAATAATCAGTCTCAAATATTTTGTTATTGCAACACCAAGCATCCTTATACATCTGATAGTATTAGAATTCCCAGCACGTCCTTTCAGCAGCTGCACCAGGCCTGAGATACTGCTTTTGTGAAAGAAATGGTCCCTGGCTTGGTTGAACACTGTAGTCAGGTTTGTGTTTCATAAAGCCAACTGCAATCCCAGCTGCTATCCCACACCTCTGTGGCCAGACATACAACAAATTAGAAACATCCTCTGAGCTTCGTGGCTAGCATAAAGATCTGTTTCCCTGTGGAGTTTTGTATATGTATGAGGAGATGGTTCACATTTTAGTGAAGTCTTTTGAGTGTCCAATCTTTTGACAGTCAACAGCTGTGTGATTGCCTTATATTCAGTCTTTGGAATGCTGGACTTACTGAGTTTAGCTGGAATCAGAGTTGTGGAGAGGGACAGGTTTAAAAATCAGATACCAGCTTGGAGAACCATTTAACTATATTATAGCTTACAAATTCAAAGATGTTTTAGCTGGGAGAGGCAGTCCGGAGGATGAGCATGCTTACTGTTCTACAGGATACAAACTTGGTTCCCAGCACCCATGTCAGGCAGATCGCTAGTAACCACGCCTAACTCCAGCTCTAGGGGATTTGATGTACTCTTCTGACCTACAAAGGCAGGAAATGTACACACACACACACACATTTTTAACATAAATATTTTGTGTCAAAATATTCAGGCTAAATCCTTCTATAAACAGATTTAACACCTGTTTTATGAGCAAAAAATTACCAGGTGTTCTGTTTCCTCCTTTCCTTCCCCAGCTCCAGCATCTGAGAGTAAAGTTTAGAATGCTCTTCCTCATTCTCCAGCCTTCGTGTGGTGATGGAGGCTGCAGAGGCATCTGGCTTCATGTACTGAGCAGTCACCAGATACTGGGTCTCTTCATTATTGGACTACCCAGCCAGTACTGCATAAGTCAATACAATAAATCCTCTTTGATGGTGTGTGTGTGTGTGTGTGTGCGTGTGTGTGTAAATATAATCATTTTGTCATTATGAAGTATGTCATGTGATCCCTGTTGGAAATCCAGAGAATGACACTTGGAAATTTTCTTCACACCCTGGTCACATGATTTAATTCACAATGACAGGATGATTAGCCAAGTGGTGGTGAAACATGCCTTTAATTCCAGCACTTCAGAGGCAGAGGCAGGTGGATCTCTATTAGTTTGAGGCCATCCTGGTCTGAAAAGCAAGTTCCAGGACAGCCAGTACTACACAGAGAAACCCTGTCTCAAAAAGTAAAAGAAAGGAAGAAAGAGAGAGAGAGAGAGAGAGAGAGAGAGAGAGGGAGGGAGGGAGGGAGGGAGGGAGGGAGGGAGGGAGGGAGGGAGGGAGAAACTTTATTAAAATGCCAGCCTGCAATAATAATCATTCTATACTGAGTAATCCTTCTGTGTTCTATAATAACTACAGTAACAAAAGGACAAGTCTTTAAACTTGGGCATTTGATTTTGCTCCTGGGTTCTTCCCACAGTCCCCTCCCTCAGCATTGTCTCATTCTGGTTTGGGATTCCATAGGGTAGGAGTGCTTTCTCTTTGAGAGTGTTATTGGGAAACTCCCTCCGTCCTGCTTTACACAGAAGCTACAGAAGCAAAAAGCTTTTAGTGCACTGAAATCCATGATGGTTCTGAATTGCAGTTTGACAACAAATAGCAACCTTTTGCCAACCCCTTGTCCCTAGCAATTTCTAGAAATTTTGCCAAACCTTTTCCCTTAGAATCTTTCTAGAAATGCATCTTGAATGTGCACAGACACATAAACCTAGCAACAGATTTTGCAAGAGAGAAAAAAATCATAAAACAACCTAAATCTCCAACACTGCCTAATTAACTGTATGCCTATATAAAGGAGATATTCAAAACTGATCTCAAGGAATACTGTTTGATAATACAGGAAAATATTTACCACGTATAAACAATCAAACATATACAATGTGAATCCACTGGCTAATTGTGTATATGGAAAGACATGCACACAAGGGGACTTTTGTACAATCTTCCTTTGAGGTTATCTATGTCTTAATTAAATACAACACAAATGACTTTTAAAACAAGGAACTTTTATTTTTATTTATGTATATGGATGTTTTGTCTTCATGTATATCTGTGTACACATGTATGCCAGACACCAACAGAGGCCAAAAGAGGGTATGGGATCCCCTAGAAGTGGAGTCACAAGCAGTTGTAAGGCTACTGGGAATTGAACCCAGATATTCTAGAAGAGAAGCCAGTGCTCTTAATCATTGACCCATCTCTCTAGCCCAGAACTTAAAAAAAAATTGTTGCTCCACAACCACTACTGCTCTTACTACTGAGTAAATTATTTTTAATATCTTTTCATATCTCATCAAGGAGACTGGCAGGAAGAACGTTCATCAAATGTGAACATGGCAAGTTGTTGAGAGAGATAGCAGACACAGAGGCTCTTGACTAATGATGATCAGAATAGGCCAAATCAAACTGAACAAAGAGGCTGGGAAACCCTATCTGACAGAGCCAGGAGGGGATACTTAGCTTCAGAGCTCCCTGACTGAGAGATAATCTTGCCAAAGCCAGACAACATTAAGAGAAATTACATTAATTGTATTTTTAAAGGACATGAACAAGAGAAGCTCAGTGGCAGAATGCTTGCCCAGTGTGTGCAGTCCCCTGGGTTTGATTACCCAACACTGCAAAAACTAAATATTTTAAAACAGAAAGAAAGAGGAAAAAAGAAAAAAGGAAGGAAGGAAGGAAGGAAGGAAGGAAGGAAGGAAGGAAGGAAAGGAGTGAGAGAGAGAGAGAGATGACCAACTTGAATATGGCCTAGGAAAAAGGTCCAAGAAGACCCAGGGACAGATAGAAGCTGGGGAGTGAAAGAGATAGTAGGGAGAGTAGGGACCATAGTGCAGAGAGTACATGATGTGTTGGGGTTGAGATAAAAGGCTTCAAGTTATCTTTAAACACCTAAAAGACAACATTCAGAAGACACCTGACTTAAAGGGCAGAACTACATTGGTAGGAGTCTCAGAAAGACTAATTTTAGTTTAAAATAAGGTGATTTTTTTAACTAAAACTACCCAACAGAACCATAGGCTGCCATATAACGTAGCAAGACCCCCCCCCCAATCGCTGAAGACGTTTGAGCAAGAATGAGGAATTATCAACATACTCCGTAATGGAATTTCTGTTGCCTGTGGGAAATTAAACTTCAAAATATTTCCTTCTAGTTCAAAAACATTACGATCCTAGAATGGACAGCATCCTTGGGGATAGCTACAAGTCCCCTGCTCACACTTCTTCCCAAAACTCCCTTAGCAAGATATTAACTATGCTGGTTGTGTTCTTTTGAAATTAAGAAAACACTGAAGACTAAACTGTACTGTAAGCTGGTGTCGTGTCATCAGTTACAACTACCTCTGTGTGAATGAGTCAATGTGACTTTTGCCAAGAATAGGCTTGAGCTTGCATGATGGCTGATGAGAGGGATAACATGGCTCTGAACTCTAAAAGCAGCTTTGGAGGAGCCACCAAAAGAGAGTGAAAGGATGCTCAAGAAAGGGTCAAGTTCACAATCCTATGCATCAACAAGCCAACCTGCTCTTTGGAGCTCTGTGTCCATTTCCACCCTGTGGTCCAGTTCGTGTGCCAATTACTCTCGCTGTGTCTTTAATCCAAGGGTGGTTAATGAGCACCAGACCAAGGCTCTCTCCAAACTCATGAGAGAATGCCCACTTCACAATTGCCAGCCAGCTGTGATGCTGAAATTAACTTGCTCAGCTGGTCCTCCAGATAAAGCCATTTAAAGAGCACAATGTACCATAGAAAGCAATTTGTTTCCTTAAGATTTAGTACCCCACGTGAAGATTGATTTTGATTTGAAAGACGGGAGCCACTGCAAGGTGAATAATTTTAAGTTTAACGTATTCCTCCTCTCGAGGAGCCAAATGCATTAAAATTAGGTGCAAAGTGCTTCTAATTTGTCAATCACTCCTTGGATAATTCTGTTCCTGTATTATGAGGGAAAATGCCCAAGAGACCTGGCTTTTGGCTCCTTTCATCTCCACTATTCTTTTAACTTGATCATGGATACAGTATGCAAATATGACTCTACTGCTAGAGGTGGGTAGGGAAAGATCCAAGACAAAAACATCCACAACCCTACATTTAACCTGCCAGGAGGTCAGAGGTACAACAGGCCTCTTTAGAACTACCACATGTCAAGATGTAGGACAGTATGCTGGATCAAACAGCTAAGGTGGAAGGCATTCTTCCACCCATCATGTGTGAGCCCACCAGGGCTCACTTTCCTTCTGTCTGTTGATATGCATTCGGCATGAGCCTGCTCTATATCAGAAGCAGAGATGGACATTAGCAGACTCAGGCACTGCAAGTGTTCCGTTATCAGACAGATGAGAAAATCCCAGCTGCCCTGCCACACACACACACCCCAAGAGACAAGTGCTTTGTGAGAGTTCAGCTTGAGACATTGAGACCAGAGTTCCAATCTAAGAGGCTGCCTCTGGAGGAGACACCACCTTGGAGAATGGAAGTGAGCAGCCTTCCTGTGACCTGGCATTTGTTGGATACTTAGGGGCATGCCAGGAACCACGATGAATCCTTTACAGGCATTTTATCCTTCAGTCCTTACAAAACTCCTGTGTCATGTGCTGTTACAAGGTCAGCACTACTGTCTCTCTCACTTTCCAGATGAGGGGTGGGAGTCCTGGGAAGTTAACTCACGCCAGGCAGCAGCTTTTAAGTGAAGGAGTCAGAATTTCAATCCAGTGAAATTGACACAAACTCTTTGTAAATGTCTTGTGTTCCAAAAGGCATAGAAGGCCAGGGAGCTCACTGCTGGAGAAGAGAAGGGTGGTTACAAGTGGGTGGTTCTACCAGCAGGCCCACAAATAGGGCTATTCTTGGAGCCGGTGAGATAATACTTTAAAAGGCTTGCAAAGACCCAATGTCTAACAAATACTCAGGAAATTTTACAAACAATAATGATGATGGTGGTGACAATAAATACTCCTAGGGAAGGAGAGACAGAAAGGGGCATGTGGGGGACCTTCCTGGTTATACAGTCTAGACATTCCCTCGAGAGAAGTAAAGATTCATTCTAGATAGGAAAGCTGCGAGTGTAAGGTTTTAATTCAGAAATGTGGACATTTGACAGGTAGAGGGAAGAGACCAGAGGCAGAAGGATCTTGGAGGCTGTGCCATGCTCAAGGGAGAAACACTAGATCTGTCTGGCAGAAGCAGTGTGCAGGGAGGACAAGAGCTAAAATATTCTGAAAGGAAGGCAAACCTGAGAAGAGATGATGTGTTAAAGGGGGAAGACTAGGGAGGTATCTCTATGAGTAGAATACTGCAAGCATGAAGTCCTGAGTTAAGATTCCCCAGTCCCCATGCACAAGCCTGACCACACACATTCCCATAACACTAACACTGGAGGCTGGAAAACGTATGTAGGAGGACCACTGGGGTTGTTAGCAGCCAGCCTAATGGAGGAAAACACACAAAGTCCAGGTTCAGTAAGATACCCTGTCTCAAGAGAATATGACAGAGAATTATAGAAGAAAACACTCAATAATTTTACCTGGTCTCCATGTACATGGGCAAATGTATGCATACAAATATTCATACTGTACCCATAAATATACCACACAGATGAGTTATTATTGTAATAATAAATATACATATTATTATTAAACTTTTATTTGCTGAGCAGAGAAGATTTGTTTAGGTGAGAGTAGAAGGTCAAGAGGACTGGGCATGGTCCCGAGTCCCTGTGGTTAGGAGGGTTGAGACCAGAACATGAAAGAGAAGCTTCTATTGCGAAAGTTCAAGCACAGTTTGGGTCATCTTCAAGGCTCAATCAACCAAGAAATAAAGTGTTTTCTCTCCCTTGCCTCCCCAGAGAAAGGCAAAAGTCCTGCTTTGCAGTTCCAATACAGAGACAAAGATCTAGCATGGCATTTTGGCTCCAGGACATTGGGAAATCTATCTCAAACCACTCAGGAAACTCCCTTCAAGTTAGATAGCTTCCATAGTCCCAAGAAGATGATATGCAGAGCACTAGGAGAAGAAAATACATCAATGGTCTTATCCTGTACTGGGTACTGCATTTCTACAATACTAACCTGCCAGGTAATATCTGCTCACAGGTGTAATAGTGGCACAACTGTTATGGGGTAACCATTTCTGACTGGATTTGAGACCTACTCTGCAGTAGAGAATTAAATATCTACTACCGTTATTCTGGTTAAAATATCATGGCCTGAGAGGTCATAGGCCTTAGGGTAGAACCTGCTATTGTTATTTTGTTAAATAGCCATGTTGCTTCCTAAATGTTTATATTCATACCCCTATAGGCTGCACTCAGCCTTGGTCAGAGAAGCTCTCCCCCATTCTCCCACCCCCACCCTACCCCCACCCCCACCCATAGGCAACAATCAGTAAAAACATGTACCTGTCCAAAGTGCTGAGACTAATAAAGTAGGTGTTTAGTCTTAAGTCAAACAAACATCTTTACCAAGTTTCCACCATTACCAGGGCTCAGAGAACATCAAGTAAGAGCAAGCAGAAAGAATGTAAGAATCAGAGGATGGAGAGAGCTCTGCAAAATGCTGTCTGCTGGACATTGCCTTACTATCACATTCATGAACTCATGGTGGCTGTGGTTACCTACACAAGACCTGTATAACATCAAGCCAGCCAAAATTCAGGCAGAGATGGGAATTTTTCTCCACCCTTACTAATGCAATATTGACATGGTAGCTCCCAAGTTAGGGACATTAATTCTTTTTTGAAGCTATGGCCAGCGGCAGGTTTCCCATGCTCTGGTGAGTGGCCCCACATCCATGCACTCATAGGAAGCACCAAACAGACTAATCGAAGATAGGAAGTTGATAGAGGGTGTGTTTGGAGGGATATGGGAGGAAGTTGGAGAAAAGGGAAATTAAGGACATATGATCATATCTTACTAAATACATTTTAATTTTAATAAAGAAAAATTATTTTAATGATCTCATATGTACTGCCCCAAGGACCACACTGACCAAGTCTAATTTGTGGAAGATTATCATATTTCTGTTGTGAATTCCAAAGAAGATTACAGGATGACTGGCTTCCTTCAATAGGCAATGTCTGAACATTCCTATGCTCATGTTATTTTAGTGAACTTGGTAATGTGGCTACAAAGTGCACTCAGCATCCAATAAATAAAGGATGAATGGACTCCACTTTTACACTCGGTATTCAGACTTTTTGACTGTGGATGTGGACTCTTCAAGAGAAGTGAATGTTCAAATCTTGGAAACATTCGAACAGAAAAGGACAAGCAAAGAAAGCAGATACCAAACAGGTAAACTATTGATGTGCTGTTACAATTCTACAAATGTGACTGTCTGTGACGTGCCCAAAATTACAAGGTTAGAAAATGGCAGAGTTGGGATTAGGACCCAGGTCCCCAATAGCTATGCTAGTTTCATAGTTCCTTGGCAAGAGGAAACAGACTTCTTCCAGAATTCAGGGACTCCAAAAAAAAAAAAGGAACAATTCTTCACAGCTAGTGCTCTGCAACAGACAAGGCTTGCTTCTTGCCTCAAACTATTGTACTAATATAGCTGTTACACTCCACACACTTGAATCACTAATATTAATTCAAGGCTGAGGCGAGACCACCACTGCTTTCAATGCCAGAAACACTGCAAATTATTACAAGCTGATGACGGGATGGAAACTGGTTAGGGAGAGCTGGCTAATAAGCCATTCCTTACTCCCATGTCACATGAAAAACAAGAACAAACCATGAAGAATAAGATACCTGGGCACACTGGTCATTGGTGGCGCACAGCTTTAATCCAAGCACTGGGGAGGCAGAGGCAGGTAGATCTTTGAGTTCAAGTCCAGCCTTGTCTACAGAGTGAGTTCCAGGACAGGATCCAAAGCAATACAGAGAAGTCCTGTCTCGAAAAACAAAAACAAACAAAAAGATACTTGGGCACACACATCAGTCCACAGACTGCTAGGTTAGCTCCCAGGTAAGGCTGGCAAGTGCTTTGTTAGAAGCCACTGCAATGCTGATAATACTGTTTCTGAAACAAAAGACCTGCTTGGCATTGCCTACCCAAGACCAAGGCAGCAGTCCACCACCCTTTATTGCCAGCTACTAGAACCTGAATTAACAAATCACTCTTGACTGTGTACAGTAATGAGCTGTGGCTGAGGTCACCTTCTTAGCTCTCAGTTGCAACAGTGGCTTAGCAATAGGAAATTTGATCCTTCCTGATGGGTCTGCGCTCCAAGTAAGGCATGAAATGGCAAGTAGGCATATTTGCAGCAAAGACTTCAGGTGGGTTTGTTTGTTTTTGTTGATAAGGCTCAGTCAAGTCCCTTGATAAAACTCTCTTCTCCTTATAACCACTCAGGAAACAGCACCTTCAATTACGGAAGCTCGTCATAGCAGAGGTTAGAGGGGACATGAGAGGAAACCTCTACTCCACGCTACACTTGAAATAATGCCTATGAACCAGAGAGCATCTCTGCAAAGAGCCCTGAAGAGTAGTTTATAAACATGCAACTGAACACCCATCCAGTGATGACCAGTCTGGAAGGGTCCTAGAACAACAGAGGTGGAGGCAGATATGAATGTAACAGCTAACTCGTCAGGGACCCTTCGCAAAGAAACCAAATGTCCCTGGGGGTCTGTGCAAGCTGGAGAGATCAATAAGAAATAGTGTTGGAATGGGCATACTTCCAAACAGAGACAATATTGTGATCAAATCTAATCAAACAAGATATACATGGAGCTCTGAGTATGGACCAAGGGGCCTCATCACTGACAAAAGACACCAACATCCAACAATGTAGAGGGGAAACTAGGACAGACAGTAAGGGCTATGGACACAGAAAGACTAGAGCTCAGGATGTATCTAAAGTATTTGGCATAAAGTAATTAATTAATATGTTTTATGGGACTCTATCTTTTTAAATTTACATTAATTAAGATAAAAGATACAAATCTTCAATGGCAATGGATTTTTACTCTGGTACATTTATGTACACACACTCAAATCAATGCAGTGTGTTTCTAGGCATAATGCTTCCCAATGCCCTGACAAAAAGCAGAGGATGGAGGGCCTTTTTTGGCATACAACTTTAGGTTATATAGCCCGTCATTGGAGGAAAATTAGGGCAAAAACTTCAATCAGCTAATCACATTATATCCAACATCAAAAGAAGAGAGAAATAAATGCATGCATGCTTGCTTGCCTGCTTGCTTGCCTGTGTTCAAATCAGTCTCTGCACTCTTATATAGTTCAGGGTCCCCTGCCTTTATGCTCACTGTGAACCGGCTTGTCCCATATCAATTAACTTAAGACAATCCCCACAGACATGCCTGCAGGCAAACCTGATGTGTAGATTAGTCCTTCATCAAGGCTATCTTTGGGTGATTCTAGGTTACATCAGGTTGACAACTGAAGCTAACCATCACAAGGACCTTATCTCTGGCTTCCCCCTCCCTTCACAAACATAGGGAACCACTACACAGACTCCCACTATTGACTCACTTTCACTGCTTACTTCTAAACTTCATATAAATGCAATCACCTGCTATTTATATAGTCTCCTGAGCCTGACTTTTTAATTTATTTACTGTTACTGTGTGTGTCATGTATGTGTTCATATGCATGTGTGTGAATGTGGGCATGAACATGCCACAGTACCTGCCTAGAAGTCAGAGAACAACCTCACACATTGGTCCTTACCTTTCAGCCTTCTTTTGGTCATGGTCCCCCTTCACTGCTGCTTACACCAGGCTAGCTACAGACACTTGCCCTACTGCACCCCACTTTCTGTTGAGTTCTGGGAATCTGACCTCAGGATATGAGGCTGGTGTGGCAAGCTCTTTACCAACAGAGCCACATCCCCAGCACCTTGGACCTAATTTCTTAAACTTAAAATAACATCAGATACCCTCTTGTTGCCACATGTCATGATAAGTCATTCTGTAAACATCGCTATTCTATTCCATTTTTCTTTGTAGCTGAATAACGTTCCACTGTGTATAGAAGACACATTTTCTCCATCCATTCGTTGCTGATGTGCATCTAGTTTGGGTCTGGGTCCCAACTGCTGCGAATAGAACAGCAGTAAACATGGATGTGCAAATGTCTGTGTGGTATGTAGACTTAAGTTCTATTTTTAGCTTTTTGAAGAACCTCCACACTGATTGTCATAGTAATTGCACCAGTTTTCATTCGCACCAGGGGTGTTCTTTCCTCCCCACATACTCACTAGCGTTCATTGTCATTGGTCTTCATGATGATCACCACTCTGATACAACCATGAGTAGTTAACATCAAAGAGCCTTCCATCTTATTCTGTTGCTTCATCTCTGGTGTTTGGACTAGAAAGTTAAGGTTTGGGGGGGTTGTTATTTTTTTTCTGAAGCCTTTGGTCCATACCTGCTGTCATTTCTAGATTGCCCGCTTCTTCAGCTTCATTTGTGGAGCATCAAAGGCTAAAAGGAAACCCAAGGAACTTTCCAGAGTGCCATTCCCCAGGTCCCAAGGTCTCCAGCTTATCCACCACCATTTCTTCACTCTCCAGCCTTCCCATGTTAACATGTATACAAATATAAAATAGAGAGAAAATACATATAAATTTATCTTCTCAATAGGAGGGTCCTGAGGGCGTGAGGTTTTTTCATTGTTTTTAATTTTTTGATTTATTCATTTTTATGTGTATGTGTGTTTTGCTGGCATGCATGTCCATGTACCACATGTGTGCCTGGTGCCCTTGGATGTCAAAAGAGGGAACTGAATCCCCTAAGACTACAGTTACAGACAATTGTGAGCTCCCATGTGGGTGTCGGAAATCAAATCTGGGTCCTTTGGAAAAGCAGCCAGTGCTCTTAACCACTGAACTATCTTTACAGTCATTCAGGTGGGTTTTTTTTCTTAATTACTTCTTGTGATTGGGTATGAGTGTGTGCATATGATGCGTGTGTGAGGGTGGGTTTGCCTACACCACAGCACATATGTGAAAATCAGAGAACAATTTGGGAGTGGGTTCTTTTCTTCTACCATCGGTTCAAGAGATCAAGCTTTCACAGTCAGCACTTTGCCCTACTGAACCAACTCGCTGCCCCTGCATTCCATTCTTAAGAAGTGGTGCTATTTTTTCCAGACAGGAAAGAACAAGTTACAAGACTACCAGTCTTCTCCTTTCCCAGTCCCTCAACTTTGAGAACTGAAGATCTAAGCAACTCAGCTGGAAGCCATCCAGGTGATCAGGAGATTAAGATTTAGGAACCCTAACAGGTAGGGGGTTGGGGTAAATCTTGTTCTCTTGAGACTCAAAGTGTGTGCTCAGTTGTAAAAACAGTTTTCCGGTCCCAACTGCCCAGTCCCAAATAACCAACTCAGAGGCTGAATATGAGTTATAAATGTTTGGCCAATGGCTCGGGCTTATTACTAACTAGCTCCTACATTTAAATTAACCTATTTCTATTAATCTACATTTTACCACACGGCTCGTGGCTTTACCTGTCCTCTAGCATATCTTGTTTCCTGGGCTGCTGGTTGGCATCTCCCGATTCTTCCTTCCCCATCTTCTTCCCATCATTCTCAGTTTGGCTTTCCCACCTAACTTCCAGCCACACTAGCAGCCTGTCAGCTTTTTATTAACTAATGAGAGTAATACATTCACAGTATACAGGATTATTCCTCAGCACTTGGTACTCATGTCCATTAACTGTTCTCCCAACCCATAGGAGCTCCTGCCAAGGGTACCCTCTACATGAACTTTAACTTCAACCCACTGCCCTAAGCCTTCACTCCCACCAGGTTTATAGCCCTTCCTTTTAAGGGTAGGCTTTCATTCTGGAGCCTACAGTTACCAGGTTTGTCCTGAACTAAATGGTAGTCATAGTCATGGCCCTGGTTTATAGTCCAAACACAAACTCTGTGATGGGGGATATCCTTCTGTATGCTGTGAATATGTTTCTCTTATTGTTTGATGAGTAAAGCTGCTTATACCAATGGACAGGCAGGATGTAGCCAGGCAGGACGTATAGGCAGGGCTACCAGATGAGGAGAATTCTGGGAAGAGGAATGCAGAGAGTCTCAAGAGAGACGCCATGTAGCTGCCAAGGAAAGAAGAGACCCAGACATCACTAATAAGCCAAAACCATGTGGAAATACATATATCAATAGAAATGGGTTAGTAATTTAGAGAGAGCTAGCCATTAAGAAAACTGAGCCATCAGCCAAACAATTTATAATTAATATAAGCCTGTGTGTTTAATTGGGACTGAACAGCTGCAGGACTGGGTAGGACAGAAACTTCCATCCACAACTCTGACTCCATTAGAGTTTTGATCTCAAGTCTTAAACCTGAATGGTACCCACAAAACATCAGGATGCTTGAACACCATCAGCACATGTGTCTTGAACTCATCACACCATCCTCATCCTTCCCACTTGAACCAGCCTAGTCTCTCCCAGACTCACCTGCGTTGGTGCATCCAAACTTCATCATCCATCCTCTAAAACTTTGAATGGGTACTTTTACTTCTCTAAGCCTTAGTTTCCTAGTCTGTGAAATGGAATAAATGTGCTGTCCTCAGACAACTGTTAGAATGACTAATTGGTAGAACATATAGGCAGCCCTCACCAAGACATATACAGAGATTAAAATGTTTAACTTCACTAACAACCAGGATATACAAATTAATGAGCCAATGATATATCAACCTAGCAAAGAACAGAATAGCTGTCAGTATTGATTTTAGGGAAGGCTTTCTCCTATATTGTAGCAGAAAAATATAATAGTAAAGTGGGTTTTTATGAGAATTTGGTAGTAGCTGCTAGAAAATGTATGTATAAGCTCATTGATCTAGTGATTTTAATTACAGGAATCTATCCTCCAAAAAAATAATTGCACATGTGCAAAAAAGGGCTGACTGTACAAGATGCTGATTGCGGCATTGTTCAAAATAGTGAAAAAATAGAAAGAACCTAAATGGCCATCAATAGAGACAGCTAAACAGACTGTGTTGTATTCATCTGACAGAGGAGCCATGTAGCAATGAAAAGAGTAGGCAATCTGTGCACATGACCATAAATATATGCCCATGACCCTCTGGAAGGGAAAAATCAAGTCAAAGAGTGACAGTCATGGAGGGATACTATTTATATTTTTAAGCCACAAAACAGAGTTATACTTTCAATCTCTCCCCTCCTCCTTCCTTCCTTCCCTCCCTCCCTCCTTCCCTCTCCCTTTCCCTCTCTCCTGTACCTCCACCTCATGGAAAAGGATTAGTACCAGAGGTGAGGAGAAAGAAGCCTGGGATGAGGATTAGAGACTAGGTTAAACCTGAACTTAATTTGTACTGTTTTATTTTTATCTGTTTTATTTTTCTAAGGGGAGTTTAGTGGTATGATTCAAAATGAATAAGTAGTTCCAATGTTAGTTTCTTAATTTGACAGATAGACCACAGCAACATGAGTCATTAACAATTATAGAAAATTGGGTGACAAGTACACAGGAATTCTTTCTACTCTGTTTGCATCTTTTCTGTAAATCTAGAATTATTGCAAAATAAAAAGGGTTACTGTAAAATGGTGAAGACAACTGAAATACAAAACAAGAAAGGATTATTACTAGCATTATTAATAGAGTCTCAGTTTCTTTTCCTGTTGCTGTGACAAAATTCTTTAATTTGAACAACTGAATGGCCTCAGTTCAAAGTGCAGTCCATCACTGCAAAGGAGGTCAAGGCAGCATGTGCTTGGAACAGCTTGTCATATGACATCCACAGTCAAAAGAGGGAGAGAGATAGATGCAAGCTAGTGCTGAGCTCACTTATTTATACAGTCCAGAAAGCCTGGCTTGAGGAATGGTGCCACCCAGAGTGGAAGGATCTTCCCACTTCAATTAATGCAGTCAAGAGGGTCTCCCACAGACATGCAAAGCCCATCCCACAGGGGATTCTAGATTCTGTTGACAGTTAACAACTAGCCATAACAATAGATTATGTGTAATTACAAAATATAAGTCAGCCAAATTATATTCTGCCATGTGTTGATCTCCAAAATACATATACAGGAGAAAAAAAAACAATGCATGTGGTCCTAGTTACCCACAAAAGAAAATAGAGCCTATGAATATTCCTAACATATAAATGATCGTAAAATGACAAGAAAGTCTACATCATAAACCTGGCGGACTTGTGTAAAGGGTCACATAGTAAACACTTTAGACTTGAGAGTCACAAAGTACATGTCACAATGATTCATTTCTGCCACTGTAGTATGAAAGCAGCCACAGACAGCATACAACTGACAGGATGTGACTAAAGTTCAAATAGAACTTTATTTACAGAAATAATCTCCAGGGAACTGGGGAGATGGCTCAGTGGGTAAAATGTGAAGTCCTGAGCCCAAAAGAACCCATGTAAAAGCTGAACTTGGTAGCAAATATCTATAACCCAGTCCTCTTGATTGGGCCCAGCTATCAGTGACAGAAGACTCTAGTCAAGCCAGTGGGCCAGCTAGCCTGGAATACACAGCAGGTAACAAAAAAAGCCTGTCTCAAAAGGTAGAAGGTAAGGGCCAACACTTAAGAATGCCATTGACTCCGCATGCATGCTGTGGCACGCATACACCCACCCCAAACTACAAACCCCAAGACAGATTTGGCTAGTGGCCCACAGTTTTCCAACTTCTATTAGAACAAAAAGTGAACTGTCTTCTGCTAGAAATAATTTACCCCCAAAAAAGTGTTCTCTCTATGAAAAATAATATTAATAAGCAATGATCTAAAGTAGTACCTGGTGCAGAGCTGTGTTTAATGGAGTTTTCTTCCTATCCCCTCCATTCACCACCATCCTGCAGCTGAAATCCCAGCACGCCTACATGGTTAACCTGCCAGGTTGTGACAATTACCGTTCCATGCAACCCAGGGTGCCATTCCATTTTCAGATTATGAACCAGCTGCTGTGGAGGGAAGTGACTACAGCAGGTGCTGGAACTTGCCACTGAAATAAACTCAGATGCCCTTCTCTGCTTCCAGCTCCCGCAGAGCCTTCCCAGGGGGCCTCAGCCAGGTACAGGAATCTTCCAGAAATCATTGGGCCCTCTCAGGAAGAACCTCTGAGGAGTATGTTAATTAGCAAACAGGCTGAGTGACAGGCTCGGGAATGATTTGAAAATGGCTTTCTCCCAGAGCTTATTAGGGGACTTATTAACGGTATAACAGTACATTACGTTTCTGAAATCCTGATCTAAGCAGAAAATTTAAATTATTTGCTAAATGACCTAATAGAATTGAATAAAGTATACTGAAAAAAAACCGAAAAACTTGGGTAGATCACCCTGCAGAATTTGGCTTTTAAAAAACCGTATCTGACATCTGATTCTTGTCACTGAGAGGCAGCAGTGTGCCCTTTTTCCACACTTTGGTGGGTCTGTCTGATGAGTCAAACTTACCAATGTCACCTATAGAATGCCAAGAATGGCCAAACTTAGCCGGGCAGTGGTGGCGCACGCCTTTAATCCCAGCACTCGGGAGGCAGAGGCAGGCGGATCTCTGTGAATTCGAGGCTGGGCTGGACCGATAGCCTCCAAAACAATACAGAGAAACCCTGTCTCGAAAAACCAAAAAAAAAAAAAAAAAAAAAAAGAATGGCCAAACTGCACACCAGCATGGGGCTGACAACTAGAGTCCATTTTCCAGGTTTAAATCCCAGAGTCCAGTCCCCTTGTTCAGACCTCTCCATCCTCTGTTTATTTACTACTTCAAACACTAGCCCCCGATTCTTGTCTCCTGACTACCTACTCAACCCACAATTCCTGCTCAAGTGTACCTTCTGAGAGGCAAGTCTGATTTTACGTTCAGAAGCACTCCAATGTGCAAAGACCCAAACTCCATAGAAACCATTTGTAGCATCGCTGGGACATGGTTGGATATGCAAATTTCCAGGCCCCACACATACTCCCTAAGCCAGAAGCCCTGTGGGCTGAGCCTAGACACCAGTCTTCAAGCCTTCCTAGGCAGTAATTCCCATGCGGGTTCACATTTAGGAGTCATTGTCTGGTGTAGAGAAACAGTCCAGTATGACCTTCATTGGTGGGAGCTGCCTGCACTGCACTCCCACCAACCCTCACTCCTTCCAAACTCAACAACACAGCTTTCTGACCACCTAAAGCAAGTTTAAGGCCTGCACCCCAATGTTCCTTCTGTTGGGACACCTCCCCTTGCTTGGTAAGCACCAAGTCCTTCAACACCCCAACATGGCAGCATCCTTTATTCTCCCATTTGAAGGGCCTACTTCATTTATAACCACCTGTGAGAGTTAATGTTGACTGTCAATTTGACAGGATCTAGGATCACCTAGAAGACAAGTCTCTAAGGAAATAAGTATCTAGATCAGGTTAACTGAGATGGGAAGACCCAATCTAACTTTGAGAACAAATAGAAAGGAGAAAGGACCTACACACCGGCTTTGATTTTCTTCTGCTTCCTGTCTGTGGATGGATGTGACCAGGTGTCTCAAGCTTCTGCCACCATGCCTTCTCCATCGTGATGGAGGGTAACCTTGAAATGTGGGCCAAAATGAACCCTTCTTTCTTAACTTGCTTCTTGTCAGACCTGTGTTCAGAACAGGTAACTGTACTGGCACATGGTCTCAGACCTAGCTCTTCCACCACTCTGAGAATACCTTTTCCTGTGAGGTCTTAGGAGTACATTTTCCTCTGCATCAGTCCTCATTTAGCTTCCTGTGTTTTTCTCACCTGTTTAGACTGGATTCCTTATCAACTGAGGGACTGAGGCCCAAACCTGGGCCAGAACCAGTTATTAAGTTAATGCTTAAGAACACTTGCATATATCAATGAATTGAATCAAAATGGATGTGTGGAGAAAGTTGCTAAAACTAATGCAATTCATAGATTCATTTAATTGTACATCCTCCCAAAGAAACAATACTATCCAGAGCATCCCCATTCTCCACCCACCCCTATCGATGGAAGAGTAGCAATTTGACTCTGTACCTTGCATACAAATGATCAAACTGGAATGTGTTTTTAGCATAAACTAACAGTTCACTTAGCTGGAAAAGATGTGAAAACAGAGGTATTGCCAATCAGCCTAGGCAGAGTTTGCAGCAGCCAGCAGAGGCCCAGATGTTCAGCCGCCATCCCTTCTGGGCATGTGAGGCCCAGGTGATGTACTTATCAACACAGAACATATCTGAAGCCATTCAGCTTAACAAGACTCAAAATCAACTCTAGCAGGCAGCATCTAAGGCCACTTAACTTGCCTCATTTGGAAATTAATACCTTTCCAGGGGAACACAGGCATGACAAACCTCAAAGCCTTTGAAACAATAGCAGCATAGACTTTAAAGCTCTGAGAGATACTTCTATTTAGTCTTTCGTTTTTCTAAAATCAGGAGCTTTGTAAATTCTTATTGAGAATGTAGACAAGAGGACACATTGAATGCCTTCTGATTACTCCTTGGCTCCCTTCCCTGATATTTTCTTTGGATAAATTCAGAGGAAACAAAGGAGAATGGACCCTCTTCATTCACTTAGTGGCTTTTTTTTTAGTGTCCATTGTGTATGAGGCACTGTGAGGGAAAGGAGGTTCTCCCATCTCTGAGTTTTATAATCTAGTATAAAGCTCAAGCCTCAGATTATAAGGCACATGTGACCTGTCACCATTTGGGAGGAGACAGACACAACCTACAAGCAACTTATGTACATCTCACACATCTAAATTGTAGGGGGGAAATAATTGAAATGTTTTCGGATACATTAATATTATGTGAAATTCATATTTCAGGGTTCACAAATACAGTTTGTAGGAAAACGGCCATGCTTATTCATCTACAGACCCCTCCACACCTTGGCTGCTTTTACATAATGACACAGCTGAACAGTTATATCGACGGCCATATAGACAGCAGAGACTGAATTGGTGACTGACTGACCCCTTATAGAAAGTTCCCCACATCTGGATTGTTAGTAAATGGGAGCAGGTATAAAAGGGTGTCGCTGGTCCTCACTGTGGAAGAGCATCTTTCTAGCTAATCAGCAGATGGCCAGGGCAGTGGGCTCACTTTTCAGCCAAAGCATTGCTGACTGTTGCTCAGAAGCTTGAACCTGACTTTGCCATTGAAAACCACTCCCTTGTTCCCTTCTGCTGATCAACAATTAACCTCCACTTCCTCCATCCAAGCAGATCCCCTTGACATCCCATGCCTACCAAGGACCATATATTTTGATCAAGATCCCAGTAACCAAAGGACACTTTCAGAGGGTACCATTCACTTACCCTTTCATCTCTGAGGTCCTATGGCATTATTAATGATGGCATTTAGCACTTAATTGCTAGGCGTTTTATCTTTATAAAATGTGTTCTGGCAACTATTTTCTATCTTTTACTAAAGGTAGGATGTAAAATGTCTTGGGTTCTTTTAGTTGTATGTATGAGGAAAAGTAATGGCTGGGATAAGAGGTCATCCTAGGTAGGAAGAATTCAATCCATGATGTGTCCTTGCCACCTAGTAATGGTTTCCTAATCTCCCCTATGCCGGTTGTGTAGCTCTGAAATGGAAGTGACAAATCCCATATTATGGGATGGCTTAGTTACTTTTCCTTATAAGAGCAACTTAAAGAAGAAAGGGTTTATTTTGGCTCACAGTTTAACAGTACAGTTCTATCATGTCAAGAAACTACCACAGCTGGAGCCTAAAGTGACTGTGACATTGCAGCCTCAATCAGGAAGCAAAAAAACATAAATGCTGCTATTCACTTCCCTTTCTTTGTTTTATTCAGTCCAGGACCTACCCAGGCAGTGAAACGGTGCCTCCACATTCAGAGAGGGTCTTCCTTCCTTGGTTAACCGATCTGAGGGAATTCCAGGTGTGTAATGGTGCACACCTTTAGTCCCAGCACTGGGGAGGCAGACATAGGTGGATCTCTGTGAGTCCCAGGCCACCCTGGTCTGTATAGTGAATTCTGGGACAGTCAAGGCTACACAGTGAAAACCCCTTACGTGCAAGCCAAGAAGCTCCTTTCCTAGAGGATTCTAGGTCCTGTCATTCTGACAATCAAATACAAACCATCACAAAGTATTTCATAAGAATCAAGGTGTATCAGACTGAAAGGCTAATCAAAGTAAAGGCAGCTTGCCTGTGTCCTGGAGATTCTGGCTCAGTAGTCCTAGGTACAGCCTGAGAATTTGCCTTAGCTGTTC
Source organism: Mesocricetus auratus (assembly GCF_017639785.1). Classification (NCBI taxonomy): domain Eukaryota; kingdom Metazoa; phylum Chordata; class Mammalia; order Rodentia; family Cricetidae; genus Mesocricetus; species Mesocricetus auratus. The sequence goes on along the minus strand of NW_024429209.1, from coordinate 7,605,121 downwards.
TGTGATGGCGGAATAAACTACATACAAGGATGCATTGTGATTTTCTTATAAACAAAGGGTGATGGTGGTAGTAATGACAGTGATGATGGTAAGAACATGTGGGAGTGGTGATATAATGTCCCTAGGACTTAAATTTTACATCTCATGTAAGTTTTCCTATTTCAAATTCATCCAGACCCTAGAAAGATGGGAGGCTTTCTGCATAACCACATGAAAAAACAAAATGAGTGTGCTTAATTCTGTCACACGAGTCAGGAACAATTTTACTAGCAGGAAATATGACTATATTATGTGCATGCAGGTTTCTGCATCTCAGAAAAATAACAATACATAAAACACTTCTTTAAAAATTCACATTTTTAAATTTCCCATTAATATTTATTGTTCTCTCATTTGGGGCCGAGTTTAAAGATGATTTATGAGAGGAAAATGTTAGGACAGAGAAAGTTGCATCTTGTGATCTTGATATTATTGATGGGCAAAGAGAAGGCCACTATGGTGTGCTTCAGGGTTCCCTGAGAGCATGGTTTGAGGGGCAGTGGTGTAGCATAGCTGTCAAACCAGTGTTAACCAGACGAGCTCTGTGACCCCTGGCATTTGGGCAAGGTCACCATGGAATGCTCTACCACACTGCAAGAGGGTGGACCACATGCCAGTGAGGAGAGGGAAGGAGGAAGGAAGGAATGGATGGAGGGAGGGAGGGAGGGAGGGAGGGAGGGAGGGAGGGAGGGAGGGAGGGAGGGAGGGAGATATGTGTAGTGATGCCTGTGTGGGTTCCTGTGTGTATGTGTGAAGAGGCCAGAGGTCAATGTCAGGTGCTATCTTCTATAGCTCACCATCTTTTCTTTTTCACTCAAAGTCTCTTGCTGAACCTAGAACAACTCAAGGATTCATCAAGATACTGTTTGTACTTTGTAATTTCTCTCTGTCTTTCTGTCTATCCCTTTTGTGTTGCTATAACAGAATACCCAAGACTTGGAATATAGTGAATACTATAAAAAAGAGATTTCTTTGCCTCACCATCTTTGATGTTGACAGCCCAATCTGTATAACTCTATCACACTGGGTCTTTAGCAGTGTCGTAACATTAAAAGTAACATCACAGGGAGGCAGCATACATCATAGAGATCATATGGCCAGACAGGAGGCAAGAGAACTCGTCAAGGAGGCCAGATCAATTGTGACAACTTGCCCTTTCAAAAACCAATCCAGGATTTAAGGTCCACTGTATGAGATAAAACCCATGTCTGACACTGCTCAGGAGACCAAGAACCTGAGACTAGATAAGCCATGGACCTAGAAGAAAATCAATTACTACCAATCTGCTAAAGGAACATAGCAATAAAATGACTCCTGATAGTATCTGCTATACTCATAGATTAGTGTCTTGCTCGGCCATCATCAGAGAAGCTTCCTCCTGCAACAGATGGGAATAAATACAGGTATGCACAAACTTTACAATGTGCAGAGAGTAAGAGACCTTGGAACACTCAGTCCTAAACAGATGTCTTCATTAAATCCCCTCAGGGCACAGAGAGCTTGGTGGAAGAGGTGGCAGAAAGATTGTAAGAGCCAGTGGGGATGGATAGTACCAAGGAAACAAGGCCTTCTAAACATACCAGGACTGATGCACATATGAAATCAAACAGGCTGTGGCAGCATGCTCAGAGCCTGCACAAATCTAAGCCAGACAGGGTCCCAGACATGAGAGGGGCACATCCCAAACCCAGAACCTGTCTCCAATTGACAACCACTGTAAATGGAGTTCTTAATTGGTCTAAATAATAAAAACCCAGAAGCAGATATAGAGGAAAATGCTGAGAGATCAGAGAGAAGGAACAAGCCACAGCCACACCTTACCTCCTTCTCATCTTAGCAGACCAAAGAGTGAGTTCCTGTTTCTGCCCACTTTATTCTCTTGGCCCAGCCATCTCACTTTCTGTCTATCTTTACAGATCTCCAGACCTCCACCCCAGAACACTAACCCTTCAGCACAGAAATCTTTAAGGGGACAAGCCAAATCCACACCATAGCATCTTCGCACATGTGGGAATCACTCAGCCTCAGCATGTCATTGGTTCCCAACAGGACATGACTGACTCATAATTCTTAAACTCCCAAATTCCTTAGTGCAATAACACAGTAAGTACAAACACCTAACAAGTATGTTCATTAAGTAATTAAATCCAAACAATTTAATTAGCTCTGACTTTATGTCCTAATGTAACTAAATTAATAGTGGACTTGACAAAAAATGTGCATAACTGAAAAAAGTATTTTTAAGTTATTCTTAAATAACTAAGCACATTTCAGCCTTTGGCTATGATCAAGTATTGAATCAAATAACTATGATCATTTATTAATGTGTATACCTGTGGGCTCTGCAAACTTCTCAAATCTTATAATTAGATTGGGTAGAGGAATGTTTATTACCTGTTCTGCACTGATTTATACTCCACACATTTTAACCACAATGATGTATTGAAATCATAGCTTTGCAAAGACTGACATCATCAAAAGGGCTATCTATAGTTTGATCTATTGTTAAGACTGTGAACTACCCTGAGGTAGCATAGCAGTTAACATGATATCCAGAGAGTGTTATGGTTCCCTCAAAACACCTAAATAAACACCCTGCAATAGAAATAACTAATTTTTAAAGAAAGGTTTATGTCATACAAGAATGAGAAGCTGAATTTGAGCCCAGCTTAACTGTGTGCATCTGGAATCCCAGCACTGAGGTAGTAGGGATAGAAAAAGTGATCCTTGGAGTTCATTGCCTACATTCAATGAGAGAGACTGCAAAAACAAGAAGACATCTGACATTGACCTCTGTGACCTCCTCACACATGTACACACATGGGTACACACACCCACACAAGTAGGTACATAACACACACACACACACACACACACACACACACACACACACACACACACATATCCCATAGCATCGATGTGCAGTTGCTGTGGTACTCTGCTACACTTTGGCACATAGTTCAGGAACTATTGAACCTATATAACATCATCCTAACTGTTTTGCATTTGAATTCTGATATACTCTTTGTTTAAATTGGGGGAGAGGGGCTTTGATCAGCTTTCCAATAATTGTCCCTGGCATTGTGTCTCAACCTAAGGGAAAAGGCATGTGAATATCTGAATAGGGATTACATAGAAGAACTAGTCAGTGGATGGCCTACCCTGGCTATTGCATTTGACTTCTCGCCATCTTCTATGACCCCTACCTTCACTGAGGGCCACATAGAAACCTGAACAGTAACAGCAGTATCCTTCTCCTGTATGTCTTTGTCTCTATAAGAAAAACCAAAGAAGACTCCCATCCAACAATATGAGATGCACTCTCACCCGGAACTCTTGGGGGAGGGTCTGGGCCCTGCCATGGATGAAATGACAGACTGTGGACATCCCCATGGAGGGCCTTACCCTCCCTGGGGAAATGAGGGGAAATTGGGAGGAATTGGGGGAGGGCACATGAGAAGGAGAGGGATACGAAGAGGGACCTGGAACTGACTTGTGAAGCAACCTTGTTTCTAATCTAAATTTAAACTTTAAAATAAATAATAAAAAAGAAAAAGAAAACCCAAAGAAAAATTTGCCTCTTATTCACTCTCTGAAACTTCTGTTTTTCTCTAGGTCCCTTATCTCCTCTATTCAAAGCCAATGTCTATTACCACCTTGCAGCTAACATGACCAGAGATGAAAGATTCTGTCATCCTTCTCCTACATAACAAATCACAAAACTGCTTTACCCCATTCCTCGATTGCCTGTGTTTCAAGACTCACTGATTCTAACTATCCGAGGCACCTACGAATTTCCTCTTAATGCCTTCACCCTCCCATTCCCAGCAAATACTTAGCCATTTATTCATTTTTATCAACACAAACATCAGTAACACTTTGGAATAATCAGTTCCACTATGATAGCTCATTCATTATTCATTGCAATAACCTTCAACTCACTCCACATCGATAAAGCCGAGAGAGAGCCAGGTGTGCATGCCAGGAAGGCCATGGGAAGTCCTCTGCACAGAGCATAAACAAGATGTCTAGACCCTGCCTTGGAGACCACAGCAAATCTCCAGGTTCTTTCAGAAAGAGCCCCAAATAAATCAGACTATACAGAACTCCCTGCTGTCTCCACAAAGATGTCCCTGCAAGAAGAGGACAGTTTTCCCTCAGACATCCTGAGATCCAATCCCAGCTGTGCTATTCATTAACTGATGACCAAAAGCAGGTAGTGTCACCTCAGTTTCTCCATCTGCAAAGAAGCTGATGTTTATTTTCTACCTCTAAAATGTGTCACATAGTAAATAAGCTATGTAAACTGTGCAACACATAGTGTGGAGTTACCATGTTGGAGACCACCAGCCCATCCACACATGGAAGGAATCTCAGCTCACAAGCATCATGTTAATGGCTGATGGCAGCCAAGAACTTGTACACATGGATTTTTCAGCCCCAACTTTGATTTTGTTGGGACCATTATTTCACTTCTGGTGTCAGTGCCTGTCTATAAATCACCTAAACCCCTGCAAACCTCTAAAAGAGGGAGTCATATAGTAATGCTAGCATTGTTATATGTGAGATTACACAGCCATTTGTCTGGGGCATATGAAATACATGACAAATGCTTAGTGGGGAACTTTCCAAATCATTAATCTCACCACTTGGGGCATTTTACTACCCCATCTTTATACACTGCTGATAGATGCTTAGCCCAGAGAGTCTCTCCTGTGCTGGGGGTGTCCCCAGGAATTACAATCAGGCATCTCAACTACTTTCTGTCACAAACCTGTCTTTAGCTGAGGGTGAAATCTACTATAGTGACCTCCAAGGTTAGCAAAGCCCTATCAAAAGGTATAATGCTATCCTTGACACGAATTTCTCCCCTTGACCTAGAAACCACCTAATGTCAGTGCAACAGAGTTTAGCGGGTTGCTAAGGAGAAAGGCACAACACAACCCTACCCACACATGGAAAAGATTCTCATGACCTCCTCACTGGAGACACAGACCCAAACACAGGCCCTGACAGACACATTTGGGCTCCCAGAATCTCTCATGCTTCCCATGAACTTTTCCCCCAGGGCAACCTTCCCATGCTCTGTTTTCCTCTCCTTCCCCAATTCTGCTGCCTTCTGCTGACTTCTTGCCAGTATACAGCCCCACAGATCTTGGTATTTCTGTGAACAAGGCCCAGACAGACAAACAGACACTGAATAACACAAAGGAGAAAGGACTGAAAGCCAGGACTGATAGATCATGGCAGCTTTCTCCCCAGATGGCTCTTAACCTCTGCCCCACCCCTTCCTGTGTGCTCCTAGGCACTGCCCTTAACCTCCCTCCATTGAATTTCCTTCCCTATAAAATGAGGCTCAAAACTGAGCCTGCGTCACTGGACTGCTGTTAAAGTGAAAGAGACAACACTCCGGAAAAAATGTGCCCAGTGTCCTAAACATGTATTTTATGTATAGTGTTTACCAGTAGACATCTAGTTGAGAAAGTGCTAGTTTTGCCTCCCGGAGACTACCCACTCCAAAAGAGCATCTTGGATAAAGGGTGCAATTGTTCTGATGACTGAAAGTATCTCTCCTTAACTAAAATTTAATCTCTAACTCCTAAACATGTATCTTGGAAGACTGGATCATGTGAAGCCCCCACCTGCCCAGAGGGAAATCAATAAAACATGGCAGTTATGATTGCCATAATAAATTACTATAGAAAGGGGAGTTTTGTTTTTATTTTCTGAGACAGGGTTTCATATATCCCAGGCTGGCCTCAAACTTGATATATTGGTAAGGATGTTATATACCATCATACCCAGTTTTATGTGATGCTAGGGACTAACTCCAAGGTTTCTCATGATAGGCAAACTCTCTAACAACAGATCTACATCCCAGGCCCAGAAAAGTACTTTAAACAATGCAAAATTTCCTCATGGTTATGGATGCTAAACATCCAAGATCAACGTACCAGCAGGGTTGATTTCTTCCAGGGCATCTCTCTTGTCTTACAGACAGACAGGCATTGTTATGGTAAATTTTATTTGTCAGCTTTATTAGTCTAAGGATGCTCACATTACTAGTAAAACATGATTTCTGAGTATGTCTGCAAGGGTATTTCTGGAAAATACTATCAGTTGAATGGGTAGATTGAGTGAAGAAGATTCACCCTCACAAGGTGGGTGGCCATCATGCAGCCTATTGAGAGCCTGAATAGAAATTGTAGAAGGGGAAATTCATTTCCCTGCCCCCTGAAGACAGAACTCCATCTTCTCGATCCCTTGGATGCTGGGGTTCCAAGTTTTCAAGTCACTAAGCTTAGACAGACTATACCACTGAGTTTCCTTGGCCTCCAACTCAGGTGACAGATGATGGGACAGCCTACCACTGGTACTCATATGAGCCAGTTTGTATGATAAGACTCCTACTGCGACTTTATCCATATCTCCTGTTATTATGTTCCTCTGAAGAGTCCTGCTGGTATAGCCATCTTCTCCCCATGTCCTCACCCCACCTTCCTTCTGTGTGTGTCTGTGTTTAGAGACACTGGTCCTATTGGACTCGGGTCCACCTTTAATACTCCATCTAACCTTAATAACTGTCTTAACATCCATGCCTTAGAGTATATATTCATGTGTAAATCATGAAAGTTAAGATTTCAATGTATAAATTTTGTGTTGAGACACAAATTAGCTATAACAATGGGCAAAGCCTTAAAGGTGAGAAATCACAGAGATCACAACTCTCTGCTAAACCTGTGAACTGCTGGCATGCCTGAGTCTGTCACATGAATACACCCCATGTTCATCCTGCCTCGGGGATCTCACCTCCATCCTGCCACCCAGTGAGGCCCTTCCTGTCAGGTTCCTGTCTCATCTCTCACTTAGGCAGCCTGTACTCTGATCAGAAGCAGTGTGAGAAATGCCTGAAGAGCACCACAGAAGGGTGAGAGAAAATTATCACCTCCTACCTAGCATGGCACCATCCAGAATCCCTCAGTGAAGCCCTACCCCAGGCAGGAGTGGAAGGGCTAAGAACTCAAAGCCCACGAGCAGGACAGGTAGTACCTGGTGACTTTTGTAGAGGAGGCATCTCTGTAGCCATCCCTGAAGGGGGTGGTCAAGCTGTTCCAGAATGGAGGGGTGGGCTACATGACCTTACAGAACTGGGCCTCACAGACCAGTGATGATGTTTCCATATTCACAGTGGGGGGCTGAGAAGTTGGACATAATTACAGCAGTGATTATAATTACGATGACCTTTGGACAAAGAGCTGGGAAAGGGTTTCATAATAAGGTGTTGATGAGTTTGAATAAAGTATGAAGGGCTCAGAGAGAGCCTTGAAGTGGGGTGTGTCTGTGTGTGTGTCCTAGCAGACCCACTTCTACCAAAGGCATTGCTCCCATGCAGTCAGCCTTCAAAGCACAGAGACAATAGTTCATCATCTAAGACATGAACTACCCTGGCCTGTGTAGGTGCACCGAGGCTATCACCATCTCATCAGAGCCTCAGGTCAGCCAGAGCGAAGGAGAAGGAAAACAATATATATATATATATATATATATATATATATATATATATATATATGGATAGGGGAAATTTCACAGCCCCCAACACACAAACACACACACACACACACACACACATACACACACACACATACACACACACACATACACACACACACACACTATATGAAGAGATACAAGCAATAGCTGCTGAGGGGGAGAATCAGTTTTGTTCAAGGACAATCCCCTAATAAGCTATCAAAGCCCAAGTCACACCCTCCCAGCCCTCTGCTTAGCCTGGCTCTGGCTTAACTAGACTTACTTGCTTTCCTCTCAATGCAGGAATATTGCAAACATTCCTGTAAGTCTGTGAACTGCTCAACTACAGGAGAACCCTACCCATTAGTTGATGCTGGGCCAGTCATAAGAATAAAATTCTTTGGCATGTGTGGGGTGAGGGGTATCCCAAGGGTCCTTTTACCTGTGATAGCTCTAGGTATATAGCAGATATATGGTGGGGTTTAAACAATGCTCTGATTCAGGATTTTTTAAAAGTTCATTCATTCACATATTCTCTCAATATATTTTGAAACACCTACTGTGTGTCAAGATATAATAGAGTCCTAAGTAATATCATTATTACCCTCATATAACAAATAAGAGTAACACCAATTGGATACTCTCCATAGGGTCTCTCAGCATCCATCAGGCTAACCCGGGGTCAAATAGGGCCAGGGTTAGAATGAAGTGAGTCTTACAATAACAGGCCAGATCCTGTCTTTATTTAAAAATCTTGATAGACATTCCAAGAAGTACAGCCACACCGCCTGAGCACCAGCCCAGCCACATAGCAGCTCTCACCCCTCATCAATTACACTTCTTTTTGCAGCAGATGGAAACTATTACAGAGATTGACAACTGGAAAATGCAGATAAGTATTCCTAAGGTGCCCACCCCAACTGGTGCATATACAAGGCAACTCCTACACCTAAGGCTCAGAAAATATCATGGAATAGATGGGCAATGGTGTCACTTGCCTTTAATCCCAACACTCAGGAGGTAGTGACCGACAGATCTCTGTGAGTTTGGGGCCAGCCAGGTCTACACAGGGAGTTCAGGGACAGGCTCCAAAGCTATACCAAGAAACCCATATCAAAACAACAACAAAAAAAGATCATGGACTAGAGGGCATAAAAATTGGAAGAGCCAGAGGACTAAGACACCTGCTGTGAGACAGCATCTTCTAGATAAGACAGAGGTGCTGCATCCAGGAAATTTCAACAGTGTGGTTACCTAAAGAAGACCTGCATTGTGATAATACCAGTCAATATGCCAACATGGATAGGGGAAATTTCACAGCCCCCCCCAACACACAAACACACACACTATATGAAGAGATACAAGCAATAGCTGCTGAGGGGGAGAATCAGTTTTGCTCAAGGACAATCCCCCTAATAAGTTATCAAAGCCCAAGTGGTCAACTCTAAACACGCGTACATGTGAGCACTACTAAATGGGTTCAGTTGAAGTGTGTGTGTGTGTGTGTGTGTGTGTGTGTGTGTGTGTGTGTGTGTTACAGTCAAAAACTTCTGGGTTAACTCAACAGTATAGACAACATGATTCTCTTCTCTGTCTTCCTTGTAAAGTCTTTCTCTACCACTGAACTAATTGCAGCATAAGGAGTCAATTTCCTCACCCCACTGAGAAGAGGCGTGGCCATGTGACTTCCTTTGACTGATGAAATGTTAACAGAAATGATGCGTTCTTTCAGCTCTGAGCCTTGATGACCATGGACCGTGCCACCCTTCCCTGAATTTGTTGTCGTTCTACAGTAAGAATAACACGTCCCAGACAAAGTCTGGCCTTTCAGTATGGCTCCTATTCCCTCCTTCCTTTCTCCCTCCCACTCTTCCTCTAAGCGGAGTAAAGAAATTTGTCCAGGAGTAGTGTAAGGTAGGAGTATGGAAAACTCAGTTACTTTAAACCAAATATTTGTTGACTCGTTTCGTTACTGTAACATAACAAAAGCTGACCAATACATTCAGCACTGATTAGCTATGTTGCCTAAAGCAAGTAACTAAATCTCTGTGAGCCTTAGTTTCTTCCTTGATAAAAACAGGAATAATTAATATTAGCTACTTAATGTAACTGCAGTGACAATTATACAAGAAGTCTTATTGCAGTGCCTGGCACAGAGTAAATGCCCAAGAGATGTTAGCTGTTACGATTATAACGATTTTCTCTGCCCACAAAGAAATCTCTTTCAAAAGTGAGTCCTCTAGAGAGAAAGATGCAGCTCTGACAGGGCTCATTCCCACCTTGTTTGTTGAAGGTTCTTACTTTTCCCTCCCAATGGCCTGCAAAGGAGTGTTTTGCCTTGGCCACAAGGCCACAAGAAGTGCCAAGCAAGGCGCCCATGTACCGCATGCCTGCATGCAGGAAACGCATAGCAGTTAATGAATCCCCATGGAGAGGTCCAGTTTAGCCCTGGTTTAATACCCTGCAAATGGCAGGGAGTCATTTATCCATGAGCTACGACCTCTCTGTGTCGCCTGTGCATTACGAGTTATTTATGAGGCAATTTGCACAGTTTCACACTGGCTGGCCATTATGCTGCTGTCTGCTCACCGCTAGGAGGGTTGCTGAACCCAGAGAAGAAATGGTCCTCCCCCTGCCTCCACTTTGCCGGTGACAATAAGCTCGTGGTTTTCCTGTACAGTATGTAGCAAGTTCACTGTTAGGGGATGAAAGCATGACCCAGCGCCCAGTGGAGAGGAATCCAACCATGTCTACAGCCCACAACTGAATGCATCCAGGGGCTCATTATCAAAGACCACACTAAAATAAATAAATAAAAAGGCTGCTGGGGAAACAACTAGTTACAAAAGAATGATTTTTTTCACATGCACTCTAGGAAAGCACACTGTCATGGCAGGGATATTTCTTCTATTACTGTGATGGGAAAACGGCATAATCTTTTCAGAATGTTTTTCACATGGCTTGGAACATAGACATTTTTCAATAAATGCTACCTGTTGTCATGATGATACCCTGCATCCCAGGCCATCCCCATCATCTTGGGCATTGTAATCTGCTGGACAGTTTGGGACCACAGTCTGATCTGCCTATGGTCTCAGCTGCTTTGGGGTCTGCCTACTGGGTATCAGTTCTCACCTGTTTTGAGAATTATCATACCAGTCAGTTAGAATCATTCACATGTTGTAAACAATCTAAACCTGTAAGGCCTATGTACAAAGCTGTTGACTAGTAATACACATTGTCTTTGAAAAACCAATGTCTCCCCTCTCAGGTTATTAGGATATTCCAATTATTCTGGTCCTGGAGGTGGAGTTCCATTATGAGACTATACTCATTATCAACACGATGGTTTATAGAGCATCATATTGCAGATAGGGAAAAGAGCATATTAAGATGAATGTCACCTGATTTCAATGCCCTTTCTTCCACAGTTGCTTCTTATCTGCCATTCTCAAAATCCTCCACTTTCTGCAAGGATTGCTCTCTGGGCCTTTACTTACTCGTTTCTTCATTCCATATCATCATTCCTAGAAAAAAATCTTAGGCCATTGTTTTCTGTCCTCTCCCCACTGATGTCATCTATGTCTGAATGTTCCTCTCATAACAAACAAATCAAATAATTATCTCTCTTCATCTTCACAGCCACCCCCATAAAGTCTGAACTATTATAAATCCCATACAGACACACAACAGAAAATCACTCCCATGAAACAAAATAAATCCCATACATCAGAAAACAACGTGGATGTGATCAGAGTATGAAGTTCAAATGCAGGTAGTCTGATTTCAGGATGGGAGCTTGTAGCAAAGTCTGATGATGGCCCACTGCATCTCTCCAAATTTCACTATTGCAGAGCACACTGAGCAGCATCCACCTGTGTGGCCTCCAGTCCATTAGGATGCCGAACCAACCACTGATGGATGAAGGTGGCTATAGAGATACCCCAGTTCCCTCATTTCTCAAGGATGAAGTGTGTGCTCTATACTTGTTCCTTTTCCCAGAGGACTAATCTGATAGGAAAAGCATCCTGTGTAGACTGCCTTCCTCCCTCCTCCCCACCTCATTTCCCTGTGCTCCCCAACAGCGTTTCCTGGAATCGAGTCCCTGATAGGGCTTTGCTTTCCAAGATGTGTCTCAGTCTCCTTCCAGGGAAGCTTAAATTAAAACACTTATCTTTTTCAAATCATTTCTCTTTTCCTAGTACCAATTTTTTTTATGCATTGCTACTACAAACTTCCCAGATCTCTTCTCAGGAATTTTGCTCCTTCTGTCTCCAACTGTCCATAAAGGTAAGGGAGCAGGTGGTAGAGAGATCACTTGTCTGCCCTTTTTCAGTCAGAGTGTCAGTCCCATGTTTTCCTGGGTGACCAAGATAAACAGAGTCACACCTGGGAAGGTGTTCATGGACACTCTCCACCTGGTGTGCAGCTCAGACTCAATCAAATGGACCCAAACGACAAGTGACTTCCATAACTGTGACTTCCAATGCTCACTTTGCCGAGGCAAATGATCTGTGTTTTGCATCATGATGCACACAATCAACAAAAAAAAATGATGGGTTTGTGACAATCATACCTGCCAGATAATACAGGGGGAAGTTGAAGAGGATAGGGTAGAACACAACCTAACAGTGGGGCTTCCACCAAGGAAGAGAATTTGAAAATCATACCACTCTCTTTAGTGAGAACCAGTGCCCTAATTACAAGTTTCCTCAGATGAGGAAAACCGTCACTCCACCCAGCCCTGCCAATCATAACTCCTTGTCTGTCCTGAACCAGACTGCGAGGGGAAATTAAGTCCTGAATAAAATACGCCAGTCCTCTGAACTTCAGTTTCCTATGGGGAAATGGGAATGAGCCTCATTCATTCAGTGTGCTACTGCTGCTATTGTTGATGGTGGTGGTGGTGGTGTTGATGATGCTATTACAGGTTCACCTGTATCCTAGGCTTGTGTTGAACTGGCTTTGTAACCAAGGAAGTTATTATATTTCTGGTCCTCCCACCTTCACCTCCCCAGAACTGAGATTACTGCTTTATGCAGTACCTGGTTTATGCAGTGTTGAAGATCAAACATAGGGATTTACAGATTGAACTCAGGAATCCATACCTACTACCAAGCACTTTGTCTACTTAGCTATATCCCCATCCCTAAACTATGTGCCCCCTGTGTTTCACATTTGTAATTATTAAAAGATGATGTGTATAAAGGACATGCCACTGAAGCACTTGATGACTTCTAACAAAATCACTGTTGTTGGTATTTTATTCTGTTTATCCTCAAAACAGAACTTTACTGTGGCTTCTCCTGTCTCCACTTTGAAGATAGACAAATCAAGGTTAAGAGAGGTTGAGATTGGATTGCATGGGGCTGCACAGTAAGAATTTACCCAGATCTGCCGGGCGTTGGTGGCACACGCCTTTAATCCCAGTACTCAGGAGGCAGAGGCAGCTAGATCTCTGAGTTTGAAGCCTGCCTGGTCTACAGAGCAAGCTCCTGGACAGGCTCCAAAGCTACAGAGAAACCCTGTCTCGAAAAGTCAAAAAAAAGAAGGATTTACCCAATTTACCCAGATCTTTGGATCTGAAGAGTTCAGCTCACGAGATGTGAGCTCACCTCTTTTCCACCCTACCTTCCTGCAATAGGGCTTCCCAGGAGAAGGGTGACACAATGACCTTTGTCATAAGTAGAAGAGGTTTCCCAACCCAACCATGTATCTTATGCATGTGTCCCTTGCATCATTGGTTTCCAGTCTGATAGGAATGTGAAGCAAAAGCGTGAAGTCTCCCCTTGCCCCAACCTTCAAGTCCTCCTGATGGAGGGTCCAGGAGACGGTTTCATCAGCCAAAGAAGTGTTTGTTGTCAGGCTCGCCAGGAGCTAGAGAAGATGTTTTGCAACCAGGGGGAAATAAAAAGAAAGAAACAAGAAAACAAAGGGAGCCTGCCTTGTGTCTAAGAAATATGAGTGCTTGTGCACATAGTAATTAAAACTGGTTTAGTCACCATATGCACACAGTTAAGGGGCTGGCATTCTAGGCACTGATAATACACAAAAGCTGCTTTATAAACACAATGCATTATGCAGGCTCCTGACAGAAGCAAATAATCGTTTCTCCTGTGATTTTTGTATTCTAGTCAACTACACAAATATTTATCGAGCACCTGCTGTGTGCCCAGCACTGTGCAATAATCCTCACTACAGAGATGAATGAGCGAGAGGTTGAAAACTACGTAGGAAGTCAAAGGAAAACAAACAAATAGAATGCAACACAGCTTGCTTGTGCTAGCATCAGGACAGGAACATAGGTAAAGAAGGGAGCTATTTTGTGTATGAAGTTCCTCTCCCTGCAGATGGGAGAACTGAGTCTACAGAGAGGAGGGGTCCAATAGCCAAGAATCAGAAATGTGTGCTGTATGGAATGGCAAGTCATTTGATGTGGGTGAATCACTACCAGTTTGGGGAGAACCAATAATGTGATTTCACCATTGGGTCCCAACTCCATTGCTAGCATCTCCTTAAAGAAATGGTCACCGGGCGGTGGTGGCGCACACCTTTAATCCCAGCACTCGGGAGGCAGAGGCAGATGGATCTCTGTGAGTTCGAGGTCAGCCTGATCTACAGAGTGAGTTCCAGGACAGCCTCCAAAACAATACAGAGAAACCCTGTCTTGAAAAACCAAAAAAAAAAAAGAAGAAGAAGAAAGAAAGAGGGGAAAAGGTAACCAAGAACCCTACAAAGTGTTGTCATTCCATACCACATACCCTGATTTTCTTTCTTTTTAACTCTCATCTCGTTATTGTTATAGCTGCCGATATTCTTCCACAACCAAAACATAAATTCTTCATTCCAGCAGGGATTCTATCTGTTTTGTTCTTCACCATATCTCCAGAGCTTCAAGTAGGGCCCCAAAATTTTCCCATTAAATATATATGTTGCCTATATCCCAATGGACAGTCATACCCATACACATATGAACAGCATTAACTGGACTTTGGGCAGTTATTTTTTGTTGAAATTTTTTGAGAATTCCGTATGTGAATAGTGTATTTACATCATTTCAATTTCTCCTCCTCCCCTCCAACTCTGTATTCCCATCCCCCCACCACTTTCTCTCAAACTCATGACCTCTTCTTCTTTAATTATTATCTGGATAAAAGGGCCAAAAGATTACTGATTTTTAAAAAATAGGAGGACAGGAAGTGGGGAGGAAGACAGGGTGAGAACACAGGGAAAGTAGTGTTTTGGTGGGTGTGATAAAAATTACATGATACAAATGTATGAAATGCTTAAAGAGCAAATACAAAATATCTTTAAATGAATAAATAAATCAATAAATGGAGTGTTTGCACCTTGGGCTTGTGGAGAACTTCAAGCCAATACATTGATTTTACATGCTGGCTGTATCAGAGTAACACTGACTGCTATGACAAAGAAACCCAACATTTCAGTATCTTGACACAACAGAAATATATGTCTCACTCACTTAAAAGCCCAGTGGAAACATTCATGACTGCTTTTCCTCCACATGTTGATGGAAGGATACACAGTCCTTCTGTCTCGTGGTTCTACCAGGGTCCTCGGGTTCCTTTATTTCCAGTCAGTCAAGGCAAAAAGCACATAGGAAGCAAAGAAAAGGGACATCCTTGCCACTCTCACTCACTGGGAAGAACTAGTCTCATGACCCCATTTAGATGGACGTACAGCTAGGATACGGAACTTTGTCTCAAAAGGCACCTCTGAGTGATGACATCACACTATGGGAGAGCGGGAGAGCATGCAGTGGATGAATCAGTGTCTGCCACATAACACAGACCTGAATTCAGAAAGGCTAAAACTCCTAAAAACATGCCACTCTCAGAGACATGAGTATCCCTTTAGAGCAAAATGTGCCCAAGTCCTTCCCCTCCTTTGCCCTAACTTAAACTAGTTTTCCAAGCACTTGAATTAGAAGGTGACATTTCCTGACCCAAGATTATAAAGACCTTTCCTAACAGAATCCTGTAGCCCTATAAGCCAAGGGTTTATTCATCCTGTTCCTATGGGAATCCAGAGAAAAATGTGCCAGAATGTTCCCAGGAATAGAGATAAGGAGCCAACTGGGAGCAGAAAACAGGATACCAGAAGAGAAGTGGGGTGCAACATGTTAAAGAGAACTTAACAAGTTTGCTTCCAATCACAGCGTCCCTGCAATAATGATAGCAGCAACAGATAACACTGGTTTAGCACCTACCATGAGCTAGACACTGAGCCAAGTACTTTAAAATCATTTTCTCATCCAGTCTTCAGAAAGCCCATCACAAGTCTACTGGCTGCAAATGTGTGCACACGAGTGTGTGTGTGTGTGTGTGTGTGTATGTGTGTGTGTGTGTACATTTAACAATCTCCTGTGTATATGCATGAAGGCAACCTCAGCTGTTATTTCTCAGAAGTTATTCACCTTATTTTTTAAGGCAGAGTCTATCACTGGCCTAGAACTCAATAAGCAGTCTAGCCCTGTTAGAGAGCCCCAGAGATCTACCTGTCTCTGTATGGGTATTACAAGCATGTGCCACCATATCCAGCTTATTTTATATGGTTTCTGGGATTTAAAATGAGCCCCTCATGCTTGCAAGGAAAGCATTTCACTGACAAAGCTGCCTCCCTGGCATCGTGCTGTCCCCTTTTTACAGATAAAGAAAACAAAGCTCAGAGACACTAAAAGAAATTACCCAAAGAGGACACAAGCAGCCAAGACACGGGTAGAAGGTAAAGAGTCAAGAGCATCGTCTCTCTCTGAAAGCATCATCTGTGTCTGGTTCTACACAAGTGGGAGCTACACAAAGCCCTAGATGTCAAAACCCCATTAGCAGGGCTGTCCACCAAGGTTGCAAAGTAGAAAATATAAGAGATGTGGGGAGCAAAATAGTCTTCTCTAGTCTGGCCTAGAATCTTGTTTCTGAACAGCCTACACCAGAGAAGGTGGAATTCTATTGATGTTTAGAAGTTAGTGTACCTCTTGGGTCCTGCTGGGAACATGGAATAACTTTAAGCCTTTAGATGCATTGTGGGTCACTGTAGGGTTTGTCCAACTGGCCTTGGCATTCTTAGTTTGAGTCAGTGCATGAACATTTTCTGTTTGCCCTGTGGCAGCAAACTGTTGCGCTTCCAAACCAAACAGTGTGACATACTTTTGAATTACTGTCCCCATTTATGGCTATTCAGGGCTCTTAAGTAACCAATCATTGTGACTTTGAATGAGTTTAATTATCAGAGTACTTCAGTGCATAAATAATTATGCACACCCTGTTAGGCAGGCTGACAGTGTTAATGGAATCCAGTGGATTGGTCTCACCTAATAGAAATGCCTGGAAAAGTCGCTTGACTTGACACTGTATTGTCAAGGTGACTGTGAGTCATCCCAGAAGAGCTGTGAACTCCAAGCAAGATTTTCTTAGGAAGACTCAAACCTACTCTCCTAAAGCACTAAGGAGAAACCAGGAATGGTGGCACATACCTTTAATCCTAGCATTTGGGAGACAGAGACAGGGGAGCTCTATGAGTTCAAGGCCAGCCTGGTCTATATAGTGAGTTCCAGGCCAGTCAGGGCTACATGGGAATATATTGTCTCAATAAATAAATAAATAACAGAAAGTATATATTAGTTAAAATGTTTTGCATTTATTTATTTATTGGGTATCATTTGTCATAGTGGCTATGTGGAATTCAGAGGACAACTTGTAGGGTGCCAGTTTTCTCCTTCTGCCATGTGGGTTCTGGTGGCTGAATTCAGTTTGTCAAGTTTGCAAGCGAATGCCTTTACCTACTCAGCTATCACTCAGGCCCTAGATAATTTATTTTAATCTTCAATGAGGCTCTGAAGAGATTACTCTCTTTTACTCGTAAAATCTAAATAAATAAATAAAGCACAATTGATAACAAAGGAGCACAATGATATTTAAACATAAACCACCTTTTAATGTGATATAGAGTGCTTCTTTGCTAATGCACTAAACAAGATTTAGCATAGGGTTTATTAACTTCCCTCACTTATAAGTAATCATGAACATGAATGATGTTTGAAGAATCTGGTAATAAATACATTGTGAATTTAAAAAATGTTTTTTATTGTTTGCATATACTATGAATGCTGCTATACTTTGTTTTCTTTCCACAGTCAAAGGATATTGTTCATTTCAATTTGATTTTAGGAAAAATAAAAATGCAATATTTTCTTTTTTTTTTTTTTTTTGGTTTTATGAGACAGGGTTTCTCTCTATTGTTTTGGAGGCTGTCGGTCCAGCCCGGCCTCGAACTCACAGAGATCCACCTGCCTCTGCCTCCCGAGTGTTGGGATTAAAGGCGTGCACCACCACCGCCCGGCAAAATGCAATATTTTCTTAAGTTACCAGATTCCCAAAATTCTCTTGAAGACCCTTCAGTGAAACCCAAGTTAAGAACCCTGTTCTAATCACCTTCGGGTCTTGAAGAAGTAAGGAAGATCTCTCTGAGCCTCCTTGAGTTGGAGGACTTGTGAGCCTCATCATCCCAGATTCTGTCTCAATGTTTCCACATTTGCTATTCCCTTGAGCCATGACTTCCTACCTGAAACTTGTTTTGTTCATTCTTGGATAACCTCCCTTTTTTCACACCTTTGCTCTTTGGATGCTTTGGATGTACACAAACAATATCTCTCATTTCTTTTCAGATTCTAGTTCATATCATCCCTCTTTACAGCATCTTCATTTGGAGAATCAGATTACACTTTATACAGCCTCAGTTTGTATTGGCAAGAGAGCATCAATCCTGACTCGTTTATAACAGACACATTCAGTCCAAAGGCACGGTAGCCTCTAGTTCACACCCTCCATTCCTTCTCCATTGGGAGAGAACCAGTTATTGCCTTGGTCTTAGCAACAGTGTGATGATAATGTAACCTAATGACAGCGTTGGATCCTTGTTAGAAATTAGGTGTGTGTGCCAATTTAAGGATACTTCAAGGTGAAAAGAGGCTAGTGAGGAGTGTGTTGGAGCATTGGCTGGTAGTTAATCTGTAAGGGTAACTGTTTACCAATAGGAAATAAGGACATCTTCAGCCCCTGCAGACACAGAGAAGCAGCGGGTACATCAGCTCTTTTGTTGATGTGGAGACTCAGGACAAACTTTGACAATCGTCTAAGCATTTGTTTGGGTGTTTTCTTACCCAGTTCCTCTTGCAATTTCTATATAGAACTGAGCAAGGAGAGTGGTTTATTGGATCTTAGTGTGAGCTCTCCTGACTTCTGCAACTTGTGCTCAAAGAAAGAGCTCCCAGTGTTTCTAGATGATCACATGAATGGCCAGTATCTATTACTATTATTGTTAACCTCTTTTTTAATTTTTAAGAGTATTCTTATTTTTATTTCTTTATATAGTTGGGTGCTTTGCCTGCCCATATGTTTGTGCACCACTTGTGTACCTGGTGACCATGGAGAACAGAAGTGGGCAATGGATACCCCCGAGATACAATTACAGATCCTTTGTGAGCCACCATGTGGGGACTGGGAATCAAACCTAGGTCCCATGCAAGAGCCATCTTAAAAACTGAGCCATCTCTTTGGTGTCCTATCATTGTTATTCTTCATCTTGTTATTGGCGCTGGAAGCATTTGAAATTGTATAAATAATTGTCCAGTTTTAATTAGAGAACAGTATCTTTAAGATCTCTTCAAATCATCAAAACTCACAAAATTTTGAAGGAGAATGAGAGACTCACTTTGTTGTATGCAATCAATCTAGAAATATAATAAAAATGGCTAACACCAAAGGGGGTACAGGTCATATTGTAAGCATCCTAAAATGCTTACAGTCACACTGTAGGATGACTGCTGTTGCATCCTCATATCACACATGAGCATACAGTGGTCAGGAAAAAAAGTGTTTTACTAAAGTTGACATGGCTATCATCATTCAAGCAGAATACAGGAAAATGATTTGCTAAGTTTGACACATATCAGTCCTTACCAAAATAAAATCCAGATGACAGGTGGCAAAGATGGCTTAGTGGTTAAGAGCACTGACTGCTCTTCCAAAGGAGCTAGGTTCAATTCCCAGCATTTATATGGTGGCTCAGAACCATCTGTAACCCTAGTTCCAGAGGACACCCTCTGATGCCTTCCTCTGTGGACACTGAACTCACATAGTACATAGTCATACAGTCAAACAAAACATCCATATACATAAAAATAAATACATATATTTAAAAGAATATATATATATATATATATATATATATTAGCCATGGTGGCACATGTCTTTTATCTAAGTACTCGGGGGGCAGAGGCAAGAGAATCTCTTTGAATTTGAGACCAACCTGGTCTATATTAGCAATTTCTAGGACAGCAATAGCTATGTAAAAAGATCCTGTCTCAACAAAAAACCTAGATAAGCTAAAGATATAAACATAAAAAGGGTATCCAGAAGAAGTCCATAAGGAAATTTAAGTAAATCATTTTATAATTCCAGGATGATGAAGGCATTTTATTTTAAGTAGAATGTCAAAAACCAGAAGCCAAACAGGAAAGTCTGACAGACAATGCTACATAAAAATGTAAGCCTTCTGTTTGGCCAATAAATAAACTTGGAAAAAATATTTTCAACATATGCTACCTACAAAAGGTTACTGTTCTGCATAATGATAGAAAACTTACCATAAAGCCAATAAAAACTACCAAAATGAAAAATATTGTAAATATCAGAACATTTAGCTCAGAAAATGGCTAACAAATTTTAAAAAAAATAGCAAAAATGCCGGGCAGTGGTGGCACACGCCTTTAATCCCAGCACTCGGGAGGCAGAGGCAGACAGATCTCTGTGAGTTCGAGGCCGGGCTGGACCGACAGCCTCCAAAACAATACAGAGAAACCCTGTCTCATAAAAAAA
The DNA here is from genome assembly GCF_017639785.1 of Mesocricetus auratus. Classification (NCBI taxonomy): domain Eukaryota; kingdom Metazoa; phylum Chordata; class Mammalia; order Rodentia; family Cricetidae; genus Mesocricetus; species Mesocricetus auratus. Next base: position 7,584,656 of record NW_024429209.1, on the reverse strand, counting down.
CCAAAAAAAAAAAGCAAAAATGGATAACAACTGATCCCTTTACTTAATGAAGAAAGTTAATAAGTACTTAGTAGAACAACATAAAACAAAAACCAACTGTATTGATGGTTTCGTAGAGAAAATATGACTTTCTTAGGCCTAGAAAAGGCAAACAGAATCTCTCTGTCCTAAGGTCTTGGCCTTGTGTTGGGGCCTCTAAAGATGGGTCCACTTCAACATGCTTCAATGTCAGAGAGTTCAGAACTGTCCTTTTTGTACCTCCCTAGTGTTTGGATCAAAGACATGAGTTCTATTACTCTTTTAGACTGATTCACTGCCCTGACCAGCAGAGCACAACGGGTTTGAGCCCACAGGAACTTGGAATGAATGAAACAAGAAACACAAGAGAGATGGACAGTAAGACAAACCTTCCCATCAAGCTTTTTTAATGAGAACTCTGTACAGGCTTAAATAGGGGAATGTGGCATTGGCCATGGGATGGAGGTTGTTAGATTGGAGACAGAGAAGCTGAGAAGTGAGGCAAGTGTTTGATATGCAATGGGCAGGAGATCTCACCAGGGAGTACAGGTGTTAACGAAGTATTGTTAAGTGATAGGTTATCTCTATGGTGCCAGGCCATCTGTGGAAAGGTGCCTGAGTTTTGGGAAGTGCCTTGGAGCAAGATTCAGTGACCCGGTCCTCAGCAATTCACTCTTGTGTAGACCTGGGTGGTCTTGAACTCATTGAGATTCATTTGCCTATCTTCTGAGTCCTGGGATTAAAGTTGCATGCCACCACTGCCTGGCCTCTATGACTAATTAGTATGGCTGCTGGAATTAAAGGTGTGTATCACCACTGCCTGGCTCTATGACTGTGGCTAGCTTTGCATTTTGATCCCCAGTGGCTTTATTAGATCATAAACAATATATCACCACCATGGGGGCTGTGAGATGGGTAAAGGGCAAAGGCCCTTGCCAACAAACCTGGCGACCTGAGCTCAACCCCAGGGGCGCACACAGTAGACCGAAAGAAGTAACTCCTGCAAGCCACCCTCCACATGTATACCATGACACATATGTACCCCACATACATCACAAATAAACAAATGTTAAAAAATTTTAAAGAAGTTGATGATTTCTTTAATAATACTAAGGTTTAATTAAAGTAAGAAAGCACTCTATTGGGAGAGTGGGGCCAATTATACTGAAAGTTTACAGTGCAAACATCAAACAAAGACACTGAATCTTTGAGCACTACACAGTGTGTATCATCAAACCACATAGTACAAAAAACTCTTGTATATACAAGAAGCTTTTTCCAAACTACACACAGTTCTTATCCCAAGCAAGGATATTAGAACTAACAACAAGCAAAAATGCACAAGACATGATTAATAAAATTTGTAAGGTCAGCCCAAGAAAATTCAAACACCACATGCATTTTTTAAGCCATACCCTTTTTATGCTCCCATGAATTGTTTCCAAACATTAACACTAAAATAAAAACTTAAGAAGTAAAAACTGGGCTCTTGAGATGGCTCAGTGAGCAAAGGTGATTGTGACCAAGTCAGTAATCTGAGTTCAATTCCTGGGACCCACTCCTGCCTCTGACTGCAACATCCATGTGTGGTATGTATGTGTTCACACACACACACACATACACACACAAATAAATGTAGTTTGAAACTTTTTAAGAAATAGAACATATAACAGGTTTTCCAAACAGTTTGGTGAAATCTAATAAAACTGACATGCACACAAAAATAAGCCCCCTAAATCAAATTGTCTCTTGCACAACAAATCAAAACAAAACTTGCAGCAAACTATCTGGTCCCCAAATTCAAAGACTTAATTGGTCTTTCCAGGTATTCTGCAATCTGAATTGGCCCACAGAGGCTGACTGGACTCACGCTAGACCTCCTATTGCACGCTGCTGTCTTCAGCTGCAAGAACAAGCTGATCTTATGTATTCCATTTCAGCTTTTTTTCTTTGATTACCTTTTATTTTCAAACCAGGGGGAGACATCCACTCTTGTGTTTTATGCCTGTATCTAGTGGTTATTTTCACCCTTTCCATTTAAAATTCTACCATTAAAAGAGATGAGTTTTCCTCTCTTAATAAGTCTTGTAGCATGCCAAAGCACAAACGTTTTAAACACTTCCTCTGGTTTAAAACAAAAAAACAAAACAAAAAAATCACACACACACACAATTTTTTGGGGGAGAGGGGTTTCTCTTTGTAGTTCTGGTTGTCTTGGAACTAACCACACAGACCAGTCTAGCCTTGAACTCACAGAGATCCACCTGCCTTTGACTACCAAGTACTGAGATAAAAGGTGTGCACCATCACACCCTTTTATAAAGCACTTTTTAAATATATGTATTTGGTAAAATATGACCTAAAAGAGAAAAGCCTTTGTTTTCTGTATCCTCCAAACCCTTAATTCATTTTATGGGCTAGTGAATATCTCTGGATTTGTTTGTTTTTCTAGGCTTCTACAAGTGTATATGAGTAATCTCATTCATAGAAACAGAAATAAGCATTTATGCATTCATAATTCACATAAAGTAAGTTCTTTCCATGTAACCATATACATTCTAACTTGCCATATCAAAACGCAGACGTCTCAGCAGTGTTCAGTTGACTAAGCATGATCTTATGTACTCAACATAGTAAATATTGGCTGGTGTTTCTGCTTTTTCCCTGAGTACTACACACACTGGTCTAGTGAACGCTCCTGCTCACATGTAAGTATTAATATGAGGTTTGTGGGTTTCATCTCCACTATTCCCCAGGTAACAAAGAAATGTGTCCAGGATCTCAAACCTCATTTTAAAATAGCATAAAACTGATTGATATAGATATACCGATACACAACTATGAGCTGGGCGGATGACTCAGGGAGTTTAGCTTACACACAAGTGTGAGAACCTGAATTTGGATCCCCAAAAAATACAAAGCCAGGTGTAATAGCACATCTATGTAATCCTTGTGATCTGCCAAGAGATGGGAGCCAAGACAAGAGAATCCCTGGAAACTTGTGGCCCAGCTAGTGTGGTGTTTACACCAGCAAACAATAAAAGAGACTCTCAAAGAAGGTGGGAGGAAAAACAGATACCTAAAGTTGTCTATGACCTCCACATGGACACCTTAGCATGAGCACATCTCCTCTCTTTCTCTGTATAACATACACACACAGACACACACACACACACACACACACACACCACATATCCCTGGTTAATATTGTTTCAGGGTGGGTGGCAGGAAGGCATGAGAATAGCTTGCTGGGTTTTTTTAATATGAAAGCAAGAAGGCTTTCCAGGTTTAATAAATGTGTGAAGCCAAATTTGGAGGTTTCAAAACTCAGGGGCACTAAAGACTGACTTCTATCCTCTCATCAGTTGGTGCAAGCAAGAATGCATGTATGTGACTCTTCAACTGTTCTGCTAGTCAGTGTGGCTGAATGGAAGCAACCATATACCAGGGAGATAGACCTTAGCATCAGAGCAAGCACGGACAGCTTGGGTGTCCTCAGCTGCTAGCAGGGCTGAGCCCACCTGAAGTGGGGAACAGAAGGGGAAGATGACACAAGGTAGCAATTCTAAGGATGGCAGAAGTTACTTGATTTGAGCATAGAACTGACCTAGTTATTTTTTGAAATCTCTGAGAGTTCTCATTTGAAAATAAAATAGATCATTATCTCAGATTGAGCACAGTCTACCCTGAAATGATTGTGGGGTACAAGGGGAAGTGTGCTGAGGAAGAGTGATGGTGAGAGAGCAGACAACGGCCAGACCATGGGTGTCACACTGAAGGGTGTCAGTGCTATCTGAGGACTGTTGGAACTGCTTTGCGCCTTTTTAAGCAGAATAGTGGTACATGCACTCTAATTTAACCTACACTGAATCTTTGCTCCAACAAGGAGGGACTGCAAGCAAGCTCATTAGACTCAGAGTAATAGATGCTGCCTTAGTCTGTTTGGTGCTATTAATATTATAATAGAATCCATGAGACTGGGTAATTTATAAGAAGGAGAAAGTGATCTCTCACAGTATTGAAGGTTGAGTGGAGATCAAGGTACCAATTAGCACCTGTTGTCCAGTGAGATCCCCCTTCCTGTATCCCCATATGACAGAAGGGACAACTCTGCATTCTCCCTCATGTTGCAAAAGGGAAGTGAAGCATCCCACTCCCACAAGACATTCTGATAGCATCTTAGTTAGAGTTTTCTAATGCTATGAAGAGTCACCATGACCACAGCAATGCTTATAAAGGAAAACATTTAATTGGGGTAGCTCACGTACAGTTTCAAAGGTTCAATCCATTATCACAATGGCAGGGAGTATAGTGGCATGCAGGGAGATGTGGTCCTGGAGTAGTAGCTGAGAGTTCTACATCTTGCAGGCAACAGGAAGTCAACTGAAACACTAGGCGGTGTCCTGATCATAGTAATCCTCAATGTCTGTCCCCAACGGTGACACACTTCTTCCAGCAAAACCATATTCACTCCAACTAATAGTATCACCTCCCATGAGATTTGGGGGGCCAATTATATTCAAACTGCTACAACATCATTAATCCATGCACAAGGATGGAATGCAATGATGCATACATCTTCAACTTAACTGCAGCATTGGGATTCAACTGCCAATGGGAATTTCCCACAAAAGAGGTCTATCCCATTTGTTGCTGCACTGAAACATTCACTAGCAGACAGAAACATTCACTTGGAGACAGAAAGTTTACAGTACTGTTCAGGACAGAGCAGAAGGATAACCAGAGGCTCTGGATAGCAAGTAATTCCAAATGTGACCTGGGGCCAACGTGGGTGTTATAAGCTTAGGGAGTCTAGGATCTGGGGACTCACTCTAAGCCAAACATTGATCCAGACACATTGTGGTCTAGTTTTATCCTTGACGTAAACATGCAGGAATATTGTTATCTAAAAAATTTAAAGACTTAGCTGGGTGTTGGTGGTGCACACCTTTAATCCCAGCACTCGGGAGGCAGAGGCAGGCGGATCTCTGTGAGTTCGAGGCCAGCCTGGTCTACCCATCGAGTTCCAGGACAGCCTCCAAAACAATACAGAGAAATCATGTCTCGAAAAACCAAAAAGAAAAAGAAAAAGAAAAAGAAATTTAAAGACTTTAAGGGTCAGAAAACTGGAATCTTTCAGAGGTCATGGAATCAGAAGGGCCCACACTGACTTCTGCTTCCCCGGTGATGTGTAAGCCCTGGTGTGCCAAAGAGCAAAGCTATGGATTAAGAGATATAAGCACAGCAGGCCTGCATGGATGCAACCCACATAGGCCAAAGGCTCCTGGCAGGAGTGGGTACAGACAGCACATAAGGACTCTATGGAAAGATTAAGCCCGTGTTCAACGTATGGTCCGTTCTTTTTCCTTCAACACAGGCTACCCTAGGTTCCCTACTTCCCCTGGGAGGACCCTGAATAGCACTCCTTTGATTCCTTTGGGCCTCATTCTTAATCTCAAAGGGACACTGACCCCTGCTATCCATCCCAGGGCCCACACTTGGCTGCCACATCACCCTGCAGTTCCACAAATTGTGACAGAACCTCTCTCTGCTGAGCCCACAACCCTTTTCTTAGACTCAAAAGACAAAGGTATTGAATTTGGGGTTCCTTGCAGGTGAATTAGGTAGAAGGATCCATTATCACTCCAGGATCACCTCCTCCAAGGGAAAGACGCTGGGAACCAATAAAACACTACATGGAACTCCCCACTGTCACCCGAACTAGTCACCTACCCTCACCTTTAACAGCCACAACTTCCCTCTACCCCAAATAAGGGAGTTCTAGGTAACCAAGAAATGGCCCTGTAGGGAAATCTGGGTAGGAATTACCCCTCCCCCACCCAGTGACTCACACCTGATAGGCTGACTCTCAGAGGTTGTACTTCATATAAGCATGACTATACTAAAACCCCTTCTATTGACCTGGTCCAAACTTGATTTTTGCTCTACCAAGTACTGCAGAACCCTCCCCCACTTCCTTAATCTTTGTCCCAACCAAAAGTACACATACACACACCCTTTCCAAAAGACTGACAGTCCTGAGTGAAGAGAGAATAGGGGCTTTGCAAGGACAGGGCATGGGCAGCAAGTCCTACATAAGATGGAAATAAAAGAAGTTAAAATGTGTAGTTTTCAGCACTTAAAAGCACCTGATGTCGGGAACACAGAAATACAGAGAATGGAGATGCTCAAAGCTCACCTGACATAGAGAAAGAGCCACTCAGGGGGGGCCAGGAGGCTAGTTCGGGGCCAGATCGCTCAGCCTCTCCTGGTTCTGTCACTGTGGTCTGGGTAGCTAGCAGCCTGAGACCCAGTGCACCACAGCCCAGCCAGGATCTTCCTGATGAGCCCACTACTGAATCTATTGGATATGCAGGCCCTGAAAACCTTGACCCTCTGTCAGAGTATTCAGCTCTGACTTAGATGATAAAAAAAGGCTTGCTAAAAAGGTAGGTGAAGGAAATTGAGGAGGCTGAAGGGGGAGAAACGCAAGGAAAGAAAGAGTATCTATTTTAATGATATTTTATTTATTATTTTTGACAATTCCATACAGGTATACAATGCATCTAGATCACATACGCTCCCTCACACACCTGCTACTGTGTGTGTGGATTATAGGCATATGCCACCACACCCAACTTCTGTGGCACCAAATGAAACACAGGGCTCTGTACGTGCCATATAAGAATTCTGCCAACTAATCTACATCAACAAGGGGGATATTTTTAAGCAGCTACTGTGTGACCAGCATTACACACACACAGCAACTAGGGATGAGGGGTGGGTCTTTTGAAAACCCAAACTGATGGAGTCATTAAATCCCTCAGTGACTCCCTACTGCCATCAGAGTAAAGTCTGTTACATCTTAGGGAGCTGAAAAGGCCACAGAGTCTTGCCCCCACCCACACCATTTTTTCCAGCCACACCCATACCATCCCACACTTCAATGCCAGCACCCTGCCCTGGGTTCTGCAGCTCTGAATTCCTCATGCCATTTTAGTCTGCATGCTTTTTTGTTGTTGTTTAATGTAGCATCGACATCTGGCTGCTCTCACGTGCATAGGTTCATACCTGACACTTTGTATGCGTGATCTCTTTGATCCTCTCAACAAATGTGAGGCAGTGATAATTATCCCTATTTTACAATAAAAGCAGCTGAGGCTGAGAAGTGCTGCTGCTCCCGTCCAAGCTGAACTCTGTGCTAAGCCATGCCTCCCCACACTCGGCCTCCCCACTAGTCAGCCCCAAATTCGGCCAGCATAGGACAAGCAAGGGCTGCTGGGAGAGCCTGTGGAACACAGACCTCAGCAACACTGAGAAGCAGAAGAACAAGGAGGCCAGGCCTGTGAGGGATGTGAGGGGCAAAGAGTCATGGCGACACACTTATCGCTGTTTGCCGAGGTTTGCCAGACTGCAGTGCTGAAAGCCTCCATCTTGGGAAGCCATTGGTCCTTCTCTCTAAAGTGATAGTTCTGCCACCTAGGACTGACTATCTCCACTCTCACACCCAGTCAAGCAGGGTTGGTTAGTCACCCCGACTCCGTTCAGCTCATTTGTCTTCCAGAGGAAGCAACCAAAGGCAGGCAGGGTTCCTGAGGACTTTCCCAGATGCAACATGAAAGCTACAGTTCAAATAATCAAACTGCGAAACTCCATTCAAGCATAAAGACCAAAAGTGGAGTTGAAAGGAAAAGAATCCCTACCACGGGCGAGATTCCAGGTAGGAAAGGGCAGGAGCCAGAAAGACACACACGTCCAGATGTCTGGCTATCAGATTTGCTGCATTTCTAGCTCCTAGAATACTAGCTGTCTTATTGCAAGTGCTCGATGCACTAGAAATGGAGATGGATGTATGCATGCATTCATGTCGGGGCCAAAATACCTAAATACTAGCCTCCATGCTGCCTTCATGCTGAGCCTCACGCCAAGTGGAGCCTAGCTCAGTGTTACAACTACTGAGGGACCAGTTAGGCCCCTGGAAGAAGGCACAGGAACCAAGATGGCGAAGCCCTCTTAAGCCCGGCTCCTGCTAGAGAGAACAGCCAAGAGTCTGGCGGTTCAAGGGCAGTTTGCTCTTTGACCAGCCAGTCATCTCTTCTCCTCTTAGGATGACACAGCCTTTGGCAAATGTGACCAAAAGGGCAAAGCTTGTCTCAAACGACCGCATTGTGAGGAACTCTCCGGCAGCCAAAATTCAAGAATATTTGAAAAGGATGTTCCCTGGGTAATCACTTCAAACTTGCAGAGAACTTTTAACTAACTTCAAGCAGCTACAGGCAGTTTCTCTGTAGTTAGGACTGGGAAGCAGCAGCGGCGCCATCTTGTGGCACTTTTGAGAACACCACGGATCTGTCAGTCCCCTTGGCAGTCTGGATGTGTACAGTGCTTTTCTGAAAATTCACAATTATATCTTAATAAGGATATCTGTCGGGCTACTTAACAACCTGGTCCACTCACTTCCCAACCTTTATAAAAATCAAAAAAACATAAAAATCAATGCCTCAATTCAGCGTGGATTCAACACCGTGTAACCTTGGTGTTTTCAAGACAACTGTTTCAGCCAGGCCTGGTGGCACATACCTATAATCCCAGCACTTGCCAGACTGAGGCAGGAGGATTACTATTAATTTCATGCCAACCTGGGCTACATAACAAGACTATGTCTCAAAATAATACTATTAAACTGAAAAAAAAAGTTTCTACTTCCCAGAGAAAACAGTCGCGGCTCTACCTGGCCTGCAGTGGCCCAAGCCCAGACTAGAGAAGGTCGCAATACACGTCCTCCATTGTCTGCCAATGGAGACACGGGGTTGGGTGTTTTCATCTATTGATGTCCACCTTAGTTTTGAAACACGGTCTCTCTCTGAGCCTGGAATTCGCTAATTCAACAAGACTAGCCACCTAGCACAAGCCCCAGGGGCCCCACCCTCTACATTCATGCCTCACCACACTCGGATCTCTACGTGGGGGCTGGGATCGCTTGGGTCTCCTCATGCATGTACAGCAAGCACGTTCACCAACTGAACTCTCTCTCCAGTCTCTGGAGATGAGCACCCAAGACACTGCACTGACAAGCCTGATAGGCGCGGATTGCTGGTAATGATGGAGTTTGCCTTGCCAATCTCTCCATGCTGAGTCTTTATCTGGCTCCTTTTCACCTACCCCCACCGCCACCACGCACCCCCCCATGCAACACCGGGAACATGCACTGCGCTGGTATTTACATTTACACATACACAGGCACAATTGATTTTTCATCCCTTTGTGCTGAAGAGGAATTAAATCATGTGCAGGCAAGAACCGCAGTCGGATGGAGCCCCGCTCAGGGTGGCAAGAGCGGAAAGGCTCTTCTAAGAAAACCTTATCTCTGAGGTTCAGACGAACTGGATTGGTACTGAAGCAACTGAGGCTGCCCCGTGGGCAGCAAGTTTCCAGCCTGCGTCTGCCGGCAAAAGGGGGATGGGGCCAGAGCTCAGCACAGCTAGGAGGCTTCATAGGTGCAGAAATCCAGACTTGAAAGGAGCCTTTAAGCTCACCTCCCCCTGGTGTTTAAAGTAGGTTGGTGGAAGACACCTGACCTTGGACCCGGATGTTGATCCTAACGCTGGCCTCAGCATGAATCACCAAATTCTCTTCCCTAAGCTATTTCACCGTGTATGAAATGAAATTAAGAATCTCCATGCTGTAAGGAGCCTCGGGATCTATTCTGTTCCCAAGAACAGACTCCTACCGGAGAATCCTGCTCCGGCTCCCTGCATATCAGGCTGCAGCTTTTGCCATACATGATCAACTCATTCTTTTTGAAAATAATAACTTTAAAAAAAGCAGGAATTTTATTTACACTAATGTTATAGAATAGGCCTTTTTAGCATGTTTAATTTTCAAACAGAAATAAGTAATCATTGAATACATTGGCAGAAAGGTACAGCTCATTTTGACAGAAAAAAAAAGTAGCCATCTAGCAAACATGCAAGAAATAATGGAAATAGAAAATAACTATTAGGCAAACAACAGCATATAAAACTGTTGCAAGCAAGATTTCCTAAATATGAGAAATAGTAACTTGACCAGAGAAGACTGGTCGACCCCACATTTACCCGCTGACAACCCACACTGTAAGACAGTCTTATAATAAGCTGTCTGAAGAAGGGCATGACATCACCCTGTGGTGTGGATAGAAATGAGTAACCTCCAACTAATCGTGAGGAAACACCTGACAGGCCCAGATGGAGGGTCATTCTACAAAATGACTGGCCTATAATCTTCAAAACCACCAAGGTCATGAAAGGGAAGAAAAAAACGAGAAACTCAGACTAGACAAGACTGGGAAGATATGAAACTAAGTGCAGAGAAGAGAGAAAAAAAAGCCACTGGATCCCTGGTCAGAAAAGAAACACATTAGTGGGAAAGAGGCAGCATACAAATCATGTCTGGTAGCCGAGTTAATAACCATGTGTCTGGATTGATTTTATTGTGCTATTAGTTGTGAAAAGAACTTACAGAAATAATAAAGGGGGCAATGTAGCTGCATCCTTCCCAAAGTCCTGCATCTCACACATAATCACTGTTAACAGATTGGTGTGTGAGCATGTATGTGCGAGTGGGGTGGGGGGGTTAAGTGTGCCATGGTACATGTATGAAGGTTAGAGGACAAACATGGGTACTGGTCCTCACCTTTTACCAGCAGGGTCTCTTATGTCTCACTGCTGTGTACTCCAGGCTAGCTGGCCCCAGAACATCTGGGAATTCTGTTTCTGCCTCCCATCTTGAAACAGGAGTGCTGAGATTACCCACGTGCTCTATCGTGTCTGGCTTTATGTGTGCTCTGGAGATTCAGTTCCAGTCCCCATACTTGCAGGGCAACTACTTCACCCACTGAGTTGTAGCCCCAATCCCAGTTTGTTGTGTTTTAGCTTTATATAAAAGTAAATACATAGGGGGCTGGGGAGATGGCTCAGAGGTTAAGAGCACTGGCTGCTCTTCTACAGGTCCTAAATTCAATTCCCAACAACTACATGGTGGCTCACAACCATCTATAATGAGATCTGGTGCCCTCTCCTGGCATGTGGGCATACATGCAGACAGAACACTGCATACATAATAAATAAATAAATCTTTTAAAGTAAATACATATATTTAAATGAATTAGATATATATACAACTATATTTATGTAACCACATATTTCTAGATATATGGAATTATGTACAAGCTCTCATTCAGCAACCAATCACACATATTCAACATGTGGTCTTAGAAAGTTTTCCATACATACCTACCTATTATTTGGGGACTATATAGCATCCTAGTATCATGACATACAATTTCACCAATCCAAGATTCGTCTCCAATTTTCCCTATTGTAAAAGCACTTCCATTTCTTTTTAAAATTATGGATGCTGTACATGTTTGTATGTACTTCTATAAAATAGAATCTTAGAAGAAAAATGGGTGGGTTAAAGGAGACAAAAATTTAAATTTAATCATAATTCCACTTATAGTGAACAAAGTTGACCAACAGAGTAGAGCAGAAGGGATGGTCTGTGGGTCATAAGAAGGCACGGTGTTTCTCCATAGTCTCCCATCAGTCATTACCATGGTGGAAGCCAAACTCATTAATGACATAGCCCCACTATTAGTGCTGCTCGGCTAGGAGCTGAAGCTTCAAGGCAATAGCTTTGAGTAAGCGCCATCTTGAACTCAAATGACCCAGCCCTAGGTAAGCTTGCAGATGACAACAACACAAGCCAAAATTTTGACTACAACCTCAAGAGGGACCACAGAGTTACCCAGAAGAACCCAGATATGCCACCCACAGACTCCTGCACTTAGAAACAACAGAGATACTGTTTACTGTTTTAATCCACCAAGTCTTAGGGTAAGTAGTTACAGCAATAGATATCCAGTATACTTTCTAAGACCCATTTTCTTCATCTGTAAATTAAAGGTGATAATAAAAATGGTCTGTTCTCAGAGAAAAGTAGAGGAGGCCCTATCACCTGTACGGCCCACAAGCATTAGTACCTTTCCACCCTCTCCTAGGGGTTATGACAACTTGCAGGACTGAATAAACAGTGAATGCTCTGAGGTGTGATGCCTTTGACCTTCCCATTTAAAATACACATCAAATCTGCTTCTAGTTCATTTAAGGACACACTATTCTGGGAATGAAGCAGGGAGTGAACTTTGTTGCAATGTGTTCCCTGCCCTTTTATGTGATGAGTCCTGTGGTCCTTAGTCTTCAGAGAGCTGCTAAGCCCCTCTTTGAGTGGTCAGGGGTGACTAGTGTGGACAGGCAGGGAAAGTTATGAGGTACTGGTGTATATGACAGGACAGACAACAGCATCCAGGCAGTGTGGGCATATATACAAAAATAAATTATTTATTCATCTTTCTCAGATAATGTATGTCCCCTGTGGAAATATTAAGCCCAGTGACAGTCAGGGTGAGGGAGACCAAGAACTTTAGAATTCCCAAGCATAGCATCTTCCTATGGTCCCCTAGCATCCAGTCTAGTGAATCCTAAGGCCAAAGGGACTACTACTTCCCAACAGTGTTGCCTGTGAACCAAGCCTTCAATCACAATGTGCCCTTGGAGAATATTCTACCAACACAAATTCACTCCCCTTTACATTGCATCGTTTAGAATATTTTCACCTACATGTACCAGAAAAACAACTTAAGTTGGCCTAAAACTCGTGAAAAAGGAGGAGGTATATGCTCCAATTAGAAACAGAAATATTCTGATAGGGGATATATCTCACTTGGTAAAGTGCTTGCTATGCAAGCATGAAGACTTGAGTTGAATCCCCAAAACTCACATAAAAATGCTGGCTACAGCAGTGCATACTTAACAATCTCACCTCTGGGGATGTAGAGAGAGCAGATCCCTGGGGCTCACTGGACAGTCAGCCTAATCCAACAGGTAGGCTCTAAATCAATGAGGGGCCCTATCTCAAAAATCAAGGTGGGTCTCTGTCCTCCACGAACACCAGCACACACACAAACAGATAAATGTACACGAACACGTATACACTCACACACTGCTGCACATACACACCCTAAAATAAAAAAGAAATAGGAATATCCTCACTTTAAAACTATAATAAACTATTCTGATTTTGTAGTCTGGTATTCTGGCTCTCCCTCGATGACATCCAACAGCCAGTTACCACAGTTGGTGGCCTCCACCTTAGCTTCTTTCACTCAAGCACAAGAGGACCAAGAGGCATGAAGGGTGTGTGTAAACCGTAACTGCTGCTAGCAAGACGTCAAGATCAGCTGGCCCCACTAGCTGGAGAAGACTTGGCACCCCAGGGTCCTGTGACTTGGGCAGGAGAGGGCATGTGGGGAGCCGTAGGCAGACAAGGCTTGTGTACCCAGCTCAGAGAATAAGAGCCTTGTGTTGGAGAAAAGCTGGGTTGAATGAGAATGACGATCGAGTAACTGGCTAAAGCTTAGGCTAAGAAGGGGATGGGGAGGCAAAAGGAGAATGTAGAAGGCAGAGCGAGCAAAACCAGACTCGGGCAAAGAGCTGCAGCCTGGAGTATCCCTGGCCTGAGACCTGGGCTGCCTAAAGCACTAGCTAGTTTCACAGAGTAGCCCTTCCAGCTCCAACAGAGAACGCCAGCTCTTGGCAAAACTCGAGCCAGGGTCCATGCTCTGGAAGGCATGGGACCATGCTCATTTGGGGTGATGTAGAAAGCTCCCCTATCTCCAAAGCATCCCTCCCTTCTTTCCTTGATTCGGTGTTTTGTTTCGTACTGTCCCTGCAGAGGTCTTCCACTGAACAGTGACTACTGGGTCTGTTATAAGGATCTCAGTTGCCACACTCTAAAAGCAGCAAGAAGAAAAGAACTGTAGGGCTCCCTGGGGGCATGGTGAGCCCCAGCTGAGAACTCAACAATGTCCCAGGAACAATCCAGCTGAGGCAGATGTGTGCTGTGGAGTGGAGCAGCAGGCGACATTCTCCCACTGCTGTGGGTTTTGGAGCTGCACAATATGCTTGATTGAAAGTTTCCTTCAGAAGCTTAATCTTCCCAACATTTAAGAATTAAATCAATAATGTCCCCATTTCGGGTTCTCTGTGATTATGTCTTTTGTGTCCTGTTTACTATTTAAGAACAAATGTTCTAAAAATTACAACCTATGTCATCTGTGCCCAATCCCCCCCACTTAAAAAAATCAAGGAAAAGAGAAAGAAGTGAAAAAAATTAAAATTAGGTAAGTCCCTACTACGTGCAGCCATGTTCTTGAGGTCACCCTCACAAATATAAAAGGAAGCTACTGCTGTTAACTTTCCTCTTATAAATAAGGAGCATTAAGCTCAGAGGTGTGAAAAGACACCTATGGGGTCACACAAAAGAGGAACCTGGAGAGGCTGACAATACACTCAGTGGTAGCTCACTTGCCAGGCATGTGTAAGTAATGCCCTGGCTTTAACAACCAGCTCAATAACAACAAAGCAGAGTCCTGGATTAGAACCCTCTGGTATTTGGGGTTCCAAACCCATCATTCCCTCTGGTTCTTGTTAATGTCTCCCACTCAGCCCCTCCACTCCCCTCCACCCCCCACACCCCACTCCTGGTAATGTACCACCCAAAGCTAAGAATCCTTCATCTAACAGACAGGTCTCTTGCATTGAAGCATGCTTACACCAAGTTCTTCCTGTCTACCTGGTGGGGACCCTCAGGTGGTTCTGGACCTCTGTATAGCCCAGGGGATAGGAGGAGGCACCCCAGCTTTTCTACCAGCAGAAAAATCTCCTGAGAGGCAGGATTTTGATGTACAGAGTCCCCAACTTGGGACCAGGAATGTTGAAGCTGAAACAAGTTAAGTGTCCAGCTGTACGGCTTGGAGGCAGGGACCTCCCAATGTGTCTTTGCTTTGCTCTACCTGGTAGACCTTAGAGGAGATGCTTTACTTCAGCTAGAATTTCAACCAATCAAATGAGACCAATGTTTTTACCATGAGGGTGTGGCTGAACAGATGAGGGCTTTTACTAAAAAGTATATGCATTCTTGCCTGCTGTGTGTCCACAGACACCCTGACAATGTTCTATGATAGGACCATAGGTTAGCTAAGAAAGAAGAAGGACACAGTGTTCTATGACTCAGGTTAGGTTTTCCTTACACAAAGGCATGCTTTTACATAGTCCAAGCTTAATATGGCCACAGACAGCCACACCAAAGATACGGTAGTGGAGGTAACATACCTCCTCAGTTTAGAATACATGGCACATACAACACAAGCACACATATGCATACTCCATAACCTGCTTTTACCTCTTGGGAACACAGAAAGCCTTCTATCAAAGGGCATAAAGAGACAGAGACCTGAGACCTCAGCTTGGAATCAGAATCAGAGGCACAAACTCACCTTGTTCTGGGGCTTGAAGTCATGAAGCACCCTCGCCATGCTCTGACCAGAATGCACCCAGTAAGAAACTGTGTATTGGTCCCTTGGTTTTGGTTGACCCCTGCTAACCAGGTTCAACCCATTGGGGCAGCCTAAACCCTTCCTTGACTAGCAGGTCCCAGCCCACCTCATCACACCAGAGACAGCTGCCAACACTGTGACTCCCATCCAGAAGGTGGCAAAGCTAATACCCCTTTCCTAAGAGCTTAATACAAGTTCTGAGCATGGAGAGAGGTAACCTGGCTTCTGAACCTACTGGGAAACCATAGGCAACATTCTCACTCCTTGTGTATTTAATCCTAATGCTCAAGAAGAAAGGCAAAGGCTGGGCGGTAGTGGCACCCGCCTTTAATCCCAGCACTCAGGAGACGGAGGCAGAGGCAGGTGGATCTCTGTGAGTTCAAGGCCGGGCTGGACCGACAGCCTCCAAAACACTACAGAGAAGCCCTGTTCTTGTAAAACCAAAAGAAAAAAGAAAAAAAAGAAAAAAAGAAAGAAAGAAAGAAAGAAAAAAAGAGGAAAGGCAAAAGGGAATAAAGCCCACCCTCAGAGACACACTTCCTCCAATAAGGTCACACCTACTCTCCAGCAAGGCCACACCGGCTAATAGTGTCACTCCCAATGAGCTTATGAGGGCCATTTCATTCAAACCACTATACATGGTAAAGGGGGGGGGTCACTGGGGTGAGCTTAAATCCAATATGGCCAGTGTACTTACAAGGAGAGGAGATTAGAACTCAGATATGCACACAGGGAACATGGCATGAGGATAAAGACTGGCGGTGGGGAGCTGTCTTCCAGGCCCAGAAGTATCCAGTCCTGACTACCACCTAATGCTGGACTTCTGGCCTCTAGAACTGTGGGGAAAGACATTTCTACTGTTTAAACCACCGTCTTGTCACAGCAGTCCTCAAAAACTGACATATGATGGTTTCAAGGTTGCATGCATGTCAAAATTATTACACAAGGTAACACATGAAGTTTATTGTATGACAGTTAGGCTGTTTCTGAAACTCACTCTTAGACCCAACAATGTAGCTCAGTTGACAGAGTCCTTGTCTAGCATGTAGCAAGCCCTGGGTTCAGTCCCTAGCACTGAGGAAACCAAGCATGACGTAGCATGCCTATAACACTAGCATTTGGGAGGCAAAGGCAGGGAGATCAGAAGTTCAAGTTCATTTTAGCTGTATATCCAATTTGAGGCTAGCCTAGGCTACATGAGACCCTGCCTCAAAAAAAGGGGAATATGAACACTGGTAGGATGGTGCTTGCTGTCAGACTGACAATCTAAGTCTAGTCTACAAGACACTTGAGATGGAAGGAGAGAACAGATTCCCTCAAATTATCCTCTGACTGCTACCTGCACATATCTACACACACACAATAATGAATGACCACTGTTAGGTTATTGTTTAGTCTCATCCCCTAGTTGTGTCCCAGCAGGAAGGACCGGATGCCAGAATATTCTATATTGAAGGAAAGGTGTGGCAGAGCCTCCTGAGACCCACGTACCTCAGCCTTGCTCTACATCTTTAGATGCTCTGGCCAGGTTCTTAAATCCTGCATACCCCATTGATCAAACTACAATACCTGAGAAGGCAAGACCAGCCTAAATGGTTTTTCAAGCTCCAGGGTGACTCTAGTATGTGTCCAAGGTTAAGAAGCCACAACTTCACTTCCTCTTCCAGGAAGTCTACCTTAGAAAAATAGACTTTCAAAGCACCTAGCTGAGTCTAGCCAGGCACAGTGGCATGCTCACCTGCACTGACTAGGAAATCTAATTGCCTTCAAGTTCTGTGCAGAGCCAGCTGAGATTTAATCATTTCACTCACATCAAAATATTTACTCCAAATAGTCATTACCACCTGGAAGGGGCTCGAAGGTAGCTGGGGAAGACCGGTGGTGAAGCAGCAGGGTACAGCACACCCTGTAAGGGAAGTGGGCTATTTGCAGAAGCTCCTGTCCCTTAGCCGATGCTCAACTGTTCCCCAAGAGATTTCTTGAGTTAAGTGTTTGCACTTTAATACACTAAGGCCTGAATTGTCTGATTCTGTCTGATGCAGGTGCTGGGGCTTAGGAACTTACAGTAGATGATTTGCATAAAGTGATTGGAATTTGCATCGAGTGGAAAATTTGCATGCAGTAAATAGCTAAAGGGAGGATAAAATGATGGCCCAGAAATGGCCTAAAATAATGTGCTAATTGTAGCACCAGTGTTATCTGAAAGCTTCTCTAAAAAGTGAAAAGCTGCCTTCAAAAAGAGAAGGCTACACAGCTGTTAGCGTCATGGCCCAGTCCTGTAAGTCTGGTAAGGCTAAGAGAGGTAGCACATGTCACCTCAAGAGCCTGAAATGGAAGATAACATTCATCCAGGACTTCAGATCCAGCCCGAGCAACATAGTAAGACCCAATCTCAAAAAAAAAAAAAAAAAGGCCAGAGGAGCAAGTGGTCAGCACCAGCTTGAGCTACATAGAGAGACTCTGTCTCAAAAAAGCAAGGGCTGGGGTGTAGTTCCATAGTGATTCAACCCATCCCTGGTGCTAATAAATAAACAGGTAAGTAATTAAATAAATGATAACACAGTATACAGAAGACAGCATTTCTGAAAAAAGGAAACTAAGAGACATAGGTGAAAAGGGAGCTCATATTTTATACCATATCTTCTCATACTATTTTAAAGTTACTTGAATTAGTTAATAAAATAATAAAATCACATAGCATCTAATACAAATAAATTATTAAATTGTAATAAATATTGCATTAAAATATTTATAATGCTTAATTTCATATGTGTTGAATTAAATTTTAATTAACAATTATTGAATATTATCACTATAGATTATGTTTTTGCAATGGATTAATATCAATTATTTCTCTGGGCTGACACGACATTCCCAGGGCTCCTACCTCTTGACTTTTTTAGGAGGCCCATCTCTCCAAAGAGAATGAAAAACAGAAAATCACAGAGACCAAGTTCCTCATTTTGGCCTTCTCTGGAAGCAACAGTTCTACCTGGACACATTCATGAGCCAGCACAGCCTAGGCTATGAGGCTCAACCTGAGGGGCTAGGAATGCAACAAGATTATTCTAGGAGATGGAATCCTGCCACTGGCCAGGAAGAAAGCTCCCAAACATTAATCCCTCAACAGTATCCCTGACTCCAGAGTTTGCCGTTGAATGTAACTGCCATTACTGCTGCTGTGTGTTCAGCCTCCTGGGGCTGATGCAGAGCACTTCCTCCTCAGCATGGTCACCTGCAGACAGGCATGACCAAGCACGTCAAATGCAATAGACTGTCCACATTCTAGCCTCTTGAACCCATAAGCAATATTTCACAGGGCAAAAGGAGTGTTGCAGATTAAGGGAAAGAATCACACAATCAGATTGCTGTGGGTTCTTGGTAGGCTCTCTGTGATCACAGCAAACCTGAGAAGAGGGATGAAGGAAGAATTGGAAGAGGAGGCCTGTACCAAAGGAAACAGCCACAGGCTTGAAGATGCTATCTGGATGATTTGGAAGATAGAAGGGCCACTTTTTCCAGGTGGTGAAAAAGATGAGACAATGTATTCTCCTGTATACCTTCTTGAGGAGATAGAAGCCATTACAATCTGAAGATTTGTCCTTTAATATTTGAAATTCCAACCTCCAAGCTAGTGGGGGATGTGGTAAGGCCTTGGAGGGGGATTAGATCATAAGGCTTTACCTGCATAAATGGCATGAGATATTTTTACAAAGAGACCAAAGGGAGCTGTTCACCCTTTCTACTGGGTGAGAACTCATTTAGAAGGCACCATTTTTGAAGTAAAGTGTAAGCCCTCATCAGACACCTGATCTACCGGCCTCTTGGCCTCATATTTCCTGATCCCTAAAACCATAAACATTAAATTTATGTTGCCTATTGTTAAGAGAAGCTTTTTCTTTGAGAGAAGCCTTCCCGCCAGCCTGGTTCTAGAGCCACATCAGTCCCAAATAAACACACAGGAGGCTATATTAATTATGAAGCTGTTGGCCTTGCTTGTTTCTTACTAGCTAGCTCTGACTTGAGTAATTACCCCATAATTGTTAATCTAAGTATGTCTCTTACCGGGGAAGTTTCTGGGCTTCCTACCCCATGGCGTTACATCTCGACTCTCTTGTATTTCTCCTTCCCAGAGTCCTCCTGGACTCCTAGTCCCACCTATCTATATTCCTATTGGCTCAACAGTGCTTTATTGACATAAGACTTCCCCAACAGCCTATAAATGGTCTATTCAAGGTCAAGAATGGAATTCCAGGGCTGGATAGATGGCTCAGCAGGTAAGGTCACTGACTGTTCATCCAGAGGACCCAGGTTCAATTCTCAGCACCCATATGGCAGCTCACAACTCTCTGTAACTCCAGTTCCAGGGGATTCATGCCCTCTTCTGATCTCTGAAGGCACCAGACATACATGTGTTTGCACAAACAAAACACCAAAACACTCATACACACATAATTAAAAAAAAAAAAAGGATGATCTCCTGGTCATACCTAAAGCTTGCTACCTTCTCCCATCGCCCCTTCTCCACTCCATCAGAAGCTGTACCCCAAAGCTGAGTACCAGTTCCCAGTGTGATTAAATGACCTGCTGGTCTATGGTGTGGTCCTTCCTGAAATATCTTTGAACAAACTAACTGTCGCTCACCAGTTCCAAGGATAGCCAGACCTGAATTAGAGAGCTAGCTTGGCCAGGATGTTCATAAAAAAACAGAGAGCTGCCCTACAAAGCCTTTCTGGCATTATTCAGACACAAGTCTGACCAACTTCTTAAGCTACCATTTCCCTGTGGTACACTTCATCACAAAGCATCCTTGAACACCTTCACATAGTATCTGATCTTCATGCAGAAATCTTTTTTTTCTAACATACTTCAAAATTAATAGTAACTATTTTGTTACATCAGGCACTGAGTTAGCATTTTCATTATGGTACCATATTTGATTATCACAAGAATCCTAGGAAGAAGAATTTGCAACACAGGACTCTGGATAGTCTTAACCAATTTATTTCTATCTCCTCTCATTGTAATTCTCAAGAATTGTGGGTCTGGGAATGTTTCTCAATGGTCCATGCTTATCTAGCACATAGGAGGCCCTGTGTTCAATCCAACATCCAGAGAGCTAGAAATGAAGCACACTCAGATCACAGCAGAACTGGCCTAGGAAATGGGGCCTGTGTTCAGCTTCTCCCAGCAAACCGGATATATTCCAATCACGCCAAAATAGTGTTGCCTTGGAATATAAAACCCAGAGTGGGCTAATTTGGGGGAGTCCCTAGTTTCAAATTAAATGAAGCATATGCAGCAGAGGTTCCATCTATCTTGAGCAGCTTTCCTGAACCTTGGGGGGGGGGCGTGCTGATAATGGCACTCTCTCTACACTGAGATAACAAACCCACACTTTATAAGTTGTATACATAGGTATTCTGTCTTCCTGAACTTAAACTGGCAATCAAGATACAGTTAGCCTCCCTCCCTCTCCCCCTCAGGTACTACAGATGGGGGTCACTGGAAGTCAAGGACCAAAGAGATAATGAGCGGTGGTATCTATTGTCTATTGTCTTAATTGCTACACACCTCCTACAGTTGCTGTATACATTACTTTCCTTGTTACTGTAACAAAATTCCTAACCAAGGTAACTTCAGTAGCTCACAGTGGGAGCCTGCAGTGGCTGGCCTCATTTTTTTTTTCATATCAAGAAGTAGAGAGAGATGAATGTGTTTGTTCCCCTGGGCTTTCCTGCCCTTGTTCCCCACTTTACTTAATGTGGACACACAAGTCACATTTAGGTTAGGTCTTCCCTCCCTAGTTAAATTTCTGTCAAAATATTCTTACAGACACTCCCAGAGGTGCATCTCCTAGGTGATTCCAAAATCCAGTCAAGTTAACACTGAGGATTAACCATAATATCCTGCAACAAAGAAGGGAATCAACAGAGTTAGAGGACTGTCTAATCCGAAGGCTTCATTGCTGTGGGTCCAAAGCAGGCATCAGGTATGTGGAGAGGCAGGTGTGGGAGCCTCAGGGCTATCATCCATCAGCAACAAGACATGGGGATGGCAACCAGAGCTGAGGTTGCCAGCAGCCAAAGTCTGGGCTTCAGCAGCCACATCCCATTTCCCCAAGATCATCACAGACTCTCTGCTCCCTTTCCTCTCAAGTCATCAATTCTGACCCTGGCATCCAGCCATCGGAGTGATTTGACAGCATTTTGAAGATTTCTATGTGAAACTAAATTTAGGCAGCCAGACAGATGAAAAACACCCCACTTTCCTGGAAGGTGTTTGCTTTGCCTCTCTTCTGTGAGATTAGAAATGTATTTCAAAGCTCCTGTGAAATTTAGAAACCAAAGTGTGGACGAGAGGAAGCGCTGGTCGGACAGATTTCTGTATTAAAAGCAATCATGGCTGCCCTGGTCAGTTTTACTGTTGCCATAGCAGAATGCCTACAATTTAAAGAGGAAATATTTATTTGGGGTCATTGTTTCAGAGGGTTCAATCCACAGTTTCTTTGGCCCATGTGCTCAGGCAGGGCTTCATAGCAGAGGCAGGATGTGATGAGGAATAGAAGCAGAGGTCACTGACAGGAAGGAGCCAGGGATAATATTTCCCCAAGGACCCGCTCTCCCTCTGTGATGTACCTCTTCCATCTGGATCCCACCTCATAAAGTTTCCAACATCTCCCAATAGTGCCACCAGCTAGAGACACCAACGTCTTAGGTTTCTATTGTGACAAAACACCATGACCAAAAGGAAAGAGGAGGAAAGGACTTATTTCACCTTAAAGCTTATAGTCCATCATCTAGGAGAGTCGGGGCAGGAAGTCAAGACATGAAGTAATGCAGAGGGCACGAAAGAAAGCTGTTTACTGGCTTGCTCCTCCTAGCTTGTTCAACCTGCTTTCTTATATCACCCAGGACCACCAAGCCCAGGGCCAACACCTCCCACCCCACCCCTCATGAGTCATCAATCAAGGAAATATCCCACAAGCTGCCTACAGGCCACTCTGGTGGGGACATTTTCTCAGTTGAGGAGGCTCCCTCTTCCCAAAAGCCTCTAGGTTGACATAAAACTAGGCAGCTCATCAATCTTATAATAGCCAAGCCTCTGGGAAGGGGAAAGGCAATACTCCATATCCAAATAGGAACAGCAAGATTTGGAGGATTTTTTAAAGAGTTATTTGTAATTTAAAAGATTATTTTATTTTACTTGTATGAAGGTTTTGCCTGTATTTATGTATGTAGACCATGTGCATGCCTGCTACCCTCAGAGGCCAGAAGATGGTGGTAGATCCCCTGGAACTGGAGTTACAGATAGTTACAAGTCACCATATGAGTGCTAGGGACCAAACACAGTCCTCTACCAAAGTAAAAGTATTCTGAACTGCTGGGCAATCTCTATATCCCTGAAATTGGAGGATTCAACCATGTTGGGCTAAGCAGAGGGCTCAGTGGTTAAAACACTTGCCCTGCAAGAGCTAGGGCCAGAATTCAGATCTCAGAAACTTATATGAATGCTAGGTGGGCATAGCAACCTACCTATAATTCCTGCCCGGGAAGGCAGAGACAGGGGACCCTCAGAGCAGGCTGGCCAGTAAGAGTGGCCATATTGGCAAGCTCCGGTTGTGACTGATCAACCCTGT
The DNA here is from genome assembly GCF_017639785.1 of Mesocricetus auratus. Lineage (NCBI taxonomy): Eukaryota > Metazoa > Chordata > Mammalia > Rodentia > Cricetidae > Mesocricetus > Mesocricetus auratus. The sequence goes on along the minus strand of NW_024429209.1, from coordinate 7,561,563 downwards.
CTCAGTTAATAAGGAAGAACAATCAAGGATGATCCCTGACATCAATGTCTGGTCTCCACATGCATGTGCACAAGTGTACATGCACACACACACTCATGCATGCATGCATGCAGTATGCCAGAAAAAAATGGAAAAGAAGATCATATTGAGGGAAGAGTCAAATTCCTAAAACACAAAAGCAGTCCACAAGTATTAAATGTACCCAAGGGTTTCTCTGGATCTCAGTTCCCATAACTATAACATCAACATAGTAACAATCTCTCTGACAACACTGACTTTGACAGCTTATGTTTCCACAGACCAGGAAAAGGTCAAAATTGCCCATTTTTAACCCAAAAACCATTTCACAAACTGAACAGAACCTAAGTGTTGGTTGGAGGACAGCCACACTTTCCTCCTCAAAACAGCAGTATATCTATTGAAAACTCAATTTTTTAATAGTTTAACTTCTATGCATTTTAGCTTTGGAGAATAATTTCAAGTCGGGAGATTCAATTTTTTTAATGTAAATTGGCTTAGACTTGGAAAGAACTGAGACTGGGTTCTGGGGAGTGGCCGCCAATCATAATGGCCTCATTTGCATATCAATGGCCTCTCACTTCATTTGCTGCCATGGCCACCCTCAGAGCTTAGGCTCCAGATATAATGGGAAGATGGAAGAAATGTTGGTTGCTCTTCTTTTTTATAATGTTTAAATATAGGAAGTGCTTTGAAATAAAAAGTTTCTTGTGAACTTTTGAAGTCAGACTGAGGAGATAAAATAGATCATTTTTTTCTTTATCAAACTCACTAAATCTCTAAGAGAATACAATACATTCTTTTTTACCTTAATTTTTCAATAATTTCTTTAACAGCTGTTTATGCATACATACCCTGTGGAATTCTCACTAAGCCTCTTGGGGACCATTTAATGGCTCCAAATATTTACTGACAGCTGACTTCAGTGCTAACTGTGCTGTGTGTGGGTGCAAAAGGAGGAACACTTAACAAAACCGTGAACAACAGCAGGAATGCAATGTATAGTGAGTAAAAGAATAGGGTGCTCTGAGCATGTGCAAGAGGCAGGATTCCCAGGGGGAAGGGCTAATGAGCGCAGCGTTGAAGAAAGACCACATGCCAAGAGTAGATGAACATGCCTCGTGCGCACATACATCTCAGGACATAAGAGTTGCTGTTGGTGTTTAAGAAACTGAAAGGGGAAGGCAGCAGTAGGGGGAGCAGCAATATTCGGAGTTACTGTAGGTAGGGGCCAGGAGCCTTGGTGGAGATTTGAACATTCTGAAAGAGCATAATATCCTATTCCGAGTATTGATTAACTGCCTAAGGAGACGGTTAAGTCTACATTTATATGATCCTTTGAAGGAGGATCCCATGTTGTTGCTGTTAGGTGAGAGAGGGTATGGGAGATGGAGGGAGGGAGAGAGGGAGGAGAGAGAGAGAGAGAGAGAGAGAGAGAGAGAGAGAGAGAGAGAGAGAGAGAGAGAGAGAGAGAGAAACAGTCCTTCAGATAGCAGCTTTATTAATACATCCACAGCAGTAAGGGGACTTTCTACATCTGAGAGTTTCATTCCTGTAATTCTAAATGAGCTATCTACTTTAAAGATTTATTTGAAGGAGTCTTGCATCACAAGGATGTTAGCATGTGCTACATGGTCAAGGTAGAGAAGCAGGGCATAAATGATTTAGGCTATGAAACAGGTTTCTCTGAGTAGGGCAGTGGGGTTTGGTAATGTGTGAATCATATTATGAGTTAGTGGTCAGGCTGTCAACAGGCTTACTTGGCTCTGGCTCTGCTTACAGCCCTCTCTGCCTGTAGAGGGAGAGGAGTCTAGATTCTCTAACAGCTGCCAGACAAGGACTTGAGTTAGGTGACTATGTTCCAATAGTGGCTTGGACTAAGCTACAGGAAGAGGAGGAGAAAACAAATGGATTTTATTGCTTATTCAGGTGGTCAAAAGAACAGGACCAAGTGCTAGACTGGCTAGCAGGAGGAGAAAGAGCAGCAAATTTTACCAATAACACCCAGGTTTTTGGATCACAGAACTGAATGGGCGACAGCTATTCATGGATACAGGAACCCCAACGAAAACCAGACTGAGTGGAAGATGGGATGGAGGCTTGGAAGCTCAGTGTTGAGCGTGTTGTATAGAAGGACAGTCTTTGAGATTTTGCTTTAAAGCTGTTAAATATCAGGGCACAGGGGAAGTGATGGTTCTGGATCCTAAATGTGTTCTCAAGCTTGTGTGTGTGTGTGTGTGTGTGTGTGCCTCTGTGTGTGTGTGTGCCTCTGTGTGTGTGTGCCTCTGTGTGTGTGTGCACCTTTGTGTGTGTTTGTGCCTCTGTGTGTCTGCCTGTGTGTGGGAGTATCTCTGTGTGTGTTTGTGCCTCTGTGTGTGTGTGTGTGTGTGTGTGTGTGTGTGTGTGTGAGTACATGCACACATGAGTGCCTATGCATATGAAAGTCAGAAGACAACATTGGGTGCCTTCCTTAAATGCTCTCCATTTTAGTTTTTGAGACAGTCTCTCAGTGAACCTAGAGCTCACTAATTAGGCTAAAACAGGAAGCCTTAAACACAGAGCTGAACTCAAGAAAGCCAGTAACAGAGAGGGAGGACTGATGACCAAAGGGATTAAGACTGGGCTGGTTTAATCCCCAGAAACAGCTGACCTGACAAAGGTTAACTCTTGAATCCCAGGCATCAGCCTGGGAATCCAGCATGGGACTGATCAAGATCCCCTGAATGTGGGTGTCAGTGAGGAGGCCTAGGTAATCTATTGAGCCTTGGGCAGTAGATCAGTACTCATCCCGAGTATACACACGGACTTTGAACTCTCATCCGACAATGTGAGATGAACTCTCACCCTGAACTCTTGGGGGAGGGTCTAGTCCCTGCCCTGGATGAAATGACAGACTATGGACACCCCCATGGAGGGCCTCACCCTCCCTAGGGAAATGAGGGGATAATGGGGGGGTTGGGGGGAGGGCATGGGAGGAGGGGAGGGAAGGGGAGAGGGACCTGGAACTGACTTGTGAAGCAACCTTGTTTCTAATCTAAATTTAAACTGAAAAATAAATTAAAAAAAAACAGGAAGCCTTAAGGATCCCCTTTGTCTCCACTTCCCCAGTGCTAGTATTACTTACAAGTGCACCATTGTGCCTGGCTGTTTGCATAAGGGCTAAAGAACAAACCCAAATCCCCTTCCTTCCTTTCTTTCTTTTTTTTTTTTTTTTTTTTTTGAAACAGGGTTCTTTGTGAAACTGTTCTGGCTATCCTGAAGCTCACCCTATAGACCAGGCTGACCTCGAACTCAAGGAGATTCGCCTGCCTCTGTCTCCTGAGTGCTGGAATTAAAGGTGTGCTCCACCAACACCCAGCCAAACCCCCATTCTTACACAGCAAGCAGTTTTCTGAATGAGACATCCCTTCAGCACCTCAATGTCTTCATTGCACAGATAAAAGATTACAAAAATATTTCTTTAAATAAAAATTGCTTAAATCTTCATCAAGAACCATAGTTATTTTTGGGGGGAGGGAGGGGTTGCTGCTTGGTAGAACAGTACTTGCCTAAAAAGTACACATCTCTGCATCCATTCTAGTATTGAAAAAACACAATCAGGAACCACAAGAGGTAGGCCTAGGACATCTGAATCAAAGTAACCCAACTTTAGGGTTATTGTCTCAGTTCCACGCCACCTTCGACAGTAGTGGTCTGTGTGTTCCAAGAGTTTAAAGAATCCACTGCAGTGTCACAATAGTCCCCATGTCAAAGGCTTTAGGAATTTGTACTTTTCTGCCCAAGGTCAGCTACACACAGTAAATATGCAATTGTGTAGGAGTGAGAAGTAGAGGAAAGTAATTTACATTTGTTGCCCAATATGTAGTTCTTCCCACATCAATTTAATAAGCCAAATTCTCACTGTAATCATACCCTATACTACTCCAATCAAATCAGAGTCTTCTAACTCTCCAACCCAAACAGGAGGGAAGTCAGGATTTCATGATCAGTGTAAAAAAATTACTGTATAATTGCAAATTAGAACCATAATCACCATGCTGGCCCCTGAGCCTTCTTCATCACCAGGCTGTGAACCAAAATGACTTCCTGTAAATGTATCTGCCAGAGAAGAGATCTAAAGAACTGACAGAGGGCTGCCTTGTGTACAGACTCAGCTGGGAGAATAGAATAAAGAATATTCGGGAGAAAATGAAGAAGGAAAAAAAACAGATATGTGTTGTGCAAACAGAGGTCCTAAAAGCACCAATATTCTTTCTGTAATGAGTTTGTTTTCAAATGTGGAAGTGACACGTGTACGTGGTTGGTTTCTTGGGGAAAGGGTTGCTTGTGTAATAAACATTCAATGGCTAAAAAAGGGAGAGGGTATATCATTGTAACAGGAGTGTCATTCAAACTGCTGCAAGAATGACACAGGCAGGGCAGTGGTGGCACACACCTTTAATCCCAGCACTCAGGAGGTAGAGGCAGGAGGATCTCTGTGAGTTAGAAGCCAGCCTGTTCTACAGAGCGAGTTCCAGGACAGCCAAGGCTATTACATGGAGAAATCCTGTCTCAATGCAAAACCCCAGACCAATGCAAAGAGATTCCAGCCACAACACTATACTAAGAGGATCCCAACCACTACCAAGCAGCAGCCAGGAAGTAGTCTCTCACCAGACTCCCAGATGGATTCCCCAGAAGTATTCACGATTCCTTAGGACTCCTTCCAAAAGTGCTGTAGGCACCAATCAGCATGCTTATATATCCCCTTTGGGCCTATATTCTTATTTTTGAAACGCAAGCTTATTCTGTAGAATTCTTTTCCTTATAATAAATATGTCTGCCTGCTATGGTCCGAATGTATTGCCCTGAAACTTGATGTGTTGGAAATTTAATCCCCAAATTCATATGTTGCTGAGATTTGGAAGGAAGGTCTTTGGGGAGGTAACTAGGATTAGAATCATGAAGGTAGATCCCTCAGAACACCTTTAGCAGCTTTATAAGAAGAGTTGGGGCAAGAAAAATGGTGGGGTGGGATAAGGGCACTTGCTGCAAATCAGAGGATGTGTGAAATGCTGAGCATGGCTGTACAGGCCTGAAACCCTGGTACCTGACTGGGAATAGTGGAGATAAAAAGATTGCTGGAGCTTCCTAGCCAACCAGTCTAGCCAAAAAAGTAAGAGACCCTGCCTTTAAAGATATAAGGCAGAGCACAACAGACAAGGATGCCAGGTGTCCTCCTGTAGCCTCTACACATCCAGATGGAGGCACGAGAGCTTATATGTATACAAATGCATATAACACACACACACACACACACACACACACACACACACACTCAAAACAGACCTGGGATACACTGCTTACTGCCTCCCCTGTGATAACCTCTACCATGCATACTACGATGCAGCAAGACCAGATGCTGAGCAGAAGCCAGCACCCTGCTCTAGAATTCCCCAACTTCCAGAACTGAGAGGCAATTAACCTTTCAGTCTTTATAAATTACTTATTCTCAGGTATTCTGCTATAGGAACTGAAGACGAAGTAAACATTTAAAGCATCTTTGTTTATCTATACATATAGAAATCCCTCGTTTTAGGCTTTAGCAATGCTGCTCAAATAGCCCATAAACATGTGTTGTTCCAGAACCATTCCTTGGAGAGTATAAGAGACCAATTTGCATGAGAATACATATCAACTCTGCCTCTATCCATCTAGTTAACTTCAGCTGATAGTTGTCTAAGTCGGTTGTTTTTGTTTGGGTCCTTGTTTTGCCAGTAAGACTGTCTTGGAAAAGTGTTTGCCTTACATGTTGTTACTTTTGTGACAGACTACCTGACAATGACAACTACAAGGAAGAAAGGTTTGTTTGGGCTTGTGGATTTAGAGGGATTTCAGTCCACCATAGTGGAGAAGGCATAGCAGAATGATGATGACAACAGGTGGCAGAACTTCACATGGCACAAACCAGGAAGCACAGAATACAAGTTGAACCCAGATTGCATGTAAGATCCAACGTCCTATCTCTAGTGACCTACTCCTGCCAGCCATGCCCTGCCTCCTAAAGACTCCACAGTCTTCTACATAGGGCTATAAGCCAGGGGCTAAATTCTCAAAACACGAGCCTGTGGAGGATAGTCAAAACTTAAAGCATACAATTTATCTCCTAGTAGACCAGTAATTCAGAGTAGATTGCTTAGAGCAGTACAGGCATAGACTAGCATCATAACCTATTTTACCAGTCAACTCTTGAGAAACATTTATGTTCCTACAATAATGTTTTTGTATGCACATATCTTTGTGCACCTAGGGGAGCATTTCTGTAGAGTGGATTCTTAGGAGTGAAATCAAGGGTTACACAAATCATTTTAAAAGCTAATCATAATGGTGACAGATATTCAGGACTAACTTCTAAGATATCACACACACAAACATACTCACACACACACTTGTCACATCATATTGAAAAAATTGAAGACTAAGCACAGATTCAAAATAAACTAACATTTGTAAAAAGTGACTGGGTATCAGTGGCTCAATGGTCTGGATGTAAGACCTTAGTACTATGGAATAATTCTTTTGTACACTCTGAAGATTTGTCACTGTGTTTGGTTTAATAAAGAAACTGACTGGTCAATAGCTGAACAGGATAAAATTAGGTGGGAAAGCCAAACTAAGAATGCTGGGAAGAAGGGCAGGATCAGAGGAGTCGCCAGCAGATGCAAGATGGGCAAGCTGTACTAAGAAAAAGTACCAAGCTAAAGGCAAAGCATAGGTAAGATATGGGTTTAGTGAAAAATGTAAGAGTTAGCTAGTAACAAGCCTGAGCTATTGACTGAGCATTTGTAATTTATATTAAGTCTCCAAGTCAGTTATTTGGCTAGAGACTGCTTGTTATTTGGAAGCAAGTGGTCAGGACAGGAAAACTCCACTTACAAATGATGCCCATCATCTAGTGTAGATCCATATAAGACCTGAAAAAGATTTAAAAAGGTTCTAAACATACAAGAATGGAGCTAAACCTGGCTTCCCAGTCTCTAAAACCCACCTATAGGAATAGATGAAATAGCTGTCTCTCCTATCAGTATAACATGGAACATCCTAGGGTCCAGCCCACAGGAAATTTAAGTCTTGTTTTTGTGAACATTGTTAGGCATCCTGTGTAGATTTGTGGGGGAGACTCTGGATCCCACACACCTCTGGAGCTTGCTTTAAATTACTCCATGGAAGAAAAAAATTTCATTAGACAAGTATATCTTAAGAAAATGGATAATTCCTCTATAATGTAGAAGATTTCAGTGACAATGAACGCTTAGGAGAGAAAATAAAGAACAAAAAGGAATTGGGGCACATGAGGGGCTCAGAGGGTAGAGAAGAAAAGACTGGGGATGTGTCTCTGTGGTACAGTGCTAGCTTAGCATATACAAGGCTCTGGGTTTGAGCCTCAGTACCTTAAAAGACCAAAACCATAAAGATCAGGGATATGTACTTCGTAGACGGGTAATTTTTCAACAAAAGTTCAAAGTGCCAGGGAGGAGTAAGTAGAGCCCACACACACTTGAGATGGTTCCATGAGGGCTATAAAACATCCACTGGGTTTTGCAACCTGGAAGCCACAAGGACCTCAGTGAGTGTCACTTGAGAATAGCAGTGGCAAAAGACTGTGGTGTCTTGAGCTTTCAGGAAGTGAAGGGAGAAAGTGGAGCTATTGAAGGTGTATAGCCCAGACAGACTTCAGTGGGAAGGCAGAGAAGAAAGAGGAGAAAAGATGGCGGCTGACAAAGGAGCATGTGCCTGGAGAGGTAGGTCCTCAAGGCTACAAACAGCACATGTGGTATCACATGCAGCAACTGACGACAACGTGAGCACTGCACAGCATGGTTAAGGGGAAAGGTGTATTGTACATACGAGAGAGAGAACAACCAGAGGCATCTGCAAAGAGCCGAGAGTGGAGAGAGAAAGAAGTAGACTGGATATGGCCAGCAAACTGGACCTGGCCTTGAGAGCAACAGGAGCGGGGATGGGGACAGGGAGGGAGGGAGCAGAGGAGGGAGGAAACAGAGAGGGAAAGAGAGAGAGAGTGTGTGAGCATATTGAAAACAGCAGGGCAATAAAGAGAAAATTGTTGTGGGGAGGGAAGCCAGTGAGCTGGAGGGGAGGAGGGGAGAAGGGCTAGGATACTAGTTTGAAATGAGTAACAGGTACTTGTAATACTGAGAGAGCCTGGAATCCAACATGGGCTTTGGTATGCTAATAGGCACCACAGGTAGCCATTTGTCTCTTCTGCCAGTGATAAGGGAAAATGACTCCTTTGGGTAGAGGGGAACTGACTTCACAAGTCTCTGGGGAATGCTGGATTTTATGTTACCACCAGCAATTCTCCAGTTAGTCCAGGGCTGCCTTTTGGAGTTTGGGAGATCAAAGTTTCCTTTGGACCTGCCAGCAGGCACCTGTAATCCCAGCATGTGGGAGATGGAGGTAGGAAGGCTAGTAGTTTGAGATCATTTACAGCCAACACAGCAAATCTAAGGTCATGAGCACATGAAACCCTATCTCAAGAAAACCAGGAGGAAGGCCCACAAGACAGCTAAGCAGGTAAAGGCACCTGCCACCTGCCAACTACAGTTTGATCCCTGGGCCCCCTGTGGTTGAAGTTGGGAACCGACTCCTGCAAGTTCTCTGACTTCAACACACATTTGTCAGGCACCTTGGTGAACACCACACACACGCACATATGCACACACACACACCAAATAAACAATTTAAAATGGGGGGGGGGGAGAAGGGTGAGGAAGAGATGAAGAGGAAGCTGAAAAGAGAAAGGGGTATCTAGTTTTCTCTATCAGCCTTTACTGAATCGTGGCTCCCTGGATTTTACATAAATTATCCATGGTAATAGGACTCTGTGCCCATACTGTTTGCAAAATGTGTGCTTTGGGTATGATAATAACAATAGCCACCACTTATGGAGAGCACATTTATGCAAAGCTAAGGGCTTTACATAAATTATCTCATTGAATCCTCACAACAACCCTGCCAGGTAGACCTCATTATTTTCTTCAATTTGGAAATGATGAAACCTGAGACACAGACTGCTTAATTAGCCCACTCCAGGTCATCTAGCAAGTAAGTGACAGTGCCAAGAGTCAAAACCCAGGTTCATCCTGTCCAACACCTGTGCTCTTAACTATTAAAACTGGAGTCCCACAAGTCATCAGGATCATGAGGAAAGTTTTCAAAAATGCAAATCCCCTGTCCCACACAAGGCTTACTGACTTTTTTTTCCAAATGAAAACTGAAACCCAAAGTCTATAAGCTCCATGGGGCATTACTAAATTCGTAGAAGTATTCTCAGGGAAACTATTCGTTCCTTGAGGGATCTCTCACTGGTCATCACCCATGTTGGGATTCATCCGTTTAACTGATGATAAATAAGAAAGCTTAGAATGTTCCAGGGGAAGAAGCTTCCAAAGGCCTTAAGGAAACCTAGTAGGTGAGAATGGATGCCAGGCTGTATACTAAGCTAGTTCCCCAGGCAAGGCTTCTCTCCTTTGTGAGTAGCAACTGAAAATATCCCAGTTGCTGGCCTAGGCTCTACCTCGACTCTAATGTTAGGAATAAAGCCTAATGGGTTGGGACTACAGGTGGTAGGTCCCCAGTCACGTGGCGCTGTACACGTGGCTCACTGAAAGTCTTATTGAAGGTGAGGTAAGAAAATAAGGGAGGGAAAAAGAAGTAAAGAGACATGGAGACAGAGAAAGGACTAAAGAGAAGAGGGAGGGGAAAGAGACAGGAAACGTGCTGTCTACCCCTTCAGGGGAATGGGGGGGGGACACGGAAGTGGGTGGAGTCTTTCTTTTATAGGGCCAGGGTATGTACATCTGACATGCGCAGGTAGATGAGACGTGGGGCCGGTCTTACCTGATTACAACACTAACAATTATTCTAAGATTCTAAAATGGGCATAAATGTGCCTACCTGTGAGGACTCTAAAGATGAAAGTGAGATCCTGCACCAATTATGTGTAGATTTGCCTACCTACAGCAAAACAAAGTAACAATGGCTTAGTAAACAGTGACTAACATAAATTTTTCTCTCAGGTTCAAGTCCAAAAAAGAAGGTAGTCTTGAACCAGCAGGAGACCCCTAATCATTAGACAGTAGGACTTGCCTTTGTCTGTCCTCCCTCCCTTCTATCATTAATACAAAGCCTCTTGGAACAAAATGGCTACAGAAGCTACAGTCATTGAATACAGTTCTGAGTAAGAAAAATGAGGGTGTATATCCCAGCCGAGTCGGATTCCATTAAGATTTTTCAGAAGGTCCTTAAAACACTATCTTCTTCTTCTGCCTTGGCCAGAACTTCATCAAGGGTTATACCTAGAAACCAAACTCCCTTAGCTCAGCATCATTGCCTCCTCAGAAGGAAAGGAGTGTTTTCTTCAGACAGACCCTAGAGACGGAGTCAGGTTACCACATTGGTTCTATTTTACCACCAGAATATTTCTGTTACAATAAGGAATACAGACGTAGCTAAGTTGATAAACTGTATACTTTGCAAGCAAGAGGACTTGAGTTTGATTCCCACACAGTGATCTGAGAGACTCAGTCAGTCCTGTGCATCTGGCATCTGGTAAAAGCTTAATAAGTGATAGTTGCCAGATAAGTGAATGGCTCACTCGGAATTACAGTTCATCATTCATTCAAAGATTTCTAGGAAGCCAACTCTACTCCAGGCTCTGTGCTAGACACTGCAGATGTTACAGGAAAGCATGGCAGGTAAGTCTTTGCCCCACCATGTTAGTCAACATTCCATCACTGTAACAAAAAGCAAACAAAAAACCCTGAAGGAAACAATTTAAATGGGGAAAAGTTTATTTTGACTCAAAGTGTCCAACTATTTATTACACCCTCACTTGGCTTTCATTTCTCAGCTGTAGTAAGGTGAAGGATCATGGCAGAGAGGATGAGGTAGAAACCAATTCCCATGGCATGGGTTTTCCTTTTCTCATACTTTTACCCAGACCCTGGGAAAGGAGTGTATAAAGGATACAGTTGAAAAATATAGATGTACACAGGAAACAGTTTTGAACCTGTAAAAGCTAACTTTCCTAGTTCTTGCTCATTTATGCTATTAAAATGTTGGTCTCATAAAAGAATGAACTAAAATGGTGGTCACTAGAGAACAGCAGAGGCAGGTGGGGAGCGGGGATGGTCAGAAGTTATGTAAGAGATTCAAAAGTACTTCAAGGAGGAGACATGGACAACTGGTTGACCTCGTTGCTCAACTACTGCAGGTGGAGACAGAGTCTTAAGAAATAGCTTTAATGAAGTCATCGATGCCTTTGTGTCATTGGACCCATATGAAAAAATTCCTCTCTCATCTCGTCAGGAAAAATTTGGATTCTTTTGATTTATTACTTCATCTATAATAATATCTGCAAATTTGTAACCATTGACATTTGCCTCTTTGGCTGCTCAAGATTGGAAACAAACATGAGCTGGCATAGATCTCTTTGAGCTAATGCCAAGCTGTAGTAATTTCTCCTTGCTCTCTGCTTTTGCCAGTTCTTTAGGTTTTTATCTTATTCTTATGTATATTCCATGCTTTTATAATTCCTATCAAAGCACCAGTGGATCGAGGTGGAGTTCTCACACATAAACTTCTTGTTAAATGCTAATGTCTTGCAGACATGCGCCATCTAGTGGTTATAAAAACAACTGCCAGGATAGAAACGGTTTTTTTTCCTGCTTTGCTGGGTAAGTTCAATGTCTGGATAAGGAAATGTGGAGTGTGGCTAGCCAGCTGGCTGTGGTGTTTTTACACTACCTGGATAGAAAGTGTGTATAGGTAAGAAGACTTCCTAGTTTGGGTAGTCATGGACGCTTGTGTGCCTAAGGCATATGAGCTAGACTGGCAGCCCCAGAACCTTCTAGCTCAAAAACCTTGAAAGTTGCACACCTATTGCCCCAGTCTTTAGAAACTTATGGCTCTTAGGTAGACAAGTTGGAGGCTTACTGATCTGGGCTCTAGCCACTTGGCAGCTATTGTAAACCTTGGCTTCCAACGGCAGTGAACAGAATGGTAGTGCCTGATAGTTACAGCACTTGGATGGGCCATGAGTGTTGGGAGTCTCAGCCCCCACAGTAGCTAGTGTTAGAGCTATCCAGCCATCGGTGTCAGTACCCTTAGCTCATAAAGGCTGGCAGTTCCCTGAAACTCTTCTATCAACCAGAGCCCACAGCTTCTCTCTTACTGTCCCTTCCATCGTTCCCAATCATTTTGTTGCCTCTGCCGCCATAATTCCCTCCCCTCCCACACTCTAGAACTCTCTAGCTTCTCTCTCCCTGCTACTGTTGTTGCCACTGCCACCATGACCACAATAACCATCATCACCTGCTTTTGCCACTGCCACTGCCTATGTCAAAGTTACCACTTCCAAGGCCTTCCCATCACTTTTTACCAGTTTGGCCCACTAGAAGAATAAAGCTCAATGTCAGCAAGAGCCTGGGAGATTGTATAGGTGGTGATATGAGGGTCTGAGTTTAATCGCCAGTACCCACTGGGGGGAAAAATAGTTCTATTGTCATTCACTCATAATTCCAGTGCTAAGGACAGAGGCAGGTAGATCCCTGGGCTTACTGGACAGCCAGCTTAATCAAATAGGTGAATTCCAGGTCAGTGAGAGGCTGAGTCTCAAAAAGATTCTGTAAATGGAGGTTTTTCTCCTGGTTGCCAGTTCCTGAATAAACACCTGGAGGCTTAACATTAATTATAATTGTTTGACCAATGACTCAGACGTATTACTAACTAGCTCTCAAAATTAAATCAACCCATTTCTATTATTGTATATTTTTTACCACAAGACTTGTGACGTCACATCTTGCTTCCCTGGCAGCTACATGGCATCTCCCCAACTCTGCCTTCTTTCTCTCCATGACTCTGTATTTTCTGCCTAGCTCTATTCTGCCTGGCCATTGGCCAAATCGGTTTTATTCATCAACCAATAAAAGCAACACATAGTTGCAGCATACGAAAGTGATGGGAGCATCCCATATCAAGAATGCTGAGGAATGACATCAAAATTGATTCCTGATCTCCACATGCACACATTCAGACATGAACATGTACACACACACACACACACACACACACACACACACACACACACACGTCATTTAGTGGGCCTAATGTTCCAACACAAAGAGCAGTACAAGAGACTGTCGCTCCAGCTGTCTCCCATAGTGACTGGAGCAGCCTGCAAAGATAATCAGAAAGGAGCGGGTGCCAAAGGTGTCCATATCAATCACAGCACTGTCCTTCGAGGACTGCAAACACGTGCCTTTGTTTGTATGAAGGACTGACATGATGAATGCAAACACCCTTGCCACACCTCCTCTGACTATCTGAGTCGGCTGTTCAGCTCATTTTAAAACAAGACTTACTTATTGTAAGAATAAGTACTCTATCTGCATGTACAACTTTATGCCAGAAGAGGGCATCAGATCCCACTAAAGATGATTGTAAGCCACCATCTAAGTGCTGGGAATTGAACTCAGGACCTCTGGAAGAGCAGCCAGTGCTATTAATTGCTGAGTCATCTCTCCAGCCCCCAACAGATCAATTTTTAAGTCAATATAAAGACTCTCCCATGGTACCCTCTGGTGATAAACATAAGGTCCATCAAAAGGCTTCTATCTGATGACCTTTGACCTTTATTATTAGTGGAGAAGGCTGAACTGGTTGGTGACCCGAAGAGGAGACAGTGGGGCAGCTGGAGACTGCAGAAGTGGTAAAGGTAGGAGTGGCAGAGATGAGGGGGTAGGTTAGGAGTTTTGGAGAGCTGCTCAAGGTGGAAACAATGACGATGAAGTTGAAAACTTCCACGGCAACCAAAGGCATAATCAGTACAGAGCTGCGTTGGCAGAAGCATTGAGCTGGGGCCAAGAGCCAGCCCAGAGGGAAGAGTGCCTGCTACAGGCCTCCATGATGGTGCAAGCTTGTAATATCAGAACTCAGGGGTTAGAGTCAGGAGGGCCAGAAATTCAGTATCATCTTCACCTATGTAGTGAGTTCAAAGCCTGTTTGGAATACATAAGACTTTGTCTCAAAAAAAAAAAAAAAGTAGAAGGTGCTAATTGACTAGAGAGAAAAACTGCAAGCCCTAATCACTAGACGAGCTGGGAGCTGCCCGCCCTTAAGAACCAAGGCTGGGGGTTGGAGAGGTGGCTCAGTGGTTAAGAGCCATCTCTCGATAAATAATAAATAATATTGCACATATATATATACATATACATATATATATAGAACCAAGGCTGAAGAACTATGACATTAACAATTGTCATCTGGGAGTCCCAACACCCAGGACCCAGTTAGGAGCTGGAGCACCAACAGGCACTGCCTATTGTTTTTGCTCACTGCTGTCAGAAATAAGGATTACAATAGATGCCAAGTGTTAGGGTTGCTGGTGGTTAAAGCCAAGAGCCAGACATCTGGCTTCCAGAGCCTAAAGCATTAGTCCCCTAGCTCTCAGGACTTGGAGCTATGAAATTCTTGGCTCTGCCAGATTGAACCCTGGGCCTCAGGCACTGGAAGAGTTTCTATGCACACACTCACAACTCCTAAGTGAAGTGAAGGAGCCTGGCCAGCTGACTGGTAACAAGAGACCAGGAATGCTTTTTCTGTGCTTTGTCCATGAACTGAGGATTAAAGGGAATCTAGGCACTGTCAAGGAGCAAGTGACTGATGATTGCTAGAGCATGAAGGAGCAGACAAAATACAGTGAAGAGCTGCGAGTGAGGAAGACAGTGTCGGTGCCAGGGCTAAGAGAAAGGTGTCAGCACGTGCAAACAATGAAAACAGGCCAGATTCGGGCAATGATCACCTGAAAGTTGTTTAGAAAATTCCTTCCCTAGCATGTTGTAAACTGTGTCTACTCCTCCTCCTGGGGTCCCAACAACAAACCAAAGTGTGATCCCATCGAAGTTCATCCTGAGAACCAATGAGTGAACTGGGATTACTTACAGAGATTAAGTGAGGGGTTACAGGGCAGGACTGAGAGTGAGCCCAGAGCATCCGGCCCTGGAAGATCTGCACCTAGCATGGGTGACGGCTCCCTAGTAGTTGCAGGGATGAAGTTCCCTTCCATTAGCTCTAGCAACTCCCCAGATTCAAGGTCAAGTGCAATTAGGGCAGAATTGCATACAACAAAGTGGAAATGGTAGCTAGAAATAAAGAGTTCAGTGGTCCTACTTCTCTTTCTACGAAGGAATGTTGACCGCTATAGTGATCTGATGCAAGCAGGCACACCGGATATGATGAATATGACAGCTGTTTTGTTCAGAGGACAGCACACAAACACATCTGTTTAATTTTAATATGATTTCTTTGTGAGTGTGACCAAGTAAAATTTAAATATCAACAATATTTTCTTGTATTTTAAATTTTAAAATATTTGAATTTAATTTAAAACAATTTTTAAGCTGGGTGGTGGTAGCTCACAACTTTAATCCTGGCACTAGGGAGGCAGAGGCAGGTGGATCTCTGAGTTCAAAGCCAGTCTGGTCTACCGAATGAGTTCCAGGATAGCCATGGCGTTACACAGAGAAACCATGTCTCAAAAATTTTTTTAAATAATAACTACTTGAAGGAGCTGAGAGGCTAATATCTTCATTTTACTCTCAAGAAAACAGGAGTTTCTAAGCAATGAGCCCCTTATTCAAGGTCACACAGTCTGTCAGACACAGGTCTGGGATGACTCTGTGTGAATTCTCTTCCCACAGCACCATGTTGCCCCTAATCATAAGTAGCAGGTGTTCATTTGGGCTTTCATTTTACACACAAGATTTCAAAATAAATCATATCATCACATAAAACCGCGAGGAATTACTCACTGCCTCTGCAGCTGTCCCTTCACACACAATCCCAAAATGTCAAAATTGAAGAGATGGTTATGGAGCCCTGGTTTCATTAAACTTCACTGACTGGCTAAAATTCATAAGTTCAAAATGTGCAGGAAAGATTCTAGAAGCCAATTGTAGTAAATGAGAGGACTTCTGCCTATGAAATAGGAAAGATAAATTCACTTATCTGCCATGTTAACCCAGCAATTTCTCTGGGCCAGGGTCCAGGTAGGATGGTAGAGCAGCAATCAGCACAATTCACTGGCCATCTTCTGAGCCACATACATTCCGAGAATGCTTGTGGGCGGGTGGGGGGGGCTTTTGAAGACTGAGCCACAGGTCTGTATTCTCCAGTTCAAAGTCTTAGGGACACCCAAGGTCAGAAACTACTGAGGGAATTAGAGATACTGACATAGTCGGAACTTTAGACCTTCCCACACAAGGCAGCATAGGGACAGAACCCATCAGTCATCTCAGAGGGTTCTAGTGAACAGCACTGCCCTTTCCAGGGCGTTCTGCTTCTTCAGGTTCTATCAGACATTCCAGGTCTTTCAACATTCAGACAGAAACAGAGACTGATAAGAATCGCCGATTTTCGGAAGGGACGAAGCTGCTACATAACAATTGTTCTAGGATTTATGTCCTCTGAGGTCCAAATGGCACAAAGACTGACAGCATCTGGAATCCAGTCTTTAAACTTCAGATTTCTGTTCTGGATAACGATGTCAAAATGAAAGCAAGAGGAACACAGGGAACGTTTTAAGATTTAACTGTGGTGCTCAAGTGGACCTCCAATGAGTCCTGTCTCATGTTCCCAATTAGTAGGCAGTATTTGGGCACACAAGGGGACGCCAATTTTCTGTCCAGCAAAAAGAAGCTAAGCCTACCATCACTGTGTGATCATGAATTACATGAGACAGTATCTGACTCAGGGTAAGAATAAATTTTATGCTCATCTCTTTTCACCCGTTTGCTTTTCTTTCTTGATTTGTGTTCCCCAAAATTGAGCTCAAGTCCTAAACATGATGCACAAGCAATCTACCACTGAGATCCACTGCCAAGCCCACCTCCTTGCCCCTTAAGACGTTCATTTTCACTCTGCTGTGGATAGATACCACAAGTCACCTTCTCAATGAGTGCCAGGCAAAAGATGTGGCTAACCTTTCCACTCTTTCTCTCAATGGATATTTGTTGCAAAAATTCCAACTGTCTGACCTGTGTTCTGCATCACACAGAGATTGAAAAACAAGTCCTTGAAATGAGTCATTATATAGCAGAAGGATGATGAGTTAATTGAGAAGTCACAGGGGAGGTGACGGTTCAGCCAAGACATAAAGAGTGCATGGAAATAAGCGTGCATAGCAAACACAGAGGGGAGGACTTGCCCATTGCAGATTTAAAAGGCACAAGCCAAGGAGTCCGAAATAAAATATGTAAAGGACACTGCGCCTCAAAAAACAGTAAAATGGTTGTGGTAGAGAGTGTTTTGTTAGACAAAGTTTTGCAAATATTTGAAAACAGTTTAAAATGAAGGAGGATTTGCTTTGGCTCACTGTTTCAGAGATTTCCAGTCCATGGCCATCTGATTCTGGGCTGTGGTGAAGCAGAGCATCATGGGGGAAGGCATGGTGAGACACAGCTGTTTGCCTCGTGGTGTCTGAGAAGCAGAGAGACATAGAGGAGGAGTTGGAGGTAAGATATAACCCCAGAGAACTTACCCCTGTAATCCTTTCTCAACTCAGACCTCACCTGCCAGTTTCTACCACATCTCAGTAATGTTGCATTATTAGAGGATTAAACCACTGGTTAGTCAGAGCTCTGAGGATGCAGTAACTTCCTCCAATCCTATAAACTGGGAAACAAGTCTTTAACAGATGAGTCTTCTGGGGATACTTCACATTGGAACTCTAACAGTCACCATGTGTGAGTAATGAAAATGTTTCTGAATAGTTTAGAAGAGGCAATATACCAGGTACTTTTTCATTGCTGTGTCAAAATACTGGACAAACACAACTTAAGGAAGGGAAGGTTTGTTTGGGCCTATGGTTTGAGGGTGCAGTCCATAGTGGCAGGGAAGGCACAGGGGCAAGAGCTGGTCATACTGCATCCACAGTCTAGAAGCAGACAGACATGAATGCTGGTGTTCACCTTGCTTTTCCTTTGGATGCAGTTCAGGACCACAGCCACCTACTTGGTGCAGTCCACATGAAGGGTGGAGATTTCCAGCTCAGTTAGCCCAGTTAGAAACTCCCTTACAGACATGTCCAGAGGTCTGTTCTGTAGGTCAGACTGTCAGGTTGGAAATCAGCATTACCCATCTCAAGGCAGGGGTGAAGGAAGGAAAGGCAGTTTCTGCTTATCCTACTCTTTCCCTACTCATTGCTTCAGCTGTTCTGGTGGGAGATCCACCTGAGGCCCTGACACCCATATACCCAAAGAGTCTGGGATGATTAGGTGGAAACCCACTTCTCTCTCCCCAGACTCAGAAAACCTGCCGAACAGAGCCCCTCCCCTTAGGAAGCCGCCAAGAGTTAGTGCCTCCCCAGGGCTGCCCAAGACCACACCTATAGGCTACTTAACACCTGGCCACCATATTTGCCATGTGATTCCTCCTCTGCCCCTTGGGTTTATTAATTCAATTTGATTGACGTATTACATCAACAGCAGCAGATACTCATTAACGGGGGATTCAAAACTTATCACCAGCCTCAAGGGATTTCTTTGAGTCAAAGCAAAATATCAAACTCTTTACTGCCTCAGGTTACCCTTGTGATCCTTTTGCCAGGACGACTCCTTTGTTGTGTTGGAAGAATTTCCATTCTCTTAGCCTTCAAGCCTCAGATCAAGTAATGCACCCCCCCCATTTATCAGTCTAATGCATGTCTTCCATTATTCTCTTCTAAAGCACCCTGTTTCTTATCATACTTAAATGTTTATGATTTGTGTATGTGGTATCTGACTTCTCTATTAGACTGTAAATTCCATGTGGACGGGGCCATTCAACACTGTCCCAGGCACCTCCACAAGGCCAGACACAATGCTTACATTTTTAATAAATACTTGATAAATGAACCAGTATAGCTAGGATGATCAAGGCTCAAAATAGCAAGGTGCCGGCCACCATGATGAGAGAAGACAGCTCCTCGGGGCAGTTATGAGACCGAATTAGTTATGAGTTCTAACTGTACTTCTGTCCAGTTTGGGCAGGTACACAACTCTTCATTCATCACACCCTGAGTCTTCCCTCAGTAAATTGAGAACCACAGGGCTGCAGCTTGGTAGTGCAAAGGTCTTCCAAGTCTAGAGGCTGGGGACGCTGCCTGTACCAGGCTACATGGAAGGCGAGATACCTCTTCTACAGAGCGGGAGTAAAGGCCTCCTGCAATTCTATGCTTTAAAAGGACCTAACCCCCATCCCCCATGTGCACATCACCATAGTTCTTTATAACTTCTGAAAGCTTCCCAAGAGCAGCAGGTATTGGGGAGTAATTTAGGGTCATTATTTGCTCGTTTCACATAGTTTTCCCATTTCTCTGCAAGTCTCTCTACAAGGTGATTACTAACTCAAACCTGGGAACGCTCAGAAAGCTAAATGGAATGAAAACTATTTCTGTGGGACAGCCTGCTCTAGGATCTGCAGATGTTCCCTCACAGCGTCATCTGGTGGAAGGAAGGAACCGATGTGGACAGCCCGGGTCTACAGTTCTTTTCCATTAACGTTAGCTCACGCCCCTTGCAGCAAAGACACTTGGGGCGCTACAGAACTACAAGCTAAAGTTACTACATTTCCCAGAGGACCTGGAGGCCAGCTGGTTCTAAACAAAGCTTCCGGCTGGCCTCAGCCTCAAAAGTGAGATGCTTTAATTAAAACAAACAAACAAAAAAAAACAAAAACAAAAACAAAAAAACTTTACTGTTCTTCGCAGCTTATGGAACCCCCAAGTGCTCCCGGTAAACTGCACACTGCACCCATCAGAGGAAGTAGGAGCCGTGAGGCCCTCTGGGAAATGTAGTTTTCAAGACGATTTCTAGAAGCAGGCGGACGAGCTTTTAGCCTGTTGACTGTGGGTTTGCCTGAGTCACATGGTCTCCGCAGTCAGCTGTTAACTGAGTGTCACCGGATTGCTCATCCTAGGTTCTGAGTAAATAGCATCCAACACTGCCTAGACTGGACTTCTAGATTTGCCTCCTCTGCTTCTCTGCCACTTCATATTTGCATATTCTCGCTAGTCCGGACTCCCCACATTTAACAGACACTATAGGACCTTATGCTGTTGTAACAGCTGCTGCCTATGCAGCAGCTATGGAGACGTTCAAACTTCTTCGTTACGTAAGTGAAGAAGCTTTTAATGATGTTTCTGACCGCCTCATCTTTGGGGACTTTTTCACTACCTGGTCTCGAGAACTCCGTCAGTCTTCACCCTTGACCGTGATTCCGCAAAAGTTAAAGTCCTAGATCCATTACCTTTATCAGTTTCCTCTGATATTTTGCCCCGTAGCCCGCCTAGATCCCAAGAACCCATGCCTGTCTCAATACTTTCCGTAA
The DNA here is from genome assembly GCF_017639785.1 of Mesocricetus auratus. Lineage (NCBI taxonomy): Eukaryota > Metazoa > Chordata > Mammalia > Rodentia > Cricetidae > Mesocricetus > Mesocricetus auratus. The sequence continues at coordinate 7,541,118 of NW_024429209.1, read as the reverse complement.
CTCCAAACACCTGGTTAGTACAATTACCTGATTTGAGTCAGCTAGGTTTTCCTGGAAGGAGAAACAGACATGTTGATAGCATTGAAGTCAATGTCAACGTCCCAGACCTCAGTGGGCAGGTAAATAACTTATATATCAGTAATTTTAAAACTCGGGGGGGGGGGAATGGGGAAAGAATAAATCACAGAAGAAGAAAAAGAACTAATCTATGAGAAGATGCCCATTCTTATTATGGTCAGGAAAAAATGCAAAGATACCATTCTAAATCCACCAGGTTGGTAAGATGTAGAAGTCAGGTTGGTGGTCACTGTGCTGGAAGGAAGGTAGGCAGATACAGAGTGTGCTGAAGGAAAACAGATACAGAGTGTGCTGCTGAGAGCCACAGCAGCACAGACTGTGAAAAGACAGTCTTCCATGCCTTCATCTCACCTTTCACGTTTGTCCTCGAAAGACGTGGACATGAAAGCCAGAACAAGGCAAGGTAGGGGAATATTCTAGACTGGAAACTTGGTGGGAAGATACAAATATTATTTATATTCAACAAGCATAACTGTAGAGAAAAGTAAGAAACAGCAAGAAAATCAGCAGATTCTAAAGTGGTATATTGAAATAGATGTGTTTGGGAGATGGGAGAGATAAAGCCTTTTCCAAAGCATTATGATAGAGAGTGGTTGTTTCTGATGAAAAACCAAGTACAGTCAATGTGTTCTCAGATTTCAAAAAAAAAAAATTAAAGCCAGAAACAAAAAATTTCCTTAAGAAGTGGCAGGTGTAAGATTACTTTCTGGAAATTGGTAAGTAATACAACTTCAAAATTTAATTTTGAAAAAGAAGTTTTTTGTTTGTTTGTTTCCTAGAGGGAAGAAAGAGATCCCCAACTGATAAGTTTGAGCACATCAGAATCTCCTACTGCACTGTCTCTGTAGAGACAGGCTCCCAAGCAGCATTGATCCCCTGGTTTAAACTGCACAGCCTGAAACTTCCCAGAAAGTATGCTGCCAAGCACTGGAGATCATGTAGGGAAAAGGGGCCAGTCAAAGAAACACACCCTGAGCAGAGCCAAAGAAACACACTTTGGTCCTGCAACCAGAACCAAAGAAATGTACCCTGACCCTGAACCCAGTGCCAAAGGAACACACTTTGTCCCTGGATTCTGAATCAGTGAAAGAAATGCACCCTGGCCCTAAAATTGCAGCCTAAAGGCTAAAAAGGACCAGAGAAAGAAACACACTTTGGCCCTGAAACCAGAGCCAAATCTGACCTTAATCCTGTGCAGAAAACTAACCAATCCTCCAGCAGAACTCTAACCAATCTGAGCTCAGCACTGAAATCGGACCAATTCCTACCCTGGAAAAGCTTCCCCGCCCCCAAGAATCCCTATATAAACCCTGTGTATGTTCAGCTTGGCTGGTCCAGCTGCTTCCTTCCAATAAACCCCTTCAATGAGCTTTGGGTGAAGATCTTATTTTGCGGCCACGGAATGGAGCAGAGCGAGCAGGGCTGTAACACTTGCCAAGGAAACCCTACATTGGCAGAGCGGAGTTGCAGGCTCTCCCCTCTCCTGGAGCAGAGCTGAACTGTAACAACTTCGCCTGAGAAACCTCCTACCTAGCATGAAAACTGCTACACTGGGTGAACATCCCCAGCTGGAAGACCCTGTCCTGCCAGAGCCGAGCTGATACACTGGGGAAGCCTTTTCCTGAGGCTGGGCTGTAAGCTGCTAAGCTTACTACAACCTGTGGTGGTCCTTGGCTCCGGAGCTCCAGGATACCTTTCCATCTGAGCTGTGTAACACTCAGTATTCTGTGACTCCCGAGTGCCAGAATACCTGACCCACTCCTGTTCCATCCCGATCTGCCCAAAACGCTTACAGATCAGATTATCTTGATTTTGTTCTTACAATGATAATGTTTTATTAATGTATATGTCTCATCCCCCTATAGCATGAGGTCCACTTATCATGCAAAAAAATTAAAGACTCAAATGACTTAAAGCATTTCTATATCATTTTTCTATACCAGGTGACATTTTATATAACACAGAAAACAGTTAAAGAGTTAATTACAAAAGGTATCACCTTGAAAGCAATCCTATTTATTGCCCTTCTACATGGAGCTGTATCATCTGATTCTAAATTTAAAGACAAGTTGTCCATGAACAGGAAATTACAACTACATTTGCCTGTGTCTCTGGGGAAAATGCACGCAGAGAATAGGTATATCTTTATATATACACGGCAATATCCGAAACAAACCAAAACAATTTTTGAATCCCACACAAAATTAATATTTTAGTAGTTGAGCTCAAGATTACCAAAGAGTAAGAAAATTTATACATCATAAAAAAATAAATCACATAAACATCAATTCTGAGTAAAATAGAATAATGCATCACAAGCCATTTTGTACACAATCAGTTGATTTTTTAAGTTGTCTCAATTCATTACATAACAATATTTTTATCAACTGAAAAATTAATCTAGAAAAACATTATATACAGTCCCATGTTCAAATTATTAGACTTGATCTAAATAAAAACCACTCTAAAATTGCAGTACAAGTTCCAAAACATTCAGGCTAGATTCTATATTTAGTTCACAGCAGACCAATTCATCAACCCACACTTGTCTGAGGACCATATTTTGAATAGTACAGAGATAAAGCATCTAAAAATGGAATTTTCAAGGAAGTATAGTACATATTACTCTTTGACTCAAACTTTCATTCGTTTTGTAGTATTGACTTTTACTGGAGTAATAATGATATATAGTTTAAAAGGTCAACTGTAATTGTAATTCTTTTTATTTTTAATACAGGGTTTCTCAAGACAGATGTATAGCCCTGGCTGTCTTGAAACTTGTTCTGTAAACCAGGCTGTCCTCAAACTCAGAGATGCACCTGCCTCTGCCTCCCAAGAGCTGCCACCACCTGGAGAATGATATGTATGTATGTATGTATGTATATATATATATATATATATATATATATATATGTATTCTCCTGTATTTCCTTACATTCCTGAACAATAAGAATATGAGACTGGGCTGGTTTAACCCCCAGAAACAGCTGACCAGACAAAGGTTAACTCTTGAATCCCAGGCATCAGCCTGGGAATCCAGCATGGGACTGATCAAGACCCCCTGAATCTGGGTGTCAGTGAGGAGGCCTAGGTAATCTATTGAGCCTTGGACAGCAGATCAGTGCCCATCCCAAGTATACACACGGACTCTGGACTCCCATAGAACAATGTGAGGTGCACTCTCACCCTGAACTCTTGGGGAAGGGTCTAGGCCCTGCCCTATATGAAATGACAGACTATGGACACCCCCATGGAGGGCCTCACCCTGGGGGAATGAGGGGATAACGGGGGGGGGATGGGGGAGGGCACGGGAGGAGGGGAGGGAAAGGGAGAGGGACCTCGAACTGACTTGTGAAGCAACCTTGTTTCTTATCTAAATTTAAAATGGAAAATAAAAAAATAATAATAAAAAAATAAAAAAAAAGAATATGAGATGTAGTGAGGCATGGTGGCACTCTCTTTTAATCTCAGCACTTAGGCAGAGGCAGGTGAATCTCTGAGTTCAAGGCTAACCTGGTCTACAGAATGAGTTCCATGACAGCCACAAAGAAACCCTGTCTCAAAAACAAAATAGAAATAAAATTAACCCAAGATGCAAACAATAAGAAATTGCAATCAGTTATCTTAAAATCGATGAGAGAGTATGGTCAAAGTATGCCATATACCTGTATGAAAAGGTTGTAAAGAAACTGATTGTGTAATTATTATAACCTAATAAAAACAATAAGAAGGCAAAGCATTACATCCATACTTAAGTTCTGTGCCTGCCCCTATTTCATTCCCTCCTGCCAAAAGGAAGCCACACCCTGAAGTGGGTGTATCTGTTCTACACATACATAGCTTTTTATAGTTTCACAAGAGTTGTCTACATTCTCAAGCATATATCTCATGTTTTAAGTCTTATAAAAAATGATGTCAAAGTCTTCAAAACTTTTAATATTAAACATTGTATTTTTTGTTTTAGTTTGTGTGTTTTGTCATTTTACTTTGAATCAAGGTGTTACTGTATAGCCCAGGATAGCTTCAAACTCACTACATAACTTAGGCTGGCCATGGAAATCCTCCTGCCTCACAGTGCTGGAATTACACTCCTGGATAAACATTATGTTTTGAGAACATTCACACAGCAGTAGTTCCAATTTCCTCTGTCCCACATATCTCACACTACATCTCACAGTATGAATACATTACAATTGATTTACCATTTTCTTATTGGTGGTCATTTGGGTTGTCTCTCTTTTTGCTATTACAGTGTCACAGTGAATGCAAATGTCTTATAAATTTCTCCATTAGCACATATTCAAGAACTATGCATATACCCATGTGTGGCATTTCTGAGTTAAGGGTCATATGCAACTTCATCTTTGGATATTTCTTACTAAGTAGCATGAATGTACTTCAGATCAGATTACCAATTTGCACTTACTTCTGCAGACCACAAGCATCCCCACTGGGCACTATGACCATCAATATTTGAGGTCAGATTTTAAAATTTTTTCTACACTATTGTAATACACAATACAGTGTTATCTTATTGTGTCTTGGTTTGCATTTTTTGATCACAGTAAGACTGAACATCTTTTCATAAATGCATTAGTCATTTTTATTTATTATGTGAATTACCTGCCTGTCTTCTGTTCATTTTTAAAATTTATATTGTTATGATTTTTTTTGAGACAAGGTTTCTCTATGTAGTCTTGGCTGACCTGGAACTCTGTAAACCAGGCTGCCTTCAACTCACAGAATCTACCTGCCTCTGTCTCCTGGGTGCTAGAATTAAAATAAAAGTGTATATCAACACACCTAGCTTCTACTGATTTTTAATCACTGATTTATGTTATTTGCATAATGTGGGTCTGAATTCTTTGTCAGTTAATTTTTATCCCCATTTATAGTTCTTGTTTACAGTTTCTTAATGTCTGTGTATAACCATTTTTATTTTAATAATATTTATTTCACTGTTTTTTAAGTTCTTTGTTTTTATTTCACATGCATTAGTGTTTTGACTGCATGTATGTCTGTTTGAGGGTGCTGGATCCCCTGGAAATGGAGTTACAGACAGTTATGAACTGTCTGTATGAGTTATGTGGGTGCTGGGAATTAAACCCCAATCCTCTGGAAGAGCAGCCAGTGCTTTTAATGGCTGAGCCATTACTGCATGAATTATGTTTTTTTTAATTTTATCAAATCATTGCTCTAACCAAAGAGTGTGACACCTATTACCTCCAAATATTTCCTTATATTCTTTCTAATAAGAGTTTCCTTATCAGGTTTTGGAATTCCACTTTAAAAAAAATTGAAATGAGAAAGTTTCAGTTTCACTTCATTTTTTCCTATATAAGTTATTTATCATGATCATTTTCAAATAGTTTGTTCTTTCCCCACTGTTTGCAGTACTGCTCAGTCATAGGTATCAGTTATACATCTCTGGTGTGTTCCTGGGTATACCAGTTGTCTAAGTCCATGTCTGTAATTTGATGCCATGCTGTCTTAATGAGCTTACCTGATCTGAGACATTTACATTGTAGAATTATCTTACTGAGTTCCCATAGAAACCGTAAAACTTCCATTGAGATTGCAGTAAACATCTATGTGTTCCTGTGGAGAAGTGACATATTTATGATACTGTATTTTCCTGTCGGTGTTCAGATGCATTTCTCTTTATTTGGGTCATCTTTAAGACTTGTCTATTACTTTGTGAAAGTTTTAAACATCTTTTGTTAGATTTACTGTAAGGTACTTTATCATTTCTTTCTTAGTGTTGCAAATGGCATCTTTAAATTTATATTTCATTTTTGTGACTAAACCATAGGAAAGCAATAGAATTATCTTCCTAAATTTTCATAGTAACTCTAAAAACATCTGCTTGTAAGTTATCTTGACTTGTTCTGTATAAATGTGTGTGTGATACTGAATAAAGCCCTCACCAGAGTTTTTCATATCCCATTGCAAATTGTGTGTGTATGTACATGTGCATGTGCAGGCCAGTGTTCAATGCCAGGTGTCTTCCTCAATGCTTTCCACCTTGTTTTCCAAGACAGGATGTCTCACTGAACCAAAAGTTCACCAAGTAGCTGGACTGGCTGGCTAGGAAACTCCAGCAACCTATGCATCTCTGCTCCCCATTACCACCACCAAAAGGGCTACCCACAGGTAGACTTTCATTTGATGCTCAGTTTTCAGTATGTCTCTATTTATCATTGTACCTAGGACCTCAAAATAACCATTATTGGACATCCTAGCCTCTCCCACTGTTAGGGAGGGTGGTCACGTGGCTGTGTAGGATACATGTGAAGATCCAGAAATCTTGCTGTTCCTCAAACAGGTGATAATGATAAAGCTCTCATTTCAGAGATATGAAATGAGACCCTGTATCAAGGAACCTGCTAGCCTCCATTCCTGTGCATCACCCTCCTTTTGAAGTTTAATCACCAACATTCTCTGTTCTTCCAAGTCAGTGACTATGAACTCTGGCATCCCAAATCTTCTAAATATCTGTTACCTGTCCCTGTACTATCAGCAATTCTTTTGTCTTTTATTCATTTAAGCTTTTTTTTAAATCTCTTTACTGTTTGTTGTTTTTAGTCTTTGAGGAAGAGGGAAAATTAATACAAACAATTCAATATCACTAGCCTACAGTACAGAGATGTAAGAAGTAGACAGGTAGCTTGGAGGGTGAAATAAGGTTCTCTAGAGTAGAAGAACTTATAGAATGACTATCTTTACTATTATTAATTAGACCTACTTAGGGCTACAGTCCACCTAAGCCAGCAATGGTGGGCTATGAATGGAAGGTTGAGAATTCAAAAGTCACTCTGTCCATAAGGCTGGATGTCTCAGGTAGTCTTCAGCAGACACTGGATTCTAAAGAAGTAGGCTCTAATGGCATTGAAGGAATGGACTTTCTAGCAAGTAAAGAGCAAGCAGGAAAAGAGCAAAAGCTTCCTTCCCCCATGTCCTTATATAGGCTTCCAGCAGAAGGTGTGGCCCATATTAAAACTGTGTCTTCTTGCCTCAAGATCCAGATCAAAGGCATGTGTCTTCCTGAAGGGTCTAGACCCTCATCTAGACCCCAGCTTTGGCAGCCATGACAGGCTGCAGAAAGGACTCAGCAAGACATAGGCCCCTGACTCAGCAGCATGTGCTGAGCCCCCTACCTTGCCCTAATAACTAGGAAGCAACTGCTAGATACCCTCCATGTGTCAAGGAACCAATTAGAAGTTATCTGGCAGGCTCTGGATGTGCTTTACTGATAATAGTGGAATGCAGGGCATAACAACTGCCCTGGGATGGCCTCTGGGCATAGCAATGTTTCTGCAGCTGCTGCTGACCAATCAACTCAGGACAGGTTGCCCAAGCCCGGAGGTACACCAATCCTAAGATTGTTGCTATGCAACTACTGGACCCCCAGAAACTCCTCTTGCTCCACCTCTAATATATGCCCTGCCCCACTACTGCTCAGGTCCCTCCTACTCAACCCACTCTATCGGACAGGCAAAGGACCTGAGTTAACTGGTAAATTAAAAAGGCTTTGCTTTTGCATTGAATCGGCTCTCTTGGTGGTTTGTGGGGTTCAGAGTCTGGTCACAACATCCCTACCTCAAAAGTCTGGACTAGGCCAGGTGGTGGTGGTGCAGGCCTTTAATCCCAGTGCTTGGGAGGCAGAGACAGATGGATCTCCATGAGTTCTAGGCCAGCCTGGTCTACAGAGTGAGTTCCGGGATAACCCAGGCTACACAGAGAAACCCTGTCTGGAAAATAACAAAAAAACAAAACAAAACAAAAGTCTGGACTAGAAGTGGATTCACCCATTTCAAACCAAGCAAAAATATTCTCTCACAGGGTGCCCTCCATTTCTGGATTGTAGTTCACCCTAGATGTGGTCAAGTCGACAGCCAAGAATAGCTATCACAGAGGAGAGAAGCATCAGAAACCGCATGATGTCTACAGGGCCTGTTAGATATTTGGAGCACCCTCTGGCTTTTAAGGCTTCTGTATTGCTGGATGGTTGCCTGGCATGGTTGGAATTTGGTTTTGTGGTTAATCAGGAGGAAGTGTGTGTGTGTGTGTGTGTGTGTGTGTGTGTGTGTGTGTGTGTGTGTGTGTGTGTGTGTGTGTCAGACCAGCAAAACATTTACAAAAAACAGCTGGGAGAGGCTATTGAGCTGGAGAAGGAAAGTCATCACATTCAGTTGGATGCATCCATCAGCAAAGCATCAATGGACTAAATATGGATGGAAGCCCCTCCCCTCACTCTCCTCCTTAGTGGAGTTAATTCTCAGAAAGGAAGGGAAGAAGACTCGGGAGGCACAGCTCAGCATGGCAGAGTTCACACTAGTGATTCCTCACTCGGAGTCAAGGAATCAGCACAGGCATCGTTCAAGCACATAAGGTCAAGTTCCTGAAGAGAATAGTTTATTTCTCATCTCCAGATCTCCCCTCCCCCACAAAAACCCAAGACTCTAGTAATGGCTACAGTCTCTGGCTTCTAGTATGGGTTATATCAACATAAATAAAAATTGTGTCTCCAATAAAACAGTTATCTTCCTTTTGTATCTTGTAAACAAAAGCTGAAATTCAACAGATAGCATAGTCATCCTCTATGCAGCCAGAGTTCTGAGATCTGGTGAGGCTTTCTCTCAAATAGCTAAGGAAACCCCTTTCTAGAAAGGAAGCCAAGCTGTTGTAGATCCTCTGCCCTCAGCATGAATGCTCCCCTTCTCATGTGAAGCCAAGCCATGCCCAAAAGGTCGGTGAAAGAAGGACCTGGAAGAATAGCTTTTGTTCTGGTGAGCCAGCAGCTGTCATGCAAAGGGATGGCTGCGGCATCTCTCCTGGAGTGCAGGAGCTCACATCAATAAGGACACTATTCTCCGAATTCACTCTGTGTTGTCGCTCCCCACAGCCAGCACCTGCAGCTCTTGGTATTATGCCTGACTATCTCTGTCCCCACAAGGGACGACTCTTAACAAATGGATGGCAAGCATGGAAGCCTGTAGCTCCAGCTCTTTTGCTGTGCCCCCAACTGTGGGGCAGTTTAAATGTCTCTCCAGAGTTCCCAGGAATGGCCAAACCAAGTGACCCTCAGGGAGACCTAATGTCATGCCCCTGTTTAGCCTCCTACCTCCCTAACTTCTCACCTAGCCAGACATCTTTCAACAAAATTTGGTTGGCTAAGGGAGCCACTTCTTAAATAATGTTTACATGAGGGCTGGGGATATAGTTTGCTGACTGAGTGTTTGTCTAGTGTGTGTGAGGTCCTTGGCTTAATCTCCAGGACTGCCAGGAAAAAATTAATGTAATTCTAAAAATAATGTTTGCATGAATCCCTTACTCAGAGGCTGCTACTGGAAAATCAGCTGAAGACAGCCTCCTGTTTCAGAATCCCTTCCTGGTTGTTCTCTACCAGAAGACTAGGGAGTGGAAAGCCTGAGTTCTGTGGATATCAACAGGGAGCCCCTGGAGTGAGTAAAGGGTAGAGACTCACATTGCCTCTGAAAACTAAATGCAGAGAAATGGGCCTCTGAAGGGAACCTGGAGAGAGGAAGTGGAGTGTCTGAGGAGATGAATGGCAGCAGGAAAGTTGGCTAAAGCACTAAGCCTTCAATACACTACTGCTCACGCAAACAGTGTGGGTGTGAGGTTGGGGCAAAGGGAATCTAATGAAAAGGCAGCCAGGGAGACTATGGTGCTGAAGAGAAGAGCACTGTGGAAAGCAAATGATCCTGAACCTGACCTCAGTGGCAGTGGGAGCAGGAGTTCTGAGCCAGAGAAGGCTAAGGATGATTTTGACCATTGAGAGTCCATATCACATACACACACACTACACACACACACCACACACACACACACACACACACAATTACACCATACAAACACACCACACACACACACACACAATCACACCATACAAACACACCACACACACACACCACACACACACACCACATACCACCACCACAAACACACACACATACACACAAATAATCACACCACACACATACACATGACAATGTAACTGAGAGACTAAAAAAAGAGTAAGACATGCCTGGAGCTCTGAATTTTCATAAAACGATAAACTTGGAATAATGATTGAAGAAGGTCTAAAACAGTCCCAGGCAAGCATCCCAAAGCGTATACAACACCAGAGCAGCTTTTCCCAGCCTGTGCCTATGAATGGACTTCTGCAGCAAACATGGAAGGAAGATCTTGGAACAAGCTAAGGCAATGCATTCCAAAACTGCAATGGGGGTGGGGATTACCACACCCATGACTCAAGTACGTGCTTCCTGTATCCTCAGCCCATGACAGACACAGGGCAGTACTAGGACTCCCTCCCCTTGTGGCAGTCCATGCTGATAGCTTTGACCTACCCTACCCTCCTCAAGCCTGCACCCCAAACCCAGCAGCCTCCTTTCCCTGTGTTCCCAGAGTCTCAACAATGGCTGTTCCAGGGCCACTGAGATGGAATTCAGACTAGGAACTGGAGGCTTGCTTCTGAACCCGATTGTGTGTCTGTGTAACTCTTGCTGCTTTTGAAATCTTTCTATCACAAAACTGAGTCTTCATAGGCTGCTGAGGGCCTGAGCCCTGTGCCTGGCTGTATCCTTGTTACAATGTCCCTGACTCTCCCTGAGCCCACCCCTGCCTCTTTCCTCCTCCCTGTCACAATTTCCCTGACTCTCCCTGAGCCCACCCCTGCTTCTTTCTTCCTCCTTCACTCTTTTCTGCCCTCATCAACTCCCCTTTTCCCTTTCTCCCTTCTCCTAGTCCTGGCCTCCTTGAATCAATCTGGCCTGTGTCTCCGAAGAAAGATGGCACAGTTCTCACAGTAACTGACACATCACCATGCAGTTTTTGCTGTTGAGTCCCTTCTATTTCTTTGCTATTAAAAATAACCATGCAGTGAACATTATTTTAGATCTTTATCTACATCTCTGAGTAATTCCTTCAGGCTGCTATACTCCCTAGAGATGGCATTTCAAAGACTTGTCATATATTTGCAAAAATCATTTTTACAAGAATGTTGAGCATGTAACAGGACTTCAAATTTATACCAACCCCAGGTGTAAAATGGGGTCGCATGTATTTCTCTGGAGTTCCTAAAAACATTCACACTCTGGAATATTCTGCAGATGTTTTATGCATAGAGGACATACCTAATCCTCTTTCTTACAAGTAAATATTTTAATTCATACATTGAGCTAGTTGATATGTTGAACTAATCATCATCAATTTATATCAAACATGTGCCAAGTGCTAGCAATAGCCTTGGACTAGATCCTGTTGATTTAAGCTCAACCTGGCTATTTTTAAATATCCAAATAAGTTGCAAGTTTTCAAATACCATGAGGCAGAATATGCTCAAAGATTATTCTAATACCCATGAACTCCCTTCCCAGACAATGCTAATCAACTTTTGACTCTTTTTCAGGCTACCTTCGGTCTCTCTTGGTAGAAACTGAACATTTTTCCAAAGCCTCAGACATCCTATAATGCTTAGTCATGGCTTTAAAGAAGGTGGATGGGTTTTCTCCAACTTCCTTCCTTAGGATGGGCCATGGTGCACATCCACATTCTTTTAACCCATTTGTAGCAGGTCCGGTGTGCAGCTTAGTTGGAAATATCCAAACATCAACATGAAAATACCAAGCATTTCCCATTTGCTGCACAATATGCTAACAGGTCTTGGTGGAAGTTGGTCAATAGTCACACTTTTTAAGCTACATTTGAGTATTGGGGGCTATTTTGAGATCCACAAAGAGGAATTTGAATAAAGGTCTTATCCTAGTTCGATTTTGTTGCTGGGATAAACACTCAGATAAAAAAAAGTTGTAGAGGAAATGGTTGATTTGGCTTATACTTCCATGTCACAACCACCATAAAGGGAAGTCCGGGCAGGAACTCAAGGCAGGAGCAGAGGCAGGAACCATGAAGTAATGATGCTTCTGGCTTACTTTGACTTGCTCATAGATTCATTCTTAGCTGTCTTTCATATAGGATCACTTGTATAGGGATGGTGCTGTCCACAGTGGATTGAACCCTCATTCATCAATAAACAAGACAGTCCCTCACAGACTTGCCCATAGACCAACCAATAGAGACACATTTTCAGTCAAGACTCTTTCAGGTGATTCTAGAATGTGTCAAGTTGACAGTCTTCCAGATTCTTGGAATCTCACTATCTATTTTGGATATAAGCATGCCAACCAAATAATTATAATACAGTATATTAAAGGCATTTCTGCAATTTCAGGATTGGCAAGTGTGGTGGGTATATGATGGAGCCAGAGGACAAATCCATTATGCAGTGAACAAGGACAAGAGACCTTATTAACTGTGTATCTGTCAGCTAAGCAGCACAACAAACTACATACTTGCAGATTTTTCACTCAAGTGAGTGGACGTTTTCTGGGTGTTGCCTTTGGTCTTCTCTAGGCTTAAATGAGCTTGAGTTTGACTGCAGACTATAGTTGTTTTGTTGATTTTTTTTCAAGTCTGTCCCATGCATTTGGAGCCTCCTTTGACCTGGATAAATAGTTATAACAGCAAGGAATAGGAAAAAGCAAGCAAGAGACCAAATCCAGCATGCAATCACATTGTAAACCTCCGAATGCATCATGTACACTCACATACCATTGACCAAAGTGTATTACATGATGAAAGCCAAAGTCAAGGTACAAAAATGGAATAGATATTTCGGGGCTGGAGATATGGCTCAGCAGTTAAAAGCACTGGCTGCTCTTCTGGAGGTTCCCGAGCTCAATTCCCAGAAACCACATGGTCGCTCACAACCATCTATAGTGGAATCTGATACATTCTTCTGTCATAAAGTTAACAGAGCACTCATACCTAAAATAAATATATAGATTAGACAGACAGACAGACAGACAGACAGACAGATGACATCTAGCTCTTGAGAGATAGAGTGAGAAGCGGTGGATATTTGCTGAATAGCAATCTTATCTACCACAATCTGGATCTTGAAGAACTGAGAAATGTTCTAGAGAGAAGTAGGAGGAACCAGTGGCCCAAGGAGAGAAACCACACCAAGAAAAGGTAAGGGCAAACAAGGGCATAAAGCCCACTGAAGAAGTTGTGGGTGCTTCAACTGGAGAAGCTCAGTGGGAGGCAGAGTGTGTGCAGGAAGCTGAGGTAGGGAAGAGAGACAAAAGCTGGTATCACAAGGCAGGAGTAAACCCGAAAGATGTAGATCAACAGATACAAGGTAAGAATCCTGCTCTCCTTGCTGGGTTTTTGGGATAATCATGCCTTGTCTCTTGGGCCATTAGTATCTGGTAATGGAAAAATGGATAAACAAACGAACGAACGAATGAATGAAACATTCCATCATCCCTCTGTGCTTTATAGACAACCCGTACTTTTACTCTGCCAACAAATTTTAAAAGCCATGCTAAAGGGCTGTGACAGTGGACTAGCACGTGAAAGCTTCTAAATTGAATCCTCAGTACTGCCCAAATAAAGAAACTAGTAAGAAAAGAAGGGCCCAAGAAGGTGGCTCAATCAGTAAAGGACTTGCCATGCAAACATGAGTTCCGAGTTTTGATACCCATGCATAAAAGTTGCAAATATGGCATGAATCCATAAACCCACTGCTGGGGTGGGGCTTGCTGGCCAGCCAGTATAGCCTAATCCATGAGCTCTAGATTCAGTGTGGAGAGCCTAACATTCACTTCTGCCCTCCACATGTACACATGTACATGAACCTAGAGAGAAACAGACACACACACACACACACAGACAAACACACACAGAGAGACACGCAGAGAAAGAGAGAGGGATAGAGAGAGAGAGAGAGAGAGAAGAGAAAAGGGGAGAGACAGACAGACACACATGGGGAGAAAGAGAGAGAGGGACAGACACACAGAGAAACATACACACATACACAGAGACAGAAACAGACACACACACACACACACACACACAAAAGCAGAGAGAGATGACATACTAACTCATATTCCTCATCATCTCTACTGCCCAAATGGATCTAGTAAATGGTTCTTGTACCCCAGAAGACTAAGAATCCTTTCCTCCCTGCCCTCCCAAAATTACTATAGTTTCTGAGAAAGGACATTTATTGAAAAACTGGTGGAAATAATGTGAATAGTCACTCTTTGGTCCCAGAATGGCCACTCTTCACTTTGATGTACTGCTATTCATATATTGCAATTATATGGAGTAATATATTCTGTCATAATTCACTGTTAAAGATGAGCTCAACAGCTAATCTACTACATCCTTTTTAACGACTGTACATTGTATGACTATATATGTTGTGGAATAGTATTTTAACTATGTAAAGATGTGTTACATTTGTTTATGCTGAGGAATATTACTTTAACTGTGTAAAGGTATGTTACATTTGTTTCACCTTGCCTGCCTAAGGCACCTGATTAGTCTTTAAAAAAAAAGAAGCTGAATGGCCAATGACTAGGTAGGAGAGGGATATGTGGGGCTGATGGGTAGAGAGAATAAGTAGGAGGAGAAATCTAGGCATGAGAGAGAAGAATGAGAGGAGAGAATGAGGGAGAAAGAGAACAAGATGCCTGGGGCCAGCCAGCCAGCTAGATGGAGTAGGACACACAGAAGAAAAGAAAGAAAAAAAGCCAGAGGTAAAACACAGATGAAGGTCAAGTTACTGCGGCGTGATGGAACAAGCACCAGGAGATAGTTTAACCATGGAGTTTATTTTTTAATTAATTAATTTTTGTTTTGATTGTTCTAGGTAGGCATCAGCTCTACTTTTTCTAGCTCCATTTATTTACCTATAAATTTCATGATTTCATTTTTTAAACAGCTGAGTAATATTTCATTGTGTAAATGTACCACATTTTCTTTATCCATTCTTCCATTGATGGACATGTAAGCTATTTCCAGTTTCTGGCTATTATGATTAGAATAGCAATGAACATGGTTGAACAAAGCCTCGGCTGTAGGATATAGACTCCTTTAGGTATATTTCCAAGAGCTGTAATAGCTGAATCTTGAGATAGATCAATCCCCAAATTCCCGAGGAACCACCACACTGATTTCCATAGTGGCTGTACAAAATTACATTCCTACCAGCAATGGATGAGTGTTCCCCCCCTTAGCCTATAGAGTCCCCAGCATGAGCTTTCATTTATTTTATTTGTCTTGGCCATTCTGACCAGCATAAAGTAGAATCTCAAAGTAGTTTTGATTTGCATTTCTCTGATAACTAAAAATGTTGAACATTTCTTTAAGTGCTTCTCAGCCAAATGTGTTTCATCTTTTGAGAATTCTCTCTTTATAACTGTATCCCATTTTTAATTGGGTTATTTGCTTTCTTGGTAATCAGTTTGTTTAGTTCTTTATATATTTTATATATTAATTCTCTAGCAGATCTGTCATTGGTAAGAATATTTTTCTATTCTTTGTTCAAATGATGGTGTTGATGTTGTCAGTTGCTGTACAAAAGCATTTCATCTTCATGAGGTCCCATTTTTTTAATTGTTCTTCTAAGTGCCTGTTCTATTGGTGTTCTGTTCAGAAATGTTTGTCTTGTGCCAATAAGTTCAAGACTATTCTCCACTTTCTCTTCTATCAGATTCAGTGTATCTGGGCTTATGTTGAGGTCCCTGATCCACTTGGTGTTGAGTTTTTTGCAGAGTGACAAGTATGAATCTGTTTGTGTTCTACATGCAGTCATCCACTCAGAACAGCACCATTTGTTGAAGATGCTTTCTTTATTCTAATAAGGTAGAGAAAGAAAGAGTGTGGATTTGGGTGACTGGGGAATCAAGGAGGATCCAGGAGGATTTGGGAGAGGAGAAATCATAATCAGAATATATTATATGAAAAAATTATTTTAAATAAAAAAGAAAACTAGAATCAAATTAATTTTTAGTAAATGTATGATACTAAAATATTAACAAAAGGGCCGGCGGTGGTGGCGCACGCCTTTAATCCCAGCACTCGGGAGGCAGAGGCAGGCGGATCTCTGTGAGTTCGAGACCAGGCTGGACCGACAGCCTCCAAAACAATACAGAGAAACCCTGTCTCGTAAAAACAAAAAAATAAGAATTACTCATGAGAATGGGGTATCATGTAATATTTGACATATAGTCACATTGTGTAATGCTAAAATATCTATTACATTTTTATTTCTTAAAGACAAAAACTTTTAAAATCCTTTCTTCTAGACTTTTGACACGTTTAGTATATTACTATTATCCTGTGGTACAGAAATATACCAGGTTATCTCACTGTATCTAATTGTGACTTAGTGCACACTGGTCCACACTTCCATTGCCCCAGCCACTCTAACCGCTTCTGGTAACCACCATTCCACTTTCCACCCCTTCTCTCTTTCTCCTCCTCTCTTTCCTCTCCCATTCTTGTCTCTCATGCGGAGGACCCCCAGCTCTCTGCTCTTAAATTTTCAGATTAGCTTTTACAGATTCCACACACATGAGGTCAGGCTTTATTTGACTTTCAGTGACTGACTTATTCACTTACCATAGTCTCCAGTTCCATTCATATTATAACAGTGATGACTTACATCATTTACTATAATCTCTAGTTCCATTCATATTATCACGAGTCACCTATTTATGTCATTTACCATAATCTCCAATTAATTCATATTATCATAAGTGACTAATGTGTCACCTACCATAATCTCCAGTTCATTCATATTTTCACAAGTGATAGAAATATTTCTTTTTATGACCTGAGTACCATTCTGTTGTAAAATATTTATTGTGTTTTCTTTTTCTTCTTTCCACTGATGGACTGGAAAAAGAAATGAAGGGATATATACTATAGAGATAGAAAATTGTCTTTTTTTCCAGGTTATAGTTCTTTCTTCTTGGAAAAAAATCCATGAAAAACACTGAAAATATTATTGAATTTAATTTAAGAATTAATATACAAGTCGATGACCCTATTCTATTACAACAACTAGTCAGGATATGTGGAATATTTGTACACTGCAGGAAGATCTACTGCTGTGATTGGTGTAATAGAAAGCTGAACAGCCAATAGCTAGGCAGGAGAGATGGGCGGGACTTCCAGGCAGAGAGAGAACTCTGGGAAGAAGAAAAGGTGGAGTTGTCAGCCAGACTCGGAAGAAGCAAGATGGGCAGTTTGGAGATAAGGTAACCAGACATGTGGAGGAATGGAGATTTAAAAATAAGGGTGACTTTAAGTTATAAGACCTAATTAGGAACAAGCCTAAGCTAAGGATGGCTTTCATAATTAATAATAAGTCTCTGTGTCATTATTTGGAGCTCAGAGTGGAAAAGAAAGTCTGACTACATGTGATGTCAAACATAGAGGCTCGAATTTCCAAACATAGGACCTGAGAAAGCTAAGGAAAGTTCTTAACAAGGAGCTGGATGTAGCTTCCTAGTCCCATAGTCTGATTGGCACCCAGTCATTTCATCACAGCCAACTATAAGTCAGTCTGGGAAATGCACTCCACCTGATACCTGAGAGTGAGTAGAAATGTGATAAATGAATGACTCCTCTCTACTATTTGTTCCAAAACTATGAGAACTAAGCATTGACTACTGGATTTAAATATATAGAAGCAATTGGTGATGGTGGTAGTTCAATCTTGATAGAGTGCTAATTGTTCAAACCTGATCAAAATGGATTCAAGAGAGAATTGGAGACAGCAACTGTTTAAAAATAAAAACTGGTTTGGAATCTAGGGGAATTGATCAATAAGTAAAGTGCTTCCTATGCAAGCATGAGGAATTGAGTTCAAGTCCACAGAACTCATCTAAAAACCCAAGCATGAACCCTGTCTCGTAAAAAAAAATCCAAGCATGGTGGCAGGAAGGCTGGAGAGATGTCTCAGCAGTTAGTAATATACTCATGTTCTAGAGGACCCAGGTTCGACTTCCCAACCCCCACGTGGTGGTTCACAACCATCTGTAACTCTAGGCTCTGATGATCTGATGCCTTCTTCTGGCTTCTGTGGGCCCTACACACACCTGGTATCCAGATATATATGCAGACAAAACACAGATACATATAAAATAAAATAAAATATTTTAAAAGATTTATTTATGTATTAGGTATACAGTGTCCTGCCTGCCTGTTCTGCCTGCACATCAGAAGAGGGCACCAGATCTCATTATAGATAGCTGTGAGCCATCATGTGGTTGCTGTAAATTGAACTCAGGACCACTGGAAGCGCAGCCAATACTCTTAACCTCTGAGCCATCTCTCCAGCCCCAACATAGTAATTTGTTAAAAATGTAGAGCCAAGCCGGGCGGTGGTGGTGCATGCCTTTAATCCCAGCACTCGGGAAGCAGAGGCAGGCGGATCTCTGTGAGTTCGAGGCTAGGCTGGACCAACAGCCTCCAAAACAATACAGAGAAACCCTGTCTCGTAAAAACCAAAAAAAAATAGAGCCAAGCTTATGGCATACACCTATAAACCCAGTTCAAAGATGGGTGACAGGGATATTGATCCATAGGATGCTGGCTAGTCAGTGTAGACAGTGAACTGTAAGTTCAGTGAGATGCCCTGTCTCAGAAGATGAGGTGGAACAATAGAGGAAGATAGTCAATATCAAACTGGGGTATCCATGGGTGCCTGAATACACACACACACACACACACACACACACACACACACGGGCTTACAACACACACATATGCATAGTTAAAAAAACAAATGTGGTTTTAATAGATTTTGTTGAAAAGGGAAGCAAAGCAATGAGTTAGTTAGTTGCTGGAAGGATTATAAGATAATGAGTTTCACTTTTTTTTTTTACAATGAAGAAATAGCCGAATGTTTTTGTGCTGATGGGGAATGTTCCAGTGGAGAGGAAAATTGATGATACAGGAAAGAGAGGGAAAATTGCTCGAGTGATGTCCTTGAGTAAGCAAGAAAGGAGAGGATCTAGTGATAAGGAAATGGTTGGTCTTGGGAGAACACAGGCTGCTCCCACACTGTAACAGCAAGGAAAGTAGAATATATGGACAGCCCCAGTAAAGAGCAAATGTGATGGGCTGAGGTGCTGGAGTCCCTCCCTAATTGTGGTTTTCACAGAAATAAGAAGCCACATTATCAGCTGAGAGTGAAATTGAGGGAAGGACTGTCGTGTGTTTGGGCAGAAAGCCATATGATACAGTGTCCTAGGGAGATGAAATACTACTCAAGCAGTTAGTCTCCCCAGGGAATAGTCTCACCATTTCTGAAACAGTCTAGTCTGAGTCCACACACAGTGACATCTCTCTTTCTCCATTCCATCTATAGACCTCACCTTGTCCGGGTCATCTGAACTGGATAATTACAGCAACAAATAACACTCTTAATCACATAGAAGACCCAATCCTTGTTGTAAGTATTTCATGTGTAGCTAGCCACAGTAACTCTGAGCAGGCACTGCTCTTACAGTCCCATTTTATAATGAGAGAACCAAAGCACACTAACAGATACCTAAGCTGGTTGTGAATTCAAGCCATTTGACTCAGGGCCCTTACTCTTGACATCTACACACACAGTCTACTTTCTTACCCAAGAGTTCCACATCCTTGAATTTAGCCAGCCACAATCAAAAATATATACACATCCCAAACTGTATTTGTGCTGAGCACATACAGACCTTTCCTTTATCTTTATTTCCTAAATAATATAGTATATAACACCCATTTACATAGTATTTGTTTTGTATTAGTTATTATAAAGAACCTAGAGATGATTTAAAGTATTCAGAATGATGCATGTGGATCATATGTAACTACTGTGCCATTTTAAAAGAAAGGCTTGGGTACCCAAGGGTTTTGATATCTGAAAACTACAAGGGATCCTAGAATCAAACTCCTCATGAATACCAGGGATGGTGTGTGTGTGTGTGTGTGTGTGTGTGTGTGTGTGTGTGTTCTTATTAGAATTAATCAGGAAGTAATAACTAGAGAGCATTAGTCTTAAGAGGAAAGATAAAATCCTCAAAGGTCTATGGCCAAGTATCTGGAAATGAGATTCAGAGCGTGGGGCAGTCTAGTAGAGTTGGTTGGTGACTACCTGAAGTCCCAGAAATCCTAGAAGCAGAGATTAAGCCATTGTTGCGATGAATTAGCACAAACTGAAAAGGAAGGAGGAAACCCTCAGGAGTCTTCCATGCTCTTTATCACTCAGCACATAATGCTTGACTTAGCTTTCTTTTGATTTCCTTGTATATTTAATTTGTTTTTGTGAAAGGTGGCCTGGTGCTGGGATGGTCATGATAATGATGCTAAAAATGGCTTCTAATCAATGAACAGTGAACCTTATCAATGAAAAAAATCTACTCAATGAGCTGGGAACCAAATATTTTACTGGCATTTTATCAACTCAATGGTTACAACATTTCTAAGAGCAAGAGAGCCTTGTTCTCATTTTAAGATAAGAATATTGAAGCAAAGAGATATGGTAGCTTATGACCAGGGCCACAAGTTGGAGGTAGAGCTTAGGAGCAAGCCTGTTGGAGTCCAAGACTGTGCTGGCTATGTTGTACCAGCTGTTTCTCTATTTGGAGATGAAGCACCCAGAGTGCTAAGGAACCCTATAGGGACGCAAGGGACTCTGGGCCAGAGCCTCTGGGTGAGAGGAACTCCCTTTAATGAAGGCAATTGAGAAACAATCCTCCTCTTTATTTCCCGGTAACAGGGGCTCAGAAAAGCTAATTATCTTCCTGTGAACCAGTTAACTATTCAATTTTCTCCATTTGGGTAATTAATTATCAGAGTCAAATGCAGAATCCAGCTAATTTTAGAAACACACAGCTGTAGGGTCAGCTCTGGAACAAGCTCAGCTGAGAAAGGAGGAAAAGGCACCCGCTTCTGCCGAGGCATACAAGGAGAGGAATGGAGAGAGCTTGGACAGGAGAAACCAGCTTAAGGCAGGATGGCTGGGATTGCCTTTGCATCAGGGAGCTGGCAGTCAGTGCCCAGGACATAGAAAATGAAAGCTGTTATTGCAGCTGTAGAGTCAGGGGCATTGCATTTTCAGCATCTATTACTGCCTGCCCCCTTTCTCTCTGAGGAACCAGCAGGGATTTGGCATGCCACTGGTCCTCAGATTCTAATTTGAAGCCCATTCATAAAAGGATGGATGAAAGAATGAGAGGGAGAGACAGAAAGAGAGAGATAAAAACAGAAACAGATGGATCCCACCTCTGAGTATTGATACATGCTAACACCGCTAACACTTAAGAGCCAGACGTAGCTCATACCTCATATTAAGGAGGTTAGGCACTTCCTCTCTCTTTACCATGGGTGAGAAACTGAGACTCAGAGAACAGATGGCAACTTGCTCAGTCTCCTGGTCAAATTCTGAAAGGAACTGGGATTTGAGCTCAATTTCTAACCCCGTGATCTCACTGCCTCCTAACATGCCACACTAAATGCACAATTTTCAGAGCAATACCAGGTGAGGTAGTTAGGAGTATTTAGCACCACAAGGGTTGGAGAGGCACTTGGTTCACTATGACAAAGATAGCTGATCAAGAATGTTCATCCCCAGCAAGCTCCTCTGGAGCAGGAGGATGTTCCTTCCATCTGCATATAAAGATCTAAGCTACCTATTGCCATGGGCTCCAGGGAGTAGACCTGACAATAAACTCCATTTCTAGGGCCAGTTGCTGAGGAAAAAGGATTAGGGTGATGACTGTAGCATGAATAATAAAAACCCAGAGGCAGATATTGGGATTCAAGCTGAAGATTAGAAAAGCAAAGCAGCCAAACACTAGAGAGATCTTACCTATACCAATGCTCAGACCAAAAGGGGAGGTCCTGTCCTAAGCAAGATTGACTCCTGTCTACCCAGTCTTACATTCTTCTCTAGTGCTGGGATTAAAGGCATGCATGAACACCACCTGGCCCCTATGGCTAACTAGTGTGCCTGCTGGGATTAAAGGTGTGTGCCACCACAGCCTGGCGTGTATGGCTGACTAGTGTGACTGGCTTTGCACTCCTATCTTCAGGCTAGCTTTATTTGTTAGATCATAAACAAAATATAACCACAGATGATGATTTCTTTGAGCATGTAGTGTATGCAGATATGTGCTAATTACTTTAACGTGTACTCTTTCATTTAATCATGTGATGATACAAGAGTTTCTCATTCCTACTGTACAAACAGGTGAACTCAAACACAAAACTTAGTTCCTTTCCTCTTGACTGAGGAAACTAAATCCAAACCTAGGCAGCTTGACTCCAAAACCTCCTTCTAAGTCAACTAGACCCCGGCAAGGGGAGGGAAGATGAGAACAGAGAAAGAGAGTGCTAAGGAGACCACCCCAAAACCATGGACATCTCTTCCATCTCCTCCATGGCTGTTTGCATAGGTTCCTAGGTGGATTCTACTCCTACCTATGTATGTATGTGAAGAGCCATGCCTCTCTGCAGAGGGGGAGTCCCCTTAGACTGACTCTTAAGAACCCAATACTCTGACTTGATACAAGCCCCCGAGATATTCTGCATCAGGTATATGCTCCTTGGTGTCATGGATACTGTCTGAGATGTTGGGGTTTTCTCTAAGGCAGGCCAGGTAGATGACTGCTACCCACATCCAACCAGCAGCCCATCTTTCCTCATCAGCCACACTCTTCTCACACTGTCTTTTCTCCTGAAAAGCCAGTCTCCTCTCCAACTGCCATCCTTGCAGATGCTCAAGTCCCAAACCGGCCTTCCCAGAATTAGGCCTTCCTTTTTTTGCCCAGGTGTGATGGGAGTTTCCAAGTTCAAAGCCAGGCTTCCTGCCCCAAGCTGCTGGCCCAGCACCTCAGCAGGTGCAGCATGGTTGCTAAGCAACATCTCCAGATCTCAGTATGTTCCTGTCATGTGGTTGTGGTTGCTAGGGAAACAAGTCCTCTGGCATCCCATGTTGAAGCAAGGCCTAGGCAGTGGTGTGTTATCTGAGGCCTAACAAAATCCCTGTTGTCCCAGGTCTACGATTCCCTAAGTCTGGTATAAGCACAGTTAACTATCAGATGGATCTTGTATTTTCCCCCAGGTACTAGCTTTTAGAAGAGAAATGAAGGAGTGTTGGGCATTCATGGAGTCACTTCCTTTGGGGTGACTAGTAATTGGCTTTACAGGAATGTATTAATAGGCCAGATTCTGAAGCAATTTCCTAAACCCATTTTCCCCTCCCTTTTCCCAGGATTGTAGGGTAAGAGCATTTGTCCTTTGTATGAACTAGAGAGTTGTACCAAGGTCTAAGGACTACAAAAAAAAAAAAAAAAAAAGCCAGACAGCCCTGCAATTCTACTTCCACATTCCTCCAGCTCAAATACTAACAAAGAATAGATGTCACATCAAGGATGCTACAAGCCCTCGAGGGTTCAATTCCCTGGGTCTTCAAATCCGGACTTCCTGTTGATCTCCATACAGGGTTAGACTCAGAAAAAAATGAAAAATGAGGGGAAAAGATAAATGGAAAGAAAATATATAAGATTTTGCACACTAGTGAGGAGGTATAAAAGTGAAACTGAGTCATACAAATTTGAAAAATATGGAAAAGAGAAATAGATAGGACAAAATGATCATAGAATTAACAAAGCACATATAAAATAATTGGAATGTGGAGGGAGGGAGACTAGTTTCAAGATTCCAAAAAGCAGCCAATACAAACATTAGAAATATTTCTACCCCAAGTCACACCTGAAAAAGTATCAGAGTAACCATGAGAAAATCCTAAAAGCTTCCAGAGATTAATACAAATTTCAGTAGAAAATGACAAGTCATAATAGCATAAAATGCCTCAACCTGTGTGGACAGATTTTAAATACCCACAGGAAAATGATTTCATCTGCTCATCTTTTAAATAACAGCTTTTCTTCATTCCTAAGAATGTTTTTATTTTCCTTATTTGGTTGATCCCCCTTAGTATACCTTGCTTTTTTGTCAGCCCCCGATCTCCTCCCTGGATGATACTATTCTGGCTATTAGCACTGAGCACTTGTGAGAGAAGATAAAGGTATAAGTTGCATATTCAATGTCTTATATTAGCAATAAGTGTTCCTGCCTCAATTGTAGCTGATGCCACCAAATCCAGAAGTCTTCTTTTACCTCCTCCAGAAAAATAAATCTGGAATCTTCTGCAGGAATTGAAGAGGGAGCTGTTGGGCTTTGGATCAATCTTTCTGTTTTAACTCCATCCAGTCATACCACTGCCTGAGTCTTTGAGGACTTTTTGCCAACGACGTTAGGTTGCTGTTTCTTGGCTCTCCCATTGTCACATTAGGATTCTAGTCTCTGTTAAGTCAGCTGTCATTCATTTCTCTCCTTTCTAGGTTTATTTGTTTGGTGTGTGTGAGTGTGAGTGTGTGTGTGTGTGTGTGTTCATTTTCTGAACCAATGAGTCTATGGGGGATACTCACAGAAGCATAGGCAGCTCAAATTTAGCTGGGTCACCAGAAAGGCTACCCAGAGTGAGTCAGAACTCATGATAGCTGCATTCCTGGGGCTCCCTGAACAGCTTATAGGCAGTTCCACTGAAGAGCCTCTTCTTTCCAGTTTTTAAATTGTGTTGATGTTTTCAAGTCTTCTCCACTCTCCTGTTCTTTGTAGATTGAAACCTCTTTAAAATTTAAAATTCTGGCCGGGTGGTAGTGGCGCATGCCTTTAATCCCAGCACTCGGGAGGCACAGGCAGTCGGATCTCTGTGAGTTCGAGGCCGGGCTGGACAGACAGCCTCCAAAACAATACAGAGAAACCCTGTCTTGTAAAATGAAAAACAAATTAAAATTCTGTACTTGGTAGGATCTTGGCAAACAGTATCAGTCTTTATGTTGAAAACATCAAGACTGACTAAATACAAATGCTAGCTCTAGCATCCTGGCTCTAACGTACACTAGCTGTTTAATCATTGTCTGTTGCTAGTGACACAATGCCACAGACTGGTGGCCTTAGAAAGGAAAGAGATTTATTTTGCCTTTTGGTTTTGGTTCAGGGTTGAGTGGATACATTTAGTAATAGCCTTTTTTCTATCAGAGGTTCAATTCAATCCAGGGCATCAACATGAGATATGGGGAACATAAGAGATATAGGCAAACCTATAGTCAACCCATTCTGGAAATAGTCCACTATTCCATTAATTGGTTCGTGAAATAAGAGCTCTAATGACCTCTTAGGAGTTCCACCTTTTACTATCTCATATGAGGAATTATATTTAAACATAAAGTTCAGATGGGGCAAGCTATATCCATATTATAACAAACATATAAGCTTTAGAAACTCTCTGTGCATCAGTTTCCCCATCTATAAAATGGAGATAACAATAGCAAATATTTCACATGACTATCTGAACTCCTAGAATAATGCCCAGTAGACATCAAATAATTCTTCCTAAGTTCATGATTATGATTATTTAGTATTTATCATCTGTCAACATCTGTGGCAAGGACCAGGTTTGAGAAAATCAAGAAGACCACAAGAGTTTAATTTCTATTCTTTCTGGCCTCACACTGGAATAACCAGTTTTCCCACTCAGGTCTATACCATGTAAATATGTTATGCACCTAAGTAAATTATCAAACAGGTGGAAGTTCTGGTTGTACAAACACAGCTGGTAACAGTGTAAACAGACTATTCAAATGATGTGAGGGCCAGGGAGGCAAGGTAGTTGCTTTCAAATACGGTTGACTCTTGTAAGTACAATGGGTGTTAGCATCATTGCCCAAATGACTTGTCCACATAGTTACTTCTGAGCACCAAAGTCATTCACTTGTCATTTGTTTTGCAGGGCTAATAACATATGCTTTGGAAAGTGACCCCACTCTGGTAACAAGTACCCTAGGTAAAATCTCCCTTACCCTTTTAAATATGCTTCCTGGTGCTTCCCTTTTTTCTGGTTAGCTTGGCTTTCATCATCTTCCCTCCGCTCTCTGGTCATGCTGAGCAGGCAGCAAACCTGCAGGTTTTGCAATCCAGAACCTGCTGTTCAGCCTTAAAACAAACAAACAAACAAAAAAACCAAAACAATTTGTGAGCTTTCTCTCCGAAGAGGGAGGAAGGGAAGCCCATCAATACAGAGAAAGGCCAGCTAGCTCCAGGCCAAACTTCTAATGAACTAGACTTCTTTAGTGTTAGTGCAAGTGCTCACCAATGTATTTCTATGATGGATGACCCACAGGACTGAAAATGACTAGAGGTGGATTTTTGTCTTTGTTTTGGAGATAAGCTCTCATTATACAACCCCAAGCTATCAATCCTCCTGCCTCATCCTCAGCCTTCTTAGTGCTGGGATCATAGGTGTGTGCCACTGCCCCAGGTATAGATATCTATAAAGGAACAGCCACCCAGTCAATCTTAAAAGATGGAGTTATTCAGACTATGTCTTAGTTGGGGCTTCTACTGCTGTGACGAGAGACCATGACCACAGCAACTCTTATAAAGGAAAACTTTTAATTGTGACTGGATTACAGGTTCAGTGGTTCGTTTAGTCCCTTATCATCATGGTGAGAAGCATGGTAAAGTTCAGGTAGACATGGTGCTGGAGAAGGAGCCAAGAGTTCTACATCTGGATCGGCATGTAGCAGGAAGAGAGAGAGATACTGTACCTGGATTGGGTATTTGAAACCTCAAGACCCACTCCCAGTGACGTGTTTCCTCCAACAAGGCCACATCCCCTAAAAGCTCCACTCCCTATGAACCTCTGGAGGCCATTTTTGTTCAAACCACCACAGGCTGTTAATATCTTTATGATCTATCACTGTGTTGATTAGTTCTTTTCAACTTAACACATGCTAGAGTCATCTGAGAAGAAGAAACATCAATTGAGAAAACGCCCCCATCAGATTGACAAACTCCTCCATGGTTTCTGCTTCAGTTCCTGCCTCCAGGTTTCTGTTCCTGCTTTGACCCCCTGCAGAGATGGATGGCTACCTAAAAGTGTAAGATGAAATAAATCCAAATTGCTTTTGGTAATGGTGTTTATCTTAGCAATAGAAACCCATCTTAGCAATAGAAACCTGACTAAGACCACCAGCCTCTTCTTAGTCAGGTCTCCTTTGAATAGCCTGTATTTTGATTGATCTCACTGATCAACAACTCCCAACCCCCTGATCCCAGGTAAGAACTTCTAACCAAGAAAGGGCCCTGGTGTGCCCCACTGTGCTTCAACCTGGGATTATCCTGAGAGTTTTATAGATATATTCTTCTTTGGCTCTACCAGCTAGGTATCTAGTTTTTGCTAGACAATGCTTTCTTCCTGCCATGGCTGCAGAGATGTACAGAGGTAGTAACATGTCATAAGTTGGACACCAACAGAACACCCATAGATGTACTGCTTGAGAATCAGGATTTATAGAATGCCTTGTGTAAGGACTTTTTCCAATTGTCCCATTTATAGCTTGCTTTCATTTCCCAGAAATCAGAGTTCAGTATCACTCCCCTTTGTTTATCTCCATTTCTGTGTCTCCACTAGACACATGTCCACTAGATATCAAGACGTGGAAACCACTTCTTTCAACTCTGACTTGTCCAAGTGAGGACTTTGTTCACTAAATTGTGGTTTCCCCTTTGCATAGGGTGAGTTTTCTCCCCAGAAACCCCTCGTACATTCCCAATCACAAACCAATACCATATAACTCTACAGAAACGTCCCCAGACCAGTCTACATTCCATATGTGGAAATAGATTAAGTCAAGCTGGTAGATGATCTCTTGATTTCAAGAGAGATATTGTAATTGGTTTTTATAGAAATTGAAAATATGATTCTTCTATAGAGAGTAGGATATACTGAGGGACCAGGGCCCACTGGGTACTTCTTCAGAGTGAAGATTTTAGAAACAACAATGCTAAATAATACTTGACTAAGGATCTTGGAGTACAAGCAAATGCCATTCACTAGCTCACCCTGGGAACAAAGTTAATGGGTCCTATGCTCAAGCTGCCTGTCTGGGGGTCTACTGGCACCACACTTACCCAGGTCCAGAACTGGCAAATTAAGGATTACCCTTTCTGCTCCCAAGTGACAAGGAGCAGTCAGCTGTCTTCAGCACAGAGTTGGAAACAAGTAAGTCCACATGGATTATCTGTGTCCCGGCATATGACTTCAGCTACAGCCCCATTATCTTCAGGTTGACTTCCCTGATACTTGAGGTTGAAGAGGAGGACTCTTCTGTTCCCCAAGGACCAATTCTTCATTCCCTGTTTGTGATTCTTACCATGGGCCCAAGGTTCAAATACAAAGCTTTCCACTTGTTCTCTCTTTGGCGGGAAAACTTTTCTCTGGATTTCACATGGCCAGGAGGCCTAGAGGTCCTGTTTTCTTCCTGGGAAGTATGAATGCTTAACTTATCCCATTTGGACAGAATGGTGCAAGAACAAAATCTGTGACTTGATAATAGAAGTCTTCTAACCAAACTTCCTAAAGGAACTGCCAAATCAAATCTTTAGACACCCCATCCCCAGACTAGTCCCTGTTGCTGTTTTTCCAGTAGCCTATCTACTGTTACTCATTATTTGAAATTCTGCAGACTTTCCTATAGTCTTTCAATAAATCCTTCTTGTTACGTTTAGGTTACCAAAAGTCTGTACCTGTTATTCACCACCAAAAACTCCTGCCTAATTCAGTAGGGATGGCTCTCACCCTGTCATTCTCATCTCCTAGGTCTAGTGGCCAGCCTCTTCAAAATGACCGCAAGCCTTTCCCCCATAATTCCCAGACAAATTTCAACTTCTGACCCCGTGTTGTCTTTGTTCAAAAAGGGAGCATGATCGTTTGGGAAGTGTGAAAGACTAAACCAGAGAGACAGGAGAATGGCTTGGATGTGGAGAACACAGAGAAAAGCATCAAGCAGAAGCCACGAGGCAGCAGAGTTATCTATCAGAAGGCAGCTGGCAAGAAGCTGAGAGCTGATGGGAGTTAAAGTGTGGGGTGAGAGAAGTCCACACAGTGGTCAGAGGGAGAAGCAGACACAGAAGTGCAGGCAGAGAAGACCTAACTCATGAGCAAGCTGGAGTGACAAAGGAGCAAGGATGTCCATTTAGCAGGAGACCACGCCACACCACACTGTGCCCTGGGAACACAGCAAACATTTCCTGTTCACTCACAACAGCTGGGCTGTAGGAAGAGGGCCAGCTCCTGTCTCCCTGGCTGTACCTCCAAGCTGTTGACATGCCAGTGTGGATGGGCAGAGGCCCAGGATGCTAGCCAGAGTGATGGGTGAATCTCCTGAGAGCACATTAATTTTGAAAGTCTCATTTTCCCATGTGGCTGAGAAGGGAAATGGCCTTGGTGGTAGAGCAGCCACCAGTCCATCAAGGGAAATCAAAGGTGGGTGGAAAAGTCAAAATCTGGAAAGGAACCCAGAATGTACTGAGAATTTGCATTTGTTATTTTGCACCGCTGGAGTGAGAAGGCGAATAGGCCCCATGGCAGAACTGGGGAAGAAGAAAGGATATTGTACTAGCCAGGCTTCTGGCTTCCAACTGTGATTCTAAAGTGAGAGGAATTCTTTGGGAGAGCATTAAGTAGCTCAAAGAAGTGATTAGAAGGCTGGCAAACTGGCCTCAGAGAAGCCAAATAAGATTTTAGCACAGGCAGGTCATTTCAATCAGCACTATAACGCTGGATGCTGCCTCCTTCATGCTCGGCACTTGCTTTCTCCAAATGGAATTGGTGCTCAAACACATAGGATCCCTGAATGGCAAATGCCCTCTTCTAAGATAACCTATGTCTCCCTTCAGCCCAGGCCAATACAATCCCCACATTGCAACAAAAGATCAGAAGAGCAGAGAAAGTAAGGTCCCCATTTTAATCTTCACATATTCCCATCCAAGATCGGGGCAGTTGGAAAGGATACGATGACTGTGACAGGCAGGTTGCAGGTCTGGGGAATCCTGGGTATCCTCTAAGTTTCTGTCAGGTTAACTTAACTCATCTTAGTTGGCA